>NC_083687.1:4194375-5592500 GCF_033118175.1 Dama dama | reverse complement strand
CAAAATGATTCACTTATATACATGCTTTTTTAAAAAATATATTTTCCATTATGGTTTATCATAGGATATAGAATATAGTTATATGTGGAATCTAAAATATGACATAGATGAGCCTAGATACTCTTTTATTTTCATCAGTTAATGGGATTACATAGTTGCAAGTCTCTGACCCCTCGTAGCCCAGCGGATGTAGTGGTAGCTACTTGGGCTTGGAGGGGACTGTCAGAAGAAACAGTGGAAACAGCAGTCCCTAAAATGAAGTTTACATTCTGTCATCCAAAGGTCAGCAGATGGCTTTCACTCTAAAGAGTTTTGGAATAGTGTTATTACCTCATGTCATTAACATGTAGAGATGTGTGCTCTTTTTGTTAGTATTTGCCATATATATTGAGGTGCTCCTGTGTTGGTACATGTATGTTTATAACTGTTCTATCTTCTTCTTGGATTGAACCCTCGATCATTATGTAGTGTCCTTCGTCTAATAGTCTTTGTTTTAAAGTCTATTTTGTCTTATATGAGTATTGTTAATCTAGCTTTCTCATGAATTCCGTTTGCATGGAATACGTTCTCCTATCCCCATACTTTCAGTCTGTAAGTATCCCTAGGTCTGCGGTGGGTCTCTTTTAGACATCATATATATAGGTCTGGTTTTTGTATCGACCCAGCCAGTCTATGTCTTTTGGCTGGTGCATTTAATCTATTTACATTTAAAGGTAATTATCGATATGCACGATGCCATTGCCATTTTCTTAATTGTTTTGGCTTTACTTTTTGTAGGTCTTTTCCTTCTCTTGTGTTTTCTGTTTAGAGTAGTTCCTTTAGCGTTTGTTGTAAAACTGGTTTAGTGGTACTGAATTCTCCTAACTGTTGCTTGTCTGTAAGACTTTTGATTTCTCCATTAAATCTGATCGAGAGTTTTGCTGGGTGGAGTGTTCTACCACGTAGATGTACACGTTTTCCCCTTTCATCACGTGAAATATATCGTGCCATTCCTTTTGGGCTTGTAGAGTTTCTGTTGAGAAGTCAGCTTATGGGATTTCTCTTATATGTTATTTGTCTTTTTCCCCTATTGCTTTTAATATTTTAATTTTAATATTTTTGTCAGCTTGATTACTGTGTGTCTTGGTGTGTTCCTCCTTGGGTTTATCCTGCCTGGAACTCTCTGTGCTTCCTGGGCTTGCTTGACTGTTTCCTTTTCCTGTGTTAGGGAAGTTTTCAGCTATGGTCTTCAAATGTTTTCTCAGGTCCTTTCTTTCTTTCTTCTCCTAGGACCCCTGTAATGTGAATATTGGTGTGCTTAATGTTGTCCCAGAGGTCTCTCAGGCTGTCTTCATTTATTTCATACTTTTTTCCGTATTATATTTTGCAGCAGTTTTTTCCACCTTTCTGTCTTCTAGGTCACGTATCTGTTCTTTTGCCTCAGTTATTCTGCTATTGTTTCCTTCTAGTGTGTTGTTCATTTCTGTTTGTTTTTTAGTTTTTCTAGGTCTTTGGTAAACATTTCTTGGATCTTCTCAATCCTTGCCTTCATTCTTTTTCTGAGATCCTGGATCATCTTCACTGTCATTATTCTGAATTCTTTTTCTGGAAGGTTGCCTATCTCCAGTTCGTTTACTTCTTTTTCTGGGAATTTATCTTGTCCCTTCATCTGGGACATAGTCCAGTTTCTTTTCATTTTGGTTAGCTTTCTGTGATTGTGGTTTTGGAGGCTATGGGATTATAGTTCTTGCTTCTGCCTGCCCTCTGGTGGATGAGTGTAAGAGGCTAGTGCAGGCTTCCTGATGGGAAGGAAGGACTGGCTGTGGGGAGAACTGGGACTTGCCCTGGTGGGCAGGGCCGTGCTCAGTAAAGAGTCCAGTTGTCTGCTGATGGGTGGGGCTGTGCTCCTTCCCTGTTAGTTGTTTGGCCTCAGGTGACTCAGTCCTGGAGTCTGTAGGCTTTGTGTGGGTGTTAAGTTGCCCCCTGGTGGGTGTTGAGGGGCTTCCCCGGTGGCTCAGAGGGTAAAGCATCTGCCCGCAATGCGGGAGACCTGGGTTCGATCCCTGGGTTGGGAAGATCCCTTGGAGAAGGAAATGTCAACTCACTCTGGTACTCTTGCCTGGAAAATCCCATGGATGGAGAAGCCTGTAGGCTACAGTCAGTGGTAAGCTACAGTCTATGGTAGGCTACAGTCTGTGAGGTCACAAAGAGTCAGACACAGCTGAGTGACTTCACTTTCACTTTAAGTTGCTTCAGTCGCATCTGACTCTGTGACTCTATGGACTGCAGCCCGTCAGGCTCCTCTGTCCATGTGATTCTCCAGGCAAGAATACTGGAGTGGATTGCCATGTCCTCTTCCAGGGAATCTTCCCAACCCAGGGATTGAACCTGTGTCTCTTACCTCTCCTGCATTGGCAGGTGGGTTTTTACCACCAGTGCCAGCCAGGAAGCGCTGTGGTGGGGCTAATGGCAACCTCCAAGAGGACTTAGCCCAATGTATGGTCCCAGGACTGCTGCTGCTGGTGCCCCATCCCTGTGACAGGCCACTGATGACCCATCCTCCGCAGGAAACCCTCAGACACTGACAGGAAGGTCTGGCTCAGTCTCCTGTAGAGTCACTGCTCCTTTCCCCTAGGTCCTTTGTGCCCTCCTACAGTGCAATCTCTGTTTCCCCCAGTCCTGTGGAAGTCCTGTAATCAAATCGCATTGGGG
Organism: Dama dama; assembly: GCF_033118175.1. Taxonomy (NCBI): domain Eukaryota; kingdom Metazoa; phylum Chordata; class Mammalia; order Artiodactyla; family Cervidae; genus Dama; species Dama dama. Next base: position 5,589,809 of record NC_083687.1, on the reverse strand, counting down.
CCTAAAGCCTTCACAGCAATGCAAGAGTGTCTTTGGTATTATAGATCTCCAGTTAGTGGGTTGCCCACCTGGCAGGTATGAGATTTGATTTTATTGTGATTGCACCCCTCCTACTGTCTTGTTGTGGCTTCTCCTTTGTCCTTGGAAGTGGTGTATCTTTTTTTCGGTGGGTTCCAGTGTCCTCCTGTTGATGGTTGTTGAACAGCTAGTTGAGATTTTCGTGTTCTTGCAGGAAAAGATGAGCTCACGTCCTTCTATGCTGCTTGAACCAATCTTGTAAGATGTATTTTTAATACTAAAATAAATGAATAATTCTTGATAGCTGATTTTATCATTTTGAAAACAAGACTAGGTTTATTCTTGAAGGCAGGAATTTTATTCTCACCTCTGACATTATTCCCGTTCACTGGGGTTTCAGTTTCATTGACAAAACCCTGATATCTGAGATGTGTGCTCTTTTTGAAAATGCTAATTGTTTTACAAGTTGAAAGCAGAACCTTTGGAAAACTCAAAAATCTTCCTTGAGATGATTTTACCCAGAACATTGATCCTTGTTTTAGGAATTACTGTTGTAAGTGATTCAAACTTGGAGATAGCTTTTAGGGGTTGGGAAGAGGTGGGCAGAGGACCAGATCGTTGAGGCTGCGTTTCGGAAACTCGAGCTGGGGCCCAGCTCTGCCTGCGTGTCTGCTGGAGACGCTGAGCAGTCTTCTGCTTTGTCTTGGCAGTTCAGCACAAGCGCAGGTTTCTAGGAAGCTATCTGATGAGAGAGTAGGTGTGATGATGTTAGCCTGAGGGAATTTTAAGTGATTTTAACTCAGGGAGTGGGTAACTTTCATTTTGAAAATTTCATTCTAGCCTTGGTGTAGAAGGAAAGAATTGAGGCAGAAACATGGTGAGTGGAGATGCTGTCTCCATAGTCCAGGACAAAGGAAACTGAGGCTCAGGTGGAGATGGGAGTCTGATTTAGAAATATTTCCTACAGGAATTGAAGAGATAATTATAAATATTTTGCTGGTGTTTCTGTCTGCTAGCTTTCATTTAGGAAACATGGCTTGATTAGGAATCATGCTACATGGATTGACAGGAGCAACTGAAAAAGCCTAGACTGTCTGCTTCATCTGTTTTCAGAAAATTGATTTTGAAATATCTAAATAAATTATTTTAACCATTTTAGAGCATAGCTTTAGTTATGAACCATGAAACCTCTTGAACAATGAAAATGACATTTTGTAAAGAGATTTGACATTAGCAGATAAAGGATGTAGTAAAGTGTTTTGTTTATAAAACCTTAATAAAATTTTATTGTCCTGAACTAGTACACTTAACATTTCTTGGGGATACTGAGAGTCTTTGGTTGCACTGAAATTGCAGCAGACTGTCCCACTTTATTAACTGTTCATATGTTTTGACTCACAAAATTAGGATTTTTTCATTATTAGATACAATATATAAAAAATGACTTCATTTTGCATTTTGGTCAACATTTTTTCACAATATAGTATTTATTAGATGTTTTTAAAGCAATAGTTTTATTTATAAAGTGTTGAAAATTAGGTTTGATAAATTAATTCATGAATTACTTTTAATTAACAAAATGATTAAAGAAACAGGTTACCCTATATATATGCTGAAGCTGAAACTCCAGTACTATGGCCACCTGATGCAAAGAGCTGACTCATTTGGAAAGACCCTAATGCTGGGAAAGATTGAAGGTGGGAGGAGAAGGGGAGGACAGAGGATGAGATGGTTGGATGGCATCACCGAATCAACGGACATGAATTTGAGTAAACTCTGGGAGTTGGTGATGGACACAGAAGCCTGGCATGCTGCAGTCCATGGGCTTGCAAAGAGTCAGACACGACTGAGCGACTGAACTGAACTGATACCCTGTATAAAACCAGAGGATATCCTTCAGTTTCTTTTTTTGTCTTAAGAAGGTTTTCTTTAGTGAACTGTCAAATGATTTATTAGTAGAATACAAGAGCTATATATTTGATACAGTTGAATCCAAAAGAAATCCTTTACTTTTGGTGTTTTATTTAAGTGACTTAAGTATCTTTATTACTTTGAATGAATGTTTTAAGTTTCTTTAGTTCAGATTCTTATAGAATAAGAGGACTTTCTCGAAAAAAGAGAGAAATATAGGCACAGGGACATATAATGTTAATATTATTGCACTAAAATATGTCAGAGGCTCACATTTCCATGATACACGTTCAACCTGACACACAATATTTAGGAATAAGGCTTTGGCTCTTACATTTTGTTTATAGATCAATTGGGGGTCATATTTCAGTGTTGAATACTTTGAATTGCCTTCAGATCATTTCAGTTCAGTCGCTCAGTCGTGTCCGACTCTTTTTGACCCCATAGACTGCAACACGCCAGGCCTCCCTGTCCATAACCAACTCCTGGAGTTTAATCAAACTCATGTCCATCAAATCGGTGATGCCATTCAGCCATCTCCTCCTCTGTCATCCCCTTCTTCTCCTGCCTTCTATCTTTCCCAGCATGAGGGTCTTTAACAGAGTCAGTTCTTCACATCAGGTGGCCAAAGTATTGGAGTTTCAGCTTCACATCAGTCCTTCCAATGAACACCCAGGACTGATCTCCTGTAGGATGGACTGGTTGGATCTCCTTGCAGTCCAAGGGACTCTCAAGAGTGTTCTCCAACACTATAGTTCAAAAGCATCAATTCTTCGGCACTCAGCTTTCTTTATTGTCCAAGTCTCACATCCATACATGACTACTGGAAAAACCATATTTGGACTAGATGAACATTTGTTGGCAAAGTAATGTCTTTTCTTTTTAATAAGCTGTCTAGGTTGGTCATAACTATTCTTCCAGGGAGCAAGCGTCTTTTAATTTCATGGCTGCAGTCACCATCTACAGTGATTTTGGAGCCCCCCAAAATAAAGTTTGTCACTGTTTCCATTATTTCCTCATCTATTTGCCATGAAGTGATGGGACTGGATGCCATGATCTTTTTCTGAATGTTGAGTTTTAAGCCAGCGTTTTCACTCTCCTCTTTCACTTTCATCAAGAAACTCTTTAGTTCTTCTTCACTTTCTGCCATAAGGGTGGTGTCATCTGCATATCTGAGGTTATTGATATTTCTCCCGGCAATCTTGATTCCGGCTTGCGCTTCATCCAGCCCAGCATTTCTCATGATGTACTCTGCATATAAGTTAAATAAGCAGGGTGACAATATATAGACTTGACGTACTCCTTTCCCAATTTGGAACCAGTCTGTTGTCCCATGTCCAGTTCTAACTGTTGCTTCCTGACCTGCATACGGATTTCTCAAGAGGCAGGTCAGGTGGTCTGGTATTCCCATCTCTTGAAGTATTTCCCACAGTTTGCTGTGATCCACACAGTCAAAGACTTTGACATAGTCTATAAAGCAGATATAGATGTTTTTCTGGATTTCTCTTTCTTTTTTGATGATCCAGCGGATGTTGGCAGTTTGATCTCTGGTTCCTCTGCTTTTTTAAAATCCAGCTTGAACATCATGGTTCATATGTTGTTGAAGCCTGGCTTGGAGAATTTTGAGCATTACTTTGCTAGAGTGTGAGATGTGTGAATTGCCTTAGTATGTTTATGAGATATTCTTGGTTTCTTACAGTAACATGGTTGTCAAAATGAAGGAATGAATGTGTGTGTGTGTGTGTGTGTGTGTGTGTATGTATGTATGTGTGTGCATATACTTTTGCATGTAACCAGTTTCACAGTGACTGAGCGATAAATGAAAGTCTCTCTCCCTGATTTCTTTGTCATCCTAGGATTTAGTGCTATGTGATTGGTTGCTTATAGCAATTTAGAAACCAATTTAGAAGTTTTCCCATTTTTATTTTGAAAGATAATATTTTTGTGACCAGAGGCTTTTTCATGAACTCAGGTGGACACTCCCCTCTTACTCTCTGTTTTGCCCCCTTTTTGTTTACTTCCAGACTCAGGCACATATGTAAGATTGACTCTGTAGAACTCTGGTCACATGGTTAGCTTTAGTGAAAGGATGGATCAGCTTTCTTTAGAATTCTTTGATTTAAAAATTAGAACAGTGTCCTTAAATTTTAGGAACACCCTACTCTTGCATTCTCTCGTCCCCATTTTGCATTTATTATTCAGATAAGTTCAGTCTGAGGCCTTTGGTGTGGTTATTTACCCACTTCTCTGCTTTCAGTTAACAGCCAGGTCCTTGCCTGCTGTGCAGTCCGACGAGAGACTCCAGCCTCTGCTCAACCACCTCAGGTAACAACACCAAGGCCACCCTGTTGTGCTTGTAAGTGCAGCCCCAGCACCGTGGGTGAAGCGCCACCGTGGGTGAAGCGCCTTTCGGGGCTAGAATCTCCACAGAGGTTTTCTGTTTTCCTTTTCTTTCTTTCTTTCTTTCCCCCTTTAATTCTGTGATTTAGGTTCTTAGTGCCATGGGCTTGTTACTCTTGACCTCAGGGCACTATAGAAAGTTCTTTTATTGAATAACAGTGTGTATAACTGGTTATTAAGTTAAAATGAGTACCGGTGACTGACTTGAGAAAGATTTCAAAGGGAATGAGCCAATTTCTTAACTGTGAGACTAAGGCAGACTTGTGGAACCTGCATATATTTTACTGGGAGTAGTTGAGATAAGTTTTATTTGTTTTCTGAATTGAAAAAAAAATTATCCTCATTATTTAAAAAGCAAACTTAGAAAATACAGAAAAGGAGGAAGAAAAGCATGTAATCACTGTACTTTTATATAATTAGCTATTTTTTTCATTTTTTTCTGTTATTAAAATGTCTCCAAAATCTTAATTTTATTTTCTTATGTGGTTATCCTATAGTGTATTTATCGTTCATTGCAGAGAATTTAGACCACTTTTCATTCTTTCCACTAGTACAAAAAATGCTGTATGTAAACCTTCATCTGTATTTTTGATCACACCCTTAGCATAGGTTTTCAAAAGTGGAATTTGTCAAAGCATATGAATCATTTTAAAGATTTAAGTATATTTATTTCTTTTTCAAAAACCTATTCTACTTATGCTCTCATGTACAAGATCCTCCATGTTGCTGTACCCTGAACAGATGAGACAGTGAGAACAGTTGCTAATTTAATAGGTTTACCATAGGGATACTATTGGTATTATGTACCTTGCATTGACTGTGTTAAGGGTGATTTTAAAACATTTTAATTATCCATTTTATTTTAAGGTAGTTTTAATTCTCTGTATCTTTGACCATTTATTTATAGCATTTCTTGGTTTTATATGATCTTATGTACTTCAGATATAAATACCAGCTTCCCTGGTGGCTCAGCGGGTAAAGAATCCCTCTGCAATGCAGGAAACACAGGAGAGATGGATGGGTTTGATCTTTGGGTTGGGAGGATCCCCTGGAGGAGGAAATGGCAACCTACTCCAGTATCCCTGCCTGGAGAATCCCCAGGAACAGAGAAGCCTGGTGGACTACAGTACATGGGGTCACAAAGAGTCAGACAGGACTGAGCGAATGAGCACACACTGTAGATATAAAGGATAGTAACTCTTCATTGTTTTTGTTACAAACATTTTTTTCTGAATGTTTTTTTTTATTATGTTGCATTATCTAGCATGCCTAAATTTTCAAGTTTTATGTAGCTAAGCACCTTTAGTGTTTTCCTTTATGGTTTCTTTTTATTCTTCTGAAACCTAGGGTGCCACTGCTTGGTCAGAAATTGGCCTGGAGTTTATTTCCAGTATCTTTCAGTGTTGCTCATCCTTCCCCCTGACTCCGCAGTCCCTCTTTTCCTCCTCTCCTGCCTTCTCTGCAGTGGGGAGGGTGGGGTCCAGGCTAACATTTCTTGAGGGCCTGGGAGCAGCCTGAAGACTGCACACTTGTTAAGCTTCCTGAGAGCTCTGTGGCCTGAGGTGTCCTCTTCCCACCCCCAGCCCAACCCCAGTGTCTCCCTCTGGTACTGGCTTTGCCCTCTTTATAGCATTTCACATCATCGCTGCAGGGATTCTGTCTCCCCAGTTTCCCATGGGATGACCTGAGAACACCTCAGCCTGGCCTCCGAGGTCCTTCTGGAAGGAGCCGGCCTGACTCTGGACTTTGTCTCAGGGCCCACGCGCTGACTTCTGCCAGCGGGGCCCCTCCCAGTGCCAGGCCTGTGCTTGCCCCCCGCAGGGACTGCTCTCCCCCTTCCTCTACTTCTGTGACCCGACTAAAGACCACTTGTCTTCGTTTGCCTCCTCTGATGAGCTCTCCCAGACCACCTGGTTCTCACCCTGCCCCTGCCCAGCGACCATTCTTGGTTTTATGTGCGTTCCTGTAATAACCAGTGGCTCCTGTGTCACAGCACTTGGGCTGTCGTCATCGCTTGCTGCTTCACCTGATTTCTCCAGTAAAGTATGAGAGCTGCAAAGTGCCTTTCATAATAGGTCTTCCTTATGTGTTTTGTTGAATGAATGAATATATATTATACCAGTGATATTTTTAAAAATAATTTTTTCATTTATTTATAACTGCGCTAGTTCTTTGTTGCTTTGTGTGGGCTTTGTCTTAGTTGAGGTGAGTAGGGCCTGCTCCTTGTTGAGGTGTGAGGGCTTCTCATGGCCGTGGCTTCTCCTGTTGCCGTGCACAGGCTCTGGGGTGCGTGGGCTTCAGAAGTTGCAGCTCTCAGGCTCTCGAGTGCGGGCTCAGTAGTTGTGCTGCGGGGACATGTAGGATGTTCCCGGACCAGTGAATGAACCCGTGTCCCCTGCATTGGTAGGTGGATTCTTACCCACTGCGCCACCAAGCAAGTCCTATTTTGTTGCTTTTTTCCTGCATGAAGTTTTTATGACTTATATAATTTATAAATCATATTATTACAGTTCTTTCTCCTGTGAAACCACTAGTTCAGAAGACACAGACCTAAAGGGTTGGATCTTACTTCTAGTCAGTGCTCAGTCCTGTGCAATAATGATGGATTCTTCTCCCTCTACTCCAGTGTGGTCATTGTCAACAAGAATTTAGATTAACTACTGACACTTTGAGTCCTTGAAACATGCACAAACTGTACATTCATTTAGGGCTTTCATTCTCTGTGGAATTCACTCTTGGCTGGTTGCTAGGCAACCAGGGCTGGATGCTACATGTGATATGCACCAACCGATGTTGCTGTTTTTATTATTTTTAAATCAAATGGTTTCTTGTTTCATTACCATGTCAGAGTCATCTGTATGTAGGGCAGTAGCTGATGTGCATAGTTTGACACTTTCTATTATACAAAATAACCTTGTGAAAGTCTTTCAAGCATACTGAATTGTCTCTTTTGGCTGTTTAAATATAATGTTTTCCTCTTACCTTCTTTTTGCTTAGATCAAAATACGAAAGAGTACTGTTTAGTTTGAAAGATCATAATGATAATCTTGTTAGAAAAAATAATCATCATTCATTTGTATGAACTGTATAGTTTAAATATAACCTAGAGGGGAAGAACATTAGGAGGTTGAAATTGAAATCATTATTAGGTCTAATTTTGTTTAGTGCCTTTAATGATCAAAGAGGAATGATGAGTAGCATTTTAATTAAATTTGTCAATAAAACTAATATGGTGGATGACACCAATACCTGTAAAAATGAAAGTAGCTATAGGGAAATTCTCAAGTCATTTTACAGGGTTTAGACGTTGAAAGAGAGTTATTCTAACATTTTGCCAACCTAGTATTTTAGGATATTGCTTGACAATATACATAATTCTGAGAATGTAGAGGCACTGTGCCTAGATTTTCTTAGTTGAACTTACTTCTATAGTTAAAAGTTAAATTAACCACAGGAAAGCATTTTGCTTCAATCTCTTATGGAAATGCAAGCTCTTCATTAGTGGCATCCATCAGGAACTGAGTGCCTATATTGTGCTTGGAATAAAAAATTAAGACAATTTATGTTCTCAAGAAATTTACATTTTGATTTCATTTAAGTGTGCGGTTCATGGGGTCGCAAAGAGTCAGACATGACTGAGCGACTGAACTGAACTGAAGTGTGTTTAATTTCATTCAAGAGGTTTATGAATGTAATGTGTAAGTGCCTGTGGCAGAAGGTAGTAGAACAAAATGGTGAATGTGTTTTTCAATCAAGTTCTTGGTGAAAATGAAAAAATGTGTTTTATTTTTACTTAAAAAAACTGAAGGAAATTTTTGGCCAACCCAATAGAATTTGGAAAAATAGAAACAAATTCTGCCTCCCTAATATAACTGCTGCTAGGTTTTTGTTGTAATTGTTGTGATCTCTGTGCATATTTTTATGTAATAAAAATTTAAATGGTTAAACTTTAAAAACATTCTTTTTCACTTAATATATCATACCTATGTGATAAAGGAGAAGATTACTTTTCATGGCTCTAATTTTAAGTGATTTGTAATATTTAGTTGAGGATATATGTATCTATCTTTACGTCACCATTCCCATTTTACTGGATATTTAGGCTTTTTTGTTGACTAAACCTGTGAAGAAAAACTGCAGACTCTGAGCAGCGTGTGTGACCAGGCGCGGCCCTGGTGGAGAAGGGGTGCTGCGCTGACCATGAGGGGGAGGTGTTGCCCGGCAGCGGGCAGGGCGGGGAGCGGGACCTGGGCCGGCAGACCGTGTCTCCTTCCTTGGGCAGGAGAGGCGAGAGAGTGGCCACACTTCTAACAAGGGAGTCAGTCACTTGATGAAGACAGAATTCAGAATAATGAATTTTAAAACTTACAGTGCGTCTGGATTAGGAAATTTTATTGTAGCCCTAACAAATTATCAGAAATTGAATGGATCAAAATAGCACTTAGTTTTTTCATACAGGTCAGAAATGTGACTTGGGCCTCCCCAGGCTAAATTCCAGATGTCAGCAGGGCTGTGGCTCCTGTTGGAGGCTCTGGGGCAGAATTTGGTGCTATGCTTATCTGCGTTGTTGGCCGGGTTTAGTTCCTCGAGGAGGTGGGCCTGAGGTCCCCTCTCCCTTGCAGGCTGCCGCAAGGGCCGCGTTCCTGCCTCTGCCGCCCTCGCCCCCGTGGCCGCTCTGTGGTCCTCCATGTGGCCCCTTCCCTCAGCCAGCAGCTGTGTACCAGTCCTCCTCGTTTGCAAGGGTGACTTATTTGGCTGCATATCTGCCTCCTCCCTGAGAAAGCTTTCTGCTTTACAGGCTCATGTGGTTGGATTGCCCACATGGATACCCAGGAGAATCACCCCACCTCAAGGTCCTTCATCTTAATTACATCTTCAGTGGCCTTTTTGCTACATAACCTAGCGTGTTCATGGGTGAACATCTTTGGAAGCCATTGATCTGCCTATTACAGTGAGGGTTTTCTCTTGGATTGAAGACAGCTTTTAATATCATTCCCTTTCATCAGTTTTACAAGTAAACCACTTCATTTATGTACAATACTGAATTACCCTGGGTTTTATAGTTAGGTCACTTTGTTAGCTTAACATGTTGGAAAGTTGAAAAAACAGTTAACATTGATTTTTGTAAGAATATAAAGTACTGATTTTCTTTTCAGTGATATAGAAAGAAGATAGGAAAATCTTTCCTTGCTTGTTCAACTGGCCATCCAGCCAAGGCCAAAAGATACCTTTGTAAATAGTAGACTTTGTAATGAGATTGTATGTTTTGGCGCTGACTTGGGAGTGTAGATGCAGGGTCACAAATCTTTTAGCATCTGAAGAGTTAGTTTTGTTTATCGTTGATTTAACACACATTACGAGGACTACTTGGTGCCAGATATGATGTTAGGTTCTAAGGATACGTATTCACTTTTGAACTTAAACAGCTGATTGTTGGTCAGAAAAGAGAATCTTGACTAAAGTGATCACAGTAAGTTATGGTGACTGTTAGCGTAGGAGCGGACCTGACCCTGGGCTCACGGCCCCCACGGCGCTGTGTCCACGCAGCTTGTTCCCAGCCCGAGGGTCACGTGTCCGTTCATCCCCTGAGTCCAGGGTTTCTTAGGCATTTATGCCTTGTGGATGCTGTCATTCTTCCTAGAAAGCAGTTTATGATTATTTATGTTTTTCAAGTAGTTTCATTGCCTGTAGTTATTAAATTCCCCATTCTTTACTCATTGAGTTTCTTTAAAATATTGATTGTCCTGTAGTTGAGTAACAAAGAAAATTATTTTACACTGTGTTAGGCATAAAGCCCTAACAGAGTACAAAATGGTGACGATATTATGGAAAACGGTTTTCCTTAAACGCCTGAGAAAGCGTGGTAGTTACTGTGATATATTAGCAGCTAAAGAGCTTTGCAGTAGAACTTTCTGTGATGATGGACGTGTTCTGTACCTGCGCCATTCAACCCAGTAGCCAGCAGCTGCTTAGGCTGTTGCGTACTTGAAGTATAGCTCCTGTGTTTCTATTTTAATTCATTTAAATTTAAGTAGTCGGTCTAACTGATGCTTATTGGATTGGACAACACATTTCTCTGTCATACTTGAAATGTGTTTAGATAATCATGTATTTTAAAGAGTATACTAACGGTGTTTAGATGAATGGATTTGGATTTCTCAGTCTGCGATGGTCATGCCCACGGTCCTGGGGCTCGGCCGCGGCCGCCCCGCCCCCGGGGTAGGTGGGCCCATCGCCCGGAGCCGCCCTCCGTGCTGGCGCTGTGGGAGGAGCGCGGTCAGGGGTGTTCAGGCTGCACAGCGGGTGAGCTGGGGTCCTTCCTGGGTCTGTGAGCTGCCTGGTGGCACATGTGACCTGTGGAAATTTGCAAGTCTACATGTTTGTGTTCTGGCAACCGGACACAATTCACAGTAAAAACAAAACTAAATTTGATAGATTGGACTGAGGTAAGCCAGACAGCCCAGACTCACCAAAAGTGAACGGTGCCCTCTCAGCTGTTTGTAGCTACTGTGTAGAAAGTAGCTCTAAAAAGATAGTACAAAGGGAATAAGAAGCCCGTTTGTAATTGAGCTGCTGTGGTCCTCGGTGGGCAGCAGACACGCCGTCCACAGGAGGCCCCCAGGGACCTGGGTCATAGGGCGTGCCATGTCCCCAGCCTCACGGGGGCCCCTCCTGGTCGCCAGCCCGCATTCCTGGGCCTCTGTCATGCTCTCGGCTCTGTTTGCCTCGCAGCAGTGTCGCTGGCTGAAATGGTCATTTTTATGTGTTCATTTGATTTTTGTGTTTGTCTGTGATGTATGCTCCATGAGAGCAAGGCGTCTGTCTGTCCTCCTGTTTTCCTTTCTCCCTGTTACGGCAACACGGCTGCACTTCAGGGAGACTCCTGGATGAGCCAGTGCTGGGAGAAGACCGTTTTAGGTTTTAAAATTTACCTCTCACTTAGGTTTTTTAAGCTACTAAATGTTGAGATTGAATGAGATGGTAGTTTAGACAAAACATTGGTGAATTTTGTCAGTTTCAAGGAAGCTCTTGGAAACAGTAAAGAAACACTCTTTATACTTTGTAGAAATTCAGTGCTGGTTTTACCTTTTGTTTTGGCACTTGGGACTCTTTCTCAGAGTCAGTAGCTAACTGGGGAGAGTCCTTTCTTTTTGTCTGCGTGATTTTAGAAAGACCCCCATGTTTTTCCTCCAGTGACATATACAATTGTTGAAGACTGTATTTAAAAACAGAATAAAACCAAACCTGTTATGAACCTTGTTGTTTTGATCTGTGAAATGAAAGCCTTAACGTGATGAGCCATTGGTAATGGTTGTGCAAGAGCAAAGGCGTGTGCAGGAAGCGTGTGACGGGATCTCTGGACGTGACTTGTCATAATCATCCTCATTAGCTGTCCTCTTCATCTCCTCTTCCTCCAAAACCCCACCAAACCCCAATCTCGTGTTCCTGGTTTTCTGTTATTAGGGGATAGCTGTGGTTGGGCATTGTAGCGTGCCTCAGCCTGTGACAGCCCATCTCAGAAGTGTTCCGCCCTCTGTGAGTTGTGGGGGAATGAGACGATGACCGTCAGTTCAGTGTCTTAGTTCCACTGGATGTTAGAGCTTTATTTCACACCCAACCATCCTCAGCTTTTCATAACCAGTCTCTCAGGCAACTTTTTCTTTATTGTAATCATTTGACCATCCTGGGTCAAAGTCCAGTCAAAACAGCCTCTACTTAAGGAGTCATTCTACTTGCAGAATATGCCGAGAATGTAAAGGAATATGAAAAAATGTAACCATGAAACTAGAGATCTTTTGGGTGTGGCGTAAGTGTTTATAAAGGGGGGCTTCCCTGGTGGCTCAGAGGTTAAAGCGTCTGCCTGCAATGTGGGTCGGGAAGATCCCCTGGGGAAGGAAATAGCAACCCACTCCAGTATTCTTGCCTGGAGAATCCCATGGATGGAGGAGCCTGGTGGGCTCCAGTGCACGGGGTCGCAAAGAGTTGGACACAACTGAGCGACTTCACTTCACTCACTTTAAGTGTATGTGGTGAAAACACCTATGTAGTGTTGTAGAGCTACTATCTTATAGGGATATATGTATATATTTTGTTTTAAATCAATTTTATTGAAGTATAATTTATATACAATGAAAGGCACTTATTTTAAGGGTGCAGTACCATGACTTTTGACAATTGTGAGGTACAGATATTTTTGATAGAAAAATGAAATGCATCTCAGTGCTCTTGTGCTCATTGGACTGTTGCAGCTTAGAAATTGGAATACACAGGAAAATATGGGCCACATGGGAAAAGATGAGGCCAGCCTGAAACAAGGAAGAGTAGAGATTGTGCTGTTTGTAGTCCTTACCTGATGTGGAAACCCCTGTCAGCCTGGGTTTTTATTGAGTTTGTGTGCCTCTTGTCTCTTAGTTGTAAGGAAATATACATCATTATCCTTCATATTGTCTGCCGGTAGTTCTTTGGAGAGAATTTTTTTTTAATGCAAAATGGAGTAAACTTCGTGCTTATGGAAAAATAATTTACATTCAATTTATAATAGAATTTTATTGATTTTATTCTCATTGGAGTAACTGCAGGCAAAATCACGTGGGCTGACATAAGTTGGATACCATTTTAAAGGGATTTAGCTGTAGAAAGAAACTCATTCAGTTTCAGTGGTGACAGCTGTTGAGTGAATTTTTCTGTGATTCCCTCACAGCAGGAAATGATGCATTGTAACTGTGGTTCCCTGATTTCCTGCACACTCCTGACATCCAGCCTGACAGGACTGTGCTTTCTGAATGTCTGAGTAGCCTAGCTTAGGCAGAGTATTTTTTTTTTAATGTCCAAAGTAGATAGAATTGTGATTGCAAAAGTGGATATATGGGTGATAATACAAAACCTTTTGTTTGCTCTTTTCAAAATTGTTTTTCCCATTTGTGCTATGATTACACCTGAGTTTCTGTGAAAAGGTTGTCTTGGAACTTGGTATACTTTTATAGAATGATATAGGAAATTACAGTTCATTTTGAAAGATATATCAGCTTACTTTTTAATTTAAACAGAAATATGTTTCCTTGATGCAGAGGTCAGTTTTGATTACTTGTGCTGCTTTCTTCACTGTTTTTTTATTTGGTATCAGTTTTTAAATTATGATAACCTATAGCTGCCAGATAGAAAGGAGTAAACAGTGTTAACCTCTTTCAAGACTACTGGTAAATAGTTGACACAGAAAGGAAATGTGTTTTATGTATTACTGTTTTATGAACCTCAGAGTTTGTCTGTCGGTGAGGAGGGACGGCATGGAGATACTTTCTGAGGTCGGGAGGTGGGTTCTGTCCAGCCTGGGCCCCGGTCCTGTGGTCACTGGGACTCATACCTATCCCAGCATAGCTTCTTACAGATGAGAGGAGAATGGAGAGTTGTGATTAAGTGTCTGTTGAGGCAGTCTGAGTGTGGGTTGGAAAAGAATTTCCAGACACAGAAAACTGCAGAAAAGAGTGAGTTTATTAAGAACAAAGAGCAGAGATAAAGTGGGCACTTCTAGCTCACAACTCCTGACAGGCCAGGGAGAGTCGACAGTTTTTGTGAGTTAGTAGCCAATTTTTATAGCCGCAAGAAAAAGAAAGTTCCTGCTGGAATTGTTGGCAATAGGTGATTGGTTGGGTGATTGCTATAGGGTATTTACTGGAGTGGGCATCTTTGCCTAATTTAGAGTCAAAAAACTTGTTAGTGGTGATCAGGGGCTTTTGGCAATGGTAACAAAGAGGCCAAGTTAGCTTCAGAGTGACCTTGGTTCTGGGCTCTGCTTCTGTGGACCTTGGTACAAGGCCTTGCACCTGTGGCCTGGGGCAGGACTAAGCAGTGTTGAGGTGGACCATGAAGCCCAAAGACTTCCAGATAGAAATGTGTTCCCTCAACTGCCAAAGATTCAGGTTGCCTCCAAGCTAATCAGAATTCATGATGCTTCCCTAATGTAGAAATGGCGAACTATGGCTCAAGTTTGGAACCTTGATTCTCAAGCACAGTGCTGTGAAAACAGGTATGTTAACAGTCAGCTGGAGTTGCAGCTTGTATTCCGAATATGACCCGCAGAGTCTGACCTAACTGGGCAGACAGGAGTCAGGACAGGTCAGCTGGCGTCTCTCCAGGTGGACCTAGTCCTCACGGGAGGACCTTGGCAGCCTCGGGTCACTGTCTGTCCTCTGTGACCATGCTGTCAGGAGAAGCAATGAGCGCCACAGATACGGGCCACATGTGTAATTTTAAATTACTTCAGTCTCATTGATTTTAGTAATATCTTATTTAACTCACTTCAGCATGTTATCAGTATGAAAATTTATTAGTGAAATGTTTTACATTATTTTTTCATAGTAAGTCTTGGAAATCCAGTGCAGACTTTACACTCATAGAATGTCTTAATTCTGACTAAGCTGCATTTCAAGTACCGAGTTGCTACAGTTGGCTGGTGGCTACCATGTTGGACATGCAGTTTGGCACAGCTGGGTTCCGTTGAAACCTGCAGTGTTTGCAGTTGGAGTTTGGCACAGTGAAAACTTCCTAAGAATGTAGATATAGGTATAACCTTCCAAATCATCAGGTGATTCAAAGACATCTGAAGTCTACTTCAAGATTAAATATTATATGTGATAGTATAAAGAAGATAGGAAGGAAGTTTGCCTTATTCCTGACAGTCAAGGGAAGACACTGGTCAGTGTTGACTGTAGAGACGAGCCGCAGCCGAAGCATCTGAGTGCTATAAGAGGCCTGGGTGGTGATGAAGGTTACAGTCTGACTGAGGTGTTGGCCGCACCGGCAGGGCCCAGGCCGTGTCCAGGTCCAGCAGGATTGTGGAGCCCAGTGGTGAGAAGCCCCCTGAGTTTGAGTTGGGCATCTCCTAGGCCCTCCTGGAGCTGGCGATGAACTTGGAGCTCAGGGCCCAGCTGCAGAAGCTGAACATCATGGCCGCCAAGGAAATTGAAGGTGGTGGTCAGAAAGCTATCATAATCTTTGTTCCCATTCCTCAACTGAAATCTCTCCAGAAAATCCAGGTCTTGCTGGTATATGAGCTGGAGAAGAAGTTCAGTGGGAAGCATGTTGTCTTTATGGCTCAGACAAGAATTCTGCCTAAGCAAACTCGAAAAAGCTGTATGAAAAATGAGAAAAACTTCCCAGGGGCTGCACACTGGTAGCTGTGCATGACACCATCCTGGAGGACTTGGTTTTTCCAGGTGAGACTATGGGCAAGAAAATCTGCACGAAGACGGATGGCAGGCAGCTAGTAAAGCACAGCAGAACAGTGTGGAACCCAGGGTTTAGTGTTTTCTGGTGTCTATAAGAAGCTCATGGGCAAGGATATAAATTTTGAATTGCCAGAACTTCAGTTGTAAACAAATATGGCTAAATGTTATTCACAATTAAAAAACACAACTTGAGTAAAAAATCATGCAGCAAACACATCTCCTTTGATCCTCACTATAGCCCATGGAGGGGGTACTTTTCGTGACCCCTGTTATGATCCCTGTTTCCCTGTAAGGAAGTTGGAAGCAGAGTCAGCAGGCAGTGAGTGTAACAGCCAGGACTCGTGGGTCTGACTCCTGAGCTCCTCACCACGCTGCTTGGCTCTCCCTTACTCTGCTGTGCTCCCTGATTGCCTGGGCAGATTGGACTTGGGAAAATTATGAAAGTGCGGAAGAGTTGCGGCTGATTCTTAGGCTGTTGCAGCTATTCCACTACTTCTGCTCCCTCCTTCAAGTTTCTTCACAGGGCCGAGCAAGGGAAGTGATTAGAGAGGGATCACCTGTGTTGCTAGCCTGGGGCCCCTGTGTCTGGGGGCTTGGGGGCGGGGGACTCCCAGAGACCACTGAGCAGAGGTGTGATGGCCGTCTCTGCTGAGATCAGCGCCACAGCAGGAGAGGGGTTTTCCTTTATCGTGAGACCCACAACCCACTTAAGTATAATTTTTTCCGTTTGTTTCCGGCTCTTATTTTCAGCACTCAAACCTGGCTCCCTATTGAGACCTAAAGTGCTTGTTATTGTCCTTAGTGGTTTGTTGAACAGGGCTTAAAGTTTCTGTTGTTTCTACAAAGACCAGGCATGGGTCTGCCTTTCACAAGCAGATGTGTGCAGTTGTGTATATTTCACAACTCTTTGTATAGCCCCTGCATTTTTATTGTGTAAATTCAGTGTTTGTGTGGTGGTGTTTGGAGCATTGGTTCCCTGTGGCTGTGACCAACTGTGCCTTCCTGTCTTGTGATCCTCAGCCCCCCTCCTCCCTTGATTTAATGGGACTGAAAATGGTATCATGTCAAATATGGTTACGTAAATATGTGTTATGGATATTTGAAAGTCTCTTCTCCTTTCAGCTTTAATTTGTTGAAACTGTTCTTAGCTTTCTGTTTATTGTGATTTTTAACTCTATTGGAAACCTAACTCTGCTTACCTCTTACTGTTTAATGAGCAGATAATGTGGGAGGGAAAAGTTTCTCAGATGTGACTGAGTTTTAATTAAGTTGCATGTAGGCCTGTTGAACACGTAGGAAGATGCTTTTGTATATTTTGCGTACAATTAGTTCTCATCGTAGATGGATAACTTAGGACCACCACCTCAAAACAAAAAAGAAAAAATAACCAAGGACAAACATGGAATTTCTTCTGTGTAAGCTAAGGATTTGTTACACACAATTGCAAAGTTTAGTTTTCTTAGGAAGTATTATTATGCATAAGTTTAGGGTTTTAAAAGTTTTAAACTTGACAAGACCTCATTGAAGTCATGATTTAGCACTTAGATATTGCAAAAGGAGATAGGATTTGCCTTTTATCTTGATGGTTTTTGCTCAGAGACCTGTTTCACGGCCCGCCCGCTCGGTTTCAGCTCTTATTTTCCCTCTTGCCTTTGCTTGTCTTTTTTGCCTCCTAACCCTACCTCTTCATCTGTAAACTGTGAAATTTCCTTGGTTTCATTGATCTCTTTCTGCTTGTCCATCTGCTACTTGCTGAGAAAACAGACTTTTTTCTTATTCCTAAATGTCACCTCTTTATCATGTGCTTACTTTTAAACGGTCCAGCAATGCTAATACACTCACATTACATACTTTTTCTGAACTAGGTCAAAATTTAAGAGTATTTTTAATGCAAATAAAATTGTTCAACTACAAATGGTAAAAACACTGAAAGAACCAGGCCCGTGACTTTTCTGTTACTCCCTGACTGTGGTCTCCTGCTCTTCCCCTCTGCTGTCCAGGCCCACCCAGGTCACCTTCTTCTCTGGCCTTGAGCTGGCGTGGCAGGTGTCTGACCAGCCTGGACGCTGTGGTCAGTTGTCTCAAGGGCGTTCTCCGGACTCTCAGGATTCTGGACGCTGTCCCTGAGCACCCCTCTGTGGCGCTGTTTTGGGGCTGCACGTGATGTGTCCTGCCCCTGCCTTGAGAAGGGCCTGTTCTCTGCAGCCTCATCGGGGTTCTCAGCACCTCATCATGTTGCACTGTTTGCATCCTCTGGACCCATCACGACTTTGTGACTCTTCTTGGTCAAAAAAGTGCTTGATGAAGGACTGAGGAACTGTGCAGGGACTCTTGAAAGTTTATTTTTAAAAAAGGGTAATTAGAAAAGGACAACTACTGTGATAGAGAAAAAGTCTGTTATAGAGAGTCTGACAGTCTAATGGCCATTAAAAAAATAAGGTTCGTTCTGGGTTTTGTGCGTTTCTCTAGTTTGGTGAGTGCAAGTGTTTGTGGTGTTTGTACAGTGCAGTGTTACTGTTACATTTTGGCTAACACTCAGTACTTGTGGACCCACATCTTTATTCTCTGACTTTTTGGTAACTTGAGAAAAACGATACCATTTTACCTCTAGTGCCTTTCGCCTGATACTCTAGCAAATAGAAGATAAATTAGCATACAGGATGGAAATAAGCTTCTCTCAACATTGATGGATGAACAACTTGGTGGCTCAGACGGTAAAGAATCTGCCTGCAATGCAGGAGACCCAGGTTTGATCCCTGGGTTGGGAAGATTCCCTGGGGGAGGGTGTGACAACCCACACCAGTATTCTTGCCTGGAGAATTCCATGGACAGAGGAGCAGAGGTTCATGGGGTTGCAAAGAGTCCAACACAACTTGAACGACTAATACACACAATTAATGCATAGTTTGACTTATCCTTTTTCTTTTTTTACTTGTACCAAATTAGTGGCTAAACTGAGAATTAAATCAAAATTTGACTTTTTAAGATTCTCTGATTAGTCATAAATTCCACTTTATATTTGGCAGGATAATGATTAGTGAAATAATTTGAATTTTGTGACCCATTGAAATATTTTTTTGGTCCACTGTATTGAAAAAGTGACATTTGTGTTATGTCTCAATTTATTCTTTTATGGAAGGTTAGAAGCAAGAAAGCTTCTATGCTGACTAAATCCCCCTTTTTATATCAGTGACAGCGAGTGATTCTTAAAGCTGTGATTATTTAAAATGGGCTGAAAACAGTGTTTTTTGGTGGGTTTGTGTGTGTGTATCAAACCAATTGGAAATTGTTTTTACTTTTAAAAATTACAGTAAAAAAGTAGTAAAACGTTTATGTTAGTATTTCTCTATTATCCCAGTACAGTGATTAAGAAATGTTTGTTCATAAAATTGATGAAGTTTTTAAAGTCATGAAACTGAGACAATATTTTGACAGTTCATTGCACATGGTTTCACTCATTAGTGTAGCAACTGCATTATTTGAAAGCTGTGTGACATGAAGCTGCCACAGGCTCTGAGGGTGGCAGATGGTGCCTCCCTTGTCCTGGGCCTATTGGGTGTCTCATCTCACAGTTCGCTCTGCACTTCCAAGTAAAAACTAAAGGTCCTGTCTCATGAGCTAATGTGAGTTGTTCTTAAGGAGTTTTATTCTTTTATGGCAGCACTATTTGTTCCTTTTTCTTTTACCTTAATTGCCTTCCTTTCTCTGTCTGTTGCTGCCACTTTACAGTTTTTACAAAGACTTCTCTTGCCTGGAATATTATTATATTCTCCCAGCTGATTTTCCATTGTCCAATCCTTCCAATTTCTGCTTTCTTTCTCAAGTATAAACTGCTTATGTGAATTCTTGCCCCAGATATTTTTATAGTTCTTTACTGCTTACAGACCATTGGATACACTGCTTCTCATGATTTGTCTTTCTTGTATCTGAAGATCCTCCCCACCTTAGCTTCACCTGTCCATAACTAGTTCACATATGTATTAAATAGCTGTGATGTACTGACTCCTTTAACAAGGTACAAGTTAGCCTTTCTGATCCTGAATGAGTGGAGGAGAAATCTCATTCCCAATTCTTATCCCTCAGTTATTTCTATCACTTTTCTTCTGAGAGTTCCACGCTTGCCCTTACTGGGTTGGCTGGTGGCCATCTTCCTGTCTATTCATAATGTTTTTAGAAATGTCATGTCTGATAGTTTCCTTATGTTCTCTCTGTAATTATTTATACCCAGCAAATTCTTTGTGTTTATCATTGCTACCATTCTCTTTTTAACTTTTTTCCTTGAAGTTTGGCCCTTTTGCAGATCCTATCAAAGCATTGAGGAAGCATTTTTATACTGCCCTTCAGGTCCTCTTTATACATCTTCTCTTTGTACTTTGTATACTGCATTAATCTGGGCTTAGAAAACTGTTTACTGGTAACTATAATCATATGTACCTCATTTATACAAGACTTTTATATTTGTTCATGTGTTTGAGCTGAAAAGTTCTGTTCGATGATTGTGATCAATTTATACCCTAAGAAACGCAAGGGTCGAGGAGTGACCCAGCATCTCCCAGCTGGGGGACGAATTCTCTCCAGGGTCAGCTGCCTCCCTTCCCATCCTGTTTTGTTGTCCTCTGTACTTAATGGTCAAGACTGCAGTTGCTCTGTGTACTGGAATATGCTTTAGTGATTTTAGTTAGCACTTTGAATTTATTATTTCAATTGATTCCCCCAGCATTTCTGTCAGTTAGGCAGGCCTGGCATTATTAATACTATTTTATAAGTGATAATAATGCTGATGGCCAGTTTGCCAAACCAGTGATTTAAAGAACAGAAACAAGAGCAGGTCTTTCAGCCTATGCTGTTTTCATTGCCCTATGTATAAGATACATTGGAAAGTGAAATGTGTTTTTACTTTGGGGGGATTGAACCTGGGTCAGAAAGATCCCCTGGAGAAGAGAATGGCAACCCACTGCAGTATTCTTGCCTGGAGACTTCCGTGGACAGAGGAGTCTGGTGGGCTACAGTTCATAGAGTCGCAAAGAGTCAGACACGACTGAGTGACTAACACTCCACTTCACTGAAACAGTTCTTTGGTTGTGTTCTGTAAAATGTGAAATATTAAAATTAAATGGTCGCTGTTGTTTTAACTTAGCCTGAGTTTTGTATGCCATGGCACTACTAGTCTGAGGCTAAAGAGAATGAATCCCTTTATGGTATACTGTCAGAAATTTGTTACTGGAGGGAGAAATAAAACCAAAGGCCAGAAGATGTGTTTTAGGTACAGGGTCATTCTTTGTCACTCTCCCCCATTTGCTTGTCCTGCTCTCAAAGTGATTTTGACCATTCTTAGCCCATAGAGGGGGGATTGTTGGGAGGGGACATCTGCACTTGTGACACTTTCCTCGCCAGTGGCTGCAGTGTCTTGAGATAGCCTGTAGTTTTGCTTCATAATCTGTACCCATTGTTTAATCAGTGACTTGATTGATTGTAGAACAGCTTTTCTACAGTGTCTTGAAAGAAAGTGAAAGTGAAGCTGCTCGGTTGTGTCTGACTCTTTGCGACCCCATCCCTGCGACTACCAGGCTCCTCCATCCATGGAATTTTCCAGGCAAGAATACTGGAGTGGGTTGCCGTTTCCTTCTCCAGGGGATCTTTCCCACCCAGGGATTGAACCTGGGTCTCCCACATTGCAGGCAGATACTTTACCATCTGAGCCACCAGGGCAGCCCTTGAGAGCATCTTGAGGGCATACGTTAACCAGCAGCAAGAAGCTCTAGTGCCAAGCAGTAGAGAGCAGAGCATCTGGAATCCCTTGTGATTGTCACAGTACTTTAGTCCAGAACTTCCTTTAGTTGTGGGGTCTGCATGAACCCCTGTTTGACTGTGGTTTTCTGTGTAACCATGTGGTTCCTGGATGTCTGATGTCTGCATCAGAGTCCCTGTTGATGGAGCTGTGGGTGTGGAGTTGTATCAAGGAGATGATGAAGTGTACAGGTGGAGACTTTAGGTAGAATGAACCATGTTGCATTTCCTCATTTCTAAATATACAAGACGACAGTGTATCACAGGGAAGAGAGTAGTGTGGTGTAGTGAAGAGACAGGAAGTTGGGAGTCAAAAGTTTGAATTCCTGCTGCACTGCTGACTTGCTCTCTGATCTCAGAAGTTACCCTCTTCTCAAATATACAGTAAACTCACTTGCTTGGGGCTGTTGTGAGGATATAATTAGAGGATATGGATGAGGACTCCACACATGTAAGGGCTATTCACATGTTGCTTATTTTAATGAATAGTGATTATGATATGTTAGGTCCTTTAATGAAAAATATTTCAACTCCAACCTCCTGTCAACAATGCAGGCAGGCACTGCCCTCTCCATTTGACACACGGGGATCTGGGGTGAGAAGGGTCTTGGTGACTCACTCTAGGGCCTGCTGAGCAATGGTTTCAGACATAAGCTCTGCTTATCCCTGGTTTTGCGCTCTGCTGTTGGAGAAGGAAATGGTAACCCACTCCAGTATTCTGGCTTGGAAAATCCTGTGGACAGAGGAGCTTGGTGGGTCCACCAAGGGTCGCAAGAGTTGGACACGACGTAGTGACTAATCCACCACCACCAGTGGGCTGTGCTGTTACAAGGGGTCAGTAGTAGAGGAGTGTGAACTTTAACAACTTGCATATTGCTCTTAAGGAAACAGTACTCTAGATGAGGAATCGGGAGGTACCGATGAGCACTATATTTCTGAATTTTTTATGGGGAAAGTTACTTAAACATGTTCTATTAAATACCTTTGAAACACTTGGCTATGTTTCTTCTAAGGTTTCTGTGTAAAACCTTCTAAGGTTTTCTTGTGACTTTTTGTCAGAATTTTGAAAATCTCCTTTGAGGTGATCAAAATATTTTATAAATCCTATTTTAATATTTTGTTCTTCTTTTTTTTTTTTAGTCATTCCTATACCGGTCAAGACTACAGTACACAGGGCAATGTTGGCAAGATTTCTTTAGATCAGATCGATTCGGTAAGCATCTCATCCTGTTAAACCTTTGTCAACAGATAAAACAGATTTTCTTCAACCAAAGATTATTTTTAGGGTGGGGTGGTGGAAGAGAATGTTATTTCATTGCTTGCCAACCATTTTTGAAATAAATCCCATGTGCTGTGCATATGACTTTTTGTCATTATAGGAAAACCAAACAATCAGAAAATTATTTGTAGTCTGATAAAAACAATTTAATCAGTTTTCCCAAAGGAGGTTTATTTTAAGTAATGACACCTAAATAATATTTATGTGTTTACATTTAAACACCATATAATTTAGAAAAGGAGAAGTGGAGAGTACTAAGTATCTCTGTTTCCTCGGGCTGCTGTAACAGCAAACCACAGGCTGGGTACCTTGAACAACAGGATCTTATTTTCTCACAGTTGTGGAGGCGAGAGTTCATGATCAACCTATCAGCAAGTTCAGTTTCTTCTGAGGGCCTCTCTCCTTGGCTTCTGGGTGGCTGCCTCCTCCCTCTGTCTCTTCCTCTGCTAATCACCTTGGACCAGGGCCCCACCCCCATGATCTCATTTAACCTTGATTACCTCCTTACAGGTCCCAGCTCTAGATACAGCCACATTCTGAGATTGTGGGGTTAGGACTTAGCATATAAATTTGAGGAGGATGCAGATTATTCCATGACACTAAGTATAGGTCTCGTGTTGCCTCCAGAGTGGGCAGCTCATTTCAGCTTCACTTTGTGGCTCTATAGGAGAATCAATGCATATACACTCAACTATACTTTTACTGTATAGAATTTCACTTTAACGCACTGTAGGATTTCTGCATTACCCAAAAAAGGGAAACTAAGTCAACCATAAATAATCTTTGTTTAGGCAATTACCAAATTATTTACAATAAATTAAAAGTACACTGAGGTTTTAATGCTTGGAAATAAGAGTTATAACGGTGAGTAGGGGGAGATTCTGAGCTTTTGGAGACCAAAATGAAGAGATCATCTTCCTATTCGAGAAATTATAATCAAGTAGAAGTTGTTACAGTGAAAGACAGAGAAGCTGCCTGGTCAGGAAGGGGAGCAAAGTGAGACCCATCCCTGCTCACCTGCCAAGGAACCCATGAGAGGTGGGAGTTAAATCTCAGGAGGAGGATACTTGAGAAGGTGAGGGAGATGCAGCTGAGACCATAAATGAAAAAGGTTTTCTTTAATTGTTAATTTAACACATTTATTTGAATTTGCCTTTTGAGAGCTATTTCTCTTATTTTTGTGTTTACTTTTGGGTTATTTTAAAATTTCATCTGTGATTCACCAGCTGTACTTTTGAACATTTATCCCAGGAAAATGAAATGTTAGATATACATGAAAACCCATGCATTCATTTATTTGAAATAACCCTAAACTGGATATGACCCAAATGTCCTTCAATGAGTGAATGGTTAGACAAATGCTGTTACATCTACACACTGAGGAGATATTACTCAGCAATAAAAAAGGAATGAGCTATTGATAGCTGCAATAATTTAGATGAATTTTGTAGGAATTATGCTGAGTAAAAAGCCACTCTCAAAACTTTATATGATTCTATTTATGTAACGCTCTTGAAATGACAAAAGTTACAGAGTGGAGAACAGCTTAGTGGTTGCCAAGGGTTCGGGAATGGTGGGGGGCAGGCTGCAGAAGATGGAGGGTTATAAAAAGGGAGACAGGAGGGAACCTGGTGGTGGGGAATTCTTGAACCTACACGGGAAAAAGTTACGTAGAGTTAAGTACACAGAAATGAGCACGTGAGTGTCACAGAAAATCTGAGACTAGTGGATTGTGTTAGTGTCAGTATCTTGGTGGTGACAATACACTACAGGTTTACAAGGTATTACCTTTAGGGAAATTAGATACATGACATCTCTTTGTATTATTTTTTACAACTGTATGGGAATCTATAGTTATCTCAAAGGAGAAAGTTTAATTAAAAAAGAAAAAGAAGGTGAAATAAATGTTAATAATTTACTTCACCTAATATGTCTAAAATATTATCATTTTGACATGTAATCAGTATAAAAATATTAATAAAAAAACAATTCATCTGTAGTCACTGAGACAATAATAACTTCTTTATGGTTTTTGTTTTTATTCCAGTTAAACTGAATTTGCAACTTGCAAATTCAATTGATTTTGTTGTAATGATATTGTGGGGATTGATAAATAACAAAATATTTTTTTTTTCTGTAGCTTTCTACCAAATCCTTCCCACCCTGCATGCGTCAGTTACATAAAGCCCTGCGGGAAAATCACCATCTCCGTCATGGGGGCCGCATGCAGTATGGCCTCTTCCTTAAAGGCATTGGCCTAACCTTGGAACAGGCATTGCAGTTCTGGAAGCAAGAATTTATCAGAGGGAAGATGGATCCAGACAAGGTAATTTTGGAAAATCTGAGCAGTAACTGAAATTTTAATTTGGTCTGAAGACTAAAAAATTTTTCAATATGCCCCTGAAATGTAGTTGAAATTCTATAATTTCACTTAGGTAAAAGGAAACTCATGAATTAATCTAGTATTTACTAGACAGAAGGTTGGGAAAGGTTGATTCAGTTCAAAGGGAAGGATTGAAACAGCCAGTGTAAGATGTAAAGCAGTGCTTTGGTGAGGATGCTCTACTTCTCCTTGGTAGGCAGACTGCCAGTACTGCTGTACCTGAAACTGCTGTACCTGAAACCTGCTGTTCTGAGTTGTATTTCTGTAGGAAGGCATGTGTATATGTAATACATATAGGCATATATACATACATGCACATGTAATATTGTTTTCAGAACTAGGAAATGCTGAGAGAAAATAAAATGAAAACAGATCAGAATGCATTTTATTGTGTTATGCAGAATCTTTCACAGGGAATTTATTTTTTCCCTCAAACTTTAAAATTTGTTTTGTATTTGGGTATAGCCGATTAACAATGTTGTGGTAGTTTCAGATGAATAGCAATAGGATTTTATCATACATATACATGTACCCATTTTCCCCCAACCCCCCTCCCATCCAGGCTGGCAGATAACGCCGAGTAGACTTTTGTGTGCTATACAATGGATCTTTGTTGGTTATCCATTTTGAAAATAGCAGTGTGTACATGACCTTCCCAAACTCCTTAACTATCCTTTCCCCCTGGCAACCATAAGTTCGTTTTCTAAATCTTTCACAGGGAATTTTTAGATAGATGTTTATCACTGTAAACTTGAGATATCTTTGTTTTTTCTCATTTTAAAAACTGATACTATATTATGATCATTTTCTTAGGTGGTTGAATCATTTTTGAAAATATCATTTATATTAGTTGCATGAAATCACATCCTTTGAAAGTGATATAATTTGCTTAATCATTTGCCTGTTATTGAACACTTGGTTGTATCCATTTGACTGTGTCATAAATGTTATTGCAAACAATATCCTGTGCACATAAATCTCTGATTATAGTTCTGATTGTGTCCTCTATATGAATTAATCAGTGGATCAGTTTACTTGGTGAAAGACTATAGACAGTTTTGAAGTTTTGTTGAATTCTATCATGCTATTAAATGACTGGAAAGTCTGTAAATTAGCCATTGTGAGAACTTTGCTCTGTCATTGACATCACTGTATCTTACTGAAAATGTTTTTTGATCTTTTTATTTGGAAGTTGATGTATTAAGTAGATAGGTGTGTTAGGGTTCTCCAGAGAAACAGAACCAATTGTGTGCGTGCATGTGTGTGTGTATGTGTGTGTGTGTGTACACAAAAAGACAGGTATTTAACAGCCCATGTGATTATGGAGGCGGAGTCCGCAAAGTCTGCAGGTAGCAGGCTGGAGAACCAAGAAGAAAGAATTGGTGTTTCAGTTGAGTCTGAAGGCAGGAAAAAAATCCATGAGTGACTCACGGCCCTCAGACAGGAGGTGTGTGTGTTAGTCACTCAGTTCAGTTGCTCAGTTGTGTCTGACTCTTTGTGACCCCATGGACTGCAGCACGCCCAGCTTCCTTGTCCATCACTAACTCCTGGAGCTTACTCAAACTCATGCCCATTGAGTCAGTGATGCCATCCAACCATCTCATCCTCTGTTGTCCCCTTCTCCTCCTGCCTTCAGTCTTTCCCAGCATCAGGGTCTTTTCCAATGAGTCAGTTCTTCGCATCAGGCGGCCAAAGTATTGGAGTTTCAGCTTCAACATCAGTCCTTCCAATGAATATTCAGGGTTGATTTCCTTTAGGATTGACTGGTTGGATCTCCTTGCAGTCCAAGGGACTCTCAAGAGTCTTCTTCCAACACCACAGTTCAAAAGCATCAGTTCTCTGGTGCTCAGCTTTCTTTAGAGTCCAACTCTCACATCCATACATGACTACTGGAAAAACCATAGCTTTAACTAGACGGACCTTTGTTGGCAAAGTGATGTCTCTGCTTTTTAATATGCTGTCTAGGTTGGTCATAGCTTTTCTTCCAAGGA
Source organism: Dama dama (assembly GCF_033118175.1). Classification (NCBI taxonomy): domain Eukaryota; kingdom Metazoa; phylum Chordata; class Mammalia; order Artiodactyla; family Cervidae; genus Dama; species Dama dama. The sequence goes on along the minus strand of NC_083687.1, from coordinate 5,562,815 downwards.
GCAAGCGTCTTTTAATTTCATGGCTGCAATCACCATCTGCAGTGATTTTGGAGCCCAAGAAAACAAAGTCTGTCACTGTTTCCATTTTTTCCCCATCTGTTTGTCATGAAGTGATGGGACCAGATGATCTTAGTTTTCTGAATGTTGAGTTTTAAGCCAATGTTTTTACTCTCCTCTTTCACTTTCATCAAGGGGCTCTTTAGTTCTTCACTTTCTATCATAACGGTGGTGTCATCTGCATATCTGAGGTTGTTGATATTTCTTCTGGCAATCTTGATTCCAGTTTGTGCTTCCTCCAGCCCAGCATTTCTCATGATGTACTCTGCATATAAGTTAAATAAGCAGGGTGACAATATACAGCCGTGATGTACTCCTTTTCCTACTTGGAACCAGTCTGTCGTTCCATGTCCAGTTCTAACTGTTGCTTTCTGACCTGCATATAGGTTTCTCAAGAGGCAGGTCAGATGGTCTGGTATTCCCATCGCTTTCAGAACTTTCCCCAGTTTGTTGTGATCCACACAGTTTGTTAGTCACTCAGTTGTGTACAACTCTTTGTGACCCCATGGACTGTAGCCCACCAGGCTTCCCTGTATGTGGAATTCTCAGGCAGGATTACCAGAGTGGGTTGCCATTTGCTTCTGCTGGAGATCTTACTGACCCAGGGTTCGAAGTTGGGTCTCCTGCATTGCAGGCAGATTTATTACCATCTGAGCCACTGGGGAAGCAGGAGGGGATAACCTCTTAGTTACGGGAGAGTTGGCCTTTTTGTTCTGTCCAGGACTGGGCAGGATTGCATGAGGGCCCCACACTGGGGAGGCATCTGCTCTGCTCAGTCCACCAGTTCAGATCTTAATCCCCTTTGGAAACACCCTCAGAGACATATCCAGAGTAACATGGCCAGAGGTCTGGGGCCCATGATGCTCAAAAAATTAACCATCACAGTAAGTAAGGATTTACGAGGTAGGGTTTTCAGTGAAGAGAGTGAAGTTGAGGTAGCTCTTAGCCTGGTTTGTGCTGTAACTAAGTGGCGGAAACAGGAGCTGAAAGAAGGTAGAGGCAGCTCTGGGCACCAGGCCTTTGGCTTGTGCGTCTGTCTTGCGTCCCCCTCCTCCCCCCAGCTTATGTGTGTATCTGGGATGGTCTCATATCAGGGCCATCAGTATTTACTTTTAAACCTATGTGTTTGAAAAAATTTTTCAAATGAGATTTTTATTTTAAAATATAGAAGTTTTCTTCAAAAATTATTGGAAAAGAAAAATCAATAATTTTTATCTTTCTAGATAATATGTAGCAGTATGTATTTTCATTAGCTTATTACTGATTACAGCAAATATATTATTTTGACGAAAATATTTTAAGATACACGTATGATTTACTGTCTCTAGTGTTCTGTTGTTACAGTCTGTTGTAAATAAAAGTTCATGTTTTTCTCATTTATATCTTACATATTTTTGCAATGAAACTAATTTAGCATTTCTTTACAAAAATACTCTCTTCAACTGTATTTACTTGTTAAATGGTACATATAATTAAAAATACTTTTTAGAGGTATAGAAAATTGATTCCTTAAAATACTGTTTATAGAGCATGGTTATGGAGGATATATTGGACATTTTCTGTAGTGCTCTAATGAAAGGGCCTGACATTGAACCCAGAAATGACTTGGAACATTGCTTCTGTTGGCTAGCTTGTTTCCTGACAGTGCGGGATGCTTCTGAGGGATTCAGTCAGTCTCACCTGGACTGCTCCTTTCTGTGGTTTCCCAGGTGACGATACTTCTCATTGCTTTTTCTTCTGTTCATGCCTTCGTTGTAACTTATTTGACATACGTTGCTTTGTGCGTCTGAGCAGAAATTATGGATACCTTACTGTTGCTTTTGGGGGAGCAGGAAGCGGTCAGCTTGTAGGTAGTAGGAACTGAACTGTGAACGTATACTTGTGGCAGAGGTGATTCTGCAAATGCACGCTTTCCTGCCCACCCCCCAACATGGTTACTAAGAATAGAAGGATTAGTAGCCAGTAGGACCCGGTCTTGCTGGATAAATGACTGCCGACTGGGACCAGCTGTGTAGGGTCTTGATAGTATAATTCAGAGATGCACAATTTCATAGCTTTGAACATTCACTAACATCGTATAATCAATTTGAGATGTTATAAAAGTATACACAGAAAATAGTATGAAGAAGGTTTCCACTTACATTCCTTCTTGGTTGAAATGAACTTCACTTCTTTAAATACGGATTTTAGATTGTATCGGCCAACACTGATTTTTTAAAAGACTTTTGCTTTATAAGGTTTCAATCTATTTGGTAATAGAGTGACCTGAGAGAAGTAACCAGAACACATTACACAACACGGTGGTGAGAAGGAGCTTGTTGTTGAGGTTGCATGGAGGCAGGAGGTTATTAGAGAGGGTTGTGCTAGAGGAGATTTGGTGAGGTCAGTCTCAAATCCAGGTTTGAAGGAGGTGATGGTGGTGCTCAGTCGAAAGAGAGGACAGGACAGCAGTACACGCGCACAGGCCAGGCATTGCCTGCTCTTCCATTGTTTGTCGTTTTTCTACCATTATTTTATAATTCTTCCATTATTTGTTGCTGCTACTCATTCACCAGGTTTTAGTTTTGTCCGCTGGTTTGGGGGTTGTTGTGATTTTTGAATGTCTGCTTTCAGACTTCTGTATGGATTTGACCTGTCGGTATATTCAAATATCATTTTTATTTGGATCCATATTATACTAGAGGGTAAGGAATTCTAGTATTAAAACATCACTTCCAGAGAACATTCTGTTGTTACGAATGATCTTGTAGCAGACTAATTGCTTTAGGGTATGACTTACTCCCAAAGGATTAGTTTCATTATGTAGGATTTTTATATTAGATTAATTATATTGAGTGTGAGTGTTTATGATATATTAAAATTTTAACAATAAAACTTCTTTGGTTACTCTTGTCAGTAGGGATCAGGGACGTGTGAAAATTGCACTTAGGTTTCAAATAAGATTCTTTGGATTTACGAATGATTCTATAAGAGGTATTCAAAGCTTTGAATGTCTTATTCCTTAAGTAATTTCTGAGATTCCTGAAATAAGTGCACTTATGCTTTATGCAAATACAATATATTTATGAATCATAGTACAGTTTTATGCAAGTTTTTCTTGTTGTAATTATAATTTACATGGCAGTCTACCTGAGAAAAAGCCTCACCCTGTGCGCTGGAGATAAAATTAATCAAATCTCTATTGAAAGCATGAAGAAACTTGGCACTAAATATTCTTTCACTTGGAATTTGGATATTAAATCCCTTCAGCCACTGGCTTTGTTAAGGATTAAATTGAACTAGATAATTCTTCTCATAAATTCAAAGCAATGTGTCCGCTTAATCAGATTGCTTGTAGAGCTGTTGTCTGAATTGCTTTGACCTGACTCTGTTGGACGTTAAGTACACTGTAGATCACGAATGTGTTATGTGGCTGAGTTCTCCCTGGTGAGGCTGTACCTGAGGTCTACTCCATGTTGTCATAATTGGGTCAGGCGGTGTTTAGCACTGTAAAAATTCTTACATTTTGTCCCAGATCCAGCTCACATCATGACTTATTGCAGACCTCTGTCATTAAAAATGGACCACCCAAGGATTAAGTATTTGGCTGGTGGGTTGTGCATACATGAAGCATATTTGCTACTGGATTTTTCATTTTAACACCAGTGGTTCTCCCATGACCCCAGTCAGCAGCATCAGCTTTAGCAGTGTCTGGGAATTGGTCAGAAATGATGACTGTCAGAATCAGACTCTGGAGGCAGGTCCATAGCTGATGGTTTCCAAGACCCCACATGGAAGTAATGCACACTGCAGACTGGGAACCGTCTTTTAGATGTTGCCTCATAGAAAGCTAAGTGATCATAGTTTATCAAATAGAGGCGTGAAAATCTCCAGCTGTTTGTTCTCTTGTCTGTTTCTGTTGCCGTTTGAGTGTAGTGCTGTCCTTTGTTAGTAACCCACGTGTATATATTTGAGGTCTGGCTGCACGTCAGGTGCTGGTCAACACTAAATGAACACACACAGCGGAGTTCCTCAGCTGGAGCCCTTCCAGCACACTCGATGGTGCCCCCTGGGCCCTTGAGGGAGTCAGGCTGGGCCTGGGGTGCTCAGGGTTAGTTGCCTTCAACTGTGAGTAGCTCCTTCCACTTATTTTACAAAATAGTGTTTTACATGTGCTCATATGAAAAAGGTTGGAGAAAACTAATATGAAGTACTGACTTGGAGTCAGACTGAGTTGACATTTGACTCCACTGTATACACGCTTGGGTAGATTACCTGGTATGTGTCCTCATCTACAGAATATGGACAGTAACTGTGTATACATCCGTGGATATATAGCTTTGTCCCTGTTTACACTTGATTGATGTGTTGAGGATTTGGTAAAGGATTAGTCCAGATTCTGGCATGTAGTAAATGCTAGCTCTTCTCATTTAGGACTTCATATGAAGGTGGGGTTAGTGTGACACAGAGTAATCAGTAAAGTTTCCACAAGTAGAATGGAATCTGATGGCTTGTTAAGATTTGTTAACAAATGGCTTGTTAACAAATGGCTTGTTAACCCTCCTAAAATAGGAGGGTTAAGGGGAAAGACTGAATTCCAGCAGAGATGATTTGTTTTAGGAAGTGTTTAAGGGATTTAGACTAAGGGAATGCATTTCAGGCTGTGTTCTTGGAAACTCCTGGGTTCCAGAGGAAAGAGGGCTGAAGTTTACAGAGGAGATTGAGATGTCTGATTTCTGCCCGCACTTTAACAAGCGTAACAAAACAGTACCTTCATCTATTTTTATGTGTTGGAATTCTATGTAAGATTTCGCTTAAAAGATGGTTTTCCTACTTAAAAGTGTTTACAAAATACTATTGTTTATTTGTGGTGTAGAATTTAGGAAAGTAAGAGATGAGACAGGAAGAGGAAGAGATTTGTTTGACAATAGAGTTGCTTTAAGTGAACCTCATTTTTAGTCAAAAGAAAGCCACTAGCGAGTGTTAAACAGGGAGAATTGTTTTTTCAGAAGAGAATCTGAAAGTCTATGCAGCCTTTAGACTGGGAGAGTCAGGTCTTCTCGTGGTAGTATTGGGACAAGTTTAAATGGAGGGTTCAGGGAAGAGGCTGCAGGAGAGTGGGAGTTGGACAGTCCACAGGTAACAGGAAGGTGGGAACTCCAGGAGCAGAGGTGCATGGACCTGATAGGTCTGGTATCAGAGTAGAGAGAAATGGGTCATGAGTTGTTTTTGGTGTAAATTTAAATCCATGTCCAGGTAGAAATTCTTCTTGTTTGATTGGCTGGCTTATCTGTTCCTTCCTTCCTCTGTGGTTCTTATGGGGCCCTTAGAGAGTGATATGTGCTATTCTGCGAGGAGAAATGCAGGGATGTGGATTTGAGAGCCATTCAGGGAGAGTGGAGGGAAAAGCCTCATGCAGGTAAGTGAATGGGCAGATGTAGAGTATAGAGCAGTGCAGAGAGCAGGGGTTCAGCTTTGAGGGATAACCCCATTGCAGTAGTGACGGAGGAGTCTGAAGTGAGACCTGAATTACTAGAAATATTGGAGAGAAAGAGCGAGAATAGTCTGGGGTCCAGGCACTAAGAAGGAGAAGGCTTTCCGAAGTAAGCTGTTCCTGCTACCCAGCATGGGTAATATATGTTGGAAGTCACTTCTAAGAAAATTGCAGAACAGGAGACAGATTTCCTGGCCTTAATGATAGATGACGAAATAGAGGCAACAGTAGTAATGTCTAGAAGTCTGAGAAATCAGGAAGACAAGAAATAGAACTGTTTACTGTAGGAGATGCCTGTGTGGACAGAGATTGTGCTCACTTGGGATGGGCGGAAGCACTGGGGCTCCTTGAGATGCAGGAGGCACTGGAAGCGAGTAAGGACTCGAGGCCTGGGGTAACGGGAAGATCGTTTATGAACCTGCATCTATATAGTATGGTCATTATGCAGTGTGACCACCCCCTCCCACCACACTCCTGAGAACAGGAACTGTTCTGTTCTGGCTCCCTGCCCCCAGCAGCCAGGGTTCGGCTGACTGCCTGAAAGGCCGTAGATGGTCAGTTAAATATGTTGAATGAGGGAATGAGATGAGTTAGGAGTTGAGTGAGGATATTTGTCTGAGACTTGACAGTGGTTTTCTGAGAGATTTTAAGCTGGTAAAGAAATGCTTGGAGGAAGAAAGTGGAGCCAGGTAATCTCATGCCCACCTCCTGTCTTTCCAGTAACAGAGGCAAGAGATCACTTACCAGAAGGTTGGGTGCCAGCAGGGCTTAAGGAATGTTGGAAGGGGTGTAGACTAACACCTTCTGGACCTGCACAAGCAGAGGTGTTCACCTGTGATAATTACTGAGATTGAAATGCTGCAGCAGAATGAGTCCAGTGTAACCACTTACTGAGTACCTTGCAATATGCCAGACACCATAATTAATACTTACACACATCCTCTTATGGACGCATTAAAACAGTCCTAGGAGATGGATACTATTTATTATTTAGGCCTGTTTACTGATGAGGAAACCATACCAGACCATAAATTCATAATTGACTGTGTCTGCACTGTTGCTTCGCTTTCTCTGACAGTCCTTGTGGCCGGACAACGGAAGCAGAGAGCGCAGAAGGGAATGCTGGTGCAGGTTTAGGACCTGGCAACACAGCTATGCTGTACTAAGTCCTTTCCATGTTCCTTATGCATTTAATCTCACAACAGCACTGCAAGACAAATATCCTCTGCCTGTGAAGAGTTTGGGCTTCCCTGGTGACTCAGTGGTAAAGAATCGCCTGCCAATGCAGGAGATACCGTTTTGATCCCTGGGTCAGGAAGATCCCCTGGAGAAGGAAATGGCAACCCACTCCAGTATTCTTGCCTGGAGAATTCCATGGACAGAGGAGCCTGGTGGCCTACAGTCCATGGGGTCAGGTAGCAATGAGTTGGACACGACTGATCAACTAAACAGCGACAACAGCGTGGAGAGTTTAATGGCTTTTCTCTAGGCGGCAGAGGTGGTGCATGAGCGGACCTGAGTTAGGACCTGTGCCTGTGTGCTAAGCCGCTTCAGTCATGCCTGACCCTCTGCAACCCAACGGCCTGAAGTCTGCCAGACTCCTCTTTCCGTGGGATTCTCCAGGCAAGAATGCTGGAGTAGGTTGCTATGCCCTCCTTCAACGATCAAACCTGCATCTCTTACATCTCCTGCAGGTGATTCTTTACCTTTAGCGCCACCTGGGAGTTAGAACTCAGGTCTATCTTATTCCACCTCATGTGCTTTCCCCACTGCTTTCAGGAGGAACAGGCGTGTTGTGTACAATGTAGGCATGTCTGACCTGTCATGTAAATCTGAGAGGGCGCAGCTTAGAACAGAGATTTTCAGATGTGTCCAATTGCCAGAGCTACGATCACATCATCATTAAAAAGGGGACAACGTAACTTACTAAAATGTTGCAGAGAAATGAGAGTATGCATGAAATACTGTGTAATTTATGAAGTACTATACCAGTGTCTGTTAATTTAAAAAGTTGATGAATGGATTAGTCTATAATCATTCACGTGTTTTCTCCATATACTTATAAATCTTTTTAACTTTATAAAACTATATAAAGTTTGGACACAAACTTTAGTTTAATTGGTTATGTTTTTGGCTTTTCTTTCAAGGAAAAGTTTGTTTTGTTTGAACTTTCCCATTAGCTGTATCCTAGGAAAGTATTTGGAATGTAAGAAAAAGTAGTGTCTAGTGAAAGTAGTCTAATCTTTGTCACTTTGCTCTTGAGTGGCAATTTAAAGGTACCCTTAGCAACCAAGTCTCTAGAATGTGTTTTTTAAAGTTTTGCTATATGAAGCTTCTGTTATATTTGCCATTCTAAGTATTTTATTGTATAATAAAGATGTGTGCATGTTAAGGTTTTAACTCTTACCTCCATACCTTCCATTGCATTTGGAATACAAATTCTAGGTAACACAGTATAAGAACTAATATTTAAACATTGACTTGAGCAGGTTGGACTTGCCTTCATGAGTTGCAAGAGGCTAGCTAGTCTGCTGTTCAATTAAACTATGTGTTGTGTTAAATATGTCATTAGAATAAAATAGGTGTTATCATCCCTCCCTCCAAGCACTATTTTGGTGAAAAATTGCTTCAGTAATGACTCCTTTTGCTGTTCTACTCCAAATGCTTGCCATACTTATGTTAGAAGATGAGATAAAAAGTAGAACACTTCAACTTTAATCTTTCATTTGTAACTGTTGTCTTATCAGTAATACCTTATGGATTGTGTATATTAAAATGACATATTACCCACCATTTTAAAATGTAGTCTGAATTTTTGTTGTTAATATGTGCAGTGCTCTTAGGAGAAAATGACAGTGAGAAGATACTAGTTTAAGGTTTTACAGAGTAGTAAACTGACTCCAGGTAACTGAGTAAGTGTAAACTCCAAAATGGGCCAGACTCCTGATGCTAGGGAGAAGGCAGGGAATGTAGTTTTGAATAGTCAGTGAAGGCTTAAACCAAAGGCAACATTTTACTCACTGCTTTAGCTTTACATAAGAGCCCTGGGCTTGGCATGGTTATTTATACCTTCGTAGAATCTGAATGAGCAAAGGTCAGTCCTCACCACTTTATAATGAAGAAACTTGAGTCAAGGAAAACTACCCACTTTCACTCAGAAATCCAGATCCTGGATCTCAGAGCCTTGGCTGTGGTGCTGTGGATCTCTGTGAGCTGAGCTGCAGGCAGCCAGAGCCGGCTAGAAAGCCAGGGCTTGAGGACAGGCCAGCAGGAGACAGTGGGCGCCGCCATGGAAAGCCTGGGAGAGGACTGGCACACACCAGCTGGCACTAAAGCTCAGCGCGTCTCGGGTTTCAGCCAGGGAGGGGGAAAGGTGGTTTTCCTACTAGAATCTCAAAAGAACTGCTGACTCTGTTTATCCCCACTGGAGAGATACCCAAAAGAGAGATGATTGATGTCTGCAACATAGTGTGTGGATCTTGAGCTAAATTAATCCTCTTAGCTACCTTATCCTTTGGTTTTTCTTTACATCTTTTCACCTAAAGAAGTCTTTTATTGCAGTCTTTTATTTCTTTTTTTCCTTTGCATTGAATAAGACTGACTGTCTCTTACACTTTCTCCGCTCTGCAGATGGATTCCTAAATGTCACCCTCACTTCTGAATTTTCCCACAGACCTCAAAAAAATACATAGTGGTCATTATGCACTGAAGTCCTACAGCTGCCCCTAGCAGGTCTGTGCTGTCATCACCATGCAAAGAATCAAGCAGTCTCTTCACCCTGCTGATTTTTTTGCTCCTTCCTTGGACAGTTTTTTTGCCTTTTCATACTGTTCATGGGGTTCTCAAGGCATTCCTTTCTCCAGTGGACCACGTTTTGTCAGAACTCTCCACCATAACCATCTTGGGTGGTCTTTTATGGAAGCCTGTCCATGGGGTGGGAAAGAGTCAGACAGGACAACTGAATTGAACTTGACAGTTTTTAGTGAGAAGTTTTTTCTATAAATAAACCTTGTTTCCCATCAGCTCAGTTTAGTTCAGTAGCTCAGTTCAGTTCAGTCGCTCAGTCGTGTCCAACTCATTGCGACCCGTGAATTGCAGCATGCCAGGCCTCCCTGTCCATCATCAACTCCCGGAGTTTACTCAAACTCATGCCCATCAAGTCGGTGATGCCATCCAGCCATCTCATCCTCTGTCGTCCCCTTCTCTTCCTGCTTTCTGTCTTTCCCAGCATTATGGTCTTTTCCAATGAGTCAACTCTTCACATGAGGTGGCCAAAATATTGGAGTTTCAGCTTCAGCATCAGTCCTTCCAATGAACACCCAAGACTGATCTCCTTTAAGGATGGACTGGTTGGATCTCCTTGCAGTCCAAGGGACTCTCAAGAGTCTTCTCCAACACCACAGTTCAAAAGCATCAATTTTTTGGCTATCGGCTTTCTTCACAGTTCAATTCTCACATCCATACATGACCACTGGAAAAACCATAGCTTTGACCAGATGGACCGTTGTTGGCAAAGTAATGTATCTGCTTTTTAACATGCTGTCTAGGTTGGTCATAACTTTCCTTCCAAGGAGTAAGCGTCTTTTAATTTCATGGCTGCAGTCACCATCTGCAGTGATCTTGGAGCCCCCCAAAATAAAGTCTGACACTGTTTTCATTGTTTCCCCATCTATTTCCCATGAAGTGATGGGACCAGATGCCATGATCTTAGTTTTCTGAATATTGAGCTTTAAGCCGATTTTTTCACTCTCCTCTTTCACTTTCATCAAGAGGCTTTTTAGTTCCTCTTCACTTTCTGCCATAAGGGTGGTGTCATCTCCGTGTGTGAGGTTATTGATATTTCTCCTGGCACTCTTGATTCCAGCTTGTGCTTCATCCAGCCCAGCGTTTCTCATGATGTACTCTGCATGTAAGTTAAATAAGCAGGGTGACAATATACAGCCTTGACGTACTCCTTTTCCTGTTTGGAACCAGTCTGTTATTCCGTGTCCAGTTCTAACTGTTGCTTCCTGACCTGCATATAGGTTTCTCAAGAGGCAGGTCAGGTGGTCTGGTATTCCCATCTCTTTCAGAATTTTTCACAGTTTATTGTGATCCACACAGACAAAGGCTTTGGCATAGTCCATAAAGCAGAAGTAGATGTTTTTCTGGAACTCTTTTGCTTTTTTGATGATCCAGTGGATGTTGGCAATTTGATCTCTGGTTCCTCTGCCTTTTCTAAAACCAGCTTGAACATCTGGAAGTTCATGGTTCACATATTGCTGAAGCCTGGCTTGGAGAATTTTGAGCATTACTTTACTAGCTTGTGAGATGAGTGCAATTGTACAGTAGTTTGAGCATTCTTTGGCATTGCCTTTCTTTGGGATTGGAATGAAAATGGACCTTTTCCAGTCCTGTGGCCACTGCTGAGTTTTCCAAATTTGCTGGCATATTGAGTGCAGCACTTTCACAGCATCATCTTTCAGGATTTGAAATAGCTCACTTGGAATTCTATCACCTCCGCTAGCTTTGTTCATAGTGATGCTTTCTGAGGCCCACTTGACTTCACATTTAGGGTGTCTGGCTCTAGGTGAGTGATCACACCCTTGATTGTCTGGGTCATGAAGATCTTTACTGTACAGTTCTCCTTACCCAGCAGTACACCATCATTATTAGCTGATAGTGGTGAGTAGTGTTGTTCAGTTACTGCTTGTGTACTGGTAAAGTCAATTTAGGAAAACTGACATTTCACCGGTTATGTGTGGATTAAAGACCTTTTTATCTGTATAAATATGGTGATTTAGATATAATAACAGTACTTTCAAATCTCCCTTAAAGATTAGTTGTGCATTCCACTTTGATGATTTCAGATTTTATCATAGATGTGATATTTGTTACCAACAGAGAGGAAAAATGTATATTGACTAATTTTCTTAGGTATGACTTTTATCACAATTATGCTTTTATTACTACTTTCAGGTTGAAACCACTTAAAAATTCCCCTTGAAAATATGTGTTTAGAAAAACATAAATCTAGGACATGTATGTGGTCAGTCGCTCAGTCGTGTCCGACTTTTTGCAACCCCAGGGACTGTAGCCTACGAGGCTCCTCTGTCCCTGGGATTTCCCGGGCAAGAGTACTGGAGTCGGTTGCCATTTCCTTCTCCAAGGACATGTATACTTGAATATAATATCACCGACAAAGACGGTTTCCTTCAAGGTAATTCAAGACGAGAATTTGTCTCCTTCTCCTAGGAGGCAACCCACCCCTTGTCCTTCCTGGTGGGCGTGGCTTCTCACTTCCCCTTGGGTCACTTCCACTCTCATTGCGCCTCCTCTGCCGCCGGGTGGGCCTGGATTAGTGAGCAGGTCACCGTGAACGGCCGGCCCTCTGTCCTCCTTGCCTTGAGGTCTGGGTGGCCTTCAGGGATGATAATATGACCACAGAAACACTTTAGCTGGATCTTGGAATTTCAGGGATGTCATAACAGAGCTACTTCTTGTCCCCTCTTCCTGCTTCTTTACCCTTTTCAAAGTGCCGCCTTGGCCACATGTAAATTCAAGCAGATGTTTCTGCAATCTCTAAGTTCTTACCACAGAGACTTAGAACCAAGATGATTTCCAAAAATACCTTTTATAAGGCAGTCTTCATTTCTTACTGTTGTTCTCCAATTCATGGGCCTTCTGGGACAGTACAAAAAAAGTCTGTCTTAATAATGAGCTCTTTCTGATAAGTCACTGTTAAACCTTATTTTAACATAATTTTATAATGATCGTTATCTCCTTCAGTTTTATCTATTTTAATTACTAACTTATTGATTGCACCTTGAGGCCTTTTACATAAAGTGTGCAACTTGAATAATGCTGTGGTAATGTCATTTAAACTCTGTTTACAACTGTATTATGTTTCATTTCAGCCAGTAATGAGAACTCCTTCTAGTGGAGTCCATGGTATGCATGATTTACATGTAAATATTGTTTTAAAAGCTATACTTTTGTTAAATTTAGAAATTTATATTCAGGGTCATTCATAAAACCTTATGTGATTTTTTTTTTAAAGATAAGATGGGTAAGTTTACTGCCTAGAGAAAAGAGAGAGATTGTACTTTCGGGTCAGGGAGAAAATTGTGAATAATCAATGACAACTGGATGTAATTAATTTCAGTACTACTGGAGATGAATTAGATTTCATTTAAGCCACTGTTGGTTGGAGCCAAAAAACTTTCCTATTGATCCTCTAAGGCCTGACTCTTGTGTTAGCCTTTTTCTAAATATCTGAGCCAGCAGTGATTACCCCCTCAGTACTTCTTTTAATGTCAACTAGATTTTAAGTGCTTTTGTAGCAGAAAAACTGTCTTAAGGCTTTCATTCTCTAGCCACCCACATGGCAGGGATAGAAAGCTATGTACATAGTCTTTCCTTACTATGTATTCATTGGCTGAAAACTGTCCTCCTATGTCAAGCTGTTAGTTTTCCTCATTACAAGTTACCAGATGTGCTTCTTTTGTTTTTTTCCCTCTCCCTTCATATTTAGATTTAGCTCTAGTAATAAAGACCTGGTTTTCCCTGGTGGCTCAGATGTTAAAGAATCTGTCTGCAATGCAGGAGCCCCAGGTTTGATTCCTGGGATCCCCTGGAGAAGAGAATGGCTGCCCACTTCAGTGCTCTTGCTGGAGAATCCCATGGACGGGAACCTGGCAGGCTACAGTCCCTGGGGTCACAAAGAGTCGGAAGTCACTGAGAGAATAACACTGCTTTTCTTTTTCACAATAAAGACCTGCTTTTCATTTAAAAGGTGTAATTGGTCAGGAACAAGTTGTTGTTGTTTCAGGGAAACCCTCCAGCTGAATGACTTAACTCTTCTGACTGTGGGTTATACGGTAGCTTCTCCGTAGGCAAGTGGACCCTGAGTGCTAGAGTGGCTGGTTTGTTGTGTTTCCTCTTTATGAAGAGATACGAAACTCTGAAAGAGAGCATTTTATATACTGAAGCAAACCGTACTGAAGTGAGTTTCCTAGTAAGTGGAAGGTCCAGGCTCACAGGATCTTCCTGTCTGCTGGAGAGGCCACATCGCAAACTCTCGGTCTGCTTTGATAGAATTGTCCTCCTCTTTTAAAGAGAAGAGGAAAGGCAGAATTTTAAAGGAAACAGAGGACTAGGCATTTCTGAACACCTGCTAACTTAATTACTCTACTGAGCCCTAAATGTAGCAGAGATGGGGAGAAAATCCCATGATCCTCATTTTTGGGAAGAATTCTGATTTCATTAGACTATAAAAGCTTACATATTCATAGTATTTAAAAGCTACATATACCAATGCTTTAAGGACTGTGAGGGGAGAAACATGCATAAGACATGACTCATAGCCTCAAGGAATATAGTCTGTACCAGACTGAGAGAACTTTTATTATAATACAACTACTGAATTACCTTCTAATTAGTTATAGTCATTTTGAGGGGTGGAGACAGTATTTTCTTTGTTGGAGGAGCATTAAATTCAAGTAACATTTATTGGATACTTGGAAATCTTTCACATGCCTTAATAATTATAACACTAGTCTCTCAAGCAGAGTAGCTGAGCTTGTTTCAAAGACAGAGTGATTTGATAGGGAGAGCGTGTGTGCTTGTGTATGTGTGTGCCCAAGTTGCGTCCAACTCTGCGACCCCATGGACTGTAGCCAGCCAGGCTCCTCTTTCCATGGCATTTCCCCAGCCCACTAGAGTGGGCTGCCATGCCCTCCTCCAGAGGATCTTCCCAACCGAGGGACTGAACCTATGTCTCCTGCTTTGCAGGTGGATTTTTTATTGCTGAGCCCCCTGGGAATCCCAGGGAGAGTGTAGACTTACATGATAGTATTCTTAGTATTAGTGTCTGATATACAGAAGATAATAAAATGTCCCCCCTTTAGTTCTCATTTCAGGTAAGTTAGAAAGTAGTAAGTACAGCATGAGAGAAATATTGCACCCCTCCCCACAGGCCTTGGAGAGGGCTTCATGGGGAAACTGATATTTGAATTGAACCTTGAAAGGTGATAGGATTTTAACACATGAGTACTTCATGACCCATGAAGTATTTATATAAAGGCTGTTGGTATCATAATGGAGGTCCCTTTACTACCAAGGTTTGGCTAAAGACACAGATCCACTCCTCCAGGGAATGCATGTTACACTGAACCTCATAAAAAGCTGAGCACCTGTTGTTAGGTCTCTGTGACAGTATTCTTGCTGGATGGGGAGAAGTTCCAGGCTGGCATCACTGCTGTCTGGGGGTCTTAGTACAGGGAGAGAGATTAGCAAATCTGAATGGTTGCTTGATAGGCGCATTTGGATTTTCCACCAGAATGTCACGTATCCAAAGAAAGTCGGCAGTGAGTGCAAAGATGAGATCTGTGCAGAGTTCCCTTTTCTAATGAATGCTGAAAGCTAACTTCCAGGTAGTCACTCAGGACACCTTTCAGGCCTCAGATGATTTTGCCCAGTGCTTCAGATTTTTCATGTTTGTCTGCTTGAATTTGGGCAGCACACATCAAGGATGTGGTTGACCCTTCCTTGGCCTTGCCCATACCTCCTGCTTGCAGCAGGTTGTTCCTTCCTCAGAATTGTACCTGAGGACCTGCTCGGCTCAGGGTCTTTTCTGCCTGATGTCACAGTAACCATCTTTCTTCAGTTGCAGCAAAGACAAATTTACCCTTTGATCAGAGTTTAAAGAACTGGTTCAGAAGAGTTCATAGGATACTTGATGGGCTCAGTCCTGTGTCCACCAATGACATTCAACAGCTCTAAGGCAGTATTACTCATTTTCAGTGATTCAGTGCCCCAGGAACAAAGCACAGTTTTTTGTTTTTAATCTATACTGAATCCCTAGATGAATTCATCCTGTCTTAAGTCTTCTGATGTGTCTCTCCAGCCTATCCTTCTGCCTGAGATTTAGACCGTGATAGCCAAGGGCCTACTTAGGATCTAGATTCTGGATCCTGCAAACTCAATAATATTTGCAGCATCTCAAAGTCTCCAAAAGTGAGGCTCTTGTCCATGAGCCTGCCCAAAGCAGCTCCTCCTGCAGCCTTTTCCATCTCAGATAATGGCAGTTCCATTCTTTAAGTTGCTCAGATCCAAAACCCTGCTGTACAGAGTCTTTGACTCTTTCTCTTGTACCTGCCCTCTCAGCAGATCCTTTTGGCTCAGCCTTGAAAGCGCATCCTTCTTATTACCCCTGCTGCCGAGCACTGGTCCCTGCTGTCACCATCTCTCTCCTGAATTATTGCAGCAGTTTCTTAACTGCATTTCCAGCTCTTGTTTCAGAAGATTTGATCAGTGTCAGCAGAGTAGGGACAGAGGGCCACTGGTTAGGCAGTACTTTTTTTAAAAGTAGTTTAAAATTCCTTTGAGCCCTTGGATAACATTTCTCTGAATACCCTGTAGGGTTAAAATTTCTTTTGAATACTCTGTAGAGTTTCATGCCCCAGATTTCGAGAGGAGTGCTTTTCCCCCTTTTGTATTGTTGGCCATATTGCTCCGTATGGCCCCTATCAGTGTCTGATTTGGAGTTGACCAGTCTCTTGATTGACTCTTGCCCTTTATACCTTAGACATATTACTAATCTTAAAGTAATGTGAATATTATGAACTACAGTCATCACCGAAAGTGGCTGAACATAATCTCATCTTCTGTTTAATGATTTAGAGTGATCTTCAGGATTTGGACGTGGCTGGCGCAGGCTGGTGATAGGAACATCAGTTATCATTGTGCAGTAAAGGAAGTGCTGGTTAGGAGAGATTTCCAGTAGAGTTGGTGTAGGCAAAAGCAGCTCTCTCTCTAGTATTAAAAATAGTTTGTTAAATCTTTCTGGTTATTTTTTTCCTCTGAAATTTGAGGCATAAGGGTCATCTTTGGTATAATGGTAGTGTATTTTGCTGGGGACTCACCAGTACTGGAGGTTGGCTGGTGGGTTTTATATTTCACTCAAAGAAGAAAAGTTCAGTAATTGACTTGTGCAGGTATCTTACTTGACTTGTATATGCCTTACTGTCTTTATATTTATTTTCCAGCCATGTAGACCTGAGGCTTTCTCTAGTTTAGTAGCAAAGTAAAAGCTATTAATGAGAATGTCTTTGGGACATAATTATGTAGATTTTAAGGAGCGATGTCGTTTTAATTATGCCCTTTAGCTAGTGCGCTTGCATATTAAACCGTTCGGGTCTCAGTGTATTTCCCTCTGAAACTTTGCTTTTCTTTGGCCTTAAATTACTAATCAGCTCATGGGTGTACCCAAAGGTTATGTAAGCTGAGTTAAGACTGCCAAAGATGTGTTTAAGCTATTAATCCAAAATATACAGAAGTTCATAGAAAAAATGGCCCATGGGTGTATAGTGTTCTTTGCTGGGTTATTGAGGGGAAATTCCAACGTTGTGTCTGTGAGCTTCCTCCTTCCTTCCCTCCCTAAAGAAAAAACACCCTTTGTAGTGTGTGTGAACACGTAATGTATTCTTTCCCTTGGGTAATTTTATAAAACCCAGTGAACTTGAAGTAACAATAGTAATAATTAATAATAATTTTTAAGTCAAACATTTTTTTACATCTTTGCCTTTTTGGCTTGTTTACTTTCATTGTAAATTTCTCGATTTAGTAGAAAAGTAACTGCCTTGAAGCTGTGAAATGATTTATTCATTTGTGGGACAAAAATATGAAGCTACCTAAACCCTACTTTGTGGGTAGTTTTGTTTTTATTTGTGAGATACTAAAATAGAGAAAGTCCATGGTAAATTTTAAGGAGAAAAATTCTAAAAACCTTTTGAGGTTGAATTTCCTCTTAAAGGGAGAAGAAAATGGCAACCCATTCCAGTACTCTTGCCTGGAAAATTCCATGGGCAGAGGAGCCTGGTAGGCTGTGGTCCATGGGGTTGTGGAGAGTTGGACACGACTGAGCGACTTCAGTTTCACTTTTTACTTTCATGCATTGGAGAAGGAAATGGCAGCCCACTCCAGTGTTCTTGCCTGGAGAATCCCAGGGACTGCGGAGCCTGGTGGGCTGCCGTCTATGGGGTTGCACAGAGTCCAACGTGACTGAAGTGACTTAGCAGCAGCAGTAGAAGTTCCTCTTAAAGAGATAGTGAAATGATAGAATTCAGAACAGGAGTAAATAAACTTTGTTTCCAGGGAGAGACAGAAAATATTTTTGGCTTTGTGGACCGTGTTTCTGTTGCACTTACTCTGATGTATGTAGCCTATAAGCTCCTGCAGACAGTATCTAAACAGATGGATAAGATGATTTATCATGACAAAAACAGGCAGTTGTCTGGGTCTGTTCTGTGGTCCAGACATAGTTTGCAGACTCCTGATTTAGAACCTGGATTCTTTAACTTTTTTCTTTATTCAGTTTTCAAACTGTCATTCATCAAATGCTTGATATGTGTCTTAGCTACTTTTAAATCAGTGATCATCACAATAAACTTATGAAACAGGTGGAGAAAATACTTGTGAATATTTTCATATCATGAAACATTTCAAACAAGTATAAGTACAAATCTACGTATGCCAGTTTGCAATCAGTGACTCTGGGACCAAGAGGAGACTGTAGCCACAACCAGAGGGCGTCTGACCTGGTTTAAACTCTTCTCCAGCCTGACAGGGAAATCCAGCAGGCTTGGAGTCTTAATGGGACTCCCCCTTCCCCAGGGCTAATATTAAAGAGAAATATTTAAAATAAATAATTTCTTGATGTGTCTTGAAAAAAATATGTCAAACATTTATTAGTTTTTCTGTGCTACATGTGTGCTAAGTCACTTCAGGCGTATCCGACTGTTTGTGACCCTATGGACTGTAGCCTGCCAGGCTCCTCTGTCCATGGGATTCTCCAGGCAAGAATGCTGGAGTGGGTTGCCATGCCCTCCTCCAGGGGATCTTCCTGACCTAGGGATCAAACTCGTGTCTCTTAAATCTCCTGCATTGGCAGGTGTGTTCTTTACCACTAGCGCCACCTGGGAAGAAACCCAGTTTTTCCACATTTCATTTATTTATTACTTTATATTCTTTATGGTTTCTCTGAAGTATCTTAAGGCGAGTTCTTGACCATGTTATATGATGGCTACATACTTTAATATGTTTCTCTAGCAAAAATTTATTTACATAATTGTAATGCAATTATCTTACCACTTGGCAAAAGTAACAATAACTTGTTGACAACATCTAATATCTAGGCCTTGTTGAAATTGCTCCAGTTGCCTAAATATATTTATATAAACACACACACATATTTATATATATGTATATGTATTTAACATCTGATTTCTTTGAACTGGAGTCTACATATGTTACATTTGGCTTCTGTCTCGTAATATCTTTTAGAGATCCATTATTTTTCTCTTTTTCCTATTTTGTCAGTCTATAACTTATTGAAGAAATGAACCAGTTGTTCTATGGAATTTAACGATCTGGACTTATTTGTTTGCTTTCTGTGGTATTATTTAATTTGTTACCATTTTTCCTGTAAATGGAATTAGCTGTAAAGACTTTTCTAAATTCAGATTCAGCCTTTTTGGCAAGAATCGTTCCAAATGGTTATTGTGTCCCATTAGGAGGCGTATAGGTAGCTGGAACCTTCCACTGTAAAATTTCCTTTAGCTTTTCATGTAATGGTTTTACAAATTGAGTATCTGTTGATTTTCCAAATCAATTATCTTATTTTCATTTACACATTTATTAGTTAGAATTCTTCTGTAAAGAATGTTACCACACTGTCTTGGATATTTGTTTTGTAAGGAAAGAAGTATTTTTGAATTTCAATGAATAGTTTGGCATTGAGTCCTAAAAAGGTTAAATGAATTGTCTCACATTACTAACCAGCTAACCTAAGTAGCTCAGAATCAAACCGAAGATTTTGATACCTGTTCTGATTAACCTGCTTTCTTCAATTTAAGTCTGAATTTTGCAATAGGGAGTTAGTAACTCAGACTTAAATTGAAGAAGGTAGGTAAAACCACTAGATCTTTCAGATATAACCTAAATCAAATCCCTTACGATTAAACAGTGGAAGTGACAAATCTATTCAAGGGATTACATCTGATAGAGTGCCTGAAGAACTGTGGATGGAGGTTTGTGACATTGTACAGGAGGCAGTGATCAAGACCATCCCCAAGAAAATGAAATGCAAAAAGGAAAAATGGTTGTGTGAGGAGGCCTTACAATAGCTGAGAAAAGAAGAGAAGGCAAAGGAGAAAAGGAAAGATATACTCATTTGAATGCAGAGTTCCAAAGAATAGTATGGAGAGATAAAAAAGCCTTCCTCAGTGATCGATGCAAAGAAATAGAGGAAAGCAATAGAATAGGAAAGACTAGAGATCTCTTCAAGAAACTTAGAGATACCAAGGGAGCATTTCATGCAAAGATGGGCACAATAAAGGACAGAAATGGTATGGACCTAACAGAAGCAGAAGATATTAAGAAGAGGTGGCAAGAAGACACAGAAGAACTATACAAAAAAGATCTTCATGACTCAGATATCCACGATGGTGTGATCACTCACCTAGAGCCAGATATCCTGGAATGCAAAGTCAAATGGGCCTAGGAAGCATCACTACGAATAAAGCTAGTGGAGGTGATGGAATTCCAGTTGAGCTATTTCAAATCCTGAGAGATGATGCTGTGAAAGTGCTGCAGTCAATATGCCAGCAAATTTAGAAAACTCAGCAGTGGCCACAGGACTG
This sequence comes from Dama dama, assembly GCF_033118175.1. Lineage (NCBI taxonomy): Eukaryota > Metazoa > Chordata > Mammalia > Artiodactyla > Cervidae > Dama > Dama dama. The sequence goes on along the minus strand of NC_083687.1, from coordinate 5,542,604 downwards.
GAAAAGGTCCATTTTCATTCCAATCCCAAAGAAAGGCAATGCCAAAGAATGCTCAAACTACTGTACAATTGCACTCATCTCACAAGCTAGTAAAGTAATGCTCAAAATTCTCCAAGCCAGGTTTCAGTAGTACGTGAACTGTGAACTTTCATATGTACAAGTTAGCTTAGAAAAGGCAGAGGAACCAGAGATCAAATTGCCAACATCCGTTGGATCATTGATAAAGTAAAAGAGTTCCAGAAAAGCATCTACTTTTGCTTAATAGACTATGTCAAAGGCTTTGACTGTGTGGATCACAAACAAAAAACTGTGGAAAATTCTTCAAGAGATGAGAATACCAGACCACCTGACCTGCCGCCTGAGAAATCTGTATGCAGGTTAAGAGGCAACAGTTAGAACCAGACATGGAACAACAGACTGATTTGGGAAAGGAGTTTGGGAAAGGAGTACGTCAAGGATGTAAATTGTCACCCTGCTTACTTTACTTATATGCAGAGTACATCATGGAAAATGCCAGGGTGGATGAAGCACAAGCTGGAATCAAGATTGCCAGGAGAAATATCAATAACCTCAGATACGCAGATGACACTACCCTTATGGCAGAAAGTGAAGAAGAATTAAAGAGCCTCTTGATGAAAGTGAAAGAGGAAAGTGAAAAAGTTGGTTTAAAACTCAATGGAGAATGTGAGGGTGGGATATTTCAAAAGAACAGCATGTATGCTATCTATGGTGAAACAGATCACCAGCCCAGGTGGGATGCACGAGACAAGTGCTCCGGCCTGGTGCACTGGGAAGACCCAGAGGAATCGGGTGGAGAGGGAGGTGGGAGGGGGGATCGGGATTGGGAATACATGTAAATCCATGGCTGATTCATATCAATGTATGACAAAACCCACTGGAAAAAAAAAAAAATAAAAGTAAAAACAAAAAAACAACAACAACAAAAAACTCAATGTAAGATCATGGCATCTGGTCCCATCACTTCATGGGAAGTAGATGGGGAAACAATGGAAACAGTGACAGACTTTATTTTCTTGGGGTCCAAAATCACTGCAGATGGTGACTGCAGCCATGAAATTAAAAGATGCTTGTTCCTTGGAAGAAAAGCTATGACTAACCTAGACAGCATATTAGAAAGCAGAGACACTACTTTACCAACAAAGGTCCTTCTAGTCAAAGCTATGGTTTTTCCAGTGGTCATGTATGGATGTGAGAGTTGGACTATAAAGAAAGCTGAGCGCTGAAGAATTGTTTTTGAACTGTGGTGTTGGAGAGACTCTTGAGAGTCCCTTGGACTGCAAGGAGATCCAACCAGTCCATCCTAAAGGAGATCAGTCCTGAGTGTTCATTGGAAGGACTGATGTTGAAGCTGAAACTCCAGTACTTTGGCCACCAGATGCGAAGAGCCGACTCATTTGAAAAGACTCTGATTCTGGGAAAGATTGAAGGTGGGAGGAGAAGGGATTGACAGGATGAGATGGTTGGATGGCATCACCAACTTGATGGAGATGAGTTTGGGCAAGCTCTGAGAGTTTGATGGACAGGGAAGCCTGGCATGCTACAGTCTGTGGGGTTGCAAAGAGTTGGACACAACTGAGAGACTGAACTGGTTTATCGGTTGTGGTTACCTCAGATGCACACCAGTGGGAACCGGTAGATCAGCATCATACAAGTTCTTCTTGGTTCAGAAGGTAATAAGTGAGAAATCGAGATAGTGATTTGGTATTTCTCTTAACTCTCTCTGTCACTCCCTTCCTCCCCAAATAAATCAGAAAAGAGCAGGTAGTTTTATCTGATAAACTATGGTGATATTTATATTGCTTGGGTTCTTGTTCCCGCTCTACCTCTTAGCAGCTATCATCTGACTTTGGGCCGGTTACTTACCAGGCTCTGGTTTTCTTGTCTGTAAATGAGTATTCTAATAGTATCTGCCTTAAAGGGTAGATGTAAGGGTTAAGTGAACTTGATCCAAGATAAGGGCTAGAACAGTACCTTGAAAATAATCGGTACTCTGTACCATTCAGCTTTTCAGAAGTAAAACTCACCCGTAATTACATTTTTAATTCTGCTGGCCATGCAAATCAAACATATGAAAAATATAGTAATTGTTAGGAAAGCAGTGTCATCTTGTGCTGTTGATGCTTAAAAGTGATGGTAGGTAAGGATCAAGGTGGTCTTGTTTTGTAGACCTAAGAATTGTGTGAACCTGAGGGGCAGAGACTATGGCTGCTGTCTCTCCTGTGATGGCTGTTAGATGTGGAGAAAGGTGATTTTTACAGTTTGAGTTAGCATCCATGGGACTATTTAGAGCACTTGTGATTGCAGACATTATGTTATCTGAATGCTCTTCATTTTAGATGTTTTATGATTGAATTTCCTAATGTGAAAAATATTTCTTTTTGCCACCTTAAAGCTTTCCTCTGAGAACAGCAGGAAAAGCTGTCACTTGTCATATTTTCAATAGGATGTAAAAACCTTTATTGTGCAGAGTGTGGAAAAAGCAAAATACACTCACTCATTCTTCCATTACCTACATTTCTACTTACTAGAGTTACAGATGGTATCACTATATTTAAGTTGTGTGTAGAATTATGTCTTAGTTGCATTGGGGGGATCTTTTTACAAAGATTCTTTTAGGAGAGTATTTTAAATCATTTTATAAAGGAATGGAAATCATCATTCTGTTTTTCAAGATGTACTGCAGTGCTTATAAGTTTATCATTTTGCATTATTTTCTCGTGATTGACGTTTTAAGGCTGGACCGAAGGTGTGTATATGCATTTGGTTTAATCATAGACTATTCTTGTTTGTTCACAGCCATTCTTCTCTGATTCCTACAGTATTATGAAAGGTTTTTTCCTGTTTATTTCTTGAGTTGTCAAGTACCTGTTGAGTCATATTCAAAAGGTCAGTTATACTATAGATATGTGCTATACCTCATTTAAAATTTTTCTGAGTGTTTGAAAGTGTTTGACCATGTGAATCAGATGGATACAGGGGTCCAGTTTTCTAGATGGATAGTAAGCAGATATGTTTATCCATGACTGATAATGTGATTTGTTAGGATGTGACGCAAATGCAGTGAGTGCTTTCTTTGTTTTTTTTTATCAGTCTCCCTCATTATTTATGTGAGATGGTATCACCCAGCCTGAAGTAGGGAGAGACCACACATGCAGAGCTGCAGGTTTTCAGGCCTGTGTTAACAATCCATGAAAGAAAACACTGTTTATTCCCTAAGCCAGTTTTCTAGTATTATTTGCTTACTACATGCCCCAGAATTTCTGTTTTTGTGAATGAAATATCATTATATTAAGTTTTGATTGAATAGAATTTCATTAGGAATAGTAATCATAGTTTCTTAATTGACTCTGATTTTCAAATAAAGGGAAATGTATATCAGTTTCTGTTCTTACACAGCTTTTAAGAGAATGATAGAAATGATGAGTAAGTATGTGACTAAATGTGCAGATCAGAGAGCTCTCAGTCCTCAAGGGGCCACGCCAGCCCGGGGCCTCTGGTGCAAACACAGCTCTTTCTAGCTTCTGGTGGGGCCTGAGAATCTAAAAGAGCTCTGGCTGAAGGCTACAGCACAGAACAGCCCCTGGCCTCTGCCTCGGGAGCTCCATGCCTCTGCTTTCTCTTCTACAAAAATAGGAAAGAATACCTGTTTTAATGGGTGAGTATTAAAGGTTAAGTTTCTTGAAATGAGGATTCTAAACTGCAAATTGCTAGAGCATCAGAGATGGGCTGGATGGGCTGTACCGTTGTGAAGGAGGGTTGTGGTCATTGTTAAGGTCTGTTAAGGTTTGACTTGGTTCATTTTGTGATCTCGGTCAAGAGAGCTGCCTTCCTCAGGGCCTGCCCTGTGCCCTCGTCTGTGTGTGGAAACAACAGTCCTTAGTTTGCCTCGTCTCCTGTGAGGTGCAGAGATCCTGCCCACCAGGTGCCCAGGATGTGGCCAGGCACGCACGGATGCTCTGTGTTGCTCACTGCTGCTGGTGTTTGCTTTAAAAGGTCTTCATTTCATGCCTGTTACTGTGAAAGGAACTGAACCCTTTTGGTAGAAGGAGGAAGCTGTATATATTAACTAATAGCGTGTGGCATTTGGGGAAAGTGTCTGTTTCTAGTAATTTTATTTTTTAAGTTAATCATATTAATTAAAAAGCAGCTTTGCAAAATTAAGTGAACAGTATTGATTTTTCTTGAAAACAAAACATTGATGATGAAAATAGTTAAGGAATTTTGAAGCTTAGAAGTCATTTATACTAGATCTTTCTTCCCTGAATGATGTCATCTACTTTGTTCATTACTCAGGCGTTTTAAAAAATTAGATTTTGAACATAAAGCTGTGGAAGTAAAGTGTAATTAAATGAGAAAGACTTTTTTGTTAAAGTTCAGCTTCTGCTTATGAATTCTAAGATGAATTCATAACCTCCCACCTTCCGTTTGTTCTCACACGTGGTGTTGGTTAGCTCAATGAGTGGTTCTTGCCTGTTTTTTTCTCATGGACATGGACATGAGCGATGTGTGCATGAGAAACCTCCTTTTTAGTTCATTGATTCCATCATGGCAGCCGCCCACCCACCCAGCCGTGGCATCATCTGCAAGAAAGTTAGTATTGATAGAAACACTTGTATAGGAAAATGTGAGGAATAGAAGTTAACTGATATGAAGGAGCCTTTTAAAATTCTGTTTTATGTAGGTTTATAGTACAAGCCAGATGTTTTTCTTTCAGCTTTTTGGTTTGATCCCTTATCAGTATTGTGGAGTGGAAAGTGATTTCTTACCTTTTTTTTTTTTTTTGGTGGTCATTTAACAAATGTCTTCAGTTTCCTTCTAGAATCCATGAGCTTGATCGTGTTTCCTCACTCTGTCAGTAATCTTGTCTATCACAATTCTCTATATTCTGAGGGGTTTCTCTTGGTGCCTATAAACAGCATTGTTTTCTAACATTCAGATCATTTTCTGATTGTTGTAAAAATACTTTGATACTTAACATTGAAAATATTGATTCCTTTCTGAGAATTCTAATGAAAAGGTATTACATGGCTTTCCAGGATGTCCTAGGGAAACTGTGAAGATTCTTGTCAACTTTTTGCCTATAAAAACACAGTTTATTAGGAGGAAAATAAACCATGCCATTCAACATATTTTTAATAATTGATATAATTATATGATTGCCATTAAAGCATTGGGACTTTTGTTCAAAAACTAAAATATCTTGTGCTACATGATAATTAAGAACTGGTGTGCCAGTATAACCATTTCACGTTCTGTAATTCATTGCAGCCACTTGTTATACTATCAGAGTGTCAAATATCATAAAATGGGACTGAAGCCTTTTTCTGAGTGGTGTTAGGGCTTAAGCAAAGTAATATGTAAAAAAGCATCTGGAATGGAGCAGGAAAATAACTTTTCTCTACCAGAAAGTAAAGCATAAATGTTGGAATATGAATTCAAGGTTATTGTTTAATTTGAGTTTTGGAGTCACTGTTTCACAAGTTGTGAGAAGATATAGTTCACAATGGTTGGCATTACTGAGACACTTTAAGAAAGTCTGTAGTTTCTTAGTCTGCAGGTTGTAAAGCTGAAGAGCATTTTTTATTCAAACTACCATCAAATGGCATCATTCCTATAATTTTTTTGCCCTCAAGAGACTCACATTGGCAATTTATGCATAGAATTTTATTGGAAAAGAAAATCCATTTGATTTATATAATGATAAAACAGTAGAGGATGCCAGAGTTTCTCTAGTTCTCTTGTATTGAGGTATCAGAACCCCAGATCAAAAATATATGAAAAGCATTTTCTTATTTTTTTAAATGTTTTAATCACTCCCTTTAGAGAACACCTGTCATTTCTGTCAGATTATGTACAACTTAGAATTTTATGGCATTATTGAGTTTTAAGATGCCAAAAGTGGAAATGACATATTCTCTTTAAATTGTCATCCAAGTGAGAGTTCCTGCATGCCAGATTCGTTCAGTATCTAAGTTGTGTCCGACTCTTTGCAACCCCATGGACTGTAGCACGCCAGGCTTCCATGTCCTTCACTATCTCCTGGAGTTTGCTCAGACTCATGTCTATTGAATCAGTGATGCCATTCAACCATCTCATCCTCTGTTGCCCCCTTCTCCTCCTGCCCTTAATCTTTGCCAGCATCAGGGTCTTTTCTAATGTCTTCTCTTCACATCAGGTGAGCCAAAGTATTAGAGCTTCAGCATCAGTCCTTCCAATGAATATTCAGGGTTAATTTCCTTTAGGATTGACTGGTTTGATCTCCTTGTTGTCCAAGGGACTTTCGGGAGTCTTCTCCAGCACCACAATTTGAAAGCATCAATTCTTTGGTGCTCAGCCTTCTTTATGGTCCAACTCTCACATCCATGTATGACTACTGGAAAAACCATAGCTTTGACTATGTGGACCTTTGTCAGCGAAGTAATATCTCTGCTTTTTTGTACACTGTCTAAATTTGTCGTAGCTTTTCTTCCGAGGAGCAAGTTCTTTTAATTTCATGGCTGCAGTCACTGTCTGCAGTAATTTTGGAGCCCAAGAAGATAAAATCAATCGCCATTTCCACTTTTTCCCCATCTGTTTGCCACAAAGTGATGGAACTGGATGCCATGCTCTTAGTTTTTTGAATGTTGAGTGTTTAGCCAGCTTTTTCACTTTCCTCTTTCACCCTCGTCAAGAGGTTCTTGAGTTCCTTTTCACTTTCTGCCATTAGAGTGGTGCCATCTGCATATCCGAGGTGGTTGGTGTTTCTCCTGGCAGTCTTGCTTCCAGCGTGTGATTCGTCCAGCGCAGTTTCCTGTGGTGTGCTCTGCATGTAAGCTGGAGGAGCAGGGGGCAGTGCACAGCCTTGACGCGCTCCCTTCTCAGTCTTGAGCCACTTCATTGCTCCACTCCGGTTGTAAGTGTTGCTTTTGACCTGCATACAGCTTTCTCAGGAGACAAGTAAGGTGGTCTGATGTTCTCATCTCTTTAGGAATGTTCCACTTCCCTGGTGGCTCAGACGGTAAAGAATCTGCCTGTAATGTGGGAGAGTTCAGTCCCGGGCTTGAGAAGATCCCTGGAGAAGGGAATGCAACCCACGCCGGTATTCTTGCCTGAAGAATTACATGGACAGAGGACCCTGGCGGGCCGCAGTCCATGGGGTCGCAAAGAGTCACATATGAATGAGTGACCAACATATCAACGAGATGATGAATAAGAGTATGGGTTTTCCTCTCCATGTTTCTACCCTGACTGTTATTAGACAGAACAAACATGAGTGAATACAAGTGAAAAATACAGTGAGAATCAGGCTCATAAAACCAAAACTTATTTGTGAACTATCCAGCAAGTTTGGCTAATTATAGTTGTTATAAACTGGGTTCATGGTTTCCACTTATAATCATAACCTGCCTTCTTACTGGATGAGTGTAAATGGCAATGCAGGTCACCTCGGGTCCCCAGAATGGAGCCCTCCTAATTTCCTGTGTTGTTTGAGTGCCTGACTTCCAGCCACCCCTAGTCCTGCTGTGAGTGCTAAATTCTTAAATTCTGTCTCACTCTGTATTTGTTGAAATATTTCTCTATGTTTGTATTATTATTTATGAATATTTTACATCTCTACCTAGAATTTTTAAAACCCTTGATTTTCTTTTAAACTATGCCTTTTATTTCCTACCTTTTCTACGGTTGTCCAAGATAGCATTCTCCAGTATGTTTCTTTAAGGAAAAAGTTTAATTAATGAACAAGATGCTGTCAGTGTATTGTAGTAAAAAGAGAAGAAAAGACAGATTAAAGTTTCTGTTTTTCTTTGTTCAATCCCTAGTTGAATGGCATGGTGTTAAGCAGCAACCAAAATCGAGTCTGAGATACTTGTTTCAATATTGAATGAAGGCTCAGCTGAGAAAGATGGGTTTTAGTGCATTTTTTTCCCCTTAGTGAAACTAAGGTGACTTTCCTTTGTACATGGAGTCACCTCAATTTAGTCACTAAACAGCTTTTGCTAGTTGGTCATGTGGCTTAATCCTGTGGCTTTTTGGGTACAATGTTTTCTTAATAGAAGGGAAGGGTAGATAGCCATCCTTTGAACCTTTAGGAAATTCATGTTTATTACAAATAAAATTCATTGCATTTTTGCATGCAATTTTATGTGCATACCTATTGAATTTAATTTGTAATTGTTGAAGACCCTCACTATCAAGAGTAGTGAACATCTGTAGAGAGATTTAAAGAAACAGAAGCCCCTGCCATCACAGTTCAGTTTGAACTGGATATGATGCAGCTGGGGAAAAGAAACCCAAACCATGTGATAGTACATTCATTGCCTAACAAGGGGGCGAGTGTTTTGAAATTTGGATTCTAGTATCAGAAGACAAAAATACATTCTTCAGTGTTCTTGGAAATCACCTAATGTTGCAGCTGCTTGGTGGAAGGGTTAGCATGATCTACTATTATTTAAATTTCAAAAGTGATTGTTGTTTAGTCACTAAGTCCTGTCCAACTCTTTTGTGACTCCTTGGACTATAGCCTTCCAGGCTCCTCTGTCCATGGGATTTCCCAGGTGAGAATAGTGGAGTGAGCTGCCATTTCCTTCTCTAGGGAATCTTGCTGACCCAGGGATCGAACCCATGTCTCTTACATCTCCTGCATTGGCAAGCTGATTCTTTACCACTCAGCCACCAGGAAAGCCCTCAAAAGTGATACTGTGCTTTTATTAATATTTCTTTAGAAGCAAATTAAGTGTACCTACCTGCTTGATTTGGGGATTATCAGTTCAGTCGCTCAGTTGTGTCCTACTCTTTGCGACCCCATGGACTACAGCACACCAGGCCTCACTGTCCATCATCAACTTCAGGAGTTTACTCAAACTCATGTCCATCAAGTCGGTGATGTCATCCAACCATCTCATCCTCTGTCATCCCCTTCTTCTCCTGCCTTCAGTCTTTCCCAACACCAGGGTCTTTTCCAATGAAACAGTTCTTCGCATCAGGTGGCCAAAGTATTGAAGTTTCAGCTTCAGCATCAGTCCTTCCAATGAATATTCAGGACTGATTTCCTTTAGGATGGACTGGTTGGATCTCCTTGCAGTTGGTCTTCTCCAACACCACAGTTCAGAAGCATCAATTTTTGGGCGCTCAGCTTTCTTTAGAGTTCAACTCTCACAGTCTAGCATGACTACTATACCATACTTTGACTACACATACCTTTGTTGGCAAAGTAATGTCCCTGCTTTTTAATAAGCTGTCTAGGTTGGTCGTAACTTTTCTTTCAAGGGGCAGCTATCACTGCAGTCACCATCTGCAGTAATTTTGGAGCCCAAGAGAATTAAGTCTGTCACTGTTTCCATTGTTTTCCCATCTATTTGCCATGAAGTGATGGGACCAGAAGCCATGATCTTAGTTTTCTGAAAGTTGAGTTTTAAGCCAACTTCTTCACTCTCCTCTTTCACTTTCATCAAGAGGCTCTTTAGTTCTCCTTCACTTTCTGCCATGAATATGGTGTCATCTGCATATCTGAGGTTATTGATAGTTCTCCTGTCAGTCTTGATTCCAGCTTGTGCTTCATCCAGTCCAGCATTTCTCATGATGTACTCTGCATGTAAGTTAAATAAGTATTAATACTGTAAGCATTAAATAAATTAAGCATTAAATAAGCATTAAATAATACTATTATTGGGGGTTATAGTGTTTAACAAATTACTCCTTAACCTACACGTAAAAATATTATTATTCCTGTAATTTTACATGTGTTATTCTTCTCATTACTGTTCTGCTTATTTGTGTGCTGCATAGAACACCAGAGTCAGCTTTCAGATTTTAAAGAAATTAATCTAGATAGTAAGTGACTAGTAGACTTGTGATCCTAAAAGTTGTCATTTAGAGCATCATGTAGAGATTTTCACAGCTATGTACAGCTTTATTTTTTGCTAATACCTTGTCATATAGATCATCAAGTTTGAATTAATGTTTCCTAAGAGTTCTTATTTCAGAAACAACTTTTCTTTGTAAAACAGAAACTGATAATTTCTAGCAAATGCTGAATTTATGACATGAGAAATTGAAAAAGATAGCTACTCAAAACATTTTTTGTAGCAGTATGATAATTTAAGGGATTATTCATGTGTATATTTTAAGGGTCAGATTGGGGGGGAGTTGTCTGTAAGAAAGGTGTTTCACATGATGACTCTTTTGTTGTTCAGTTGCTTAGTCGTGTCTGACTCTTTATGAGGCCATGGATTGCAGCACAACAGGCTGCCCTGTCCTTCACTATCTCCCGGAATTTGATTAAATTCATGTCCATTGAGTCGGTGAGGCCATCCAATCATCTCATCCTCTGTTGCCCTCTTCTCCTTTTGCCTTCAATCTTTCCCAGCATCAGGGTCTTTTCTAATGGGTCATGTCTTCACATCAGGTGGCCAGAGTATTGGAGCTTCATCTTTAGCACCAGTCCTTCCAATGAATATTCACAGTTGATTTCCTTTAAGATTTAGTGATTTGATCTTGCAGTCCAAAGAATTCTGAAGAGTATTCCCCAGCACTACAATTTGAAAGCATCAGTTCTTCGGTGCTCAGCCTTCTTAGTGGTCCAACTCTCACATCCGTATGTGACTACTGGAGAAGCCGTAGCTTCCACTGTATGGACCTTTGTTGACAAACGATGTCTTTTTAATACGTTAAGTTTGTCATAGCTTTCCTTCCAGGGAGCAAGCATCTTTAATTTCATGGCTGCAGTCACTGTCTCCAGTGATTTTAGAGCCCAAGAAATAAAATCTGTCACGGTTTCCAATTTTTCCCCATTTGCTGTGAAGTGATGGGACCAGATGCCATGCTCTTAGTGTTTTGAATGTTGAATTTTAAGCCAGCTTTTTCATGCTCCTCTTTCACTCTCAAGAAACTCTTTAGTCCTCTTCACTCTCTACCATTAGAGTGGTATCATCTGCATATCTGAGGTTGTTTATATTTCTCCAGGCAATCTCGAATCCAGCTTGTGATTTAGCAAGCCCGTCATTTCGCATGATACTCTATCTAGGTAACTATCTGGGCAAAATCAATAGCAATGGGATTTTTTTCCCCAAAATTTCTAAATGTGACCTAGGACAGGAAAAAGTTAAAGTGGGAAAAGCCAGTAGTGTCATTAAATACCTTAGGAGCACAGCGATACATGTATTGTATTTCTTTATCATTGGTGATAGAGGCAGGTGGTCATGAATCGAGCACAGAAGTGAATTTGGGAAGCTTGAGTTTGTTTCTCTGCTCTTTCACTATGGTTCTAGAAAATAATCCTCCTCTTGCTCAGTTATTTTACTATAAAATGGTAATTATAGTACTGAAAAAGGTGTTACAAATAAATTCAAAGTCAAGTGCTTATGTAATTTATAATTGCTATCTTTAACTTTCTAGTAATTACCTACAGGAAATACTAGGAGAAGGTAATTGCTGGCCTTATCACCACTAACAGTGTTTCTTCAGTGCCTGTGATGCACTAGGTGTGAACAGGGGGATCAGGACCCCAGAGGCCTGGGGGGAGCAGGGTCCACCCTCAGCTCCTCCACTCTGCAGCTGCCACTGTTTTTCTAGCTCATGGTCAGAAGAAGGATGGACATGAAAAATTATAGAGTTTTTCATCAATTCGTTTAGTATTGGATGGAACCATGTGAATCTGCTATTTACATAGAATCTATACGTATAACATCAAAGCAGTTGTATTTGGACCCACATAATATTTACAGGGCCTCTGACGTGTGCCTGGCATTTTTGTGGGAGCTGAAAGTATAGAAGTTAACAAAGTGGACAGCATTCCTGCCTTCGTGAAGTTGACATTCTCGTGGGTTCTCCAGCCAGACCTCTCTTACTGTAGGACATCTATTTGCCTACTCTACGCTCCACTCGCTTGCCAAATAGGTGAATTAACAGTACATCTAGATGTGATGTCATCTGCTCTATAGATAGAAATCACGGCCAGGAGGACCATGGATGTGTGACCACGCCCAGGAAACGCCCTGACCTGGGTGTGTGTGACAAAATAGTAGAGGCAGTAAACAAGGCAACTCCTAAAGTAGTTTCAGTTCTGACAACATTTTACTGTGTGTATCTGAACATTTTGTTTAATTGTTCCAAATCTCAATTTTCCAGGCTATAAAATAGAGATAATCACATTAATTTTGCAGAGTTGTTAGGAGAATCAAATGAGACAATCTGTTATGCCTGGTATATAAACCTCTATTTTGAAAAAAATTTTAGATGTACAGAAAAATTACAGAAATGGCACCAAGAGGTCCATGTGGCACCAAGCAAGTTAACCTTGGTGTAATGCCATTAGCTGGAGATTGTGTTTAGATGACAGCAGTATTTTCACTAATGTCTCTTTGCTGTTCAAAGTTCCACCCACTATTGCATCTGGGACAGTTTCTGTCTTTTCTTTCGCCACCTTGATGTTTTTGGCGGGAACTAGATAGTTTCTCTCTCACTTTGGGTTTATATATGTTTAGATTGAGTGTGTCCATTTTTGGCAAGAATTTCACAGGAGCTATGCCTACTCCTGATTGCATTGTACCAGAGGCATATGATATCATCATAGTTTATTAATCTTGATAACTTGGGTCAGGGGCTCTCTGCTGGGCTTCTCCACTATAGAGTTGCTGTGTGCTCTTCAGAATGTCTTGGGGGAGACATTTTAGACCATGTAAACATCCTGTCTCCCCACTCATTTTTGCATCCCTTGGTGGATCTGTTAGCATCTATTATTAGTATGATGTTCTAAGGGTTATTTTCTTTTTCCCTATCTTTCTGTGTTCATCAGTTTGAATTTTTCTGTAAGGAAGAGCTGTTCCTTCTTCCCCCGTTTCTTTGTTTATTCAGTTGTTTATGTCAGTGCATGTCCTTGGACACTCTGTAAGTTGTATGCTTCACTCTGCGGGCTATAATTCAGGGCTGTTGGTGCTCACTGTGTTGCGCATGTTGCCCCCGCTCTGTTCCTCCGGCTCCCCTAGACTGGTCCTGGTGCCCTTTCTACAGGCCCCTCCTCCCTGAGCACATCCTCTTGGTACCACAAGATGCTCTGGGCTCATGTTGTTTTTCCTGCCTCAGTGTTAGAATTAGCCAGTTCTTCAAAATGCCTTGTAATTCCCTTGAAAAATAAAGTATCCATCTGTCACTCAAGATACCTTTGTCTCACTCTTGATAGAATATTTTGTGTATTTCTCTTTTGATCTTCAGATGCGGCCTTAGGGAATTCAGTCTTGCCCAGTGGGAATTACTGATTCCTAACCTTTAGAAGACAAAGAAAACACTTGCCTACAATAGGAGGCAACAGAGACATATTCATCTTCTTTTGTTGCTGAAATTGTAAAGGAGCAATGTGACTTCCCACTGTAAATTAAATCTTTATCTCATGCTCTTTGTCATTTCTGGGCATGATATATTCCATCTATATTTATTTCCTATAAAAATGCAATGTAATTTTTTCCTTTGGTCATCTGCTATGTAGCCAGGCTTAGATGATTAGAAGATGAAGTGAAATATTTAAATGTATTATTGTGACTCTGGGGAAATCATTTGATCCTCAGTTATCCTGAATCTAATTTTATAATTATGATGGAAGTAAAAGTGTGCTAAATATCTTGTCTCTTTTGTAGAGAATCTGATTTATTTTTGACATCGATAGAAAAATGTATTTTCACGAGCTCTGAATAACCACTAGAGGCGGGTCATGGGTAGCTAGTTTCCCATTTGCTAGTTATTTGAGACTTTGTGATGCAGAAAGATTGACAGTAATGGTGGAGAGAGGAGTACCGGTGAGTGGACTCAGAAAGGAAAGCTGGAGTGAAGATGTTAACTTGTACAAAACAGTGTACAAGAGGGAAGTGTTAAACAGGAAAATACTTCTGTTTCTATATGTTGGTAAAAGGTATACTCCACCAGGAATATATGACAGTTCTGAAACTTTATGCACCCAGAAAGTTATCATTGAAATATATCGATATATGTAAATATTTAAGCATTTATTCTAAAAATGTTTAGATATTTCCTAACATTTGTAAGATTAGGGAGTAATATTTTTGCAGTCATCCTGGTAGCTCTTCAAAACCTTAGATTTATTGCACTTAATGTGTACAATAAGTTATAAAGCAATGCCTTGAGACACGTTTTTAATGATAAAGCTAGATCTTTAAAATTCTGTCATAATAGAAATTCTCTTCTAGAAAATACAAACACTGTGGATTAAAGTATACCCCAGATAAGGTAATCTAGCAAAACAAAGTATTAAAAAAAGGATAATTTGACAAAAACTGAATCTAGGGAAATCAGTGAATAGGATGAAACGAATCTACATTTATTTTGACTTCAAACTGTTGGTGGAAAGCAATGCTGTATCTGTGAGGGGGCGTTTCCTGGGCAGTGAGACACTCCCCAGCTCACTGCTGCAAGCTCGGGGTGCAGGCTTCAGCACTGTTCTCAGTTTGCGTCTCCTGTCTCCAGTGAGTGAAAAGCCCAGGTTGTGCAGGCTGAGCCAGCTGGTCGTGGGCCCAGAGCAGCAGGCGGCCTGCTCCTCTGCTTCTCCGTGGTCTCTGTTTGTTGTCGGCTCTTAGACTGCCAGCAAGATGGAGACGAAGTTGGCCACCTTTTTAAGGGCTACTGAATTTAGTCTTTTGCGCTATGTGTGTGTAATTCAGTAATGCTTTTACTTTAGTGAATGAAGGTTTGTCTGTGGTTTCTGTCTTCAAATTTTTAGAAATTTTGTTTAGAATCTTACAAGTTTTTATTCACTGTTAAGTCAGTGGCATCCATACCAGTGAATAAAGCAGTCTTTCTGAAACAAGTATTCCATGTAGGATGCTGAAAATTCCACCATTGACCTGTGCCTTCTTAGTATCAGGCAAACTGGATGAACAATTGGTGATTTTTTATTCTATTAAAATTTTTTTAAAATGTTGAAATATAATTGTATTAGTTTCAAGTGTACAGCAAAGTGAGTTGGTGCAAAAGTAATTGTAGTTTTGCATTGTTGAAATTTGTCATTTGATATGGGAATACATTCTAAGTAAATGTGCTTATGTCATACATCATTTTAATGCACATTTCTCACTTTATGTTCTTTTGCTAATGACTTATTACTTGCTATTTATTTTATACTATGGAAATGATGTTAGACAAAAAGCAAATTCAGATGATTTTCTTATTTGAGTTCAAAATGGGTTGTAAAGTAACAGAGACAACTTGCAACATCAATAATGCATTTGGCCCAGGAACTGCTAACGAACGTACATTGCACTGGTGGTTCAAGAAGTTTTGCAAAGGAGACGAGTCTTGAAGTTGAGGAGTGTAGTGGCCAGCCACGAGAAGTTAACAGTGACCAGTTGAGAGCCATCATCGAAACTGATCCTCTTATGATTACACAAGAAATTGTCGAAGAACTCAGTGTTGACCCTTCTACAGTTGTTTGGCTTTTGAAACAAACTGGAAAGATGAAAAAGCTCAATAAGGTGGGTACCTCATGAACTTACTGAAAATAAAAAATATTGTCACTTTCTAGTGTCATCTTCTCTAATTGTACACAACAACAACAAGCCGTTTCTCAATCGGATTGTGACGTGTGATGAAAAGTGGATTGTGTGTGAGAACTGGCCATGCCCAGCTCAGTGGCTGGACTGAGAAGAAGCTGCAGAGCCCTTCCCAGAGCCAGACTTGCACCAGAAAAGGTCCTGGTCCCTGTTCGGTGGTCTGCCACCGGCCTCATGCAGTACAGCTTTCTGACTCCCGGTGAAGCCATTACATCTGAGAAGTATGCTCAGGAAATTGATGAGATGCATTGCAAACTGCAGCATCTGCCTCTGGTGTTGGTGAACAGAAAGGGCCCAGTTCTTCTCCATAGCAGTGCCTAACTGCATGTCATACAATCAGTGCTTCAGAAGTTGAACAAATTGGGCTGTGAAGTTTTGCCGTATCTACCATATTCACCTGCCATCTTGCCAACCGACTACCACTTCTTCAAGCATCTTGACAACTCTTTGCAGAGAAAACGCTTCCACAACCAGCAGGAGGCAGAAAATGCTTTCCAGGAGTTCATCAAATCCTGAAGGGTAGATTTTTATGTTACAGGGATAAGCAAACTTATTTCTGGTTGGCCAGAATGTGTTGACTGTAATGGTTCCTATTTTGGTTATTAAAGATGTGTTAGAGCCTAGTTATAATGATTTAAAATTCACAGTCCAAAGCCATGATTACGTTTGCACCAACCTAATATTCTTTTTCAGATTATTTTTCAATGGTTTATTACAAGATGCTGAATGTAGGTCTCTGTTCTGTACAGTTGGGCCTTGTTTAAGGTGATTAAAAGTCGAATTGTTGAGACCTCTTTTTACACCATGTGAAGTATTTGGCAGTGGGAAGTTGCTAACTCTCCTTTGTCACTGAAAGCTAATGGAGTGATCAGTGTAAGGCTCGCTTTCAGTCCCCTGGTGGGGGATGGATCCAGTGAGCATACCATACAAGGAAGATGCTCAGCGGCTCAGCCTTGTGAACGTGGAGCGAACAGCTGCAGTTTGCTAGGCTTCATGCTGGCCTGGGCTTCAGCCTGGACCACGAGGGGCACCAAGTAGGCCCTGCAGAGACCAAGGTTCTTCCCTTTCGCCCTGCGGTTGAGAACTAGACCCCTTGCTCCGTGCTTTTGTACGTGGTCAGGGCTACACTAGACATTGGCTGACACCTGCTCCAGGTCTTTAAATTCCAGCTGATGAGGAAGCTGTATTCACTGAAGTTCAGGTCCAGACTCCGGGGAGAGGTATCTGAGGAGGAGAGGGATAGGTGCTGTGTCCTGCCTCCTCCCTCTCTTCTTCACACCCCCTTTCTCCTGATTTTGTACCGAGTTCCTTGCCACATCTCACCTCAGATGGTAGAGTGCCTGGTACCAAGACTACCTGGTAATTTGAAAGCAGGAGGAAACACTCTCTAAGATTTTATTTTATTTTTTCATTTTAGATGGATAACTTCAAATTTCCCATTTTTAATGATTCTAAAATCATGATAAATTAGACAGTAATGCTGTGTAAGTGACTTGTTAGTTACCATTTGAGAGCAGACACTTGTCCCTGGTATCCAGTAGCATCAGAAGCATTGTGTTTAGCTGTGTGGTTCAGTGTGACTTTCAGATGCCCATGAAGCAACTGAGTAGCAGCAGGGAAGCAGCCTGCAGTTGCGTGTCTGCCGTGGATAACTGACAGTTTTCTGTGTTTATTAACTTTGGAGTAGATTCTAGAAAGTGGGAGTAAATTTTAAACTCCACCTCTTCTCTACTAAATCATTGAAATAGCTATTCACTTGACCTCTTGAAAGTTGGCTCATTTATAAAATAGGGATACCTGACTTCCATACATTACAAGTAGTAAGGGGTCTGAGAAGAGTCATTTTGTCACCACTAAAGATCTGTGGAAATGTAAACTGCTAATTATTGAAGTATCACTAAGTATGACTTTGATTTGATTGCTGGTAGATAACAGTAGTTATCTAATTGTACTAAATCCTCCATTAGGAATTTGGAAACGATGCTCTTTAATATCTGACTGAATAGATACAGTTAAAGTGATGGAGACCACACAGCCCCAAGTCACAGAAGACTCTCAAATCTAATTTTTTGAGTATATATCAATACAGACCTTGTAGCAGAGTATGAAAGACAAACAACCCACTAACACCACACCCTGCATTCCTGAACACATAGCAAAGTGGGGAATCAAAATTTTTAAATTGTAGCTTGATCTTGTCTCAGGTAAATTTGAAGGAAAGAAAATCCGCACATTTGGGGATCTAGAACTGAAAATGTTCTTCATGAAAAGGATTAAGATGTGAACATGAAAAACATATATCCTGCTTTTCTGATGAAACCTTCAGGGAGGAATAAACCTTATCCTGTACTCATCCCAAGTTCCCCAGCGTGGACCCTGTAGATTAGCCTGGCAAAGGACAGGTTTCCAGGAGAAAAACGAAGAGAAGTTTACTAATTTATATACACACAGTACGTACAGGAACACACAATACTCATGGGGTACTTTCAATTTGCACTCATATTCAGTTTTAGCCTAAATAAAAGAAAAGGGGTTTGGAGCTTCTGGGCCAGGGAGGCAACTTTGGGAAGTCAGTTCAGTCACTTAGTCGTGTCTGATTCTTTGCGACTCCATGGGCTACAGCACTCCAGGCTTTCCTGTCCATCAACAACTCCTAGAGCTTACTCAAACTCATGTCCATCGAGTCAGTGATGCCATCCAACCATCTCATCCTCTGTTATCCCCTTCTCTTCCTGCCTTCAATCTTTCCCAGCATCAGGGTCTTTTTCAAATGAGTCAGTCCTTTGCATCAGTTGGCCAAACCATTGAGCTTCAGCTTCAGTTCTTCCAAAGAATATCCAGGACTGATTTCCTTTAGGATGGACTGGTTGGATCTCCTTGCAGTCCAAGGTACTTTCAAGAGTCTTCTTCAATACCACAGTTCAAAAACATCAGTTCTTCGGCACTCAGCTTTCTTTATGGTCCAACTCTCACATCCATACATGACTACTGGAAAAACCATAGCTTTGACTAGACGGACATTTGTTGGCAAAGTGATGTCTCTGCTTTTTAACATGCTGTCTAGGTTGGTCATAGCTTTTCTTCCTCTTGGAAGGAGGATGCAAGCATCTTTTAATTTCATGGCTGCAGTCACCATCTACAGTGATTTTGGAGCCCAAGAAAATAAAGTCTGTCACTGTTTCCATTTTTTCCCCATCTATTTGCATGAAGTGATGGGACTAGATGCCATGATCTTAGTTTTCTGAATGTTGAGTTTTAAGCCAGCCCTTTCACTCTCTTTCATATTCATCAAGAGGCTCTTTAGTTCTTCACTTTCTACCATAAGGGTGGTGTCATCTGTGTATCTGAGGTTATTCATATTTCTCCTGGAAATCTTGATTCCAGTTTGTGCTTCATCCAGCCCAGCATTTTGCATGATGTACTCTGCATATAAGTTAAATAAGCAAGGTGACAATATACAGCCTTGATGTACTCCTTTCCCTATTTGGAACCAGTCCATTGTTCCATGTCCAGCTCTAACTGTTGCTTCGTGACCTGCATACAGATTTCTCAGGAGGCAGGTAAAGCACTTCCCAAAGCCAGACTTGCACCAAAAAACATCATGGTCACTGTTTGGTGGTTTGCTGCCAGTCTGATCCACTACGGCTTTTTGAATCCTGGTGAAACCAGTACATCTGAAATGTATACTCAGCAAATAGGTGAGATGCACCAAAAACTGCAACGCCAGCAGCTGGCCTTAGTCAATAGAAAGAACCCAGTTCTTCTCCAGGACAATGCCTGCCACACACACACAACTAGTGCTTCAAAAGTTGAATGAATTGGGCTACAAAGTATCACCTCATCCACCATATTTAGTTGACCTCTTGCCAACTGATTACCACTTCTTGAATCATCTTGATGACTTTTTGCAGGGAAAATGCTTCTGCAACCAGCAGGTTACTGAAAATGCTTGCCAAGAGTTCATCACAATCCTGAAGCACAGATTTTTACATTTCAGGAATAAACAAACTTATTTCTGGTTGGCAAAAATGTGTTGATTATAATGGTTCCTATTTTGATTAACAAAGGTGTCTGAACCTACTTATAATGACTTAAAATTCACAGCCTGAAACTGCAATTACTTTTGCACCAACCTGATACTTGACTGTTAAGTAAAACCTCTTTTTAAAATTTCACCTTTCAGACAGACACAAACTGGTTTGTACAAGTTTTATGCAAATTATTGTAGCAAATAATTACAGTGTATACTTAGTAGCTTACAGTTTACAAAGTGTTTTTGCACAGAGTGAAGGACATTGTTCCAATATTAAAAACGAAAAAAAAAGAGAGACTGAGATAATTCCCTAACATTCAGCTTGTAGGTGTCAGAGCTAGATCCCAAATCTGTGTTCTCCCTCTGACTTCTGCTGCCTCTCCACCGGTGAAAATTTCTCACCAGGAAGAAATGAATTAACTCCTACAGAGCAGAAGAAATATTCACTATCCATATGAGGAAATTGGCTGAATTAAAGTAATAGCAGCAGTGCCTTCCAGCTGAGTTACAGACCTCAGATTGCTCACCTGAATGAAGGTCTCATGAAAATTAGAATAATGAGATTTCAGGTTTTCTGATGAGGAAGCTGGAGGCAAAACATGTAAGTAATTTAAGTAATATTAAACACCACACCACGTCTAGCTCACTACTTAATAACGCCAGCTAAGAACTGTCACTAGTCATCTGCCTCTACAAGGAGGAAGTCCCTGGCCACTGCAGTCACTGACCTTCAACACCCCCTGAAAGGAGTTTAGGGCTGAGAGCACGAGAGACTCTCTGTGCTCTGGGATGCCTGGCAGAACAGGCTTCAAATAGTTAGATACTTTCAGGTAAAGATTTTATGAGCCCAAATTCTTGCACCTTCTCATACCTAGAAAACCACTAAAATCATTAATGCAAGCATCTACTCTTGACTAGCAGCAACCTTCTGCGGAAGCGTGTGCTTGACTGTGTGTGTGCCTTGTTACTGAAATCACACGTATACTGACCTCCCCTCTGACTCTTTGGAGCAGTTCCTCAGAGCTTTCTGAGAGGCTATCTCCTGGGCTGTAGTTCTCATTTCAGATAAAACTTAACTCACAGCTCTCACATTGTGCATTTTTTTTTTCACTTGAAAATAGTAAATAGGTAATAGTAAAACTGACTGCCATGGTAATGATTACCCTACAGTTTTGTGGGTTTTTTTTTCGGAAAATTGGAGTATAGTTGACTTACAATGTTGTGTTAGTTTTGGGTGTACAGCAAAGTGATTCAGTTTTATACACACACACACACAGATACATGTATGCACACACAGACATACATATGTCCATTCTTTTTCACATTATTTTCCATTACAGGTTATCACAAGGTATTAACTATAATTTCCTCTACTATAAGTAGGTCCTTGTTGTTTTATGTATTTTACATAAAGTAATGCGTATATGTTGGGTTTCCCACATGGCTCAGTGGTAAAGAATTCACCTGTCAAGCAGAAGATTCAAGTTCGATCCCTGAGTCAGCAAGATGCCCTGAAGAAGGAAATGGCAACCCACTCTAGTATTCTTGCCTGGGAAATCCCATGGACAGAGGAGCCTGGTGAGCTACAGTCCATGGGGTTGCAAAGAGTTGGATATGAATTAGCCAGTACATGGCAGCAGCAGTGTATATGTTAATACCAAAATCCTAACTTATCCCTTCCTCACTCTCCCCTTTGGTAACTATAAAATTGTTTTCTCTGTCTGTGCATTGGTTTTTGGTTTGTGAATAAGTTCATCTGTATTATTTTTTAGGATTCCATGTGTATGTGATAGCTTGTGATGTGTGTCTTTCTCTGGCTCTCTTCACTAGGTATGGTGGTATCCAGCTTCGTTTGTTTGCTGCAGATGGCATCGTTTGTTCTTCCTGTGGCTGGGTAGCAGGCGTGTGTGCGTGACCCGCACTGTCTGTGTCCACCTGCAGGTGCACTGCTAGGTTATCTGCACGTCTTCTCTGTTGGGCATGGTGCTGCTTTGACCACTGGGGTGCAGGCATAATTTTGAATTAGTTTTCGTCTCTTGCGGATATATGCTCAGGAATCCGATTGCAGGATCTTATGGTAGCTCTATTTTTAGTTTTTAAGGAACCTCCATATTACTTTCCATAGTGGTTGCACCAGCTTACATTCCCACCAGCAGTGTAGGGGGGTTCCCTTTTCTCCATATCCTCTCCAGCATTTGTTATTTGTAGACTTTTAATGATGGTCATTCTGACCAGTGTGAAGGGATACCTTGCTGTAGTTTTGATTTGCATTTCCCTGATGATTAGTAATGTTGAGCATCTTTCCATATTGCCTGTCGGCCATCTTTATGTCTTCTTTGGAGAAATGTCTAGTTATGTGTTCTGCCCACTTTTTGATTGGAATTTTTTTTATATTGATTGAGAATATATTCAATACAGAGCTAATTCTGTGCTTGATGGTATGCCAAGTGCTTTATTCAGATGAGCTATTAGCTAATTGTCATACCAACCTTGTGAGTGGAATGTTACTCCTTTGTTTTTATATACTATGTAAGGGAATTGTTACAAAGAAGTTGAGTCACTTGCCCAAGGTCACACAGTTAACACATAGTAGAGACAGATTTCAGTTTGAGTATTTGATTTAAAGCACTTGTCTTAACTATTAATCTTTGGTCTCCAAGCTTCCTTCAGTGTGTTGTTTGGTTAGAATATGTGATGTTTCAGTGATCTCTCAAAGAATTAAACTGTGGCTAAAGTTAAGAGTTAAGAGAAGTACTTGGAATCTGTAGGTGAAGGATGACAAGATTGGTTTTACAGATAATTGAGTAATTTAGTAAGTAAGCATTTAATGGGGGTGCTGTGTATTAAATGCTTATGGCATGTGTTCTGGTTATGAACACTGTAAGCAAAGCTTTCGGGAAGTGGCAGGAGGAGTGAGAATCAATGGGTCGCCAGCTGCAGGAGAGCTGGCGAGAACAGTGTGTCACGGCGAGCCCATGGTGCCTTCCCGCCCTTCCCCAGGGCAGCTCTGTCTCTACATGTGGCTCTGCTGCTGAGCTGTGCCTTCCTGGTAGCTTCTAGGGGCCCTCACGGTGATGTGTGGGACGCTGGATCTGGGCAGTGAAGGACTGGCCTCTGTAGTCGGTAGACCCACCCTCTGTGTGTTTCTCAATATGTAAACTAGAGTTCCAGATCCTTGTGAGTAGGAAACAACCCACAAAAAGGGATCGACTCTCGACTATGTTTTTGTTAGAATTGCCATATCCTTACCCTCTTCTCTGCTCGTATATTTATGGTTTTTTTGCCTCACTTAGGTCAAGAAGATTTTCTTTTTTGAATATAAATCTCTCTCTAAAGAATACTTGGTTTTCAACTATTCTCACTTAACTGTGCAAGGCAGGCTTGACTTATGAAAGGCAGGTGTTGACGTCCTGCCAGTAGGAGTAATACTTGGTCTGGGGGCTTTTCTTGGTAGGAAATACTTTCTTCTAAGGAAGACCATGCATGACTCTTGGCAATTAGAGGTTTATATATACTTACGGCTTCTGAGTAGATTTGGGTGTAAATACTATAAAAAATATAATGCAGTCTCTGTGCAGTGCATGGAGCTGGGGTGGGGGGCAGACTTGTGAGGGACTCTGAAATAGACCAGCAGGAGAGGATTAAGATGCACCTGCTTTATCGCATTTCTTGAATTCCATTGGTGACATAGTGGCTCTGAAAATAACTTTTTGCTAACTTGGGTAGAAATGTAGATTACAGTGCCACAGCTGGAATGTTAGGACTAATTTGGAAGGTTGCCAACTTCTGCTTGACCACCTTCAGGCTGTTGATTTTCTGGTGTTTTCTATTGCTGGCTGGGGTGGAATGGAGGAGCCAAGACAAAAAAGAGTGCTTCCACCTGGTTCTCACCCCTCTTCCCATATAACTACTTAGAGGCGTTTCCCTGAGTTCTGGATGTGGACACCTGAAAAGTATTCCCTAAAACATCACCCAATAAATGTACCTTCTGCACAATATTTGAAGAGTTTGCCAGTTTGAAAACTAAAGAAGACAGTTGTATGATAAATATGTGAATAGCGTGAAAACTTAGGGATGTCCACATTTAGATATACATACACATAAATGGTAAATAATTGGAAGGAAAAGGGAGGGGGAAGATACTAATGTTAGCTTTTTTTCCTTAGAGAGAGTAGCTTTTCATTAGGTAGAATGGCTACTGAAAAGTTCTTTCTGTGTTTTTTGATGAATGTAGAGAAATCTTATGTCTAATTAAGTTCAATTCATACCTAAAAGTTTGTACAAAGAGATTGATTATAGTTAAATGCTTATGACTAACAAAACAAACAGAAGTTGTCCATAAAAGATGTTTGCTGGAACTTTTAACATTCTTGTTTTCATCAGTGAAATGTAATGATAATTTGAAAGATTTTTTTTATTTCTGAAAGTTTTCTTTCAGTTAAAATGCTATTTGTTTTCCTGGCTGTAGATTGCTTGTGGGCACATCAGTAGTTATGAAACCATAAGCTACTGATTGCAGTCTTTTTATTTTTTTAAAGTAGAAATTGATAAACTGATTTTAAAGTTTGTACGGAAAAGGAAGGACATAAAATAGGCAAAATAATATTGAAAAAGAACAAAGCAAGAGGACTTACATTACCTGAAATTGAGGCTTGCTTTAAAGATGTAACAGAGACACTATGGCATTGGCAAAGGAGTGGACTTACAGAGCAAGGGAGTACAGAATGAAGCAGGGCAAAGGCTAACAGAGTTCTGCCAAGAGAATGCACTGGTCATAGCAAACACCCTCTTCCAACAACACAAGAGAAGACTCTACACATGGACATCACCAGATGGTCAACACCAAAATCAGATTGATTACATTCTTTGCAGCCAAAGATGGAGAAGCTCTATACAGTCAACAAAAACAAGACCAGGAGCTTACTGTGACTCAGATCATGAACCTCCTTATTGCCTGATTCAGACTTAAATTGAAGAAAATGGGGAAAACCACTAGACCATTCAGGTATGACCTAAGTCAGATCCCTTATGATTATACAGTAAAATGACAAATATATTTAAGGGACTAGACCTGATAGAGAGCCTGAAGAACTATGGACGGAGGTTTGTGACATTGTACAGGATATAGGAATCAAGATCATCCCCAAGAAAAAGAAATGCAAAAAAGCAAAATGGCTGTCTGAGGAGGCCTTACAAATAGCTGTGAAAAGAAGGGAAGCAAAAAGCAAAGGAGAAAAGGAAAGATATTCCCATTTGAATGCAGAGTTCCGAAG
Source organism: Dama dama (assembly GCF_033118175.1). Lineage (NCBI taxonomy): Eukaryota > Metazoa > Chordata > Mammalia > Artiodactyla > Cervidae > Dama > Dama dama. Next base: position 5,517,744 of record NC_083687.1, on the reverse strand, counting down.
AATAACAAGGAGAGATAAGAAAGCCTTCCTCAGCGATCAGTGGAAAGAAATAGAGGAAAACAATAGAATAGGAAAGACTAGAGATCTCTTCAAGAAAATTAGAGACACCAAGGGAACATTTCAGGCAAAGATGGGCTTAATAAAGGACAGAAATGGTAGGGACCTAACAGAAGCAGAAGATATTAAGAAGAGGTAGCAAGAATACACAGAAGAACTGTACAAACAAGATCTTTATGACCCAGATGATTACAATGGTGTGATCACTCACCTAGAGCCAGACATCCTGGAATGTGAAGTCAAGTGGTCCTTAGAAAGCATCACTACGAACAAAGCTAGTGGAGGTGATGGAATTGCAGTTGAGCTATTTCAAATCCTGAAAGATGATGCTGTGAAAGTGCTGCACTCAATATGTCAGCAAATTTGGAAACCCCAGCAGTAGCCACAGGACTAGAAAAGGTCAGTTTTCATTCCAATCCCAAAGAAAGACAATGCCAAAGAGTGCTCAAACTACCACACAGTTGCACTCATCTCACACGCTAGTAAAGTAATGCTCAAAATTCTCCAAGCCAGGCTTCAGCAATACGTGAGCCATGAACTTCCAGATGTTCAAGCTGGTTTTAGAAAAGGCAGAGGAACCAGAGATTAAATTGCCAACATCCGATGGATCATCGAAAAAGCAAGAGAGTTTCAGAAAAACATCTATTTCTGCTTTATTGACTATGCCAAAGCCTTTGACTGTGTGGATCACAATAAACTGTGGAAACTTCTGAAAGAGGTGGGAATACCAGAACACCTAACCTGCCTCTTGAGAAGCCTGTATGCAGGTCAGGAAGCAACAATTAGAACTGGACATGGAACAACAGACTGGTTCCTAATAGGAAAAGGACTGGTTCCTAAAAGGTCAAGTCTGTATACTGTCAGCCTGCTTATTTAACTTCTATGCAGAGTACATCATGAGAAACGCTGGGCTGGCGGAAGCACAGGCTGGAACCAAGATTGCTGGGAGAAATGTCAATAACCTCAGATATGCACATGACACCACCCTTATGGCAGAAAGTGAAGAACTAAAGAACCTCTTGATGAAGGTGAAAGAGGAGAGTGAAAAAGTTGGCTTAAAGCTCAACATTCAGAAAACTAAGATCATGGCATCACTTCATGGCAAATAGATGTGGAAACAGTGGCTGACTTTAGTTTTTGGGCTCCAAAATCACTGCAGATGGTGATTGCAGCCATGAAATTAAAAGGTGCTTACTCCTTGGAAGGAAAGTTAGGACCAACCTAGACAGCATATTAAAAAACAGAGACATTACTTTGTCAACAAAGGTTCATCTAGTCAAGGCTATGGTTTTTCCAGTGGTCATGTATGGATGTGAGAATTGGACTATAAAGAAAGCTGAGCACCGAAGAATTGATGCTTTTGACCTGTGGTTGTGGAGAAGACTCTTGAGAGTCCCTTGGACTGCAAGGAGATCCAACCAGTCCATCCTAAAGGAGATCAGTCCTGGGTATTCATTGGAAGGACTGATGTTGAAGCTGAGGCTCCAATACTTTGTCCACCTTATGCAAAGAGCTGAATCAATTTAAAAGACCTTTATATTGGGGAAGTTTGAAGGTAGCAGGAGAAGGGGATAACACAGGATGAGATGGTTGGATGGCATCACTGACTCAATGGACATGAGTTTGGGTAAACTCTGGGAGTTGGTGATGGACAGGTAGTCCTGGCGTGCTGCGATTCACGGCGTCGCAAAGAGTTGGACATGACTGAGTGAACTGAACTGAAAGAACAATGGACTAAATTGTCTTCAGTAAATGGTGTTGGAAAATGTTTTCCAGTTCACATGGGGGTACCAGATATACCATCCCAGAATACGGTACTTTGGCATGTTGACCAAAGAAAAGCACAATGTGAGAGTTGTGAGTTAAGTTTTATTTGGGGCAAAATGAGGACTGTAGCAAAAGAGACAGCGTCTCAGTTACCTCTCAGAAAGTGTTCTGAAGAGGTAGCAGGGAGGTCAGTATATTTGTGATTTTGGGAAAGGGGGAGTACCCAAAATCAAGCACATATCTTTTGCACAGGATTTCTGCTAGTTTTGTGAGGCTTACTGCTCATTACAAAGAACAGACATCACCATGAACGATTTTAGTGGTTTCATAGATACAAGGAGATGCAAGAATTAGGGTCATAAAATCTTATCCTGAAAATATCTAACTCTCTGAAGACCTCTTCTGCCATTTTTTTGCCAGAGCACAGAGTGCCTCATTCCTAATTTCCAAATTGAACTTTCAAGGGGGTTTGAAGGTCAACAGCTGAAGCAGCTCATAATTTGATCCTTGTAGAGGTAGAAGGCAAGTGCCAAGTTGTAGGTGATACCATTTATGTGAAGTTGTAGAATGTCTAAAGCCATGGTGACAGAAGTGAAACCAGCGGATGCTTCTGGTGTGTAGGTTGGGGAAGAATGCTGTGAAGGGGCTTGAGGGAGCTTTGTGAATGAAGGAATCTTGCCGTTTCTTGATGCTGGTGTGTGTTACATCAAACTGGAGACTTGATATCTACGCATGTCACTCAATGTAGATTATAGCCTCAAAATTAAAAATCTCAGCTCTAAACAGCAAGGTCCTACTGTATAGCACAGGGGACTATGTTCAGTGTCTTATAATAACCTATACTGGAAAATAATCTGGAAAAGAATACATATATGTGTATGCATAGCTGGATCACTTTGCTGTACCTCAGAAGCTAACACAGCGTTGTAAGTTAGCTGTACGCCTCAATGAAAAACAGTCTCATCCGTGAAAACCCACAGTGTTTCCTCATCTCCTGATTCTTTTTCCGACGTTCTTTAAAGTATTGGACAGCTTAGACCCACTGTACTGAGCCTTTCAATAAATATGAGTTCCCTTTTCTCCCACCCTGCAAAGTCCTTCTTGTGTAGTTACCTTGCTTGTTGAACATGAGTCGGGACTTCCTGGCAGGAGGCAGTCACAGTGTTCTTTCATTCTTGAAGCATTTGCTGACGGCTTGCTTTTGTGTAGTGAAAATGCAGGGGAGGCATTAATTGTATCAGGAGGCCCTTAGTAGTAGAGTAGGCAAGATGTGGGAATTCAGGGAAGACTAGCATACCGTGGATAGAGAAGATGATTGACATTTAGCATGATCTTTGGAATCAAGCCAAGAAAAGGCAAATTGATTATTCTTCTCAGGAAAGAATTATCCTCATCTTTAAACATATAAATATAAACATTAACTGTCTCTAACCTGATAAATTTATTTCCTTTAGGTTTTGCACCTTTAAAAACCTATAAAGGACCCGAATGTTGTGTATGATGTAGATGTACATCGGCCGTGAATGCTGAATTTATTTTAGAAAGTGTTACTTTGTACGTTTGATTCCAGCTGGCACTGCTGGCACCATCAGTTTAATGCTGGCTTTATTTGTCTCTTCTCTCTTATTCCTCCAATCAGTTTGATAAAGGCTACTCTTACAACATCCGCCACAGCTACGGAAAGGAAGGCAAGAGGACAGACTACACACCTTACAGCTGCATGAAGATCATCCTCACCAATACCCCAGGCCAAGGGGATTATCACGGTAAGCGCTTTCTCTGGCGTGTCTGTAATGCACAGAAGCCCAGGAGCTCTGCAGGGAACAGCGCAACAGACTTTGCGTTACTAAAGGGAGTGGGCTCGTGGCTCCCTGTCAGTCATCGGGTCAAGCCAGAGGCCCACTGGCTCTCACAGTTTGTTTTATTACTGAGCTGGGCCAGTAAGAGAACGTGGGCCCACTGTGTTCCACTTTGTGCTGAGCCGGGCTCTCAGGCCTCCAGCTTCTTCACCTGCTGTTCTCTTTCTCCTGCATGTGGCTTAGACAGTTGATCAAAGCTTTTTAAAGTTGAGTGCCTCAAATTTTAGAAGGGTATATTCGTTAATTTTCTATCTGACAAACAAAGGCTAAGCGAGGGATCTAACAAGTCATGATTTCAAACATCTATCAGTTTGTCTTAACTTGTAGGTTAAAAAAAAAGTTAATCTGTTTTCTGTAGATTGCTGAATTTAACACCTTTTTTTCTAAAATACTTATTTGAGCATACCCTGAAAAGTTCCTCCATTTGTCTGATGTGTGACAGAAAGATTTAATAGTCCATATTCATTAAATTTTCTAGATTACCAGGACTGACTACAGTATGTGTCAAAACTTTGTTTTAGCATCTTAAATGAAATTCTTTTTTAGATGATCATACAGTTGCAAGCTGTTAAAGATCTAAAAAAATCCCAAGTGGAATTTTAACCAAGATGCTTTATGTGTCCAGAGCATTTGTTTAGTAGACACAGGGGTGGCCAGGCCTGGAACATTCAGTGAGTGGTTCTCACCTGTCATGTCCAGCACTTATGAAACTTTTAGAAATGCAGACTTGCCGACTCCACCCTCAGATGCATAAAATCAGATTTATTTTCAAGGTCCTGGATGATTTTTATGTCTTCTAAACTTTGAAAGCAACTGACCAGATAGCTGTGGTGAGAAAGTCTGTAGCTTTCCCCAGTGGCCACACCAGGGAGTAATTTACACCCTGGTAATTACACCCAAGTAATTTACTTGGCCAAGTGCAGCTCCTGAAGAGAGGGTTCTGTCTGTTTCCAGGTCCTCAACACATTGCTTATTTACTTCATTTTCAGCCCAGTTACTCAATTGTGTCTGAATCTTTGTGACCCCACAGACTGCAGCACATCAGGCTTCACCAACTTTCAGAACTTACTCAAACTCTTGTCCATTGAGTTGGTGATGCCATACCACCATCTCATCCTCTGTTATCCCATTTGCCTCCTGCCTTCCATCTTTCCCAGCATCAGGGTCTTTTCAAATGAGTCAGTACTTCACTTTAGGTGGCCAAAGTATTGAAGTTTCAGCTTCAGCGTCAGTGCTTCCAATGAACACCCAGGACTGATCTCCTTTAGGATGGACTGGTTGGATCTCCTTGCAGTCCAAGGGACTCTCAAGAGTCTTCTCCACCGCCACAGTTCAAAAGCATCAGTTCTTCGGTGCTTAGCTTTCTTTATAGTCCAACTCTCACATCCGTACATGACTGCTGGAAAAACCATAGCTTTGACTAGGTGGACCTTTGTTGGCAAAGTAATGTCTCTGCTTTTTTAACATGCTTTCTAGGTCATTGCTTTTCTTCCAAGGAACAAGAGTCTTTTAACTTCATGGCTGCAATCACCATCTGCCCAAAAAAATAAAGTCTGTCACTGTTTCCATTATTTCCCCATCTATTTGCCATGACACAGTGGGACCGCATGCCATGATCTTAGTTTTTGAATGTTGAGTTTTAAGCCGACTTTTTCACTTTCCTCTTTCACTTTCATCAAGAGGCTCTTTAGTTTTTCTTCACTTTACGCAATAAGGGTGGTGTCATCTGCACATCTGAGGTTATTGATATTTCTCCTGACAGTCTTGATTCCAGCTTGTGCTTCATCCAGCCCAGCGTTTCTCGTGATGTACTCTGCATAGAAGTTAAAGAAGCAGGGTGATAATACAGAGTACTCCTTTCCCGATTTAGAGCCAGTCTGTTGTTCCATGTCCAGTTCTAACTGTTGCTTCTTGACCTGCATGCAGATTTCTCAGGAGGCAGATAAGGTGGTCTGGTATTCCCATCCCTTTAAGAATTTTCCCCAGTTTAGTGTGATCACACAATCAAAGGCTCTGGTGTAGTCAGTAAAGCAGAAGTAGATGTTTTTCTGGAACTCTGTTGCTTTTTCGATGATCCAGCCGATGTTGGCAGTTTGATCTCTGGTTCCTCAACCTTTTCTAAATCCAGCTTGAACATCTGGAAATTCTTTGTTCACATACTGTTGAAGCCTGGCTTGGAGAATTTTGAGCATTACTTTAGTAGCATATGAGATGAGTGCAATTGTGAGGTAGTTTGAGCATTCTTTGACATTGCCTTTCTTTGGGATTGGAATGAAAACTGACTTTTTCCAGGCCTGTGGCCCCTGCTGAGTTTTCCAAATTTACTGGCATATTGAGTGCAGCTCTTTCACAGCATCATCTTTTAGGATTTGAAATAACTCAACTGGAATTCCGTCACCTTCATCTGCTTTGTTTGTAGTGATGGTTCCTAAAGCCCACTCGACTTCGCACTCTAGGATGTCTGGCTCTAGGTGAGTGACCACACCATCATGGTTATCTGGGTCATGAGGATCTTTTCTGTATAGTTCTTCTGTGTATTCTTGCCACCTGTTCTTAATATCTTCTGCTTCTGTTAGGTCCTCACCATTTTTGTCCTTTTTGTGCCCATCTTTGCCTGAAATGTTCCCTTGGTGTCTCTAATTTTCTTGAAGAGATCTCTAGTCTTTCCCATTCTGTTGTTTTCCTCTATTTCTTTGCATTAATCACCGAAGAACGCTTTCTTAGCTCTCCTTGCTATTCTCTGAACTCTGCATTCAAATGGATATATCTTTCCTTTTCTCCTTTGCTTTTCACTTCTCCTCTCTTCACAGGTATTTGTAAGGCCTTCTCAGACAACCATTTTTCCTTTTTCCATTTCTTTTTCTTGGGGATGGTGTTGATCACTGCCTCCTGTACAGTGACATGAAACTCTGTGCATAGTTCTTCAGGCACTCTCTCAGGTATAATCCCTTGAATCTATTTGTCACTTCCACTGTACATTTGTAAGGGATTTGATTTAGATCATATCTGAATGGTCTAGTGCTTTTCCCTACTTTATTCAAGTCTGAATTTTGCCATAAGGAGTTCATTATCTGAGCCACAATCAACTCCCAGTCATGTTTTTGCTGACTATATAGAGCTTCTGTATCTTTGGTTGCAAATATATAATCAGTCTGATTTCGGTGTTGACCATCTGGTGATGTCCATGTGTAGAGTCTTCTCTTGTGTTGTTGGAAGAGGGTGTTTGCTATGACCAATGCGTTCTCTTGGCAAAACTCTGTTAGCCTTTGCCCTGCTTCATTCTGTACTCCAAGGCCAAATTTGCCTGTTACTCCAGGTATCTCTTGACTTTGTAGTTTTGCTTTCCAGTCGCCTATAATGAAAAGGACATTTTGTTTGGTTTTAGAAGGCCTTGTAGGTCTTCATAGAACCGTTCAGCTTCAGCTTCTTCAGCATTATGGGTTGTGGCATAGAGTTGAATTACTGTAATATTGATTTTTGACTTTTCTTACCTTAAAAGCAGGATTTTGTATTTCTTCTTTTTGTTATTTTATCTAATTTATTCCTGTCCATTCTCCTTTTTTTTAAATTTTGTTTTTAGTTTAAACTCTATCAGCTAGAAAATAGTACACAGTTGACTCTTCAACAGCAAGGGTATGAACTCCAAGGGTTCATCTTACATGTGAATTTTTTCCAACAAATATATACAACACTACAAGATCTGAGGTTGGTTGAATCTGAGGATGTGGAATCTTGGGTATGGAAGCCCAGCCAATGGACTTGGGTACCTGCAGGCTTGGTATCCTGGGCAGATCCTGGAACCAGTCCCCACGGATATTGAGGGACTGCTGTACTTAGCAAACAGTCAGGAAGCTCCTGTTGTTTATTAGATACACTGATCTACTCTCTTTCTCTTTTTTTAATGAATAATCTGTTTCTTTGAGCAGTTTTTGGTCCACAGCAATGCTGAGCAAGAGAGAGAGTTCCTAGGTGAACTCTGCCCTACGTGTGCTCAGCTGTCCCCATGTTGACATGGCTGCAGCAGAAACCTTGTCCCTGTGAGCTGTGTAGCTGGTTGTGGGTATCGTTTCTGTCTCTCGAGTGCTCAGGCGCTCTCCTGTGTGGGTGACTCTCCTGCAGGACCCGTGCAGTTGTCAGAGGTGTGGAGGTCGCCAGCAGTGGGGCCAGGACTTCTCTTTGTGGTTCTGCCAGATGTTTCCTGTGTGTTTTGCTGCTCTGTTGTTAAGTGCATGCACGGTACAGATGGTGATGTCTTCTTGGAGTGTTCACCCCTTATTGTTACGTAAAGACCCTTTTTATCCTGTGTGGTCTGAGGTCTACTCTGTCTGAAAGAAATACATACTCCCACTTGCTTTGGTTTGTGTTAGCATGGTGTATCTTTCTCTTCCATTCCTTTCAATCCATGTTTCTTTAAAGTGGCTTTTTTGTATACAACACACAGTTGGGTCTTGATTTTGATCCACTCTGACAGTCTGCTTTTAATGGGTGACCATGGAGAAGGCAGTGGCAACCCACTCCAGTATTCTTGCCTGGAGAATCCCGTGGACAGAGGAGCCTGGTGGGCTGCTGTTCACAGGGCTGCACAGAGTCAGACACGACTGACGTGACCTGGCCTGCATGCACGCATTGGAGAAGGAAATGGCAGCCCGCTCTGGTTTTCTTGCCGGGAGAAGCCCAGGGACAGGGGAGCCTGGTGGGCTGCCGTCTATTTGGTCGCGCGGAGTCGGACACGACTGAAGTGATTTAGCAGCAGCAGCAGCATGCTGTTTAAAGTGATGATTGATATGGTTGTCTTAATGCTGCTGTATTTCTTACTGTTTTTTATTTGTTGTCCTTATTCTTTGTTTCTGTTTTTGTCTTCCACACTTTTTCTGCCTTTTGTGGTTTTAACTGAGCATTTTATATGATTCCATTTTTTTCTTCTTAACATATCATACTCATTTTATTACTTTCTAAATTGGTTTTACTTTTAAGGAGTTTTCATATATATGTACAACTAATATGTCTCTTTTTGGGTCACCATGTCACGCACAAGTAATACAAGTGCCTTATAATAATGAATATTTCTACTTCCCTTGTATCCTTCTGTCATTTACTTCATTTATAATAAGAATATATAAACACATGCAGATAGGTACATAAACCTACATAATAGAATACATTGTTCCCATTGCTTTGAACAAACTGTTATCTGTTAGATTAGTTATGAATAAGAAAAGCAAAGGTTTGTATATTACCTTTCCTGTTCTTTTATATTCAGATTTTCTTTGGGTAGATCTGAATTTCTGGTTTATATCATTTTCCTTGTCTTTGAAGAACTTCTTTTAACGTTTCTTGGCCTGGAGATCTGGAAACATACTACTTCAATTTTTGTTTGTCAGAGAAAGTCCTTATTTTTCTGTCTCTTTTGAAGGAGGATTTTGTAGGGTACACAATACTGGGTCTGAGGGATTTTTTTCTCTCAACGGTTGAACTGTTTCACTCCACTCTCTTCTTACATAGTTTCTGAGGATAGGTTCAATAAATTTTTTTTCTTTGCTTCTTTGTAGGTAAGATGTTTCTCCTTTAGCTTCTTTCAAGATTTTCCTTTGCCACTGATTTTCTAAAGTGTTTATGTACCATACTGTACTATAATAATATAATGTAATGTAAGATGCTTCACCATCTTCTTTTGGCATTTATCCTGCTTGGCCTTGGTGTTCTCTGAGCTTCCTGGGTCTGCGGTTTGGTATCTGACATTAATTTGGAGGAAATTCTCTTGTCATTATTGCTTCTGTTCCTTTTTCTCTCCTCCTTCTGGGATTCCAGTTGTCATATGTGACACCTTTGTTATTCACAGTTCTTCGCTATTTTGTTCTTGTTTTTTTTGTTTTGTTTCCCCCCCTCCCCCCCATCTTTCCCCCTTTTTTCCCTGTTTTTTTTTTTTTTTTTTTTTTTTGCTTTGGGAAGTTTCTATCGACATATCCTGAAGCACAGAGTTTTTTTTCCTCAGCTGCGTCTGCTAATATGTCCAACAAAGGCATTCTTCATTTCTGTTAGTGTTTTGATTCGTGATATCTCTCTTTTTGATTTTTCCTTAGAATTTCCATCTGTCTGCTTATGTTACACATCTGTTCTTGCATGTTGTCTTCTTTTTCCAGTAGAGCCCTCAGCATGTTGATCATAGTTAATTTAGATGTCCAGTCTGATAATGCCAACACACTGCTATATCTGGCTTCGGTTCTGACATGTGTTCATTCTCTTAATATTGTAGTTTTTTGTTGAAAGGTAAATGTTACGTACAGGGTGTACAGAAATCTAGTACATTCGCCTGTAGTGATGTGCTGGTGAGCAGGAGGGGGATGACTGTAGACAGTTTTTAGTGTTACTGTGGCTGTGGCCTTGAACTTCGGCAGTGATTCTCAGCTTCCCTGCTTCCAGGGGACAGAATGGTGAGAGGAGGCCGGAGCTGGGCATTTCCATCCCCCAGACAGGTGAGACTCTGGTGAGATGGTCTCTCCTGAGGGCGCCCTTGCTAAGGAGAACAGAATGCTCTGGGGAAGTGAGTGGGTTTCCTGTTACGTGCTGTGAGCCACTAGTGGGGCCCCTGCCGTTCAGCTGCACAGTGTGACCTCCTCTGGCCAGTTGCCCTGGAGCTTCTCTCTCTCAGAGTCATCCACACACAGAAATCTATCAGTTCCAGGGTAGGAGTTCTTACCCCAGTGCTGGCTGCTGCAGAGATTTCTGCTCTGGTGTGTTGTGGTTCTCTGTGTCTGCCTCTCTCTCTCATTTTGCGGGTGGTGGTTTGCCCTGTGACCTCATTTCTCTGATGGGTCTAAGTGGAGTTGCTGATTTCCAGTCTGTTCAGCTTTTTACTTGTTAGGATGAAGTGAAAACTTCTATGCTCTTTCTGTGCCAGGCTGGAAACCTGAAGTCTCTATCCTTTCAGGTTTGTGTAACTTGAACAGCTCTGTAGTCCCCTAGGTTGACAGCATTTAATTAACCAGTGCTGCTGGGAATGGTTGTTCAGCCAATCTTGAGTCGATGTAGGTAGAACTGTATTCCAGACTGTTTATCCATCTCTTCCACAAATGTGTGCTGGGCAGTTTTGTTCAACACTTGGCTGGGACAGCATGAGTTGTATCTACACTCCCTTTACCTTCAGTTACCTTGTGAATCAGCCCTTTCTAGTTTGGAAGGTTGTTGGAAGACAGAAGCAAAGTTTGGAGTTGCTGAATTCTGTTTTCTTTCTGTCATTTGTCAAAAATAACACCAGCTTCCCTACTCCTGAGGTGGATTGTTTCTTCTGTTTTCTTATTGTTGTGAGCAAAGCTTTGAAACGCTTTTTGTGATCTGTGGCTTTTTGTCAATCTTTGGTTTCTTCTTGGCTTTGCCCTTTCTGACCTTTTCATATAGGCATGGCCAGTATTTCAAGTGCAATTTGGACAATTCAGTTAATCTGTCTCTTGTTAGTGTCTTTTAATAATTCTAGTGGCTCAGACGGCAAAGAATCTGCCTGCAGTGCGGGAGACCTGGGTTGGGAAGATGCCCTGGAGAAGTGAACGGCTACACACTCCAGTATTCTGGCCTGGAGAATTCCATGGACTGTATAGTCCACGGGGTCGCAAAGAGTCGGACATGCTTGAGCGACTTGCACTTTTAATGATTCTGAACTTAACGAAGTCTCATTTCCTTCTCATTGTGATCCTTTGCAGTTTCATTATAAGACTTTTTTTCAGAATAATAATGTTGGCTAACCCATGCTGAGCTGTGCTTGCTGTATGCTGGGAGTGTGGAAGGGCTTTATATACCATTCTCACAGGAGCTCTGCTGCGTATTTCCCACGCTGACAGAGAGTGAAGCTGAGTCAACATGCATACAGCCCCCCCAGTCCTTAGCTGGTGAACTGAGATTCAGATGCAGGAAAGGAAGCTCCAGACTCTAACCACATGCTGTGCGCCTGCTCATCACACTTCCGGCACTCAGCAGTGTTAGTGTGTTGATCTTAATAAAATATATACTGCCATGAATTTTGTGACTTCCATAACTTGTAGGAATCCAGTGTTATCAGGTGTGCTTTTATTCGTAGTTAAGGCTTTTTAACCACACTTGTTTAGCTTCTGGGTTCTTTTCCATTATTTTTGTTGCAGCCAACTTCCCATTGATTTCATTAATAATGTGCAATTGTCTCTCATTAACTTACAGATCTATCAGTGATGATTGAAAAAACATTGCCCTGGCTTCCTGTGTTAACTTTTAAATAAAATATGTTGACTTATCATTGTAGTTTCTTATTAAAGTATCTAAAATTGCCTGGCTTTTGGCATACACAGCTTTTAGATATTTTTGGTGTTCTTGTTTATGCCAATGTTTTTAGTAGTCTATTTTTATTTTTCTTATGAAATAATACAGAGATTCTGTATACCTCTTATAAGTCATTTTTCTATGAAGTATTTTCCTGTTTGTTCATCCCATTTCCATCTGGGATTCCTCTAAATTTGTATGGATTCGGCAGTTTGGGTTCAGTTCAGTTCAGTTCAGTTGCTCAGTTGTGTCTGACTCTTTGCAACCCCATGAACCGCAGCACGCCAGGCCTCCCTGTCCGTCTCCAACTTCTGGAGTTCACCCAAACCCATGTCTGTTCAGTTGGTGATGCCATCCAACCATCTCATCCTCTGTCGTCCCCTTCTCCTCCTGCCCTCAATCTTTCCCAGCATCAGGGTCTTTTCAAATGAGTCAGTTCTTCACATCAGGTGGCCAAGGTATTGGAGTTTCAGCTTCAGCATCAGTGCTTCCATTGAATATTCAAGACTGATTTCCTTTAGGATGGACTGGTTGGATCTCCTTGCAGTCCAAGGGACTCTCAAGAGTCTTCTCCCAACACCACAGTTCAAAAGCATCAATTCTTCATTGCTCAGCCCTTTATAGTCCAGCTCTAGCATCCATACATGACCACTGGAAAAACCATAGTCTTGACTAGATGGACCTTTGTTGACAAAGTAATGTCTTTGCTTTTCATTATGCTGTCTGGGTTGATCACAACTTTCCTTCCAAGGAGTACATGTCTTTTAATTTCAAGGCTGCAGTCATCATCTGCAGTGATTTTGGAGCCCCAGAAATAAAGTCAGCCACTGTTTCCCCGTATATTTGCCATTTTGTGATGGGACCGGATGCCATGATCTTAGTTTTCTGAATGTTGAGCTTTAAGCCAACTTCTTCACTCTCCTCTTTCACGTTCATCAAGAGGCTCTTTAGTTCTTCTTCACTTTGTGCCATAAGGGTGGTGTCATCTGCATATCTGAGGTTATGGATATTTCTCCCGGCAATCTTGGTTCCAGCCTGTGCTTCCGCCAGCTCAGCATTTCTCATGATGTACTCTGCATAGAAGTTAAATAAGCAGGGTGACAGTATACAGCCTTGATGTACTCCTTTTCCTATTAGGAACCAGTCTATTGTTCCATGTCCAGTTCTAACTGTTGCTTCCTGACCTGCATACAGGTTTCTCAAGAGGCAGGTCAGATGGTCTGATATTCCCATCTCTTTCAGAATTTTCCACAGTTTATTGTGATCCATACAGTCGGAGGCTCTGGTGTAGTCAATAAAGTAGAAATAGATGTTTTTCTGAAACTCTCTTGCTTTTTCGATGATCCATCGGATGTTGGCAATTTGATCTCTGGTTCCTCTGCCTTTTCTAAAACTAGCTTGAACATCTGGAAGTTCACAGTTCACATATTGCTGAATCCTGGCTTGGAGAATTTTGAGCATTACTTTACTAGCGTGTGAGATGAGTGCAATTGTGTGGTAGTTTGAGCATTCTTTGGCATTGCCTTTCTTTGGGATTGGAATGAAAACTGACCTTTTCCAGTCCTGTGGCCACTGCTGAGTTTTCCAAATTTGCTGGCATATTGAGTGCAGCACTTTCACAGCATCATCTTTCAGGATTTGAAATAGCTCAACTGGAATTCCATCACCTCTACTAGCTTTGTTCATAGTGATGCTTCCTAAGGTCCAGTCGACTTCACACTCCAGGATGTCTGGCTCTAGGTGAGTGATCACACCATTGTGGTTATCTGGGTTGTGAAGATCTTTTTTGTACAGTTCTTCTGTGTATTCTTGCTACCTCTTCTTAATATCTTCTGCTTCTCTTAGGTCCATACCATTTCTGTCCTTTATTGAGCCCATCTTTGCATGAAATGTTCCCTTGGTGTCTCTAATTTTCTTGAAGAGATCTCTAGTCTTTCCCATTCTATTGTTTTCCTCTCTTTCTTTGCATTGATCCTGAGAAAGGCTTTCTTATCTCCTGTTGCTGTTCTTTGAAACTCTGCATTCAAATTTTGTATATATTTCCTTTTCTCCTTTGCTTTTTGCTTCCCTTCTTTTCACAGCTATTTGTAAGGCCTCCTCAGACAGCCATTTTGCTTTTTGCATTTCTTTTTCTTGGGAATGGTTCTGATCCCTTTCTCCTGTACAGTGTCACGAACCTCCATCCATAGTTCATCAGGCACTCTGTCTATCAGATCTAGTCTCTTAAATCTATTTCTCACTTCCACTGTATAGTCATAAGGGATTTGATTTAGGTCATACCTGAATGGTATGGTCTAGTGGTTTTCTCCACTTTCTTCAGTTTCCGTCTGAATTTGGCAGTAAAGAGTTCATGATCTGAGCCGCAGTCAGCTCCCAGTCTTGTTTTTGCTGACTGTATAAAGCTTCTCCATCTTTGGCTGCAAAGAATTTAATCAGTCTGATTTCAGTGTCAACCATCTGGTGATGTCCATGTGTAGAGTCTTCTCTTTTGTTGTTGGAAGATCTTCTCTTGTGTTGTTGGAAGAGGGTGTTTGCTATGACCAGTGCATTCTCTTGGCCTTTGCCCTGCTTTGTTCTGTACTTCAAGGCCAAATTTGCCTGTTACTCCAGGTGTTTTTTGACTTCCTACTTTTGCATTCCAGTCCCTTATGATGAAGAAGACATCTTTTTCGGTGTTAGTTCTAGAAGGTCTTGTAGGTCTTCATACAACTGTTCAGCATCTTCAGCATTACTGGTAGGGGCATAGACTTGGATTACTGTGATATTGAATGGTTTACCTTGGAAATGAACAGAGATCACTCTGTCGTTTTTGATATTGCATCCAAGTACTGCATTTTGGACTGTTTTGTTGACTGTGATGGCTATTCCATTTGTTCTAGGGGATTCTTGCCCACAGTAGTAGATATAATGGTCATCTGAGTTAAATTCACCCATTCCAGTCCGTCTTAGTTCGCTGATTCCTAGAATGTCGATGTTCACTCTTGTCATCTCCTGTTTGACCACTTCCAATTTCCCTTGATTCATGGACCTAACGTTCCAGGTTCCTATGCAATATTGCTCTTTCAGCATCGAACCTTGCTTCTATCACCAGTCCCATCCACAACTGGGTGTTGTTTTTGCTTTGGCTCCATCCCTTTGTTCTTTTTGACGTTATTTTTCCTCTGATCTCCAGTAGCATATTGGGCTGTTACCGACCTGGCGAGTTCATCTTTCAGTGTTCTATCTTTTTGCCTTTTCATACTGCTCATGGGGTTCTCAAGGCAAGAATACTGAAGTGGTTTGACATTCCCTTCTCCAGTGGACCACATTCTGTCAGCCCTCTCCACCATGACCCGTCCGTCTTGGGTGGCCCCACACGGCATGGCTTAGTTTCATTGAGTTAGACACAACTGTGGTCCTGTGATCAGACTGGCCTGTTGTCTGTGATTGTGGTTTCAGTCTGTCTGCCCTCTGATGCCCTCTCTCAGTGCCTGCCGTCTTATTTGGGTTTCTTTTACCTTGGACGTGGGGCGTCTCTTCATGGCTGCTCCAGCAAGGTGCTGCCGCTGCTCCTTACCTTGGACGTGGGGTAGCTCCTCTCTCCGCTGCCCCTGACCTTGGACTTGGGGAAGTAGGCATAAAATTAACATATGAAAATGATGTGAGGTTTTTATATTTCCTAGAGTTTGCACATTTTTTCTTTTCGTTTATGCCATCTATCTTCCTTTATGCCTTTATGTATTTTTTTAAACTAGAAAAAAATAATGTGAGATTGAAAGATAGAATGAAATTTTTAGGTAAACTGCTTCATAGCTATTTGGTGATTATTTCAGGTTGTTAGCAAGTAGCATGATTAAAGCTGCTCCCCGCTCCTGGTGAGTGGGCAGCCTCTCCTGAGAACGCTGGAAGCTTTGTGTCACTCTCAAGCCTGTAGTGCCCTGATAACGCACAGCTCAGCTGTCACTTAGACGAAGAGAGGAAAGCGGCTGCACCCATGGGCAATTAACCCTTTTGTTAATAGGCTGTTGGACAGTTGAGGGGTGCTCAGGAGTCTCTGGAGCGTGGTGTTGTGTTGAGTCTGGGTGGATAACCTGCTGTTGTGCTGCTTGTCGTTGCCAGGGTGCCCGTTCCGACACAGCGACCCCGAGCTGCTGAGGCAGAAGCTGCAGGCCTACAAGATCCCTGCCGCAGGGCTCAGCCAGGTAGGTCGGACCCTGCCCGCAGTCTCAGCAGCTAGGCAGTGGACAAGCCCCTGGTTTCATGTCATGTTCTGGCAGGGACGCACCGGACAGCCCCTCTTCTAAGTGAATTAAGCCAAAGCTTTGGCTTCTCTGGTTTAGACTCCTTGGATATTCTGGTTCTTCTGTCTGCTAGGCAACATTTTTGTGTAATAAAGCTGAAACACACCTCCTCCCCTTTTTTTCCCCCTCTCTCTCTTTGTTTTACTATCTCAATGGGGGGCATTTTAGAAAATAAGATTTTAGAGGAATGCACTGAAGCTTTTTAACGAAACTGAAAGTCAGTGACATCGTGTTGTATTTGGGAGACACTGTGTTGCCCGGGCGTTCTGACTTACTAATCAGATCCACACTCGGGAGGACAGTTCATCAGGTCCAATGGTTCATCAGATGCTTTGTCTCAGAAACCACTTGGGTAAAAAAAAGAAATGCTCGAAGGTAACAGCAAATGTTTAAGAGTGTGTCTTTTAATAAATAATGCTTTTAAAAAACCTGTGAGCTCTTAGAGATGCACTCTCGCTGTGAGTTGGCTTGGGATTTGAAGGCATTTAAAAGGAGTTTCTGGTTTCTTAGCTTAAGAAGAACACTATTTTAGAGCCAGAACATCTGGTTCATTATATATCAGTTTTTCTTGGAAAAAAAAAATTATTTTAGAAAATTCTGTTTCTACTGTGTCCAGAGTTTATATTGAGTTTAATCAATTGAATTTGTATCTTGGTTTTTCCATCCTCTGGAAAAGGCAGTGTCCAAGGTGCCCAGCTATTCGCAGATGCTAAGAAGAATTGGCTATAAACCCATGTTCCTATAAAACCTAAGTCTTCTGAGAGAGGCACACAGAGTGTCTTGGTTCTTCTGCTTACAGGAGATGGTGACCAGATTGGGAGGCTGAGGGTCACTTCTTGGAAGGGGGATGCTCTGTGAATTAGACCATGAGTGTATGGGAGGTGGCTAGGAAGAGAGAAAGTGTGAATAAAAGGCAGTAAGTGTATAGGATTGCTAGCATTTCAAGCTTAAGGTATTGGTGGTACCAGTATATCAATATTAATAGGTCACTTGAAAGGAGTTTTTGTTGATTTGAGAGATTAAGTTTGGAGCTGGGACAGTTAAAGGACAGATCTGTAGTGTGTTTGAGAAATTACAGCTGGAAATATGGTGTTCTTTTGGGTTAGAATTGTAGATCTAACAATAAATTGGATTGGAATGAACATTAGAGGAGAGTGCTTCACTTCTGTGGCGTTGAGGGGGTGTAGTATGGGTGCATAGCTTCTGTGTCATTGGTATCAGAGATGGAAGCGAGGCCTCTGACTCCATGGGGTTTTCTCAACCCGAGTCTGCTTTAGAGCTGATTGTCATGAGTTTTCTCTGGGAGAGGGGAGCAGATAATGAGAGATGGGAAGGGAGTCAAAGCCAGGACTCAGGATGCAATCTTGGCTCACTACTTCCCTTTGTCAGATAGTAGAAGGAAGTAGAATCAGAGAGGACAGAGCAGAGATGGGGGGAGAGGGAAGAAATGCATTAGGAAGTGCTGGGTACAAAAGTCAGCAGAGAACTGTGAGAGGAGGGTATGGTCCTCAGAGTCCTTCTTAGTGGAGAGACTGGCTGGGGTTAGGACTGAGGAGAGGCAGCTGGATTCGGTGAGAGGCGTCAGCAGCTCAGGGAAAGCAGAGCAAGACCACAGACACGTGGAGGAGGGAGTGAGGCAGTGGCTTGAACCGCAGGCAGGGAGCACATCTCACAGAAAGTGTTGGCTCTGTCAGCAAGAGCATCTTGGGTGGTTTGCCTGCATGTTTGGGGCTTCTGTGGACCTGAGCCTGTTTGTAGGAAGAGAACCTGTTGGAGAGGCTGGCTTGATAAAGACAGGAGCAAAGACAACCCCTCTGTAACCAAGCAGTATTAGCTTCTCTCCATTACACTATGACCATGCTGTACATGCCCGTGGTCTTTTTTTCCTCCGGTGTTGAGACAGACGAGAATGACATACAGCACCGTGTAAGGAGCAGCGCAGTGCTCTGATTTACAGACGCTGTGAAGTGATGCCCACAGTAAAATTAGCAAGCATACGTCATCACACACATATAAAAGTAAAGAAATAGGGAAAAAATGGTTTTTCCTTGTAATGAAAACTCTTAGAGCTTACTGTGTTTACGTTCATATATAATGTATATTTATCATGTTGTACATTGCATCCTTAATAATTATTTTTCTTACAACTGGAAGTTCCTGCCTTTTGATTGCCTTCATCCAGTTCCCCTTCACACTACCCCACCTCTGAAAATCACAAATCTGATCCTTTTTTTCTTGGTTGGTTTGTTGATTGGTTTTCGAAGTGACCTTCAACACCATGTTAGTTCCTGGTATACAAACATAGTGATTCACTATTTCTGTTTCAATATTTCACTGCCTCCATTTTAGTAAACATCTGTTTTTCTTTGTATCTTTGACTCTGTTTATTTATATTTGTTCATTTTGTTGTTTAGATTCCACATACAGGTGAAATCATACAGTATTTGTCTTTCTCTGTCTGACTTATGAAGTATGATAATCTCTAGGTCTATCCATGTTAATGGCAATATTTCATTCTTTTTATGTCTGAATAACATTCCATTGTATATATGTACCACATCTTTATTATCCATTCATCTGCTAATGGATACTTCATGAACAGTCACTTTTTGAAAAAATATAGGCTATTAACATGTTTATTGAAAACAGTGATGCTTTTATATAACAGTAGTGATTATGTTTGTACATTCTTTTTTTTTTTTAAAGATATGTACTGCTTCATGAATTTGTGTGTCATTCTTATGCAGGGGCCATGCTAATATTCTCTTTATCGTTTCCATTTTAGTATATGTGCTGTCAAAGCGAGCACATGTTTGTACATTCTTAGCTCTGACTCCATTACATTCCTCCATTTATGCTCAGTTTGCAAGTAGATCCCTTAGTTAGTTGAAACATGATCCTTGGACCTGCTTTGTAACCTTTTTCAAGATTCACAGGGCGTGTGGGTGGGCTGTACATAATGTACTGTTATTTAATGCATTTATTGAGTGGTTCTCAATAGAGTAAAAGCAGCTTAGGGCTGTGTTCTAAAGGGAATAAAGTTGATGGATGAAAAATCACATAAAACATTTGGATGGGTACTTAATTGCAGCTTGGCATAAGTGCAAATTAGATCTTAAAAACTCCAAGTACATGTTAAAATATTGAAAGAAAGTCAAGAAAAATTTCATTTAAATGCATTTAAGGTAAAACTCAGAGCTATTTTTATTTCAGAGAAAAACTACTTGAAAAAGATGCCTTCAACATTAAGAAGTACTTGTATCTTCTTATAAGTTTTATAATATTATTATTAAAATAATCAGAATTTTAGTGGTCAGAGAGAGAGCATTGTGATTTAACTGGCATCACCTACTTGCATAAAAGCATATTTATAGGATCCCGTTTTATCGTCCTTTTTGAATGAGCTTGGTATCCAGCTTAGGAAGACCAGAATTGAACAACACAATAAAGTCAAAGATGATGGGTAGTCCTGAATTTGTTCCTCAGCCTTCCCCTAGACGAGAAAGCGTGAAAGTCAGGTCACCAGCAAGACACCAGAATCCTAAGTGTTCATACCACAACAGAGCTTAAAAACACACGGAGTAGGAAGAGAGAGACCTGAGTGGAGAGCTGGACAAATGCACGAGTGCCCTCTGGAGACTTGAGCACTGCTCTCTCAGGAGGGGCTGAGACGGGCACACAGGTTGAGTAGGGGTGTAGATGACTAGAGCCACACTGACATCTGTAGACATGCCACCCCACAGCAGGCGAGGAGACTCACCCAGATGGGTCACGTTCTGGGTCTGAAGACGTTCATTACAGATTTAAATGAACTGAAATCAGGCAGTGTTCTCTGACTGTAAGCATTATAATAAGACAAGAAAAAGAAATCAAAGGCAGATTAGAAGGGGAGAAAGAAAACCTTCTTCTACTCTCAGTGTGATTATCTATGAAAAAAATCTCAAAGAACCACAACATAAAAAGTTTTATCATTTCCAGTCATACCAAAAAGACGTAAATGTTTTTAAATGAATTTATTTACAAAATATGTGCAAGATCTTTATGCTGAGACACTGATGAAAGCAGTCAAAGAACAGAGGTTGGAGGTACACACTGCCTGATTTCAAGGGTTAATGTCGAGCTACTGTAGCTCTAACCACACCAAAACAGTGTGGTTCTCGGGAAATGACAAAGAGATCAACTGGACAGAATGAAACATCCAAGAATAGACCCATGTATATAAGGGCAATGCATTTTGTTCAATAGGAAAAGATAGTTTTTTCAACAAGTAGTTCTAGAACAACTGTTCTAGTCCATATCTAGTCCATATCCCCCACCACCTCTGCTGTTGCCACAAAAGAACCTAGACACCTACCCCACACTTTTAAAAAACTTAATTCAAAGTAGATCAGAGATCTAAATGTCAACTTTCCAGGAGAAAACAAGAAAATCTGAATAACCTTGCAGTTGGTATGTTCAATGAAAGAAAAGGTTGGTAAATTAAATCTTATGAAAATTAAAACTTTTGTCCTGCACAAATACTGTTAAGAGGATGATAAAATAGCCTTAGACTGATAGAAAAATATTTGCAAATCACATCTTTCATAAAGCCCTTGTCTTTAGAATTATAAAGATATAAAGACCTCTCAAAGCTCAAAAATAAGAAAATAGTTTTTTAAGTAAGTAAAAAGTTTGAGCAGACATTTCAACAGATATTTGAATAATAAGTAAATGCTTAAAAAATGTTATCATTAGATATTAGGGAAAGTGATTTTAAAACTGTATGTCAATTTGAATTGGTCTAATTAAAAAAAAAAAAAAAACAATCCTGACAATACCAAGTGTTGGTGAGGATGCAGAATGACTGGAAGTCTGATGCCTATGGACTCGGGTTTGCAAGGTAGAGCCATAGTGAAGGCAGCTGGCAGTTTCTTACGGAGTTAAGGTTGTGCATACTGTTTGACTTAGTTAATAGCACTTCTAGGTAATTATACCACTGAAATAGAAGCCTGAGTCCACCCAGAAAGCTGTTCATAAGTGTTTAGAGAGGTTTATTCTAATTCCCCAAAACTAGAGACAGCCCAGTGTTCTTCTTATGTGATTGGATAACAAGTTGTGTTACACCTCATCTTATTGTGCTTTACTTTTTTGTGCTTCACAGATAGTGTTTTCTTACAAAATGAAGGTTTGTGGCAAACCAGTGTCAAGCAAGTCTGTCAGCACTATTTTTCCAATAACAATTAATCAGTTCATATCTCTGTGTCAGATTTTGGTAGTTCTTGCAATATTTCAAACTTCTTCATTATTATATTTGTTATGGCGACCTATGAGCAGTGACCTTTGATGTTACTGTTGTAATGTTGAGGGGCAGCACCACAGACTGCGGCCATATAAGATGACAGTTAGTGAATGTTGGGTGTGTTCTGACTGTACCACTAACACGCCAGCCCCTTATCTCTCCCTTTTCTTGGGCCTCCCTTCTCCCTGAAGCACAACAGTATTGAAATTGGGCCAATTAACAACTCTACAGTGGCCTCCAAGTGTTCGAGTAAAAGGAAGAGTCATATGTCTCTCACTTTAAATCAAAAGATCAAGCTCAGTGAGGAAAGCATGTCAAAAACCAAGACAGGCTGAAAGCTAGGCCTCTTGTACCAGTTAGCCAGGCTATGAAAGCAAAGGAAAAGTTCTTAAAGGAAATCGAAGTGTTCCTCCAATGAACACCTGAATAGTAAGAAGGTGAAGTGACCTTATTGCTGGTATGATGAGTCTTTCGGTCTCTGGATAGAAGATCAAACCAACCATAGCATTCTCTTAAGCCGAAGCTTAATCCAGAGCAAGGACCTAACTCCCTTCAATTCTGTGAAGGCCGAGAGAGGTGAGGAAACTGTAGAAGAAAAGTCTGAAGCCCGCAGAGGTTCGTTCATGCGGTTTAAGGAAAGAAGTCGTCTCCGTAACATAAAAGTGCGAGGTGAAGCAGCCAGTGCTGAGGTAGGAGCTGCAGCAAGTTCTCTGGAAGATCTAGCTAAAATAATACATGAAGGTGGCTCTACTAGACCACAGTGTAGCCACCAAACAGAAGATGCCATCTAAGATTTTCATAGCTGGAAGGGAGAAGTCTGACATGCCTGGCTTCCAAGCTTCAAAGGACAGGCTGACTCTCTTCTTAAGGGCTGACGCAGCTGGTCTTTAAGTTGAAGCCTGTGCGTGCATACATGTGTGCTCAGTCGTGTCTGACTTTTGCAACCCCATGGACTGTACCCCGCCAGGCTCCTCTGTCCATGGGATTTTCCTGGCAAGAATACTGGAATGATTACCATTTCCTCCTCTAGGGTATCTTCCTGACCCAGGGATTGAACCCGAGTCTCCTGTGTCTCCTGCGTTGGCAGGCAGATTTTTTACCACTGACGGCTTCCCAGGTTGCTCAGTAATAAAGAATTCACTTGCCAAGCAGGAGATGCAAGTTTGATCACTGGGTTGGCAAGATCCCCTCTAGAAGGAAATGTTAACAGTGCAAGTTCCATTGTCTTATTTTTAGAAATTGCCCCAGCTTTCAGCAACCACCACTTTGATCAGTCATCAGCCATCAACTTTGAGGCAAGACCCTCCTGCAGCAAAAAGATTATGATTGGCTGAAAGCTCAGATGATGGTTAGTGTTATTTTGCAGTAAAAGATTTTTAAATTAAAATGTGTACATTGGGACTTCCCTGGTGGTTCAGTGGTTAGGAGTCCACCTGCCAGTGAGGGGACAGGTTTGATCCCTGGTCCTGGAAGATTCCACATGCCACGGGGTGACTGAGCCCATGCACAACTACTCATCCCATGCTGTAGAGCTCATGCTCTGCAACAAGCAGCAGCCAGTGCAGTGAGAAGCCTGCGTGCCACAACTTCAGAGAGCCTGGGCACCGCAAGGAAGACCCAGCACAGCCGAAAATAAGCAATTAAAGTGTTTTAAAAGATACACGCATTTGTTTAAGACACATTGCTGCTACACAGTCAGTAGGAAACCAGGGAATCTGCGGCTCCCTCTGTTTCAGTACTCACTCCACTGTAGTCTGGAGCTGAACCCGCAATAAGAGCGGCAGACTTCTGGTATATCCCGCAGTAGGCACCGTGCCAGATGAGACGTCAGATACTATTCCTTCTGTGTACAGAACACAGTGATTGCTGGGAACGGAGGGGGTGTTGGGCAGCGACTGGGTGATGGAGGTGTTCTGTCTGACTGTGGATGTGTCATGACCGAGTTTGTCCAAATTAAAATACACTAAAGGGGGGTATATTTTACTGCATGAAAATGTATACCTTAAATTTTTTGATGCAGAAAAAGAGAGAATGGGTAGATAGTGGCATGAAAGAAAAGTGAAGTCGCTCAGTTGTGTCCAACTCTTTGGGACCCCATGGACTGTAGCCTACCAGGTTCCTCCGTCCATGGGATTTTCCAGGCAAGAGTACTGGAGTTGGTGGCCATTTCCTTCTCCAGGAGATCTTCCCAACCCAGGGATTGAACCCGGATCTCCCACCTTGTAGGCAGACACTTTACCGTCTGAACCACCAGGGAAGTCCAAGGAGCCTAAAGAGCCAAATAACCATCTTTCATGGCAGGATTTCAGTAGATTAAGTTGATAAATAAAGAACCCAAAATGTCAGCATGTAACTTAGAATTATATAGGCAACAATCTGTATGGCCCCAAAGTGGAAATGGTTAAAGGAACTGCATCTTGAGAACAGACCAGGCAGGGAAGAAGTGTTTTGTGGGAGCCTTTGATATTAATAATTAGCCACACTGCATACTTAAAAATCTATTTTCACTCTCACAAGCAGTCCCCACTTAGAGGTCAAACAGAATAGTCTTGTGTTATGTATGAAGTTTAAATTAAGTGGTCATGCGTCTGACGGAAAGGTGCTAATATAGCAGTGGTGAGAGCTGGTGTGTTATCTTTGGCTGTGCGGATTTCAGCCTTCATCCCCTCTCCTCCCAGCACTGTAGTATCTGGCCCATGGTAAAAGCTGTGAATGGTCTGAAGTTTGGTTCTCTTTGTTAACGAAGAAACTCTCTGCCACAGTTTCGTAGATGATGGCAGAAAGACTATAGCAGCAGTAGCAGTCTGTCGACCTTCTTTGTCCGCTCTCTGAGCCCAGGTTCCCTCGGAGCAGGGTGAGAAAGGCAGGCGCTGCTGCCTGTGCGGGGGGCTCCGTCAGAGTAGGGGGTCTGGGTCCTCCCCCTGGGCCGTGAGCATGGCTCCAGGGAGGTTCTGTGGGTTACAGGAACACCCTTGAAACACCTGAGGCAAAGGCCATTGTTTTCTCTGCTTGTAAAATGTTCAGGGGTTTGAAACCCTGGAAAATTCTCTTTCAGCTGTCCACGCTGGTGACCAAATGAAGAAATATGTTTGTAAGCTATATTGGCCAGTTTTTTACCCACACCGTCCATTCTTCTTCTAGAAATACTGCTGTGCATTTTAAGCTCAGTTTCTTTTAAGAATTTCCAGGGAGGTAATGATCCTGCTAGTGTTTTGCTGGTTTGTTTAGTTAACCATCCCTATCAGTCGTTACTGCCAAATTTAGATGTCTTGACTTTTGGTTTTCAGTTTTCATTTTGCCTTCACCTTTTGTATAAAAAATTGCAGTTTTATGATGAAATGTTAATATTTTATAGTATGATACAGAAATTTAAGAAGAATCTGCATTCAAAATATTGAGAATAAAATCTCTAAATGATCTTAAATACTTTCATTTCTCTGAAGAGATTTTTTTTCTATTGTGGGAAGATACAAATGAAATTTTCACATTGCAGTTTTTTCGCTGGCACCTAGAACAGTGTGCTATATCCTTTTCAAGTTGTAAAGTTGTCTTTTTACTATGCTGAATCATGCATGCATATCGTTAATTCTCATAGCGTTTAATAAAGAATAGTAATTGCTGCCTACAGGATAACTTAAAGGTGATAGTTGTTGTTTGTAATATATGTCAAGGTAGAGTTAATACCTTTCACTGTAATCTGTGAATGCTTGTACTCTTTAGTGTTTTTTCTGTCTTATTATGTAGAAACAAGTGATGTGCTTGGTCTGTCACTGGACACAGGACCTTTTCTCTGGTTTTATATTCTGGCCTGCTCTGCACGACTGTGCCAGGCCCTGTGATGGGGGTTTATGCAGTGGGTACCTCATTCGGCTCTTGCTACCTTGTCACCCTGTGTGAGAACAGAAAGCGAGGCTGGGAAGGTGAGCAAAGTGCAGACCTTAGCGACAGTATGGGAGGAGGTGGGACCCACACGCCCGAGTCTTGTTTTTCTTTTTACTTTAAATTCAGTTGAAATTCTCTTTGGTTTCTTTCAGGGAAAGCCTTTACTGTGAGGTGAATAATAATTTTTATGTACCTAAATTTAGGAATATGTTTAATACATTATTTAAACCCTGGCAAATAATATGAAATAAAGATGAGAATAACTCCACTTAACAGGTGGAAACAGGATTTCAAAAGTCCTAGCTACTTTTCTTCTTACTGAGTTAAAATTCACATGACATGAAATAAACCACTTAAAGGCATACAATTCAGGACATTTTGCACATCTGTAGTGTTGTGCAGCCAGCACCAGCCAGCTTGTCACCCGGTGAAGCCGGGTCCCTGGCGGCCCTCCCCGCCCTGGCAGCCAGCCAGCTGCATGGGTCTGCCCATGCCGGGGCTGCCTGTGAATGGGGCCACCCAGCAGGGTACCTTCTGTGTTTGCCTTCTTTCACTGAGCGTGTCTTCAAAGTTCCTCCTTGTAGCATCTGTCAGTACTGCATCCCTCTTCGTGGCAGAATAATATTCCAGTGTGTGTTTATCTGTTCACCCCTCGATGGACAGTAAGTTGTTTCCCCTTTTGGCTGTGTAGTCTGATAGCATCACTGTGAGCGTTCAGATACAGGTATTTGTCTGAGTGCCTGCTTTCAGTTCTTTTGGGTGTACACCTAAAAATGGCATTGCTGGGTTATAGGATAACTCTGTGTTTAACTTCTTGAGTAACTACCAGGCTCTTCTCCACTGCAGCAATACAGTTTCACATCCCAACAGCTGTGCTGTGAGGGGTTCTGAGTTCTCCACTTCCTTGCCAACGCCTGTCACCCTGCCCCCTCTTGTTTCAGTTATAGCCATCTGTGTCTGACATCTCTGACTCTATAGATGCGTCACTCTAGTCTCTTCCTTGTTGTGGGATGGTCTCCCTGTGTGTCTTCACATCACATCTTCCCTCTGTGTATTCTTTGTTTCCTCTTTTTATAAGGACACCAATCATGTTGGATTCAGACTGACCCTGAGGACCTGTTTTAGTTTCATTTCCTCTGTAAAGACCTTTTCTTCAAATAGGGTCCCATTCTGAGGCAGGAGGGATTGCCTTTTTGAAGGAACACAGTTCAGCCCCTAATACCTTGTGAAGTGCTACCTTATTGGGGTTTTGACTTGCGTTTTTCTGATGACTAGTGATGCTGAGCATCTCTTGTGCTCGATGGCTTCTCTCTCTTCTTTGGAAAAATGTTTGTACAAATATTTTGCCCATTTTGAATTGGGATGTCGTTTTGTTATTGAGTTTAAGTGTTCCTTATATATTTTGGAACCTAGGCTCTTATCAGATATCTGATTTCTAGGTCTGTGTGAGCTGCTATAACAAGTTACCATAGGCTGGATGGCTTCTAACTGCAGAAAGTTACCTTCATGGTTCTGGAGGCTGAGAAGTCCAAGGTCAAGGCCCTGGTAGATTCAGTGCCCACCTCCTGTCTCATGGATGGTTGTCTTTGTCTTCTCACTGTGTTCTCACGAGGTAGAAGGTGGCGAGAGCTCTCTGGGGTCTCTCTTACAGAGCACTGATCACCTCCCAAAGGCCCTACCGTCTCGTGCCATTGCATTGGGGCTTAGGATTTCAGCATACAAACTTTGGTGGGGGTGGGGGGGGGGGCACAAACATTCAGTCTATAACAGCAATTTTTTTCTCCCATTCTGTAGGTTGTTTTATCAATACTTTTTTGATAGTGTCCTTTGGGCTTCCCTTGTGGCTCAGCTGGTAAGGAATCCGCCTGCAATGTGGATTCAATCCCTGGGTTGGGAAGATCCCCTGGAGAAGGGAAAGGCTACCCAGTCTAGTGTTCTGGCCTGGAGAATTCCATGGACTGTATAGTCCATGGGTTTGCAAAGAGTCAGACACAACTGAGTGACTCACTTCACTTAAGGGACAGAAGTTTTTAATTTTTGTGAAATCCAGTATGTTTTTGTTGTTGTTGTTACTTACAGTTTACTGTCATATTTGAAAGTCCATTGCCAAATTCAAGGTTATTGAAAATGGACACATGTATTGTAGGAGTCTTAAAGTTTTAACTCTTATATTTAAGTCAGATCCACTTTGAGTTAATTTTTGTATATGATGTGATATACAGGAGTCCATCTTCATTCTTTTTCATGTAGATGGCCAGTTGTCCCAGCATCATTTACTGAAAAGACCATTTTTCCCATCGTAATCATCTTAAGACCCTTGTCAAAATTTCATTGGATGTAATTATATGGCTTTGTTTCAATACTCTCTAGAATCAAGGTTCCCAAAGATTCTATAGTGTTGGTCCGTATATTTGCTTTTTGCCATATAACACTTTTTTTGATTACTAAAATTCGAGTGGATTTTGAAATCAGGAGGTTTGAATTTTCCAACTTCATCCTTTTTCAATATTGTTTTGACCGTTTGGAATCCATTGCAATTCCATGTGAATTTAAGGACTGGCTTTTTCATTGCTGCAGAAAAGGCCATTAGAACTTTCATAGGGATTGCACTGAACCTGTAGTTTGCTTTGGGAAGTATCGATATCCTCTCAATATTATGTTTTTATCTGTGGACAAGGGATTTTTTTCTGTTTGTTTAGATCTTTAATTTCTTTCAGCAGTGTTTTGCAGTTTTCAGCATACATGTCTTCCATCTCCTGGTCTTAGTCATTTTATTCTTTTGCATGCTATTGTAAATGGAACTTTTACTTTGTGTCCTTTTCTGGTAGTTGATTGCTAGTGTTAGAACTACAAGTGGTTTCTACAAAGAAATGTTCTTGTATCCAGCAGTTTTGCTGAGTTTATTTATTAGCTCTAATAGTTTTTTGATGGATTTTTTAGGATTTTTCTGTATATGAGCGCATGTTGTCTTTGGATATATATTATAGTTTTGCCTTTTTCATCTGTATTTGAATGCCTTTTATTTCTTGCCTATTTGCTCTGACTAGAACTTCAGTGTGTTTTTGAATAGCAGTGGTGAAAGCAGGCAGCCTTGTCTTGCTTATTCTTGATTGCAGGGCTAAGACTTCTGTCTTTCACCGTGAATATGATACTAGCCATAGGTATTTCATAAGTGCCCTTCATTTTGTTAAGGAAGTTCCCTTCTATTCTGTGTGGGTGTTTAAACATAAAAGTGTGTTGGATATTTTCAGAAGCCTTTTTAGCATCTGAAGTGACAGTGTAGTTTTTGTCTGTGGTTTATACGTTGATCAGTTTTTATGTGTGAGCCACCCTGGCATCGGGGATAAATCCCGCTTGGACATGGTTTATAATACTTTTAATGTGCTGCTAGATTTGGTTTGCTAGATATTTTGTATCCTGGATTCATAAGGTTTATTGGTCTGTAATTTTCTTAATGATATCTTTCTTTGGCTTTGCTGTCAGGGTAGTGCTGGCCTCGTGAGTTGAGTTAGAAAGTGTTGACTCCTCTTTGGAGAAGGACTTGAGAAGCATTTGGCTTTCCTGGTGGCTCAGACAGTAAAGAATTTACCTGAGGTGTGCAAGACCCGGATTCAGTCCCTGGGTTGGGAAGATCCCTGGAGAAGGAAATGGCAACCCACTCTAGTATCCTTGCCTAGAGAATTCCATGGGCAGAGGAGCCTGGCGGGCTACAGTCCATGGGGTTGCAGAGTCAGACACGACTGAGCAGCTTTCATTCACTCACTTGAGAAGCATTGGTATTCTTTAAATGTTTGATAGCCATCTGGTCTTGGGCTTTTCTTTGTTGGGAATTTTTTAAACACTCAGTCTCTTTGACTATTACAGGTTTGTTCAGATTTTCTGTCTTCTTAGGTCAGGTTTGGTAATTTGTGTGTTTCTAGCAATTTGTCCATTTCATCGAGGCTACCTAATTTATTGGTATGAAGTTGTTTGTAGTATTCCCTTATGATCTCTTTCAATTTGGTGAGGTCATTAGTAATGTCCCCACTTTCATTGCTAATTTTAGTCTTGGTGTCTTGTCTCTTTTTTTTTTTCCTTATTCAGTCTTTGTCAAATTTTGTTGATCCTTTCAAAGTAACAAGTTTTAAAAAATTTTCTCTATTGTATTTCTCTTCTCTATTTTGTTTAATCTTTACTTCCTTCTTTTTGTTGGTTTTGGGTTTAGTTTGCTCTTTTTCTGGTATTAAAGTTAGGTTATTGATTTGAGCTTTTTCTTCTTTTTTATTGTAGTGTGGACAGCTGGAGATTTCCCCATGAGCATTGCTTTCTCTATATTCTGTATAAGGCTTGGATGTTGTATTTTTGTTGTCATGTGTTTCAAAGTATTTTCCAATTACCCTTATGATTTTCTTCATTCTGTGACCCATTGGTTATGAATGTGTTTAATTTTTACTCATTTTTAATTTTCCAGTTTTCTTTGTGTAATTGATTTTACCCCACTGTGATCACAGAAGATGTTTTCTATAATTTCAGTATTTTTAAAATTATTAAGTCTTGTTTGGCCATCTAACAGATGGTCTATCCTGGAGAATGTTCCCTGTGCACTTGAGAAGAATGTGTATTTTGCTGTTTGGGTTGGAGTGTTCTGTGTTGTCTGTTATTGGTTATAGTGTTGTTCAGGTTCTCTTTCCTTGTAAATTGTCTATCTAGTTATTCTACCCATTTATGAAAGAGTTTCCAACTATTATTGTAGATGTCCATTGCCACCTTCAGTTCTTTTGATTTTTGCTTCACATATTCTGGGTCCCTGTTTTTCAGTGTGTTTGATTGTTCTATCCTCCTGATGGATTAGCCCTTTTATCAGTCTATAAGGTAATTTTTGTCTCTTGTAACATTTAAAAAACATTTGGCTGCATCGGGTCTCAGTTGCAGCACGTGGGATCTTATTGTATCATGCAGTATGTTTCTTGGCAGCACGCGGCCTGCCTAGTTGTGTCGTGTGAGTTGCAGAGCCCCAGACTCAGTAGCTGCGGCGCACAAGCCTAGTTGCTCGGCAGCATGTGGGATCTTGGTTCCCCAACCAGGGGTCGAACCCATGTCCCCTTCATTGCAAGGTGAATTCTTAGCCACTGGACCACCAGGGAAGTCCCTCTTGTAACAGTTTTTGACTTAAAATCTGTTTTGCCTGAGGTTAGTATGGCCATTCCAGCTCTCTTCTGGTTACTGTTTTCATTGGATATCTTTTTCCATCCTTTCATTTTCAATCTGTTTTGTCTTTGGATCTAAAGTGAGTTTCTTGTAGAGAGCAGATAGTTTAATTATGTAATTTTAGCCACTTTTCCCGTGCCTGAGACTGGAGAGTTAATATATTTAAAGATAAAATAATTACTGATAAGAAAGAATTCACTTTTGTCATTTTGCTCTTTGTCACGTGTCTTTTGTCCTTCAGTTCCTTTATTACTGCCTGCTTTGGTGATTCATATTTTTGCAGTGTACTGTTTCAGTTCTTCAGTTCCTTTTCTGTATACAAATTTTTAGTTATTTTCTTAGTGGTTACCCTGGGGATTGCTGTTGCCCTCCTCAAGTAATGACAGTGAGTGCCAGCCTCACCTCCATAGTATACAGACTCCCACTTCTGTGTAACCCTGTCTGTCCCCTTTATGTTGTTGTCACAGATTACATCTTTATACACTGTGTGTCCATTATCACTGATTTATAGTGATTGTTTTATGCATTTGTCTTTTACTTCAGTGGAAGAAAAAGAGGACTTACTGCATCAAAAATGCAGTAATACTGGCCTGATATATGGTGTAGTTAACCTTTTTCAGTGTCCTTTATTTTCATGTGACTTCAACTGTGTAGTGGTCTTTCCTTCCTGCCTGAAGGACTCCCTCTAGTATTTCCTGTAGTGCAGGTCTACAGGCAGCAACCTGCCTCAGCTCTTCTCTCTCTGGTAATTTTTTAATTTCTCCATTGTTAAAGGACAGTTTTGTCGGACATACACATCTTGGTTGATAACTGTATTGTTGGAGCCAAGCATGTCATCCTGCTGCTTTCTGGCCCTGATGGGTTCTGCTGAGAAGACTGCGATCCCTCTTGCTGTCTCTGCTAAGTGAGGAGCGGTCCTCCATCCTGCTCCTGTCTGTGTCCTCTATTGTCTGTCTGTTCATGGCTTCTCCTTTTTTTTTTTTAATGTATCCTTTGTTTGTTTATTTTTTGTTCTTCAGTTTTCTGACTGTATGTCATGTGGTATCTTAGTTCCCCAGCCAGGGGTTGAACCCGCGCCTCTGTGCTGGAAGTGCAGAGCCTCAGCCGTGGGCCCACCGGGGACGTCCCTCAGTAGTTTCTTCACTGTGTGTCTCTGTGTGGCTCCCCCTGCGTTGGTCCTGCTGGGGGCTTGTGAGGCGTTTGGTTTGTAGGTGTGCCTCCTGCACTGAGTGTGGGAGACTGTTGGCCGTGTTCCTTCATCTGTCCTTTGTGCCCGTTTCTGTCCCCCTCCCTCCTGCGTGTTGTGTGTGCATCTGTTGCTGCGCCTCTGGTGTCCCACGTACCTCTTTTGCTCCGTGCATATTTCTTTATCCTCCTTTTTAACTTTTTATTTTATATTGGAGTACAGCCAGCTAACAATGTTCTGATAGTTTCAGGTGCGTGGCAGAGCGACTCAGCACATATGCGTGTATCCATTCTCCCCCAGACTCCCCTCCCGTCGAGGCTGCTGGGTGGCACTGGACACGATTCCCTGTGCCGTACAGAAGCACCTCGCTGGTTGTCCGTTTTAAACATAAGCAGTGTGTGCATGTCCATCCCAGACTTCCTCCCTGTCCCTCCACCCTGGTCACCATAAGTTTGTTCTCTAAGTCTGTGCTGCTGTTTCTGTTTTGTAAATAAGTTCATTGGTATCATTTCTCTTTTGAGTCCACATTTAAGAGGTCTTCGTTCTTCCTGCTCCTTAGACTGGATGATCTCAACTGAACTGACTGCTAAGTTTGCTGATTGTTTTTTCTATCTCCTGCAATTGGCTACTGTCTTCATTTTAGCTATAATTTTTAGCTCCAGAGTCTCTCTCTGGTTCTTCTTTATAGTTTTGGTCTCCTTATTGCTATCTTCTCTTTGTTCGGGTATCGTTCTCTGGATTTCCTCTAGCACTTTGAGTTTCTTTTAGCTCTCTGAGGGTGTTGAAGGCAGCTGACGTCAAGTCTTTGTCAGATGGGTCCAGTGCCTGTGCTTCCTGGGGGACAGTTTGTATGCATTTCTCCTGTGAATGGGCCCTACCTGCTTGTTTCTTTCCAAACTTTATAACAGTTTCTAGAAAACTGGATATTTAAAATATTCCAGGTTGCTAACTCGGAAGCCTGGCTGTCTGTGTATGCTTCATCTGGGCTGTCCAGTCGCAGTCACCAGCTGCATGCAGTGACGGTTCAGTGCTTGAAGTGTGGATGGTCCACGCTGAGATGTGCTGAGGGCAGTGGTGAGTTCAGGGATCAGCTCTCCTTGGAAAAGGAAAAACCTTGACTTGTGTCACTTGCTGATTTTTGTTGTGTAAATACTCCTACTGGACTGATGTCACATTATCAACATGGTGTTACTAACCCTGACTTGGGAAGAGATGTGCACACAAGCCAGTGTTGTCCACTCCAGCACACTGCCTGCCGTAAGTGGAAAATACATGCCAGGTTGCAAAGAATTAATGTGAAAAGCAGTGTAAAATATCTTGGTAATTATATTTTTATATTGATTACATATTGATATGACCGTAAATGATACTTATTTAAATAAGATGTATTATTTAAATTGATTTCATGTTTCTTTTTATCTTTTTACTTGTAATTTTAGAAAATTAAAATTACAGATGTTACTCATTGTGTTCCCATTGCTGAGTATTTCTCTAAATGATTAGTTGAGGCTGTTAAGTATTACAGTGTTTTGGTCCTACCTCCATATTCATATTTTAATATTTGCTTCTAACATAACAGTCGTGCTTGACCTATTAGAGCCAGTATTTACTTTTACATGTTGACCTATAAATGAGTGAAAATAAGGCTACTCATTTTTCAAGTTTTGATGAATGATTCATTATTTACAAGTGTATTTCTGTACTAGTATAGTCCATGGGGGCGCAAAGAGTCAGACATGACCGAACGACTTTCACTTTCTTTTCTGTACTAGTGTTGTTTGAAGTGTCTCTTTATTTTTCACTTTTTTTTTTTTAAGAGGAGAAAGTGTGATTAGGAATTTTACTCAACATAACCATTAATGATTATTTTAAAGGCAAATCTAATGGGTGCTTCTGGGAAAATTAATAATGATATTAAAACATTGAAATATGTAAAAATATATGTTCTTTATAGTTTTTGAAAGGTTGATTAACCTCTCTTTTTCACAGTCCAAAAATTCTCAAGAAGTTAGTGACCATATTAAATCTAAAACTGGTAAATGCTTTTTAATGAAGAAATCTTTCAAAATGGACAGTTTAAAAGACTTAAAAGTAACACTGTGTCAAGATTTTATGGCAAATATAAATCTCAATGACTCCTTCTTTGGTGTTCATATAAATCTGACCTAAAACTCCTGTGGTTTTCTTAGGTGAGGAGTATTTCTCAGTGGAATGTGGTATCCATCTGTTCATTGCTTTATGAATGGCAACTGCTGTCGAGAACAGCTTCCCTGTCTGTTTCATCTCCATGAGCATCTCTTCTGATTTATAAGAATTGCTGCACTTAAGTTTTGCTTTTCTTGGTGATGCAGTTGAAAATGTGTACATTGTTCTTGATAAATCTTAGAACAGCATTAAGAAAAGATGGGAAGTTGAACTTTAGAATTGGTGTCAGGAGGATATGTTTCCATTTTTGGCTTTATCATAAAAACCTCTGAACATCTAACTTAATTTTTGTGTATATCTTTCCTTTTCATTAGGCTGAAGAAGAATGGTCATTTGAAGATTATTTGATATTGTTCAAGGTGATTAAAAGAAAAATCACTTTGAAAGTCAAATAACATATGCCATTTGTTAGCCAAGGCTATTAAAGTTTGCTTTCAGTAAAACTGAATTAAAATGGAAAACATAGTCTTTATTAAAAACACATTCAATTCTGTTTACTGTTATGTATCTTTCTGTCATTATTATTTATTCATGTGGAATTTCTGGTATCTGTAGAGGAATTTAATTCAGTCACGTATGGTCACTGTCTCTTATGATACTTATAATAAAATCCACCTGCCTTCCTGTGGATGAAACACTGTTCTCCCAACTTAGTTCTGTTTCATGATCTATTCTCCCAGAGGATTCCTCCTGCCCCCCCCCCCTTTTTTTTTTGGAAAAGCAAGCTTAAACTATACAGAAATTAAGTGATTTTTTTTCCCATAAGAAGTGTTTCAGATTCTTAGTCTGCTTGCTGTTAAGCCATTTCAGACTTCCTGGTAGTGCTGACCATCAATTTACAGTGTAGTTCTTATTAGACGAAGTTTCTGTTTCTATATGTATGTATGTCTGTATGTGTGTGTGTGTATAAATATGTATGCACACACTCAGTCACGTCCAACTCTTTGAGACCCCAAGGTCTGCAGCCCGCCAGGCTCCTCTGTCCATAGAATTTTCCAGGCACAGGTACTGGAGCAGGTTGCCATTTCCTTCTCCAGGCTGTCTTCCTGACCCAGGGGTCGAATTCTTGTCTCTTGCATCTCCTGCAGTGGCAGGCAGATTCTGTACCAGCTGGGCCATTGGAAAAGCCCATATTATATATATATATAAGTTTATATATATTTACTTATTTTTCTTTTAATCCTCCAGTCCTTGGAAAAACTTTATTTAAATGACAGATGTTTGGTTTCTTCTAACTTAGTTTGTTTTCTGTAGAGTATTTGATACATCTCTTTTTATAAAATATTTGAAAATAACTGTTGTCAGAGATAAATCCGTTTCATCATATCCATAAAGATCACATAGGACATAGTGATTCTGAAGTGACTTGCTTTTATACTAGGCAAAATAAAACGAAACAGGATACCCACAAGGCAGGTGTAACTAGTGAGTAAAGTGTGGGATTGCGATCTGGCCACACTTCTCTGCCCCTCTCTGCAGACTTGACAGGAGTCTTGCCTGCCCTCCCCTCCTGTCCTCTCCTCAGCCTTCTCTTTCTCTCCTTCCCCGACTCTAAGTTCAGTTAGTTGTTTATGTTTCCCTCAAGCTTAAATCCTTTACCCCAAATGTTAGACATATCTTCAGTGATTCAAAACCTATATCCAAATACAGTAAAAGACAGTGGGACATTTTCAATATTTGGGTTTCCATATTGTGGATGAACGTATAATAAGGAAATGATGTAATATGATTATTAAACAGCGTAATACGTCTTTCAGAAAGCCTCTTAGAATTTAGCTGACTTGCAGGACATTTCAGGATTTATGAGGGATGGCATAGTACACTTCTCTAGCTGGAGAGGGTCACCGTTTTGAATTGGATTCTACCAGGCATTACAAGGGCCTAAATAATTGCTGTAAGCATTCTTTTTTTAACATGTTTGCATATATATGTGAAGAGCAGATTTAGAGAGCTGGTAATTAAGTAAAATAACCAGAACAGTGTCTGATATGGATGGAGCAGGAGTGTAAGATGCTCTTATTATCCCTGTTACTCCTCACCTTGAGCCCGTCCCTGTCCCTGCAAAGGCAAGCAAGCAAGCAGAACAGCTTGCGCTGCATCCAAATCTGGTTCACTGTGGTGGGCTCTGTGTGCAGGATGTTTGCTGGGGGTGTTCTCAGGGTCAGCACCTGATAGGGAGGGAGCAGAAGGGGAGTGGTCTCTCCCGTCTGAGGGGGATGGCCCTGTGACTGGTCCCTAATGGGGCATGACCTTCACGTGCCGCGTCGGCGGTCAGAGTCAGGCTGCTCTCAGCTCTCTCCAGCCGCCGGGACAGTGCGACCTTCAGTCTCAGCGGCCTCTGAGCCTGAAGACCTGCGTGCCCGTCCTGAGGAGATGGCACGGCCTCAGTTCTCTGCCTCCAGGGAGAGCTAGTGGGACACCAGATATTCAAGCCAGAAATTGGGGTGACATCCACTGCTGGTCCCAGGGCTCTCAAGGATGTCCCCTACTCTCGTTATGTCTCCCCATTGTCCACAGCCCCTGTCCCCCCAGAAGTCCTTCATACTGAGGTCAGATCATCTTTCTAGTATGTTTTAGAGTCTGCCCATCCCCAAGCACCTTGCTTGGAGCTTCTGTGCCCCCTTTGCTTGTTGTCCTGGGTCTGGGTTGCTCTGATGCTTTATACTTTCTTTCTCTTCGTCACTGTGATTCATTGTTACCACCTGGTTCCATCCTCTGCTAACGCTCATATTGAGCCGCCCCCGCCTTGTAGCATCCTCTGTGCTCCTGTCAGGTCAGCACCTGTTCTGGACTGCTTGTTCCCTTGTTTGTCCTTCCCTCCAAACCGACTCTGTGGCCTTATCCTCCCCAAGGGCATAAGTGGTATCTGTCATCTCTATAAACCTGATGCTGGACTCCCTTGCAGGGGCCGAGTGAATATAGACCACATGGGTGGAGACAGTGACTGACTTGGTTCACAGTCTGAAAGCTCGTCTGAGAGGTGTGGGCTGAGCCTGCTGTGTGCACAGGCCAGGTTAGCTACACATAGCAATGGCAGATTTCTACATTTGGGTTTCAGGTCATTTGATGGAGCGTTGTCACTCTCTTCTCCAGAGTGTCCTCAGATATGACTGGAGAAACCTCTCAAGCCCTTTTAAAGCCTGTGGAAGAACTGAATTAAGTTAGCAATTTTTTCTGTGATGCTATACCAAAAAATAGAGAAAATTGGAAATCAAGTGTCTAATTGCAGAGGTTCTGGTAAAAGTACTCTAAGACAGGTTCAAACAGAAGGAAGTTCTTTGGGGAGGAAAGACATTTATTTTATGGCTCAATAAACATTTTCTGAGCACCATCCATGTTGCTTAGTTTTCCATATGTTCAAATCTGGAAACAGAAAGATGATTAAGAAACTGTGTTAGAGCTTTTAGTCTGGTGGCGTTAAAGGGCATAATTAACCATAATGAAGTATGAGAAGTTCTTTTAAAAATTATCCTAAATGCTAGTTGAAGAGCCGGGGGAGTGAGGGTGGGGAATAAAGGCCTTAGAGAATGATCCAAAATAAAAAAAAAAAAAAGATCCAGAGGGAGAAGACCTGCTGAGGAGGGAGGGGGTAACACCAAGGAGTGCTTCCTGCAGGAAGTGACGTTTGCATTGGGTGAGGAGGTAGGGGTAGGAGTCCTCTGGAGGGAGGTCAGGCTGGTCAGGCCACAGGGGGAGGGAGCATCCATTCAGCATCAGCAAGTACGATCGAATGTGCCTGCATTCCAGTCACCTTCCAGATCCTGGGAATATAGCAGTGAGCTAGTAACATGGCCTCTGCCTTCTCGGAGGAGATGCTCCAGGGAAGACAGGAGGTAGAGAAATCCAGTGTGGTGAGAGAAGCCCGGCTGCTGGGCGGTGGGCATGGTCAGATAAGGTCCTGGTGTGTTCTGGGCAGCCTGGTCCTGTGAGAGCTGTGAACACAGGTTCTAGGGACAGACTAATTGAGAAGCACTACCCTGGTAAGCCTTGCCCTGAAGAAACTTAGGTAATTCTGGACTAGACCAAGTCAAACAACGCATTAGATCAAAAACACCCTCTGAGAAATCACTGGACTTTTGTGAGCTGAAATTGCAAAGCACATCCCATGGGAGAAGCTGGGCTGGAGGTGAGGGCCCAGGGACAGGTGGGCAGTAAGGGCCCCAGGGAGGCTGTGTCCTGCCGGTCACTGCCGTGCAGGAGCCAGCAACGCCAGGGTCAGGCCCGGACTGCAGGGAAGCTTCTCTGGGGTTGGATCAGCAGCTGTCTTGAGTGAGGACGGGAGGAACCAAGGAGTTTTGCCATAAAAAGGGGATGATGAGGGCCTGAACAATGGGGAGGAAAAGATGGGTCTTAAGGACCTTTGGAGGTAGAAATGATTCATTTGGCTAACTATTATAGACAATGAAGAGTGAGTTAGAAGAATTCATGGCATATAGTGTTTTAAACATATTGCAGCACATCTTCAGGACTGGGAAGCTTGCCCCTGACCTGCCAGCAGGTGAGGGTCATGGCAGGGTCGTCAGGTGTCTGGGAGAAACAGGAGCCAGATAAATGAGCTCAAAAGTGTTCTGGACTCTGCATCATGACTGTTTCTCTCACCTTTAAAATAAAGTTAGAAATGGAGTGGGAAAATATCAGCAAATATCTCTTTGAAAGGTTGACTTTTTAAGAAAGAAACACGCTTGTTATCACTTTTAAATAAAACAGAACATGACCTTGAGTTAAAGATAGCTGAGTTGCGTGTCTCCCCCACGACCCCAAATTTACCAAACTTAGTAAGCACAAACATGATGAACGTCTTATAAAAATGACAAACTGCATTGCTTTCAAAAAAAAGAGGAAAAACCATCTAATGTTCTTCTTGATGGACTTTAGTCAGCTGATAAGTAGTTTAAGATACATAGAGAAAAAAGTTAACATAAGTTACCAAGATATAGTAGTATGATATCGCTTTTCCTCTTAATTTTTCTTAATCTTCTGACTACTGATGAAGTAGACTAGAATGATTGTTGTGCTTTACTGTTTTGTACTCTAGCCTGGAAATATTGATGTTAAAAACCAAACTCAAACTGCCATTTGAGCAATATTCTTAGACCTTCATTGGAATTTTTCTTTAAATAATAAGCTTTTGTTTTCAAATAAGCCTTTATTTAATAAGATTCTTCAGATTGTTTGTATTTTTCTAAAGCAGAACTGAGAAACTTCTAGCATAGGCATCAGAATTGGCACTTGATTTGGTTTCCTTCTTAAA
The DNA here is from genome assembly GCF_033118175.1 of Dama dama. NCBI lineage: Eukaryota > Metazoa > Chordata > Mammalia > Artiodactyla > Cervidae > Dama > Dama dama. Next base: position 5,478,509 of record NC_083687.1, on the reverse strand, counting down.
GGACTGTTTGGTACCGATGCTGATTCATGAGGAAGCTGTGGTGTGTTGTCTCTTCCCGAAGGACAGGGGAGCGGGGGGACTCACGCTCCTGCTGGGTGAGTGCGGTTGTGGCTGTGGACGCATGTCTGCAGGCCAGGCAGAGCAGCTGTGGGCTCTGTCCCGTGGACGCATTTCTTGGGCCTTTCACACTCTGCTCCCACCTGCCTCCCTCACCTTCCTGTTTTCTTTTCTTGTCTCCTTACATCCCTCCTTCCTCTAGTAGGGCGTCTCACCCTGTGAGTGTGTATCTCTCTCTCTGGTTCTTTCAAATCCCGACTTTGGCCAGCCCTGCCTCTGAGCCCAGCCTTGGTGAGCTGGCCCTTCAAGAGCTCAATGAGACAAACACTGTCTAAAAAGTGCTGCCGCCTGACTACATCCTCCTTCTGGCTTTTCTACAAAAATGGTTTTTTCTTTAAAGAATTTTAATATCATATGCAACACATGATAACACAAAAAATATGTAAAGAAACACATTATGAACTAACTTGCTATGTACCCCTCTCCCCCACCAAGCATGTTTTAAAAAACCATGGTTAGGTCCGTTCAACATTGGCACTATAAAATATTACCATTTCCAGTATTTCTTCTTTCTTGAGAAAATATAAAAGAAAATTTCAGCTTCAAGGAAAAGCATAGCACTTCTGGTTGAAATTAACATCTCTTTGAACTCAGGTAGCCTGTCTGTAAGTCAGGCACATCTGTCCGCAGCCCAGGGGCACGGACTCTTCTGTGAAAACTTTGCACCTTAGAAAAGGTCACTTGAATTAAGACTATATGAAACATTTAAACTCTGAATGAGACCCACTCTTCCTAAGACCCTGAATTTCAGGAAAGAAGTATATAAGAACATATAATGCTGTGGTGGAGCATTTTCACGTGGAGCAGCTGTTCTCACCCCCCACCCCCCACAGCGGTCCGCACCTGCTGCAGACCCCTCCTCTCCCGGGGACTCCCGCTGTGAGCTCACCCTCTCCGCCTGACCCCGGCACAGCAGGCAGGCTTTCCTGGGAAAATGTGCATCTTTGTGTCACACCCATGCTCAGAGCTGCAGACGCTCCCGTTCCCCGCGGGAGAACCAAACTTCACTCAGTGCCCAGCTCAGTTCAGTTCAGTCCTCCCGGAGCTTGCTCAAACTCATGTCCATCAAGTCGGTGATGCCATCCAACCATCTCATCCTCTGTCGTCCCCTTCTCCTGCCTTCAATCTTTCCCCATCAGTGCCAGGGCCCTTGCATTTCTTTTCATGTATCTCTTTAATATAGCTCGTAATGGGAAACTATATGTTTTTATTTGTTTGGGTTTTGTTTTGTTTTATTTGAGTAGTAATGATCCAGCCTGACCTTTACTGTGCTGTGTCAAGTCCATTCTCTACATCTGCATCTCTATTCCTGCCCTGCACCTAGGTTCATCAGTACCATTTTTCTGGATTCCACATGTATGTGTTAATGTACAGTATTTGTTTTTCTTTTTCTGACTTACTTGAAGGAGAGAGTGGGATGAATTGAGAGAGTAGCATTGACATATATACACTATTGTGTGTAAAATAGTTAGTGGAAATCTGCTGTATCATGCAGGAAGCTCAGAGGGTGTTCCGTGATGACCTAGAGGGGTGGGATTGGGGGTTCAAGAGGTAGGGGATACATGTATACATGGAGCTGATTGATGATTCATGAATGATTCATGTGTATGGCAGAAACCAGCACATTATTATAAAGCAATTATCCTCCAACTAAAATTTTTTTAAAATAAAATAAAAAAGAAATTGTCAAAAAATAGAATAGTAATGTTTCACAGTTTCTATCTTAATTTAAAACACATAAGTTTTTTAAGGAAAAAACTGTCTCAATGAAAATAAGATCATTCAGCTGTATGATTTTTCAATTTTTAATTCTTTCCACGGTTAAATGGCCTTGAGTAGACAGTACCCCTAGGGCTTCCCAGGGTGCTAGTGGTAAAGAACTCACCTGCTAATGCAGGTTCAATCCCTCGGTTGGGAAGATCCCCTGGAGCAGGAAATGGCAACCTGCTCCTGTATTTCTTGCCTGGGAAATTCCATGGACAGAGGAGCTTGGCAGGCTAGTCCATGGGACCCACAAACAGCCAGACATGACTGAGCACAGACAGACTCCCCTATTCTGCAAAGGTCTATTTCTTCATAATCCCTGCCCGTAACCCCCACCCAGTCACCTCAGGGCACCTTTCTCTCAGCTTTCCCTGCTGGCTCACTGACCGTCTCCCAGGCTGATCAGTTGTTACCTGTCTCCTTCCCTCACTCTTCTTCCTGGGACACAGTTCATCCAGTGAAAAGCACTGTGACCTCTTGCCCCAGTGCAGCTTTACAGACGTGAAGAAACCTCATCCACTCAGATGTGTTGCTGTGCAGTCAGTGAAGCTGTTTAAGGGTAGATGGGCAAGTGATTTATTTATGAATTTGCAAGAAAACTTGCAATAAAAATTCTTTATAGGAAGATGAAGTAAAAGAGGAAAAGTAAATGGTTTTCGTTAAGAAAGAACCTAGTCTCTGGAGTGGAGTGGGAATTGGGGTAGAAAGAGGATGGTTGTATGATTTTTTTTAAATCTAAATTTAATTTTTTAATTTAACCTAAAATTTCAAGATACATCATCTTTCCTTGCATTCTATGGTTTCTATATCAGTTTCTCATAATAACTTTTTATATGTGTACCTTACCCAACTACGTAATTTTACTATTATGTTTCTTACATATTATAAAAATATTGTTTTATAGTATGTTTCCCAAACATATAGATTAGATTGTTATATATAATGTTACATATTTATTTTGCAAGATATTTAAATATACCATATATATATATATGTATAGATGTAAACATGAAGCGTGTTTGCATAGAATAGGATGTTAGATTCATTGTTTTGTTTTTACATAAAGTGAATTTATTCCATACAACACAGTTGAGGTTTTTGTCTGTTTCTGTGAATTCATTTTCTCCCAGGTAATTTATGGCATCATCTAAACGTGTTTATATTTAAAGTCCTTGCTTCTTCAAGATTGTAATCCATAGACATTAATACCTTGGTATCACTGATGTTTGCTGTACTCAACTGCAAGTTCATCTCAGCATAGGTGACTTATCTGTGTGTAAAAACATTGGCGAGTATGAGCTCAGAATGTTTGAATTACTTTAAAAACTTTGTGACTTTCTTCATTTTAAAGACTTACAGTCATTCATTTTAAATTGATGTGTTTTTCATTTTGCTCTAGTAATTCAAGAAAAGTGGACAGGTCACATGGGTAGACAGGCAGGATCCTGGGTGCTGTGATTGGTTGGCATTTACACAGTCCTTTCATGTAGGATTTAGTAAAAGGTGACCTGAAATTTAGAAATGTAACCTGTAAGACAGTCAGAGAAAACCTTCTTTTAAGTACACTCCTGTCAGTATAATGTGCTGCTTATTCTGTACTGTAATTTTTTTGTATCTGTCAAAAGATGTAAGCTATATTCAGTAAGGAGGACAGCAAGAATTTGATATTTCACTTACATTTCTTTGTCTGATAGGAAGTTCATGCTTTCGAAAAAGGATAGAAATTAACATTTCTCCAAAGTTATTTTTTTCCTTCATTCGAGGCTGTTTCTTACTTCCAGCATTGTACTGTGTTTTATGAACAGGCCACATATGTATTTTATTTGTCAGGAGAAGTGATGAAAATTTACAAATTTCAGTTGGCATTGCACTCTGCTGATACGGATGGGAGTTTACGTGGCTCTGAAGAGGTTACATGAAGTGGAATTGGGAAGCAAATTGTATTTACAAAATATGGGATGATGTTCCTAATAGGTGTTCAGAATGGACTATTTACTCTCATGTTTTGCTGAGCTTTACTAGAAATAACTTCATTTCAAAAAGGACAAATCTGATTGAAGGCAAACGCATTCCCTCTCCACAGATACTCATCCCCAAAGGGTTTACATTAGATTTTCCTGATGGGCACACAGCTGTATTTTATGCTATTTTTGTACAAAGTGGTCATGTGGAAAATAAAATCTAAATAGTATACTTGATTGCTTCATGCACCAACCATTTAGGTTACTAGAGTTATACCTACAATTTTGGAAGATGTGTTGCAATATGATATTCTGACGATAACTGTCAAAATCATAATGCTGGGATTTCTTTTCATCTTGTTGTCAAGGTAAAGTTATTGAAATTCACAGTCAGTGGGTCAGAAAGATCACTTCTTATCTCTTGTCATCAGTGGTTTAATGCCGACCTAAACAGCTACTGTATAATGTCAAAATTATCACAGTGCCCAGGCTGCAGGGGTACAACATGCCACATGATTTAATGCATTTCCTGTCTGGAATGAAGATTATGAAAAGGCCAGCAAGCAGGAGCTATAGTGGTTTAGAAGAAAATTGATTTCTAATTTTCTTTCTCTTTTTTTCCCTTCATTTTTAGATTTTGGATTTAGTAAAAGGGACACATTACCAGGTAGCCTGTCAGAAGTTCTTTGAGATGACACATAATGTAAGTAAATTTTTAAATTTTATAACCTTATCCTTTGTCTTCTGTTACTCTGTGTTTCATTTAGGAGTTTCTCCTGCAGCAGTAGAAACCACTCCAGCTGTTTTCAGGGGAAAGGGATTTATTACACAACATGAGGTTGCTTATAAAATTTATGGAAGGGGCAGGGAATTAAGCTTGAATGCTGCAGATCCAGCAATAGTGTAACTAAGTAAAACTACACTCTGAGAAAATCTTACTTTGCTATGGCTACCACCTTCAAGTACTCCACTTCAAGGGATGAGACCAAGGGTTGGCAGATTTTCTGTAAAGGGCCAGGTCATGACAGGTCCACGTGCCCTTTGTCACAGCTGCTCCTCTCTGCTGCTGTCATGCAGAAGCAGCCTAGACATTGTGGGAAGGAGCAGGCTTGCATCTGTCCCAGGAGAACTTTATTTATAGGAGCACATGGTGGGCTGGACTGGACCCTCAGGCCTTATGTACCCAATCCTCAGAGTAGGTCTGGAACACTGGCTGCTGTTGTCCAGAAGAACCAAAGGCTTTTGCCATCTTCCTTGTAGAAAATTGAATGCTTTTACTTGTGGCTGCTCCCTCATGTTACCCTAGTCTGTTTCCCAGTCTCATGTTTATCTGCATGGCAGACCCTAGGTTATGCAGTGGACCCCCAAGCTGCAAGGGAGTCAGGGAAATGTGTTTGGTTGTTTTCTTGCCAGACTCCTATACAAAAGGCCTGCTAGTAGGTTCCGAGAGGTGTAATGCTTAGGTCACAAACTCAGAGGTCTGCAGGGGTCAGGCAGATAACCCGGAAAAGTGAAATTGCCCGAGACGAACACCAGTGAATTAGTCACTCTGCTAGAGGTGTGACCATTGACAAGTTCTGTGGCTGCGTGCAGGCTGACAGCATGTCTGCAGGTCGACTTAGCTCACAGACCCCCCATTTGCAGTCACTGGTCCCGATCATGGCTTTGTAACATGGGACAGAAAGCTAAGAATGGACCTGGGCCATGCACCCTTGAAACATTTTTTCTCTAGGTACATATTGTGCATTTTTGGAGCCTAGTGTTTATCAGGTTTCAGAGGGATCCATGATCCTCCCAAAAAAGATGCTACGTGTATAGAATTCATCATCAGCTACCATGGTACTTTTAAGTTTTATAATCAGTTTTATGTTTCCTGGTTTTCATGAAATCATTTTTCTTTTGTGGTTGTATAATTGCAGAATTTCTTACATTAAATTTCATAGGACAAATGTATCTTATAACATCACTGATAATAATGAAAATAATAATAATATTGAATAATGTCAGCCAACACCAACAAAGCCCTTCACATGTGCCAGGCCCAGCACTTAGTGCCCTGGACACATGGGTCCTTTGGTTCACACCGCAGACAAGAGTAAGCCTAATCCGCATCCCCATCATGACAGAGCTTAGGGAGTCTGAGGGCTTAAGGCCCTAAGGGGTGAAGCTTGGATTTGAACAGGCTGTCAAGCCCTCACCTGGAGCTCATGAGCCAATCCTGACTGTGTTCTAGAGCACCTGAAACTGTGTTTGTAATAACGACTGTAGAGGCTATTAGTATTTTCCTGTCTGGATTCACGATCCAGCCTTCACAGTTTACTTTAAAAAATAAGCGGGCCTAGTAATTCAACATGACTTGCCTGAAGGACCACAGCTGGTTAGTGGGAGGTCTGGAAACAGAATTCTGGAGACAGAATCCTGGTCTGCTCTGGGCCATGGGTCTAGTCCTCTTACTATTACACCTAACTGTTGAAAACAGTGTTTTTCTTTAAAAACATAAAAATTTTATTTTTACAAAGTTGAAAGAACTAAATGTCAATATAATAGTGAACAACAAATTGTCATCAGTTTTATTAAAATAGGAATCTCAACAGATGAGCCACATGTTTGGTATTTTCAGCATCAGCCTTGCACAACTCTTTCCCCTGTAGACTGTAATTTGCTTGCTCAACTTGAAAATTTTAATTTAATTTAATTCTTAATTATTTGTGGACCTTTTTAATTAAAAGGCCTTATAACTTTCACAAATTAAGGTCAGTTTAACCTCTTTTTTTAAGAAGATTTGAAAATTATATTTAACACTTGAGTCTGTGGCATTGCTAAAAAGTAAGAGGTGTTTATTTCTCAGATCCACTTTTGTAGCATCTCTCCTATTGATTATTCCTATAAGAGTATTACTACTATTGCTGATTTTTAAAACTTGCCTTAAATTAATGAAGAGACTAAAAAGACACATGTCTAAATCCTCCCACATACAGAAAGTCTACTTTAAACCACAAATAAACCAATGGAATAAAAAGGCTGTTTGTATTCACTAAATGTCTCCTTATAGATTTTTTGTTGTGAATCTCTCTCTTCACTTACTATTTTTTCTAATTTAATTTAAAAACAAAATCTGTTTTTATTGTCATGTTGCTGTCACTCTGCCTGCTCTCCCCCAAAAACCTGTGATTATTTTTTTGAGCCCTCTGTGATCAAACTCACTTTAATGAAAGTTTTGAAAATGAACCAGTTAGCTGATAACATTTACAGCAGTGCTGTGATGGTTCCATATGGCTTTTTTGGTAAGACCAGCTGCCTCATTATAAGCTGTCATTGAAAACCTCTTGATTAAAACCCAAACATCCCATAGGTAAAACAGTATTGCTTCCATTCCTTCAGAATCCACATTTGCTACAGCAGATATATGAAACCTTTGTTACTGTGAAGGTCATCGTGTGCAAAACATGCTGATTCCAAGCAGATGTTAGAGAGAGATTCACTTAGTAGATATCAAAGGCAGGCCTGCTTGAAATCTGTTTTCCTCAGTATTTTTGAGAGCAATATTTTATGTTGTAGTGATTTTTTAAAAATTTTGTCATACTCTGTTTGTAAATGAAAACACTAGGCATTTGTGTAGATTAAACTCTGGATTTCAATTGAAAATTATTTCTTTAGAAATAGGTCTCTTTAGGTACTGAGTCATTCTGGATACTTATTTTCCAAACAGCTGAGCATAATTCCTTTTCACTGTAAGAGATCTCTACACAAATCTTATTAAAATCTACCACACATTTTCCTACAATCTTAAATAGACTATACCAAGTACACTTAAGCTTTTTAATCCTTGATCAAGATCACTTTGGGGATCAGTCAGAACCCTGGGCCAGGAGCCACCACTGTCTCTCGCGTGGATCACTCACTGCGGCAGCTTCCTGACTCCTTCCCCAGCAGCTGCACACTTATCTGCTCAGTTCCTTCTCCTCCACGTGGCTGCCGGGTGACTTCTAAAACAGAGAAGTCTGACTATTTTAGTAACGTGCTTTTTAAAAACATGTTAAAAGCCTTCCCCATCCCTCCTCCTAAGATGAAACTCAAAATTTATAACGTAGCCTATAAAATACGTAATTAATTACCACAAAAGGTGCATAAAAGATGCACTTTTTGCATAAAGTGACCCAACTATGCTTTTTATAATTCTTATAGACAAGATTATCTCTAAAATAACATTTATAATGCTGTGATTATAAGTTTGACTTTGCATAAAACCCCTTAAAACAGATTTCAGAGTAACTAAGTGACCTAAAGGCCTGAATTCTAATTCTGGCACAACTGGTTACTAGTGCCATGACTGTGTCTCAGCCATTGGGTCTCAGTTTCTTAGTCTGTTCTTGGAGGAGATTCAATTGAAAGGATTCCTTACATCTTTCCAATCTCTAGTATTCTCTGTTCATAAAAGCAAAGCCTACTGGTTGAAAATGTGCTGGGAAATAAACTTACTTTTCATGAAACACTTTGTAAAATACAAACTTTATATTGAATCTCCTAGTTTATAAGTTGAGTGAAAATTAATGTAATAAAGAAGCTCACAAAATGACTCCATTGTTAATAAAAATTATAGATAAAACATTCAGGAAATATTTTGAAACTAAGCAGGAAAGGAGCAGATAAAAAATTATTCTTTGTGATCTGGGTCATAACTCTTAAGTCAGTGTATACACTATCAATCTGCTATACACTGAATTATTTAAAAATTTTTGGTCCACCATGTATCAACAATGACTACAGAGAATCAGAGAACCCTGGGATTCTCAAGTAAGTTTTACCAGGAAAGATCTTCTTTCTGTTTATTGGTCTACTTGTTAAGAAGGTTCATCATGAACTGTAATGGTAACTTTAACCCCCTGCTAATCCATTTTAATCCACCATAAGATTACACATATCTTTAATCACATCACTTCCCTTCTTAAGAAATTTTAGTGACTACTAAAAATCTTGATGCCTACACAATTTGGTCTGGGTTACTGATACGGTTGTCAGATGTCTCTGTGGTCTGGCCGCGGCCTCCTCCCAGCCTCTTGTCCTGTCGCCCCATTCTGTGCCTTGCACGCCAGCACGCCCACACCTGCTTTTCCAGGCAGCCCTCTGTACCCCGCTCCTGGGGTCCCGCTGCTTGGATGGCCCTCACCCTCTTCATCCCAGCTGTTACTCTCTCATCCTTCTAGACTCAGCTCATCAGGATGATCCTCCTTTTTCCTTTTCTTGTTTTTTAAACAAATATTGACTGACAAGATGCCAGGCATTTTGCTCTGACGTGCCTCCATCCATGGGATTTCCCAGACAAGAGTACTGGAAAATCCCATGGATGGAGGAGCCTGGTAGGCTGCAGTCCATGGGGTCGCTAAGAGTCGGACACGACTAAGCGACTTCACTTTCATTTTTCACTTTCATGCATTGGAGAAGGAAATGGCAACCCACTCCAGTGTTCTTGCCTGGAGAATCCCAGGGACGGGGGACCCTGGTGGGCTGCCGTCTATGGGATCACACAGAGTCGGACATGACTGAAGTGACTTAGCAGCAGCAGCACCTTTGAGCGTCTGAGGTGTCAGGTAGGAGGTGGGTGGGGAAGCAGGGGTCTGGACTAGAAGTACTGCTCACGGCTTGTTTCTGTCCGGGGGTGGCTGGAGCTCCCTGTGAGTGAGATCGTTTAAGTGGTGGTTGAAATTTTCAAGGAGAATCTCTGTTTCAGGTATTGAGTAGGTTCTGAATGAGGTCTGCATGGTTCTTCATGCCCCCTTTATTTGTACTTTCGTTATGTTTGTACTGTTGTGACACACATCTGCTTCTCGTGCAGGTGGATGATTGTGGCTTTTCTTTGAGTCATCCAAACCAGTTCTTTTTTGAGAGCCAGCGGATCCTCAGTGGAGGTAAAGACATCAAGAAGGAGTCTGTCCAACCTGAAACGCCCCAACCCAGACCGAGTGTCCAGAGAAGCAAGGATTCGTCCTCCGCTTTGGACTCACTCAGCTCCGCTCTGGACATGGATCTGGAGGAGCTGGAGGAGTTGCTTCAGTGAATGATTCCTGGGCAGTTGGTAGCCCATTTTCTTCACTGGCTTTTATTTCCAACTTCACGATTTTGCCTTTTTCGTCACCTTCTCCCTCTGCCCTACCTCCTTCATCCATCCACATGTGCATGCTTCTCAGGAAGGCAGGCTTGCAGGTAAAAACAAAGACCTCCAGTGTATTTTGCTTTGTCAAAAGAGAAGAGGAAGTATTTCTTTTGAAATCTAACACTTGAATGATGTGACTTAAGTTCTTTTTTAGGAGAGAAAGCAGCCTTCTGCGCTGGTTACTGTCCCCTAGAAACAATACAACTGAGAACAGCTTTTAGTTTAACACTTATCACTGTAATGTTGGCTCAGACCTTTTCTGGACCATCTTTGTTAATAAATATCAAAATGTATATAATTGTATGTCTGCATATAATTGTGAGACTCATATTATGCCTTTGGATACTATATATATTCAATGTATTGCCAAATTTTAAACTTTTTCTGCTTCCTTTTTCTCTTGAGTTGGCCATTTGAGGTTATTCTGCATTAGCAAGAGAATTGTTGCTCCTTTGAGTGGGAGCAAACTCTACTGAAGTGAGTTGTGACTCGGGAATTAAGAGAAACTGGATGTGTACAGTCACTCATACTGCTATAAGGAATAGAAGGGTTTTATTATATGAAACCATAGTATTCCTTTTCCGCTGCCACTTCCGCTCTCTTGGGGACACAGCCATCACTAAGGTGAGAAGGTTCTAAGCAAAGACTGAGGAGTTTCTTCATCCCACCCTCCAGCTTCCACACCTCCCTGCTTCTGTGGTTGCTGTGAACTGCCAGGTAGGCTTCCTAAATTCACTGGCTTCGGTTGTGACTATGCTCGTATTTTTAGTAATGCCTATTTTGGTGCTAGCAGTAGAGTTGGTTGTGAAAGGTCATGGGTGTTACTTGAACTAGTGCCCTGCTCCCTGCCTGTCCTTGGTGATGCACCGTGTGCCTGTGGGTGGTGCCCTGATCTGAGGTATTTCCTCCCTGTGGGCACCGCTCACTTTCTGGAGCATTTACACTCATTGAGAAATGTGACCCTCACTCACCGACTCCCTTGGATGCCATTCTGCACAGCTCTCTTTTCCTGAGGAAGAGGGCCCTTGCCCTTGATCTCCCTTTTTTAAAAGTTACTATTATTACTATTGTAGTATAGTTGATTCTCAGTGTTGTGTTAGTTTCACATGTACAGCAAAGTGAGTCAGTTACACACATACATATATGCACTCTTTTTGTCCTTTATCCTCTTTAATCACATGAGACAGTGCACTGTCTGTCTTAAAGAGGATCAGACCATCAGAACCTAAAAATGTCAGCTGATAGAAGGTTTTTATCTTAGGCTACTGGGCAAAGATTTCTTGGAATATTTAGTGACATATAAAGGAAATCAGTCCTGAATACTCCCTGGAAGGACTGATGTTGAAGCTGAAACTAATACTTTGGCTACCTGATATGAAGAACTGACTCATTGGAAAAGACCCTGACGCTGGGAAAGATTGAAGGTGGGAGGAGAAGGGGACTAACAGAGGATGAGATGGTTGGATGGCATCACGGACTCAATGGACATGAGTTTGAGTAAACTCTGGGATTTTGTGATGGACAGGGAGGCCTGGTGTGCTGCAGTCCATGGGGTCGCAGAGAGTCGGACACGACTGAGTTACTGAACTGAACTGAACTGATAACTAGAGGAGATACATATGAGTCTTTGCTTCTCTTTGTGACTTATTATTACCTAGTTCGGAAAATAGTGTTATTCCACTACAAATTACCTCTATAAATCTCTCCCTTCTGAAACCATCTACTATTCCTTGTATCCTGTATAGTTCTCAGCAGAAATCCGATGACTCCCAACCACTTCATCCCTAAACTGCAAAACCTTTTTTTTTTTTTAATGTTAAGGACGAGTACTGTTTTAACCCCAGAATCAAGTTAGTGATGGTAAGCCAAGGCAGGTCTCTGCTGTATTACAAGAAGGGAAATCGAGCCGCAGCCTCGTGCTGTAGGTTAGCGAGAGCCTCAGGACAGGGCATTTTGTACCTGGCATGATTTGCAAGACTTTCTTTCCTGCCGCGTGTTCTCTCCTGAAGCCTGAGCGCCCTGCACGGAGCCCTCGACAGCAAGCACCTGTGTCTGAGATGACTGTCTTACCCAGCAGCCTCAAGAATTTGAATGTTTTATGTGTGTCTAGTCAAACTCCAAAATAACACTAGTTTAAATATTAGCTGTTTTCCCAGTTTCATTTCTTTGTAATAAGGCTTGGTCTCCTGTCATGTATTATACAGAAGAATATATAAATATTTTGTGAATCGTGTAGATTAGAGGATGGGGTTAGAGGTTTATATAAGAAGATAGACATTAATGCCTTTCTGGTGCTTTGTGGAGTTGGAAAAAGCAATTTATTTTTCATGCTTCACAGGTCTTGACGATTTTGATTTGTTTTCTTTGAAAGACCTGTTTGAATCAGATGATGTAGGAAGAACTCAAAAGAAAAATCAAAAGCCAGCAACCTCTTTTCAAAGCAGCAGCCAATGACAAAGAACATGAGCCTTCCGGGTTTTTTAACGTCCATCTTTTATTACCTCCTCAAGGAGGAGAGGCTGTACAGTGATGAGAGACAAAAGAAGAGACAGGAGAAGCTGAGCCCAGGTTGGAAATTTGCAGCTGGTGGGAGCACCAATGTTGTTTGTGGAGATACTGTCCCATTTCTTTCATTTTGTTTCTCACTCCATTCAGATAGTCTAAAACTCTTAATTGCAATGTGCATGAAAGAATACTAGGAAGGTTTAAGTAAACTTTTCATATATAGTCGCTTATAATATTATAGTCGTGAAAGTAAACAGTTACAGATTTTGAAAGGGAGGGAGCAGAACAGAGCAATGAAAAGGAAGGATCTTTGAATCATACGGCCTTGTAAGCTGAGGGATTTCTCTCTGTGAAAGCATGGCAGTGTCCTGCTTGTTACACTTTGCTGCCTGGCTGATACTCAGGGTCTTTGCAAACAAACTCTTGCAATTCTTTGCACAGAAAAAAAGAAAACTTCTGGGATTTAAGCTTGAAAGGCGAAATGAGACAACTCTAAAATTCTGGTTTAGTTAGAGTCTACTGTTTGCAGATTTAATCAAGGTCTTCCACAGGCATCAGCTTGACATTAAATTTAAGTGCCCATTAAAGTTAGAGCTGACAGCCGTTCTGAACGTGAGGCTCAGTCTGAGGATATCTTTACAGCTTGAAGGGAAGAAATTTGAGAGCCTCAAACCACTGTGGTAATTAGATCCATTTGGCAGAGGGAGGGCGAGAGAAGGCTGGAGGAGGGGCTGTGGAAATGGGCAGGCAGAGCCCTGCTGCAGGGGAGACGGTGGCTTCCCCCTGACGGGGGTGGATGGGGGGCCTGATGTGTCTCATCTCCCTTTTACGCACAGGCAGGATCACTGTGTGTGAGAGGTGTGTTTTGAACAAGTGCACAGGTTTGACTGCCAGGCTCTCTGGAATGCACGACACTGCCTAGGAGTGGGCTTCCGAAGACGATGTTGGCCCAGAGTTAGTGTTTCTCACAAGGGTACCTAAGTGATATTCAGGTATCACTTATTTACCTAGAGCATCTGCCTCCTTTTCAGTATTGAGCTCCTTTTTGACAGGTAGCTGTTGTCCTGGTCTGAGGCTTTTCCCTGTAATTGGCATTCCACGAAATTAGTGCTGTGAGTCTATGGAAATCTTGTCACCTGCAGGAAATTACCTTCCCACTTCATTTGACCTTCCTGCTAGAAGTGATGCAGTTTCCTGTTACTGGATTTGCTTTCTATCCCATAAGCTCTTTTTGTCCATTGCCTTATGGCATTTTATTTTCTCCAAGAATTATCACTGTAGAACCTTATCAAAAGTTTATGTCTGTACAGAGAGCTTCTGTATTTCCCCTGAGTCTTCTGCTGCAGGTCTGTTTTTGAACATTGATGACAAGGTAGTGAAACAACATTGCTAATAAATGCAGGATGGAGTTTTCAGTTTAGCCCTGTAGTTTCTAGGTATTCATTCCCTGTAGTGGAAGTATAAGGCTTTTTGAGGGGTTTTGGTGTTTTGGATGTTTTTTTCTTAGTTAATAGTTAATTTACAATACTGCGTTAGTTTCAAGTGTTACAGCTCAGTGATCTGGTTTTATGTTTGTGTGTGTATATATATATATATTTTTTATTTCAGATTCTTTTCCATTATAGATTATGACAAGAAACTGAGTATATTAGTAGTTCCCACCACTGTACAGTAGTAGGTACTTGTTGTTTACCTGTTTTATGTATAGTGGTGTTGAATTTTTGTGCTGAAAGCATGGAGAGAAAATTAAGTCAGCACATAATGCATTTAAGAATCTGTGGGAACTCCAATCAGGCTAGTGGAGTAGAAGGATATGGAACTCACTTCCTCTGGCAAATATATCAGAAATACATCTACAGGGCTTCTCTGCTGGTTCTTTGGTAAGGAATCTGCCTTCCTATGCAGGAGATGAGGGTTTCCCTGGTGGCTCAGTTGGTAAAGAATATGCCTGCAATGCAGGAGACCTGGGTTCCATCCCTGGGTTGGGAAGATCCGCTGGAGGAGGGCATGGCAACCCACTCCAGTATTCTTGCCTGGAGAATCCCCATGGACAGAGGAGCCTGGCAGGGCTGCAGTCCATGAGATTGCCAAGAGTCAGACACAACTGAGCGATTAAGCACGTACATGCAGTGCACGCGATGCAGGTTTGACCCCTGGTCTGGGGAGACCCCACATGCTGCGAAAGAGCTAAGCCTGTGTGCCACAGCTATTGAGCCTGTGCTCTAGAGCCGGAGAACACACCTACTGAGCCCACGTGCTACAACTACTGAAGTCCACACACCTAGAGTCTGCTCCGCAACAAGAGAAGTCACATCAGTGAGAAGCCCAGGCACTATAACTAGAGCAGTGCCCACCCACTGTAACTAGAGAAAAGCTCTCACAGCAATGAAGACCCAGCACAACCAAATAAATAATTTTTAAAAATACATCTGCAAATGGAACAACTCTCATAGAACACCTAAACACCAACGGAAGATCTCAAACACTTGAAAGGACAAGAAAGATCATGCAACTAGGTAGGCCAAAAGGAAATAAAAACAGGAGGAAGCAGGATGGGATCTGTGCCCCTGGGAGGGAACTGAGAAAGGAAATGTTCCTGCATCTGGGGAAGCACCTTTGCCAGTGAGGAGGTCAGCCAGGACAGAAAAGGGAGCTCTGGAGGCTCAGAGGAAAAGGCAGTAGCCACTGTGTGTAAGCAGACAACAGAGACCTGCACAGACGGTCCTGCCACCGCCCTGCACACCCACTCCAAACTGAGAGGTGCACCTGCTGCTATGGGCCAGGGCTGGGTGCTGGAATCGGGGTTTAGAGGACAATCCCAGGGACAGGACTGCAGTTGGCTGTGTGGGGATCGCCTGAAGTGGCTGCAGTGTGTGGCTGCAACCAGGGGTGGGGTGGAAGAAGCTGGGCCACCATAGGGACAAAGCCCCATCCTCCATTGTCCAGTGGTGTGAGGGGCGGGGCAGGGCTGGCTGCTGCAAGGGCCTCTCCTCCACACGCCCGTGCCCACCGCCATGGGCTCTGGGAGTGCACACCCAGCTGCGGTCTCGGTGGGCTCCTGCACAAGCCACCACCTTAGTGGGCTCTAGGAACAGGTGCCAGCACGGTGCCCCCACACGGAGGTGGGGCTGAAATCATAGTGAAGCCCCAGGGGCTGCACAGCTTAGGAAACAGGACTGAAATTACCCCAAGGCCGTGCAGGTCACGGATTCACATCTCCACCGGCTTTGTAAATTCAGCACCTGCAGGAGATCCAAGCAATGGGTGCTACCGCTGCTGGAACGGGTCTGGCCTTAGCAGCGTGAGCTTTATGGGCACGTGCATGTGGGGCTTGGGTTGGGCCAGGGTCCAAGCTGCCAGTAGCTCCCACAGTGGGTCGGGTGCACGAATACTGCAGTCCTGGAACCTGACTTTAGTGGGGCTGTGCTGGTGGCCCTGTGAAAATAGTGCCTGACGGACACCAGGGCTGATTGCCAACGTTCCCACAGTTGAGGCAGGGCCAAGGGCCGAGCCAACAACAGTGTACTTTGTGAGCCCACACAACAGGTGACACGGTAGAGCACACTCACTGCTGGACAACTCCAGAGGAGGATTACTCGGTGGCTACTCTCCCAGTGGGACCGTTCCAGTCCCACCTGTTTCACACCACAGCTCAGCAATAGATCTGGGAGCTTCTCCTCCCACACTGGGGGAGCAGATTCTGTCCCTGACAGGGCTCTGGAAGCCAGAGAGCAAAGAGGAGGCCTCAGTGAAGACCCACTGCAGGCTCTGGCCGTCACACCACCAGTCACACCTCCTGTTCCGGGCATAGTGGCCAGCACGCTCTGAGGAACGGGGCAGCAGACCTTTGTACTAAAAACAGCCCTCACACTATAAGTATTAAACCCTCACAAGCTACCCAGCGATGCTCCTACATAAAAATAGACCTCCAAGACTACCAGCAGGTAATTGTTTCTCCTAAACTCATAAGAGTAACAGAAATATAAGTAAAGTTAAGAAGTAGAAAAACCACTCCCAGTGGAAAGATCAAGAGAATTCCCCTGAAAGAACAATGAAACAGATCTCTTCAGTCTAATAGACACCAAACTCAAGGGAGATAATGAAAATACTGAAGGAATTTTTAAAAGGGCTAGCTACTGATGTCCTGGCTATTATAAATGCCCATAAATGCCGATCAGCAGATGAATGGATAAGAAAGCTGTGGTACATATACACAATGGAATATTACTCAGCCATTAAAAAGAATACATTTGAATCAGTTCTAATGAGATGGATGAAACTGGAGCCCATTATACAGAGTGAAGTAAGCCAGAAAGATAAACACCCATACAGTATACTAATGCATATATATGGAATTTAGAAAGATGGTAATGATAACCCTATATTCAAGACAGAAAAAGAGACACAGATGTATAGAACAGACTTTTGGACTCTATGGGAGAAGGCGAGGGTGGGATGATCTGAGAGAACAGCATCGAAACATGTATATTATCAGATGTGAAACAGATCGCCAGTCCAGGTTGGATGCATGAGACAAGTGCTCAGGGCTGGTGCACTGGGATGACCCAGAGGGATGGGATGGGGAGGGAGGTGGGAGGGGGGTTCAGGATGGGGAACACATGTAAATCCATGGCTGATTCATGTCAATGTATGGCAGAAGCCACTACAATATTGTAAAGTAATTAGCCTCCAACTAATAAAAATAAATGAAAAAAAAAAACCTCATTTTTAATAAAAAAAAATAGAAATATATATTAATGCACATAGATGGTTCACTATCAATTCGGATTTTATTATCTGTAGAATTTCTCTCAGCACTTGATTTCATGATTCTGAAGAAGACTGTCTATTTCATTAGTGAGTTAATTTTCACTTATTTTCTGAGAGTAAAAAGACTGTAACAAAACTCATCTTGCTTTTACACTTTTCAGTAGAATCAGCATGTGCATGAAAAAAAATTAAAAAGGGCTTGATAAAAATGTAGATTGCTATAAAAAGGAACTAAAGACTATAAAAAAGAACTAAGAAAAATTAGGAAATTCATTTGCCAGGACAAAAGCTGAGCTAAAGGCATTGAATAGCAGGATTAATGATTCAGAAGAATAAGTGATCTGGAAGATAGAACAATAGAAATCACCCAATCTGGATGGCAGACAGAAAGCCAAAAGGAAACAACAACAACAACAATAATAATATGAGACTTAAGGGATAATATAAAGCATGCCAATATATGCATAATGACTCCAGAAGGAGAAAAGGGGATTGAAAATGTATAGTAAGTCCCCTACATACAAACAAGTTTGGTTTCAAAGGCATGTTCACATGTCCAATTTGTTCATAAATCCAATGAAGTTAGCCTAGGTACCCAGCTAACACAATTGGTTAATGATATATATCATTATATAACACAAATATATAATGATATATTTATAAGCTTTTTCACATGATACATAAGAAACACAAACATTTTTAATCTTACAGTACCTTGGAAAGTACAGTACTACACTACAACAGCTGTCATACCTGGTCTGGCATCAAGTGAAGAGTCAGGAAGAGTTACTGACTGGAGGAGGGTGAGGAAGTTGGAGATAGTAGAGCTGAAGGATTGTCAGCTGTGGTTTCACTCATGCCTAACGTGGATGGCACAGGTTCTGGTTCCTTGCTGGTTTAAATTCTGTCTACCGTCTTAAAAGAATGATTCAGTAATGTCTGGGTAGTAGCTCTCTTCTCCTCATAATGGATGAAACGGTAGCACTGGATTGCGCTCTAAAGAGCCGCTGCAAGCTTCGTGTGCTGTTCTACATTTGCGTCCTATGTTTCAAACACTGACAGTGCGTCCTCAAATAAAGTGCACAGAAGCACATCCACTCGTAGAGGGCGCATCCATGTGACAGTGTTCTCCAGACACGTGAACTAACTTATGTACTTGGACGTGCAAACTCACACATCCCTGATAGTTCCCAACTTGAAGGTTCATACGTAGGGGACTTACTGTATTTGAAGAGGTTGAAGAAATTATGACTAAAAATATCCCAAATCTAAAGAAGGAAACATATCCAGATATAAGAAGCACAGAGGGTTTCAAACAAGATAAACACAAACAGACCTACGTCAAGACACGTATGCATGCTGAGTTGCTTCAGTCATATCTGATGCTTAGCAACCTTATGGACTGTAGCCTGCCAGCCTACTCTGTCCATGGGGATTCTCCAGACAAGAATACTAGAGTGGGTTGCCATTTCCTACTCCAGGGGATCTTCCTGACCCAGGAATCAAATTTCTGTCTCATGTCTCCTGCATTGGTAACAGGATTCCTTACCACTAGTGCCCCATAGCAAAAGTTAAAGAGAATATTCTAGAGGCAGCAAAAAAAAAAAAAAAAAAAAAAAAGACAAAGGAACCCCCCCATAAGGCTATCAGCTGATTGCTCTATAGAAACATTACAGGCCAGAAAACAGTGGTAAGATATTCTCAAAGTCCTGAAAGAGAAAAATCTTCAACCTGGGATGCTCTACCCAGCAAGATTATCATTTAGAATAAGAGAAAGAATTTCTAAGATAAGCAAAAACTAAAAAGAATACAGCAATATTAAACCTATCCTAAAGGAACTATTGAAAAGTCATCTCTACATAGAAGGGAAGTAAGAGCTATAGGAAAGAGAACATCAGAATTGAAAAGTAAATCATTTAAATAAGCTAGTACACAGATTTTTAAAAATCAAAAAGTTCTGTAAAAGTGATAACCACAACGAGTAGCAAAAGGATGAATATGAAGATGTGAAAGAAGACAACAAAATCATAAAATGTGGGGGATGAGAGTAAGAAAATGTAGATTTTTTTTTTTTTTTCCTAGAATGTGTTTGAGCCTATATGACTAGCAGTTAAAAGCAAGTAGATATAGGAAGGGGTTAACATACTAGAAAAACAGAGTAAACACCAATCAAAACCATACAATACATTCACAAAAAGCAAAATGAACAGAGTGAAAGCATAATACAAAAGAAAATCATCAAATTACAAAAGGAAAAATAAATAGTATAAAACCAATAGGAAAACAAGGGTTAAAATGGCAAGATATGCAAAGCAATCAATAATTACCTTAAATGTCAATGGATGAAATCCTTCAATTAAAAAACATAGTATGGCAGATTGAATTTAAAAAAAATCAAAGTCTACAAAACTACCTAAAAGAAACCCACTTCAGGGCAAAGAACACAGATAGACTGAAAGTGAGGGGATGGAAAAAGATTTCGTACAAACAGAACAAGAAAGTGGAGATCACAATAATTATATCAGAAAAAACAGACTTTAAAGCAAAGGCTATAAAGAAAAAGAAGAGCACTGTATAATGATACAAGGATCAATAAAAGAGGGTATTACACTCATCAGCCTATGTGCACCCAATATAGGGGCACCCAAAAACACAAAACAAATACTAACAGACATAAAGGGAGAAACTGATGGGAATACAATAATAGTAGAAGACTTTAACACCCCACTCCCATCAGTGGACAGATATTTGAGAACAAAAATAGTGCAACAGAGACCCTAAAGGATAGGACTCAATTGATATTTTCAGGACATTTCATCCAGAAAAAGAGTACACATACCTCTCAAGTGCACATGAAACATTCTCTAGGATACCAGGGCACAAAAAAGTCTCAACAAATTTAAGAGTCTAGAAGTATTCAAGCATCTTTTCTGATCACAATGACATGCAACTAGAAACCACAGAAAAAGAAGCAAGCAAACAAGAAACAATTACATGCAGACTAAACTACATGCTACTTAAAAACCAATTAGTTAATAATGAAATCAAAGAAGAAATTAAAAAATACCTTGAGACAAATGACAAAGCAGAGCCATACAAAATCTGTGGGCTGCATGAAAAGCAGTCTTGAAAATTCATAGCAATTCAGGCCCTGAAAAGAAGCAAGAAAATTTGCAAATACACAACCTAACATACTACCTAAAAGAATTAGAAAACCAAAAGTCAGCAGAAGGAAGGAAATAAAAAAGATCAGAGGGAAAATAAATAAAATAGAGATTAAAAAAAAATAGAAAAAGTCAATAATACTAAGAGCTGTTTCTTTGAAAGTGTAAACAAAATTGACAAACCTCTGGCCAGGCTCACCAGGAAGCAAAGAGAGAAAACCCAAATAAACTAAGAAATGAAAGTGGAGAAATCACAACTGATACTGCAGAAAAAAATCACAAGAGAATACTATGAACAACTATACATCAACAGATTCAGCTACTTAGAAGTAATGGACAATTTCTAGAAACACAGAGCCCACCAATACTGCAAGGAGGACTTGAACAGACCAATCAGTAGAAGTGAAGTAAACTTGGTAATAAAACAAAACAAAAAACTTTTTACAAACAAAAGTCCAGGTTGAAATGGCTTCACAGGTATATTCAAATATATATTAAAAAAAAATAACTTATACCAGTTCTTCCCAAACTCTTCCAGAAGATTGACAAGGAGGGAACAAGACATTCTATGAAGAAACCAATCACTCTGATAGCAAAATCAGACAAACACACTACCAAAAAAAATTACAGGCAAGTATCTTTGGTGAATATACATGCAAACATTCTCAACAAACAAACAGAAACCCAAATCCAGCAACAAATAAAAAAAGTTCATGCACCATGACCAAGTTGAGTTCTTCCCAGGGTCAAAAGGATGGTTCAATCAATGTGATATGCCACATCAACAAAAATAAAGACAAAAACCACTTGATCATCTCAATAGATGCAGAAAAATCTGTGGTAAAATTTAACATCCATCATTCATGTAAAAAAACCTTTACAAAAGTCAGTACAGAGGGAACATATCTCAACATAATAAAAGCTGTTCATTAGAAACCCACAGCCATTATAATAGCCACAAAAAGGTGAAAGCCTTCTTGCTAAAACATGGAACAAGGGAAGGATGCCCACTCTCACCACTTCTCTTCAGCATAGTATTAGAAATCCTAGCCATAACAGTCCAACAGGAGAAAGAAAGGAAAGGTATTCAAGTTGGTAGGGAAGAGATTTAAAACTGTTCATGTGCAGATGACGTGATACTATGTGTATAGAAAACCCTAAAGACTCCACTCAAAAACTTCTAGAACTGATAAACTCAGCAAGGTAGCAGGATACAAGATTAACATAGAGAAATCGATTGCATTTTTTTAGAGTAACAATGAAATAGAGAATGTAAACAAACAATCCCATTTTTAAAAACACATCAAAAAATAAAATACTTAGGAATAAATCTCACCAAGGAGTTGGAAAACTTACATACTGAGAATTACATAATAAAGGAAACTGAAGATGATTGAAAGAAATGGAAAGCGATCCCATGCCCTTTAATATTGTTAAAATGGCTATACTAACCAAGGCAATCTACAGATTTAATGCAATCTCTATGAAATTACCCATGACATTTTTCACAGAATTAGAGCAAATAATCATAAAATTTACATGGAACCATGAAAGACCCCAAATTGCCAAAGCAATCCTGAGGCTAAAGAACAAAGCAGGAGGCATAACCCTCCCAGACTTCGGACAATGCTACAAAGCTGCAGTAATCAAAACAGCATGGTACTGGCACAAAAACAGATCAGTGGGACAGAATAGAGAATCCCAAAATAAACCTGCACACCCATGGAAAATTAATCTTCAACAAAGGAGGCAAAAATGTCAAATGGGGAAAAGATGGTCTCTTCAGCAAGCAGTGTGGAAAAGTTGGACAGCTGCATGTAAATCAGTGAAGTTAGAACACGCCCTCACACCATGTCTGCACAGTCACTAAGTCTTGTCCAACTTTTTGCAGCCCCAGAGATTGTGACCTACCAGGCTCCTCTGTCCATGGCAAGAATGACAGAGTGGGTTGCCATTTCCTCCTCCAGGGGGTCTTCCTGGCCCAGGGATTGAACCTACATCTCTTGTGTCTCCTGAGTTGTCAGACAGGTTCTTTACCACTGATCCACCTGAGAAGCCGACCATACACAAAAATAAACTCAAAATGGCTTAGAGGTTTAACCATAGACATGATACCATAAAACTCCCTGAAGAAAACACAGGCAAGACATTCTTGAACATAAATCATACTAATGTTTTCTTAGGTCAGTCTCCCAAGGCAATAGAAATAAAAGCAAAAATAAATAAATGGGACCAAATCAAACTTATAAACTTTTCACAGCAAAGGAAATCACAAACAGATGAAAAGACAACCTATGGGCTGGGAGAAAATACTTCCAAATGATGCAACCAACAAGGACTTAATTTCCAAAATATACAAACGGCTCATACAATTCAAAATCAAAGAACAACCTCGTTGAAAAATGGGCAAAAGACCTAAGTAGACATTTCTCCAAAAAAGAAATACAAATAGCCAAAATATACATGAATGGTCATCATCGTTAATAGAGAAATGCAAATCAAAACTGTGGTGAGGTATCACCTCACATGAATGGCTGTCATTAAGAAATCTACAAACAGTAAATGCTGGAGAGGATGTGAAGAAAAGGCAGCCTTCGTACACTGTTGGTGGAAATGTAAATTGTTGTAGCCACTATGGAAAATAGTATGAAGTTTCCTCAGAAAACCAAAAATAGAGTTGCCATATGATCCATCAATGCCACTCCTGGGCATATATCCAGACAAAACTGTAATTCGAAAAAATACATGCATGCTCAATGTTTACAACAGCACTAATTACAAAAACCAAAATGTGGAAGCAGCCTACATGCCCATTGACAGGGGAGAGAACAGAGAAGACACAGTGCACACATAGAGTGTAATAGTTCAGTTCAGTGGCTGGGTCGTGTCCCACTCTGCAGCCCCATGCTGCCGCATGCCAGGCCTCCCCGTCCATCACCAGTTCCCGGGGCTACTCAAACTCATGTCCATGAGCCAGTGATGCCATCCTGCCATCTCATCCTCTCTTGTCCCCTTCTCCTCCTGCCTCAATCTTCCCCAGCATCAGGGTCTTTTCAAATGAGTCAGTTCTTCCCATCACGTGGCCAAAGTATTGGAGTTTCAGCTTCAGCATCAGTCCTTCCAATGAATATTCAGGACTGATTTCCTTCAGGATGGACTGGTTGGATCTCCTTGCAGTCCAAGGGACTCTCAAGAGTCTTCTCCAACACCACAGTTCAAAAGCATCAATTCTTCAGCACTCAGCTTTCTTTGTAGTCCAACTCTCTCATCCATACATGGCTACTGGAAAAACCATAGCTTTGACTAGATGGACCTTTGTTGGCAAAGTAATGTCTCTGCTTTGTAACATGATGTCTAGGTTGGTCATGGCTTTGCTTTCAAGGAGTCTTTTAATTTCATAGCTGCAGTCACCAACTGCAAGGATTTTGGATCCAAGAAAAATAAAGTCTCACCATTTCCATTGTTTCCCAATCTGTTTGCCATGAAGTGATGGGACCGGATGCCATGATCTTAGTTTTCTGAATGCTGAGTTTTAGGCAAACAATTTTATTCTCCTCTTTAATTTTCATCAAGAGGCTCTTTAGTTCTTCGCTTTCTGCCCTAAGGGTGGTGTCATCTGCATATCTGAGGTTATTGATATTTCTCCTGGCAATCTAGATTCCAGCCTGTGTTTCATCCAGCCCAGCGTTTCTCATAATATACTCTACATATAAGTTAAGTAACCAGGGTGACAATATACAGTGTTGATGTACTCCTTTTCCTATTTGGAACCAGTCTGTTTTTCCATGTCCAGTTCTAACTGTTGCTTCCTGACCTGTATACACATTTCTCAGGAGACAGGTAAGGTGGTCTGGTATTCCCATCTCTTTCAGAATTCTCCACAACTTGTGATCCACACGGTCAAAGGCTTTTGCATAGTCAATAATGCAGAAATAGGTGTTTTTTCCTGAAACTCTCTTGCTTTTCCAGTGATCCAGCGGATATTGGGAATTTGATCTCTGGTTCCTCTGCCTTTTCTATTTATTTTATTTATTTTTTTTTTCACTTACTTTTATTAGTTGGAGGCTAATTACTTTACAGTATTGTAGTGGGTTTTGTCATACATTGACATGAATCAGCCATGGATTTACATGTATTCCCCATCCCGATCCCCCCTCCCACCTCCCTCTCTACCCAATCCCTCTGAGTCTTCCCAGTGCACCAGGCCCAAGCACTTGTCTCATGCATCCAACCTGGGCTGGTGATCTGTTTCACTATAGATAATATACATGTTTCGATGCTATTCTCTCGAAACATCCCACCCTCGCCTTCTCCCACAGAGTCCAAAAGTCTGTTCTGTACATCTGTGTCTCTTTTTCTGTTTTGCATATACAGTTATCATTACCATCTTTCTAAATTCCATATATATGTGTTAGTATGCTGTAATGTTCTTTATCTTTCTGGCTTACTTCACTCTGCACAATAGGCTCCAGTTTCATCCATCTCACCAGAACCGATTCAAATGAATTTTTTTAATGGCTGAGTAATATTCCATGGTGTATATACACCACAGCTTCCCTATCCATTCGTCTGCTGATGGGCATCCAGGCTGCCCCCATGTCTCGGCTACCATAAATAGTGCTGCGATGAACATCGGGGTGCACGTGTCTCCCTCAGATCCCTCTGCCTTTTCTAAAACCAGCTTGAACATCTGGAAGTTCACGGTTCATATATTGTTGAAGCCTATCTTGGAGAATTTTGAGCATTACTTTACTAGCATGTGAGATGAGTGCAATTGTGCGGTAGTTTGAGCATTCTTTGGCATTGCCTGTCTTTGGGATTGGAAAGAAAACTGACCTTTTCCAGTCCTGTGGCCACTGCTGAGGTTTCCAAATTTGTTGGCATATTGAGTGCAGCACTTTCACAGCGTCATCATTTAGGATTTGAAATAGATCAACTGGAATTCCATCACCTCCACTAGCTGTTCGTAGTGATGCTTCCTAAGGCCCACTCAACTTCACATTCCAGGATGTCTGGCTCTAGGTGAGTGATCACACCATCATGATTATCTGGGTCGTGAAGATCTTTTTTGTATAGTTCTTCTGTGTATTCTTGCCACCTCTTAATATCTTCTGCTTCTGTTAGGTCCACACCATTTCTTTCCTTTATTTTGCCCATCTTTGCATGAAATGTTCCCTTGGTATCTCTAATTTTCTTGAAGAGATCTCTAGTCTTTCCATTCTATTGTTTTCCTCTATTTCTTTGCACTGATCACCGAGGAAGGCTTTCTTCTCTCTCCTTGCTATTCTTCGGAACTCTGCATTCAAATGGGTATATCTTTCCTTTTCTCCTTTGCTTTTCGCTTCTCTTCTTTTCACAGCTATTTGTAAGGCCTCCTCAGACAGCCATTTTGCTCTTTTGCATTTCTTTTTCTTGGAGATGGTCTTGCTCCATCTCCTGTACAATGTCACGAACCTCTGTCCATAGTTCTTCAGGCACTCTGTCTATCAGAACTAGTCCCTTAAATCTATTGTCACTTATAAGGGATTTGATTTAGGTCATACCTGAATGGTGTAGTGGTTTTGCCTACTTTCTTCAATTTAAGTGTGAATTTGGCAATAAGGGATTCATGATCTGAGCCACAGTCAGCTCCCAGTCTCGTTTTTGCTGACTGTATAGAGCTTCTCCATCTTTGGCTGCAAAGAATATAATCAATCTGATTTCGGCTGCGCGGCGCTGGAGCAGCCGAGAGGAGACATCCCATGTCCAAGGTCAGGAGCGGTGGCCGAGAGCAGATACCCCACGTCCAAGGTCAGGAGCGGCGGCTGCGCTTTGCTGGACCAGCCGTGTGGAGATACCCCACATCCAAGGTCAGAGAAACCCCTGTAAGACGGTAGGCGCTGGAGAGCTGTGAGGAGATACCGCACATCCAAGGGCAAAGGAGAAGCCCCAGCAAGATGGTAGGAGGGGTGAATTCACATTTAGAATCAAACCCCGTTCCCACCAGAGATGCTGAGAGGGCTCAAACAAACCTGCGCACCAGGACCCACAGACCCCATAGAGACTGAGACAGAACTGTGTTTGAGCGTCTCCTGTGGGGGTATGGGTCGGCGGTGGTCTGCTGCAGGGACAGGGGCTCTGGGTGCAGCAGACTTGGGTTAGGTATAAGCCCTCTTGGAGGAGGTCACTATTAACCCCACCCTAGAGATGCCAGAACTTACACAGGACTGGGAAATAGACTCTCGGAGGGCACAACAGAACCTTGTGCACCAGGACCCAGGAGACAGGAGCAGTGACCCCACAGGAGACTGTCCTGGACTTGCCTGTGGGGGTCTGGGCGTCTCCGGCAGAGGTGTGGGTTGGCGGAGGCCTGCTGCAGGGCTGGGGACACTGAGTGGAGCAGTGCATGCCTGGGACCTTTTGAGGGAGGTCACCATTATCTTCATTACTTCCACCATAGTTTGGCCCAGGTAAATAGCGGGGAACACAACTCCACCCATCAACATAAAATTGGATTAAAAACTTACTGAGCATGGCCCTGCCCATCAGAACAAGACCCAGTTTCCTCCTCAGTCAGTCTGTCCCATCAGGAAGCTTCCTTAAGCCTCTTGTCCTTCTCCATCAGAGGGCAGACAGACTGAAAACCACAATCACATGCTCACAACCCTGAGGTTATGAGGCAGATGACTGGAGCTTGCTGGAAATCCAGCCATGATGCAGGAGATGATGCAGAAGCAGGACCAGGCTCTAAGCAATCTGGAGAGCATCCCTGGAGGGTGTAATGCCTTCTGCCACATGCACACGGACATCAAAGAGCCCATGTTTACAGCTGCCCAGAAACAGTTTGTCAGAATCCCTTTTCTTTCCTGGCTGGGAACTCGGACAGCTCATCCTCCCAGCCTCTGCGGACTGAGAAACAAGAGCTGCTCCCTAACCCCTGGAGCACCTCGACCCCCACCTCCCAGGCCCCTGGGTCTGGTGGGGAGGTTACTGGGTGCCTGGGGACCATCCAGGTACCCCCAGCAGTCTCCAGCCCCTTTGGGATCAATGCGGTTAGCCTGGCAGAAAATGAAGAAGAGCTAAAGAACCTCCTGATGACAGTGAAAGAGGAGAGTGAGAAAGTTGGCTTAACACTCGACATTCAGAAAACTAAGATCATGGCATCCAGTCCCATCACTAAATGGCAAATAGATGGGGAAACAATGGAAACAGTGACAGACTATATTTTTGGGGGGTCCAAAATCATTGCAGATGGTGACTGCAGCCATGAAATTAAAAGACGCTTGCTCCTTGGAAGAAAAGTTATGACCAACCTAGATAGCATATTAAAAATCAGAGATATTGCTTTGCTAACAAACGTCTGTCTAGTCAAAGGTATAGTTTTTCCAATAGTCATGTATGGATGTGAGAGTTGGACTATAAAGAAAGCTGAATACCAAAGAATTGATGCTTTTGAACTGTGGTATTGCAGAAGACTCTTGAGAGTCCCTTGGACTGCAAGGAGATCCAACCAGTCCATCCTAAAGGAAATCAGTCCTGAGTATTCATTGGAAGGACTGATGCTGAAGCTGAAACTCCAATACTTTGGCCACCTGATGAGAAGAACGGACTCATTTGAAAAGACCCTGATGCTGGGAAAGATTGAAGGCAGGAGGAGAAGGGGATGACAGAGGATGAGATAGTTGGATGGCATCACCTATTTAATGTACATGAGTTTGAGTAAGCTCCAGGAGTTGATGGATTGGGAAGCCTGGCATGCTCTAGTCCATGAGGTCGCAAAGATTCGGACATGACTGAGCAATTGAACTGAACTGAGCCTGGAATCAGAGATGTTCAACAGCCTGGAAATGCAGGCCCTTCACCAGCAGATCTCTGAGAACCCCCAACTGATGCATAACATGTGCAGCATGATGAAAACGCTTGCTCAGAACCCTGATTTTGGTGAATGTGCCACTCTTCACAGGGAATCCCTAGCTTCAGGAGCAGCTCTGCCTGTAGCTCCCAGTCTTCCTGCAGCAGCTGCAAAATCCAGAGTTGCTCTCCAGTCTGACCAATCCCTGAGCCTTGCAGGCACTGCTGCACATCCAGCAGGGATTTCAGACCTTGCAGACTGAAGCCCCCAGGCTGGTACCCAGCCTTGGCTCTTCTGGGATGGCCTGGACCTCAGCATCCTTGGCAGGTAGCAACGCAGGATCTGCGCCCAAGGTGCCCACATCCTCTCCAGCCCTGCCATTCACATCCTCTTCAACAGGTGCCTCCAGTGCTCAGCAGCAGCTCATGCAGTGGATGATCCAGCTTTTGGCCGGAAGTGGAAGTTCACACATGCAAACTCAAGAAGTGAGATTTCAGCAGCTGCTGGAGCAGCTCAACTCCATGGGCTTCATGAAAGGCCAGACTGCAGGCCCTGATAGCCACAGGAGGGGACATCAAAGCAGATATCAGGAGACTCCTGGGTTCTCAGTTATCGTAACCTCTCAGCCCTGGTCCTCCTGCCCCTCCTTTCCCTCGATGCCAACGTTTGGTTTCTCTATCAACGAGACCCTCTCTGGGTCATCCCTTCTGTTATGTCTTTATCCTTTGTCCTCTCCAGACAGCAGGGTGACTTTAGAGGTGTGGGCCCCAGCCCCATAACTCTCAGAATTCTGGTTTTACTTCTCCACCTCTTATAGAACCTTTTCTCCTGGCCCTGCTTGCAACAGAGCTATTTGTGCAGTTTTTATTGATTGGCGCCTCCTCCTTGCCCCACAACCATCTTTTTGCAACCTTCAGACTTCTCAGTAGCAGTGCAGAGTTGAGGAGAAACACATTCTCTGGTTTATTGAAACAGGGTCTTCCATCTCTACCGCTAGAGTTTTGCTTGTCTCATGTTTAGTTTTGGTAAGTCTTCCTTATTTTGCTTCCCCATCCCCTCCCACGTCTAGCCCACCCAATACTAGACTTCCACACTCTGAAGGCGGGGCAGGTGAGGCAGGCTGTGCTTTTCCTCCTCATTCCCTGTCCTCACTTTCACAGGGTTTACTGGGACTTGCAGGGGAAGGAAGATGCCTGTTCTCTCTGTCCAAAGGGAGAGGCGAAACAGCACTCTGGAGCAGATGTTAACAAGCCCTGGACCAGCCTGGCTAGGGGAGGAGGGAATGAGACTTTCTAGAGGAAGGGAATGGGGGAAACAGCCTGAGTTGAGGACTTGGAATTGACAGGGAATGGAAACACTAATCGTTCTTTTAGGCCAGAGAGTCCAGGCTCTGGCCTGGCAAAGGAGACTTAGAGATGTTAATGGAATTTGAGTTGAAGAAAAGGGTTCAGTGGAGCTAAACAGTATGGCTCACAGGGGATTATATTGGTTCTGTTCCCTCAAACATACATGCTTCAATACATACACACACATTTCCATGAACCCAGGACCTGCCAGCATCTCCAAGTACCACTGATTTAATCCCTGCTGAAAAGATATGCTGAGGATTGGAGTCTGTCTCTGCAGTAGCTGTGTGTGTGGGGGTGGGGAGGGGGGTGCCATGCACAGCACACATGTGCATGTGAGTTGAGTGGGCGGGGGGATACCTTGTTGATTTCTGGTTTAGAATTTTCTCCCACCAGACAGAAGTAGACTGAGGGGTCAGTCTAGGTCAGGAATACATACAGCCTAGGGAGCTCAGTCTCTGGGCCTCTGGGCACCAGGTAACCCAAGGATAGTGTGGGTACTCCTTCTGAAGCTATCAGAGCTGTGACTGGCACCCTTTTAACTCCTCCCCTCATTGCTTTTTTGGGAATAGTCAGGGAGGAGTCTTTCTGTCTAGAACCCCTGGCCTTTGGCGTCTTGGCTTCTGCCCTTGAGCTTTTGCTGTTTCCCTCTAGGCCAGAAGGTTCTATCTGAGGATGGAAAGGAGAGTGCCACAATGATGCCCTTGATCTGGAATTGGACTTTACTCTAGTGGCACACAGAGAAGGCTCAGATCACCTCCTCTCTCTGCTTCTTAGTCTGCTTGGAGTACCCATTACTGAGAACATGGAGGCAATATTGAATTTTCTCCAAGTGGGAAAAGGTCCCAAGCAATCCAGAGAGGATGTCTGTGTGGTTTTCCCTCCCTACCTCCCCCAACTCCCACACTAGCCTTTGTAAATAAATAGTGTGATATTTGTTGTGAAAAAAAGAAAAGAAGGAAACAATAGCAAAGATCAATGAAACTAAGACCTGGTTCTTTGAGAAGATTAAAAAAAAAAATTGAAAAATCACTAGCCAGACTCATCAAGAAGAAAAGGGAGAAGGCTGAAATCAATAAAATTAGAAATGAAAAAGGAGAAATTACAACAGGCAACACAGAAATACAAAGGCTTATAAGAGACTACTACAAACAACTATATGCCAATAAAATGGACAACCTGGAATAAATGGACAAATTCTTAGAAAATTATATCCTTCCAAGACTGAACCAGGACGAAAGAGAAAATATTAAGAGATCAATCACAAGCACGGAAATCAAAACCTTAATAAAAAATCTTCCTAAAACAAACAAACAAAAAAAACCCCACAGGGACACAGATGAATTCTACCAAAGTTTAAGAAGAGCTGGCACCTATCCTGCTCAAACTCTTGACTCTGAAAGAGTCTTACAGACTAAGGAAAACTCCCAAATTCATACCACAACCAGAAAAAATTACAGGCCAATATCACTGATGTACATAGATGCAAAAATCCTCAACAAAATTCTAGCAAACAGAATCCAATAACACATCAAAAGGATCTTACATCATGATCAAATGGGCTTTATTCCAAGCATGCAAGGATTCCTCAATATATGCAAATCAATCTATGTGATTACACCATATTAACAAATTGAAAGCTAAAACCCATATGATCATCTCAATAGATGCAGAGAAAGATTTTGACAAAATTCAACACCCATTTATGATAAAACCTCTGCAGAAAGTAGACACGAAAGGAACCCACTTCAACATAATAAAGGGCATCTATGACAAACCCACAGCAAACATTATTCTCAATGGTGAAAAACTGAAAGCATTTTCTCTGAGGTCAGGAACAAGACAAGGGTGTTCACTCTCATCACTATTATTCAATATAATTTTGGAAGTCCTGGCCACATCAGTCAGAGAAGAAAAAGAAAAGAAATCCAGATTGGAAAAGAAGAAGTAAAACTCTCACTGTTTGCAGGTAACAACAATATGCATAGAAAATCCTAAAGATACCACCAGAATATTACTAGAGCTAATCAAAGAGTATAGTAAAGTCACAGAATATAAAATTAATACACAGAAATCCCTTGCTTTCCTATACACTAACAGTGAAAATCAGAAAGAGAAATTAAGGAAACAATCCTATTGACCCCTGCAACAGAAAGAATAAAATACCTAGGAAGAAACCCACATAAAGGGACAAAAGACCTGTATGCAGAAAACTATAAGACACTGATGAAAGAAATCAAAGATGACCCAGCTGGAGAGATGTATCATATTTTCGGATTGGAAGAATCAATATTGTGAAAATGACTATATTACCCAAAACAATCTATAGATTCAATGCAATCCTTATTAAACTGTCAATGGTATTTTTCACAGAACTTGAACAAAAAAATTCACAATTTGTATGGAAACACAAGAGACTCTGAATAGCCAAAGCAATCTTGAGAAAGAAAAATGGAGCTGGAGGAATCAACATTCCTAACTTTAGACTATACTACAAAGCTACGGTCATCAAGATTGTGTGGAACTAGCACAAAAACAGAAATGTAGACCAATGGAACAAGATAGGAGCCCCAGAGATAAACCCATGCACTTATGGGCAGCTTATCTTTGACAAACAAGGCGAGAATATACAATGGAGAAAAGTCAGTCTCTTCAATAAGTAGCACTTGGAAAACTGGACAGCTTTGTGTAAAAGAATGAAATTAAAACACTTCCTAACACCATACACAAAAATAAACTTAAAATGGATTGAGCACTTCAGTGTAAGGCCAGAAACTATAAAGTTCTTAGAGGAGAACATAAGCAGTGTATTCTTTGACATAAATCACAGCAAAATCCTCTTTGACCCACTTCCTAGAGTAATGGAAATAAAAGCAAAAATAAACAAATGTGACCTAATTAACTTAAAAGCTTTTGCATAGCAGAGGAAACAATAAACAAGATGAAAAGACAACTCTCAGAATGAGAGAAAATAACTTTAAATGAAACAACTGACAAAGCATTAATCTCCAAAATTCGTAAGCAGCTCATACAGCTCAATATCAGAAAGAAAAAAGAAAACTGCTCAATCAAAAAATGGGCAGAGGACCTAAACAGACATTTCTCCAAAGAAGACATGCAGATGGCCAATGAACACTTGGAGAGATGCTCAACATCACTAATTATTAGAGAAATGCAAATCAAAATTGCAGTGAGGTATCATCTCACACCAGTCAAAACAGCCATCATCGAAAAACCTACAACCAATAAATGCTGGAGAGGATGTGGAGAAAAGGGAATTTTTCTGCATTGTTGATAGGAATGTAAACTGTTACAGCCATAAGGAGAATAGTATGGAAATTCTTTTAAAAAACTAGTGATAAATCTACTATATGACCCAGCAATCCCACAACTGGGCAGGTACCCTGAGAAAGCCATAATTCGAAAAGAAAGATGTACCCAAATGTTCATTGCAGGACTACTTGCAATAGCCAGGACATGGAAGCAACCTAGATGTCCATCTATACATGAATGGATAAAGCAAATGTAGTACATAATACAATGAAATATTACTCAGCCATAAAAAAGAATGAATTTGAATCATTCTAGTGAGGGGATGAAACTAGAGCCTGTTATAGAGTGTGAAGTAAGTCAAAAAGAGAAAAACAAATATCATATATTAACGCATATATGGGGGCTTCCCAGGTGGTGCTAGTGGCAAAGATCCCACCTTTGGCAAAGAACCCAACATGCCAATGCAGGAGACATAGGAGACACAGATTCAATCCCTGGGTCAGGAAGATCCCCTGGAGGAGGGCACGGCAACCCACTCCAGTGTTCTTGCCTGGGAAGTCCCATGGACAGAGGAAACTGGCAGGCTGCAGTCCATGGGGTCACATAGAGTCAGACACAACTGAAGCGACTTAGCTTGTGAGCATGAACACGAATATATGGAATCTGGAAAAATGGTATTGATGAAACTATTTGCAGGGAAGGAATGGAGACACAGATGTAGAGAATGAACTTGTGGATGCAATTGGGGAAGGAGTGCATGGGACGAATGGAGAAAACAGCATCAACATATATACACTGTCATGTGTAAAATAGATAGCTGGTGAGAAGCTGCTATATAACACAAGGAGCCAAGCCTGACGCTCTCTGATGATGGAGAGGGGTGGGGTAAGGGGAGGCTCAAGAGGCTCAAGAGGGAGAGAATATGTGTTTAGTTATGGCTGATTCACATTGTTGTATAGAAGAAGCCCACACAGCTCTGTAAAGCAATTTTCCCCAGTTAAAATTAAATTAAAAAAATATACTACAAAAAAAAGAGAGAAACAGTATGTATCTCATGAACAGTATGAAAAGGCAAAAAGATACTGCCCTGGAAGATGAGCCCTCCAGGTCAAAATGTGTCCAATATGCCACTGGGGAATAGCAGAGGGCAATTACTAGTAGCTCCACAAAGAATCAAACAGCTGGGCAGAAGTGGAAGTGATGCTCAGTTGTGGATGTGTCGGGTGGTGAAGATAAAGTCTGATGCTGTAAAGAACAACATTGCATAGGAATATTGCATATTAGGTCCATGAATCGAGGTAAATTGTACATGGTCAAGCAGAGAAGAATACAGCCACCCTACATCTGTTTCTTCCTCTTAAGCTTATCCAACAGAAGACACTTTGAAGGTGTTGTAATTTAAACCTCTAACTCAATACCATAAATATTTTTTATCTTGTGGGCCCTACAGTCTCTGTTGCAATTACTTAGCTCTGTTATTTTCATGCAAAAGCAACCACAGACAACATATGAACAAATAGGTGTTGCTAGCTTCGGTCTGAAATGGGCCAAATATGACCTGAGAACCTCAGATCTGTGTCAAACCCAATGCCTGCTTCAGGCTGAAGCTGCAGGACCAGCAGGCAGGCCAGAGCCAAAGCAGACCAGAATGTGTTTCTGTCTGCTGTCTGTACTGTGCCTGGGGGTGGTAGGTCATTCTGATTGTTATAGTCCCACAGGACCAAGGGCACTCATGGGGCATCCCTGGATTGCAGCCACAAACACCAGCACCAAAGGTAACAACCAGGTCAGTGGACACATGTGTGGTTCCCTTCCTAGAGATGCTGGCCCTCTGGAGCATGGAGAGGTAGCATGAAGTTAACCCGCCCTCCTCCAAGGTCTCTGGACACAATAACAGTCAGACCTTAGAAGTGTGTTTAGACAGAAGTCTGTCCTGAGACTGCAACTGTGAAGATGAGCCAGTGGACTTCTTTCAGACTGACTGCCTTCATTTGCTGCCTCCTGCTGGACTACCAGGGTGGTAGCCAGTTAAGAATTCTTTCTCCATTTGTTACAGTTCCGTGAGACCAAGGGAACATTTCATGCAAAGATGGGCTCAATAAAGGACAGAAATGGTGTGGACCTAACAGAAGCAGAAGATATTAAGAAGAGGTGGTAAAAATACACCAGAAGAACTGTACAAAAAGATCTTCACGACCCAGATAATCATGATGTGTGATCACTTACCTAGATCCTGGAATGTGAAGTCAAGTGGGCCTTAGGAAGCATCACTACGAACAAAGCTAGTGGAGGTGATGGAATTCCAGTTGACCTATTTCAAATCCTGAAAGATGATGCTGTGAAAGTGCTGCACTCAGTATGCCAGCAAATTTGAAAAACAGTAGTGGCTTCTCCTTCAGAGGAATCGGGTGGAGAGGGAGATGGGAGGGGGGATCGGGATGGGGAATACGTGTAAATCTATGGCTGATTCATATCAATGTATGACAAAACCCACTGAAAAAAAATAAATAAAAGAGAAAAAAAATAAAAAATAAAAAATAAAGGATAAGGAAAAAAAAAAAATAAAAAAAAAAGAAAAAAGAAAAACAGTAGTGGCCACAGGACTGGAAAAGGTCAGTTTTCATTCCAGTCCCAAAGAAAGGCAATCCCAAAGAATGCTCAAACTACCACACAATTGCACTCATGTCACATGCTAGTAAAGTAATGCTCAAAATTCTCCAAGCCAGGGTTCAGCAGTACATGAGCCGTGAACTTCCAGATGTTCAAGCTGGATTTAGAAAAGGCAGAGGAACCAGAGATCAAAATCTCAACATCTGCTGGATCATTGAAAAAGCGAGAGAGTTTCGGAAAAACACCTATTCCTGCTTTATTGACTGTGCCAAAGCCTTTGACTGTGTGGATCTCAATAAACTGTGAAAAATTCTTAAAGAAATGGGAATACCAGACCACCTGACCTGCCTCTTGAGGAATATGTATGCAGGTCAGGAAGCAACAGTTAGAACTGGACATGGAACAACAGATGGGTTCCAAATAGGAAAAGGAGTACGTCAAGGCTGTATATTGTCACCTTGCTTATTTAACTTATATGCAGAGTATATCATGAGAAATGCTGGAGCAGATGAATCACAAGCTGGAATCAAGGTTGCTGGGAGAAATATCAATAACCTCAGATATGCAGATGACACCACCTTTATGGCAGAAAGTGAAGAAGAACTGAAGAGCCTCTTGATGAAAGTGAAAGAGGAGAGTGAAAAAGTTGGCTTAAAACCCAGAGGGATCGGGTAGAGAGGGAGGTGGGAGCGGGGATCGGGATGGGGAAATACATGTAAATCCATGGCTGATTCATGTCAATGTATGACAAAACCCACTACATATTGTAAAGTAATTAGCCTCCAACTAATAAAAATAAATGAAAAAAAAAAAAACAAAAACAAAACTCAGCATTCAGAAAACTAAGATCATGGCATCTGGTCCCATCATTTCATGGCAAATAGATGGGGAAACAGTGGAAAATGTGGCAGACTTTATTTTTTTTTGGCTCCAAAATCACTGTGGATCACTGCAGCCATGAAATTAAAAGGCACTTACTCTTTGGCAGGAAAGTTATGACCAACCTAGACAGCATATTAAAAAGCAGAGACATTACTTTGCCAACAAAGTCCATCTAGTCAAGGCTATGGTTTTTCCAGTAGTCATGTATGGGTGTGAAAGTCGGACTATAAAGAAATCTGAGTGCAGGAGAATTGATGCTTTTGAACTGTGGTGTTGGAGAAGACTCTTAAGAGTCCCTTGGACTGCAAGGAGGTCCAACCAGTCCATCCTAAAGGAGATCAGTCCTGGGTGTTCATTGGAAGGGCTGATGTTGAAGCTGAAACTCCAATACTTTGGCCACCTGATTGGAAGAGCTGACTCATTGGAAAATATCCTGATGCTGGGAAAGATTGAAGGCGGGAGAAGTAGGGGATGACAGAGGATAAGATGGTTGGATGGCATCACTGACCCAGTGGACTTGAGTTTGAGTAAACTCTAGAGTTGGTGATGGACAGGGAGGCCTGGCGTGCTGCAGTCCATGGGGTCGCAAAGAGTTGGACAGAACTGAGCCACTGAACTGAACTGTGACCTGCAACCCCACTGCCCACAAGAGCTGAGCTATCTAGATGTGTCTCCTGGGCAGCAGCCACAGAGATCTGGGTGCTAGATGAGGTTACCAACTTCTACCTGGAAGTTGCTAGACCCTGGAGTGAGACAAAGGGAATGTGTAAAGATGGCATCTGCCAGCCTGGATCCCTGGATCTGCTGCTTGATGTGTATTAAATTAGATGCCTGCTCCTTAGGCTGATGCTCTAAGGTAAGCAAATAAACATTTTCAGAAAGTCTGGGTACTTTTTTGTGATTGCCTCTGCACTGGGGCCTGGGTGTTTGAGTCTGTGTGCTGAGTCCTTTGGACTTTTCTCAGTTCACTATAGCTTTGTGGCTTTGCAGACACAAGCCTCATTGGCTTTCAAAGCTTGATGCTTTGGGGGCTTTTCTCTCAGATGCAAGTCTTAAAAGCTTTGGTGCCCAATGTGAGGTTCTGTTGTCAGACAGAAATTTGGGGTTTTGAGTTCCCTCCCAATTGTGGATTGCCACACTAGAAGGAGGGTTTATGGTAAGAGCATGTCTCAGCCTCTTTTACCTGCTTCAGTTTGGGTTTTATCTCATTTGCCCAATGTGTAGGAAGTAGTCAGCTAGTTTTGTTTTTTTTTTTTTTTCCCAGCAGAAGTTGTTCTATATGTAGCTGTAGATTTGGAGTGCCCATGGGAGATGGTGGGTTCATGATCTTCCTACATTACCATCTTGAACTGGAAAACCTAAATTTTAATTTCTAATTATTTGTTGCTAGCATATAAATAATTTTTGTATATTGGCTTTGTATCCTATTGCTAAATTCTCTTATTTATGCCAGCACAACATTTCTGGAGAGTCCAGAGAATTTTGTATATATACAATAATTTCATCAACAGAAAGAAATTAATGTAAGATGGCAATGGTAAGTCCTTTATGTATCAGTAATTACTCTAAATGTAAATGAATTGAATCCAGAGTCAAAAGGCACAGACTTTCAGGATGATTTAAAAAAATAAGACCCAATTATATGCTGCCTCTGAGAGACTCACTTTACTATTAAGGACACATGAAATTTTAGACCCTGGAGGAGGGCATGGCAACCACTCCAGTATTCTTGCCTGGAGAATCCCATTTACAGAGGAGCCTGGTGGGACATCGGGTCATACAGTTGGACATGACTGAAGTGACTTAGCATTCATGCACGCATGTAATTTTAGAGCAAAGGACAAAGGTATTCTATGAAAAGTGGAAACAGAAAGTTTGGGTACTTAGTTACTTACATAAAATAGAATTTAAGCTAAAGATGAGATAAAGAAGGACATTATATAATGATAAATCAATTTATCAAGAAAACGAACAATTGAAATATATATGCACTCCATATCAGAGCACCTGAACATATTAAACAAATACTAGCACATCTTAAGGGAGAAGTAGACAAATAAAATAATAGTAGGACTTAAATACCCCACTTTCAGCAATTTTTTCTCATTCAGACAGAAAATCAACAAGGAAATGTTTGCCTTGAGCTGTGTATTAGACCGAATGGACCTAACGTATTTATAAAACATTATCTCCAGCAACAGCAGAATACACACTCATCTCAAGTACATACAGACTGCTCTCTAGGTTAGATCATGTAACAGGCC
This sequence comes from Dama dama, assembly GCF_033118175.1. Taxonomy (NCBI): domain Eukaryota; kingdom Metazoa; phylum Chordata; class Mammalia; order Artiodactyla; family Cervidae; genus Dama; species Dama dama. The sequence continues at coordinate 5,439,871 of NC_083687.1, read as the reverse complement.
ATAAAACAAGTATTAGGAAATTCAAGAAGATTGAATTCATATGAAGTTTCTTTTCTGACCACATGGTATGAAACTAGAAATGAACAACATGAGGAAGATTGGAAAACTAATAAGCAGATGGAAACTAAACAACACACTCCTGAAAATCAATGGGTCAAATAATAAAGCAAAAGGGAAATAATATCTTGAAACATAAAAATGGAAACACAACACACCAAATGTATGGGAGGCTGAAAAAGTAATTGTTAGAGTGAAGTTCATGGCAATAAATATGTATTAAGAAAATAGAAAAATATCAAATAAAATTCTAACATTATCCATCAAGGAATTAGAAAAAGGAAAAAGCCTGAAGTTAGCAGAGTGAAGAAAATTTAAAAATTCAGAGCAGAAACAAAGGAAATAAATACTGTAAGAGGATAGAAAAAATCAATAAAATGAAGAGCTGGTTTTTAGACCAGATCAATGAAATTGACAAACCTTTAGCTAGACTAACTTAAAAAATAATAAATAAGTGAAACAAGGAGTTAAAGAGGCGACATTACAAATGTTATACAAATGATAATTATGAACGACGTTACAAATGACATATACTACAGATATACAGAAGCTCATAAGAGATTACCAAGAACAGTTATATGCCAACAAATGGCCCACCAAGAAGAAAAAGACGCATTCCTAGAGATATACAACCTACTAAGACTCAATTATGAATAGAAAATAAAAACAGACCAATCACCACTAAGGAGAGTGAATCAGTAATCAGAAACCTTCCGACACAGAAAAACCCAGGACCAGACAGCTTCACTGGTGAATGTCACCAAATATTTAAATAAGAACTAATGCTAATCCTTAAACATTTCTGAGAGAATAGATGAGGGAACTCTCAAACCCATTTTATGAGGCCAGCATCATTCTGATACAAAAGTCAGGATAAGACACTAGAAGAGAAGGAAACTATAGACCACCATCCTTGATGAATATATACTAAAAACTTCTCATCAAAAATATTAGGAACCTGAATCCAACAGCATATATTAAAAGGATCCAACACCATGACCAAGTGGGATTTCTTCCTGGGTTACAAGAATGGTTCAACATGCACAAATCAATGGGATACACCACATTAATAGAATAAAAGCAAAAATCATATGAGTATCTCAATAGATACAGAAAAAGCATTTGACAAAATATGGCATCCTTTTATTTATTTTTTTTATAATAAGCCCTCAACAAATTGGTTATAGAGGGAACATATCTCAACCAATAAAGGCCATATGACCACCTTTGACCAGCCCACAGCCAACATCATACTCAAAGGCAAACATTGAAAACTTCCAGGCACAAGACAAGGCTGCCCTCTCTCACTGCTCTTTTTTTCCCCTTAATATCTATTCTCCGGGCAGGAATACTGGAGTGGGTTGCCATTTCCTTCTCCAGGGGAGCTTCCTGACCCAGGGATCGAACCCAGGTCTCCCGCACTGCAGGCAGACTCTTTACCGATTGAGCCATCAGGAAACCTAATATCTATATCTATATATTCTTTATTGAAGTATAATTGACTCACAATGATTCAGTGCACAGCAACATGATTCAGTGATAAATAAACATGTGGATTATTTTTCAGATTATTTTCCATTATTGGTTATTATAAGATATTGACTATAGGTTCCTGTGCTATCCAATAAACTTTTGTTATTTATTGCATATCTATTTTTTAAAATAAGATATATAGCATTCTATTAATGCTAAGTCCAAAAAGTGAAATAAAAATGTCTAATTTTTTAAATAGGCAAAAATTCTTAACTTTTCTAAAATATTTATGTTATACATACAATTTGTATATATATATATAAATACAAGAGCTTTTCTACTATGCTGATTAAAGCCTTGAGAAAGAACATAAAAAAAGAAGAGATGGAGAAATTGGAAAAAATAAATGAAATGGGAGCACTGAATATGAAATGAAAAAGTGAAACAAACTAGATAAAAGTAAAAGATGATCATATAGCCCAGTTGTTTTTAAAAATGATTGCTCATTAGAAACTTATCTGGAGCTTTGGAGAAAAAAAAGCAATACCTGGGTATTTGCAGTTTTCAAAAAATTCCAGGATAATTCTGATATGCATCAGGATTTTAAAAAGTGATTACAGTTTAAAAAAAAAGTGATTACAGTTTTTAAATAGTAATTTGGTGATATAGAATTCTATTATTTTTCTATTGAACAATCATTAAGTGAGTAATAGTCACATAATCACAATAGTAAAAAATATCAGTTTTCTCAATTGATAGCCAGATAAAAAATAAGAGATAATTACAATTGCAAGTCATAATGGGAACATGACTAACCTAACAATATAAAATAATTATATATGATTTGGGGGGTCAAGCAGAGTGACGTGGTAAGTGGAAGTGCATACACGCACATGGTTTCATCTGCCCAGTCAATGTCTTTTGGTTGGTGCATTTAATCCATTTATATTTAAGATACTTATTAATATGTATGACCCTATTACCATTTTCTTAATTGTTTTGAGTTTATTTTCTGTAGGTCTTTCCCTTCTCTTGTGTTTTCTGCCTAGAGAAGTTCCCTTAGCATTCGTTGTAAAGCTGGTTTGGTAGTGCTGAATTTTCTTAACCTTTGCTTGTCTGGAAACCTTTTGATTTCTTCATCAAATCTGGAGGAGAGTCTTGCTGGGTAGAATATTGTTGGTTGTAGGTTCTTCCCTTTCATCACTTTATTTATTTATTTATTTATTTTGATTTCTTTTTTTTTTTTTTTAATTTTTTAAATTTTCTTATTAGTTGGAGGCTAATTACTTCACAACATTTCGGTGGGTTTTGTCATACATTGATATGAATCAGCCATAGATTTACACGTATTCCCCATCCCGATCCCCCCTCCCACCTCCCTCTCCACCCGATCATGCCATTCCCTTCCGACTTGCAGAGTTTTGGTTGGGAAATTAGCTGATAGCCTGATGAGAGTTCCCTTGTAGTTATTTGTTGTTTTTCCCTTGTTGCCTTTAAAATTTTATCTCTGACTTTAATTTTTGTCAGTTTCATTTTTGTGAGTCTCAGTGCCTTCATTCTTGGGTTTATCCTGCCAGGGGCTCTCTGTGCTTCCTGGACTTGGTTGACTTTCCTTTCCCATGTTAGGGAAATTTTCAGCTATTAGCTCTTCAGATATTTTCTCAGGTCCTTTCTCTTTCTTCTCCTTCTGGGACCCCTATAATGTGAATGTTGGTGCATTTAATGTTGCCCAGAGGAAAGCCTTTGACTGTGTGGACCACAACAAACTGGAAAATTCTTCAAGAGAAGGGAATACCAGACCATCTGACTTGCCTCCTGAGAAATCTGTATTCAGGTCAAGAAGCAACAGTTAGAACTGGACATAGACCAACAGACTGGTTCCAAATTGGGAAAGGCTGTATATTGTCACCCTGCTTATTTAACTTATAGGCAGTGTACATTATGCGAAATGCCATGCTGGATGAAGCACAAGCTGGAATCAAGATTGTCAGGAGAAATATCAATAACCTCAGATATGCAGAGGACATCACCCTTATGGCAGAAAGCGAGGAGGAACTAAAGAGCCTCTTGATGAAAGTGAAAGAGACTGAAAAAGCTGACTTAAAACTCAACATTCAAAAAACAAAGATCATCCAACCTGGGCTGGTGATCTGTTTCACCCTTGATAGTATACTTGTTTCAATGCTATTCTCTCAGAACATCCCACCCTCGCCTTCTCCCACAGAGTCCAAAAGTCTGTTCTGTACATCTGTGTCTCTTTTTCTGTTTTGCATATAGGGTTATCGTTACCATCTTTATAAATTCCATATATATGCATTAGTATACTGTATTGGTGTTTATCTTTCTGGCTTACTTCAGTCTGTATAATGGGCTCTAGTTTCATCCATGTCATTAGAACTGATTCAAATGAATTCTTTTTAATGGCTGAGTAATATTCCATGGTGTATATGTACCACAGCTTCCTTATCCATTCATCTGCTGATGGGCATCTAGGTTCCTTCCATGTCCTGGCTATTATAAACAGTGCTGCAATTAACATTGGGGTGCACGTGTCTCTTTCAGATCTGGTTTCCTCAGTGTGTATGCCCAGAAGTGGGATTGCTGGGTCATATGATGAGACAAGTGCTTGGGGCTGGTGCACTGGGAAGACCCAGAGGGATCGGCTGGAGAGGGAGGTGGGAGGGGGGATCAGGATGGGGAATACATGTAAATCCATGGCTGATTCATGTCAATGTATGGCAAAAACCACTACAATATTGTAAAGTAACTAGCCTCCAACTAATAAAAATAAATGGAAAAAAAAAAAACAACAGAAAAAAAAAACCAACAAGAAACGAAGATCATGGCATCCAGTTCCATCACTTCATGGCAAATAGATGGGAAACAATGGAAACAGTGAGAGACTTTATTTTGGGGGGCCCAAAATCACTGCAGATGGTGACTGCAGCCATGAAATTAAGAGAAGCTTGCTCCTTGGAAGAAAAGCTATGACCAACCTAGACAGTATATTAAAAAGCAGAAACATTACTGACAAATCTCTGTCTATTCAAAGCTATGGTTTTTCTGGTAGTCATCTATGGATGTGAGAGTTGAACAATAAAGAAGGCTGAGCACTGAAGAATTGATTCTTTTGAACTGTGGTGCTGGAGAAGACTCTTGAGAGTCCCTTGGCTTGCAAGGAGATCAAATCAGTCAATCCTAAAGGAAATCAACCCTGAATATTCATTGGAAGGAGTAAGTTGAAGCTCCAATACTTTGGCCACCTGATGCAAAGAACTGACTCATTTGAAAGAAACCCTGATGCTGGGAAAGATTGAAGGCAGGATAAGGGGACAACAGAGGATGAGATCATTGGACGGCATCACCAACTCAATGGACATGAGTTTGAGCAAGCTCCGGGAGTTGGTGATGGACAGGGAAGCCTGATGTGCTGCAGTCCATAGAGTCACAAAGTGTCAGACACAACTGAGCAACTGAACAAGAAGAAGAAGAGGTCTCTTAGGCATCATCAGTTTTTTTTCATTCTTTTTTCTATATTCTGTTCTGCAGCAATGATTTTCACCATTTCATCCTCCAGGTTATTTAGCCATTTTTCTGCCTCAATTATTCATTGATTTCTTCTAGTGTATTGTTCATCTCTGTTTGTTTGTTCTTTAGTTCTTCCAGGCCTTGGAAAAATTTCTTGGATCTTCTCCACTGTTTTTCTGAAATCCAGGATCAGCTTCCCTATCGTTACTCTGATTTCTTTTTCTGAAAGATTGCCTATTTCCACTTCATTTAGTTGTTTTCTGGGTTTTTATCTTGTCCATTCATCTGGGACACAACTTTCTGCTTCATTCTGATTAACTTTCTGTAATGTGGTTTTTGTTCTAGCCACTGTGGGATTGTGGTTCTTCTTGCTTCTTCTGTCTGCCCTCTGATGGAGGAGGCTAAGAGATTTGTGTAAGCTTTCCGATGGAGGGACTGGTGGTGGGGAAAACTGGGTCTTGCTCTGGCAGGCAAGGTCTTGCTCAGTGAAGCTTTAATCCAATTATGTGCTAATGGGTGGAGTTAGACTCCCTCCTTGTTAGTTGCTTGGACTGAGGTGACTCAGCCCTGTGGTCTGTGGGCTGTATGGCAGGGTTAATGGTGACCTCCAAGAGGGCTTACACCAAGGGAGACCTTCCAGGACTGCTGCCGCCAGCGCCCCTGTCCCTGTGATGAGCCCCTGCCAACCCACACCTCCACAGGAGGCCCTCCAACACTAGCAGGTAGTTTTGGTTCGGTCTCCTGTGGCGTCTCCGCTCCTTTCATCTAGCACTTTGTGTGCACAAGATATTGTTTGTGCCCTCCAAGACTGGAGTCTTTGTTTCCCCCAGTCCTGTGGAAATTCTATAATCAGATCCTGCTGGCCTTCAAGGTCAGATTCCCTGGAGATTCTCAGTCCCTTTGTCAGATCTCCAGGCTGGGAAGCCTGACATGGAATTCAGAATCTTCGTAACACTGGGAAAACTTCTTTGGCATTATTGTTCTCCAGTTTGTGGGTCGCCCACCTAGCAGGTATAGACTTTGATTTTATCGTGATTGCGCCCCTCCTACCATCTTGCTGCAGCTTCTTCTTTGTCTTTGGATATGGGGTATCTTTTCTTGGTGGGTTTCAGCATTCTCCTATAGATGACTGTTCAATTGCTAGCTGTTATTTTGGTGCTCTTGCAAGAGGAGATGAGCACACGTCCTTCTACTCCACCATCTTGAACTGGATTCTCTCACTGCTCTTATTCAACATATTATTGAAAATCCTAGCTAAGAAATCCGACAAGATAAAGCAATAAAAGACATCAAAATTGGAAATGAAGAGGTAAAAATTGTCATTATTGGCAGATGATATAATCTTATGTATCAAAAATTCTATTGACTCATCCAAAAAACTGCTGGAACTTAAAAAAAAATTATGTAAAGCTACCAGATATAAAATCAATATACAGGGCTTTCCTGTATATTGGCTCAGTGGTAAAGAATCTGCCTGCCAATGCAGGAGACAAAGGTTCAATTCCTGATCCAGGAAGATCGCACATGCTGCTGGGCAACTAAACCTGTGGGCCACAACTAGTAAGCCTGTGCTCTAGAGTCCAGGAGCTGCAACTATTGAAGCCCACATGCCCAAGACCCATGGTCTGAAAAAAGAAATGCCATCAAGAGAAGCCACCACAATGAGAAGCCCACATACCACAACTAGAGAGTAGTCCCCATTCTCTGCAACTAGAGAGTAGTCCACATTCTCTGCAACTAGAGGAAAACCCTTACATCAACGAAGACCCGTCACAGTCAAATAAATAAATACAATTTTTTAAAAAAGAGAAAGAGAAAAAAAAAATTAAATAAAATCAACGTACATACAAGAAGTATGGTATTTCATAAAAATAGATTCATAGCCCAATGGAATGCTATAAAGAGCCCAGAAATATATGGTCAACCCCATGTATATGGTCAAGTATTATTTCTTAAGAGAGCCAAGAACAATCAGTGGGGAAAGTTTAGTTTCTTCAGCAAATTATGATGAGAAAACTAGGTAATGACAGGCAGAAAAATGAAATTGAATCTGTATCTTATACCACTCACAAAATTAACTCAAAATGGGTTAATGACTTAAACATAAGAACTGATACTGTAAGACTCTTAGAAGAAAACACAGGTGGTAGTCTTCTTCACTTTGGTCCCAGCAATGATTGAAATCAAGCTGGAATCAAGGTTGTTGGGAGAAATATCAACAACCTCATACATGCAGATGATATCACTCTAATGGCAGAAAGTGAAGAGGAACTAAAGAACCTCTTGGTGAGGGTGAAAGAGGAAAATGAAAATCTGGCTTTAAGCTCAACATTCAAAAAACTAAGATCATGGCATCCAGTCCCATCACTTCATGGCAAATAGATGGGTAAAAGGTGGAAACAGATTTTATTTATTTATTTTAAAATGACAGGTTTTATTTTCTTGGGCTCCAAAATCACTGCATTTGGTGACTGCAGCTATGAAATTAAGACACTTGCTCCTTGGAAGAAAAGCTATAACAAGCCTAGACAGCATATTAAAAAGCAGAGACTTGACTTTGCTGACAAAAGTCCATATTGTAAAACTATGGTTTTTCCAGTAGTCATATATGAATGTGAGATTTGGAACATAAAGAAGGCTGAGCACCTTTGATGCTTTTGATACTTTTGAATTGTGGTGCTGGAGAAGACTCCCAAGAGTCCCTTGGACAGCAAAGAGATCAAACCAGTCAATCCTAAAGAAAACCAACTGAATATTCAGTGGAAGGACTGATGCTGAAGCTGAAGCTCCGGTAATTTGACCACCTAATGGGAAGAGCCAACTCACTGGAAAAGGCCTTGATGCTGGGAAAGATTGAGAGCAAGAAGAGAAGGGGAGCCAGAGAATGAGATGGTTGGATGGTATCAGTGACTCAATGGACATGAGTTTGAGTGAACTCTGGGAGACAGTGAAGGACAGGGAAGCCTGCCATGCTGCAGTCCATGGGTTCACAAAAAGTTGGACTTGACTTGGCAACTGAACCACAACTATAATGATTGTTTTGGATAGGGCACCAAAAAACACACGCAACAAAAACAAGAAGAAACAAGTTAGACTACATCAAACTAAAAAACTTCTGCATAGCAGAAGAAAAAATCAACAAATCAAATGGCAATCTACGGCATGGGAGTAACCATGATAAGGGCTTAATATGTAAAATACATATAAAGGTATACAACTTAGTAGAAAATAAACAACCCAACTAAAAAGTGAGCAGAGGAACTGAAGAGTCATTTTTCCAAAGAAGGCCTCCAAATTGTCAATAGGTACATGAAAAGGCTCTCAATGTCACTAATCATCAGTTAAATGTAATTCAAAACAATAATGAGATAATGTCTCACACCTGTTAGAATGGTTGTTACAAAAAAGATGAGATAGCAAGAGTTGGAAGGCTGTGAGAAAAGGGATGCTTGTGAACTGTTGTGGGGAATGGAAACTGGTGCAGCCACCAGGGAAAACCGTCTCTGTACTGCCTATTTAAAAATAAAATCACAAGCCCCGGAACCCTCATTGCTGGTAGAAGGGGACCATGGCACAGCTCCTTTTGTGCTGAGATCATGCCAAAGGGGAGGAGAGTGCTGGGCACAGTGCCCAGATACTCACCCAGTGGGAAACTGTCAGGGGATCAGAGAGCCCACACAGAAAGCTGTTTGGTGTGGTCCTCACGCCAGAAGGTCATCCTTTCTCCCAGCTCCCAGAGACATAGCTCCACTGGGAGGCACAGGCTTATGCCCTTTGTCTTAACCAGCTATGAGCACCAGCCAGATGCATAGGAGGAAGGGAATGCAGTGTACATAGGTGAGGTCTGGAGTTAGGGTTTCTGGAGTTGGAGGTGGTTGCTTGATGTCAGTCCACTTCCAGTCATGTGTGTATCGGCAAGCATATGTTCATCCATATATTTTTTCACTTAAAAAAAAAAAAGTAAGAGACTTCCCTGGTGGTCCAGTGGCTAAGACTCTGAGCTCCTAATGGAGCAGGATTGAGTTTGATCCCTTGTTGGGGAACTAGATTCCACATGCCACAGCTAAAAAGATCCTGCATTAGGAGAGGGTGAGATGTATGGAAAGAGTAACATGGAAACTTACATCACCATATGTAAAATAGACAGCCAATGGGAATTTTCTGTATGGCTCAGGAAACTCAAACAGGGATTCTGTATCACCCTAGAGGGGTGGGATGGGGAGGGAGATGGGAGGGAGGTTCAAAGGGAGGGGATGTATGTATACCTGTGGCTGATTCATGCTGAGGTTTGACAGAAAACAACAAAATTCTATAAAGCAATTATCCTTCAATTAAAAAAAAAAAAATGATCCTGCATGCCACAATGAAGACAGAAGATCCCGTGTGCTGTAACTAAGTCCAGGCACACCATATATATATATATATATGTAAATTTTAAAGTTGTGAAATACTGAAAGAAATAAAATATAAAACTACCATACTACACAGCAATCCCATGTTTGTATATACGTAAAAGGGACTAAAAACAGGATATTGAAGAGATCTCTGCACTCTGAAGGGATTATTGTGTTACCAACCAGGTTTCTCGGAAGTCCTTGTGCTAAGTTGCTTCAACGGTGTAACTCAGTATGACTCTGTGGACTGTAGCCCGCCAGGCTCCTCTGTCCGGGGATTCTCCAGGCAAGAACATTGGAGTGGGTTGCCATGTTCTCCCCAGGGGATCTTCCCAATCCAGGGATTGAACCTGCATCTCTCCTGCATTGGCAGGCAGGTTCTTTTCCACTAGTGGCACCTGGGAATGCACTCCCATGATTATCCCAGGAAACACCCAGGTTTCTTGGACTCTTTAATCAATAGGAATTTACAAGAGGCCTGACAAGAAATTTACACAAGGGTTTATTGGGACTCCTGCTGCAGCAGGGGGAAGTGAGAACAAGTGGCAGGTGCCCTTGCTCATGCCCATGTTTGTCCAGGTGCAGCACTGCAGCAAAGGGTCTCAGGTTTCAAGTCCCAGCCTGTCTCATTCCCCTCTGAGTGACTTCACATTCTTATTCCTAAGGGGTAAGGGGCCACAGGTCTATTCTTCTGAAACTTCTTCCTGCTGGACGGGGGCCGCAGACCCTAGCCTATCCTATAGGTGTAGAAGTCCTTCACTGACTGCCAAGAACCGGTAGGGGCCTGGGCTACCCTCTGCTGGAATGGGCTGAATTCCTTGAGCCCTCATGAAGCTTTCTTGCAACTATTGGAGCCTAGAAGCCTAACCAAAAGGTTAAACAGACGAGGGCCCAAAAGAGCAACAATTAAGGGGCCTAGGAAGGGAAGGAACCAGGTTAACTGTGGAGGACTTTCCTGTTGACCAGAGAGTGGAGGTGATGTTGCCCCTGCCAGAACTGTGAAACCACTCTGCCTGGGCATGCTTTTCCTTAAAATTAACGCCTATCTGTCCTGTCACATTGGTCCAGGTGCAGCAGGAAGCATTAAGTACCATGCAAAGTCCACCTTCTTCTGTCAGGAGGTTGTCAAGAGCCAGATCATTGTCAGGAACTGCCTTAGCAAAGAAACACTAGAGGTCTTAAGTCTGTTAAGGCTTGCCTTGTGTGTTCTGTCATAGAACCCAGCTGTGTGGTAAGATTTCTGTGTTGCCTCACGACAGGGAAAGACTCCCCATGGAGCTGCTGGTTCCTATGGCCAGTTCTGCCCCGCCAACGTCATTCCTAGTGCTCTCTGGTTTTGGCGGTGAGCCGGAGTGTTTCTGTTATAGATAAAAGTCCCTCTTATCCCTCCAACTCCTAGAGTGCACTCTCCTATGTGGTGGACATTATTTATGCATTTATAGGCTGTAGCTTTGTTGGAAAATGACAGGGCTTGGCCATAATTCTACAACATATGATGGTTTGGATATCCACAGAAGAAAACAAACCCTACAGGGGTGCAGACCTGAATTTCTGTCTCACAGTTGTTAAGACTGGACAGTTCCTGAAGGACATAACTATTTTTAGTACGTAAACAATTAGGGGACAGCAGAACATTATATCAATAATGAAGCATGTAAAACTCAATGTTTTTAACAAGATGCTTGTGTATGATCCTGCCAGCTCCATAGGCCAGATCACTGTTTGCCTAGAATCCTGCAGATGGGCAGAACTGGATTGACCAGATGGATGGGATGTTTCCCCTTCCATGGTGTTTAAGGAGGTGGGGCCATAGTTTGAAACAGGGCACCAGTTGGTAAGGTTTTGGGTACAGTTTATCCCTATAAAGCAGGCAGGATCTCTGGTGAAATTATGTTTCAGGAGGTTCTGGGGGTGTGTGAAACAAATGCCATTTGTGCAGTTTCACAAGTGCCTTGGGCTGGTTGTATGGGTGAGTTAAGTTAAAGCACTGGAATAGTCTCTTAGAAGGTGCAAGTGTGACTAGCAGAAGTCAAGGGGTTGGCAATTGTCCCCAGTGTAGATTGTTAATCACCATTGGACCAGGCAGGTTCAGGGGAAATGCAGGAGAAAGGCCAGTAGCCAGTTGGGGGTGTTGTATCCAGTATTCTTTTCAACACTCCCCTTCAGATGATTCTAGAAATGGTGACAGGTGAGGTTTCTTGTCACTATCCTCTAGTTACAGGGACTAGTACGGAGGGCAGGGTTGATAGGATGAGTGTGTCTGTGTGGGGTGTTTCCCTTACACCCAGCATGGACAAAGGAGCTGCTTCCCCGGTGTGGGTGGCTTAGCAAAGCAGTAGAATGCAGGCAAGAGTTACAACAGCAAGAATGTCAAATAGGAGTTCAACCCAGCACATCATTTTACTTATCTATTGATGTTGTTCAGTTGCTCAGTTGTATCTGACTCTTTGTGACCCCATGGCCTCAGCACACCAGGCTACCCTGTTCTTCATTATCTCTCAGAGGTTGCTCAAACTCATTTCCATTGAGTTGGTGATGTCCTCCAACCATCTCATCCCCTGTGGTGCCTGTCTTGAATAGGTCTCTCAGATTTTCCACTGGCTCACAGGTAGGTTATTCTTCTGTTGTGACTTGTGGTGTTTTTGGAGGTGAAAGCTTTAGTCTGAACAAATGTACCCAATTAGATATGCTTTGCAGTTTGACAGAAGTGGGCATGACAAAATATGGTATAGGGATCCTTCTATTTTGACAATAGTTGGTCTTTGGGAGACCCATCTTTCAAAGTTTTAAGAAATTTATCTCTGGGCTTATTTCTGAAGGAACTGCTCCTTCTGCTGTATATTTATTGGAACTGGCAGTGCCTTGTGGGTATCCTCCTGAATTGCTTTCTGAACTAGTCTTAGATTAATAGTATATCACAGGGCATGGTTTACTTCCTCTTCTGGTAGAATGTCAGTAGTAAGAAAAGGTCTCCCACAGGTCATTTCAAGTGGGCTTAGTCTCAGACCACTCTTGGGGGCTACATGGACCCTGAGGAGTACAGTAGGAAGCAAGGTGGTCCAGACTGCATGAGTTTCTTGGCAGAGCTTTGTTAAGGTTTTCTTTAAAGGATGGTTCATTTTCTCTACCTTCCAAGAGGTGTGCAGCATCTAATCTATCCCTAGGGCCATTATGAGTTCCTCTGGTTTTGCCTATAAAAGAGGGTCTGTTATCACTCTGCAGGGACTTGCAAATCCAAATTGAGAACTTACTTCTTTCATAAGGAGTTACAGGCTTCGTTCCCTGGAGAAGGAAATGCCAACCCACTCCAATATTCTTGCCTGGAGAATCCCACGGACAGAGGAGCCTGGCAGGCTATAGTCCATGGGGGTCGCAAGAGTCGGACATAGCAACTAAACCACCACCACAGGCTTCATCAGACTTTTCAGATTGGGTGGGAATGGCTTCAACTCATCCTGTAAAAGTATCAGTGAACACAAAAAGATATTTATATCATGATTATGGGGGCATTTGGGTGAAATCTAACTGGCGGTCTTCCCAAAGGTATATCCCGTGATGTTGAACTGGCCTGAGTAAAGAAGTGCGGAATTGGGTAAGTCTCTGGGTTATTATGGACACATAAATCACAGGCAAGCATCACTTGTTTCTACTGTTCTTTTAAGCTCCTTTGCAGAAAAAGCCTTTTGTGCCAAGTCCTATAGTACATCTCTCCCATAGTGGGTGGCATCATGTAAGCTCTTAGTGAGTTTCCATTGTTGGGCCTCAGGGATTAGAAACTTTAATTCAGTTCAGTTACTCAGTCATGTCCGTCTCTTGGCGACGCCATGGACTGCAGTACGCCAGGCTTCCCTGTCCATCACCAACTCCCAGAGCTTGCTCAAACTCATATCCATTGAGTCGGTGATGCCATCCAACCATCTCATCCTCTGCTATCCCCTTCTCCTCCTGCCTTAAATCATTCCCAGCATCAGGGTCTTTTCCAATGAGTCAGTTCTTTGCATCAGGTGGCCAAACCATTGGAGTTTCAGCTTCATCATCGGTCCTTCAAATGAATATTCAGGACTGAGTTCCTTTAGTATGAACTGGTTAGATTTCCTTGCAGTCCAAGGGACCCTCAAAAGTCTTCTCCAACACCACAATTCAAAAGCATCAATTCTTTGGCACTCAGCTTTGTTTATAGTCCAACTCTCACATCCATACATGACTACTGGAAAAACCAAAGCTTTGGCAAAGTAACGTCTCTGATTTTTAATATGCTGTCTAGGTTGGTCATAACTTTTCTTCCAAGGAGCAATCGTCTTTTAATTTCACGGCAGCAGTCACCATCTGCAGTGATTTTGGAGCCCCCCAAAATAAAGTCAGCTACTGTTTCCACTGTTTCCCCATCTATTTGCCATGAAGTGATAGGACTGGGTTCCATGATCTTAGTTTTCTGAATGTTGAGTTTTAAGCCAAATTTTCACTCTCCTCTTTCACTTTCATCAGAGGCTCTTTCATTCTTCTTTGCTTTCTGCCATAAGGGTGGTGTCATCTGCATATCTGAGGTTATTGATATTTCTCCTGGCAATCTTGATTCCAGCTTGTGCTTCATCCAGACCAGCATTTTTCATGATGTACTCTGCATATAAGTTAAATAAGCAGGGTGATAATATACAGCCTTGATGTATTCCTTTTCCAATTTGGAACCAGTCTGTTGTTCCATGTCCACTTCTAACTGTTGCTTCCTGACCTACATGCAGATTTCTGAGGAGGCAAGTCAGGTGGTCTGGTATTCCCTTCTCTTGAAAAATTTTCCACAGTTTGTTGTGATCCACACAGTCAAAGGCTTTGGCATAGTCAATAAAGCAGAAATAGATGTTTTTCTGAAACTCTCTTGTTTTTTCAATGATCCAGAGGATGTTGGCAATTTGATCTTGGTTCCTCTGCCTTTCCTAAATCCAGCTTGAACATCTGGAAGTTCATGGTTCACATACTGTTGATGCCTGGCTTGGAGGATTTTGAGCATTACATTCCTAATGTGTGTGATGAGTGCAATTGTGTGGTAGTTTGACCATTCCTTGGCCTTGCCTTTCTTTGGGATTGGAATTAAAACTCAACTTTTTCCAGTCCTGTGGCCACTGCTGTTTTTCAAATTTGCTGGCATATTGAGTGTAGCGCTTTCACAACATCATCTTTTAGGATTTGAAATAGCTCCACTGGAATTCCATCACCTCCATTAACTTTGTTTGTAGTGATGCTTCCTAAGGCCCACTTGACTTCATATTCCAGGATGTCTGGCTCTAGGTGAGTGATCACACCATCATGATTATCTGGGTCATGAATATCTTGTTTGTATAGTTCTTCTGTGTATTCTTGCCACCTCTTCTTAATATCTTCTGCTACTGTTAGGTCCATACCATTTCTGTCCTTTATTGTGCCCATTTTTGCATGATATGTTCCCTTGGTATCTCTAATTTTCTTAAAGAGATCTCTAGTCTTTCCCATTCTGTTGTTTTCCTCTATTTCTTTGCATTGATCACTGAGGAAGGCTTTCTTATCTCTCCTTGCTATTCTTTGGAACTCTGCATTCAAATGGGTATATCTTTCCTTTTCTCCTTTGCCTTTAGCTTCTCTTCTTTTCTTAGCTATTTGTAAGGCCTCCTCAGACAACCATTTCGCCTTTTTGCATTTCTTTTTCTTGGGGATGGTCTTGATCACTGCTTTCTTTCCAATGTCACGAACCTCCATCCATAATTCTTCAGGCACTCTTTCTATAAGATCCTATCCCTTGAATCTATTTGTCAGTTCCGCTGTATAGTCATAAGGGATTTGATTTAGGTTATACCTGAATGGTCTAGTGGATTTCCCTATTTTCTTCAATTTAAGAGTGTTTGGCAATAAGCAGTTCATGATCTGAGCCACAGTCCGCTCCTGGTCTTGTTTTTGCTGACTGTATAGGACTTCTCCGTCTTTGGCTGCAAAGAATATAATCAATCTGATTTCGGTATTGACCATCTGATGATGTCCATATGTAGAGTCTTCTCTTGTGTTGTTGGAAGAGGGTGTTTGCTATGACCAGTGCGTTCTCTTGGCAAAACTCTATTAGCCTTTGCCCTGCTTCATTCTGTACTCCAAGGCCAAATTTGCCTGTTACTCCAGGTATTTTTCAAGTTCCTACTTTTGCATTCCAGTCCCCTATAATGAAAAGAACATCTTTTTGGGGTGTTAGTTCTAGAAGGTCTTGTAGGTCTTCATGGAATCATTCAACTTCAGCTTCTTCAGCATTACAGGTCAGGGCATAGATTTGGATTACTGTGTTATTGAATGGTTTGCCTTGGAAATGAACAGATCATTCTATTGTTTCTGAGATTGTACCCAAGCACTGCATTTTGGACTCTTTTATTGACCATGATGGCTACTTCATTTCTTCTAAGGGATTCCTGCCCACAGTAATAGATATAATGGTTATCTGAGTTAAATTCACCCATTCCAATCCATTTTAGTTCGCTGATTCCTAGAATGTCAATATTCACTCTTGCCATCTCCTGTTTGACCACTTCCAATTTGCCTTGATTCATGGACCTAACATTCCAGGTTCCTATGCAATATTGCTCTTTACAGCACCAGACCTTGCTTCTATCACCAGTCACATCCACAATTGGGTGTTGTTTTTGCTTTGGCTCCGTCTCTTCATTCTTTCTGGAGTTATTTCTCCTCTGATCTCCAGGAGCATATTGGGCACCTACCAGCCTAGGGAGTTCATCCTATCTTTTTGCCTTTTCATACTGTTCATGGGGTTCTCAAGGTAAAAATACTGAAGTGGTTTGCCATTCCCTTCTCCAGTGGACCACATTCTGTCAGACCTCTCCACCATGACCTCTCTGTCTTGGGTGGCCCCACATGGCATGGCTTAGTTTCATTGAGTTAGATGACTGTGGTCCATATGATCAGATTGGTTAGTTTTCTGTGTTTGTGGTTTTCTTTCTCTCTGCCCTCTGGTGGAGAAGGATAAGAGACTTATGGAAGCTTCCTGATGGGAGAGACTGACTAGGGGGAAACTGGGTCTTGTTCTGATGGGTGGGGCCATGCTCAGTAAATCTTTAATCCAATTTTCTGTTGATGGGTGGGGCTGTGTTACCTCCCTGTTATCTGACCTGAAGCCAAACTATGGTGGAGGTAATGAAGATAATGGTGACCTCCTTCAAAAGGCTATGAAATCTGCTATGATTTCATTAGAAACTTACCCTCCTTTTTATGCCAGCCTGTGCTTCCCTTTTCATAGCCCCACTTCTCAGCATGTTCTTACTGCTGTGGGGAATACCTGGGGAGGCTAGGGGGTTCAGGGGGCCAATCACCAGAGGCGTAACTTGTTCAGGTTGCCGCAGTCAAGCTGCCTGTTTTGCAGTTTGATCAGCTTTGCTGTTTCTTTGGCCCACAAAGGATCCATCCCTCTGATGACCCCTACTATGGACCATTGCTGCCTTGATTGAGAGCTCCACTCTTTCTAAAAGAACCAGAATCAAATCTTTACATTTGGGGGGAAATTTCTAGTGGTTAACATTTCAATTTCTTTCCAAATGGCAGCATGAGCTTGTAGCATGTGGAGCCTACATTTTGAGTCAGTAAAAACATGCAGTTTCTTATCCTTCCCTAATTGCAAAGCTCTCCTTTGTGCAGTTAGTTCAGCCTTCTGGGCTAGTGTCTGGGGTGGTGGGGCCTAGGCTGCTATGATTTCATCTTGACTAACCTTGGCATACCCTGCCTTTTAGGTTCCCATTTCTATAAAACTGCTCCCATTAGTAAACCATTTGACTCCTGTCTGTCAAGAGGTTCATCTAGAAGATCGGACCAGCTATGGTAAGTTTGGTCTATGGTCTCTATACACTGATGCAATTAGTCTGTACTTTTGACTGCTGGAAGCAGAGTTGCTGAGTTTGGTGTTTAGCACACCATTAAGGTACTGTCAGAGATGTCCATTAGGCAGGTCTAATATCTTTTTAACTTTTCTCCTGTCAACCAATGATGTCCTTTGACCTTCAGCACAGATTGTACCCGATGAGAGGTTAACACAACTAAGTGTCATCCCAGGGTGAACTTGAAGGCCTTATTAACCAACAGGTCTGTGGCTGCTACTGCCCACAGGCAGCTTGGCCTCCCAAGGCCACTAGTCCAGTTGTGAAAATTAAGTCACTGGCCGCTGATCTGGTCCCAGCTTTTTGGTCGGGTCTCCTAGTGCTGTCCCTGACTTCTTATGAACATACAGGGTAAAGAGTTTTCCAAATTTGGAAGCCCCAGTGCTGGCACTCTACTCAACTCAGGCTCTAGAGTCTCAAATGTCCACTGGTGGTCCTTATTCCATGGAAGGGGTTCCCTTTCTCCTCCCTTTAAAACCTCGTAGGCCATAAGACCATAATTTGGAATTCAGATATGACAGAATCCAGTCATTTTGAGAAAGCCTCGGGTTGCCTCTTTGTGCCTGAAGATAGTAATGAACTACTTGCTGTTTTTGATCTATGGCCACGGCTTGTGCTTATGGGGGTCAAAACAAATCTTAAATACTGAACCTTTTGCTGTGAGATCTGAGCCTTGATTTAGGGAGATTTTATGTACCATTCTTGTAAAAAAATTTAGGACCTTAACAATATGTTGATCTGAATCTTGCATTGTCTCACTACTTATCAATAAATCATAAAAATATTGTAGGCGAGTCCCTTCTCAAGGCTTAGCCCCCTTGATGATGCTTTTCCAACAAGATGGGGGCTGTCTTCAAAGCCCTGTAGAATCACTGTTCAGGTATATTGGGTAGCCTACAGGGTGCCAGGGTCCCTCCATTCAAAGGCAAAGAAATTTGCGCAAACCATCATCAAAATCAGCATTCCAGGAAAACAAAGTTTTCTTAGGAGAGAGAGAAACCAAGTCTAGTCTTGCACCAATCTACACTTAAAATCCATTTACCTAAATAAATTTAATCTAGTCTTAGAAAGTTCTGACCATGTACAAAACTTTTCATAAACCTCCTACAACTTTCTGTATCCATATTATCCTGTCTTTCACTTTCTTTTTTATCCAGAAACAACCAGCTCTAGGACACCCACCACTTTTTCCCTCATACCTTGCCACTCCTCATACCTTCTTCTACCAAAAACATACTTTCAATTTTCCTTGTATACAGAAATATTTCCCTTATAATTGTTAACTTTAAAGCCTTAATCTCTAGCAAAAACTAAGAAACAAGTAAATGTTTGTCATACTAGCATTTCCTGACTGGAATATCCCATACCCTCCAGAAACATGTATTTTCTCAAGAACAATTTCTTTCCTCAATGTAGGTATAGGACATGTGTTTAATAAATCAAAATATCTTTAGTTTTTCTCTTGTAAGGAGACAAAGCAAATAAATTTAGACCTATTTAGCAATTAATATTCCAATATTTTATCTTACTTGAAATGGCTTGGATATTCAATGAGTTCCCATCTTTAACTTTAATTTCAAATTACCAAAATCTGGAGGGACTATTTTAGATGGGAATTTCCAAAACCAAATTATTCCTATAGAGTTTACCAAAAGTCCTTATCTCTGTTACATTTCCTTAAAGGTTTCATCATATCAGGTGATTTTCCTTGTTGACAAATTTTATAGCAGAAACAATATGCACTTATTGGTTTCAAGTAACTGAGTACAGTAAAAAATATTATACTTAATGACTTAATACTTAATGACTCTAAAGACAAGTCTGTGTTAATTAAATCCATAAGCTTAAGCTAGCTCTAATGCCAGATATTAATTTATTACTATTTCCCAGATCACATTAATCTGAAATGTACCCTGGTGAGTTTCTTTTATATTTCTGAAAATGTATATACATGCTTAATGTCCTTTAAGCCAATTAAATACACTCTCATTTATAAGTTAATTTTTACATAAACCAGAACCAGAGATAACATAATTTTCCTGATTGAATTTTAAAAATCTGAGAGACTGCAGATGGATAAAATGGCTCCTGAGAGCCCAAGCAAGACACTTACGTTGTAAAGGCAGAGCGAACGGCCAGCTGCTCCTGTGGGCTGTGCTTTCATGCCAAGCTTTACACGCTGTGCCATGCCCACAGTGTGGCAGGGCCTCACAGGGCTATTCGGACTGACGTAGATACCTGTAAATAAATAAACTGTACATGAAACAGGGGCTCTTTCGAGTCCACTGACTGAGACTCAGCATGTGGCCAGTGACAGACTCTTAGAGACACAGGCGGGAAACAGAGACGGTCTTGCCGCGAGGTGGCCTCCAGAGGACTCTGTCCAGCCCATCATCCCTCAGCCTTCTGCAAGCTGGAGTCGGGAACAAAACAGAAAAGCACTGGGTGGGGGGAAGTTGTGAAACAGGTGACCCAACAGAGAGTCTCCAGGGTGAAAAGGGACAAGAGTGTAGGTGTGAGGACCGAGGCAGTGAAGAAGGGAGAAGGGACAAAAAGACTAAAAAGAAGACTTAAAAAAAGACTAAAAAAAAGAGAAAGAGAGAGTTTGCCATTTCAACCCAACCCTCTTGGGTTCTATTCACCAAGGGACCAAGGAAATCCTGCATTTGCGACAACATGGATGGACACGATGAGGCCATTATGCTAAGTGAAATAATGAACAGAGAAAGATAGATAACAGATAGATATCGATCTATCTATAGATAATAGATAAAGAAAGAGAAATAACAGAGAAAGATAAATACTGCATGGTATCACTTTCATGGGCTGGATTAGAGGAAATAGGGAGGGGTGGGTAAAAGGGTTTTGTTGTTGTCCAGTCGCTCAGTCATGTCCAAATTCTGTGACCCCATGGACTACAGCCATTTGGTTATAAGATGAAGAAGGTCTGCAGATGTTATGTAAAGCATGCTGACTATATTTGATAATACTGATATATAAATAAATTTATTATTAATAAAAAATTATTATTAAAAATATTTTCACCAAAAAAATATATATGAATGGGTAGTGATGGATGTTAACAAATTAATTAGAAGGGGGAATACCTTAAAAACATAAATGTATATCAGATCACCACAATGTACACTTTAAATATCTTACAATTTTGTTTATAAATTATACCTCAATAAAGTTGAAAAATAGTAAAATATGAGAGAAACTGTAGCAGGGGCAAAGCTAGGTCTTTGTGAGGATTGGCCTTTTTCTGGTTCATTTTATTCAAAGGCATAGCTTTTGAGGAGTCTAAAATTAGACTGGGTAGTTAAGAGGACTCTTTACCTGGCTGGGCCTTGAAAAATTGACTAATTTCTTTAAGTTTGTGTGGGACTTTCCCAGTTTTTGCACCAAATATCCTGCATCCTTATAAACCCCTCCAGGCCCAGGAAAACTTGGGCAGTGGGTTCAAGCCTTAAACTCAAACTTCTATGCATGAGATGGCTGAAAACTCTGGCGCTCTGTCTTAACTGGTCATCATGAGTCAGTAAATGCCAGAAGGGCTAACGGGATACCTAGTGTCCCCAAAGACACCCAGATCATTTCCATGGTCAGATTTTAAAATTTGCTTTTACTTTAAGTCTTTTACTAAATCTTTCAGAAACTATCATCGTTCAGGGCTCAGCTCAAATATCTTTTCCAAAAGAGACCTATGTAAAGTGGCCATATTCTTAGGGCTCATTCTGTAAGAGATCTATGACATGTTCTTTATGGCTGTTATTTGTATCTCAAATTATTCATTTGATTATATGCTTTCTGTCTGACTAACCCTAATCTAAGTGTATGTTCGGTGATATGAATTCTTAAGAGCACAAACTTTGTCCAGCTTGTTTGCTTCCACATATAGAAGGCTTCCCTTGTGGCTCAGACAGTAAAGAATCCACCCACAATGCAGGAAGCCTGGGTTTGATTCCTGGGTTGGGAAGATCCCCTGGAGGAGGGCATGGCAAACCACTCCAGTATTCTTGCCTGGAGAATCCCATGGACAGAGGAGCCTGGCAGGCCCCAGCCCACAAAGAGTCGGACACTACTGAGTGACTAAGCACACACACAGGCTATCTAGAACATTTTCTGCAATTCCTAGGTCCTAAAGAAACACTTGTTGAATGTGTAAATAAATGGATGGATATTTCCTGCTGAGTTGTGTTTTCAGAGTTTCTCAAGACCTTAAGGCTGCCTCACTGAAAGTTCAGTTCAGTTCAGTCACTCAGTCATGTCTAGCTCTTTGTGACCCCATGGACTGCAGCACATCAGTCTTCCCTGTCCAACACCAATCCCGGAGCTTGCTCAAACTCACATCCATCGAGTCAGTGATGCCATCCAACCATCTCATCCTCTGTCGTCCCCTTCTCCTCCTGCCCTCAATCTTTCCCAGCATCAGGGTCTTTTCCAATGAGTCAGTTCTTCACATCAGGTGGCCAAACCATTGGAGCTTCAGCTTCAGCATCAGTCCTTCCAATGAACACCCAGGACTGATCTCCTTTAGGATGGACTGGTTGGATCTCCTTGCAGTCCAAGGGACTCTCAAGAGTCTTCTCCAACACCACAGTTCAAAAGCATCCATTCTTCGGTGCTCAGCTTTCTTTATAGTCCAGATCTCACATCCATACATGACTACTGGAAAAAACACCTTTGACTAGATGGACCTTTGTTGGCAAAGTAATGTCTTTGCTTATTTATATGCTGTATAGGTTGGTCATAGCTTTTCTTCCAAGGAGCAAGCATCTCTTAATTTCATGGCTGCAGTCACTGTCTGCAGTGATTTTGGAGCCCCCCAAAAAGTAAAGTCTGTTTCCATTTTTTCTATTCGCCATGAAGTGATGGGATCAGATTCCATGATCTTAGTTTTCTGAATGCTGAGTTTTAAGCCAACTCTTTTACTCTCTGCTTTCACTTTCATCAAGAGGCTCTTCAGTTCCTCTTCACTTTCTGCCATAAGTGCCATGTCATCTGCATATCTGAGGTTATTGATATTTCTCCCAGCAATCTTGATTCCAGCTTGTGCTTCTTCCAACCTGGTATTTCTCATGATGTACTCTGCATATAACTTAAATAAGCCGGGTGACAATATACAGCCTTGATGTACTCCTTTTCCTATTTGGAGCCAGTCTGTTGTTCCATGTCCACTTCTAACTGTTGCTTCCTGACCTGCATACAGGTTTCTCAAGAGGCAGGTCAGGTGGTCTGGTATTCCCATGTCTTCCAGAACTTTCCCCAGTTTGTTGTGATCCACACAGTCAAAGGCTTTGGCACAGTCAATAAAGCAAAAGTAGATGTTTTCTGGAACTCTCTTGCTTTTTCAATGATCCATCAGATGT
Source organism: Dama dama (assembly GCF_033118175.1). Taxonomy (NCBI): domain Eukaryota; kingdom Metazoa; phylum Chordata; class Mammalia; order Artiodactyla; family Cervidae; genus Dama; species Dama dama. Next base: position 5,417,155 of record NC_083687.1, on the reverse strand, counting down.
TGGCAATTTGATCTCTGGTTCCTCTGCCTTTTCTAAAACCAGTTTGAACATCTGGAAGTTCATGGTTCATGTACTGTTGAAGCCTGGCTTGGAGGATTTTGAGTATTATTTTGCTAGTGTGTGAGATGAGTGCAATTGTGCAGTAATTTGAACATTCTTTGGGATTGGAATGAAAACTGACCTTTTCCAGTCCTGTGGCCACAGCTGAGTTTTCCAAATTTGCTGGCATATTGAGTGTAGCACTTTCACAGCATCATGTTTGAGGATATGAAATATCTCAGCTGGAATTCCATCACCTCCACTAGCTTTGTTTGTAGTGATGCTTCCTAAGGCCCACTTGACTTCACATTCCAGGATGTCTGGCTCTAGGTGAGTGATCACAGCATCGTGATTATCTGGGTCATGAAGATCTTTTTTGTACAGTTCTTCTGTGCATTCTTGCCACCTCTTCTTAATATCTTCTGCTTCTGTTAGGTTCATACCATTTCTGTCCTTTATTGAGCCCATCTTCACATGAAATGTTCCCTTGATATCTCTAATTTTCTTGAAGAGGTCTCTAATCTTTCCCATTCTGTTGTTTTCCTCTATTTTTAAAAAATTGATCACTGAGGAAGGCTTTCTTCTCTCTCCTTGCTATTCTTTGGAACTCTGCATTCAAATGGGTATATTTTTCCTTTTCTCTTTTGGCTTTAGCTTCTCTTCTTTTCTCAGCTACATTGGAAGTTATGTCTCAGTAAATAACTCCCTCCTGACAATCTGGGTTTCCTTCTCCAGTGGACTGAAACTGAATCATTTAGTGAGACTACTTGTCCAACTGGTTTTTCACAGGTAAAGCAAGGAGCACAAGACAAGACCCAGCAGTTTATCTTAGAATAATTTAAATTCACTATGAAACTCACAGCTCAACTGCCCATGAACATCTTCATATGTCCTTCAGAAAGTCATGCAGGAGTGGCTTTATGTTAATGATCAGTCTGTCAAAGCAAAATGCAAATGATTATTCATCACTCTGGTGAGTGTGTGAACTAGTGTTGTGGACTGTTGATGAACTAGCTCAGAGGGAGAGGTCAGGTACCAGGGAATCACACGGTGGCAGACTGTCATCAGTGCATTATCCCCAAGTGCTCTCAACGGTCAAGGAGATGCTAAAGGAAAAATAAAACTGAAACTGGAGGCTGGTTTAAGGAGAATGATTATGCTGTGATTGTGGTGTTTCTTATGAAGAACACCCTTGACAGTAAATATTAAGATATGATTCATAAAATACAATTTAGGGATACTTTCTCTGTAAGTTGGAGAGTATTTTACTCATAGATCTGTGGTACAGGGAACTGAAAGAGGGCAAAACATTTTTTTGAGTGCTTATATAAGTCAGGTTAATAAAGTAAGATATATTAATATAAACACAATTATATGAAGACAACAACAATAGCTGTCATTAACTGGGTCAATCAGAATTCTTGGATCCATCTTCAACTCTATTCTTCCTCTCACACCATATACTCAACCATTCTGCAAGTCCTCTTGCCTCTGTCATCAAAATACATCCATAATGTGATCATTTCCATCATCTCTAGTGTTCCCATCCTGTTCCAAGGTCTCATCCACTCTTGCCTGAATTATTGCAATGAACTTTAACTGATACTATATAACTCATTCCTAAATTTGTTGAACATTTAATGGCAGCTTCAGCAAAGGCAATGTATCTTTGTTTATGAACAAGTTGAATAAAATCAAACAGCTGCTTATTTAAGCTTTTGAGTGGTGAGGGGGAAAGCCATTGTCAGTAGTGATGGGAAGAGGCAGACAATGACCAGCCAGTCAAATCCTTGCTGCATGTTTCCATAAATAAAGTTTTATTGGAACACAAGAATGCCCACTTATTTGCATATGATATATATATCATATATATATGCCCATGTTACAATGGCAGCATTGAATAGTTCAGAGACCAAGTAATCTGCAAAGCTTAAAATATTTACCATTAAAAAAAAACCCATCAAATTCATAGGAAAAAAAGATTAGATATGTGATTGCAAGAGGCAGGGGGTGCAGGGAAGGGGAATTGGAGGAAGGTGATCAAAAGGTAAAAACATCCAATTATAAGATAAACAAGTTCCAAGAATGTAACATGTGACATGACTGTGGTTAACATTGCTATTAACTATGTGATGCTCAGTAAAGTCATTAAAGAGTAGAACCTAAGTGATCTAATCACAAGGAGATATTTATTCTTGTCTTTTTATTGTATTCATATGAAATTTTGATGCTAACTGAACCTACTATAGTCATCATTTCATAATATATATAAATCAAGCCATCATACTTGATGCCTTAAACTTAATAAATACAGTGATGTGAGTCAATTATTTCTCAATAAAACTGGAAAAAACTTACTATTTGGCCTTTATGAAAAAGCTTGCCAATTCCTAAGCTATAGGACATATCTAGTATTCTATTAAAACCACTGTAATAGGGCTTACTATGTTTACTTTGCTTAAGTCTAGCGAGTAAATTTCTATATGCACTATTCTTGAATTTCTAGAATACATGTGTAAAGAAATGTTGTCAAAAGTCAGATCGAGATTATGTTGCCTTCCCTAACACAGCCCTAATTGTATTTTCAAGAAGCGTAAAACTCAGTTTCAGTGATCTGAAAATAATATCAGAAGTAATTAAATTCTCGGGCCATCACAAATTAAAATTAGTTCTCTGGCCAAATTGCAACAAATGTTCTTTGTGGCTCCATTTCTGTTACATTTACAAGTTGGATTAGATTCTTCTTTTTCTTTTTTTTACTAAATTGGACCAATTTTTGGAAGAAATCATTCCATTCTGGAAGCTTCCTTTGAGGCACATGTTCATTTATTGCCTGATGTGAGATGATCTTACTGATGAACTATCTACATTACTCCCATGTTGGATCATCCAGTCCCAAGAGTTTAGATAGCATATATAAACTCTATATTCTTAACAGATCTCAACTTACTCACTTTCACGGCTCCCCCGACATTTCCCTGCATCTTATTTTTGTCCAGAACTACACTCTCAGTCTCCCCCAGCCTCATCTGCTTTGCTTCAGACTCCAGCTAGTTGTGGACACCCCATCCTTCTAGCATCTCAGGCTAAACAGCCTGGACTCAGCCTCAGACTACTCTCTCATATTCTGTATCAGAACTAAAAGACAATCTTATCAGTCCAAAAAATCCCCACCCAGAATCTTGTCCCTTCTCAGTATCTCCCTGCTTACCACCTCAGCCCCATCTCCTCTTCTGATAATTCACCAGCTTCCCAGTTGATCTCCCAATGCAGCAGCCAGAATGATCCTGCCAGAGCTTATATCAGACTTCTCCTCTGCTCAAAGCCCTCCAACTGTTACCAAGTTTAAGCTTGTATTACCTGCTGCATGACTGGCTGATACATTGAGAGATGAGTTTTTAAGGCAAGGAATAGCAACTTTATTCGGAAAGCCAGCAGACTGAGAGGATGGTGGACTTGTGTCCCAAAGAACCATCTTATCTGAGTTAGAATCCAGGCTTCTTTTATAACTATTTAAGAGAGGAGGCAGTCAAACATTTTCTGGTTTTGGTCAGCCTCTGGAGGGGATGTATGAATTTCTTCCTCCCACAGTCATTCACAGGTGGGCCTGTTCAGGCTGTTTCCTGTGGGTTAAACAGAAGTATTTTAGCTTAATGCTCATTACCTGGGAGGCAGGGTTCCCAGAGATGGGCCACTATGTATAATTTAAGCTTATAGGCAACATCCCTTAAGATTAACAGCTGATCACTCCCCAAAACTCTGCAGTCCAGAAGGGAGTAGCAGGAAATATTTAAAGCAATGAAAGGGAAAAATCTATAACCAAGATTACTCTAGCCAGTAAGGATCTCATTCAAAATCAGTGGAGAAATCAAAAGTTAAGACAAGCAAGAATTAAGAGAGTTCAGTACCACTAAACTGGCTTTCCCTGGTAGTGCAGATAGTAAAGAATCCACCAGCAATGCAGGAAACCCAGGTTCAACCCCTGGGTTGGGAAGATCTCCTGGAGAAGGGAATGGCTACCCACGCTAGTATTCTTGCCTGGAGAATTCCATGGACAGAAGAGCCTGGTGGGCTACAGTCCCTGGGGTTGCAAAGAGTTGGACATGACTGAGCAGCTAACACTTTCACTTTCAAATTGGCTTTAAAACAAGTGCCAAAGGGATTCTTTGGGCAGGAGACAGAAGAGAAGGGAAAGACCTATGAAAACAAACCCAGAACACTTAAGAAAATGGCAATAGGAACATATATATAAAAAAATGACTTTAAATGTAAATGGATTAAATTCCCCAACCAAATGACACAGACTGGCTGAATGGATACAAAAACAAGATCCCTATATATGCTGCCTCCTAGAGACCCACTTCAGAGCTAGAGACATATACAGATGAAAGAGAGGGGATGGAAAAAGATATTCCATGCAAATGGAAATCAAAAGAAATCTGGAGTAGCAACTCTCATATCAGGTAAAATAGACTTTAAAATAAAGACCAGGGGCTTCCCTTGTAGCTCAACTAGTAAAGAATCTGCCTGCACTGCAGGAGACCCTGGTTCAATTCCTGAGTTGGGAAGATCCCCTGGAGAAGGGAATGGCTACCCACTCCAGTATTCTGGCTTGGAGAACTCAGTCCATGGGGTCACAAAGAGTTGGACATGACTGAGTGTCTTTCACTTTAATGAAACAACCTGGAGAAAAGGTGGTGCTCGAGAGGGGAGACAAATAGGAAGAAAAACAGTCACATTTCAGAATAATATGCAAAGATTAAAGTATACAAATGTCTAAAATAAAGACCATTACAAGAGACAAGGAAGGGCACTACATGATGATCAAGGGACCAATCAGAGAAGACATAACAATTGCAAATACTAATATACCCAACATAGTAGCGCCTCAATACATAAGGCAAATGCTAACAGACATAAAAGAGGAAATCAGCATTAACATACTAATAGTAGTAGACTTTAACATCCCACTTACACCAATAAACAGGTCATCCAGACAGAAAATCAGTAAGGAAACACAAGCTTGAAATGATACATTAGACCAGATAGACCTAATGGCTATCTATAGGCTATTACATTCAAACACAGAAGAATGCATTTTTTTCCTCAAGTGCCCACAGAACATTCTCCAGCATGGATCACATCTTGGATCACAAATCAAGCCTCAGTAAATTTAAGAAAATTGAAATTGTATCAAGCATCTTTTCTGACTATAACACTATGAGATTAGATATCACTTACAGGAAGAAAACTAAAAAGCACAAACAGCTGGAGGCTAAACAACACACTTCTAAATAACCAAGAGGTCACTGCAGAAATCAAAGAGGAAAAAAAAAAAACGCTAGAAACAAATGGCAATGAAAACATGATGACTCCAAACCCATGGGATGCAACAAAAGCAGTTCTAAGAGGGAAGTTTATAGTAATACAATCCCCCAAGAAACAAGATAAACATTAAAATAAACAACCTAACCTTACACCTAAAACAATTAGAAAAAGAAAAATAAACAAACAAAAAATCTCCCAAAGTTTGTGATTGTCTTAGAATGCAGAAGGTTCTGCTGTATCACATGGTGAGAGTCAGAGTGAAAGTCCCTGCAGCAGCCTGTGTGGTCCAGGCCCTGAGGCCTCCCCAGCGCATCTCCTCACTCCCCTCAAATTCTGAGGTGGATGCGCAGGCCACTCCATACTCCTGGACCCTTGTGACCATATCGTCCTTTGCATCTGGTCTTCTCTGTGCCTGGACCATCTGTGAAGCTTCCTTGCTCACTTACTCCATGTCTCTGCTCCAGTATCACTTTATCAAAAAGGTTGTACTGACTGCCTTTGCCTCACCATTGCTCTCTTTCTAGAACATGCATAACTTTTATTATATCACCTACCACCACCTGGTATATGCTTTTTTACTTTTAGGATCTCAGAATAAGGACTTTGTTCATTGCTGTGAACCCAAGTGCCTAGAAGAGTGCCTGATACGTGGGAAATTTTTAATACGTATTCTTGAATGAATGAATGGTCACTTACCTGTGTTCCTGGTTCCATGTTCAACCCTTTACATACGTTATCCTATTGGATTCTCATGGCAGAAAATATCGTGACAGCCTTTTAATGTTGGTGAGTGATTTTCCCTAAGTCCCACAGACTGTAAGTACATCAAGATGTGCAGGTTTCAAATCACCAAGCTTTCTTATTGCCTCTTCTACTGCTTCTTATGAGAAGCTTACAAGAAATTTACAAAAAGATCACTAACATTATTAGATGTTAAAATTGAACCACGGGTACTTCTTGGACTCAGAACAGATTTGTGTTAGCAGTGAGAGGAGTTATATTCCACTTCACTTGTGCCTGAGGACTTAAGACAGTAGATACAAAACATCCATATTCCAAACCCTGCAGCACCTGCAAATTTGATGTACACAAACTGGTCTTCTGGTGATTAGCCATTCTTTCTCAGTGAGAGAGTAAAAGGGTTGGGGTTCAACTGGCCAAGGAATTGAAGATAGAGAAGAGTTTTCTTTAGACCTAATACCTGCCATAGTGGGGGTGGAGAGATTTTCCCTAACTAGTGTGAGGATTTATTATTATTATTTTTTAAGGTGAGTCGCACACGTTTATTGCGGGTCCCAGGTGGGATGGGGCCCCGGCATGTGCTCTGGTGCGGCCTGGCCGCGCAGCGCGTGCTAACCGTCTGGAAGACACCGGCTGCTTCTTGCTGGAGCTGGCGTGGAAGCAGCCCGGCAACGCAGGCAGAAGGCTTGTCAGGCCCCTTCCCGTGCGAGGGGCTTGCCTGCTTCGTGTGTGCGTGCGTGTGCAGGCGTGTCCGACTCTGTGTGACCCCATGGGCTGTAGCCCACCAGGCTCCTCTGTCCATGGGATTCTCAAGGCAAGAATACTGGAGTGGGTTGCCATTTCCTTCTCCTAGTATGAGGATTTAATGGAAGTACCCTTACCCAGTGCGTGGGCGTACACAGAAACCACACAGCTTGCTGCAGTATTTTGGCAACTGGAGGGAGGCTGGAACCCGAGGACCAGAAGGCAGGGGGGACAGAGCTGGAAGGTGAATGGGGGAATCCAGCCCAGCAGAGAAGGACAAACCTTGGGTTTTCCAAATATTTAGGAAGATTCAAATTGCAGTGTGATTTAAGACCTAGCAGCAGACACTCTGGCCTCAGGAGGAAGTTTGAACACACAGAAGAGGGTAAAAGTGACAACAGAACAACCCCACCCCCTAGCTGCCCAGGGCAGCCATGAGCTGGTGAAGCCACCCCAGCCCCCTTAGTCCTGGTGGGACTGTCCTTCTGTCCCTGGAAGGTGGAGCGTGGTGGCCTCCAGCAGCGATGGACGCGATGCGCGGTGGCCTCCGGCAGCGATGGACGCGATGCGCGGTGGCCTCCGGCAGCGATGGACTCGTCCTCTTGTGGCATTGCTCCTTCCCTTGCCCCTTCCCTCACTCTCCCAATATGTTTCTTGGGATCATCTCCTAAACAAACCTCCAGCCCTCAAACCCTAGTCTCAAGATCTACCTCTGGGAATCTGAACCTAAAGGAGACCCTGGCAAACATCTACGATCTGTGAGGCCGGAGTTCAGGAATAGTGGACGTTGGCGCACAAGCAGGTTAGGTCACTGGCCTTGTTCTGACACACACGAGGACATGCATTTTCCTGATGATGGGCTCCTCTCTCTGCACCGCATAGGAATGCGCAGGAGAGGAGAGCCTTGCAGCTGTGCCCCTGGAGACCTGGGGTGGCACGGGGGTGGGCGTGTGGAGGGGGCAGTCCCTGACCCTGTTCCCCAGGTTCTGTGGAAGGTGGGCAGCCTGCCCTGCTGACGTCTGTGCTTTCACTCGGGGAGTGGGGGCCAGGACGTGAAAGGCAAGGAGCTTCCCCTGCATTGAGGCAGAGGTCCTCCCCGGCCCCACCCAGTGAACGCTGACTGACCATGAAGAAATGCCAGATGGATGCCGCTGCTGACCTGAGCTGCACTCCCCAGCACACCTCAGACACAAACTCAGAACTCGGTTCGCATATGACAGGACTAGAAAATGACCCCACGCAACCACCGACTTTTTAGGACCCTTCTGCAAAACACAATCTGAAACTACTTTAGACTCTAAAGCAGTGGTCCCCAACCTCTTTGGCACAAGCAGCCAGTTTTAAAGAAGAAAATTTTTCCGTGGAACAAGGTAAGGGGGAATGGTTTGGAGATGATTCAAGCACATTACTTTCATTATGCCGCCGCTGATCTGACCGGAGGCAGAGCTCAGGCAGTGACAAGCCGTGGGAGCTGGCTGTAAATACAGAGGAAGCTTCACTCCCTTGCCCACTGCTCACCTGCTCTGTGTGTGGCCTGGTTCCTGATGTCCAGGTACCAGTTCATGGTCTAGTAGTTAGAGACCCCGCAACTAAGGCCATTCTACGCACTGTAGATGGAAAGAGTTTTCTTATTACTTAGAGATGGTATAAATGTATACTGTATTTAAGACGTTAAATTTTCTCTTGGTTCGTGATCTATCAGTTTGTTAAGCTATTTTGTAAAGACCAGAAAGAAATGTAGAGCTACACATGACACTTAGACTTTGTCAGATGCCTGTCACTCTCTGTTAGTCTTGTGTTCAATTTCCTACTTTAGCTTCTGGTTAACGCCACACACAAAAGCATCAGCTCAATCTTAAAATTCTAAGCCATCTTTCTTTTCTATCCATAGCATATATGGTTCAATAATATTGTATTTCACCTACTCTAGTACATAAAATTTATGTACAGACTGTCTCTTCCTAGACATTGTTACCATCTCTTCTTAGATTTCTACTTGTAAGGAGAAGTTGGCCTCATTGGAAGAAACTAGCTCTCTTCAAAACACAGTTCCCTATTACCTGACCAACCAAACTATCATTTTTCAACATGATAGTTCTCTTATTTTAGAAGTACATTTTAAAGTACAGATCTCATAATTATAGACAAAATAATCCTTAAAAACATTCACATATTTCCTTTCTCATAGAAAATCCAGTATTGTGGCATTACATCTTTTGTATGTTAAAAATATCAGGATGTATATTATTGAATTTCATGCTAGATTTTCAATGGACTTACTGATACATGGGCATTCTGTGTCTTAAATTTCATTGTTTTATATGTATGTAACAGGCATAATATATATTTACACAAATTCTGAAAGAGATGGGAATACCGGACCACCTGACCTGCCTCTTTAGAAACCTATATGCAGGTCAGGAAGCAACAGTTAGAACTGGACATGGAATAACAGACTGGTTCCAAATAGGAAAAGGTGTACGTCAAGGCTGTATATTGTCACCCTGCTTATTTAACTTATATGCAGAGTACATCATGAGAAACGCTGGGCTGGATGAAGCACAAGCTGGAATCAAGTTTGCCGGGAGAAATATCAATAACCTCAGATATGCAGATCACACCACCCTTATGGCAGAAAGTGAAGAGGAACTAAAAAATCTCTTGATGGAAGTGAAAGAGGAGAGTGAAAAAGTTGGCTTAAAGCTCAACATTCAGAAAACTAAGATCATGGCATCTGGTCCCATCACTTCATGGGAAATAGATGGGGAAACAGTGGAAACAGTATCAGACTTTATTTTAGGGAGCTCCAAAATCACTGCAGATGGTGACTGCAGCCATGAAATTAAAAGACGCTTACTCCTTGGAAGGAAAGTTATGACCAACCTAGACAGCATATTAAAAGCAGAGACATTACTTTGCCAACAAAGGTCCGTCTAGTCAAGGCTATGGTTTTTCCAGTGGTCATGTATGGATGTGAGAGTTGGACTGTGAAGAAAGCTGAGTGCTGAAAAATTGATGCTTTTGAACTGTGGTGTTGGAGAAGACTCTTGAGAGTCCCTTGGACTGCAAGGAGATCCAACCAGTCCATCCTGAAGGAGATAAGCCCTGGGTGTTCATTGGACGAACTGATGCTGAAGCTGAAACTCCAGTACTTTGGCCACCTGATGTGAAGAGCTGACTCATTTGAAAAGACCCTGATACTGGGAAAGATTGAGGGCAGGAGGAGAAGGGGATGACAGAGGATGAGATGGCTGGATGGCATCACCGACTGGATGGTCATGGGTTTGAGTAAACTCTGGGAGTTGGTGATGGACAGGGAGGCCTGGTGTGCTGCAATTCATGGGGTCGCAGAGTCGGACACGACTAAGCGATTGAACTGAACTGAACTGATACAATATATAAAATATATAAATGTACAATGTGCATGTTATTTATAATGAGTATGATTGTAACGTGTAATATTATATATATTTTACACACAAATATATTGGTTTCATACAGCATATATGAGATATACCTAGAATATATATCACATATGTATTTATAGACACACATTTGTTACCCATAGCATATATCAAACCTATTTATGTCTTGTATATCATATATGTGTTTTTTACTGAAGTCATTGACTTCATTTTCAGCTGTTTCACTTTTCTCTCTTGTGTTCATTCTTTAAAAGTCCTCTCCATCCTCACCTCACCTCTGCGTCAGGGGATGTGCTTTATTTACAGATTAGGCTCCTGCAGTAACATTTGAAGGACTGATGTGGCCTGGAATGTGTTTACTATTCTGTTTAGATAGTAATCAGATCGAATCCTTCCAGAAAGGTCGACTGGTGCTTGGGGAAAAAGCAGCTCACATTCTCATTTCTGTTCTGAAGTGCAATTTACTCTGGTTTTAAGTAAGTTAATCCCGCTTTACTTGAATGTATAAAACTTGATAGTTGTTGAGGGCATGTCACTGAGCTGTGTTTCTGGTTTTGTCACTAGAGTTGACCTTGGACAAGGAACTGCAAACACCTCTCTGCTTTGCTTTGTCTGTGTGAGAAATGGGAATAATAATGTGCCCACTTTACAAAAAGGAGCCTTAATGAGTTTTGCTTTCATGGAGCATATGAGATCCCAAGGCAAGGGGTGCTGGAGGGCTGACTTGCTGCGGAAATCTAAAAGTGCTGTTCATCTGATATTTTAGAGATTTCTCCCAGGGTTGCAGTGATCTCAGATCATCAGGTTTTTAGAGTTGTGAAGGAAAGGATTTGGAACCTAGCAGGAAGACATGGGAATTTGAGTTAAATTTTCCTATTTGCTCTGGATCTGAGTTTTCTGTACACTTATGTGATTCTGTGAAATTAATTAGCTTGGATATTCCCCGTAAAAACAAAAATGAAGCCTGAAAATTATATCTGTCACCTTTCTAACAAAGTTTGCCCAGTGCCCAGATGGCCAGTGTTCAGGCAAGGCCAGCAGTAGAAGGAAGAGCGTGGTGATGGTGAAATGAACCGCTATCCTGGGAGCCTTCCCTGTGGGTGTGGGTTACAACAGGGACAGGAGCTGATTATGAGTTTCTGCAGGAAATTGTACAGTAAGAATCATGATGGTCTTGTTTCTGTAATAAAACAGTTACCATTAGTCTACAAATTTGGCTGATTCTCCTGATGACTTCAGGAAAATCACTCTGCACCTCTGTATCTACCGCTGACAAGAGCAGATGGATGTGTAAATATAACCCAGGCTTTGTCTTGCCAGCGGCCAGTGGTGTGAGCTGGATGAACTGGTTATCTGCTCACTGGAGCCCCTTCTCCAGGCCCCCCTCCAGCCTTTCCCCAGTCCCCTCTGTCCTCCTTGCTGCTGCCATCTCCTTCCTGGAAACACGCCCAAGCCTTTCCTGCCTGAAGCCCCCTCCAGGCTGGCTGTGGTCTACAGCTGTCATCCTACACCCTACATTCGAGCTGGAGTACATTTCCCCGGGTTTCCTTAAACAGCAATGCCCTTCACTCTCCCTTTATCAAACCAGTCCCTTTGCCTGCAAACCCTCTTTGCTCATCACCATCTTACAGACGCTAAAGCTCCTGCGTCTGCTCCAAGGCTGTGGGCCTTCCTGGGAAGCCCTGCATTCTGGCAGACAGGTCCTCACTCTGCCTACCCCACCCCACCCCCAGCGCTCCCTCACATATCCTTTCTGCCTCTCACATTGCACAAGCTGTCTCTACCTTCCTACTTTTGATCTTCCTTCCCCAGCTTCCACCTGAACCAGACATTTGTATCTACTGAATGAGTGAATTGTATCTCAGATATGCAGTATACAGACATGCTCTTAAACCTGATTGGAGGTACAGCTTCCAATGAGCCTCATTTTAGGTGAGAGCTTTAGAGGAGACACTGGACTCCCCTGAGGTCCTTGTGCTACACTCAGGCAGGGACCATGGGCCTCAGGTTTCACTGATCCCATTTTGGTAACATGGTAACACAAGGCTGTGGTCAGGAGATGCTGACATTTGTAATCACAGAGTGTTCAAGCTGGAAGGGGTCTTACTGAGGTCACTTGTCTAATCTTAGGTAACCAAGTAAGGAAACCGAGGCCAGGAGGGTTGCGTCTTTCTCCAGGTAATACCAGAAGGTTGAATCAGAACTGAAATCAGAACCTGGAATCCCCTAACTGCTGTCAGGCTACTCTTGACCTCCAGCCGTGGCTCTGCTGGACACCTTCCCTGCTGCTTAGCAAGGACAGGGGTGGTGGGAGGAAGGGCATGATGTTCAATGCTCTTCCATCAAATGACAGCAATAGGATCAGAAGAAAGTTGACCATGATATTTTTTAAAAATTTATTTATTTTTAATTGGAGGATAATTGCTTTACAATATTGTTTTGGTTTCTGCCATACATCGACATAAATCAGTCATAGATATACATATGTGCCTTACCTCTTCAGCCTCCCTACCAATTCCCACCCATCCCACCCCAGTAGAGAGCAAGTGGGAATTTGCTGTATGATGCAGGGAACTCAAACCCGTGCTCTGTGACACGATATTTATTTTAAGAAAAACTGAGGGTCTGTGGTAGCATCCAGCTCCTCTCCTGCTTCTGCATGTGACCAGCCCTCTGCCCATCTGAGACCCACTGAAGGATGGGAGGACACGAGTCTGTCCTCTGCTCCTGCACCTCCTTCAGCCCTTGGATTCATGCACATGCCGGCTAGTTTGCCTTTTCCCCATCCCACAGCACACCATGCTCCCTCAGCGTTGAGGTCTCTCAGGATCAAATATTTAATGTGCTTTTTGCCTTGGAACTTTAAGAAGGAAAGACACAAATGAAGTCACATAATATATGATGAGAACATCCTGTGTAACTTTCAGATTGGATATTTACACACCAGCGTTTATATGTTCAGAAAATTTTAAATGGAGGGATCTGTCCTTGCCACTAAATGGGTAAATAAAGTGTGAAATAAAACTAGAAAGGAGGTGGTGTTGATCTAGATGATCGCTAAAGATATCTCCAGGAAAAATTTCTTTTCAGTGATGGAATCCAGTGAGAAAAAAACCTCAAAGTTTCTGTTGGTGCTGTTTGCATATTCTCATCAGTAAGTAGGAAATAAAAACTAAACCAACCCATTTAACTAGACTTTGGTGCCCATCAGTTTGTGCCCTTCAGGCTTCCTCACATCTCTTGTAAGTACACTTTATGGTTACTTGTCAGCATGTTGCAAATGCCTTTAGTGAGAAGCTTTGCACTGATCACTTAAGAAGACTTTCTTAACTTTCCTTGCTATTCTTTGGAACTCTCAATTCAAGTGGATATATCTTTCCTTTTCTCCTTTGCCTTTTGCTTTGCTTCTTTTTTCAGCTATTTGTAAGGCCTCCTCAGACAACCAGTTTGCCTTTCTTTTTCTTGGAGATGGTCTTGGTCACCATCTCCTGTACAATGTCATGAACCTCTGTCCATAGTTCCTCAGACCCTCTGTCTATCAGATCTAATCCCTTGAATCGATTTGTCACTTCCACTGTATAATTGTAAGGGATTTGATTTAGGTTATACCTGAATGATCTAATGGTTTTCCCTACTTTCTTAAATTTAAGTCTGAATTTGGCAATAAGGAGTTCATGATCTGAGCCACAGTCAGCTCCCAGTCTTGTTTTTAGCTGATTGTATAGTGCTTCTTCATCTCTGGCTGAAAGGAATATAATCAATCTGATTTCAGTAACAAATATCTGGTGATGTCCATGTGTAGAGTCGTCTCTTGTCGGAAAGGGTGTTTGCTATGACCAGTGCATTCTCTTGGCAAAATACGGTTAGACTTTGCCCTGCTTCACTTTGTATTCCAAGGCCAAACTTACCTGTTACTCCATGTATCTTTTGACTTCCTACTTTCACATTCCAGTTCCCTGTGATGAAAAGGACATCTTTTTTGGGTGTTAGTTCTAGAAGGTCTTGTAGATCATCACAGAACCGTTCAATTTCAGCTTCTTCAGCATTAGTGGTTGGGGCATAGACTTTGATTACTGTGATATTGAATGGTTTGCCTTGGAAATGAACCAAGATCATTCTGTTGTTTTTGAGAATTGCACCCAAGTACTGCATTTTGAACTCTTTTGTTGACTATGATGGCTACTCCATTTCTTCTAAGGGATTCTTGCCCACTGTAGTAGATATAATGGTCATCTGAGTTAAATTCATCCATTTCAGTCCATTTTAGTTCACTGATTCCTAAAATGTCAATGTTCATCCTTGCCATGTCCTGTACGACCACTTGCAATTTACCTTGATTCATGGATCTAACATTCCAGGTTCCTATGCAATATTGCTCTTAACAGCATCTGACTTTACATTCATCACCAGTCACATCCACAACTGGGTGTTGTTTTCACTTTGGCTCCCTCTCTTCATTCTTTCTGAAGATATTTCTTCACTCTTCTCCAGTAGCATATTGGGTACCTACCGACATGGGGAGTTCATCTTTCACATCCTTTTGCCTTTTCATCCTGGTTATCTTCCTAAGCCTTCCTAAGTGATCAATGCAAAGAAATAGAGGAAAACAATAGAATGGGAAGGATTAGGGATTTCTTCAAGAAAATTAGAGATACCAAGAACATTTCATGCAAAGATGGGCACAGTAAAAACAGAAATGGTATGGACCTAACAGAAGCAGAAGATACTGAGAAGAGGCGGCAAGAATACACAGAAGAACTATAAAAAAGAGATCTCAGTGACCCAGATAATCACAATGGTGTGATCACTCACCTAGAGCCAGGCATCCTGGAGTGTGAAGTCAAGTGGGCCTTAGGAAGCATCACTACAAACAAAGCTAGTGGAGGTGATGGAATTCCAGTTGGGCTATTTCAAATCCTAAAAGATGATGCTGTGAAGGTGCTGCACACAATATGTGAGCAAATTTGGAAAACTCAGCAGTGGCCACAGGACTGGAAAAGGTCAGTTTTCATTCCGATCCCAAGGAATGTTCAAACTACTGTACAATTACACTCATCTCACACGCAAGCAAAGTAATGCTCAAAATTCTCCAAGATGGGCTTCAACAATACATGAAATTCCAGATGTTCAAGCTGGATTTAGGAAAGGCAGAGGAACCAGAGATCAAATTGCCAACATCCCTTGGATCATCAAAAAAGCAAGAGAGTCCCAGAAAAACATCTATTTCTGCTTTATTGACTATGCCAAAGCCTTTGACTCTGTGGATCACAACAAACTGTGGGAAATTCTTCAAGAGATGGGAATACCAGACCAGCTGACCTGCCTCCTGAGAAATCTGTATGCAGGTCAGAAAGCAACAGTTAGAACTGGACATGGAACAATGGACTGAAAAGGAGTATGTCAAGGCTGTATATTGTCACCCTGCTTATTTAACTTATATGCAGAGTACATCATGTGAAATGCTGGGCTGGATGAAGCCCAAACTGGAATCAAGATTGCTGGGGGAAATATCAGTAACCTCAGATGTGCCACCCTTATGGTAGAAAGTGAAGAAGAACTAAAGAGTCTCTTGATGAAAGCAAAAGAAGTGAGTGTAAAAGCTGTCTTAAAACTCAACATTCAAAAAACTAAGATCAAGGAATCAGGTCCCATCACTTCATGGAAATAGATGGGGAAACAATGGAAACAGTGACAGACTATTTTCTTGAACTCCAAAATCACTGAGTGTGGTGACTGCAGCCGTGAAATTAAAAGACACTTGTTCCTCGGAAGAAAAGCTATGACCAACCTAGACGGAATGTTAAAAAGCAGAGACATTACTTTGCCAACAAAGATTGTATAGTCAAATTTATGGTTTTTTCAGTAGTCATGTATGGATGTGAGAGTTGGACTATAAAGAAGGCTTCGAGTGCCAAAGAATTGATGGTGTTGGAGAATTTTGAATTGTGTTGGAGAAGACTCTTGGAAGTCCCTTGGACTGCAAGGAGATCAAACCAGTCCATCCTACAGGAAATAAGTCTTGAGTATTCATTGGAAGGACTGATGCTTAAGCTGAAGCTCCAATACTTTGGTCACCTGATGGGAAGAGCTAACTTATTAGAAAAGATTGAACACAGGAGGAGAATGGGAAGATAGAGGAAGAGATGGTTGGATGGCATCACCAACTCAATGGACTTGAGTCTGAGCAAGCTTTGGGAGATGGTGAAGGACAGGGAAGCGTGATGTGCTGCAGTCCATGGGGTCACAAAGAGCTGGACACAACTGAGTGACTGAACAAAAACAGTCCCTCCCATCAGAAAGCTTACACAAACCTCAGCCTCATGCATCAGAGGACAGACAGAAGAAGCAAGAAGTACAGTTTCACAGCAGCTAACATGCAAATCGTATTATAGAAAGTTAATCACATGCACCCACTCCAGTATTCTTGCCTGGAGAACCCCATGGACAGAGAAGCCTGGCAGGCTACAGTCCATGGGGTTACAAAGAGTCAGACATGACTGAAGAGACTTAGCATGCATGCAATCACAGTGAAAAAGCCGAAAGTTATGTCCCAGATGAATGGACAAGATAAAACACCAGAAAAACAACTAAATGAAGTGGAGATAGGCAATCTGCTAGAAAAAGAATTCAGAATAATGATAGTGAAGATGATACAGGATCTTGGGAAAACAATGGACAAGATGTAAGATATGCTTACCAAAGACCTACAAGCACTAAAGAACAGAGATGAATAATACACTGGAAGGAATCAATAGCAGAATAACTGAGGCAGAAGAATGGATGAATGACCTGGAGGACAGAATGGTAGAAATCACTGCTGCTGAACAGAATATAGAAAAAAGATTGAGAAGAATTGAAGATAGCCTGAGACCTCTGGGACAACATCAAGTGCACCAACATTCACACTAAAGGCATCCCAGGAGGAGAAGAGAGAGAGAGAAAGGACCTGAGAAAATATTTGAAGAGACAATAGCTGAAAACTTCCCTAACATGGGAAAGGAAATAGTCAATCATGTCCAGAAGCACAGAGTCCCAGGCAGGATAAACCCAAGTAGGAACACATCGAGACAAGGGAAAAATTGATAAATAATATACAAGGGAACTCCCATCAGGCTATCAGCTGGTTTCCCAACAGAAACTCTACAAGCCAGAAGAAAGTGGCACAATATATTTAAAGTGATGAAAGGGAAGAACGTACAACCAAGAATACTCTACTTAGGAAGACTCTCATTCAGATTTGATGGAGAAATTAAAAGCTTTCCAGACAAGCCAAAAATTAAGAGAATTCAGAACCACCAAACCAGCTTTACAACAAATGCTAAGGGAACTTCTCTAGGCAGGAAACACAAGAGAAGGAAAAGACTCACAGAAAATAAACCCCAAATAATTAAGTTTGGTTGATCATATATATATATATCAATAATTACCTTAAATGTAAATGGATTAAATACACCAACAAAAGACATAGACTGTCTGGGCAGATAAAAATATGTCCATGTATGCACTTCCACTTACAGCATCACTCTGCTTGACTCCCCAAGCTGTATGTAATTATTTTATATTGTTAAGTTAATCATGTTCCCCTTATGGCTTGCAATTGTAGTTATCTTTTATTTTTTGTATGGCTATTGATTCTGAATACTGATAAACATCTTCTACTATTGTGATTATGTAACCGTTACTCACTTAATACCATTGTACCATGATTTGTCAAGAGAAAAATAATAGAACTCTGTATTACCAAAACTAAGATTTAATAGAAAAATATGTAATCATTTTTCAAAATCCAGATGGATATCAGAATTATATTGAAATTTTTTGAAAAATATAAATGCCAAGGTATTGCTTTTTTTTCCTCCAGAGCTCTGGACATACTTCTAATGAGCAGCCATGTTTAAAAACAACTGGACTATATGATGATATTTTATCTAGTTTGTTTCATTTTTTTCTATTTCATATTGAGTGCTCCCATTACCTTTATTTTATGTTATTCAATTTCTCCATCTCTTTCTTTTTTTTTTTTTTTTTGATGCTCTTTCTGAAGTCTTTATCAAGTGGAATAGTAAAAGCTTTTATCAGTTCAGTTCAGTTGCTCAGTCGTCCGACTCTTTGCATGGACCCCATGGACTGCAGCACACCAGGCCTCCCTGTCCATCACCAACTCCCGCAGTCTACCCAAACTCATTTCCACTGAGTCAGTGATGCCATCCAGCCATCTCATTCTCTGTGGTCTTCTTCTCCTCCTGCCCCCAATCCCTCCCAGCATCAGGGTCTTTTCAAATGAGTCAGCTCTTCGCATGAGGTGGCCAAAGTACTGGAGTTTCAGCTTCAGCATCAGTCCTTCCAATGAACACCCAGGACTGATCTCCTTTAGGATGGACTGGTTGGATCTCCTTGCAGATCTCCAAGGGACTCTCAAGAGTCTTCTCCAACACCACAGTTCGAAAGCATCAATTTTTTGGCGCTCAGCTTTCTTCACAGTCCAATCTCACATCCATACGTGACCACTGGGAAAACCATAGCCTTGACTAGATGGACCTTTGTTGGTAAAGTAATGTCTCTGCTTTTAATATGCTGTCTAGGTTGGTCATAACTTTCCTTCCAAGGAGTAAGTGTCTTTTAATTTCATGGCTACAGTCACCATCTGCAGTGATTTTGGAGCCCCCAAAAATAAAGTCTGACACTGTTTCCACTGTCTCCCCATCTATTTCCCATGAAGTGATGGGACCAGATGCCATGATCTTAGTTTTCTGAATATTGAGCTTTAAGCCGATTTTTTCACTCTCCTCTTTCACTTTCATCAAGAGGCTTTTTAGTTCCTCTTCACTTTCTGCCATAAGGGTGGTGTCATCTGCATATCTGAGTTTTTTGATATTTCTCCCGGCAAACTTGATTCCAGCTTGTGCTTCTTCCAGCCCAGTGTTTCTCATGATGTACCCTGCATGTAAGTTCAGTAAGCAGGGTGACAATATACAGCCTTGACGTACTCCTTTTCCTATTTGGAACCAGTCTGTTATTCCATGTCCAGTTCTAACTGTTGCTTCCTGACCTGCATATAGGTTTCTCAAGAGGCAGGTCAGGTGGCCTGGTATTCCCATCTCTTTCAGAATTTTCCACAGTTTATTGTGATCCACATAGTCAAAGGCTTTGGCGTAGTCAATAAAGCAGAAATAGATGTTTTTCTGGGACTCTCTTGCTTTTTCTTTGGTCCAGTGGATGTTGGTAATTTGGTCTCTGGTTCCTCTGCCTTTTCTAAAACCAGCTTGAACATCTGGATTTTCACGGTCACGTATTGCTGAAGCCTGGCTTGGAGAATTTTGAGCATTACTTTACTAGCATGTGAGATGAGTGCAATTGTGCAGTAGTTTGAGCATTCTTTGGGATTGGAATGAAAACTGACCATTTCCAGTCCTGTGACCACTGCTTAGTTTTCCAAATTTGCTGGCATATTGCGTGCAGCACTCTCATAGTATTATCTTTCAGGATTGAATTAGCTCAACTGGAATTCCATCACCTCCACATGCTCTGTTCATAGTGATGCTTCCTAAGGCCCACTTGACTTCACATTCCAGGATGTCTGGCTCTAGGTAAGTGATCACACCATCGTGATTTATATACATATATAAATAGTATGTATAATATATATATATATTAGAAAACATGAATTTTTGCCTAACTAGAAAATTTGTGACATTTTGATTCCACTTGTTTTGAGTTAGTATGAATAGAGTACTAGATTTCTAATTATAAAATAGATATGCAACAAGTAACAGAGGTTTATTGTATAACCCGGGGGACTATAGTCAATATCTTGTAATAATTTATGATGGAAAATAATTTAAAAAATTATGTATATATAGAACAGAATCATCTTGCTGTGCATCTGAAACATTTTAAGTCAATAAACCTCAATAAAAAATATATTCATATATAAAGAGAAGAAAAGCAACCCATATAAAAACACATTGTAATTAAATTGCCAAATGTTAAAAACAAGCAGAAACTCTTCAAACAACAAGAGAAATACAATTTGTTATGTACAACGGAATTCTCTTAAGACTGAAATTTTTAGCAGATATTTTGCAGGAGGGAGTGGCACAATATAGTCAAAGTGCTGAAAGACGAAAACTGCCAACCATAAATATCCTAACCAGCAAAGATGTTCTTCAGAATAAGGAGAAAAAGAGAGTTTTTCAGACAAGTGACAAATGGGGTTCATTACCATTAAACAGCCTATAAATAATGTTAAAGGAGTTTCTTTAAGCTAACAGAAAAGGGACTAATGCTAATTAGTAACAGAAAAACATGAAAGTATAAATCTCACTGCTAAAAGTTATAATCTAATACTGCAATAGTGGCAGGTTAATCACTAATGTTAATAAATCTGGTATGAACATTAAAAAACATTAAAAACCATATGGATGCTGATGTAAAGTGTATGAGTTAGAAAAAGAGGAAAAGTAGCAATTGTAACTTTGACTACAACAATCTATGAGGGTATACACAGATATAAAAAGATATGAAAGTTAAAGGGTTAGTCAAACAGTCGTGTCTAACTCTTTGCGACCCCATGGTCTGTCCATGGAATTCTCCAGTCAAGAATAATGGAATGGGTTGCCATTCCCTTCTCCGGAAGATATTCCCTACCCGGGGAGCAAACCTGTATCTACTTCATTGATATAAAAAACAGAAAACTTGAGGGTGGCTAGAGCTTAAGAATGTGTTCAAACATAAGTTGTCATTAACTAAAAACAGAGTGCTACAACTCTAAGGTGTTTTATGGAAGTCTCTTGGTTACCACAAAGCAAAAACCTATGCTAGCTGTAAAAAAGATAGAAAGGAATCTACAAAAAATTATCCAATCAAAGAAACAAAGCAAGGAAAAAGAAAGGGACTGAACAATTACAAAACAGCCAAGACACAAGAACAAAATGCAATATTAAATCCATACTTGCCAAAAATTGTTTTTATTTTTTGAACATTTGTGGCATTTCTGCAATCATGCTATTACAATTAATGAATGCATCAATAAATATCCTTATGTAGACTTCTTTTGTATAAGTATATAGATATCTTGGAATTAAGCTAACAAATTATATTTATTTTTTAAAAAGTGTTCAGTTCAGTTTAGTCGCTCACTCATGTCCAACTCTTTGAGACCCCATGGACCACAGCACGCCAGGCCTCCCTGTCCATCACCAACTCCCAGAGTCTACTCAAACTCATGTCCATCGAGTTGGTGATGCCATCCAGCCATCTCATCCTCTGTCATCCCCTTCTCCTCCTGCCTTCAATCTTTCCCAACATCAGGGTCTTTTCAAATGAGTCAGCTCTTCACATCAGGTGGCTAAAATATTGGAGCCTCAGCTTCAACATCAGTCCTTCCAGTGAGTATTCAGGACTGATCTCCTTTAGGATGGACTGGTTGGATCTCCTTGCAGTCCAAGGGACTCTCAAGAGTTTTCTCCAACACCACAGTTCAAAAGCATCAATTCTTCTGTGCTCAGCTTTCCTTATAGTCCAACTTTGACATCCATACATGATCACTGGAAAAACCATAGCCTTGACTAGATGGACCTTTGTTGGTAAAGTAATGTCTCTGATTTTCAATATGCTGTCTAGGTTGGTCATAACTTTCCTTCCAAGGAGTAAGCGTCTTTTATTTTCATGGCTGCAATCACCATCTGCAGTGATTTTGGAGCCCCCAAAAATAAAGTCAGCCACTGTTTCCACTGTTTCCCCATCTATTTCCCATGAAGTGATGGAAGCAGATGCCATGATCTTAGTTTTCTGAATGTTGAGCTTTAAGCCAACTTTTTCACTCTCCTCTTTCACTTTCATCAAGAGGCTCTTTAGTTTTTCTTCACTTTCTGCCATAAGGGTGATGTCATCTGCATATCTGAAGTTATTGATGTTTCTCTTGGCAATCTTGATTCCAGCTTGTGCTTCATCCAGCCCAGTGTTTTTCGTGATGTACTCTGCATGTAAGTTAAATAAGCAGGGTGACAATATACAGCCTTGACGTACTCCTTTTCCTATTTGGAACCAATCTGTTGTTCCATGTCCAGTTCTAACTGTTGCTTCCTGACCTGCATACAGGTTTCTCAAGAGGTAGGGAATTTTCCACAGTTTATTGTGATCCACACAGTCAAAGGCTTTGGCATAGCCAATAAAGCAGAAATAGATGTTTTTCTGGAACTCTCTTGCTTTTTTGATGTTCCAGTGGATTTTGGCAGTTTGATCTCTGGTTTCTCTTCTTTTTCTAAAACTAGCTTGAACATATGCAAATTCACGGTTCACGTGTTACTAAAGCCTGGCTTGGAGAATTTTGAGCATTACTTTACTAGCATGTGAGATGAGTGCAATTGTGCAGTAGTTTGGGCATTCTTTGGCATTGCCTTTCTTTGGGATTGGAATGAAAGCTGACCTTTTCCAGTCCTGTGGCCTCTGCTGAGTTTTCCAAATTTACTGACATATTGAGTGCAGCACTTTCACAGCACTTTCACTTTCATCTTTTAGGATTTGAAATAGTTCAATTGGAATTCCATCACCTCCACTAACTTTGTTTGTGGTGATACTTCCTTAGGCCCACCTGACTTCACATTCCAGGATGTCTGGCTGTAGGTGAATGATCACACCATTGTGATTATCTGGGTCATGAGATCTTTTTTGTATAGTTCTTCATAAAGAAGTAAATCCAAAGAATTTTGACCTTGAAATATATTCTTTGTTTATTGAAATTTCTTGAAATTCATAACAAATATAGTATAAAAGGAAAAAAAATGTTAAATTCAGAGAAACAGCATAGAATGGTGGGTGAAGGGGCTGGATATGTGGAGAGATTGGGGAGATATTGATCAAAGGGTTCAAGTTTCAATTGTAAGATGAAAAAGCTATGGGAAATGTAATGTATACCATAGTGGCCATAGTTAGCAATACTGCAATATATACTTGAAATTTGCTAAGAGAATAGATAGTGTTCTCACAATACACAACAAAAAACTTGATAACTACGTGAGGTGATGGATATGTTAATTAACATGAGAGTGGTTAGTTTCACAAATTATCTGTATGTCAGATCCTTACACTCTACCCTTTTCATTGTTATTGTTTGAACCATTGCTTATTTATTTGAAGTTTTGTTGATATTAGTTTTATATGTAAAATGTAAAGATTCAATATTTTATGGATTATACTCCATTTAAAGTTCTTAGAAAACAGTGGCTGTATTCCCCTGTGCTGTGTGCTATATTATTGTTGCTTATTTATTTTACATGTAGTGGTTGGAGTCTTTTAATCCCAATCTACTGATTTGCTCCCTCTTCCTTTCATGACTATAACCACTAGTTTGTTCTTTATACCTGTGACTGTGTTTCTCTTTTGTTACATACTTTTTTGGGTTTTGTTTTAGAATTCACATATCAGTGATAACATAGAGTATTTGTCTGACATTTCACTAAGTATGATACTCTTTAGGCTCATTCACATTGTTGCAAAAAGCAGAATTTCATTCTTTTTTATGGTTGAGTAATAGCTCATCTTTATCTATTCCTTTTGTGGTGATACTTAGGTTGCTTCCACATCTTTTATTAAAATTAATTTATTTTTTAATTGAAGGATAATTGCTTTACAGATTTTTGTTCTTTTCTGTAAAATCTCAACATGAATTAGCCATAGGTTTATATATATCCACTCCCTCTTGAAACTCCCTCCCACCCCCCACTTCATTCCACACCTATAGGCTGATACAGAGGTGATATCTCATTGCAGTTTTGATTTGCATTTCTCTAATAATTAGTGATGTTGAGCATCTTTTCATGTGTCTGTTAGCCATCTGTATGTCTCCCTTGGAGAAATGTCTGTTTAGGTCTTTCTCCCACTTTTTTATTGGGTTGTTTGTTTTTCTGGCATTGAGTTGTATGAGCTGCTTGTATATTTTGGAAACTAATCCTTTGTCAGTTGTTTCATTTGCTATTATTTTCTCCCACTCTGAGGGTTGTCTTTTCACCTTGCTTAGAGTTTCCTTTGCTGTGAAAAAGCTTTTAAGCTTAATCAGGTCCCACTTGTTTACTTTTGTTTTTATTTCTGTTACTCTAGGAGGTGGGTCATTGCTTTGATTTATGTCATTGAGTGTTCTGCCTATGTTTTCCTCTAAGAGTTTTCTAGTTTCTGGTCTTACATTTAGGTCTTTAATCCATTTTGAGCTTATCTTTATGTATGGTGTTAGGAAGTGTTCTAATTTCATTCTTTAACATGTAGCTGTTCAGTTTTCCCAGCACCACTTATTGAATAGACTGTCTTAGCCCAATTGTATATTCTTGCCTCCTTTGTAAAAAATAAGGTACCCATAGGTACTTGAGTTTATTTCTGAACTTTCTATCTTGTTGCATTGGTCTATATTTCTGGTTTTGTGCCAGTACCATACTGTCTTGATGACTGTAGCTTTGTAGTATAATCTGAAGTCAGGAGGTTGATTCCTCCAGCTTCATTCATTCTCAAGACTGCTTTGGCTATTCAGGGTCTTTTGTGTTTCCATATGAATTGTGAAATTTTTTGTTCTAGTTCTGTGAAAAATGCCATTGGTAATTTGATAGGGATCACACTGAATCAATAGATCACATTTGGTAATTTAGTCATTTTTACAATATTGATTCTTCCTACCCAGGAACATGGAATATCTCTCTGTTTATTTCATTTTTTATTTCATTCATCAGTGTCTTATAAGTTTCTGTGTACAGTTTTTTGTCTCCTTAGGATAGTTTATTCCTAGATATTTTATTCTTTTTGTTGCACTGGTGAATAGGAGTGATTCCTTGATTTCTCTTTCTGATTTTTCATTGTTAGAGTATGGGAATGCAAGTGATTTCTATGTATTGATTTTGTATTCTGTGACTTTGCTGAATTCTCTGAATAGCTCTAGTAATTTTCTGATAGTATCTTTAGGGTTTTCTACATATAGTAGCATGTCATCTGCAAAGAGTGAGAGTTTTACTTCTTTTCTGATCTGGATTCCTTTTATTTCTTTTTCTTCTCTGACTGCTGTAGCTAGGACTTTCAGAACTATGTTAAATAATAGTGGCAAAATTGGACACCCTTGTCTTGTTCCTGATCTTAGGGGGAATGCTTTCAGTTTTTCACCATTGAGAATAATGTTTGCTGTAGGCTTCTGATATATGGTCTTTACTATGTTGAGGTAGGTTCCTTCTATGCCCATTTTTTGAAGAGTTTTAATCATGAATGGGTGATGAATTTTGTCAAAGGCTTTTTCTGCATCTATTGAGATTATCATATGATCTTTATCTTTCAGCTTGTTAATATGGTGTATCACATTGATTGATTTGTGTATATTGAAGAATCCTTGCATCCCTGGAATAAACTCAGCTTGATCATGGTGTATGAGCTTTCTGATGTGTTGCTGAATTCACTTTGCTAAAATTTTGTTGAGGAGTTTTGCATTTATATTCATTCGTGATATTGGCCTGTGGTTTTCTTTTTTTGTGTGTTGTCTTTGTCTGGTTTTGGTGTCAGGGTGATGGTAGCTTTATAGAGTAAGTTTGATAGTGTTCCTTCCTCTGCAATTTTTTGAAAGAGTTTTAGAAGAATAGGCATTAGCTCTTCTCTAAATATTTGACAGAATTCTCCTGTGAAGCCATCTGGTCCTGGGCTTTTGTTTTTTGGGAGATTTTTGATCACAACTTCAATTTTAATGCTTGTAATTAGTGTTCATAATTTCTATTTTTTCCTGGTTCAGTCTTGGAAGATTGAACTTTTCTAAGAATCTCTCCATTTCTTCAAGGTTATCTATTTTATTTCCATATAGTTGGTCATAATAATCTCTTATAATCCTTTGTATTTCTGCATTGTCTATTGTAACCTCTCCTTTTTCATTTCTAATTTTGTTGATTTGATTCATCTCTTTTTTTCTTGATGAGTCTGGCTAAAGGTTTGTCAGTTTTGTTTATCTTCTCAAAGAACTAGCTTTTAGTTTTATTAATCTTTACTATTGTTTCTTTCATTTATTTTTCATTTATTTCTGCTTGGGTCTTTATGATTTCTTTCCTTCTACTAATTTTGGTTTTTTTTTTTTCTTCTTTTCCCAGTTGTTTTAGGTATAAATTTAGGTTGCCTAGTCAATGTTTTTCTTGTTTCTTGAAGTAGGTTTGTATTGCTATAAATGTCCCTCTTAGAATTGCTTTTGTTTCCTCCCACAGGTTTTGAGTTGTCTTGTTTTCATTGTTATTTGTTTCTAGAAATTTTTTGATTTCCCTTTTGATTTCTTCAGTAACCTGTTGGTTATTTAGAAACGTGTTGTTTAATGTCCATGTGTTTGTGTTTCTTACAGTTTTTTTCTTGTAATTGATATCTAGTCTCATAGCATTGTGGTCAGAGAAGATGCTTGATATGTTTTCAATTTTCTTAAATTTACTGAGATTTGATTTGTGACCCAAGATGTGGTCTATCCTGGAGAATGTTCCATGCGGACTTGAGAGGAAAGTGTATTCTTCTGCACTTGGATGGAATGTCCTGAAGATATCAGTGAGACCATCTCATCTAATGTGTCATTTAAGACGTGTGTTTCCTTATTAATTTTCTGTTTGATGATCTGTCCATCGGTGTGAGTGGGGTGTTAAAGTCTCCTGCTATTATTGTGTTCCTGTCATTTTCTCCTTTTATGTCTTGTTAGTGTTTGTCTTATGTACTGAGGTGCTCCTATGTTGGGTACATAGATATTTACAGTTGTTATGTCTTCCTCTTGGATTGATCCCTTCATCATTATGTAGTGTCCTTCCTTATCTCTTGTAATCTTTATTTTAAGATCTACTTTGTCTGATATGAGGATTGCTCCTCCAACTTTCTTTTGCTTTCCGTTTGCTTGGAATATATTTTTGCATCCTCTCACTTTCAGTCTATATGTGTCTTTAGGTCTGAAGTGTGTTTCTTGTAGACAGTATATATATGGGTCTTGTTTTTGTATCCATTCAGCCAGTCTGTGTCTTTTGGTTGGAGCATTTAAACCATTTACATTTAA
This sequence comes from Dama dama, assembly GCF_033118175.1. Lineage (NCBI taxonomy): Eukaryota > Metazoa > Chordata > Mammalia > Artiodactyla > Cervidae > Dama > Dama dama. The sequence goes on along the minus strand of NC_083687.1, from coordinate 5,389,849 downwards.
GGTAATTATTGATATATATGTTCCTGTTACTATTTTCTTAATTGTTTGGGGTTGATTTTGTAGATCTTTGTTCTTCTCTTGTATTTCCTGACTATATAAATCCCTTTAGCATTTGTTGTAAAGCTAGTGTGGTGGTACTGAATTCTCTTGACTTTTGCTTGTCTGAAAAGCTTTTGATTTCTCCATCAATTTTGAATGAAATCCTTGCTGGGTACAGTAATCTTGGTTGTAGATTTTTCCCTTTCAGCACTTTAAATATATCCTGCCATTCCCTTCTAGCCTGCAGAGTTTCTGCTGAAAGATCACCTGTTAAGCATATGGGGTTTCCCTTGTATGTTACTTGTTGCTTCTCCCTTGCTGTTTTTAATATTCTTTCTTTGTGTTTACACTTTGTTAGTTTGATTATTATGTGTCTTCACTTGTTTCTCCTTGGGTTTATCCTATATGGGATACAGGATATCCTGTATATCCTTGTGCCTCTTGGATCTGATTGACTGTTTCCTTTTCCATTCTGGGGAAATTTTCAATGATAATCTCTTCAAAAATTTTCTCACACCGTTTCTTTTTCTCTTCCTCTTCTGGGACCTGTATAATTCAATATTGGTGCATTTGATATTGTCTCAGAGGTCCCTGAGACCATCCTAAGTTCTTTTCATTGTTTTTACTTTATGCTGCTCTTCAGAAGTAATTTCCACCATTTTATCTTCCAGCTCACTGATTCATTCTTCTGCTTCAGATATTCTGCTATTTATTCCTTCTAGAGTATTTTTAATTTCAGTAATTGTGTTGTTTTTCTCTGTATGTTTATTCTTTAATTCTTCTAGGTCTTTTTAAATTAATTCTTGCATTGTCTCCATTTTGTTTTCAAGGTTTTTGATCATCTTTACTATCATTATTCTGAATTATTTTTCATGTAGTTTGCCTGTTTCCTCTTCATTTATTTGGACTTCTGTGTTTCTAATTTGTTCCTTCATTTGTGTAGTATTTCTCTGCCTTTTCATTATATTTTTTTTAACTTTTTGTGTTTGAGGTCTCCTTTTCCCAGGTTTCAAGGAAAGTTGAATTCTTGCCTTGAAGAAGGTTGAATTATTTCTTCTTTTTGGTTTCTGCCCTCCTTAAGTTGGTCCAGTAGTTTGTGTAAGCTTTGTGTAGGGTGAGATTTATGCTGAAGTTTTTGTGGTTGTTCGTTTGTTTGATTTTCCTCCGATGGGCAAGGTTGAGTGAGGTGGTAATCCTGTCTGCTGATGATTGGGTTTGTATTTTTGTTTTGTTTGTTGTTTAGATGAGGTGTCATGCACAGGGGGCTACTGGTTGAGTGATGCTGGGTCTTGTATTCAGTGGTTTCCTTTGTGTGAGTTCTCACTATTTGATACCCCCTAGGGTTAGTTCTCTGGTAGTCTAGGGTCTTGGAGTCAGTGCTCCCACAATAAAGACTCAAGGTTTGACCTCTGGTCAGGAACAAAGATTCCACAAGTGGCTTGTTATGGCATTAAGTGAGATTAAAACAAATATCCAAAGTCAAGAAACCAGAGATGACCCCCAGACAAATGGCAGTTACAAAATCAGGCAAATAATAATTAAAATAATGGAATATAGACATATACATATACACCCATAAGCAATGTCAAAACAACCCAACAAAAATAAAGCTTAGTAGATTGATCCAGTGAACAAAAGAATAGAAAATTATATTTACCAGTTAGGAATAAAATTAACTAACACACAATCTGTAAATCAAAACTAAAGCAAGGTGCCAAGTGGAGAATAAAGCAATGAGAACAAAACTAACAAATATATTGAGAGGAAAGGAAAGAAAGAATAGATATGCAAAGTTAAATAGAGGTAGATGAGAAAGATTTATATATGTTAAAGATTAACTGCAATGGGAACAGAATAGTAGGAAAGGCAAAGGAATAAATGTAGGAAAAATATTATAGGTTTTAAAAAATTAAAATTATAAAAAAGAGGGGGACAAAAGGAATAAGAAAGAAAAAAAGAAAAAAAAAAAAAGAAGAAGAAGAAAGAAAGGAAAACCCCACCAAGCTGCAAAAGCCCAATGTAGAGGCAGAGGTTTATAACAATAATAAAAGTGTGACTGAATATACATATGTTCATACACACCCATAAGCAAGATCAAAACAGTCCAACAAAAATAAAGTACAATAGATTGCCCCAGCGAACAAAGGGGAATTAAAATTATATCTACCAGAACAAAACTAACTAAAGCACAAACTGGAAAACAAAACTAAAGCAAGGTGCCAATTGGGGAATAGAGCAATGAAAATAAAACTAACAAATATGTTTTGAGGAAAGGAGAGAAAGAAAAGAAAGAATAGATATGCACAGTTAAATAGAGGTAGATAAATAAGATTTATATATATTAAAGATTAACTGCAAGGGGAAAAGAACAGTAGGAAAAGCAAACAAAGGAGTAAAAGTAGAAAAAAATTAGGTTTAAAAAATTAAACTTAAAAAAAAGAAAAGAAAAAAAAAAAAAAGAAAAATTCCACAGAACTGCAAATCCCAACATAGAGGCAGAGGTTTATAAGAACAATCAAAATGTGACTGAGAAAAAAAACCAAAACACCTCAAAAGCTTAATTGGATTTCAAGGTGCCAATAAAATCAACAGCTACAACAGACAGGGGAAAAAAGAAAAATCAAAAAAGAATCTACAAAACAAGTCAAAACATAAGAATAATACATGCTTTTCTTGAGTCTCTGCTGTCAGAGTCCTTTCCCTCGCTGGGAGTCACAGTCCACCTCACCTCCCTGGGACGCCCTCCAGCACTGTGCTGGTCTCTGGACCTGCCATGGGGGCAGCTCAGGCTCTAATCTGGTCCTACTCCCATGCGTTCTTGCCTTCAATGTCCACAGCTGTCAGAACTAGTGAGTTTACTTTTGTGGGAGCTCTCAGTGTCCTTTTATCTATTCCATAGACAGAGAGTCTGCCTTGTTGATCATGTGGATTTAATCTGCAGCTTGTATGGCTGGTGGGAAGGCTTTGGGTCTTCTTCCTTAGTCACACTGCCCCTGGGTTTCAATTGTGGTTTTCTTTCCACCTCTTCATGTGGGTTGTCCACCGGGGTTTGCTCCTGAGGCTGCCCTGGAGGACTTGGGTCTGCCCCAGGGAGGCCCAGGTGTGGAGCTGGTGCAGCTGCTTTGGTCACAGGGGCCCTGGCAGCACCAGAAACTCAGGGAAGCCAGCAGTTAGGGCAGCAGGAAATATAGTGCTCTAGAAGGGTATGGCAACCAGTATTGGCCAGTACATTCCAGTATCCTTGCCTGAAGAACCACCCCCCCCCCCCCCCCCGACAGAGAAGCCTGGCAGGCTACAGTCTACAGGGTCGCAAAGAATTGGACAGAACTGAGGCAACCCTGCACCCAGAGATGCAAGACTCTTTTCGCCTGTGGCAGCTCTGCGCCAGTGAGGATTGAGCGTGAAAGTGGTCAGCTGCTTGGCTTTTGGGGACCCTGGTGTTGCCAAGTGTGCAGGGACACAGACTACCTCTGCCACAGGAGTTATGGTCCTATCTGAGTCTTTTTTTGAGTCTCCTGTAGCTGGTGATCAGAAGGCCTCTTTGGCCAGTCTTTCTCCCTAGTGCTGCCCGTTCAGGCCATGATCTTAGTTTTTTGAATACTGAGTTTCAAACCAGCTTTCTCACTTTATTCTTTCACCCTCATCAAGAGGCTCTTTAGTTCCTTTTCACTTTCTGCCATTAGAGTGGTATCATCTTCATATTTGAGGTTGTCGATATTTCTCCCAGCAATCTTGATTCCAGCTTGTGATTCATCCAGCTAGCATTTTGCATGATGTTGTTGTTGCTAAGTTGTGTCTGACTCTTTGTGACCCCCCCATGGACTGCAGCATGGCAGGTTTCCCTGTCCTTCACCAGCTCCCAGAGATTGCTCAAACTCTTGTTCATTGAGTCGGTGATGCCATCCAACCATCTCATCCACTGTCGTCCCCTTCTCCTCCTTCCTTCAATCTTTTCCAGCATCAGGGTCTTTCCCAAAGAGTCATCTCTTTGCATCAGATGGCCAAAGTTTTGGAGCTTCAGCTTCAGCATCAGTCCTTCCAATGAATATTCAGGGTTGATTTCCTTTAGGATTGAGTAATTTGATATACTTGCAGTCCAAGTCACTCTCAAGAGTCTTCTTCAACACCACAGTTTGAAACCATGAATTCTTCAGTGCTCAGCCTTCTTTACAGTTCAACTCTCATATCTGTACATAACTAATGGAAAAACCATAGCTTTGACTATATGGACCTTTGTCAGCAAAGTGATGTCTCTGCTTTTTAATACACTGTCTAGGTTGGTCATAGTTTTTCTTCCAAGGAGCAAGTGTCTTTTAATTTCATGGCTGAAGTCACCACCTGCAGTGATTTTGGAGTCCAAGAAAATAAAGTCTCTCACTGTTTCCATGGTTTCCCCACCTATTTGCTATGAAGTGATTGGACTGGATGCCATGATCTTCATTTTTTTGAATATTGAGTTTTAAGCCAGATTTTTCACTCTCCTCTTTCACCTACATCAAGAGGCTCTTTAGTTCTTATTTGTTTTCTGTCATAAGGGTGATGTCATCTGGATATCTGAGGTTATTGACATTTCTCCCACAATCTTCATCCAGGAAAGCATTTTTCATTATGTACTCTGCATATAAGTTAAATAAGCATTTTGACAATATACAGCCTTGACTTTCCCAATTTGGAACCAGTTCTATCTTCAGTTGTAACTGTTTCTTCTAGACCTGCAAACAAGTTTCTCACAAGGCAGGTTAAGTCTGGTATTCCCATCCCTTTAAGAATTTTCTACAGTTTCTTGTGATCCACACAGCCAAAGGCTTTAATGTAATCAATGAAGCAGAAGTATATGTTTTCCTGGAATTCTCTTGTTTTTTCTACTATCCAATGAATGGTGGCAATTTGATCTCTAGTTCCTCTGCCTTTTCTAAATCCAGCTTGTATATCTGGAATTTCTCAGTTCAGGCAATATTGAAGCCTTGCTTGGAGGATTTTGAGCATTACCTTGTGAGCGTGTGAAATGAGTGCAATTGTGTGGTAGTTTGAACATTTTATGGCATTGCTTTTCTTTGGGATTGGAGTGAAAACTGACCTTTACCCAGTCAAGATGGACTGGGGAAAGAGACTCTTGGAAGGCACCAAAAACCCTTGTGTGCCCCAGGACTCAGGTGAAAGGAGTGGTGACCCCACAAGAGACTGAACCAGACTTGCTTGTGAGTATTCAGGAGTCTCTGGTTGAGGTGTTGGTTGAGCGTGGCCTGCTGCGAGGTCAGGGACACTGACTGCAGCAGTCCTGGGAGTTGTGGCATGCTAGCTTAAGTCCTTATGGAGGAGGTCACCATAACCCTACCATAGTTTGGTCTCAGGCCAAACTACGGTGGGGGAACACAGCCCCGTCCATCAGCAGAAAATTGGATTTAAGATTTACTGAGCATGGCCTTGCCCACCAGAGCAAGACCCAGTTTTCCTGACAGCCAGTCTCTCCCATCAAGAAACTTCTGTAAAACTCTTATCTTCATCCATCGAAGGACCAACAGAATGAAAACTACAATCACAGAAATGTAACCAAACAGATCACATGGGTCACAGCCTTGTCTAACTCAATGAAACTATGAGCCATGCGTAGAGCCACCCATGATGGATGGGTCATTGTGAAGAGTTCTGACAAAATGTGGTCCACTGGAGAAGGAAATGGAAAGTCACTTCAGTAGTCTTGCCTTGAGAACCCCATGAACAGTATGAAAAGGCAAAAAGATAGGACACTGAAAGATGAATTCTCCAGGTCAGTGGGTGCCCAATATGCTACTGGAGATCAGTGGGGAAATAACTCCAGAAAGAATGAAGAGACGGAGCCAAAGCAAAAACAATACCCAGTTGTGGGTGTGACTGGTGATGGAAGTTAAAGTCTGATGTTGTAAGGAAAGATATTGCATAGGAACCTGGACTATTAGGTCCGTGAATCAGTAAATTGGAAGTGGTCAAATAGTAAATGGCAAGAGTGAACACTGACATTGTAGGACTCAGTGAACTAAAATGGACAGGAATGGGTGAATTTAATTCAAATCTACTACTGTGAGCAAGAATCCCTTAGAAGGAATAGAGTAGCACTCATAGTCAACAAGAATTCAAAATGCAGTACTTGGGTGTAGTACTCTCAAAAATGACAGAATGATCTCTGTTTGTTTCCAAGGCAAACCATTCAATATCACAGTAATCCAAGTCTATGCACCAACCACTGATACCGAAGAAGCTGAAGTTGAATGGTTCACATGATGTACTCAGCATATTAGTTAAATAATCAGGATGACATACTTCTTTCCTGATGTTGAACCAGTCACTTTTTCCATATCTGGGTTCTTTCTAACTGCTACTTTTTAAAAATGTATTTATTTTAAATTGCAGGGTAATTGCTTTAGAATGTTGTGCTGGTTTCTGCCATATATCAACGTGAATCATCCAAAGTATAGATATGTTCCTTCCTTCTTGAAATTTCCTCCCACCTTCCATCCTATCCCACCTCTCTAGATTGTTACAGAACACCAGGTTTGGTTCCCTGTGTTATGAAGCAATTTTAACTGTTGCTTCTTGACCTGCATACAGGTTTCTTGGGAGACAGGTATGGTCTGGTATTCCCATCCAGAAATTCTAAGAATTTCCCACCATATGTTGTGGTCCACACAGTCAAAGGTTTTAGTTTAGTCAATGAAACACAAGTAGATGTTTTTCTGAAATTCCCTTGCTTTCTGCATGATTCAGTGAATGATGGCAATTTGATCTCTGGTTCCAGTGCCTTTTTCTAAAGCCAGTTTGTACATCTAGAAGTTCTCAGTTCATGTACTGCTAAGATATAGCTTGAAGGATTTTGAGCATAACCTTGCTAGCATGTGAAATGAGTGCAATTGTACAGTAGTTGCAATAATTTCTGGCATTGCCATTCTTTGAGATTGGAATGAAAATTGACATTGTCTAGTCCTGTGACCACTGCTGAGTTTTTCAAATTTGCTGACATACTGAGTGCAGCACTTTAACAGCATCATCTTTAAGGATTTGAAATAATTCAGCTTGAATTCCATCAGTGCCATTAGCTTCGTTCATAGTAGTGCTTCCTAAGGCTCACTTGACTTCACATTCCAGGATGTCTGGCTCTGGGTGAGTGACCACACTATCATGGTTATCTGGGTCATTAAGAGCTTGTTTGTATAGTTATTCTGTGTATTCTTCCCACCTTTCCTTAATCTCTTCTTCTGTTAGGTCCTTGCCATTTTTGTTCTTTATTGTGCCTATGTTTGCATGAAATATTCCCTTTGTAGCTCTAATTTTCTTGAAGAGATCTCAAGTGTTTCCCATTCTATTGCTTTCCTCTATTTCTTTGCCTTGTTCACTTAAGAAGGCTTTTTTATTTCTCCTTGCTATTCAGACGTGTACATCTTTCCCTTTCTCCTTTACCTTTCACTTCCATTCTTTTCTCAGCTATTTTTAAGCCTCCTCAGACAACCGCTTTGCCCTCTTGCATTTCTTTTTGTTGGGGATGGTTTGGGTCCCCACCTCGTGTATAACGTTGCGAACCTCTGTCCATAGTCCTTCAGGCACTCTGTCTATCAGATCTAGTCCCTTGAATCTATTTGTCACTTCCTCTGTATAAGCATAAGGGATTTGATTTAGGTCGTACCTGAGTGGTCTAGTGGCTTTCCCAGCTTTTTTTCAATCAGAGCCTGAATTTTGCAATAAGGAGGTCACAATCTGAGCCACAGTCAGCTCCAGGTCTTGTTTTTGCTGACTGTATAGAGCTTCTCCATCTTTGACTGCAAAGAATAAATCAAATCTGATTTCAGTACTGACCATCTGGTGATGTCCATGTGTAGAGTCTTCTCTTGTGTTGTTGGAAGACAGTGTTTGCTGTGACCAGTGCATTCTTTTAGCAAAATTTGATTAGCTTTTGCCTTGCTTCATTTTGTACTCTAAGGTCAAACTTGCCTGTTGTTTCAGGTATCTCTTGACTTCCTACTTTTACATTCCAGTCCCCTGTAATGAAAAGAACATCTTTTTTCTGGTGTCAGTTCTAGAAGGTCTTGTAGGTCTTCATAGAATTGTTTAACTTCAGCTTCTTTGGCATTAGTGGTTAGAGCATGACTTGGATTACTGTGATGTTGAATGGTTTGCCTTGGAATGAACCAAGATCACTTTGTCATTTTTGAAATTGCACCCAAGTCTGATTTCAGACTCTTTTGTTGACTATGAATAATACTTCATTCCTTCTAAGGGATTCTTGCCCACAGTAGTAGTCATCTGAACTAAATTCGCCCATTCCCATCCATTTTAATTCACTGATTCCTAAAGTGTTGACGTTCACTCTTGCCATCTCCTGTTTGACCACTTCCAATTTACCTTGATTCATGGACCTAACATTCCAGATTCCTATGCAATATTGCTCTTTACAGCATCGGACTTTATTTTCACCACCAGACACACCCACTTTTCACTACCAGACACACCCACGACTGGGCATTGTTTCTGCTTTGGCTCCATCTCTCCATTCCTTCTGGAGCTATTTGTCCACTGTTCTTCAGCAGTATACTGGATACCTCCCAACCTGGGGGACTCATCTTTCAGTGTCATATCTTTTTGCATTTTCAGGCTGTTCATGGGGTTCTCCAGGCAAGAATGCTGAAGTGATTTGCCATTCTCTTCTCCAGTGAACCACATTTTGTCAGGCCGTAACTAGCAGAGACATGCCCTTCAGCCCTCACTCAGTGTAGCTGGTTGACATTCCCAGTGTCCTGGTTGTTCCACTGCTGCTCCTCACTAAGCATTTAAGCCTTCTCTGGCTGTTGGGTGTCAGTCAGCCTGGGGTCTGGGGTTGAGACAAAGGTCCTGCTGGAGTGGCTGAGAATGGGATCTGGGAAGGCTGGAGCAGATGTTGGAGTATGCTGGGGAGTGGAGGGCACTCAGGCCTCACCACTGTTGCTGGCCACCCTGTAGCTGATCAACCACATAGCAGTCACTGTCCGGTTAAAGATCATGATGATTAGTAAATCTAGAAAATAAAATTTTATGGTTACTGCATTGCTTTATGAGGTGAACATTTTTATTTCTCTAATGACGTCATGTGTCCATGGATAAAATATGACTTATTGCTTGAATGAGACAGGATTCAGCATCTACTCTATTCCTGTTTTTATATATGTTAAATGAGAGATATTATTTACATAGTAAACAGAAGAAAATGGAATAATGTTTGTTGTTGTTGATAAGTTGTGTCTGACTATTTGTAACCCCAAGGACTGCAGCACGACAGGCTTCACTATCTCCTGGAGTTTGCTCAAATTCATGTCCATTGAGTCAGTGACGCTACCTAACCATCTCATCTTCTGCTGCCCTTTTCTCTTTGCCTTCAGTCTTTCCCAGCATCACAGTATTTCCCAATGAGTCAGTTCTTCACATCAGTTGGCCACAGTATTGGAGCTTCAGCCTCAGCATCAGCCCTTCCAATGAATATTCAGGGTTGATTTCCTTTAGGATTAACTGGTTTTATCTCCTTGCAGTCCAAGGGACTCTCAAAAGTCTTCAGCACCACAGTTCAAAAGCATCAATTCTTTGGTGCGTAGCCTTCCTTATGGTCCAACTCTCACATCTGTACATAACTACTGGAAAAACCATAGCTTTGACTAAACAGACCTTTGTTAGCAAAGTGATCTGCTTTTTAATATGCTGTTTAGGTTTATCATACCTTTCCTTCCAAGAAGCAAACGTCTTTTAATTTCATGGCTGCAGTCCTTGCCCACAGTGATTTTGCAATCCAGGAAAATAAAATCTGTCACTGATTCCACTTTTTCCCCTTCTGTTTGTCCTAAAGTGATGGGACCAGATGCCATGATCTTAGTTTGATCATAATTTTTGATATATCAAAAATTGTATTTTATAATCTAGCTATTGACCACTGTTATACCTACTTTTAATTTTATTTAAGGCAAAATATAGAAATGTGCTGATTTATCAAAGCCATTTTTGGTTAGTTTTTAGAATTATTAATGTTCTCATTTCCTGGGAAATTCACAGGAAATCTTTATCAAGGCTTCAAATACGCCTTAATCTTATCTGATTTTCTTTCATTCACAGACTCCTGTGTATAGAGATAAGACTAGATGGCAACTCAGTAAAACCCAACCCTGCAAAACTGTAAAGTGTGTATTTTAGGATTTTTTCCTATTGGCTGTGAATGGAACATATCTGTTCTGAGAAGAATAAATTAATATTATTTGGAATAAGTTTTCTATTTCAGGGTAGTATGTCAATTGATTTGCAAACATTTTATCCTATTTCCATTCACAAAGAAATGTCCTACTTTAAAGTTGCAAATTAATGTGCTCTGTGGAAATTCACAGCTGGAAGAAAAGGTCTTGGGCCACCAGTAAGTATGGAACTTGTAAGAGGTCAATAAAGGATTTTTAACATTATTTACAGTGAAGTTAAAATTAATTTTTTTAATTTGCAGTGAAATTAAAAGACACTCCTTGGAAGGAAAGTTATGACCAACCTAGACAGCATATTAAAAAGCAGAGACATTACTTTGCCAACAAAGGTCCATCTAGTCAAGGCTATGGTTTTTCCAGTAGTCATGTATGGTTGTGAGAGTTGGACTATAAAGAAAGCTGAGTGCCAAAGAATTGATGCTTTTGAACTGTGGTGTTGGAGAAGACCCTTGAGAGTCCCTTGGATTGCAAGGACTTGGATTGCAGTCAATCCTAAAGGAAATCAGTCCTGAGTGTTCACTGGAAAGACTGATATTGAAGCTGAAACTCCAATACTTTGGCCACCTGATGTGAAGAGCTGACTCATTTGAAAAGACCCTGATGTTGGGAAAGATTGAAGGCAGGAGGAGAAAGGGACAACAGAGGATGAGATGGTTGGATGGCATCACTGACTCAATGGACATGGGTTTGGGTGGACTCTGGGAGTTGGTGATGGACAGGGAGGCCTGGCATGCTGCGGTCCATTGGGTTGCAAAGAGTCAAACACAACTGAGCAACTGAACTGAACTGACAGTGAAATCAAGAACATATTTCTATCAAGTTAATCTAATGTAACATATGCATAAGATGAATGAGTAAAGAAGCAGAGAAATTGTTAAAAACAAACAGGAGCCTTTACTAAGACAAAAGTAAGTATGGATTCAGTACCCTTTCAGTACAAGTTAGTTATTTCTTCTATGCATCTGAATAAATGTTCAAGATATTATGAGATGCTACCTTACCTTCGTATGTGCTCTTTTACCTGAGGCTGTAACACTGACTGGTTAGGGAAGTTTTTCACTTCCTTCCTGAGGTGTTGTGCCTTTTGGCAGTTGTCTAGGAATGAGAAAAGGGGAGTTGTTAGAGGAAATTTTTCTCACTGCTTCTGCCCCCTCTGACAAAATATCTGAACTCAGAATACCCCAACTCTCTTAGCCTAGGTTCCCCTAAAGTGGAGCCTGAGACAAAGGCTTGCCTACAGGAGCAGTAAGGCAGGAGAAGGGGAGTTGGCCACTGCTACGGAAGCCTGGCTGTTGCCGCAGTATGTGTGAGGACACCCCTGTGAACAAGCGTGGGGGCAGCCTTTACTTGCGTGTGTTGTGGCTCCAGGATGTTCCCGCAGAGAGTCACCATCCTTACCTGTGGAGTGTCGCCTGTGTGAGCTCCCACCCTGCCACAGTACCAGAGAAGCGGAGGCCAGGACCTTCCAGGCTGTGCCTGCAGGAACTGACCAAGGGAACAAGGCAGACTGCACGAGGCCACAGAGGTGGGATCTAGGGCCACGCTGAGCCCCTTCCAGAAACCTGTAGGCTCGAAGAACCCACAAGGCCCTGTCGGTTCAGGAAGGCTTTGCTGAGACGAGCGGCTTGAATTGTTTCTCTGGACCCTTGGAGGCTTACATACCCTGTAAGAATGCATCTAAACACAATTAGGAATACGTGAGGAGAGTACCTTTCTTCTGTGAAGAGAAAAGAAAGTGACTGTTGAAGGGGAGGTGGGAAAGACTTTAACACCGGGACTTGTAGCATAATCCCAGGAAGGTCAATTTTAAGGGGGGGTCATATGGAACTTGATCCCTTAAGAGTTTTCTTGACAACATATCCAATGTTCTTCATGGGTTTACACATCCACTTTTAAGTCACCCAAAACCCATGTGGAGAAATTCACCTTCAGAAAGAGGAGCCTACTGTTCATTGTCCCAGTGTGGAGGGCTAGTGCTGACCGGTTCCAGCTCTCAGGCTTCTTGGCATGGAAGCATGATCTCTGAATTCTTTCTCCACATTTCCACCCACTTCTGCTCAGTCCTCTTCGCAGTATCCTCTTTGGCGTCTCCCATTCAACATGTGACCTGAGTTCCTTCCTTTGTTCTCTCCTTAATCTCTGGTCTTCGTACTCTCCAGACAGATCTCATTCACTTCCATGGATGTGGAATACTTATTTACCAAATATTTATCTTTAGCTCTGAATCCTCTCCCAGAGCTGCAGACCTGTTGATATACACCTGCTTTCCTGGGTATCCTCCCTAGTAATGTCTGAGGGTGGCTGGAACTGGCATGCGTTAATTCTGAATCTTTGCTTCCCCCTAATTCCCTATCCAAGTGCATCATTATTCACTTGTTCAAACAAGTTGGAAAATTGAAAAACACCCTGGACATCCTCCTGCACTTCCCAATCAGTCTTTTATTTCTCGATACTTTTGCATAGATCTGCTTTTCACCATCCCCATGCCACTAGGTGAGTCCAGGACTGCATTGCTTTTTGCCTGGATCAGACGAGCCTCCAAGCTGGTCTGACTACCCCCATTCACTTCAGTCTTCCATTCTATTCCCCAAATTGCTCCCTAAGAGTGATCTCACTAAAATGTAAACCAAATCATGTTACTCCCTTGCTTAAAATTCAATGAACTTACTTTGCTAACAGAATAAAATTCCAGCTGCTTAGCATGGCTTATAAAGTCCTTTATGATTTAATTCTGACTACTAGTGTTACCAAAACAAGCCATTATGCAAATACTGTTTTCACCACCTGGAATGCCCTTGTAAATATAATTGAGCTTCATTAATATTGCACTGCGTTAAGGGGGCTCTTGATCTGGTTTTCCCTACTTTGGGAAACAGAGTTCTTTCTGCTTCAGAGTTCTTTCTGAAATATTTCAAGCACATAGGAAAGCAGAGAGGCATAATGAGAAACACTCCCAACCTTTGGCACATCTTAAAATCTTGACATGTTTGTTTCAGAAGTATTTTGTTTGTTGAGAAAGTCAGAAAGAGAGAAACAAATACCATACGATATCACATATATAGAAGGCAAATCTGTGTATCTATGAAACAGAAAGACTCACAGACATAAAGAACAGACCTGTGGTTGCCAAGAGGGGAGAGACAGGGGCAGCATTATATAAATTTGTATTATATACATTTGTATAACTGGTTCACTTTGCTCTACAGAAGAAATTATCACATTGCATGAGACTTACTTCAATAAGATTTTAAAAAAGTCCTCACAGATACAGTTAGACCTCCACCCTTCCTTCCAATACTCCCTAACCAGAGGTAGCCACCTTACTAAATTTGGTTTTTATCATTTTGTACTTTTACTGTGCTGCTTTTGTCACCAGAAATCCTATATATTGTCTTGTCACACACTTTCAAGCTTTATGTAAGTGGTGTTACATGATATGCTTCCTGCAGCTTGCTTGTTGGCTCAACGATGCTTTGAGGTTTATGCAAGTTGATAAATGAGACTCTAATTCTTGAGGCTATTTCGTATTCTGTCGTATGAACAGACCATAGTTTACACATTCATTCTCTTTAGTGGATATTTAGGTTGTCTGCAATTTTCCCCAGTTACAAATAATGCTTCAGGGAGCATCTCCCATTCATCTCTCCCTGTGTACACATGGGTCACTAGGTTATATGGCTAGTGTAGGTTAACTAGGTTATATACTTAGAATTCCTAGTAGAAAGATATGTACATCGTAAACTTTAGTATCTAGTTTTCTTCCAAAATTCTTCAAGAAATGTTAGCATAAATTTTTCTTCAAAGGCAGTAGAACCTTGACTTTACTACTCAGATAGGGTCCAAGTATGAATCTAGTCCAAGTATAAAACAGAACAACACAATGTGAGGTAATGAAGCTAGCGTGACGTTATCAGAGAACTTTGTAAATGATCACAGCTGTATTGAATTATGAGAATTTCAGTACCTACTCTGTGTGCACGAGTGTGCATTTGTGTGTATGTTTTGTTTGAATTCTATGGTTCTGGTATGTCTCTAGGTTCTTTGGGTGAACTGGCACTGATGGCGTTCTAAAGAATTAGCTTTCTTTTGAGAGCTCAGGCTCTAGGAACTGTTTCTGCCCATTCACATAGTCAGTCGGTTTTTATTGTGTGCCTACTCCACAATTGGCACCGTTCTGAGAGTGGGCAGTGTACGAGTGAACATGGGAGACAGAACCTTGACCCTCACAGAGCTTACATTCTGGTAGAGATGGGCAAACAAACACATACACACAAAAACACGTAATACATCAGCTGGTGGTGTGAGCGGTTTAGGGAAAGGGGATGAGGGAACGCTGGTAAGGTCACGGAGTTGCTCTTTCACAAACAGTGGTCATGGAAGACCTGGACACAAAGGCGATATTTAAACAGGTCCTAAAGAAAGTGAGAGAACAAGCCATGCATTTCCAGGAGGGAAAAGCTTTGGAAATAGACGGGAGAGTATGCCCAAGAATTCTGACATGGGAACTGCTTTGCAAGGTCGAGGCTCAGCAGGGAGGCTGGAGCGGCTGAGACTTGAGTGAGCAGGGAGAAGAGGGTGAGGTTAGGGTAGCAGAGTTGGGCAGAAGCTGTTGATTTTGCTCTGACTTGGGTGGGAAGCCATTGGAGGGATTGGAGCACAGGCTTGCCGTGATCATACCTGAGTTTTTGAACAATGACTCTGGTCATAAGAACAGAAGCGGGGAGATCAATTGAAGAGGCTGTTAACAATATTCTCAGTGAGGCGTGCTTGTGGCTTTGGACCATGATTTGGGCAGTGGAAGTGCTGAGGGGAGGTCAAATGGTGGGTGTATTTTGAAAGAGATTTTGTGTTGAGTTGGATGTGGGATGTAAGAGAAAGAAAAGAGTCATGGGTGATGCCAGGGTTTCTTCTGTGAACGAAGGAAGAGTGGAGAAACTGGTAACTGAGACGGGTAAGATCAGAACAGTAACAGGCTGTGAGGAGTAAGCAGTTTCTTCTGGGTTATGGTAAGGCTAAGATTCCTACAAAACTCCCAGAAATGTTTAGTGGGCAGTGAGATATTCATGGTTGAGTTCTAGGCTAGAAGTATATGTGTGGGAGTCATCAACACTCAGATGGTTTTGAAAGTGAGACTGAATGAGCTATGCTAGGAAGTCAGTTTGAGTAGAGCTGAGCTGTGAAGGGCTGAGTCCCAGGCTCCCAAACACTTAGAATGACAGGAAATGAGGGGGAAACACAAGGTGATGGAAGGCAAGTCTTTGAGGCAGGATGAGAGTCTGGTGTCCCAGAAGCCACAGGAACAATGTGTTTCAAGAAAAAGGATGTGGTAATTCTATTAAATGTTGCTGGAAGATCACAGTTTTAAGGATCAAAAATTCATTATAAATTCTACAACATAAAGATTATTGGTGACCTTGACAGAAGCTATCTTAATGGAGTGGAGGAATCAAATGCCTGTTTGGAGCAGGTTCAAGGGAAAATGTGAAGAAAAGGATTAGATAAAAAGAAAATAAACTACTCTTTCAGGGAAGAGTTTATTGGGAAGCCTCTGTTAATGCTTAGAGTCTAAGTTTAAAACCCCCTGACCACTGAATGGCAACCTGACTCTTGCTGTATTAACGCCCTCAGTGACCTTGGCAATAGCAGTCGGATTATTCCCTCCATTTATTTCCTTCTTATTGTTGGCCTTATCTGCAGGCCTCTCCATATGTGTGAATTCTTAGATGGAAAAATTATTCTTGACTTCCTGAATGTTTTGTATAACCATATCATGTTATAATCACATTGCTTCCCTGGTGGTTTGTTGGTAAAAATCTGCCTGACAATGCAGAAGCTGCAGTTTTGATCCCTGGGTTGGGCAGATCCCCTGAAGAAGAAAATGGCAACCCGCTCCAGTGTTCTTGCCTGGGAAATACCATGGACAGAGAAGCTTGGTGGGCTATAGTCCCCAAGATCACAAAGAGACACAACTTAGCAACTAAACAACAGAAGTGGTGACTTTATGAAAATAAGTGTTGTGACTTGCAGGGCCCTCAGTGCTGCTTACAGAATGTGCCTAGTACTTAGCAAAATGTTCAGGTAATAGTCTTCACCCTCAGAGAAGCCAGAAAGAGGATGCTTGTGGAGAGTCTGGCCAAGACTGGTTTTTATTTACTTATTTAAAAAATTTAAAATTTTATATTGGAGTATAGATGATTTAAAATGTGTTAGTTTCACGTGTACACAAAGTGATTTAGTTATACATGTTCACATTTCTATCCTTTTTCAGGTTCTTTTCCCATACAGGTTAGTACAGAGGGATAAATTAGGAGGCTGTGATTAACACATACATATTTTGTTCTTATCCCAAGTTCTCCTAGCTGAAGTCAGAGGGGGCCTCTCTGATGTCCACCCTGAGGGTGCTGCCTGGTCTAGCATCTTCCATGTGCTCCATCACGGTGATGGTGCTGTTGAAGGTGACCCTGGAAGGTGACTTCCTTATGCACCATTAGGTCAGACTGAGGGCTCCATTAGTTTTTCACTCAAGCAACTGTATTTTCCTAATGTGCCTTCACCAAGCACTGATGCCATTTCATTCCCAGAATCATTTCAATTAGATTCCAAGTGGTCTTTTATTGCACTTTGGAAGTTTTGAAATGACAAATTACTCCTACATTCAATCTGCTGTTCTTTCATTTTCTCTGATTCTTCATGGCTGAAAGCCCCTGGGTGATTTTTCATGTGTTATTTGGCCAACTGGAAGTCGTCTGAAATATAGTTGGACGCCATTCCGAAAGAATATTCTCCTTTTATCTGTATTCTCTATGCGTATTCTTTGGTTTCTACTATTAATTAGCAAATTCATTTCCCGATATCCACAATGAGGTTACAATAAATGTGCCGAGTTAGGTATCCAGCAAAGCCAATGTATTCAGAGTGGTAACAAGAGACCAATTCTAGTCTGATAAACACTATTAAGAGGGAAAGATAAATCAAATCTTACTGCCTTAGTCAGCAAGTTTTATTCTACGGAAGGAATCCAAGCTGAAACACAGCTGTAATTTGGCGCCTTAGCTCAAAGTGACTGCTTTGTATTTTTCTCGAGGATCAGAGCATCCAATCTGTATGCTGCTGCTCAGATGCACCATAACAAGTGCCGCCTTCACCTGGGTTGTTCAGAAGGCCCATAAGTCTTGGTCACTTGGTGGATTTCAATGCACAGCCATGAATTCCACAGGGCATTAATTCTGCTCCGTCGCTTGTCCATTTGAAATAAAAAGTGTCTGTGAATACATTATACTTGGGCACCCCTAAATCCCTCCTTAGTTTGCTGTCATTCTCAAGGTCACCCATCTCCTTTGCTATCATTATTTCAGTATCCACAGCACCTTTGAAGTTTGCTGCTATTATGTCCTTTTTTCTTTTATCTTTGACAGCTGCATTAGCTCCTACTCTTGAGGAAATTAACATTGCCTTTTGTTCACAAAGTAAGATTATTTGGAAAGGTCAATGGATATAGCACATCAGTCTGGTATGTTTCTAGAGAGACATGCCTGCCACATTTCAGTGATTCCCTGGGTTAAAGGTATAGCTCGTTTATGATGAACATCCATGTAGAAATGATTATTGTAAATATGAAAGAAACAAATTTCATTTAGAAGATTTTATGAGTGGCTCTATTAGAGGAAAGAAAGAGAATCACACCATTGCTACAGAGCTGGCTCTATGGGGACTGTATGCTCGGGGAAGGTACGCTTGTTTTCATCTAGCTTCCCTCACCAAGTTTTTCTATTTCTTTTCTTTAAAGATATTTTTTTGATGTGGACCATTTTTAAAGTCTTTATTGAGTTTGCTACAATATTGCTTCTGTTTTGTTTTGATTTTTTGGCCATGAGTCATGTGGTATCTTAGCTTCCGACCCAGGGATGTAACCCACATCCCCTGCATTGGAAGGGGAAGTTTTAATCACTGGACCACTGGGTAAGTCCCTGAACAAGTTTTTCTTGACTGGGAAAGTCACTGTTGCTTTCCCAGTCATGTTTTCAGTGCACATGGGAAGTTAACTAAATATTATTTTCACTTTTATTAGGCATTTCCATTTCAGTGACTTGGATTAAACCATGGTGAATCTAATATTATATTTCTTCTTACTTTTTGTATTAGTGGATATTGTCTTATCGTATTGATTCTACCAGTGGTTAGGTTAGAATACAAATTATAAAAGATGAAATTTTGAACCAGGAAAAGTAAAAAACATATGTAACTCCTGAGGGTAAAGAGAGGTAGATGGACATGAAGCTGGAGGCTGTAAGAAATCATGTTTTCAGCAAGAAGCATCTGAATTGTGCCAATAGTACACCACTTGATCAGAAATTCCTTTGTGTTAGAGGCAGATGCATGTTTTACCACGGGCAATGGTAGCTCATCCAGGCTTAGCAAATGAAGAACAGATAGAGACCAAGTGTATCGGCATTATTAACATTTTGTCAGCAAGCCTCCATAGTGCCACAGATGTATGACAGGACTTTAGGAGAATCAAATGTAACAGCTCAAACTGATAACGTTAATTGCACTTGCCCTTTGTTGTAATTGCTGGAGCTGTAACAGTTTGACCTTTTCATAGGTTGTGAGACATGGAGTAGGGAGGATGGGTAGGCTGTGTGAATTGACTTGTTCGGGGTGCTAGCAATGTGAGAAAGTTCCTTCTGTGACACTGATGAAAACTGGTCTTCATTTGTTCTACAAACAAGGTAAGCATATAATTTACCATCCAAAGTAGGAGAATTTTGAAAAGTAAGCAGGAGTGCTATTAAAAATTAAACTAGGACATAGCCAACTCCATATTGCCAGAGATTTTTATTAGAAATGAAATGACTTAAAAATATTCCTATTCTTGTGAAACACTTTCTTGTCTCTGTTGTAACAGAGACCTGAATTCACCTAACATGGACTTGGTGAAAAAAAGTACTTTTCATTACTCTAGGAGGTGAGTCAAAAAGGATCTTGCTAATTTTATCAAAGAGTATTCTGCCTATGTTTTTCCTGTGTTTAAGTTTTAATCAGGTCCCACTTGTTTACTTTCATTTTTATTTCCATCACTGTAGGAGGTGGGTCATAGAGGATCTTGCTTTGATTTATGTCATTGAGCATTCTGCCTACGTTTTCCTCTGAGAGTTTCTAGTCTCTGGCCTTACAGTTAGGTCTTTGATCCGTTTTGCGTTTATTTTTGTGTGTGGTGTTAGGAAGTGTTCTGATTCATTCTTTGGCCTGTGGCCGTCCAGTCTTCCCCGTGCTGCTCACACAGGAGGCTGTCCTTTCTCCACTGTGTGCTCCTGCGTCTGGTGGCTCTGGGTTTATTCCTGGGCTTCCTGTCCTGTCCCAATGGGCTATGTTTCTGTCTTTGTGTCAGTACCATGTCTTGATGACTGTAGCTTTGTAGTATAGTCTGAAGTCAGAGAATGTGATTCTTCCAGCTCCATTTTTGTTTCTCAGGATTGCTTTGATTATTTGGGGTCTTTTGTTTTCCCATGTTGTTGTTCCCTTACTAAGTCATGTAAGTCACCCATGGACTGTAGCCCACCAGGCTCCTCTGTTCATCGAATTTTCCAGGCCAGAATACTGGAGTTGGTTGCCATTTCCTTCTCCAGGGGATCTTCCCAGATTAGGGGTCAAACCCACGTCTCCTGCATTGGCAGGTGGACTATTTACCACTGAGCCACCAGGGAAGCCCCTTGTGTTTCACAAAGTGTAAAATCTTTTGTTCTAGTTCTGTGAAAAAATGCCGCTGGTAATTTGATAGAGATTGCAGAAAAAGTACTTTTTGTGGGAAATACTGAAAAATTTTTATCTAGGAACAATAAATATTGGGCTATGAAAAGAAACATTTACTTTGGTTTTATCTTAAGACTTAAGTCTAAGCCTATTAAGTTGGAAGACAGAGACCTGTTCTTCCCAGCTAATAGGACAGTGACTCAGAATGTGTTACTGAGTTTTTGGGAAAGAGAAGGTCCTGAAGGACTGGTGATGGAGAGTCAGGCATCTGTCAGTTCAGCCAAGGAAGAACCTACAGGGGAAAAGCAAACTTGAGGACAGGAAGAGCAGTCAGGATGGCAGCGTAGAGACAAAAGCGGCTACCATCATTTCCCTTTGTTTTCTCTTGAAGACAGAACCATCTCAAGACTGGCTTGCTTGTGGGTTCTGGAGGATCTGGATATGCTGCCCTTGAAAGAGGCCAAGGAATTTCTTCAGCCCAGTGGATGAAACAAAGAACCTCTAGTTGGATTTTGATGGCAGATGAAGTGTGAAATTGTATGTTTGCTATTCCTTATGTGGCTTTCCCTGTTTGTTATATTTTTTTTATTTAACTGGTAGAAAACAGGCCTGACCTGTTTGTCAGCTATTTTCAGCAGGGCACGTTGGCCGTTGGAAATGGACTGGGATGTAACAGCTGAAGTTATGAAACTGGTTTGATCCCTACTGGAATATAATCACTCAAGGAGCCCAGGCCCCTCTTACTGTCTTACTTACCTGCTCTGGGCTAGGATGTGGGTAACTACAATTTAAGAAAGATTCTCAGATAGTTCTACCATGTAGCCAAGCTTATGAACCATTAAGTCAGAGTATCTGTTGTAACAACAGTCCACAAAATTAATTTACTGAATGAAATTAATTGATTAATGAAATTAATTAATGTTAAGCCTTCATAGCTTAACCTGCAGGTCTGTAGTTCATTACCCTGGTTGCTCAGGCGCAGGTGTGCTGGTGAGATTCTCTCAGCTTTTATTGATCTGAACAAGGTTTCATTTTGGTTCCACTTTTAGAGGATAGTTTCATTCAATATAGCATTGTTTGTTGACAAGCTCCTTCTTTCATTACTTTAAAGATATCATTCTATTGTTTTCTGGCCATCAGGATTTTATATCTAGAAGTCAGCTGTAATGATTATCTTTTTAAAAACAAATATGTGTTATTTCCCCCTTTCTAGCCTTAATATTATCTCTTTGTCATTTATTTTAAGCAATCTGATTATGATGTACCTTTTTAATGTTACTTCTTGGAGTTTATTGAGCATCTTGGATCTGCTGCTTTATGAAAAAAGTGAGTGTTAGTTGCTCAGTTATGTCTGACTCTTTGTGACCCCATGGACTGTAGCCCGCCAGGCTCCTCTGTCCAGGGAATTGGAATTCTCCAGGCAAGAACACTGGAATGGGTAGTCATTCATTTCTCCAGGGGTTCTTCCCAACCCAGGGATCAAGCCTGGGTATCTTGCATTTACAGGCAGATTCTTTACTGTCTGAGCCACCATGGAAGGCCCTGCTACTTTATAGTTTTCATTAAATTTCAACCACTGTTTCCTTAAATATTTTTTCCACTATTTCCTTAAATAGTTTTTCCTGCCTTTCCTCCTTTTGTGGGACTCCAATTGCATATATTTTAGGCTAATTAATTTTACTTACTAAGTTATTAATTTATTTTTAGTAGACTGTTTTTTAGGGTAGTTTTAGATGCACATGAAAGTGCAGGGAGAGTATGTAGAATTCCCATACAACCTTGTGGCCACATGTACGCACCCTCCAGAGTCTGTCCTGCAGAATGGACACTTGTTTCATTGGATAGTCATCAACAGTTCACTACCACCCAGAGTCTATAGTTGGCGTTAGCACTCCCTCTTGGTATTGTACATTCTGTGTATATATTTGACAAATGTATATCCTTTAACATAACATATATCCAATATTGTACTATTATACAAAATAATTTCAAGGGATTCCCTGGTGGCTCAGTGGTAAAGAATCTGCCTGCCAATGAAGGACATGTGGGTTTGATCCCTGGGTCAGGAAGATCCCCTGGAGAAAGAAATGGCAACCTGCTCCAGTATTCTTATCTTGGAAATCCCATGGACAGAGGAGGCTGGCAGGCTGTAGTTCATTGGATCACGAAAGAGTTGGATACAACTTAGTGACTAAACTGAAATGCAAAAGTAGGAAGTCAAAATAAACCTGGAGTAACAGACAAATTTGGCCTTGGAGTACAAAATGAAGCAGAGCAAAGGCTAACCGAGTTTTGCAAAGAGAAATGCACTGGTCATAGCAAACACCCTCTTCCAACAACACAAGGGAAGACTCTACACATGGACATCACTGATGATCAATTCAGAAATCAGATTGATTATATTCTTTGAGCCAAGATGGAGAATCTCTCTACAGTTAGCAAAAACAATACTGGGAGCTGACTGTGGCTCAGATCATGAACTGCTTATTCCCAAATTCAGACTTAAATTGAAGAAAGTAGGGAAAACCACTAGACCATTCAGGAATGACCTAAATCAAATCCCTTACGATTATACAGTGGAAGTGACAAATTGATTCAAGGGATTTGATCTGATAGACAGAGTGCCTGAAGAACCATGGACAGATGTTTGTGACACTGTTCAGGAGGCAGTGATCAAGACCATTCCCAAGAAAAAGAAATGCAAAAGGCAAAATGGCTGTCTGAGGAGGCCATACAAATAGCTGAGAAAAGAAGCTAAAGGCAAAGGAGAAAAGGAAAGATATACACATTTGAATGCAGAGTTTCAAAGAATAGCAAGGAGAGATAAGAAAGCCTTCTTCAGTCATTAATGCTAAGAAATAGAGGAAACAATGGAATGGAAAAGACTAGAGATCTCTTCAAGAAAATCAGAGATACCACGGGAACATTTCATGCAAAGATGGGCCCAATAAAGAACAGAATGGTATGGACCTAACAGAAGCAGAAGATATTAAGAAGAGGTGGCAAGAATACACAGAAGAACCATACAAAAAATATCTTCATAACCTAGAAAACCATGATGGTGTGATCACCCACCTAGAGCTAGACATCCTGGAATGTGAAGTCAAATGGGCCTTAGGAAGCATCACTATGAACAAAGCTAGTGGGTGTGATGGAATTCCAGTTGAGCTATTCCAAATCCTAAAATATGGTGCTGTGAAAGTGCTGCACCCCATATGCCAGCAAATTTGGAAAACGCAGCAGTGGCCACAGGACTGAAAAAGGTCAGTTTTCGTTCCAATTCCAAGGAAGGGCAGTGCCAAAGAATGCCCAAACTACTGCACAATTGCACTCATCTCACACGCTATCAAAGTAATGCTCAAAATTCTCCAAGCCATGCTTCAACAGTATGTGAACTGTGAACTTCCAGATGTTCAAGCTGGATTTAGAAAAAGCAGAGGAACCAGAGATCCAATTGCCAACATCCCTTGGGTCATCAAAAGAGCAAGAGAGTTCCAGAAAAACATTTATTTCTGTTTTATTGACTATGCCAAAGCTTTTGACTGTGTGGATCACAACAAACTGTGGGAAACTCTTCAAGAGATGGGAATACCAGATCACCTGACCTGCCTGCTGAGAAATCAGTATACAGGTCAAAAAGCAACAGTTAGAACCAGACATGGAACAACAGACTGGTTCCAAATAGGGAAAGGAGTACGTCAAGGCTTATATTGTCACCCTGCTTATTTAACTTATATGCAGAGTATATCATGAGAAATGCTGGGTTGGAGGAAGCGCAAGCTGGAATCAAGATCACTGGGAGAAATATCAGTAACCTCAGATATGCAGATGACACCACCCTTTTGGCAGAAAGTGAAGAAGAACTAAAGAGCCTCTTGATGAAAGTGAAAGAGGAGAGTGAAAAAGTTGACTTAAAACTCAACATTCAGAAAACTAAGATCCTGGCATCCAGTCCCATCACTTCATGGCAAATAGATGGAGAAACAATGGTAACAGTGAGAGGCTTTATTTTCTTGAGCTCCAAAATCACTGCAGATGGTGACTGCAGCCATGAATTTAAAAGAGACTTACTCCTTGGAAGAAAAGCTGTGACCAACCTAGACAGCATGTTAAAAAGCAGAGACATTGCTTTGCCAACAGTGGTCCGTCTAGTCAAAGCCATGGTTTTTCCAATACTCATGTATGGATGTGAGTTGTACTATAAATAAAGCTGAGTGCTGAAGAATTGATGCTTTCAAACTGTGGTGTTGGAGAAGACTCTTGAGAGTCCCTTGGACTGCAAGGAG
This sequence comes from Dama dama, assembly GCF_033118175.1. Classification (NCBI taxonomy): domain Eukaryota; kingdom Metazoa; phylum Chordata; class Mammalia; order Artiodactyla; family Cervidae; genus Dama; species Dama dama. Next base: position 5,365,539 of record NC_083687.1, on the reverse strand, counting down.
ATCCAACCATTCCATCCTAAAGGAAATCAGTCTTGAATATTAAATGGAAGGACTGATGCTGAAGCTGAAACTCCAATACTTTGGCCACCTGGTGCTAAGAACTGACTCACTGGAAAAAACCCTGATGCCGGGAAAGATTGAAGGCAGGAGAAGAAGGGGCCGACAGAGGATGAGATGGTTGGATGGCATCACCGACTCGATGGATATGAGTTTGAGTAAGCTCCAGGAGTTGGTGATGGACAGGAAAGCCTGGTGTGCTGCAGTCTATGGGGTCAGAAAGAGTCTGACATGACTGAGTGTCCAGACTGAACTGAACTAGTGACTAAACAACAACAAAATGGTTTCACTGCCCTAAAAATCCTCTCTGCTTGTCTGTGCACCCCTCCTTCCCCACAGCCTCTGGCAACCCCTGGTGTTTTGACTTTTTCCATAGTTTTACCTTTTCTAGAATGCTATACAGTTAGAATCATACAGTATATAGCTTTTTCAAATGAGCTTGTATTACTTGGTAACATGCACTCAAGTTTCCTTCATGTCTTTTCATGACTTGACAGCTCAGTGCCTTTTAGCACTGAATAATATTCCATAGTCTGGCTGTATGACAGATTATTTATCCATTCACCTCCTGAGAGACATCTTGATTACTTCCAACTTTTGACAGTTATGAATAAAACTGCTGTCTATAGCCATGTGCCATTTGCAGGTTTTTGTGTAGACGTAAGTTTTCAACTCATTTGGGTAAATACCATGGGGTGCAATTGTTGGATCATAGGCTAAGACTGATTTGTTAGTTGCTCAGTCATGTCTGACTCTTTTCAACCCTGTGGACAGTAGCCCAACAGGCTCCTCTGTCCATCAAATTCTCCAGGCAAGAATACTGAAATGGGTAGCCTTTCCCTTCTCAAGTGGATCTTCCCAACCCAAGAATTGAACCTGGGTCTCCTGCATTTAGGCAGATTCTTTACCATCTGAGCCACCAGGAAGCCCTGTTTAGTTTTATAAAAAGCTGCCAAACAATCTCCCCAAATGGATGTACCATTTTGCATTCCTATCAGCATTGAATGAGAGTTCCTCCTGCTCCATAGCCTCACCAGCATTTGGTATTGTCAGTGTTTTGGATCTTGGCCATTCCTATAGGTATCTTGTGTACTATTTTTCAACTGCTTTATTTTTCTTCTGACTTTTTAAAGAAATTTCTTTATATATCAGGGGTATCAGCTGCTCTCTGATGCAAACTGTAAATATTTTTTCCTGGTTTATCATTGTAATTTCTCTTTTGAGTTTGGTTATAGCATTTTTTTTTTTTTTTGGCCTTAAAAACCTTGTTTAGTTTTAATTTTTCAAAATTATCCTTTTTTATCTTATTGCTTCTGGACATTGAGTCATGGTTAGGAACTTTTTCCCCTCTTCCAGGTAATAGAGGAATTTACTCACATCTTATTATAGTACTTCTGTCAATTTTGGCCCTTCTTTCTTCCTTCTTTTTTTCCTCCCTCCCTTTTTTTTCTCCCCTCACTCCCTCCCTCCCGCCTTCCTTCCACCCTTCTTCTCTCCTTCCCTCCCTTCTGCCTTCCTTCCCATCCATCTACATTTAGATATCTAATTCATTTGGGGTCTATCTTGGTGTATATTGTGACATGTAGATCCAATGATACAGTCTTCCAAATGACTATTCAGTTTCTGTATTGCCCTCCCCCACTGATTTGAGATACTATCTTTATTACATAATAAATTTACATACACACATAGGCCTATTTCTACATACTTTCTTTTGACCCATTGGTTTTAGAAGCCTATCCATTGATTTTTCTGGATAGCACACAATTTTAGATATAGAGGCTCTATAATAGTGTTTTAATATCTATTTGAATTAACCTCTCTCATTTTTTTCTTTTTTTCTCAGGTTTTCTTGGTGTTTTTTCTTTTTCACTTTTTTTTTTTTTTTGGAAATGTATATAGACTTACTGATAACAGCACATTTACAGGGAAAGTGACCTATAATTTATATTTATTGGTCTCACTCTATGCCAAGCACTGAACTAAGCACAGTTGTATTGAAAGCAAAAAAGAGCAAGTGTTTGTCACTCAGTCCTGTCTGACTCTTTGCGATCCCATGGATTGCCACCTGCCAGGCTCCTCTGTCCATGGAATGAATGCTCCAGGCAAGAGCACTGGAGTGGGTAGCCATTCCCTTCTCCAGGAGATCTTCCTGACCCGGGATTGAACCTAGATCTCCTGTATTGCAGGCAGACTCTTTACCATCTGAGCCTCCAGGAAAGAAGAAATAAAGTTCAGTGTGACCAGTATTTCTAGTTCATAGATAAAGACTCCTTAAGAATAGAGGGCTTCATGTGTAATGCTTGATGAGAATGCTTAAGAGGTGATCAGTGTGAAGGAGTGTTTGTCCTGTTTTTATTTTTTTAAATTGTGGTAAAAAACATAAAATTTATTAATACTTCTTAACCATTTTTTAAAATTTTATTTATTTATTTATTTTTTAATTATTTTATTATTATTATTATTATTTTTTGGTCATACATTGATATGAATCAGCCATAGATTTACACGTATTCCCCATCCCGATCCCCCCTCCCACCTCCCTCTCCACCCAATTCCTCTGGGTCTTCCCAGTGCACCAGGTCCGAGCACTTGTCTCATGCATCCCACCTGGGCTGGTGATCTGTTTCACCATAGATAGTATACATGCTGTTCTTTTGAAATATCCCACCCTCACATTCTCCCACAGAGTTCAAAAGTCTGTTCTGTATTTCTGTGCCTCTTTTTCTGTTTTGCATATGGGGTTATCGTTACCATCTTTCTAAATTCCATATATATGTGTTAGTATGCTGTAATGTTCTTTATCTTTCTGGCTTACTTCACTCTGTATAAGGGGCTCCAGTTTCATCCATCTCATTAGGACTGGTTCAAATGAATTCTTTTTAACGGCTGAGTAATATTCCATGGTGTATATGTACCACAGCTTCCTTATCCATTCATCTGCTGATGGGCATCTAGGTTGCTTCCATGTTCTGGCTATTACAAACAGTGCTAACTCTCCAAAAAGCAGGAATAGAAGGAACATACCTCAACATAATAAAAGCTATATATAACAAACCCACAGCAAGCATCACCCTCAATGGTGAAAAATTGAAAGCATTTCCCCTGAAATCAGGAACAAGACAAGGGTGCCCACTCTCACCACTACTATTCAACATAGTGTTGGAAGTTTTGGCCACAGCAATCAGAGCAGAAAAAGAAGTAAAAGGAATCCAGATAGGAAAAGAAGAAGTGAAACTCTCACTGTTTGCAGATGACATGATCCTCTACATAGAAAACCCTAAAGACTCTACCAGAAAATTACTAGAGCTAATCAATGAATATAGTAAAGTTGCAGGATATAAAATTAACACACAGAAATCCCTTGCATTCCTATATACTAACAATGAAAAAACAGAAAGAGAAATTAAGGAAACAATACCATTCACCATTGCAACAAAAAGAATAAAATACTTAGGAGTATATCTACCTAAAGAAACAAAAGACCTATACATAGAAAACTATAAAACACTGATGAAAGAAATCAAAGAGGACACAAACAGATGGAGAAACATACCGTGTTCATGGATTGGAAGAATTAATATTGTCAAAATGGCTATTCTACCCAAAGCAATCTATAGATTCAATGCAATCCCTATCAAGTTACCAACGGTATTTTTCACAGAACTAGACCAAAGAATTTCACAATTTGTATGGAAATACAAAAAACCTCGAATAGCCAAAGTAATCTTGAGAAAGAAGAATGGAACTGGAGGAATCAACCTGCCTGACTTCAGACTATACTACAAAGCCACAGTCATCAAGACAGTATGGTACTGGCACAAAGACAGAAATATAGATCAATGGAACAGAATAGAAAGCCCAGAGATAAATCCACGGACCTATGGGCACCTTATCTTTGACAAAGGAGGCAAGGATATACAATGGAAAAAAGACAACCTCTTTAACAAGTGGTGCTGGGAAAACTGGTCAACCACTTGTAAAAGAATGAAACTAGAACACTTTCTAACACCATACACAAAAATAAACTCAAAATGGATTAAAGATCTAAATGTAAGACCAGAAACTATAAAACTCCTAGAGGAGAACATAGGCAAAACACTCTCCGACATAATTCACAGCAAGATCCTCTATGACCCACCTCCTAGAATATTGGAAATAAAAGCAAAAATAAACAAATGGGACCTAATGAAACTTAAAAGCTTTTGCACTACAAAGGAAACTATAAGTAAGGTGAAAAGACAGCCCTCAGATTGGGAGAAAATAATAGCAAATGAAGCAACAGACAAAGGATTAATCTCAAAAATATACAAGCAACTCCTGCAGCTCAATTCCAGAAAAATAAATGACCCAATCAAAAAATGGGCCAAAGAACTAAACAGACATTTCTCCAAAGAAGACATACAGATGGCTAACAAACACATGAAAAGATGCTCAACCTCACTCATTATTAGAGAAATGCAAATCAAAACCACAATGAGGTAGCATTACACGCCAGTCAGGATGGCTGCTATCCAAAAGTCTACAAGCAATAAATGCTGCAGAGGGTGTGGAGAAAAGGGAACCCTCTTACACTGTTGGTGGGAATGCAAACTAGTACAGCCGCTATGGAAAACAGTGTGGAGATTTCTTAAAAAACTGGAAATAGAACTGCCATATGACCCAGCAATCCCACTTCTGGGCATACACACTGAGGAAACCAGATCTGAAAGAGACACGTGCACCCCAATGTTCATTGCAGCACTGTTCTTAACCATTTTTAAGTGTGCATTACATGGTGTTAACTATATTTGCATTATGGTGAAATGGATTTTCAGAACCTTCCCATCTTGCTTTATTTTTGCTCGTTTATTTTTAAATATTAACTTTAAAATCGACTTGTGTGTATCTGGGGAAAAACTTACTGGCATTTTTGGAGATTGAAGTAAATTTACAAGTTAACTGAGGGAGAATTGATATATTTATGATGTTTAGTCTTCCTATTCAAAAACATTGTTTGTCTTTTCATTTGCTCAAGTCTACTGTTTTATATTTCACATGTAATAAGAAAATTTCCTCAAATAAATTTACATATATCTTGTTGTAATCAAGTAACTTTCTTTGCTGTTGTTTCTGTAAGTTGAGTCTTTTCATTCATCATACCTTCTACCTAGTTATTACTTGTATATTTGAAAGCTATTGCTATCTCTATAATAAAATTAGAATTTCACTGCTAAACTCTCCTAATATTTGTAATGCTTTTTATATTGATTCTCTTGGATTTTCTGGATATGTCATCTGCAAATAGAGACAGTTTTATTTATGTCTTTGAAAGTTTTCTGCCTTTACTTGCTTCCTCTTGCCTATTGCATCTTGTACCTGATTATTGTCCAATATTTTAAGACTATCCTATTTTTAACCTCCACAAATTAGATATTATTATTATTTTATACCATCTATTTAAAACAACATTAAGTATAATTTATTATTTTATTTTTAAATAGCTGTTTAGGATGAATTCTTAAGTGTGCTTTAAATATCCTTTAAAAAAAGTAAGTATTTAAATTTAGAAATTCTTCTCTAAGAAATATTTGAACAACAATTTTCAAGTTTGGATATATAATATTTTCCTTATTATTTAGTTCTACTATTTTCTAACTCCATTATTATGTCTTATTTGATTAATAAATTATACATAATTTATAAAAATTACATACAAATTTAAATGACTAAATACATGAGTTTGAAATATTTTTATTTCCAGCTTTATTTTATTTTGATAAGAGGATATCATTTATATGGTGGCACAATTTTGTGCCTTATTTGTGTCTTATTGAGACTTGGTTTAAAGTCAAGTAGATAATAAATACTGTAAATGTTCCATGTGCTTTCTTTGGTAATTACTGAATATCTAGGTATACCAGTGGTTCAAATTTCCCAAGTATGTTACTTATCCCTCTAGCTTTTCTCTACTTGAGCTCTCTTTTATTAAGAATAATGTTTAAAATTTTAAAAATAGTCTTCCAAATCTGTCAAATATTGCGTACCCATATATTGAAGTTGTATCATTATTTATATACTGACAGGATTTTAATTTCTTCCTGGTTATATATTTTTATTAACATGTGTTCATTAACATATGGTGAATCTCTTCATCCCCTAAAGATGCTTTTTGCCTTAATGTATAAGTTTTGATGCTGGTGTGGCATCATTACCACCTAGCAGACTTTTAGAAACATCCATGCGGAGAAAGCAATGGCACCCCACTCCAGTACTCTTGCCTGGAAAATCCCATGGGTGGAGGAGCCTGGTAGGCTGCAGTCCATGGGGTCACTAACAGTTGGACACGACTGAGTGACTTCACTTTCATTTTTCACTTTCATGCACTGGAGAAGGAAATGGCAACCCACTCCAGTGTTCTTGTGTGGGCTGCCGTCTATGGGGTCACACAGAGTTGGACACGACTGAAGCGACTTAGCAGCAGCAGCATACTGAGGTCTAAACTCTAGAAATTCTGAGTTAACTGGTGTGAGACACTGGTAACTTGAAGAAATTTCCCCCAAATATTCCAATGTCCAGTTAAGTTTCAGAGCTATTAGTCTCACCCCCAACCCACACACACCTTTTAGATATTAATAAAGTTACACTGGTTTTAGTTTGGCTAAATTTGCCTGGGTAGTTTTTCCATGCATTAACTTTCTAACTTTCTCTGTCCTTTGTATATTAACATTTGTCTTTTGTAAGTTGCATAGAGCTGGGTTTTTTTTTTTTAAATTACCAACTTTAAAATGTCTGTCTTTACACTATTGTTCATTTACTCTTATTGTTATTCCTACTGTTTTTGTTTATTTCTATGATCTTATTTAGTACTTTGACTTTTTCTATGTTCCCCTTTCCTTCTACTCTAACTTTCTGTCTTCTGATTATATTGCAGTTAAAATTTTAATTAATTTTTAATTTTCCTTTATTAAGTGTAATTGATAAATAAAAATTGTATATTTTTACAGTGTATGACATGTTTCGATATATGCATCAAATGTAATCACAATGTAATTATGTGAAGAGATATAATAAGCTAATTAACATTTCTTTTATCTCATATACATACATACATATACATATAGTGATGGTGGTGGTAGTAGTTTAGTCGCTAAATTGTGTCCAACTCCTGTGACCCCATGGACTGTAGCCTGTTAGGCTTCTCCGTCCCTGGAATTCTCCAGGCAAGAATACTGGAGTGGGTTGCCATTTCCTTCTCCAGGATCTCCAGGGACCTTCCCAACCCAGGAGTTGAAGCTGGGTCTCCTGCATTGAAGGCAGATTCTTTACTGATTGAGCTATGAGAGAAGCCCTATATAGTAGTGGGGACGTTTCAAATCTACTCTCCTAACTAATTTCAAATATGTAATACAATATTATGAACTATAGTGACCACACTGTACATCAGACCTTCAGAACTTATTCATTTTGCATAATTGAAACTTTGTACCCTTTGACCAGCATCTCTCCTTTCCTCTCTCCCGCCAGCCCCTGGCACCCACCATGCTGCTCTCTGCTTCTATGAGTTAGACTTTTTTAGATTTCATATATGGATGAAATCATACAATATTTGTCTTTCTCGGTCTGACTTATTTCAATTAGCATAATGTCCTCCAATTTTATCCATGTTGTAAAGGACAGAAATTATTTCTCTAAAAACTGAATAACCTTCCATTACAGGGATACCACATTTTCTTTATTCATTCATCTGTTGATGGACATTTAGGTTGATTCCATATTTTGGCTATAGGGAACTCTGTGCTTCCTGGACCTGGATGTTAGGGAGGTTTTCAGCTATTATGTCTTGAAATATGTTCTCTATCTCCTCTTTCTATCTTCTCCTTCTAGGGCATTATAAGGTGAATGTTAGTACACTTGATGCTGTTGTAGAGGCCTCCTAAATTGTTCTCATTTCTTTTTATTCTTTATTCTTCTGTTCAGTTTCAGTGATTTCCACTACTCTACCTTCCCGCTCACTTTGAGCCATAGCTGTAATTTAAACTTTTCTCATAAATACATTTAAAAAGTAAAAATAAATGTTGTTGATGTTAAGTTACTAATTTATGTCCAACTGTTTTGCGACCCCATGGACTGCAATCTGCCAGGCTCCTCTGTCCAAGGGGTTTCCCAGGCAAGAATACTGGAGTGGGTTGCCATTGCCTTCTCCAGGGGATCCTCCTGATCCTCCTGACTCAAACACATGTCTCCTGCCTGGCAGGTGAATTCTTTACCACTAAGCCACCTGGGAAACCCTAAAAATAAATAGGTAAAACTAATTATAATAATATATTTATATCAAACCTAAGATATCAAAAATATAATTTTAGCATGTAGCCAATATAAAAAATTATCAGTATTATACATTCTTTTTTTTTCCTACTACATCTTCAGAATCTGACCTGTATTTTACAGTTACAGCACATATCAACTTGGATGCTAATTTTCATCAGAAATTCTTGATTTGTAGATTTCATAAAATTCGTAGTTGAAAATAATTAAGTATTTGTCTTTAAACTTAAAGTAAATTAAATCAAAGAGTTTCTTAGTTGCATTAGTCAAATTCCAAATGCCCAGGTCACTCATGCTACTGGACAACATAGTCCTAGAATGTGATTTTTCATCACCTGCCTGCGTCTACCGCTTGCTAGTTATCTGGGCTTGTTATTAACCTGTACAAGTCTTGGTTTCCTTGCTTGCAAAGCAGACTAATAATATAACCTAGTTTGTAGAATATTTTGAACCTTACATCAGATAATCTGTGTAACAGTGCAATGCCTCCCACATACTAAGTGCTCCCTGATGGTTGTTACTTTGGCAATTAGGATTCTAGGAATGGGAAACAGACTGGTGTTGGGAAAATGGCAGAATCTGTTTTGAATACTCTGACTATGAGGTGAGTGAAGATGGGAGATCCCATGGATTAGAAGAATCAGATTCAGACTCAGGTGAAAGACGTGGGCCCAGACAGACCATAGGAGAAGAGAAGCTCAGGGACACTCTCATGACCACCATGGCTCTATCATCCACTTTTCTCTCCTTCCTGAAAGATTGTAAACTACCTCATATTTCTTGGATGCAATTGAAAAACTGAATTTTTAATTTAATTTTAACTACTAGAAATTTTGCCTGCACATGGTAGGCATTTAAGAAATGTCTATTAAATTGAGTGAACAAGTTGAACTCAACAAGAGACTAAAGGCAACAAGAAAATAGATAACTGAATATCTGATCATATGTTTTAGGGCAATGACATAGATCAAATTAATATTTTGGCATACTCTCAGATATACTTTTTATATAGATAAAAAGCATCAATTTTGTGCTAAAGCTTTGGTGTATAGAAAACATCATTCTCAAAAAGGCATTGTGCTTTAGTTCAAAATAATGCAGTCTTTTAAAAACATTTATTCTCATTATTTGCAATTTTAAAGCACTCTCTATGCTTTTTGAGAGTATGAAGACTGTGAAAGTCATATGAAAGGTACAAAAGAAATTACCCAGCCCACCTTCCTTCCGGCAAATCTTTCTCTCAAGAGGTACACATCAAAGAATGCTATTAGTGAACGACAAGGAAACAGTTTGGATGTGTGATGTTGCTTCTCCATTTGTGACACTTGCAGCATTCTTGAGGCTATCTTGGTTGGCAGGTGGAAATAGCTGTCAAGTCCTTCCCTGTTCTCTGTAAATAAGGCTGTCACTCACAGGGCATCCCCTTACTTCAGGTAGGGAACAGAGGTTAATGATTTCAGAATGGAAAACACAACAACCATCTAAAGGACTTTTGTTTTGTTTGTTTTTATTTTTTAATTGAAGGATAATTGCTTTACAGAATTTTATTGTTTTCTGTCAAAACTCAACATGAATCAGCCATAGGCATATCCCCTCCCCTTGAACCTCCCTCCCGTCCCCCTCCCCATCACACCCCTCTAGGTTGATACAGAGCCCCTGTTTGAGTTTCCTGAGCCAGACAGCAAATTCCCGTTGGCTACCTATTTTACATATGGTGATGTAAGTTCCCATGTAAGGGCACTTTCCACACATCTCACCCTCTCCTCCCCTCTCCCCATGTCTGTAAGTCTATTCTCTATGTCTGTTTCTCCACTGCTGCCCTGCAAATAAATTCTTGGGTACCATTTTTCTAGATTCCATATATTTGTGTTAGAATACAATATTTATCTTTCCCTTTCTGATTTACTTCACTCTGTAACTCTGTATAATAGAGTGAACAGAATGTAGAACCTGTATAACAGGTTCTATATTCATCCACCCCATGAGAACTGACCAAATGCATTCCCTTTTATGGCTGAGTAATATTTCATTGTGTATGTGTACCACACCTTCTTTATCCATTCATCTGTTGATGGACATCCAGGTTGCTTCCATGTTCTAGCTATTGTAAATAGTGCTGCAATGAAAAATGGGATACATGTGTCTTTTTCAATTTTGGTTTCCTCAGGATATATACCTAGCAGTGGGATCGTTGGGTCATATGGTGGTTTTATTCCTACTTTTTAAAGGAATCGCCATACTGTCTTCCATAGTGACTGTATCAATTTATGTTCCCACTAACAGTGCAAGAGGGTTCCCTTTTCTTCACACCCTCTCCAGCATTTATTGTTTGTAGACTTTTTGATGATGGCCATTCTGACTGGTGTGAGGTGGTATCTCATTGTGGTTTTGATTTGCATTTCTCTAATAATGAGTGACGTTGAGCGTCTTTTCATGTGTTTGTTAGCCATCTGTACATCTTCTTTGGAGAAATGTATGTTTAGGTCTTTTCCCCACTTTCTGATTGGGTTGTTTGTTTTTCTGGCATTGAGTTGTATGAGCCGCTTGTCTATTTTGGAAATTAATCCTTTGTCAGTTGTTTCATCTGCTATTATTTTCTCCCATTCTGAGGGTTGTCTTTTCACCTTGCTTAGAGTTTCCTTTGCTGTGCAAAAGCTTTTAAGTTTAATCATGTCCCACTTGTTTACTTTTGTTTTTATTTCTGTTACTCTAGGGGGTGGGTCATAGAGGATCTTGCTTTGATTTATGTCATTGAGTATTCTGCCTATGTTTTCCTCTAGGAGTTTTCTAGTTTCTTGTCTTACATTTAGGTCTTTAATCCATTTTGAGTTTATCTTTGTGTACGGTATTAGGAAGTGTTCTAATTTCATTCTTTTACATGTAGCTGTTCAGGTTTTCCCAGCACCATTTATTGAACAGGCTGTCTTAGCCCAATTGTATATTCTTGCCTCCTTTGTAAAAAAATAAGGTATCCATAGGTGCATAACCTTATTTCTGGGCTTTCTATCTTGTTCCATTGGTCTATATTTCTGTTTTTGTGCTAGGACCATACTGTCTTGATGGCTGTAGCTTTGTAGTATAATCTGAAGTCAGGAGGGTTGATTCCTCCAGCTCCATCCTTCTTTCTCAAGACTGCCTTGACTATTCAGGGTCTTTGGTTTTTCCATAAGAAGTGTGAAATTTTTTGTTCTAGTTCTGTGAAAAATGCCATTGGTAATTTAATAGGGATAACATTGAATCTGTAGGTTGCATTTGGTAGTATTGTCATTTTCACAAGATTGATTCTTCCTACCCAGGAACATGGAATATTTCTCCATCTGTTTATGTCATCTATGATTTCTTTCATTGGTGTCTTATAATTTCCTGTGTACAGATCTTTTGTCTCCTTAGGGGAGTTTATTCTTAGATATTTTATCCTTTTTGTTGCAATGGTGAATGGGATTGATTCCTTAATTTCTCTTTCTGATTTTTCATTGTTAGTATATATAAATGAAAGTTACTTCTGTGTATCAATATTTATCTTGAGACTTTGCTAAATTCATTGATTAGCTCTAGTAATTTTCTGTTAGTATCTTTAGGGTTTTCTATGTATAGTATTATGTCATCTGCAAACAGTGAGAGCTTTACTTCTTCTTTTCCAGCCATGGGTCTTTTATCATCTCATATGGACCACCTCTTCTTCCATTCTTGCCAGGATTCAGACCAGCCTACTTTTCTAAGAATCTGCCCATTTCTTCCAGGTTATCCATTTTATTGTCATATAGTTATTCATAGTAGTATCTAATAATCCTTTGTATTTCCACATTGTCTTTTGTAACCTCTCCTTTTTCATTTCTAATTTTGTTGATTTGATTCTTCTTTCTTTTTTGTTGATAAGTCTGGCTGAATGGTTGTCAGTTTTGTTTATCTTCTCAAAAAACCAGCTTTTAGTTTTATTAATCTTTACCATTGCTTCTTTCATTTCTTTTTCATTTATTTCTGCTCTGATTTTATGATTTCTTTACTTCTATTAATTTAGGGGATTTTTGTTCTTCTTTTTTCAGTTGTTTTAGGTGTAAAGTTAGGTTGTCTATTTGATGTTTTTCTTTTTTCTTGAGGTAGGATTTTATTGCTATAAACTACCCTCTTAGAACTGCTTTTGCGGCATCCCATAGGGTTTGAGTTGACATGCTTTCATGGTGATTTATTTCTAGAAATTTTTTTATTTCCCTTTTGATTTCTTCAGTAGCTTGCTAGTTATTTAGAAACATATTGTTTAATCCCCATGTGCTTGTGTTTTTTTACAGTTTTTTTCTTGTAATTGATACCTAGTCTCATAACGTTGTGGTCAGAGAAGATATGATTTCAATTTTCTTAAATTTTCAAGTTTCTTAAATTTACTGAGGTTTGATTTGTGACCCAAGATGTGGTCTATCCTTTAGAATGTTCCATGTACACTTGAGAAGAAAGTATATTCTTCTGCCATTGGATGGAATGTCCTGAAGATATCAATGAGACCCATCTCATCTAATGTGTCGTTTAAGACATGTGTTTCCTTATTAATTTTCTGTCTTGATGATCTGTCCATTGGTGTGAGTGGGGTGTTAAAGTCTCCTACAATTATTGTGTTACTGTCAATTTCTCCCTTTACGTCTGTTAGTGTTTGTCTTATATGTTGAGTTGCTCCTATGTTGGGTGCATAGATATTTACAGTTGTTATGTCTTCCTCTTGGATTGATCCCTTCATCATCATGTAGTGTCCTTTCTTATCTCTTGTAATCTTTATTTTAAGATCTATTTTGTCTGATATGAGGATTGCTACTCCAGCTTTCTTTTGCTTCCCATTTGCATGGAATATATTTTTGCCTACTCTCACTTTCAGTCTATATCTGTGTTTAGGTCTGAAGTGTGTTTCTTGTAGACAGTGTATATATGGGTTTTGTTCTTGTATCCATTCAGCCAGTCTTTGTCTTTTGGTTGGAACATTTAATCCATTTAGAGGGATGGGATGGGGAGGGAGGTGGGAGGTGGGATTGGGATGGGGAACACATGTAAAAATCCATGGCTGATTCATGTCAATGTATGGCAAAAACCACTACAATATTGTAAAGTACTTAGCCTCCAACTAATAAAAATAAATGAAAAAAAACAAAAAACAAACAAAAAAGTCCATTTACATTTAAAGTAATTATTGATATATGTTCCTATTGTCATTTTCATAACTGTTTGGGGTTGATTTTGTAGATTTTTTCCTTCTCTTGTATTTTTTGACTATATACGTCCCTTTAACATTTGTCATAAAGGTGATTTGGTGATACTGAATTCTCTTAACTTAGGCTTGTCTGAAAAGCTTTTGATTTCTCTTATCAATTTTGAGTGAGATCCTTGCCAGGTACAGTAATCTTGGTTGTAGGTTTTTCCCTTGCAGTCCTTTAAATGTATCCTGCCATTTCCTTCTGACCTGCAGAGTTTCTTTTGAAAGATCAGCTGTTAAATGTATGGGATTTTCCTTGTATGCTTCTTATTGCTTTCCCCTTGCTGCTTTGAATATTCTTTCTTTGTGTTTAGTCTTTGTTAGTTTGATTAACATGTGTGTTGGTGTGTTTCTTCTCGGGTTATCCTGTATGGGACTCTTTGCACCTCTTGAACTTGACTATTTCCTTTTCCATCCTGGGGAAATTTTCAGCTATAATCTCTTCAAAAATTTTCTCATACACTTTCTTTTTCTCTTCTTCTTCTGGGACTCCTGTAATTTGAATGTTGCTGCATTTGATATTGTCCCAGAGGTCTCTGAGACTATCCTCAGTTCTTTTCATTCTTTTTATTTTATTCTGCTCTTCAGAAGTTTTTTCCACCATTTTATCTTCCAGCTCACTGATTCATTCTTCTGCTTCAGATATCCTGCTATTGATTCTTTCTAGAGTATTTTTAATTTCATTAATTGTGTTGTTTGTCACTGTATGTTTATTCTTCAATTCTTCAAGGTCTTTGTTAATTGATTCTTGCATTTATTCCATTCTGTTTTCAAGGTTTTTGATCATCTTTACTATCATTATTCTGAATTCTTTTTCAGGTAGTTTGCCTATTTCCTCTTCATTTACTTGGACTTCTGTGTTTCTAGCTTGTTACTTCATTTGTATAGTAATTTTTTTGTCTTTTTATTATTTATTTTTAAACTTATTGTGTTTGAGGTCTCCTTTTCCCAGGCTCCAAGTTTGAATTCTTTCTTTCTTTTGGTTTCTGCCCTCCTAAGTTTGGTTCAGTGGTTTGTGTAGGCTTTGTATAGGGTGGGGTTTGGGCTGTTTTTCGTTTGTTTTTCCTCTGATGGGCAATCCTGAATGAGGTTTATCCTCTCTGCTGATGTTTGGGTTTGTATTTTTGTTTTGTTTGTTGTTTAGATGAGGTGTCCTGCACAGGGTGCTACTGGTTTTTGGGTGATGCTGGGTCTTGTGTTCAAGTGGTTTCCTTTGTGTGCATTCTCATCATCTGATACTCCCTAGGGTTAGTTCTCTGGTAGTCTAGGGTCTTGGAGTCAGTGCTCCCACTCCAAAGGCTCAGGACTTGATCTCGAATTTTGCATGATTCTATATATTCTTTTCCACTGGTCAGGTACTCTTGTCTGCTCTCTGCTGGTGTTCTGCATGTACTTCTGTGTCTGAAGGTGTATTCCTGACGTATCCATGGAGAGAGATGTACTCCACGTCCACCTACTCCTCTGCCATCTTGTGCTCCCAAAACGACTTTTAATACCAAGAGAATTATAGGAGAGAAATTGAATCAAATAAAACAAGAATATAAATCAGCTTTATTACAAGCTGCATGTGTGAAAATGGTTTATATCAGTTGAAGTTTTGTGTTACTTGGGAAGAGTAATAAAAAGAAACAAAATAGATTGAAAGTGGTTACCCTTGAGAAGCTTTTTTTGACTTTTTGGCAGGATTCACCTGTGGTTGCTGATGCCCATGAAATGTGTCTCATTCCACTGTTTTTTGTTTTGTTTTGTTTTTTAACTTCAATTCTGCTTTACAAGTAAGACTTCTGATAGTTCCCCCCACCCCTGCAACCTTAGAATATCTTTCATTTATCATTTAGTTTAGTGGTTATAGAAATGAGACAAAGAAGCCTCTGTATCTGGGGAAATGCTGACATTTTAAGGCTTCTGATAAGTGGTCTTTAAGGTCAAATTCTCTAAGAGAAATTGAAAGTTTTTGAAGGGAGTGATCCCATTTAATTTAAATCAGAAGGTGCTGGAAACAGAAATTAGAATCTTAAAAAAGGGATTTTAGGAAAGAAACATAACCCTGCACTCACACATTCATGAATCTGTGACTGGTGGCAATGGGAATGTAGTAATTTAGAATTATTTTGTTTCACAAGCTTCTTTTATAAAAATTAATTAATTAATTTTAATTAGAGGCTAATTACTTTACAGTAATTACAGTGGTAGTTTTTGCCATACATTGACATGAATCAGCCATGGGTGTACATGTATCCCCCCATCTTGAACCCCCCTCCCACCACCTCCCTCCCACCCCATCCCTCTGTGTTGTCTCAGTGCACTGGCTTCGAGTGCCCTGTTTCATGCATCAAACTTGGACTGGTCATTTATTTCACATATAGCAAAATACCTGTTTCAATGCTATTCTCTCAAATCATCCCACCCTTGCCTTCTCCTACAGAGTCCAAAAGTCTGTTCTTTACATCTGTGTCTCTTTTGCTGTCTTGCATATAGGTTTGCCGTTATGCAAGGCATACTGATAACATATGTACCCTTTGCAAAGGATGCCCAGTTTGCTTATAGAGGTCATTCAGTTTTGTAGCTCTTAAACTGAATATTTTTGTTTCTATGAACTTCTTATAGCTTTCTTGTTATTGTTAATTCAACAAATATTTAAAAAGCTTTAATACATGCACAGCACTATTCTAAGCACTTGAGCTTAAAGTGGAGAATAGAGGCAACATGGTGGTTTGCTATGAGTTTTATAGTCTAGTATGGATGTGAGAGTTGGACTATAAGGAAGGCTGAATATTGAAGAATTGATGCTTTTGAATTGTGGTATTGGATAAGACTCTTTTTTTTCATTTATTTTTATTAGTTGGAGGCTAATTACTTTACAATATTGTAGTGGTTTTTGTCATACATTGACATGAATCAGCCATGGATTTACATGTATTCCCCATCCCGATCCCCCCTCCCACCTCCCTCTCCACCCGATTCCTCTGGGTCTTCCCAGTGCACCAGGCCCAAGCACTTGTCTCGTGCATCCAGCCTGGGCTGGTGATCTGGATAAGACTCTTGAGAGTCCCTTCAACTGCAGGGAAGTCAAAATAGGCAATCTAAAAGGAAGTAAACACTTGAATATTCATTTAAAGGACTGATGCTGAAGTTGAAGCTTCAATTCTTTGGCCACCTGTTGCAAAGAATCGATTCACTGGAAAAGACCCTGATGCTGGGGAAGATTGAAGGCAGGAGGAGTAGTGGGTGACAGATGATGAGATGGTTGGATGGCATCACTGACTCAATGGACATGAATTTGAACAAACTCCAGGAGATAGTGAAGGACGCAGGGGCCTAGAATCCTTTAGTCCATGGGGTTGCAAAGAGACGGACATGACTTAGTGACTAAACAACAACAAGGGGTAGAGATGCAACAGACAATAAGTGAAGTGAAAGTGGAAATGCTAGTCTCCCAGTCATGTCTGACTCTTTGTGACCCCGTGGACTGCAGCCCACCAGGCTGCTCTGTCCATGAGTTTCTCCAGGCAAGAATACTGGAGTGTGTAGCCATTCCCTTCTCCAGGGGCTCTTCCTGACCCAGGGATCGAATGTGAGTCTCCTTCATTGCAGGCAGATTTTTTACCATCTGAACCATCAGGGAAGATTATAAAGAATGTATAAGAAGAAGGAGTAAGAGATCTGAAGTCTGGTTAGGAAACTAGAGATATTCAATCTAAAATATGTAAGATAATAAGAAACTAATCAGGTAGAGATCCTGGTCACTGGATGGGAGTGTCCATCTTCCTTCAGATAGAATGACACTTACTTTAGCCATCTTACGTTAGTCCATGTCTCGCTTTAGACAGAATGACACTGGGACATTGGTCATGTAGTGGTAGATAACTAATACATCAATATGCTCTTCCCACTCAACAAGTGGCTTCCTCTCTGGGCCTTGCTCAATGTTTATGATTTATAAAAGTCACTGTGGAACTTCCAGACAGGAGAGACCATGATTTGCTCTAGGAAATGAAAAGTTCATGTGCTCATAGTTCACAAGTGAGGAGAGTGGCATAGGAGGGGTTGGAAGTGTAGGTAGAGGGTTGTGGGTGTGTTGTTAAGACTGCTAAATATCATCTTCCTAGATGATTTTTTCTTGTAACTATATGGGAAATGGATTGGAGGGAGAAAAAACTGTAAAAGGGACCTATTGTAATGTTACAGATGAAAGATAGTGGCAGCTTGGATTAGGTTGGTAGTATTTGACAACAAGTACATGGATTCAAGACGTATTTTGAAGGTAGGCTCTAGAGGACTTGCTGTTGAATTGAATATGGATGGAGGTTAAGGGGGAGAGAGAAATTATGGAGAACATTCCAGTTAGTTTCAGGCTTGAATATCTAGGTAGATGGGAATACCTGGAAGAATAGTTTGTTTGGAAATTGACCTCTACCTCAGACGTGTGAGGTTTAATATTGCAGGCATGGCAAGTAGAGATCTCAAGTTGACAGCTGGTTATTTGAATCTGGAGGCATAAATATGGGATTATTTTGCTTTTATATGTATTTTCACATGTTAGGATTAAATGAGTGATTTTCAGGAGAGAGTTGAGATACCCTTGGGCTGAGCCCTGAGAAATGACAATATTTGGAAGGCAGGCAGAAGACAAGGAGTCAGGAATGGAGACTGAGGGGAAGTGGCCTGAATTGCAGGAGGAAGGGTGTGAAAATGTGGCATCCTAGGAACCAAGGCAGGACAGGATTTTCATAAGGAGAGACTGCTAGATTGAATGTGAGATGGAGTGAGATGAGGATAAGAAAATGTCCACTGGAAATGGCACAAGAAGATGTGGTATTTAGTACTAAGTTCTGAAAGTAACATGAGCAGAATAATAGGTTCAAACCCAGCTACAGATCTTCATCAAGAAGATGGATTTGTTTACATCCCAATAAGCCCATCATAAGCTGAAGATACTGTAAGTTAAAAATGTATCTAATCTACCTATTGAACCTCACAGCTTAGCCCAGCCTAGAACACTGACATTAGCCTGCAGTTATGGGGTTGCAAAGAGTTGGACATGATTTAGGGACTGAATAACAACAACAAAAATGAGCAAAATCATCTAACACAAAGCTTATTTTATGTTGAAGTTGAAACTCTCGTGTAACTTGTTGAATAATATACTGCAAAGGTGAAAGAATGATTGTAAGGGTACAGGATGGTTGTAAGTGTATCAGTTTTTCATCCTCATAGTGGTATGGCTAGCAGGAAGCTGCTGCATTGTACTACATATCACTAGCCTTGGGAAAGATCAAAACTCTAAATACAATTTATAAAAAAAAGACCAGAAAAGGTAGGAAAGGGAGAGGACTTGAACTTGGGAAGGGAGGCTAACATTACTTTGCCAATAAAGGTTCATCTAGTCAAAGCTATGGTTTTTCCAGTAGTCATGTATAGAGAGTTGGACTATAAAGAAAGCTGAGTGCTGAAGAATTGATGCTTTTGAACTGTGGTGTTCTAAAACACCACGTTTTGTGGAAGGAGAGAGAGGAAATCCTTGCCTGATTGTTTCTGTTTTAGTGAAGTCACTGAGAAGGATGATGTGGGTGGAGGGGAGGAGACCAAGCCAATGCAAGAGCCCCCAGGACATGAGGGGAGAGGCCAGGAGGACACCTATGTCAGTAGTAGTGAGCTGTGCTAGAAACATATCTCTCCTCCTGTAGGTTTTGCTTCCAAAAATGTAGAGGATAAAATACGCTGGTTTGTTTCCACATTTTTCCTTCTGTCTGGCTCTCGGTTTGTTAGTACTATTGGGAGGCTCTTGGGAAATTCTGCCAGCATAGATTTAGATACACGGGTGGAATTGCTTACAGACAGCACAGAGAGTGGGACACAGAATCCACAGCATCAGGCTGTTTCAGTGAAGGTTTGGAAGCTGCACCAAAAGGGACATGATATGATCTGAAATAATTACCTTGGCAGCAAATGCAGAGACAATTTACCAGAAAAGTTGTCCTACGTTAAAATGCTGTGCCTTGCTCTCAGAATAGCACAAAAAAACTAACTCCTAGATAGAGTGAAGAAAATTACACAAATATTGTGATAATTATTTGCCCCTCCTTTAAGTGGAGAAGTATATATCAAATTCCTATCCAAATAGGTGATTTGGGTATGAATTTTAACACATGCAGCCTGGACAACAAAGGACAGAAATGGTATGAACTTAAAAAAAGCAGAAGATATTAAGAAGAGGTGGCAAGAATACATAGAAGAACTATACAAAAGAGATCTTCATGACCCAGATAACCATGATGGTGTGATCGCTCACCTAGAGCCAGACATCTTGGAATGCGAAGTCAAGTGGGCCTAAGGAAGCATCACTATGAACAAAGCTAGTGGCTATGATGGAATTACTGTTGAGCTATTTCAAATCCTAAAAGATGATGCTGTGAAAGTGCTGCCTCAATATGCCAGCAAATTTGGAAAACTCAGCAGTGGCCACAGGACGGGAAAAGATCAGTTTTCATTCCAACACCAAAGAAAGGCAATGCCAAAGAATGCTCAAACTACTGCACAATTGCACTCATCTCACACACTAGTAAAGTAATGCTCAAAGTTCTCCAAGCCAGGCTTCAAAAGTATGTGAACTGAGATTTCTAGATGTTTAAGCTGGATTTAGAAAAGGCTCGGAACCAGAGATCAAACTGCCAACATCCCTTGGATCATCAAAAAAGCAAGAGTTCCAGAAAAACATCTATTTCTGCTTTATTGACTATGCCAAAGCCTTTGACTGTGTGAATCACAACTAACTGTGGAAAATTCTTCAAGAGATGGGAATACCAGGCCACCTGATCTGCCTCCTGAGAAATCTGTGTGCAGGTCAGGAAGCAACAGTTAGAACTGGACATGGGACAACAGACTGATTCCAAATCGGGAAGGGAGTAGGTTAAGGCTGTATATTGTCACCCTCCTTATTTAACTTATATGCAGAGTACATCATGAGAAACGCTGTGCTGGATGAAGCACAAGTTAGAATCAAGATTGCTGGGAGAAATATCAATAACCTCAGATATGCAGGTAACACCGTCCTTATGGCAGAAAGCAAAGAGGAACTGAAGAGCCTCTTGATGAAGGTGAAAGAGGAGAGTGAAAACGTTGTCTTAAAACTCAACATTCAGAAAACAAATATCATGACATCTGATCTCATCACTTCATGGCAAATAGATGGGGAAACAATGGAAACCATGACAGATTTTAATTTTTTGGGTTACAAAATCACTACAGATGGTGACTGAAGCCAAGAAATTAAAAGATGCTTTCTTCTTGGAAGAAAAGCTATGACCAACCTAGACAGCATATTAAAAAGCAGAGACATTACTTTGCCAACAAAGGTCCGTCTAGTCAAGGCTATGGTTTTTCCAGTAGTCATGTATGGATGTGAGAGTTGGATTATAAAGAATGCTGAGTGCTGAAGAATTGATACTTTTGAACTGTGGTGTTGGAGAAGACTCCTGAGAGTCCCTTGAATTGCAAGGAAATCCAACCAGTAATCCTAAAAGAAATCAGTCCTGAATATTCATTGGAAGGACTGATGCTGAAGCTGAAGCTCCAATACTTTGGCCACCTGATGAGAAGAACTGACTCATTGGAAAAGACCCTGATGCTGGGAAAGATTGAAGGCAGAAGGAGAAGAGCATGACAAAGGATGAGATGGTTGGATGGCATCACCGACTCAATGGACATGAGTTTGAGTAAGCTCCAGGTGTTCCAGGACAGGGAAGCCTGGCATGCTGCAGTCCATGGGGTCATGAAGAGACCGACAACTGAGTGACTGAACTGAATTGAGCCTGGGCAATTATTGTAAATATCTGACAGTTCCCAAATAAGTAACCTTCAGAATGGAAAGAACATAAGCAACGTATAGTTACCTCTTATGTATAATTATCTTCCCCCAAGTGTGGTAAGTTGCATGCATTCATTTTCAGTATTTTTGTGGGGTAGGAATACAGAGTGGTTTGGTTGGATGGTTCTGACTCATGGCTCTAATGAGGCTTCAATCCAACTTTCACCTGGGGCTGCAGTCTCATCTGAGAGTTCAGCTGAGGGTAGGTATGTACTCAAGCCCATCATGTGGTCACCAGAAGGGCCCAGTGTAGTGTCATCATGACATCCAGTGAACTTCCCCCAGAACCAGTGATGAGATGAGAGGATGTAAGTACCAGGAGACAAGGATCCTTAGGTATCACCATGGAAGCTGACAATCATTGGTGCTGTGTTAGATCTCCACAATATGCAACATGTTCATCGTTTGGCTGTGTGACCTTGGGAAAGCCAGCTAACATTTTTGAGGTGCAATTTTCTCTTTTAGATGATCTCTATTAACCTTCTTTCTCTAAAAGAAACCCCCAGTCTATTCCCTAAATCTTGTTTGTTGTCATTTAGTCGCTAAGTCATGTCTGACTCTTTGCATCCCCATGTATTGCAGCACGCCAGGCTTCATTGTCCTTCACTTTCTCCTAGAGTTTGCGCAAACACATGTCCATTGAGTCAGCGATGCCATCCAACCATTTTAGCCTCTGTCACTCCCTTTTCCTTTTGCCCTCAATCTCCCAGCATCAGGGTCTATTCCAGTGAGTCGGCTCTTCGCATCAGGTGGCCAAAGTATTGGCGCTTCAGCTTCAGCATCAGTCCTTCCAATGAATATTCAGGGTTAATTTCCTTTAGGAAATTGACTAGTTTGATCCAGTCAATTGACTAGTTTGATCTCCTTGTTGTCTAAGGGACTCTCAAGAGTCTTCTCCAACACCACAGTTTGAAAGCATAAAGTTTTTGGCACTCAGCCTTCTTTATGGTCCAACTCTAACATCCATACATGACTACTGGAAAAAGAAGAGCTTTGACTGTATTGACCTTTGTCAGCAAAGTGATGTCTCTGCTTTTTAATACACTATCTTGGTTTATCATAACTTTTTTTTTTCCAAGGAGCAAGCATCTTTTAATTTCATGGCTGCAGTCACAGTCTACAGTGATTTTGGAGCCCAAGAAAATAAAATCTGTCAGTTTCCACTTTTTCCCCACCATGAAGTGATAACACCAGATGCCATGATCTTAGTTTTTGAATGCTGAGTTTTAAGCCAGCTGTTTCACTCTTCTGTTTCACTTTCATCAAGAGGCTCTTTAGTTTTTCTTTGCTTTCTGCCATTAAAGTGATATCATCTGCCTATCTGAAGTTATTATTTCTCCCAGCGATTTTCATTCCAGCTTGTGAGTCATCCAGCCCAGCATTTTGCATGATGTACTCTGAATATAAGGTAAATAACCACGGTGACAGTATACAGCCTTGACATACTCCTTTCTCAATTTTGAACCAATCCATTGTTCCATGTCCAGTTCTAACAATTCCTTCTTGTCCTGCATGCATGTGTTTCAGGAGACAGGTAAGGTGCTCTGCTATTCCTTTCACTTTAAGAATTTTCCGCAGTTTGTTGTGATCCACAGTTAAAGGCTTTAGCATAGTCATTGAAACAGAAGTAGATGTTTTTTGGAACTCCCTTGCTTTTTCTATGATCCAGCAGATGGTGGCAATTTCATCTCTTGTTCCTCAGACTTTTCTAAATCCAGCTTGTACATATGGAAGTTCTTGGTCCATTTCAAATACTGCTGACGCGTAGTTTGAAGGATCTTGAGCATAATCTTCCTGGCATGTGAAATGAGTACAATTGCATGGTAATTTGAATGCTCTGGCATTGTCTTTCTTTGGGATTGGAATGAAAACTGACATTTTCCGGTCTTGTGGCCACTGCTGAGTTTTTGAAATTTTTAAATAAATACTGGAGAA
Organism: Dama dama; assembly: GCF_033118175.1. Taxonomy (NCBI): domain Eukaryota; kingdom Metazoa; phylum Chordata; class Mammalia; order Artiodactyla; family Cervidae; genus Dama; species Dama dama. The sequence goes on along the minus strand of NC_083687.1, from coordinate 5,342,140 downwards.
TAGTTAAACCACTGAGATAAAGTTACCCATCACCTTTTTTTTTTTTTTAAGTAAGAATTTTGTATCTCAATAAATCATGTACCATATAATTCATCTATTTAAAGTGTACAATTTAATGGTTTTTAATTCATGGAGTTGTGCAATCATCCTCACAATCAATTTTAAAACATTTTTATCTTCCAAAAAGAAATTTCATAACCATTAGCAGTTTTTCCTCATTCACACCTGCCTCCCAACACCATTCTCATCCATAGGGAATCAATACTTTATTTTCTGTCCATACAGATTTGCCTGTCCTGGAAATTTCTTATGTATTGAATCATATACTAGGTGCTTTGTGACTAGTTTCTTTCCGTTAGCATGTTTTCAATGTTAATCCATGTCATAGTGTCAATACTTCATTCCTTTTAATTGAATAATAATAGTAATATTCCATTGCATGAATTCACCACATTTCTGGTTTTTTTTTTTTTTTGCAATTTTTTTTCTTGCTTATTTTTTTATTTTTAAGTGAAGGATAATTGCTTTACAGAATTTTGCAATTTTCTGCCAAATATCAGCGTGAATGAGCCATAGGTATACATATGTTCCCTCCCTCTCAAACCTCCCTCCAAGCTCCCTCCCAACCCACCCCTCTAGGTTGTCCCAGAGCCCCTGTTTGAGTTCCCTGAGTCCTACACCAGATTCCTGTTGACTATCTATTTTTATTTATTTATTTATTTATTTATTTTTATTAGTGGGAGGCTAATTACATCACAACATTTCAGTGGGTTTTGTCATACATTGACATGAATCAGCCATGGAGTTACACGTATTCCCCATCCCCATCCCGATCCCCCCTCCCACCTCCCTCTCCACCCGATTCCTCTGGGTCTTCCCAGTGCACCAGGCCCGAGCACTTGTCTCATGCATCCCACCTGGGCTGGTGATCTGTTTCACTATATATAATATTCATGCTGTTCTTTTGAAACATCCCACCCTCACCTTCTCCCACAGAGTTCAAAAGTCTGTTCTGTACATCTGTGTCTCTTTTCTGTTTTGCATATAGGGTTATCGTTACCATCTTTCTAAATTCCATATATATGTGTTAGTATGCCGTAATGTTCTTTATCTTTCTGGCTTACTTCACTCTGTATAAGGGGCTCCAGTTTCATCCATCTCATTAGAACTGATTCAAATGAATTCTTTTTAACGGCTGAGTAATATTCCATGGTGTATATGTACCACAGCTTCCTTATCCATTCGTCTGCTGATGGGCATCTAGGTTGCTTCCATGTCCTGGCTATTATAAACAGTGCTGCAATGAACATTGGGGTGCACGTGTCTCTTTCAGATCTGGTTTCCTCAGTGCGTATGCCCAGAAGTGGGATTGCTGGGTCATATGGCAGACAAAGGATTAATCTCAAAAATATACAAGCAACTCCTGCACCTCAATTCCAGAAAAATAAATGACCCAATCAAAAAATGGGCCAAAGAACTAAACAGACATTTCTCCAAAGAAGACATACAGATGGCTAACAAACACATGAAAAGATGCTCAACATCACTCATTATCAGAGAAATGCAAATCAAAACCACAATGAGGTACCATTACATGCCAGTCAGGATGGCTGCTATCCAAAAGTCTACAAGCAATAAATGCTGGAGAGGGTGTGGAGAAAAGGGAAACCTCTTACACTGTTGGTGGGAATGCAAACTAGTAGTACAGCCACTATGGAAAACAGTGTGGAGATTTCTTAAAAAACTGGAAATAGAACTGACTATCTATTTTACATATGGTAATATAAGTTTCCATGTTACTCTCTCCAAACGTCTCATCATTTCCTTCCTCCCCCTCCAGCACCATGTCGCTAAGTCTGTTCTGTATGTTTGTTCCTCCATTGAAAGGGAAAGTCTCTCAGTCATATCTGACTCTTTGTGACCCCATGGACTGTAGCCCACCAGGCTCCTCTGCCCATGGGATTCTCCAGGCAAGAATACTGGAGTGGGTTGCTATGCCTTTCTCCAGTGGATCTTCCCAAACCAGAGATCGAACCCAGGTCTGCCACATTACAGGTGGATTCTTTACCATCTGAGCCACCAGGGAAGCCATGCTGTAAGTAAATTCATTGGTCCCATCTTTCTAGATTCCATATCTATGCTTTAGGGCATGATATTTATCTTTCAGTATCTGACTTACGTCACTCTGTATAATAGGCTCTAGGTTCATCCACCTCATTACAACTGACTCAAATGCATTCCTTTTCATGGCTGAGTAATATTCCATTGTATGTATGTACCATGGCTTCTTTATCCATTCATCTGTCGATGGACATCCAGGTTGTTTATGTTCTAGGTATGTATTGTAAATAGTGCTGCAATGAATATTGGGGTACATGTGTCTTGTTCAATTTTAGCTCCCTCAGGGTATATGCCTAGCAGTGAGATTGTTGGGTCATATGGTGGTTTTATTCCTAGTATTTTAAGAATCTCCATACCATCTTCCATAGTGGCTGTATCAGTTTATATTCCCATCAACAGTGTAAGGAGGTTCCCTTTTCCCCACACCCTCTCCAGCGTTTATGTTTGTAGACATTTTGATGGTCGTTCTGACTGGTGTGAGGTGATATCTCATTGTGGCTTTGATTTGTACTTCTCTAATAATGAGTGATGTTGAGCATCTTTTCTTGTGCTTACTACCTATCTGTATGTCTTCTTAGGAGAATGTCTGTTTAGGTCTTTCCCCCACTTTTTGCCTGGGTTGTTTGTTTCTCTGGCATTGAGTTGTATGAGCTACTTGTATATTTTGGAGATTAATCCTTTGTCGGTTGTTTCATTTGCTATTACTTTCTCCCATTCTGAGGGTTGTCTTTCCACCTTGTTTATAGTTTCCTTTGCTGTGAAAAAGCTTTTAAATTTAACTAGGTCCCACTTGTTTATTTTTATTTCCATTATTCTAGGAGACGGATCATAGAGGATTGTGCTTTATGTCGTCTAGTGCTCTGCCTATGTTTTCCTCTAAGAATTTTCTAGTTTCTGGTCTTACATTTAGGTCTTTAATTTATTTTGAGTTTATCTTTGTGTATCTTGTTAGGAAGTGTTCTAATTTCATTTTGTTTTAACATGTAGACGTCTAGTTTTCCCAGCACCACTTATTGAAGAGGCTATCTGTGCCCCATTGTATATTCTTGTCTCCTTTGTAAAAAATAAGTAATCCGTAAGTCCTGGGTTTATCTTTAGGCTCTGTCTCTTGTTCCGTTGGTCTATATTTCTCTTTTTGTGACAGTACTATACTGTCTTGATGACTGTAGCTTTGTAGTATAGTCTGAAGTCAGGAAGGTTGATTCCTCCAGCTCCATTCTTCTTTCTCAAGTCTGCTTTGGCTATTTGGGGTCTTTGGTTTTTCCATAAGAACTGTGACTTTTTCCTTCTAGTTCTGTTAAAAATGCCATTGATAATTTGATAGGGATTACATTGGGAGGGATTGGGGGCAGGAGGAGAAGGGGACGACAGAGGATGAGATGGCTGGATGGCATCACTGACTCAATGGACATGAATTTGAGTAATCTCTGGCAGTTGGTGATGGACAGGGAGGCCTGGCGTGCTGTGATGCATGGGGTCGCAAAGCGTCAGACACGACTGAGCAACTGAACTGACTGACTGACTGACATTGAATCCATAGATCGTATTTGCTCATGTAGTCATTTTCACAATATTGATTCTTCCAACCCAGGAACATGGAATATCTCTCCATCTGTTTATGTCTTTGATTTCTTTCTTCAATGGGTTATAGTTTTCTGTACACAGTTCTTTTGTCATCTTAGATAGGTTTATTCCTAAGTATTTTATTCTTTTTGTTGCAATGGTGAATGGGATTGAATCCTTAATTTCTCTTTCTGACTTTTCATTTTTAGCATATAAGAATGCATGTGATTTCTGTGTATTGATTTTGTATCCCATGACTTTGCTAAATTCACTGATTAGCTCTAGTAATTTTCTGATAGTATCTTTAGGGTTTTCTATGTACAGTATCATATCATCTACAAACAGTGAGCATTTTACTTCTTTTTGATCTGGATTCCTTTTATTTCTTTTTTTCCTCTTGTTGCCGTAGCTAGGAATTCCAAAACTTTGTTAAATAATAGTGGTGATAGTGGGTACGCTTGTCTTGTTCCTGATCTTAGAGGGAATGCATTCAGTTTTTCACCATTGAGAATGTTTGCTATGGGCTTATCATATATGGCCTTTACTATGTCAAGGTAGGTTGTTTCTATGCCCAATTTTTGAAGAGATTTTATTACTTTGTCAAAGGCTTTTTCTGCACCTATTGGGGTTATCATATGGTTTTTATCTTTCAATTTGTTAATATGGTGTAATCATAGTGATTGATTTGCATATATTGAAGGACACTTGTGTGTGTTAGTTTCTCAGTTGCGTCTGCCTGACTGTGACCCCATGGGATATACCCACCCCAGGCTCCCCTGTCCACGGGGATTCTTCAGGCAAGACTACTGGAGTGGTTGCTATGCCCTTCTCCAGGGGGTCTTCCCATCCCAAGGACCGAACCCAGCTCTCCTGCATTACAGCTGGATTTTTGCCTGAAGAATCCTTGCATCCTTGGAATAAACCCAACTTGATCATGGTGTGTGAGCTTTATAATGTGTCGTTTAAATTCTGTTTGCTAGAATTGCAATCATAGTGATTGACGTGCATATATTGAAGAACCTTTGTGTGTGTTAGTCACTAGTAATGCCCAACTCTTTGTGACCCCATGTAGTATACCCACCCCAGGCTCCTCTGTCCATGGGGATTCTCCAGGCAAGAATACTGGAGTAAGGTTGCTATGCCCTTCTCCAGGGGATCTTCCCAATCCAAGGATTGAACCTGGATCTCCTGCATTACAGCTGGATTTTTGCCTGAAGAATCCTAGCATCCCTGGGATAAACCAAATTTTATCATGGTGTGTGAGCTTTTTAATGTGTTGTTTGATTCTCTTTGCTAAAATTTTGTTGAGGATTTTTGCATCTGTGATCATCAGTGTTGTTGGCCTGTAATTTTCTTTTTGTGTGTTGTCTTTGCCTGGTTTTGGTAACAGGATGATGGTGGACCCATAGAATGTTCTGGAAGTGTTACTTCCTCTGCAAATTTTTGAAAGAGTTTTAGAAGTGTAAGAGTTACTTCACCTTTTTCTCAAGTGCACACGGAACCTTCTCCAGAATAGATCACATCCTGGGCCATAAATCTGGTCTTGGAAAATTCAAAAAAATTGAAATCATTCCAGTCATCTTTTCTGACCACAGTGCAGTAAGATTAGATCTCAATTACAGGAAAAAAATTGTTAAAACTTCAAACATATGGAGGCTAAATAACATGCTTCTGAATAACCAACAAATCATAGAAGAAATCAAAAAAGAAATCAAAATATGTATAGAAATGAATGAAAATGAAAACACAACAACCCAAAACCTATGGGACACTGTAAAAGCAGTGCTAAGGGGAAGGTTCATAGCATTACAGGCTTACATCAAGAAACAAGAAAAAAACTAAATAAATAACCTAACTCTACACCTAAAGCAATTAGAGAAGGAAGAAATGAAGAACCCCAGGGTTAGCAGAAGGAAAGAAATCTTAAAAATCAGGGCAGAAATAAATGCAAAAGAAACTAAAGAGACCATAGCAAAAATCAACAAAGCTAAAAGCTGGTTTTTTGAAAAAATAAACAAAATTGACAAACCATTAGCAAGACTCATTAAGAAACAGAGAAGAACCAAATTAACAAAATTAGAAATGAAAATGGAGAGATCACAACAGACAACACTGAAATACAAAGGATCATAAGAGACTACTACCAGCAGCTCTATGCCAATAAAATGGACAACTTGGATGAAATGGACAAATTCTTAGAAAAGTATAACTTTCCAAAACTGAACCAGGAAGAAATAGAAGATCTTAACAGACCCATCACAAGCAAGGAATCGAAACTGTAATCAAATATCTTCCAGCAAACAAAAGCCCAGGACCAGATGGCTTCACAGCTGAATTCTACCAAAAATTTAGAGAAGAGCTAACACCTATCTTACTCAAACTCTTCCAGAAAATTGCAGAAGAAGGTAAGCTTCCAAACTCATTCTATGAGGCCACCATCACCCTAATTCCAAAACCAGACAAAGATGCCACAAAAAAAGAAAACTACAGGCCAATATCACTGATGAACATAGATGCAAAAATCCTTAACAAAATTGTAGCAAACAGAATCCAACAACATATTAAAAAAATCATACACCATGACCAAGTGGGCTTTATCCCAGGAATGCAAGGATTCTTTAATATCCACAAATCAATCAATGTAATACACCACATTAACAAATTGAAAGATAAAAACCATATGATTATCTCAATAGATGCAGAGAAAGCCTTTGACAAAATTCAACACTCATTTATGATTAAAACTCTCCAAAAAGCAGGAATAGAAGGAACATACCTCAACATAATACAAGCTATATATGACAAACCCACAGCAAGCATCACCCTCAATGGTGAAAAATTGAAAGCATTTCCCCTGAAATCAGGAACAAGACAAGGGTACCCACTCTCACCACTACTATTCAACATAGTGTTGGAAGTTTTGGCCACAGCAACCAGAGCAGAAAAAGAAGTAAAAGGAATCCAGATAGGAAAAGAAGAAGTGAAACTCTCTCTGCAGATGACATGATCCTCTACATAGAAAACCCTAAAGACTCTACCAGAAAATTACTAGAGCTAATCAATGAATATAGTAAAGTTGCAGGATACAAAATTAACACACAGAAATCCCTTGCATTCCTATATACTAACAATGAAAAAACAGAAAGAGAAATTAAGGAAACAATACCATTCACCATTGCAACAAAAAGAATAAAATACTTAGGAGTATATCTACCTAAAGAAACAAAAGACCTATACATAGAAAACTATAAAACACTGATGAAAGAAGTCAAAGAGGGCACAAACAGATGGAGAAACATACCGTGTTCATGGATTGGAAGAATCAATATTGTCAAAATGGCTATTCTACCCAAAGCAATCTATAGATTCAATGCAATCCCTATCAAGCTACCAACGGTATTTTTCACAGAACTAGACCAAAGAATTTCACAATTTGTATGGAAATACAAAAAACCTCGAATAGCCAAAGTAATCTTGAGAAAGAAGAATGGAACTGGAGGAATCAACCTGCCTGACTTCAGACTATACTACAAAGCCACAGTCATCAAGACAGTATGGTACTGGCACAAAGACAGAAATATAGATCAATGGAACAGAATAGAAAGCCCAGAGATAAATCCACGGACCTATGGGCACCTTATCTTTGACAAAGGAGGCAAGGATATACAATGGAAAAAAGACAACCTCTTTAACAAGTGGTGCTGGGAAAACTGGTCAACCACTTGTAAAAGAATGAAACTAGAACACTTTCTAACACCATACACAAAAATAAACTCAAAATGGATTAAAGATCTAAATGTAAGACCAGAAACTATAAAACTCCTAGAGGAGAACATAGGCAAAACACTCTCCGACATAAATCACAGCAAGATCCTCTATGACCCACCCCCCAGAATATTGGAAATAAAAGCAAAAATAAACAAATGGGACCTAATGAAACTTAAAAGCTTTTGCACTACAAAGGAAACTACAAGTAAGGTGAAAAGACAGCCCTCAGATTGGGAGAAAATAATAGCAAATGAAGCAACAGACAAAGGATTAATCTAAAAAATATACAAGCAACTCCTGCAGCTCAATTCCAGAAAAATAAATGACCCAATCAAAAAATGGGCCAAAGAACTAAACAGACATTTCTCCAAAGAAGACATACAGATGGCTGACAAACACATGAAAAGATGCTCAACATCACTCTTTATTAGAGAAATGCAAATCAAAACCACAATGAGGTACCATTACATGCCAGTCAGGATGGCTGCTATCCAAAAGTCTACAAGCATTAAATGCTGGAGAGGCTGTGGAGAAAAGGGAACCCTCTTACACTGTTGGTGGGAATGCAAACTAGTACAGCCACTATGGAAAACAGTGTGGAGATTTCTTAAAAAACTGGAAATAGAACTGCCATATGACCCAGCAATCCCACTTCTGGGCATACACACTGAGGAAACCAGATCTGAAAGAGACACGTGCACCCCAATGTTCATCGCAGCACTGTTTATAATAGCCAGGACATGGAAGCAACCTAGATGCCCATCAGCAGATGAATGGATAAGGAAGCTGTGGTACATATACACCATGGAATATTACTCAGCCATTAAAAAGAATTCATTTGAAACAGTCCTAATGAGATGGATGAAGCTGGAGCCCCTTATACAGAGTGAAGTAAGCCAGAAAGATAAAGAACATTACAGCATACTAACACATATATATGGAATTTAGAAAGATGGTAACGATAACCCTATATGCAAAACAGAAAAAGAGACACAGATGTACAGAACAGACTTTTGAACTCTGTGGGAGAATGTGAGGGTGGGATATTTCAAAAGAACAGCATGTATACTATCTATGGTGAAACAGATCACCAGCCCAGGTGGGATGCATGAGACAAGTGCTCGGGCCTGGTGCACTGGGAAGACCCAGAGGAATCGGGTGGAGAGGGAGGTGGGAGCGGGGATCGGGATGGGGAATACGTGTAAATCCATGGCTGATTCATATCAATGTATGAGAAAACCCACTGAAATGTTGTGAAGTAATTAGCCTCCAACTAATAAAAAAAAAAAAAAAAAAAAGAAAAGATTTAACTCTTCTCTAATGTTTGATAGAATTCACCCATGAAGCCATCTGGCCCTGGACGTTTGTTTTTTTGGGAGATTTTTTATCACAGTTCTGATTTCAGTGCTTGTAATTGGATTGTTCATAATTTCTATTTCTTCCTGGCTCAGTCTTGGAAGATTGAGCTTTTCTAAGCTGTCCCTTTCTTACAGGTTGTCCATTTTATTGCCATAATAGTATCTTATAATCCTTTGTGTTTCTGCATTGTCTGTTGTAACCTCTCCTTTTTCACTTCTAGTTTTGTTGATTTGATTCTTCCTTCTTCTTGATGAGTCTTGCTCAAAGTTTATTGATTTTGTTGATCTTCTCAAAGAACCAGCTTTTAGTTTTATTAATTTTTACTATTGTTTCTTTCATTTCTTTTTCATTTATTTCTGTTCTTATCTTTATGATCTTTTTCCTTCTGCTAATTTTGGGGATTTTTTTGTTCTTCTTGCCCCATTTTTTTAGTTGTAAAGTTAGATTGTCTGTTCGATGCTTTTCTTGTTTCTTGAGGCAGGATTGTATTGCTATAAACTTCCTTCTTAGAACTGTTTTTGCTATATCCCATAGGTTTTGAGTTGTGTTTTTACCGTCATCTATTTCTAGAAATATTTTTATTTCCCTTTTGTTTTCTCCAGTAACCTGCTCATTATTTATAAATGTATTGTTTAATCTCCATGTGGTTTTTTTTTAAGTTATTTTATTTTAGTAGATATCTAGTCTCATAGTGTTGTGATCAGACATGATGCTTGCTACAAGTTCAATTTTCTTAAATTTGCTGAGATTTGATTTGTGATCCAAGATGTGGTCTCTCCTGGAGAATGTTCCATGTGCACTTGAGAAGAAAGTGTATTTTTCTGCATTTGGATGGAATGTCCTGAATGTATCAATGAGATCCATCTGGTCTAATGTATCATTTAAGGCTTGCATTTCCTTATTAATTTTCAATTTTGATGATCTGTTCATTGGTGTAAGTGGGGTGTTCAATTCTCCCACTATCATTGTGTTACTGTTAATTTTTCCTTTTATGTCTGTAGTGTTTCTCTTATGTATTGAGGTGCTCCTATGTTGGGTGCATTGATATTTACAATTGTTATGTCTTCCTCTTGGATTGATCCCTTGATCATTAAGTAGTGTTCTTCCACATTTCTTATAATATTCTTTACTTTAAAGTCTATTATGTCTGATATGAGGATTGCTATTCCAGCTTTCTTCTGCTTTCCATTTGATGGAATATATTTTTACATTCATTCACTTTCAGCCTATAAGTGTCTTTAGGTCTGAAGTGGGTTTCTTGTAGACAGCATATATATGGGTCTTGTTTTTGTATCCATTCAGCCAGTCCGTGTCTTTTGGTTGGAGCATTTAACCAATTTACATTTAAGGAAATTATTGATATATATGTTTCTATTGTCATTTTCTTAATTGTTTGTGGGTTGTTTTTGTAGATCTTTTTCTTCTCTTGTTTTTCTTGACTATATAAGTCCCTTTAACATTTATTGGTGGTACTAAATGCTCTTAACTTTTAGTTGTCTGAAAAGCTTTTGATTTCTCCATCAGTTTTGAATGAGATCCTTGTTGGGCAGAGTAACCTGGTTGTAGATTTTTCCCTTTCAGTACTTTAAATGTATCCTGCCACTCCCTTTGGGCCTACAGAGTTTCTTTTGAAAGACCAGCTGTTAAGTGTACGGGGTTTGCCTTGTATGTTACTTGTTGCTTTTCTCTTGCTGCTGTTAATATTCTTTACTTGTGTTTAATCTTTGTTAGTTTGATTAGTTTGTGTCTTTTTTGTTTCTCCTTGGGTTTATCCTGTGTGGGATTCTTTGTGCTTCTTGGACTTGATTGACTATTTCCTTTCTCATATCAGGAACTTTTTCAAGTGTAATCCCTTCAAAATTTTTCTCATACCCTTTCTTTTTCTCTTCTTCTTCTGGGACCCCTATATTTCAAACGTTGGTGCTTTTGATATTTTCCCAGAAGTCTCTGAGACTATCCTCAGTTCTTTTCATTCTTTTTACTTTATTCTGCTCTTCAGCAGTTATTTCCACCACTCTACCTTCCAACTCACTTATCCATTCTTCTGCCTCAGATGTTCTGTTATTGATTCCTTCTAGAGTATTTTTAATTTCAGTAATTGTATTGTTTGTCTCTGTATGTTTATTCTTTATTTCTTCTATGTCTTTGTTAATTGATTCTTGCATTTTCTCCACTGTTTTTGAGGTTTTGGATCATCTTTACTATCATTATCTGAATTCTCAGGTAATTTGCCTATTTCCTCTTCATTTATTTGCACTTGTGTGTTTCTAGGTTGTTCCTTTATTTGTGCAGTATTTCTCTGTCTTTTCTTTTTTATTTAAACTTACTGTGTTTGAGGTCTCCTTTCCCCAGGCTTTGAGGCTGAATTCTTCCTTCCTGTTGGTTTCTTTCCTCATAAGCTTGGTCCAGTGGTTTGTGTGAGCTTCATGTAGGGTGTGCCTTGTGTTTTCTGGTGAGAGGAGGTGAGTTTTCTTTTGTTCCCTTTGAAGGGCAAGGCTGAGTGAGGTGTTAATCCTGTCTGCTGATGACTGGGTTTATTTTTTTATCTTATTTTTGTTTGGATGAGGTATCCTGCACAGGGAGCTAATGGCAATTGGGTGATGTTGAGTCTTGTGTACAAGTGGTTGCCTTTATGGAAGTTCTTACTATTTGATACTCCTGAGGGTTAGGAGTTCTCTGGTAGTCTAGGTTCTTGGAGTCAGGACTCCCACTTCAAAGACTCAGAACTTGATTTCTGGCCAGGAATGGGGATTCCACAGGTGGTCTCTTATGGCATTACATGGGAATAAAACAAATACACAAAAACAAGAAACAAATATGCACCCCAGACAAATGGCAATTACAAAATCAGGCAAATAATAATGAAAATGATGGAATATATACATATACACCCAGAAGCAAAACCAAAACAGTCCAAAAAAAAAAAAAAAAAAAAAAAAAGGACAATAGATTGACCCAGAGAACAAAGGAAACAAAAAATGATATCCACCAGTTAAGAACAAAATTAACTAAAGAACAAACTAGAAAACAAAATTAGAGCTAGGTGCCAACTGGGGAGTAAACCACTGAAAACAAAACCAGCTAACAAATATGGTGAGAAAAAGAAGGAAAAGAAAGAGTACAAATGCAAACTTAACTAGAGGTAGATGAAGAAGATATAAAGATTATATTAAATATTATATATTAAAGATTAACTGCAACAGGAAAACAACAGTAGAAAAGCAAACAAAGGAATAAATGTACAAAGAATTTAAAATTAAAAAAAATTTATCAAAACCACAATGAGGTACCATTACACGCCAGTCAGGATGGCTGCTATCCAAAAGTCTACAAGCATTAAATGCTGGAGAGGCTGTGGAGAAAAGGGAACCCTCTTACACTGTTGGTGGGAATGCAAACTAGTACAGCCACTATGGAAAACAGTGTGGAGATTTCTTAAAAAACTGGAAATAGAACTGCCATATGACCCAGCAATCCCACTTCTGGGCATACACACTGAGGAAACCAGATCTGAAAGAGACACGTGCACCCCAATGTTCATCGCAGCACTGTTTATAATAGCCAGGACATGGAAGCAGCCTAGATGCCCATCAGCAGACGAATGGATAAGGAAGCTGTGGTACATATACACCATGGAATATTACTCAGCCATTAAAAAGAATTCATTTGAATCAGTCCTAATGAGATGGATGAAACTGGAGCCCATTATACAGAGTGAAGTAAGCCAGAAAGATAAAGAACATTACAGCATACTAACACATATATATGGAATTTAGAAAGATGGTAACGATAACCCTATATGCAAAACAGAAAAAGAGACACAGAAATACAGAACAGACTTTTGAACTCTGTGGGAGAATGTGAGGGTGGGATATTTCAAAAGAACAGCATGTATACTATCTATGGTGAAACAGATCACCAGCCCAGGTGGGATGCATGAGACAAGTGCTCGGGCCTGGTGCACTGGGAAGACCCAGAGGAATCGGGTGGAGATGGAGGTGGGAGGGGGGATCGGGATGGGGAATACAAAAAAAAAAAAAAGAAAAAAAAAGATCCAAAGTTTTTTTTAATATAGTCTCACTACTGCATACATACATTTCATTTGGTGATGAGTTTTAATTTCTGACCAGTAAATAACAAAATTCATTTTTTACTCTTTACCTGTTGGTTTATTTTCACTTGTATTGATAAATAGGGTGAGCTATTGTCAGTATAGCTCTGAAGGGTTTAATACAGTAAAACATCACCAATTCTGTTATTCTGCCATCTGTTTAATAAAGTCAGCCCTATGTATTTTAGACTCAAGTCTCTTGACCAACATAGGTGGGTGGCAGATGCCCCATTTTTCTCAGATTTCTCTACTTAATTTTTCACTCTTGTCTTGAATTTTGGTTTACTGTAGACTTCCTTAATTTCTGATCTTTGTGTTGATATTTGGTCATCATGGTTCGACACTTGGATTTCTCCTATAACTTATAGGAGAAACTATAACTTAGTTTAACTCCAACTCTGTGATTACATTTCTTACATATGTTAAAGTAATTTTCAGTGACAGTCCTTGGCCCACTGATTATACTGTCTTGTCTCTTCTATAAGTACCTCCCTGAGGTCTTGTATCCCACCACTAATGTGAATAAAATAGTGTTATGTGGCATGCAAAAAAAAAAAAAAAAATTTTTTTTTTTAATTAAAATAAAAAATAGAGGAAAAAAGAGGAAAGAAAAAAGGAAAACCTTATAGAACCACAAAAGGCCAAGATAGAGGAAGAAGTATATAATAGGGAAAAAAAAGTGTGATTAAAAAAATTCTCAAAATCATAAATAGATTTAATAGTACTAATAAAATTGGTAACTACAACAACAGAGGGAAAAAAGAGGGGAAAAAAAGAAAGAAAAAATCTAGAAGCAACTACAGAACAAGTCAAAAGTTAAGAATATTAAATGTTTTTCTTGAGTCTCTGCTGTCAGCATTTTTTCCCTTGCCTCCCTGGGATGCCCTCCAACACTGGGCTGGTCTCTGGACCTGCCGTGGGGGCAGCTCAGGCTCTAATCTGGTCCTACTCCCATGCGTTCTTGCCTCCAGTGTCCTCAGCTATCAGAACTAGTGCGTTTTCTTTTGTGGGAGCTCTCAGTGTCCTTCTATCTATTCCATAGACGCAGAGTCTGCCTCGTTGATCGTGTGGATTTAATCTGCAGCTTGCACAGCTGGTGGGGAGGTTTTGGGTCTTCTTCCTTCGCCACACTGCCCCTGTGTTTCAACTGTGGTTTTATTTCCACCTCTGCATGTGGGTCGTCCACTGGGGTTTGCTCCTGAGGCTGCCCTGGAGAACTTGGGTCTGCCCCTGTGAGGGCCGGGGTGGAGGTGGTGCAGCTGCTTCGGTCACAGGGGCCCTGGCAGCCAGGAAAGCCAGGGAAGCCAGCAGTTAGGGCAGCAGGAAATATAGTGCTCTAGAAGGGTATGGCAGCCCACTCCAGTATTCTTGCCTGGAGAACCCCACTGACAGAAAGGCCTGGCAGGCCACAGTCCACAGGGTCACAGGGTTGGACATGAGTGAAGTGACCCAGTGTGCACAGACGCAGGGCTTTTTAAGTCTCTGTCAGCTCTGTCCCAGCGGGGATCATGCATGGACGTGTGTGGATTTTTGAATCATGGGGACCCTGGCAATACTGGCTGCATAGGAGTGCCGACAGCTATCGTCATAGGAGATACGGTTCTAATTAGAGTTTTCTCTAGCCTGCAGCAGCTCTGCCCCAGTAAGGATTGAGCTTCAAGGTGGTGCAGCTGCTTGGGTTGTGGGGATCCTGGCAGTCCAAGTATGCAGGTACATGAACTGCCTCAGCCGTAGGAGCTATGGCCTCATCAGAGCCTTTTCCTAAGTCTCCAGCACCTGGTGATCAGAAGGCCTCTTTGGCTGGTCCTCCTTTGCTCCACCCATTCAGGAACTTAGAGGGCTCCCCTGGCTGGGGTCCTTCTCTGCCTGGCATGTCAGGCACTTAAGGTCTTTCCACTCACCCACCCCCTGGCTGGTGTCCTAATCTATTGTTCAGTTCGAAGGGCCAACCTCTCTATTGTTCAGCTGCAGGTGCTGGTTAGCGGGGAGAGAGAGGCTACGGTGATGGCTGCATCCCCTATGCATGACTCAGCAATACTGCCTTGCTTCCATGGCTGCCTGGCTTTCCTCCGCAAGTATTTCTCCCCACAATCTGTCCCCACGTCCCCTCTGTCTGTCTCTCTACAGTCAATGGCAGCCCCCACCCTGGGATTGCTCCACAATCCCTATGCTCCAGCTTCTAGCTGCTGTACCTTCCAGGGGACCCGCGTCCCTGTCTGGGGTTTGTATGGCTATGGCAAGGATTGTCTGTGTGATTCTCATTCTATTTACACTGTCACAGATTACCTGCTTCACTCAGCCTCAAATGTTTCTTCTATGTCTCAAATAATTGCCTTGATGAGGGGATTGGACCCCTGCTTCAATTCCCCCACCCCCCAAGGGCACATCCAGTCCTACTAACCTATTTCCCCCCCTACTTCCTTCATCTACCATGTTTTGCGTGGTTCTATACACTGTTTTCTGGTTGGTCAGGCACTCCTGCCCGCTCTCAGCTGGTGTTCTGCAAGCTCTCCTGTTTCTGAAGGTGTATTCCTGATGTATCTGTGGAGAGAGATGCACTCCACGTCCACCTACTCCTCTGCCAGCTTCTTCTCTACAACACGTTTTATTTATCCATTCAGCAGCTGATAGACATGTGGGTTGTTTCAGTTTTTTGGTTGTTATGAATGATGCTGCTATTTACAGTCACCAGTATGAAAACAATGTAAATGTGCACTGACAAATGAATGGATAAAGACGTGGCACATGTATACAATGGAATATTACTCAGCCACGAAAAGAAGAAAATACTCCCATTTGCAGCAACACGGATGGAACTAGAGATGATCACACTAAGCGAAGCAAGTCACAGAGAGAAAGACACATTCTATGTGACATCACGTATGTGGCACCTAGAAAATGAACATATCTATAAAACATACAAACAGACTCATAAAATAGAAACAGACTCACAGAGAACAGCCTTGTGCTAGCCAAAGAGGAGAGATTTGGGGAGGGACGTGTTGGGAGTCTGGGGTTAGCAGATGCAAACTATTATACGTAAAATGGATAAACAAGTTCCTACTGTATAGCACAGGAAACTACATTCAGTATTCTGGGATAAACCACATTGGAAAAGAATGTGAAAAAGAATATCAATGTAGAATTGAGTCATTTCGCAAAACACAACATTGTAAATCAACTATGCTTCAATAAAACTAAAAAGTAATGCTACCGTGAACTTTCATGTACAAATTTTTGTGTGGACATATGTTTTCATTTCTGTCTAATATATACTTAGGAGTGAAATTGCTTTTTCACATGGTAACTCTATGTTTAACATTTTGAGGAACTGCCAAACTGCTTTCCAAAGCAGCTATATCATTTTGCATTTCCCCAACAAGGTATAGGCTTATAGTTTATTTCCCTGCCAACTGTTTTTTGTCTGATTTTTAATGTTATAGTCAGCCTAAGGGGTGTGAACTGGCAACTCATTGCATTTTCCTGATGGCTAGTAATGCTGATCATCTTTTCACGTGCTTATTGGCCATGTGAAATGTCTTCTTTGGAGAAATGTCTATTGGAATTCTTTACCCATTTTAGAACTGGCTATTTGTAGTTTTTACTGTTCTTTATATATCCTAGATACAAGTTTCCTTAAGACTTGATATCTTCTGGAGGTGTAAAATGTAAAGTTAAAGTTCAGTATCATGTTTTGTCTTGATACCTGGAAAACCTAGAAGGGCTTGAGTACCCTGGCTCCCCACTCTGCTCCACATGTGAGGACCCCAGGCCAGACATCTCTCCTTGTCAAACGGACCAAGTGTAGTTCCTGCTTACTCTTGAGCGGTGGGTTTCAGTTCCCCGCCAACCCTTGGAATAATTCAGATAAACCAGTCACAGCTTCCCAGGAAGCCAGAAGGCATCCACCCTCTTGATGACGCAAAGGTGGACTCCACCGCCCCCGGTGGTTCCCTCCGCTGCTCCATGCCGACCCGTGTGGCCTGCAGGGCGCGTGTCCTGCCTGGGCTGAGTGTTTGTGGCTCACCAGCTGCTGCCGATCTCAGCTGCTCTCTGTCAGGTGCCGCTGTCCGGGCATTCTTGTAACTCTAGGGGGGAACGTTGCCCTCACTGGCCAGCAAAGAGGAAGCAGTAAAGACGTATGTTGGATTTGCAGTTTTTCCCTTTTCTGTCTGTCATCTTCACTTTCTTTTTCTAAAAAATTTATTTTGTCCAAGTACTTGATTTGCAATTTTGTGTTCATTTCTGCTATATAGCAAAGTGATTCAATTATACACATGTACATATATATAGTATTTTCCATGTTCTTTTTGATCATGATTTATCATAGGATACTGAATATATTATGCTTCCCCATGTTATTCGGTAGGCCCCTGTTGTTTATCCATTCTGTACATCACAGTTTGCATCTGCTAATCCAAAACTGCCACTCCCTCCCTCCCCGCCCACCCCCTCCCCTTGGCAAACACAAGTCTGTGAGTCTGTGTCTGCTCATAGATACGTTCACTTGTGTTGTATTTTAGATTCCATACATCTGGTGGAATTTTGGGCTCCAAAATCACTGCAGATGGTGACTGCAGCCATGAAATTAAAAGACACTTGCTCCTTGGAAGAAAAGCTATGACCAACCCAGACAGCATATTAAAAAGCAGAGATATTACTTTGCCGACAAAGGTCCATCTAGTCAAAGCTATGGTTTTTCCACTGGTCATGTATGGATGTGAGAGCTGGACCACAAAGCAAACTGAGTGCCGAAGAATTGATGCTTTTTGAACTGTGGTGTTGGAGAAGACTCTTGAGAGTCCCTTGGACAGTAAGGAAATCCAACCGGTCCATCCTGAAGGAGAGCAGTCCTGAACTTTCACTGGAAGGACTGAAACTGAAGTTGAAGCTCCAATACTATGGTCACCTGATGCGAAGAACTGACTCATTGGAAAAGATTCTGATGGTGGGAATGATTGAAGGCAGGAGGAGAAGGGGAAGACAGAGGATAAGATAGTTGGATGGCATCACCGATTTGGTGGACATGAGTTTGAGCAAGCTCTGGGAGTTGGTGATGGACAGGGAAGCCTGGCGTGCTGCAGTCCATGGGGTCGCAAAGAGTTGGACATGACTGAGCAGCTGAACTGAACTTAGATTCCACATATAAGTGATACCATATGGTATTTCTCTGGCTTACTTCACTTAGTATGATAATCTTCAGGTTCATCTGCATTGCTTCAAATGGCATTTTTTCATTCTTTTTTATTATGGCTGAGTAGTATTCCATTGTATGTATATATAATACACATACATACCACATCTTCTTTATCTATTCATCTGTTGATGGACATTTAGGTTTTTTCCTTGTTTTGGCTATGGTGAATAGTGCAGCTGTGAACATTTAGGTGCATGTATCTTTTTGAATTATATTTTGTCTAGATATATGCCCAGGAGTGGCATTGCTGGATCATATGGCAGCTCTATTTTTAGTTTTCTGAGGAACTTCCATGTTGTTTTCCATAGTGGCTGCACCAATTTACATTCCCACATATAGATGGAGGGTTCCCTTTTCTCCACATCCTCTTCTGTATTTATTATTTGTAGAGTTCTAAATGATGACCATTCTGACTTGTGTGAGGTGGCAGGCACCTCATTGTAGCTTTGATTTGCATTTATCCAATAATTAGTAATGTTGAGGATCTTTTAATTTTCACTTCCTTGATGGTATGATTTGAAGGACAAAATTTTTAATTTGATGAAATCCTATTTATCATTTTGTTTTGTTTTGGTGCTTATGTTTTTGGTGCCATATCTAAGAAGGCTTTGCTTAACCCACATTCACAAAGATTTGTTCCTATGTCTCCTCCTAAGAGTTTTATGGTTTTAGCTCTTACATTTAGACCTACTCTCCACTTGGGGTAAATGTTTGCCTGTGGGGTAAAGAATGATTCCAACTTCATTCTTCTGTATGTGGATGTTAATTGTTCAGCATCATTTGCTGAAAAGAGTATTTTTCCCCACTGAGTTATTTTGGCACCCCTGTCAAAATTGCCCATTTCTTTTTGACTGTCATTCTGTATTTGGAGAAGTTTCTATTTTTTGAGTCCCACGTCCTCAGTGTAGAGTCAGACTTCAAGTTTGTAGCCCTTTCTGCAGGTAAAGTGTAGCATGTGTCCTGGGATGCAGCTGTCAGATATTTCTGTGTGAGACATGGACCCAGAGGGAGCAGTGTGAACTCACAGGCCAGGTGTGGACGCCCACTGGCTAACGCAGTGGCCGCAGGGGCCACAGCTGGAGGTACCCAATTGTACACTGGGTACATTAGACATTGTACCCAAGCTCCTCCTTGGGTCTCCCGGTCTTCCAACCAACACTTCTGTGAATTATCACATCCTTTTTTGCTTAGCAGCCAGTGTCAACCAAGAGTACGACTGATACACATGCTAAAGGCAGATAATGTAGAATTCTGGGAGTGAATTGCACTTTAGTTTTCCATTCAGCATGGATCTGACAATTCCTACTGGGTTTTGAGATAGGGATGTAGAAGATATTCTTACAAATAGTGGCATCTGTTTTAAGCCCATCAGGTACAACCCTGGTTATTCCATTCACTGCTAAAGTAAAGACAAGCAGTGAACTCCCTGATCCAAAGTTGCACATACACTTTACATGCTCATTTCTCTCCAACTCTTCTCCATTCTCCCCCTGTCCTGTTTATTAGCTTTATCCCACTTGTTGCTCTATCCCTCCTGCTCCTGTTTCTTAGCTCTGCAGGATGTTCTTGGACCTGGATACATGTTGAACTTGAATCTCCTTCTTGGAGAATGAGACCTGATGAATGTCTCTAATTGGGGCCATCTAAACTGGCCTGTTGCTTCGCCCCGTAAGACCTAATCCCTGGATTCAGGTAGCCTGGCAGGTGGGAGGTTGCACATGCCCAGGTTAGCTCAACCCATTTAACTCCAGCTATCTGGATTTAGGGGCAGACCAGTTGCCACATGAAGTAGAAATAAATTCTTTCTCATGGGCGCTATGATCTGGAGAAGGTGGACACTGCACCTGAGGGGCAATGGGAACTCTAGAGGGGGTGACAGAGAAGCTGCAAATCACTTTCAGAAGCTTTCTCTACATTCTCCTTGAGGGGGACCCAGTTCTATTCTAACTCCTTTCTTCTGGAAGAATTATTAGGTAAACCGGCTTTACTTCCATGCTGTGCTCAGCGGCTCAGTTGTGTCCAACTCTTTGCGGCCCCAGCCTCCTCTGTTCGTGGGACTTTCCAGGCAAGAATACTGGATTGGTTTGGCATTTCCTTCTCCAGGAGATCTTTCAGACCCAAGGATCAAACCTGTGTCTCTTGGATTTCCTGCACTGGCAGGCAGATTCTTTACCACTGTGCCACCTGGGGAGCTCTTTACTTCTCCATGGAGACACAAATCCTTAAGAAATAAGGCCCACTACTTATTAATGATTTCAAAGATTTGTCCTTTTTAATGTCCTTCTGTGAGGGGATTAGATGAAGGGTATGTCTCCAGAATCCTCTGTCCTCTAGAAATTCCATATTTTTTATTTTTCTTCACCACAAAATTCACATTTTGGGGCTCTGGAGCCCCTTATAATGACTACCTTAAGAGCTACAATGGTATGGGGCCGAGTTGGGGTGGGGTGGTGGGGGTAGAGGAGGCTGTCATCAGCTGCCGGCATTAGCTGCCCGGTGGTTACTGGGTAATGCAGTTCTGACGGTCCCTAATATAGAGATGTATCACATTTTCTCTATCCATCCCTGAGAACTGAATTCTACTGTCATTTTCCTTTCACCTCATAGACGATCGGCTTAAATCCTTGCCTACATTGTTAAAAACTGGAATTGGTGTGAACAGTGTCGTTGGGGAAAGTTAGACATTTTTGAGAGCATGAACCAAGAAAAATAAATTGGTTAAAGTAATGTGAAATGGTCTCTATCAAAGTCATTATGTTTGATCGGTTTTTCTAAGGCATTAACCTCAAAGGTGTCTTGGAGAGATACTTTCAAGATACAGTGCTCTTATAAAAGATGACAGCAGAGTCAGTGGGCTAGAAAATAAACTAGGACCTGGAGGACCCCATCTGAAATTCCACCTTCCTACTGAATCTCTGAGGTACAATGCAAAGTCACTGAGGCCATCACTGCTTCAGTTTTGCTACCTGTAAAGGGGAACAATAGCTTCTTATTATAGTTTGAAAGCTCAAGAATTTCTTCATATTACAGAAGCATTACACATTTATTCAGAGAAAAATGCAGATGGGTAAGAAGAATGCAAAATACGCCTGCAAGCCTCCTTTCCTAGCCCAAAAGAAATCATTACTTCTCTCTAGTGCATGTCCTTTGAGATCTCCAGGTTATCTTTGCATCCTAAGTTTTGGGAGTCACTCTTTTTTTCAAAGATGTTTACTCAAATTCATTTTATTTATTTATTTTTTGGCCATGCTGTGTGGCATGCCGGATCTTAGTTCCCCAACCAGGGATGGAACCCGTGCCTCCTGCAGTGGAAACACAGATTCTGAACCACTGGCCCACCAGGGAAGTCTTTTGGAGACCATTCTTTAACAATGATTGATGAACATGAAATATTCTGTAAAATTTCAGCCCATTTCAATTTGTCACCCTTCGCTTTCTTGTTGAAGTAAGGTAAGGTGAATCATACCAAAAGATATATAAAATTGGTATAAGAGATAGACTTCATGTTGCATCACAAAATTGTGAATTTATACTACAGGAAGTAGGTAAAAATTCACAAATGGATACATATGCCCAGGGCAACCACATTAGCAAACAATGATCTTGTGGAACCTTGTGGACTGTATACAACAGGTCCTCAGTCAACAGTGGAGGGGAGAGTAATTCTTGTTAATGGGAAGACATAGGATGAACACAGCAAGCTCCTTTGCTGATGGAAAAACGCTGCTAAATTGGGTTCAAGGATTGAGAGAGATCCTGACCTCTATGTGATGCTGCATAATCCAGGCCATAGTGACCACGGTGATCCAGCAACCACACTGAGTTGCCCGGTTCATTTTAGACTTTGTTGTTGTCATGAAATTGTGCGTTTCCCAACACGCCCAGGGACCCTGAGGGCCTCTCTGGGTAAGTTTTTTTGTAAGGGTCTTTATGGAGAGGCAAGTGGAGCCCTCCGATATTATTATCTCAGAGTGGGGAGGGGGTGGCTGAGGTCTGGATTTCTGAGATGGCTTCTGCATTACATGGACAGTTCATGGACTGGGAACCAATTGCTTAGGAAGAGACATGGGAGACATATTTTACACAGAACACCTTGTGCATTTCAGTTTTATACCATGCATGTACAAATATTATCTATTACAAAAACAAATAAAATTTAACATTTAGAAAAATCTAAACAGACAAATGGCAGTGAAAAAAGCCAGCATTTCAGGTGGACGTTGGATTGCTATACAGCATTTAAAAATCCTGAATGCAATATAATTCTCTTGGAAGGATCAAAGGAATATGATAAAATATTCACTTGTAGAAAATTCTACTTCCTACAATATTCTGGATTAATGGAAAAAATCTAGAGATGTTCCTTTTAGACCAGACTGTACTCCAATTCGGTGCTGTGGCCACAGGACTCAAACCACCCTAAATAAACCCAATGGGGAATATTGAAGGATAGCGCCCAACTCAGCTGTGAATTAAGCCTTCCTTCACTGAGTGAAACATGTTCTGTGTTATCTTCTCCACAACAGAGAAACTTGAATAATCCTGACCATGTTTTATTTTTAAACTTTTATAATGCATTATTTTTACTCAATGGACCATTTTTGAGACTCTCTAAGAGACGGTGTTTGTCTCTTGGTTCATTAAGTTATGCACAATAGCATTTGGAACTTCACTTACTACACTAGTAGGTCATTTATGTAATCTGTCCACGTGATTTGAATACATGCTGCTAATGGTACTAGATTAGAGCCTGTAGTTCTTTTGCACAGTAGATTACACCATGGGGTAATGGGTGGGTCAGATGCCACTGACAAGAAGCAGGTGAGAGGTGAGGGGACAGAGGGGAGAGCATCCATTCCCGGGCTCCTTCTGCCCGGGCGTGGTGGTTGACCCAAAGCCAGAGGGCAGGCGGCCCGTTTGGAGAAACCTGTGCGGTCAGGCTCCCAGCACGGACACGGGGAGAGGGCTGACAGCTGGACCTGGAGGCGAATGGAGCATGACCAGAAGGCTTTTTTCTGCTTGACCTTATTTTGAGAGATTTATACACATTGTGTTGTATATTAATAACTGTTTTAATTTCATTGCTGCATACTGTTGTGTGAATTTATGGTTATTTATCTATTTACTTTTGATGGAAATTTGGGCTCAACCTTGCCTTCGGCCATCATAACTGACATCTATTGAGGCACACATGTATGTTTTCTATTGTTAGAATTCATAGAATATACCTAGTAGAAGAATTGCTGGGAATTCTTACATGTGGCTTCAACTTCAGGAAATAATGACAAGTATTTTCTAAACTTGTTGCCCTGATTTACGCTTGCCCTGAAATCGCTCCCTGATTTACGCAGCAGTTTGTGAAATAGAGTTGCAAATCTTAGGTACTGCCAATCTTTTAAATTTTAGCCATACTAAATGTAGTGTTATTTCATTTGGATTTCTTTCAACAGTAATGAGGTCACTCACTGTATACATTCATTGACTATTTGGATAACTTTTGTGTTCTAGTTTCTGATCCATTTTTCTTTTTTTTTTCAAATAATATTTCTGTAATTCTCTTTCTCTTTGATGTTTAATCAAAGACTTTCCTTCCTGAAAGTTTTCTACTCTGCATATTTTTACCTGCTAATAATGGGACTCTACTCAGCATAATTTCTATGTATATGCTAAAAATTTTGTTTGGATATTCATTTTCCTCTGAGAAATACTGCAGCATGTTTTCCTTAAGCTTTGGCAGTCTAGGAGCCTGTTTGCTTTTAAAATATTTTATGATTTTTTTTACTTTTACTTCTTGAAGTCTTCATCTTCTTCATTTTCTACTGCATTGTGCATTGTCTGCCTTTTCCTTATTATATAAAGATATAATATTCCTTATTACAAAAATCATATATATGTCTTCCTACTTATAGTTTGCTTTTTGCCTGTCTTATGTATTTTTATGGTTATAAGCTTTAACATTATTTTAAATAATTTATTACCCTAATTTATTAATATTTCCTTTGCATTACTGCTTATATGTTCTATATAAAAAAAATTCCCTCCTTATTTAGATTTTTTTTCTCAATTTCTCTTAATAGTGTTTTATAGTTTTATGTGAAGAAGACCGGTACATCTTTCATTAATATTCCTAGGTATTTTATATTTTTGACACTATTGCAAATAGTTATCTTTTTTAAGCTTCACTTTCTAATTGTTTGTTTCTGTTACAGAGGAGCAATACTAATTTTTGTATATTCATTTTGTATTACATAGCAGCTTATTTTCCACTCAGGAAAACAGGAATTATTTTAAGTATTTTATACAAAGAGAACGTAATATAAGAGATTTGTAACAGGTGATAGAGGAATTGAAAATTGAAAGAGGAGAGGTAATGGGGCAACTCAAATTATAAAAACCAGTGAGCTGTTTCCACCTGTAGACTGCAGGAATTAAAAAGAAGGTGGCATTACTGAAGCCCAGCATCACTCAGAGACAGCATGTGCAGCAGGATAAGAAATCAGTAGTTCCCTGAGATGCCATAGGGAGCAGAGAGAGAAAAACACCCTGGATCCACTCCCACCCCCACTATTATTCAGCCAGGCTCTTCCATTGGCTGAATGAGTGTAAATAGAAGCCACAGGCCAAAATAAATTGCAAAATTTTGTTCCCTTCAATACAGTACAGGACAGGGGAGAAACAGAATAGATGGGGGATGGATAGGTAACTGACCAGATTATGTGTTACTTGCTCTGATAATTTCTCTCTCTCCTTGAATACACACAATCATGTCTTCCACAAATAATGGCAATTTTATTACCTGCCTTTCAATCCTGTGAATATCTATTTATTTTCTTTGACTCATTGTACTGCCGATGTAGGTGGATTTTTAGGCTCAGAGACCATCAAGTCACTCTCCAGTCTTCTGGAGCTATCTGTAGGTTCTTCCTGGGTATCATGAGCCCATCTGTGATAGGTAGGACTAACTGCCTATCTCATTTTTAGAATCAAAGGTTCATGAGATTTCAGAGCTGGAAGGGCTTTAAGAAGTTATCTTGTACAGGAATTGGCAAGCTACTATTCTACAGCCCTTGGGCCAAATTTCACCTGCTAGTTATTTTGTAACTGAAGTGTTACAGCCGCGCTTTGGTCATATCTGTGGTTGCTTTTGTGCTGCAATGGCGCAATTGACTAGCTGGACAAAGACCGCATGGTCCTCTAAGCCCCAAATATTTATTATTTTGACTCTTTGCAAAATAAGTTTCCTACCCTTGTTCTAGTCCACCCTCTTCATTTGACAGATGAGGAAACTGGTCACCACCCATGGCCACACAGCTATTATTAGGGGATGTGGATTAGATCACAGACCTCCAGACTCCTAGACTGGTGTTGTTTTCACTGCATTACATAATTAGAAACTTCTCCGGATTCAATGTGGAGTCTGTTGTAAGATGAGGCAAGACAGAAGGCCTAGTGTGGAGATGGCCCGGGGCCGGGCCCTTCGGTTGGGGGCCAGCGGGGACTCAGGGGGTGCAGCTCTCCTATCTGTCTGCTTTTCTCTCTATTATGGATGAGACCATGGCAGTAACAGTTCTCCTTTACCCTACAGCAATAAAAAGAGGGAAAAAATGTGAAGAATGAGCCTCTTCTCCTCTTGTGCAAAGCCCTCTCCCCCACATGCAGTGCCAGACTGATGTTAGCTTAGCTTCCTCAAAGTACTGCACAATTTAGATTCATCAATTTCAACTTGAAAGTGTTGTGAATGTTATTGTTCGCTTGAAAGTTAAGATTTCCAAAGGACCTTGAATTATTATTTACTGTCCTTGTTGCCGTTATTCACAGCTCCCTAGACACAGAAAACATTCAATTAAATTTTCAAGCAGTACTGTTTGATGATGGATACAGGGAGGATTTCTACTGAAAAGGAATGACCTCACATTTATTTTCTCAGTATCGAGGCCTCAGCTTTCTTCTGTTTGAAAAGTCATAATTATTTTAAAAAATGTTAAATGGTTTTACATTTTTTCTTTCTTATGTCCTTAATATCTCACCGTCTCACTGTGGAGACTTCATATGGAAAGACTGACTCTAGATTCCAAGTTTGTCTTTGTCCTCTGCTGTTTACCAATACATTGTTTGGGGGTTTAAGTGCCAATTATCATAAAAGAATATTTACTTAACTAGATATTCCCATAAGTGAGGGTCTTACAGTAAGAGAGATAAAGAGCTTTATTTTCTGTTAACCTTAACTTATTCTCTCTCTCTTTTTACTATTATGTAGGAGAATTCTCTTTCTTAAAGTTCATTTTAAATCCTTCCTGCTTTGATTTCTTTGCAAAGCTATGACTTCAGTCAGAATATTTTAGAACTCAAATGCTGGATTTAATGTTTTAAAACATTTATTTATACAGTTAAGGGAATTGCTGTTTCTTTGTCTTCAGGAGCACGTTCCTTTAACTTTGATCTCATATCCTATCTTCCCCCCTGGACAAACCCTGGAGAGGCGTCTGAGTAACATGGAGGTGGGTGAAGACTGGGTCGCCCATCACTTCACACGACTCCCATCACCTGACGTTTTCATCCTCTGAACCACCTTCCTCAGTTATATCTCTTGAGGGAGACGAGAGTGGTTTGCTGTATTATTGTTTTCTAAGTCTGGAATATATAAACCTGCTTATGACACCATGGTTCCAGAAAGCAGGCTGGATGCTTTACCTCAAAATGGGGAGAGGGGGAACAGGTGATGCTAAGTTGAGCACAAAATCTAGTGTCCTCTGCTCTGTCTTTGATGTGGGTTCCCGTAGCCAATGCCTGAGCATTTGATTCCCTACTAGCTGTGTAATGAAAAAGTCTAGGTTTTGCCCATCTATTACTAAAATGAGGGCAGTTTCAGTAATGTACAAATTTCTACCTCTTAAGGTTCCTACTCCTAGACCAAAGATAATTTAGTTGATTTTTGACCCCATCGTTCCTCCTTGTTGATTTCTGAGACTCCCCAGTGGCCTGTGTATCTGTTCTGTCTGTCGTCCACAGCTACTCTTGACAAAAGAAGGATGCCAAAATATGTCCCCTGCAGAACTCATGGGGTTCTGCTGGGGAGATAGCCCCATAGCCCAGTATCACTCAGAGGTTCCCTTCTCTTTCCAACATGGGTTCTGCTGGTCAGATAATCACTGCTGAAGTCAGACTGCAAAGAGCCCAATGCCATTTGCCACTCAGCTGCAGGACTGGGGGACTGCAGTGCTCTAAGTGGACAGACGGCAAAAGGAAAAGGACAGATTTCTCTTACGCTGTGCACCTATACCAGTGCCCCCAGGTCCCAGTATTACCATCCTCCCAACCTTCTTGACCCAACAGTTTGCTTTTAGGTGAAACCTAATTAAGATCTTTCTGGCTTTGTAGAAGATTTCAGCCTGTTTGTCCACAAGATCATGACATTTTGAATTGAGAGAACATTCTTTCTTGCTGAATGATGTTTGGTTGGAGACTAGAAATATTAGATTTCTTTTTTTTTCACTTAAATTTTTTTTTTTTAATGGAAGGATAATTGCTTTACAGAATTGTGTTAGTTTCTGCCAAGCATCAACATGAATCAGCCATAGGTATACACATGTCCCTTCCTCTTGAGCCTCCCTCCCACCTTCCTCCCTACCCCACCCCTTTGAGTTGTTACAGGGCCCTGGTTTGAGTTCCGTGAGTTATGCAGCAAACTCCCATTGGTTATCTATTTTACGTATTGTAATATAAGTTTCCATGTTACTCTCTCCACACATCCCACCCTCTCCTTCCTCCTTGCCGGTGTCCGTAAGTCTGTTCTCTATGTCTGTGTCTCTGTTGCTACCCTGCAAATAATTTAATCAGTACCATCTTTCTAGATTCCATAGGTATATGCTTTAGTATACAATATTTGTTTTTCTCTTTCTGAGAAGTGTCAGATTTCTTAATGGTCTATCTTTTTCCATCCATGGGCTGACATTTCCCACTTTCGCATTCCCAGTGCTCCTCTCCATTCAGGGGATTCACACATATCCAGAGAAGCTGGTCAGAAGCAAGTAGAAAAGTTAGTTATGTCAGATGTGTACCCAGGTGAAGCCTGGGTATGGGCCAGAAGCCAGGGCTAGGACCTTTGACTCAGAGGGAAGCAAATGCTTAAAAAAATTTTTTTTTATTAAAGTATAGTTGATTTACAATGTAGTGTTAATTTCTTCTGTACAGCAAAGTTATACACACACACATATTTTCTTTCTCATACTATTTGCCATTATTGTTTGTCACAGGATATTGAATATAGTTCCCTGTGCTATATATAGGAGGGCTTCGCAGGTGGTACTAGTGGTAAAGAATCCGCCTGCCAATGCAGGAGACGCAAGGGACCAGGCTTGAACCTTGGGCTGGGAAGATTCTTTTGAGTAGGAAATGGCAACCCACTCCAGTGTTCTTGCCTGGAAAATTCAGAGGATCCTGGCAGCTGCAGTCCATGAGGCTGCAAGGAGTTGGACATGACTGAGCAACTGAACACAACAACAGCATATACAATAGGGGTCTGTTGTTTATCCATCCTGTATACAGTAGTTTAGGGCTTCCCAGGTGGCTACGTGGTAAAGAATCTGCCTGCCAAGAAGGAGATGTGGCTTCAATTCCTGGGTCCAGAAGATCCCCTGGAGGAGGAAATGGCAACCCAATCCAGTATTCTTGCCTGGGAAATCCCATGCTTGGAGGAGCCTGGCAGGCTACAGCCCATGGGATCTCAGAGAGTCAGCTATGACTTAGTAACTATACAATAACAACAATATAATAGTTTGCCTTTGCTAATCCCAAACTTGACAGAAGAATGGATAAAGATGTGGTACATATATTCAATGGAATATTACTCAGCCATAAAAAAGAATGAAATAATCCCATTTACAGTAACATGGATAGACCTAGAGATTATCATATTAAGCAAAGTAAGCCAGAAAGAGAAAGGCAAACTTCATATGGTATCACTTGTATGTGAAATCTCAAATACAGTACAAGTCAGCAGGAAATAAATATCTAGGAAACAGAATCACAGACACAGGGAGTGAACTTGGGATTGCCAAGGAGGTAGGGGTCGGGGAGGGAAGGACTCTATGTTTGAGACGCTCACTTTGCCTTCTCTTGGTATCTTATGATCCTGTGTTTCTATTGATTCCTTCATGACAGTCTTAGAAAGGATTACATCATGTTACCTTGAAAAACAGGGTTGCTCTTGGAGAAAATGCTTGGAAGAAAACTGTTGCCCTTTCTTACCCAAGGCCCACATGCCAGTTACCTTCTGGAATACTTCACTGTATTCAGAACAGTATCCCTTCTATTTATCAGATTTGGTACTCTGAGTCTGATTTTTTGAACCAAATTCTTTACTCCTTTATGGCCAATGGTTCTGAATTTTTAGTGCCATTGACCTCTTCAGAAGCCTGAGGGCGTTTCTTAGGGATTACTGTATTAAATGCATAACATGAAATACATGAGTATAAAAGAGCCTAAATGTAATGAAATACAGTTAACCAAGTATTTTTTAAAATTTCCTGCTGCTTTTTTTAAACATTTAATAACAAGATCCAGTGATGAGTCTAATAAATAATTTTGAAATGGTGATAAAATGATATTTTGAATTAACAGCAATAATTCTAATATGATGTGGAAGTATCTGTGTTTTTTGTTGGTGACAAAGTCATGGGTACTGTTAACATTGCTCTGTTTGGGGCTTCCCAGGTGATGCTAATGGTAAAGAACCCACCTGCCAAGGCAGGAGCTATAATGTTGCTCTGGTTTGTAATAGAAGGAAATGCTTTGTTGCAGTTAAAGATTAGTGAAAATAAATATGAATTGTTTTTCTATCCAAGTTCACAGATCTGGGATTCATGGATCCCTGGTTAATGTGTGCGCTCTGAGCAGGGTTCCCCTGGCCATTTCTGTGGTTTGGTTTTGGTCAAGGTCCCTGTGGTCCATTTAACATGCTGTGGTATCTTTGGCCCTTGCAGGGAATCAGAGTTTCTGGCTCCCTGGTTCAAGCAAAATTTTTAGCCTCTTAGGAAACTAGAAGATACGAATTGGTACCTAGAAAGGGGTGCTTCTTGGCTGACCAGCTAAGAAGAACCCAACCCTCAAGGACAGATGGGCTTGGAATGAATAGGGGAGGAGGGCTGTATAGCTCCTCCTCTCTCAGGCAGCATCTTAGCCCAGCCTCGCTCCCGGGAGGATTCCTGGCCTCCTGGTGCTTAACTCAGGGCAAGGTGGACAGAGGCCATTCCACCCTCCATCTGCAATCCCTGCACCCCAGCAAATCTGGCTGTATGGACGTTTCCTTGTGCCTTGCTGCATCCCTGTCCTTGAAGGAGATCCCTCCCATCACACTGTCAGAGTGAGCCATTTGCTTTATTCTTTCACTTGATTAAAATATCCTGAATGGCTACTGTTTATGTTGTGAGTGTACACTAAGCTTATGGGAATATATGTAACATTTACTTTAGACTATTACCAACCTTTCCATGCCACGTTCAGATCCAGCTACCTCCTTGGGGCCTCCCCTGGCATTTTCAGATGCAGAGGACTCCCAGCCTGTGTTCTCTGGCCTCCACTGTTGTCATCACTTTCTGTGGTGAGCAGATGGCGTCTCTTGTCTCTTCTTCCAGATCATAAGGCCTTTGAAGAGAGTGTTTAGGTGTTAACTTATTGATGTATTCTCCCCAGTACCAAGCCCAGTATCTTGCACATAGTATCCTATTTTATCATATTCTCATTAGTTAATTATTTAAACTGCCACATGATAAGCACATAAGAAAAAACATTTGTGGCAACATTTCAACTAAAACTAATGATTGATAACATTTTGGTTGAATCAATATAAAATTTTCTTGAAAAAGCCACTCTTCACTGTAATAAGTGCTGTTTATAGGGAGGGGGCATTTCTACCCATCTTTCTGCATCAGGTTGACCTAAGCATAGACTTTCTGACTTGATAAAACCAAAGAATTCTTTGTTAATTCAATTGGTCAGGCTATTTGCTAGGGTACATGTTAGGAAGGAAGGCATCTCCTCCCTGTATACAGGTGAGGTTGTCATCCATCCCTACTCTGGGGCCACCAACCATCCTAGTCTGTGGTGGGGATGTGTTGGGGATGGGGCAGAAAGTAGGAGCCCTCTTGGCTCTTTGAGCCTAAACTGTGCTTCCCATCTAACTTCTACCAAAAAGTCATTGTATGGGGGCTATTGGATGTCTTCCCAATTATTATTAGGTTTTACTTTGATTTCCTGTTGTCTGTTTTGCAAAAAAACTCCCTTAGTCCAGATTTTCTCAAGGAGGTTGGGTGAACAAGACAGGAGTTGGTTATTTCTGGGTCTCTGTCCATGACGCCATCAGAATTTTGTCAAAATCTCATCTCTAACCTAAACATCACAGAGGAGAACTACAATAGGAAGTTGACCACATTCTGTTGATTACATAGGCAGCACTGTTTTCTGTTTATTTTGGATTTTAGAACATCATGAAAAAAAGTCACCCAATTTCATAATATGAATGGTATGAAGTTCTGTTTGCAAGCTCTGGACACTCATGGCAGGTTTGGGACAGATTTGGAGATCTGTACAGTGAAAGGAGATCCAGATGGGGTGGGCTTTTCATGGTGTCATAATGAGGAGAGAAGGCGGGTTCACCAGGGTGGGCTTGCTTTCCCAGACGAGGCGATGGGAAGAGTCCTAGAGCTGAACTGCTCTGTCCAGTTTTGCAGCTGGTGGCTGCAGGCTCACTGTGGCATTTCTAGGTGACTTGCTTTTTTTTTTTCATTTATTTTTATTTGTTGGAGGCTAATTTCTTTACAATATTGTAGTGGTTTTTGTCATACATTGACATGAATCAGCCATGGATTTACATGTATTCCCCATCCCGATCCCCCCTCCCACCTCCCTCCCCACCCCATCCCTCTGGGTCTTCCCAGTGCACCAGGCCCGAGCACTTGTCTCATGCATCCAACCTGGGCTGGTGATCTGTTTCACCCTAGATAATATACATGTTTCGATGCTGTTCTCTCGAAACATCCCACCCTCGCCTTCTCCCACAGAGTCCAAAAGTCTGTTCTGTACATCTGTGTCTCTTTTTCTGTCTTGCATATAGGGTTATTGTTACCATCTTTCTAAATTCCATATATATGTGTTAGTATACTGTAATGCTAGAGCTGTGACCTGGTTTTATAACTTATCCTGCTGTGATATAAATGATACAGATGAAAATCCATTAATATCACAGAAAAAAATGCCTGTATAGACTATTCATGGCATGGTTCTGTAATATCTCAAATGTTTAAAACTTAAACATTTTTTACACAATAATCTATATTTTGGGTCCCTCCTCCTGCTTTGGAACACTATCCCTTCAGCAGTAGGTATTAGCCATGGAATCTGGAGACTAGATTTACCAGCTGGCAGCATCTAGGGATTAACTCAGCAGTTTTTTGAGTGAAAGTTTCTTAAAATTTCTTAAATATTTTATAAGCCACGATTTTTGTCCAGCAATGTATTATAGGAATCAGGTGAAACAGATTGTAGTTGATAGAAAATGAGATGTTGATCTCCAAGGACATAATTTTCTTCACCTGTAATAATTTGTTTTAAAGTCAGAGAGCTTTTAAATCAGTTCACCTTAACTACTCCTAGGAGAAAATATTTTGTTGAACTTCTATTCTTGTCTTTTTCTTCCAACATGAACTTGTAAGTGGTTTTCAGAATATTGGTGAAGCTAAAAGACCAAATGGAATTCTGGAAATAAACCATCTTTGTCCTGTAAGCTATTTGTTCATATGGAGATGGATGAGAGGGAAAATAATGCACTTTTGCACGGAGCTCTGCAGAAAATTAGCTAGAGAGCACGAGACTTGTACATCTAATTGCCTTTTTAGTGTCTCCTGTCGGATGTCTCAAAGGCAACCAGAAACCAGACTTGGGGTCTCCTGTCTCATCTTATTACATTCCTCACATGGTGAGTGGTATAATAACCCTTCACCCAGTGGCAAGGGCAGAATAATATATTGAATGGCTGAATTGTACCTTTTCTCCTCATGCTTCTCCTTTCCAGATCACTTGAAAAAGGTGCGACTTTGTCATATAGTGAGAGTCTCTCAGTGTGACTCCCAGCCTCAGGGATCCTGGCTGGGCTGAAGCAGTGTCTGAGGTCTAAGGCTGGCCTTTGGAAAGGCTTCAGAAGGCAATGGCAACCCACTCCAGTGTTCTTGCCTGGAGAATCCCAGGGACAGCGGAGCCTGGTGGGCTGCCGTCTATGGGGTTGCACAGAGTCGGACACAGCTGAAGTGACTTAGCAGCAGCAGTAGCAGCAGCAGCCAGTTTCAGAGGGAGGAGCTGAGTAGGGGAAAAGTTTTGAGGACTAGCAGAGAGGAAGGGAGGGGAGAAACCTGTGAGGATCTCTGCAGGGGACCTGAGTGGCACTTCCAGGCTGTGTCCCTAGGAGGTGGTATGCCTCAGGGGAAAGAATTCTTGTCCCTAAGGAGCTGGATTTAGCCCCACCAGAGGTTTCTGTGACCTGGGAGTAGTAACACCCTAGGAGCTGATAGGATGACGAAAATGAGCATCATGTACAGAGCCGTGGTAACTGCAGATGGAGGCCATTGAACCGGGAGGAAGACTGCTGGAAACAGCCCTGGAGAAGGGCCCCTGAAGTCGAGAGAGAGCAGGGCGGAGGGTGAGGCACAGTACGTGGAAAGAGACCCTCTCGGTCCACAGGCCTGGCCTGCTGATCTGCTCAGCACACAGGCTTCTTGAAGTAGACTGCTCGCTTGGTCTTCACCCCGGCTCAGGGAAATGGCCCTCCTCCTGAAAGTGAGTGCATGGGCCCCATCTGCTCCTGTCCCTCTCCTCCCAATTTTCCCTCCTGTCCTTTCTTCCTTCCTTTTAATGAAGTGAGCCCCAAACAGGTATGTGTTGAGGTCTGCCTGGAAAACAGGAGTCAAGCTCTGTCAACTAAGCCTCATTAATAAAGGGAATAAGAACAGCTTTCCAAGAGGACTGTTGAGAGGATGCTCTCTGTGAAGCAGTTATCATGACTCTGGCTCCGTGCACGATGGTCCCAGGCTTGTCATGTCCTGACACTGGGACTCACTGTCACTCACTTGTGGTAAACAAGCTGGGTTCCTGATCTCATCTTGCCCTTGGCTTCCAGCTTGACCCAGAGTCCCTGGTCCCATGTGCCTGCCAGCTGGGCTCTCATCCACTCATTTCTGAGTGAGCATATTCTTATACTCTTACCATAGAGTCTCCCAAGAATAATAAGTAATTTTTAAAGGCTTAAGTAAGAACGTGTCTATCATAAGGACTTTTATTGAAAGTAGGAGGGAATTTTCAATTGAAAAAATATCAGTTAAAAAATATTAGCTGTGCTTTTTGTTGTTCTTAAAGTTAATAAGACATGGATGTGAACTTTAAATAGTTAATCGTTTCAGTTCAGTTCAGTCACTCAGTCGTGTCCGACTCCTTGTGACCCCGTGGACCGCATCATGCCTGGCCTTCCTGTCCATCACCAACTCCCGGAGTTTACTCAAACTCATGTTCATTGAGTCAGTGGTGCCATCCAGCCATCTCATCCTCTGTCATCCCCTACTCCTCCTGCCCTCAATCTTTCCCAACATCAGGGTCTTATCAAATGAGTCAGTTCTTTGCATCAGGTGGCCAAAGTATTGGAGTTTTAGCTTCAACATCAGTCCTTCCAATGAACACTCAAGACTGATCTCCTTTAGGATGGACTCTTTGGATATCCTTGCAGTTCAAGGTACTCTCAAGAGTCTTCTCCAACACCAAAGTTCGAAAGCATCAGTTCTTTGGTGCTCAATTTTCTTTATGGTCTAACTCTCACATCCATAGATGACCACTGGAAAAATCATAGCCTTGACTAGACGGACCTTTGTTGTCAAAGTAATGTCTCTGCTTTTTAATATGCTATCTAGGTTGGTCATTACTTTCCTTCCAAGTAGTAAGCGTCTTTTAATTTCAAGGCTGCAGTCATCATCTGCAATGATTTCGGAGCCCAAAAAAATAAAGTCTCTCACTGTTTCCATTGTTTCCCCATCTTCTTGCCATGAAATGATGTGACCTGATGCCATGATCTTAGTTTTCTGACTGTTGAGCTTTGAGTTTATGGTTTGAATGTATATAAAAATTTTTAGTCATGTACATGCTCAGTCGTGTCCAACTCTTTGGGACTCCATGGACTGTAGCCCACCAGGCTCCTCTGTCCATGGGGCTTTCCAGGCAAGAGTACTGGAGTGTGTGCCATTTCCTCCTCCAGGGGGTCTTCCCGACCCAGGGATCAAACCTGCATTTCTTGCATTTCCTGCAAGAAACTGGCAGGTGATTCTTTACCACTATAATTTAAAATATAATCTCTGGCAGATGACAAAATACTCTGACAGATGACACTTGATTATTTATTGGTTCTATCTCTTTCTATCTTTTCCATCTGGGAATTCTTGCATTACTGCATCTAAAATCTCTGTGATAGTTAATTACATTCCACATACCAGTAAGTTTGCCATGAAGTTAATAAAATTTAAGCTCTAGGACCCCCACCTGTACTAGCTCTTCTAAGGTTCAGTTCTAATTTTGTTACTATACTTTGTATAATTTTTGTTAAAAAAAGAATTAACTTCAGTTCAGATGCGGCAAGGGCTGGAGTTGTTCCTGGCTCCTCAGGAAGGGCTTTTTCCCCAGGTGGTAGGTGGCCCACTGTTCCTTCTGTCTTTTCTCCGGGGTGAGCTCAGGCTTATGCCACTGCTGACCTCCTTCTGCAACTTGTAGCTTTCCATTCACTGGTCCTCCCTCTGGGGCTCTCCCTGTGAGAACAAAGCTTGTCTTCACAAAACATAAGCCAGCAATTCTGAAAATATTTTTGTTGTTTAAATAATGTAGTAGCAAGCCTCCCTCTCATCCTATTCTATCCTCTAAAGGGAACCACTGTTCAGCATTTGTGTCCATCTTTCTGGATCTTTCTTTGCATTTGTAAACATGGATACTTTAAAATTTTTGCACTAAAATTGTATTATGTTAGCAAACAATTATGCTATGTGTATTGCTCTGCAAATTTTTTATTTAGCAGTTTGTCTAGGATATCTGTCCAGTACACATAGACCTAACATTCTTTAGAAACTATGTGATCCCTGGATCTGGATGTCTTTTTCCTTTCCTGGGTTAGAGAATTTTTCTGCTATTATTTTGTCAAATAAGTTCTGTGCATCTTTCTCTCTCTCTTTTCCTCTGGGATCCCTGTAACACTTCATGTTGTCAGAAGTCTCAAACTATCTTCATTGTTAAAAAAATTTCTTTTTTCTGTTCATCTTGGATGGTTTCTTGGAATGAACCTGGAATTTCCTTGAATGAACCTGGAATGTTAGGTACATGAATCAAGGTAAATTGGAAGTGGTCAAATAAGAGATGGCAAGAGTGAACATTGACATTTTAGGAATCAGTGAAGTAAAATGGATGGGAATGGGAAAATTTAATTCAGATGACCACTGTATCTACTACTGTGGGCAAGAATCCCTTAGAAGAAACTGAGTAGCCCTCATAGTAAATAAAAGAGTCTGAAATGCAGTACTTGGATGCAATCTCAAAAACACCAGAATGATCTCTGTCCATTTCCAAGGCAAACCATTCAATATCACAGTAATCCAAATCTATGCCCCAACCATTAATGCTGAAGAAGCTGAAGTTGAACATTTCTATGAAGATCTACAAGACTTTCTAGAACTAACACCCAAAAAAGATCTTCTTTTCATCATAGGGGACTAGAATGCCAAAGTAGGAAGTCAGATACTTGGAGTAACAGGCAAGTTTTGCCTTGGAGTGCAAAATGAAGCAGGGCAAAGGCTAATAGAGTTCTGCCACGAGAAAACATTGGTCATGGCAAACACCCTTTTCAAAAATGCAAGAGAAGACTTGCAACAGCACCAGACTGTTGACACCGAAATCAGATTAATTATATTCTTTGCCACCAAATATGAAGAAGCTCTATACAGTCATCAAAAACAAGACTGGGAGATGATTGTGGCTCAGATCATGAACTCCTTATTGGAAAATTCAGACTTAAATTTAAGAAAGTAGGGAAAACCACTAGAACATTCAGGTAAGACCTAAATCAAATCCCTTAGGATTAAATAGTGGAAGTGACAAATACATTTAAGAGATTAGATCTGATAGACAGAGTGCCTGAAGAATCATGGACAGAGGTTCATTACATTGTATAGGAGGAAGTGACCAAGACTATCCCCATGAAAAAGAAATGCAAAAAGGCAAAATGGTTGTCTGAGGAGGCCTTACAAATAGCTGTGAAAAGAAGAGAAGCTAAAGGCAAAGGAGAAAAGGAAAGATATACCCATTTGAATGCAGAGTTCCGAAGAATAGCAAGGAGTGATATGAAAGCCTTCCTCAGTGATCAGTGCAAAGAAATAGAGGAAACGATAGAATGGGAAAGACTAGAGACCTCTTCAAGAAAATTGGAGATACCAAGGGAATATTTCATGCAAAAATGGGCTCAATAAAGGACACAAATGGTATGGACCTAACAGAAGCAGGTCCTAAGCAGGTTAGGTTAGGTCTTAACCTAAGCAGATTAGGTTAGGACCTAACCTAAGCAGTAGATATTAAGAAGAGGTGGCAAGAATACACAGAAGAACTATACAAAAAAGATCTTCATGACCCAGGCTATCATGATGGTGTGATTACTCACCTGGAGCCAGACATCCTGGAACGTGAAGTCAAGTCGGCCTTAGGAAGCATCACTACAAAGTTAGTGGAGGTGATGGAACTCCAGTTGAGCTACTTCAAGTCCTAAAAGATGATGCTGTTAAAGTTCTGCACTCAATATGCCAGTAAATTTGGAAAACTCAGCTGTGACCACTTTACTGTTTTCTTTCTCGACAGTTTTCATTCTAATCCCAAAGAAAGGGAATGCCAAAGAATGTTCAAATTACCACATGGTTGCACTCATCTCACATACTATCAAAGTAATGCTCAAAATTCTCCAAGCCAGGCTTCAATAGCATGTGAACTATGTATGACCTTCCCAATGTTCAAGCTGGATTTAGAAAAGGCAGAGGAACCAGAGATCAATTTACCAACATCCGTTGGATTATCAAAAAAGCAAGAGAGTTCCAGAAAAACATTTATTTCTGCTTTATTGACTACACCAAAGCCTTTGACTATGTAGATCACAACAAGCTGTGGAAAATTCTTAAAGAGATGGGAATATCAGACCACCTTACCTGCCTCCTCAGAAATCTGTATGCAGATCAAGAAGCCAGACATGGAAAAATGACTGGTTCCAAATCAGGAAAGGAGTACGTCAAGGCTGTATATTGTCACCTTGCTTATTTAACTATATGCAGAGTACATCATGAGAAATACTGAGCTGGATGGAGCACAAGTTGGAATCAAGATTTCTGGGAGACATATCAATAACCTCAGATATGCAGATGACACCACCCTTATGGCAGAAAGTGAGGAAGAACTAAAGAGCCTCTTGATAAAATTGAAAGAGGAGAGTGAAAAAGTTGGCTTAAAACTCAACATTCAGAAAACTAAGATCATGGCATCTGATCCCATCACTTCATGGCAAATAGAGTGAAACAGTATGGGACAGTGAGAGACTTCATTTTTTGGGCTCCAAGATCACTGCAGGTGGTAACTGCAGCCTTGAAATTAAAGATGCTTGCTCCTTGGAAGAAAAGCTGTGACAAACCTAGATAGCGTATTTAAAAACAGAGACATTGCTTTGCCGACAAAGGTCCGGCTAGTCACGGCTTTGGTTTTTCTAGTAGTCATGTATGGATATGAGAGTTGGACCATAAAGAAAGCTGAGTTCGGAAGAATTAATGGTTTTGAATTGTTGTGTTGGAAAAGACTCTTGAGAGTCCCTTGGACTGCAAGGAGATCCAACCAGTCCATCCTAAAGGAAATCAGTCCTGAATGTTCATTGGAAAGACTGATGCTGAAGCTGAAACTCCAACATTTCGGCCACCTGATGCGAAGAACTGACTTATTGGAAAAACCCTGATGCTGGGAAAGATTGAAGGCTGGAGGAGAAGGGGACGGCAGCAGATGAGATGGTTAGATGGCATCACCGACTCGATGGACATGAGTTTGAGGATGCTCCAGGAGTTGTTGATGGACAGGGAAGCCTGGCATGCTGCAGTCCATGGGGTCTCAAAGTGTTGAAAACGACTGAGCAACTGAACTGAACTGGGTAATTTCCAGTACTCTCTCTTCTGGATCAGTTATCCATTCCTCTGTCATCAAATCTACTGTTGATTCCTTCAAGTGTGTTTTTAATTTCAGATTTTGTGTTCTCCAGGTCTGTTCAGTTCTTTATATTTTTTAACTCTTTGTTAAACTCCCTGTGTCCATCTGCTTTTCTCTGGAGTTCATGATCCTTACCTTGAGTTCTTTATTGGGTAGCTTACCTGTCTCTAGTTTGCTAGCTTTTCTTCTGGAGTTTTGTCTTGTTTCTTCATTTGGAGTATATCTCTCTGTGTACCCATAATCTTCCTCATTTGGGTTTATTTGTGTTTTGGATGTGTTAATTATGTTTCCTGATCTTGGAGAAGAAGCCTTCTGTAGGAGGCATCCGATGGGACCCTCCAGCACCCTGCGGCCCGCAGAACTGAGTTTGTTAGGGGACCCCCAGTGTGGGCTGCCTGTGCCCTGGCAATAACAATTGCCAGACTGACTGATGAGGGCAGGCTGTGAGCAGGGCTGGCCCCCTCCCAGTTGCCTTACGGGTCCGCCTCCTGTGGTGGCTGCCAGTCTGCTAGTGGGTGGGGCTGTTTCATGACACAGCTTTCCGTGTGGCTTTGGAGGCCCTAGAGCAGATGCTGGTCTGCTGGTGTCTGGGTCTGTGTCCTGGGGCTCCTGGCTGTGAAATGTGGAGTATCCTCAGGCTGGTGTGGGCCTGCTGGTGGGCTGGGCTGCATGCCCAGATGAGTGTGTGCACATCCTGGGGATGCCAGCCTGATGGTGGGTGGGTAAGCCCCAGGCACAAATAGCTAGAGGGAAGACTCTGAAGTGGCGTTTTCCAGCGCCAGAAGTTCTCAGGGCTGATTGAGCTCTCAGAAATGCCTTCTTTCTCAGGGACAGTCTGAGCTGCCTTCTGACTCTTGGGAGGCTCTCCAAGAGCAGCAGATGTGTCTGACCCAGACTCTTTTTATGTTATTGCTTCTGTGCTGGGACTTGGAACTTGTGAAATTCTGTGTGTGCCTTTGAGAGCAGCGCTTCTGTTTCTCAGAGCCTCTGGTTCTCTCACGCATAGATTTCACTGGCCTTCAAAGCCAGATGTTCTGGGCACTCAGTTTCCTAGGCAAGAGCTCGAGCCTAGGAGCCCAATGTGGGGCCTGGACCCCCTTGCCCCTGGGGAGAACCTCTGCAGTTGTGATTACCCTCCCATCGGTGTTCTGGTTTTCTAAGATGTTGATCCAATTCATCTATCTGGACACCAGTATCAGGCTCCCTTGATTATTGTAGACTAAAAAATTCTGAAGTTGTGTTAGTCTTCTGACTTTGTTCTTTCTCAAATTCATTTTGGCTATTCTATGCCTTTTACATTCCCACATGGATTTTAGAATTAACTGGTGAATTTTCAGCAAAGAAAGCTTGTTGGAATTTTAATTGTGATTACATTGAGCCTAAAGATCAATTTTGGAAGAATTGGCATCTGAAAAAATTGAAACTTCTGATTTATAAACATGGTTTATCTCTCCATTTATTTATCTATTAATGTATTTTAGCAATATTTTTTCATTTTCAGAGTACAAGTTTTGTTTACCTTTTTACAGGTTTGTCTCCATTATTTCATATTTTGATGTTACTCTAAATAGTTCAGTTCAGTTCAGTTCAGTTGCTCAGTCATGTCCGACTCTTTGCAACCCCATGGACTGCAACATGCCAGGCCTCCCTGTCCATCACCAGCTTCTGGAGCTTACTCAAACTCATGTCCATTGAGTCAGTGATGCCATCCTACCATCTCATCCTCCACTGTCCCCTTCTCTTCCTACCTTCAATCTTTCCCAACATCAGGGTCCTTTCAAATGAGTCAGCTCTTCACATCAGGTGGCCAAAGTATTGGAGTTTCAGCTTCAACATCAGTCCTTCCAGTGAACTCTAAATGGTATTTTTTGTTAATTACAATTTCAATTTGTTCATTGCTAGTATAATAGAAATATAATTGATTTTTTATTTGCTCTTTTTTCCTATAACAATGCTAAACATTTATTAGTTTTGATTACTTTTCTATAGTTTCCTTGGAATTATCTACATAGATACTTATGTAATCTGCAAATACAAAGAGTTTTACTTTTTTTATAGTCTAGATGACTTTTCCTTGCTATATTGCACTGGCTGGATTCTCTATTACGGCTTTAAATAGAAGTTAGTGAGAATGAAATACCCTACTTATTCACAGTGTTAGAAGAAAAGTATCTAGTCTTTCATCATTAAGTATGATGTTACCAATAAGTATTTATAGATTCTCCTTTCTTCCTAATTTTCTGAGAATTTTTTTTTTTAAATCATGAATGGATGTTGAATTTTGTCAAATGTTTTTGCTGTGTCCGTTGAAATAATCACATTCTTTTTTAGTGTGTTGATATGGTCAGTTACATTGATTGATTTTTGTCTGCTGGGATTTTGATTGGTACTTTATTAAATATTAAAAAGAAGGGTTGCTATCTTTCCAATAATGAGTTATGAAATTTATGAAACTTGACAACATTTTGCAGTTTTCTGTATAAAGGTCTGGCACATATTTCTTCCTCTCCCTCTTTACTTCCTCCCTCTTTTCTCTCTCTTTTTTGTTTGAACTCTTTAAGGGTAGATTGCCTACATACTCGTTTTAAAATATGTCCACCTGTTTTTAGCACGTCTTCCATCAGAAGTAGTTTCAAGCCCCCTTTTCTTGAATTTTGGTTGGTCTTAGTGACTTGATTATGAGAATGGAATGCAGCAGCTGATGCTATGTGACTTTTCAGCTATTTCTGAGAAAGCCAGATCTCATTAAGGACATTCTCTTGCATTCTGACATTATATTCTCTTACATTATACTATCTTTTGTGGTTCAGCCTTTACCCTGGTACCTGGAACTAGATTCTAAATATGTTTAAAATAATTTTAAAAATAGTAACTTGTTCTACCTCTAGGGACTTGATAAAGCTGGAAGTGACAACCCAGCTTGAGCTGGGTTGGGGATGGGAGTGGGTGGGAGATAGGGAGTGGGAGAAAACTGTGTGAAGGAAATATTTCTATTATAATTCAACACATGGGAAAACAAAGACCCAGAGAGGGTAAATTACTTGCCCATGTAAAGGTAGACCCACAAATGAAGCCCCCAGGCCCTATCTGGCTCCAATGTTCTGGTCCTTCCTCACTCTGCCAAAGAGAATAGGATTAATATGTCATATCTTCCTGGAGGACATTTTATTTGAGTATTTTAAATATTAAGCTATACATGATATATTATGGAGTATAACAAACAACTTGCCATCTTTTAAAAAGACAAAACCAGAGAATTCAAAGAAATATCATCCTTGTAGCTTCTTATTTTGGACTATAACTCCAAAATTATCAATTTACCTCTTCCGTTTTGGTAGGAGTTTTAAAGATAATTCTGATCCAGGGGAAAAAGTGAAATGTATTGTTCCATGCTTTGCAGGGCACCAATCACACAATTCTAAAATTACTAATACATTTTTGGTTGTCAGTACATGCCAAACACGATGCTTATCATTCTTCCTCATTTGTATTTACTACCTTCCTACAAACTAGACAGTATTACATCCTATTTTAGGTAAAGCCCCTGAGTCTCAGGCTGAGCAGTTTGCCTACATTTTCATAGACAAAGCAGGGATATAAGGTTAGGTCTCTTTGTTTCCAAGGACTCAGTTCCTAATCCCTAATATTGCTTAAGCAAAGGATTCTTGAACTGGAGCTCCTTGTAAGATGCATGGGGTGGAAATGTTAGTTGTAGATGTGGGCAATACTTGATTAGCTCAGTGAAAGAATTAG
Source organism: Dama dama (assembly GCF_033118175.1). Lineage (NCBI taxonomy): Eukaryota > Metazoa > Chordata > Mammalia > Artiodactyla > Cervidae > Dama > Dama dama. The sequence continues at coordinate 5,298,974 of NC_083687.1, read as the reverse complement.
TTGCTCAGTTGTGTCCTACTCTTTGTGACCCCATGGACTGTCACCCGCCAGCCTCCTCTGTTCATGGGATTCTCCAGGCAAGACTACTGGAGTGGGTTGCCATTTTCTCCTCCAGGAGATCTTCCCAACCTGGCATGGAACTCAGGCCTCCTGCACTGCAGGCAGATTCTTTACTGTCTGAGCCACCATAGTGTAATTCTGCATTTCAGCATGGTCTACAGGGGGACCGTTCTGTGCAAGTTAGATCTCTGATCTCTCAGGATAGAACCTGTTACGGCTTCAGAATGCAGCCCTTAGCTCCTCTCTAACTGGCCAGCCAGTTTGCAGTGAGGTCTCATACCTGGCTGTGCATCTGCTCAGCCATCTGTAGTGTGAGATGTCAATCATTCTTACCTTAGGGACACCATACAATTTCAGTTTAGGAAAATTACCGTCCTGCAGAAGGATAAAGCAGGATGCCAGTGGTAAAGATATTTTAATAACATGCCTTACTTTCCTAGATATATGGATTGTAAACTTAGAATTTTAAAGTACATGAATAATCTCCCAGCCTCTGAAGGCAGTTTATTTTATGCCTAATGGATCACTGGCTCTTATGTCCTCCTTCCTAGGGCACTGTCTTATCAAGTCTGACAGTCAAGGTTTGCAGGCCAAATAAAACCACAGTGTCTCTGGGATAAATAAATTGCTCAAATCAGCTCTATGGTCACTCTGTGAGTATCTGGCTTTGGTCATTGTGGTTGTGGCAGAGAGTGGGCAGTGGTGAACAGGGGTAGGAGGAGCCATAACCTGGCTGGTCATTCAGTAGTTTTTAGAAAGGATGCTAGTTTAGTGGGGTGGTGAATCTTCTAGTTGATGATTTATTATTTCAAAAGACCTGAAACTGTTACACGCATCACTCCCTCACTTTCTCTCCTGTGATCAAGTGAATATGATTTCAACAGCTTTATCTCCCATGAACATCCAACCCACACACTGATTTTCAGTTTTATTTGTGTCCTACATCACAAATGTCAAGGGACAGTGTTCACAGTGAGGTTTTATTTTAATGTCTAGTGATGACTCTCAAAGCGGAGGGGACTCGACAGGTCAGGAGACCCAGGGCTACTTCTTGTTTCAGATTTGCAGTTTGTGCTCATTTGAATGAATTTTCATTATTTCTTGCTCCCGTTACAGACAGAATTCACAGCCTGCAGTTATATAAATGGAAACTACTTCTGGTGGCAGGATGTGACCTTCCTCCTCAGAGCTGGCCCTTTTCCCAGTCTCAATGAATGGGGCTGTCATCTTCCTAGCCACTCATGCCAGGACCCAAGAGCCATCCTAGGACTTCTGCCCCTTTGGCTGTACTCAGCCCATCACCACGTCCTTTTCTTTAGTCCTGAAATAGCCCCTTCAGCAGCCTCCCTGGCACCCTCTTGGTCCTCCTTCTCATCAATATTCTCTACATCATAGCCAGAGTGATATTCTCAAGTTATGAATGCATTGGAACAACTCATAAATATATGTTTAGTGCCTACTGTGTGTAAGGAATACAGTGGGGAGTAAAATAAAGCTCTTCCCTCATTAAAATGCACAAGGAATTGCATTAGATTCCCAACTGCTCCTCCCCTACCCCCATCACCGCACCTTGAAACAGTTCCATAGATTTCTAGGTGTTCTCAGGTGAAAACCCAGTACATTTCCAGGGGAATTCGTAACCATGTCCCCATCCCTTCAGCCTCGCTTTTGTCAACATTCACTTCATTCTAACCTCCCTGCCTGTTGCTGTGCCTTAATTATGCCAACCACCTCCCATTCTTGGGCCTTTGCACGCCTTGCCCTTCCTGTCCAGAATACATTCAGCCTTCACTCCCATCATCAGCTCTTAAGGTCTCACTTCAAATGTTTCTTCCAGATGGAAGACTTCCCGGGTCCCCCAGACTAGGCCGCCTCCTTGAATTCTATGCTTTCATAGTAACATAAGAACTTTTGTGGTAGTCATCACAGTTCTTCTTAGGATTAGTTAATTAGTGACTTGACCTCCACAAGTCTTTAAGCCCCATGAATTTTTTAAAAATTGAAGAATTGTTGATTTACAATGTTGTATTAGTTTCAGGTGTATGGCAAAGTGATTCAGTTTATACACACACACACAGGTACATTTGTGTGTATATATATATGTATTCTTTTTCAGACTCTTTCCCATAGAGGTCATTACAGAAGTTTGAGTAGAGTTCCCTGTGTTATACAGTAGATCCTTGTTAGTTATCTATTTTGTACAGTGAAAGTGAAAGTGAAATCTCTCAGTTGTGTCCAACTCTTTTCGACCCTATGGACTGCAGCCTGCAAGGCTCCTCCATCCATGGGATTTTCCACGCAAGAATACTGGAGTGGGTTGTCATTTCCTTCTCTAGGGGATATTCCTGACCCAAGGTTCAAACTCAAGTCTCCCACAACGCAGGCAGACTCTTTACCATCTGAGCCACTGTAGTAGTAGATATATTTTATATTAATATATATATCATAATGTATACACATAGTTGTTGTTCAGTTGCTAAGTTGTGTCTGACACTTTGTAAGCCCATTAACTGCAGCACACAAGGCCTCCCTGTCCTTCTCTGTCTCCTTGAGTTTGCTCAAACTCATGTTCATTGAGTCAGTGATGCCATCCAACCATCTCATCCTCTGTTGCCCACTTCTTTTGCCCTCAGTCTTTCCCCATATCAAGGTCTTTTCCAATGGGTCAACTCTTTGCATCAGGTATTCAAAGTATTGGGGTTTCAGCTTCGGCATCAGCCCTTCCAATGAATATTCAGAACTGATTTCCTTTAGGATTGACTGGTTTTATCTTTCTATCCAAGGGACTCTCAAGAGTTCTCCAGCAACACAGTTCAAAAGCTTAATTCTTTGGTGCTCAGCCTTCTTTATGGTCCAACTCTCACATCCTTACCTGACTACTGGAAATACTGGAGAAACCATAGCTTTGACTATGTGGACTGTTGTTGGCAAAGTGATGTCTCTGCTTTTTAATATGCTGACTCAAATGCGTTTGTTTTTATGGCTGAGCTATATTCCATTAAGTTTATGTACCACAGCTTCTTTATTCATTCATTTGTTGATGGACATCTAGGTTGCTTCCATGTTCTAGCTATTGTAAAATGAAATGAAGAAGAAGTGGAAGTTGCTCAGTCATGTCCGACTCTTTGTGACCCCATGGACTATACAGTTCATGGAATTCTACAGGCCAGAATACTGGAGTGGGTAGCTGTTCCCTTCTCCAGGGGATCTTCCCAACCCAGGGATCGATCCAGGTCTCCTGCATTGCAGGCAGATTCTTTACCAGCTGAGAGAGGAGGGAAGCCCAAGAATACTGGAGTGGGTAGCCCATCCCTTCTCCAGTAGATCTTCTTGACCTAGGAATCAAACTGGGGTCTCCTGCATTGCAGACAGATTCTTTAGCAACTGAGCTATGAGGGAAGCTATTGTAAACAGTGCTGCAAGGAACAATGGGATACATGTGTCTTTTTCAATTTTGGTTTCCTCAGCTTATATGCCTAGGAGTGGGATTGTTGGATTCATATGACACTTTTATTCCTACTACTTAAAGGAATCTCCATACTGTCTTCCATAGCGGCTGTATCAATTTACATTCCCACCAGCAGTGCAAGACTTTTCCCTTTTCTCCACACCCTCTCCAGCTTTTACTGTTTGTAGACTTTTTGATGTTGGCCAATCTGACTGGTGCGAGGTGATATCTCATTGTAGTTTTGATTTGCATTTCTCTAATAATGAGGGATGTTAAGCATCTTTCCATGTGCTTGTTAGCCGTCAGTATGTCTTCTTTGGAGAAATGTGTTTAGGTTTTTCACTCATGTTTTGTTTAGATTGTTTATTTTTCTGGTATTGAGTTGTATGAGCTGCTTATAAATTTTGGACATTAATCTTTTGTCAGTTGTTTCATTTGCTATTATTTTCTCCCATTCTGAGGGTTGTATTTTCACCTTGTTTATAGTTTCCTTTGCTGTGCAAAAACTTTTAAGTTTAAACAGGTCCCATTTCTTTACTTTTGTTTTTATATCCATTACTCTAGGAGGTGGATCAGAGAGGATCTTGCTTTGATTTATGTCATCTAGTGTTCTGCCTATGATTTTCTCTAAGAATTTCCTAGTTTCTGGCCTACGTTTAGGTCTTTAATCCATTTAGAGTTTATCTTTGTGTTTGGTGTTCTCCAAACCAAGCTTCAACAATACGTGAACTGTGAACTTCCAATGTTCAAGCTGATTTTAAAAAAGGCAGAGGAACCAGAGATCAAATTGCCAACATCTGCTGGATCATCAAAAAAGCAAGAGAGTTCTAGAAAAAATATATCTGCTCTATTGACTATGTCAAAGCCTTTGACTGTGTGGATCACAATAAACTGTGGAAAATTCTGAAAGAGATGGGCATACCAGACCACCTGACCTGGCTCTTGAGAAATCTGTATGCAGGTCAGGAAGCAACAGTTAGAACTGGACTTGGAAAAACAGACTGATTCCAAATAGGAAAAGGAGTACATCAAGGCTGTATATTGTCACCCTGCTTATTTAATTTATATGCAGATTACATCATGAGAAACGCTGGGTTGGAAGAAGCACAAGCTGGAATCAAGATTGCTGGGAGAAATCTCAATAACCACAGATATGCAGATGACACCACCCACGCTTATGGCAGAAAGTGAATAACTAAAGAGCCTCTTGATGAAAGTGAAAGAGGAGAGTGAAAAAGTTGGCTTAAAGCTCAACATTCAGAAAACTAAGATCATGGCATCTGGTCCCATCATTTCATGGCAAATAGATGGGAAACAGTGGAAACAGTGAGAGACTTTATTTTTCTGGACTCTAAAATTACTGCAGATGGTAACTGCAGCCATGAAATAAAAAGATGCTTACTCCTTGGAAGAAAAGCTATGACCAACCTAGACAGCATATTAAAAAGCAGAGACTTTACTTTGCCAACAAAGGTCTGTCTAGTCAAGGCTGTGGCTTTTCCAGTAGTCATGTACGGATGTGAGAGTTGGACTATAAAGAATTGAGCACCAAAGAATTGATGCTTTTGAACTGTAGTGTTGGAGAAGACTCTTGAGATTCCCTTGGACTGCAAGGAGATCCAACCAGTCCACCTTAAAGGAAATCAGTCTTGAATGTTCATTGGAAGGACTAATGTTGAAGCTGAAACTCCAATACTTTGGCCACCTGATTGGAAGAACTGACTCATTTGAAAAGACCCTGATTCTGGGACAGAGTGAGGCAGGAGGAGAAGGGGACAACAGAGGATGAGTTGGTTGGATGGCATCACTGACTCAATGGACATGAGTCTGAGTCAGCTCCGGGAGTTGGTGATGGACAGGGAGGCCAGGCGTGCTGTGGTACATGGGGTCGCAAAGAGTCGGACACGACTGAGCGACTGAACTGAACTGAACTGAACTGATGGTGTTAGGAAGTGTTCTCATTTCATTTTTTTAACATGCAGCTTTCCAGTTTCTCCAGCACCACTTATTGAAGAGGCTGTCTTTCCCCCAGTATATATTCTTGCCACTTTTGTCAAAAATAAGGTACCCATAGGTGCATGAGTTTATTTCTGGGCTTTCTGTCTTGTTCCATTGGTCTATATTTCTGTTTTTGTGCCAGTACCATACTGTCTTGATGACTGTAGCTTTGTAGTATAACCTAAAGTCAAGAAAGTTGATTCCTCCAGCTCCATTCTTCTTTCTCTAGACTGCTTTGGCTATTAGGGGTTTTCTGTGTTTCCATATGAATTGTGAAATTTTTTGTCCTAGTTCTGTGAGAAATGCCATTGGTAATTTGATAGGGATCGCATTGAATCTGTAGATTGCATTTGGTACTATAGTCATTTTCACAATATTGATTCTTCCTATCCTGGAACATGGAGTAAACTCCATGTGTTTATGTCATCTTTGATTTCTTTCATCAGTGTGTTATAATTTTCTGTGTACAGTTCTTTTGTCTCCTTAGGTAAGTTAATTCCTATATACTTTATTCTTTTTGTTGCTATGGTGAATGGGATTGATTCCTTAATTTCTCTTTCAGATTTTTCATTGTTACTATATAGAAATGCAAGTGATTTCTGTGTATTGATTTTGTATCCTGCAACTTTGCTAAATTCACTGATCAGTTCTAGTAATTTTCTGATAGTATCTTTAGGGTTTTCTATGTATAGTATCATGTCATCTGCAAACAGCAAGAGCTTTACTTCTTTTCCAGCCATGGGTCTTTTTATCATCTTATATGGACCAGCTCTTCTTTAATCCTTGCCAAGATGCAGACCAGCCTACTCTGGAGCACAGGGATGGAGGTGGTGTGCTTATTGTCGAGGAGGCAGGGACTCCTCTGAGCTGGCTCACCAAGGACACATGGGCAATGTGGTGTTCCCTCGTTCAGGTTTAAGTCCTGGTCTGCTCCTGAAGATCATAGGCAGAATGTCCACAGAGAGCTTTGCTTCCTCTTGCTTAGCCCTGACTGCTCCACATGAGCATGAAAGAGGCCAGGCTTGTCTACGTATCTTGGTACCAGTGTCAGTCTAGCTAACCTGAATTTTGTTTCTTTCTAACGGGACCAAACTTTCTCTCTTTTTGATGCCCCAAACTGTTATTTATCTAGTGACAAGGATTCAAGTGGGGCTGTAGAATAGTCTCAAATATTTCTTTATCTTTTCTTTCCTAATTCAAGCTGATAGATAGTACACTTTGTTTCAGAGGATTCTGGTTCTCTTTTTCAAAAGCATAAACTGTTGTGTGGAACAGGATTGCCAGAGAGAGGAAGGCTGTAGGAATACTCTCTGCTTGGACCAGACTCAAGATTCAGCAGTACTCAGGGAGTGGGCCTTGTGGGGCATCCCAGAGGCTATGTCCAAGCCCTCCCTGTCCTTAGGTGGCCTGGAAGCGGCAGGCCAGGGGACCTGGTGGGGCCACACTGGTAGGGCAGGGTGATTTAGAAGTCACCCTGAGGAGGGATGTCCAGTGACAGGAGGCCTCCCAGTGCTGGGAGTCCGTGTGGTCTCAGGACAAAGTGTCAGACACAACTTAGCGGCTGAACAACAACAACAAGCATTCTATATGTTAGTTTTCAGACTGCCTGGTTACAGAGGGTATCCTTTTGTCTTTTGGCTATACTCCCTTTACAGACTTTTCAGTAACTCTCAGAGGAAAGTACTTTGGAAAAGAAATGTAAAGCTACTGTATTAGGAGAACATTGTTCACTGAAAAGCAATAAGAACTGAAAGCAATAATTTTTGAGTGATTTAAAACAAAGCTTAAGAAATGACATGAGTGTGATCAAAGCAGAGAGTATCCTTACAGCCTTCCATTCTCTGGTAATCCTGTCCCTCCAAATAGTTTATGCTTTTGAAAACAGAACCAGAATCCTCTGAAACTTTTTTGAGACAAGGAAAAATAATGTGTGCCATCTGCTTGAATTAGGAAAGAAAACATAAAGAAATATTTGAGACTATTGTACAGCCCCACTTGTTAAACAGCAATTCAGGACATCAAAAATGAGTTCACGGAAACTTGACATTTTTTGAGAGACACTTTATTTGTAGCAGCAAGGAGTAACTGCAGTAAATAATTCTCTGTTATAACATCCATTTTTATCTAATCTATGGTCCACTATTGCAGAAGTTTCTTCTTCCTCCCACTGCAAACCAATTCAGGAAACACACCCTCCTGACCCATATTCCCTGGTCCTCTGATCTTGGGGACTTTCAGTCAGAACCTGATACTTATGCTTGAGTAACACAAAATAAACACCCACAAAATTTTGTGGCTTGATTATTTCTAAAATCTACATTATTGTAGTTGGCAGAACACATCAGTGATGTTCTGCATTTTGGCCCAGAGTTTATGAAGTCCACTTCAAGGCATGTAAACCCTTGTTTCCTATGTAGACCCTTAGCTCAATGTGCTGGGGCAAAGTGTCTCAAACTGTAATGTGCATTGAACCACCTGGGTCCTCATTAAAATGCAAGTTCTGATGCAGCACAATGGGGTAGCCCAGATTCTGCATTTCAGATAACCCCCCAGGTGGTTCCTGTGGTCAAGAACCACACTCTGAATAGCCAGGGCCTAGGTTCTGACTGGAGACTCACACCAGCTGCATGTTGTGAGAGATGGGAGCTGTTACCAAGGGAACTTCCTTCTCTTTTCCTGGAGAACTGACACATTGAATATGTAACAGTGTGATGGGAATTCTCTAGAGGCTGCACTCTGACAGTTACTGCCACCTCTTCAGCTTTATGATGAGATAACAGAGTCCTATTGTGGTGCGATATTCAATTCCCCTACTGTGTCCACGAGTCTGTTCTCTATGGATACATCTCTACTGCTGCCCTGCAAATAGGTTCATCGTACCATTTTTCTAGATTTCATATGCATGCATTAATATATTATTTATGTCAGAGAGTAGTCTATATTTTCCTCTAAGAGTTTTATAGTTTCTGGTCTTACATTTAGGTTTTTAATGTGTTTTGAATTTATCTTTGTGTATGGTGTTAGGAAGTGTTCTAATTTCATTCTCTCACACATTCTTTTATACTAAGTATGCACATGTGTGCATGCATGCTTAGTCACTTCAGTAGTGTCTAACTCTTAGAGTAGCTCCCAGGCTCCTCTGGGCATGGGATTCTCCAGGCAAGAACACTGGCGTGGGTGGTCATGCCCCATTCCAGGGCATCTTCCCGACCCTGGAATTGAAATTGCATCACCTGGGTCTCCTGCATTGCAGGCAGATTCTTTACCCACTGAGCCACCTGGGAGGCCCTCACTTAAACATAGCTGTCCTGTTTTCCCAACACCAGTTACTGAAGAGAATATCTTTTCTCCATTGTATATTCTTGCCTTCTTTATCAAAGATAAAGTGCCCATAAGTGCTTGGGTATATCTTTGGGCTTCCTATCTTGATCCATTGCTCTATACTTCTATTTTTTTTTTTTTTTTGGTTTTTATTTTTTAAAATTAATTTATTTTAATTGGAGGCTAATTACTTTACAATAATGTGGTGGTTTTTGCCATATATCAACATGAATCAACCATGGACATACACGTGTCCCATCATCCTGAACCCCCTTTCATCTCCCTCCTCACCTCATCCCTCTGGGTTGTCCCAGAGCACCAGTTTTGAGTGCCCTGCTTCTTGCATTGAACTGGTCATCTATTTACATATGGTAATATACATGTTTCAATGCTATTCTCTCATATCATTCCAGTATATTTCTATTGTTGAGCCCATATATTGTCTTGATGGACATGGAACAACAAACAGGTTCCAAATCAGGAAAGAAGTACATCAAGGCTGTATATTGTCACTCTGCTTATTTAACTTATATACAGAGTACATCATGGGAAATGCTGGGCTGGATGAAGCACAAGCTGGAATTAAGATTGCTGGGAGAAATATCAATAACCTCAGATATGCAGAGGACACCCGCTTATGGCCAAAAGCAAAGAGGAGCTAAAGAGCTTTTATCACTCTTAATGAAAGTGAAAGAGGAGAATGAAAATGTTGTTTTAAAACTCAACATTCAGAAAATGAAGATAATGGCATCCGTTCCCATCACTTCATGGCAAATCAATGGGGAAACAATGAAAACAGTGACAGACTATTTTCTTGGGCTCCAAAATCACTACAGATGGTGACTGCAGCCATGAAATTAAAAGACACTTGCTCCTTGGAAGAAAAGCTGTGACCAACCTAGACAGCATATTAAAGAGCAGAGACATTACTTTGCCAACAAAGGTCTGTCTAGTCAAAGCTATGGTTTTTCCAGTAGTCATGTATGGATGTGAGAGTTGGACTATAAAGAAGGCCGAGCACCAAAGAATTGATGCTTTTGAACTGTGGTGTTGGAGAAGACTCTTAGAAGTCCCTTGGACTGCAAGGAGATCAAACCAGTCCATTCTACAGGAAATCAGTCCTGAGTATTCATTGGAAGGACTGATGCTGAAGCTGAAACTCCAATACTTTGGCTACCTGATGTGAAGAACTGACTCATTGTAAAAGACCCTGATGCTGGGGAAGATCAAGGGCAGGAGGAGAAGGGGACGACAGAGGATGAGATGGTTGGATGGCATCACTGATTTGACGGACATGAGTCTGAGTAAGATCTGGGTGTTGGTGATGGACAGGGAAGTCTGGTGTCTTGCAGTCCATGGGGTCTCAAAAAGTTGGACACGACTGAGCGACTGAACTGAACTGAACTGTCTTGATGACTGTAGTTTTGTAGTATCGTCTGAAGTAAGAAAGGTTGATTCCTCCAGCTCCATTTTTCTTTCTCAAAATTGCCTTGGCTATTTGACTCTTGTTTTTCCATGTGAATTGTGAATTTTTTTTGTTCTAGCTCTGTGAAAAATGCCATTGATAATTTGATAGAGATTATATTGAATCTGTAAATTGCTTTGGGTAGTATAGTCATTTTCACAATATTGATTCTTCCATTCCAAGAACATGGTATGTCTTTCCATCGGTTTTTGTCGTCTTTGATTTTTTTCATCAGCGTCTTATAGTTATCTGTGTACATCTCTTTTGTCTCCTTAGGTAGGTTTTTTTTTTTTCCATTTATTTTTATTAGTTGGAGGCTAATTACTTTACAATATTGTAGTGGTTTTTGCCATACATTGACTTGAATCAGCCAAAGGTGTACATGTGTTCCCCATCCTGAACCCCCCTTCCACCTCCCTCCCCATCCCATCCTTCAGGGTCATCCCAGTGCACCAGCCCTGAGCACCTTTTCTCATGCATCAAACCTGGACTGGTGATCTATTTCACACTTGATAATATACATGTTTCAATGTTATTCTCTCAAATCTTCCCACCCTTGCCTTCTCCCACAGGGTTCAAAAGACTGTTCTATACATCTGTGTCTCTTTTGCTGTGTCGCATATAGGGTTGTCATTGCCATCTTTCTAAATTCCATATATATGCATTAATATACTGTATTGGTGTTTTTCTTTATGACTTACTTCACTCTGTCTAAGGAATATCTTTTTCCATCCTCTCACTCTCAGTCTGTGTGTGTCCCTAGGTATTAAGGGGTCTCTTGTAGGCAGTATATATAGGGGTCTTGTTTTTGTGTCCATTTAGCCATTCTGTGTCTTTTGGTTGGAGCACTGAATCCGTTTATGTTTAAAGTAATTTTTGATCCATGCGGTCCTATTGCTGTTTTCGTAATTGTTTTGGTTTTGTTCTGTAGGCCTTTTCCTTCTCTTGTGCTTCCCACCTATAGAAATTCCTTTCGCATTTGTTGTAAAGCTGTTTTGGTGGTGCTGAATCCTCTAAACTTTTGCTTGTCTGTAAACTGTTTATTTCTCTATCAATTTTGAATAAGATCCTTGTTGGATAGAGCAGTCTAGGTTGTAGGTTTTTTCCTTTCATTACTTTAAATATATCCTGTCATTCCCTTCTGGCCTGCAATGTTTCTGCTGAAAGATCAGCCGTTAACTGTATGGGGCTTCCCTTGTATGTTACATACTGCTTTCTTCTTGCTGCTTTTAATCTTTTCCCTTTGTGTTTAATTTTTGTTAGTTTGATTAATATATGTATCAGCATGTTTCTCCTTGGGTTTATCCTATATGGGACTCTCTAAACTTCTTGGACTTCATTGACTATTTCCTATCCCGTGTTAGGGAAGCTTTTGACTCTAATCTCTTCAAAAATTTTCTCAGATCCGTTCTTTTTCTCTTCTTTTTTTGGGACCTCTATAATTCGTATTTTGGTGTGTTTAATATTGTCCCATAGGTCTCTGAGACTACCCACAATTCTTTTATTCTTTTTTCCTTATTCTGCTTTTCAGCAGTTATTTCCACCATTCTATCTTCCAGCTCACTTATCCATTCTTCTGCCTCAGTTATTCTGCTATTGATTCTTTCTGAAGTATTTTTAATTTTAATTGTGTTGTCACTGTTTGCTTGCTCTTTATTTTTTCTAGGTCCTTGTTAAATGTATAAAATGGCTCTTGCATTTTCTCCATTCTATTTTTGAGAGTTGGGATCATCTTTACTATCATTTAACTCTTTTTCAGGCAGTTTGCCTATTTACTCATCTCTTCATTTATTTGCTTTTATTGGTTTTTTACCTTTTTTCTTTACTTTCATAACATGTATTTTCATTTTATCTAACTTACTGTGTTTGAGTTCCTTTCCCCAGGCTATAGGGTCATACTTGTTCTTGCTTTTGGTTTCTGCCCTTGGTGGGTAAGGTTGGTTCAGTGGTTTGTGTAGGCCTTGTCTTGGGAGGGACTTGTACCTGCATTCTGATGGGAGAAGGTGAGTTTTTTCCCTCTGCTGGGCAGGGCTGTGAGAGGTGGTTTGTTTTGGGGTGTCTTTGGGGAAGCCTGTATGCTGATGATTGGGTTTGTGTTCTTGTCTTGCTTGTTGATTGGGTGAGGCATCCTGCTCTGTGTGCTGCCAGCAGTGGGTGGTGCTGGATCTTGGATTCATGTGGAGGCCTTTGTGGAAGTTTTCACTAATGAATACTTCCTGGGGTCAGGAATTCTCTGGGAGGGGGCTGACCTCTGGACCTGCCCTGGGGACAGTCCAGACTCTAATCTGGTCCTACTCCTATGTGTTCTTGCCTCTAATGCCCACAACAGCCAGAGCTATAGCATTTTCTTCTGTGGGATCATTCATTATCCTTTTATATATTCTTTTGGTAGTCAGTCATGTCTGACTCTTTGAGACCCCATGGACTGTAGCCTGCCAGGCTTCTCTGTCTATGGAATTCTCCAGGCAAGAATACTGGAGTGGGTTGCCATTTTCTTCTCCAGGGATATATTCCTTAGACACAGAGTTTTCCTGGTTGATCATGTGGGCTTAATCTGCAGCTTGTACAGCTGGTGGAAAGATTTTTGATCTTCATCCTTAGCCATTCTGCCCCTGGAGCTCAACTATGCTTTTATCCCCACCTCTGTATCTTGGTTATCCACAGGAGTTTGCTCCTGAGAATTCCCCAGAGGACCTGGGTCTGCCCCAGTGAGGACCCCACGTGGAAGTGGTGTGGCTGCTTGGACTGCATGGATCCTAGTGTCACCAGGTATGCAAGGAGACCACAGGTCTTGGGAGCAGGGGATATGTTGTTATTAGGACTCTTTTCTAGTCCCTGAAGCTCTGTCCCAGTGAGGACTGAGTGTGGATATGGTGCAGTTGCTTGGATTGCAGGGACCCTGGTGATGCCAGGCACTCAGGGAAGCTGGCAGCTATGGGGACAGGAGATGCGGACATGAGATATGGTTCGCCTCCGTCACGTATTCTGGAGAACTTGTGTACCTGTCTGGGATACGTAGGGCTTGTCTGTGTAGTTTTCACTCCATTCAGACTGCCACAGATCAGCTGCTTTACTCCCGACAGCCTCAAATACCTCCTTTCTCAGGCCCAACCAATTGCTCTGATGTGGGGATCTCACCCCTGCTTCAGCTCCCGCACTCCCAGGTGCAAGTCAGTCCTGCTCACTCTCTTCTTTTTCCTTTCCTTCCTTCATCCTACTGAGTTTTGTGTGGACCTATATATTCCTTTCTGCTGGTTACGGGCTTCCTCCTGGGTGATATGGAGCCACTGAAATCTATGCAGAGGAGTGGCATCATCCCACTTACAAGTTACAAGGGCTACTGAGCTGTTTTGTGGCTAGAAAGCGGGGCCCAGGTGAAGATGCTAAAGATACTCTGTGGGCAAGAAAGGATGAAATCCTGTAGCAAAGCTGTGAGTATGGAGAGAAGCAGTCAGGAGATAAAAATTTGGCCATGCATTGTAGCCAGAAATCAAACAGAACTGTATCAGAAACTTTCTTTGTTAACGATTAGCTGTGTGGCCTTGGGCAAATTACTGAAACCCTCTGAAGCTGTTTCCTCATGATGAAAATGGCAGGGTGATCACCACTACATTCATAGGTGTAGGAAGTCATAGTGAGTAAAAGACTAACACAGTGTCCAGTATGAAGGGTGGGGTAGTTGGCGCTTATGGACGGGGATGGGGCATCCATAAATGAGACAAAAGTGGTTTCACCTCCTGCTTTTCTTCTTTGTGTGGTCTAAAAAGGGGTGGTTCCTGGCCCTTTGGTCAATCTCCATAGCCTCTGCTGAGCACTTAGCAGGTTTTCAAGTTTTTAGATTTAAGTCCAAAATAGACTTTCTAGACCTGATCTCTGATTTGAGCTCCATTTTAAAGTTATTTGTTGAGCACTTACTAAGGGCTCTGTTTTATATGTAAATTTTTGCTTAATCTTAATTATCCAATATGTATCTCCTCACTTGATTCCCATCATAAACTACTTACTTTTTCTAGCTGTTTAGTTTTTGTATCTGTCCAATCATTTGTAGAGAATCTTTTAGAGCTTTGAGAAAATTTCCCTCACCTGGAGCCTGTTTTTCTGGCCAAATAGTTCCTGATCTTCTTATAACTTAACCTGATTCTAAATCAGAGGAAATAAGAGAGATGAAGGAATAGAGATATGAAGTATATTAAGCTTCTATAAATGTGTCTCAGCTAAGTGCCTTATTTTATTATTTTAAAATTCAGGTATTTGAGTACTGTTCAAACAGCTCCTTTCTTTCTCCTCTCCCCTCCAAATTTCTCATACCGAAAATAAAGTATGTACTTTGAGTATTTCATTCAAGTTTAAAGTTCTATTACATTAAAAAAATGTCCTCTGCTTTCCATTTAAAAAAATCATAACAGTAAAGTTTTAGATAAGAAAATGAATTGCAGGAATTTCAGTGGATTGCAAAGTTGGAAAAAAAATTCATTAACATCTCCTTTATCCAGTAAAAAGTTGTTTGTAGTCACTGGAGAATTTAAGGTTAAAGACAAAATTTTGAGGGAAAGCCTATTGATTTTTGGTTAATGATACAAGAAAAATAAGGGTAAAATGCCAAGTATAAGTTTCTTCTATTATTCCGAAGGGATTAAAAAATCACACCAGCAGAATGTTGAAACATAACCAGTAGCTGTTATTGATTGCTGAATGCAAACACAAATAAAAGCTAATACAAAATATGATTATTCCCTAAAATAAAAATATGATTTATGATTCTATAAAAATATGGTTATTATTTTTTCACACATATTAAGCACCAAAAAACAGTATTTCACTAAGCTTGGAAAGGTTTATTTTGAAGCAGATGTTGGCTTTGCTGTAGTAACTCTTGCTTTTCCCCCAATGTTCTAGCTGGATTATCACTTTTATAAAACTGAAAAATGCATTTGTACATTAGTCAGGTGTAGAAAGAAACATGTACAACTAGCTTTTAGGGCCAAGTTTTTTTTTTTTTTCCAACAAAAGTCAAAGAGATGATTGTTAAAGGCTTTGTATTGTTTTCTAGTGAAATTGATCTTTTATGAAGGGTGCTATTTGATGGGACATGCAAGATTTTAGGGAGTTATGCAGTACCAAGAGAGAGATGGACATGCTGAACGAATTTAGAAAGTCAGTGGAGAACGTAAGCATAAGTCATATATTCTGTATTTGCTTAATATAAAGAAAGATTAACATTTGGTCCACCCACAATGCTATCAATTATGGGTTTAGAATTTAAAAGATGGAAAAAAAAGAGAGAGAAAACCTAAGCAATTCAATGCAAGCAATAAGTTAACTCAAGTCTTTGACCAATTCTTAAAAATAAGCTATCCAATTAAAATAATTAACTTGGTTGCATATGTTGACAGAATTGAAATAAATTCTTCATGTTTGTATAATAGAAAACCAGGTTAAGTATGCCAATTTTCTATTTTTTCTTTAACCACCAACCTCTCACTGATTGTGTTAACTGCTAAGTTGACTTTTCTGGTATCTATAAAAATCTGATGAAATTTTATATATTTGCTTCTTTTGATTAGTCACTTATAGTTGATCAAATTTGGACTACTATTTGGTTTTTTCCTAATTTCACCTTTTTCTCAAGTGCACACAGAACCTTCTCCAGAATAGATCACATCCTGGTAAATCTAGCCTTGGTAAATTCAAAAAAATTGAAATCATTCCAGTTATCTTTTCTGACCACAATGCAGTAAGATTAGATCTCAATTACAGGAAAGAAAAACTATTAAAAATTCAAACATATGGAGGCTAAATAACACGCTTCTGAATAAACAACAAATCATAGAAGAAATAAAAAAAGGAATCAAAATATGCATAGAAACGAATGAAAATGAAAACACAACAACCCAAAACCTATGGGACACTGTAAAAGCAGTGCTAAGGGGAAGGTTCATAGCATTACAGGCTTACCTCAAGAAACAAGTAAAAAAGTCAAATAAATAACCTAACTCTACACCTAAAGCAACTAGAGAAGGAAGAAATGAAGAACCCCAGGGTTAGTAGAAAGAAAGATATCTTAAAAATTAGGGCAGAAATAAGTGCAAAAAACAAACAAACAAACAAACCAAAAAACAAAAGAGACCATAGCGAAAATCAACGAAACTAAAGGATGGTTTTTTGAAAAGATAAACAAAATTGACAAACCGTTAGCAAGACTCATTAAGAAACAAAGGGAGAAGAACCAAATCAACAAAATTAGAAATGAAAATAGAGAGATCACAACAGACAACACTGAAATACAAAGGATCATAAGAGACTACTACCAGCAGCTCTATGCCAATAAAATAGACAACTTGGAAGAAATGGACAAATTCTTAGAAACGTATAACTTTCCAAAAGTGAACCAGGAAGAAACAGAAGATCTTAACAGACCCATCACAAGTATGGAAATCAAAGCTGTAATCAGAAAATTTCCAGCAAACAAAAGCCCAGGACCAGACGGTTTCACAGCTGAATTCTACCAAAAATTTAGAGAAGAGCTAACACTTACCTTACTCAAACTCTTCCAGAAAACTGCAGAAGAAGGTAAGCTTCCAAACTCATTCTATGAGGCCACCATCATCCTAATTCCAAAACCAGAAAAAGATGCCACAAAAAAAGAAAACTACAGGCCAATATCACTGATGAACATAGATGCAAAAATCCTTAAAAAATTCTAGCAAACAGAATCCAACAACATATTAAAAAAATCATACATCATGACCAAGTGGGCTTTATCCCAGGAATGCAAGGATTCTTTAATATCTGCAAATCAATCAATGTAATACACCACATTAACAAATTGAAAGATAAAAACCATATGATTATCTCAATAGATGCAGAAAAAGCCTTTGACAAAATTCAACATCCATTTATGATAAAAAACTCTCCAGAAAGCAGAAATAGAAGGAACATACCTCAACATAATACAAGCTATATATGACAAACCCACAGCAAACATTATCCTCAATGGTGAAAAATTGAAACCATTTCCCCTAAAATCAGGAATAAGACAAGGGTGCCCACTCTCACCACTACTATTCAACATAGTTTTGGAAGTGTTGGCCACAGCAATCAAAACAGAAAAAGAAATAAAAGGAATCCAGATAGGAAAAGAAGAAGTGAAACTCTCACTGTTGGCAGATGACATGATCTTCTACATAGAAAACCCTAAAGACTCTACCAGAAAATTACCAGAGCTAATCAATGACTATAGTAAAGTTGCAGGATATAAAATTAACACACAGAAATCCCTTGCATTCCTGTACACTAACAATGAGAAAACAGAAAGAGAAATTAAGGAAACAATACCCAATCCAAACTCTTTTATTTGGAATTTAGACCTTTTATTACCTAATCAGACAAATAATGGAGATTTCCTTTTTTCTTATATGCCAATTTCATAATTATTTTCTTAATGGAATTTCCACATAGTCACAAAAGCATAGAGAAAAATATAATGAATTTCACGTGCTTTTCAAAGTTTCAGTAATGATTGAATTACTCCCAGCCTGTTTCATCTTTCTCTTTATTTCTCCATCCCTCCCACTTGTCACTGTCCATTTTAAAGCAAGCTCCAGGCATGATTATCTTGTTCAGTTCAGTTCAGTAGCTCAGTCGTGTCCGACTCATTGTGACTCCATGGACTGCAGGATGCCAGGCTTTCCCTGTTGGCATCACTAACTCCTGGAGCTTGCTCAAACTCATATCCATCGAGTAGGTGATGCTATCCAACAATCTCATCCTCTGTCATCCCCTTCTGCTCCCACCTTTAACCTTTCCCAGCATCAGGGTCTTTTCCAGTGAGTCAGTTCTTTGCATCAGGTGGCCAAAGTATTGGAGTTTCAGCTTCAGCATCAGTCCTTCCAATGAATATTCAGGACTGATTTCCTTTAGGATTGACTGGTTGGATTTCCTTGTAGTCCAAGGGACTCAAGTGTTTTCTACAACACCACAGTTCAAAAGCATCAATTCTTTGGTGCTCAGCTTTCTTTATAGTCCATCTCTCACATCCATACATGACTACTGGAAAAACCATAGCTTTGACTAGATGGACGTTTGTTGGCAAAGTAATGTCTCTCCTTTTTAATATGCTGTCTAGGTTGGTCATAGCTTTTCTTTCAAGGATCAAGCCTCTTTTAGTTTCATGACTAAAGTCACCATCCACAGTGATTTCAGAGCCCCCCAAAATTAAGTCTGTCACTATTTCCATTGTTTCCCCATGTATATGCCATAAGTGATGGGATTGGATGCCATGATCTTTGTGTTTTGAATGTTGAGCTTTAAGCCAGCTTTTTCATTCTCCTCTTTCACTTTCGTCAAGAGGCTTTTTAGTTCCTCTTCACTTTGTGCCATAAAGGTGGTGTCCTCTGCATATCTGAGGTTATTGATATTTCTCCCAGCAATCTTGATTCCAGCTTGTGCTTCTTCCAGCCCAGCATGTGCAAAACTGCTCTGAAGGAACCCTCCCACATTCCAGGCTTATAAGGGAGAGGCCAGCACAAAACAAAAGCAACAAAGATATCCCCTAAACTGACTCAAGATCATGTGGGGACAAGCCCCCCATGAGGAAGAATTGACAGATACATACAAGAGGATAGAGCTGGAAGATCATCTAGTTACTAAAAGACCACCTGAGAGAAAATGTGAAAATAGCACATATAAGGTTAAAAGACAAGAAATTAAGTGCCCTGTTCTGGAGGGTAAAACTGAGACAATAAACAGGTACTCAGTGACCTCCTGGTAAAAATCAAATGGTGCTTTGAGAAACAAAATCATATAGTGGTGGTTCTTGAGAAACCTGTACGCAGGTCAGGAAGCAACAGTTAGAACTGGACATGGAACAACAGACTGGTTCCAAATAGGAAAAGGAGTACGTCAAGGCTGTATATTGTCACCCTGCTTATTTAACTTACATGCAGAGTACATCATGAGAAACGCTGGCCTGGAGGAAGCACAGGCTGGAATCAAGATTGCTGGGAGAAATATCAGTAACCTCAGGTATGCAGATGACACCACCCTTATGGCACAAAGTGAAGAGGAACTAAAAAGCCTCTTGACGAAAGTGAAAGAGGAGAGTGAAAAAGTTGGCTTAAAGCTCAACATTCAGAAAACTAAGATCATGGCATCTGGTCCCATCACCTCTTGGGAAATAGATGAGGAGACAGTGGAAACAGTGTCAGACTTTGTTATTTTGAGCTCCAAAATCACTGCAGATGGTGATTGCAGCCATGAAATTAAAAGATGCTTACTCCTTGGAAGGAAAGTTATGATCAACCTAGATAGCATATTGAAAAGCAGAGACATTACTTGGACAACAAAGTTTCATCTGGTCAAGGCTATGGTTTTTCCAGTGGTCATGTATGGATGTGAGAGTTGGACTGTGAAGATAACAGAGCACAGAAGAATTGATGCTTTTGAACTGTGGTGTTGGAGAAGACTCTTGAGAGTCCCTTGGACTGCAAGGAGATCCAACCAGTCCATCCTAAAGGAGATCAGTCCTGGGTGTTCATTGGAAGGACTGATGTTGAAGCTGAAACTCTAATACTTCGGCCACCTCATGCAAAGAGTTGACTCATTGGAAAAGACCCTGATGCTGGGAGGGATTGGGGGCAGGAGGAGAAGGGGACGACAGAGGATGAGATGACTGGATGGCATCACCGACTTGATGGACATGAGTTTGAGTAAACTCTGGGAGTTAGTGATGAACAGGGAGGCCTGGTGTGCTGCGATTCATGGGGCTGCAAAGAGTCGGACCCGACTGAGTGGCTGAACTGAACTTACTGTATGACCCAGGGGTAGCATTGATCCAAGACAGACTTGTGTGGGAATTTCTCAGTTTAGAGACCTCAGACCCAAGACCATGAAATTAGAAGAAATTTGGATTACAAAATTGTGTGGCTTACAAATCTGGAGCTTAAATTTATTAGGAGATACTTTTCTTTCCTTTTTTTCCCTTTGTCTTGAGTTCAAGCTAGACAAGTTTTCCCATCGTCTTACAACACAGCTTTAAAATAAATGAATCTTTAGAATTCCTAGGCTGTCAAATATGCTACAAAAGTAATTGTTTGTTGTAGTGAATGTGGAAAATCTAGAGGGAAAAAAAAGAAACAGAGGAAAAAATAAACAAAATGACCTATTATCATGTTATCAGTTGACTACTTTAACGTTTTGATGTTCTTAAAGTTCTGTTTTTTGGTGGCCCAGATGGTAAAGGATCTTCCGCAATACAGGAGACTAGGGTTTGATCCCTGGGTCAGGAAGATACCCTGGATTGGGAGAAAGGCATGGCTACTTCAGTATTTCTGCCTGGAGAATTCCATGGACAGAAGAGCCTGGCAGGCTATAGTCCATGGGGTCACAAAGAGTTTGACACAACTGAGTGACTAACACTTCATATATTTTTTCTCAAGAAAACCCCCAAAACAAAAAACAACTAGATCATATTTTGCACTTTATTTTATAACCATTTTCACTTAAAAATAATACACCATAAAATATATGCATATTTCTAAATATTTTTCTATAGCAGGTTTTCAACTAGAGTGATTTTTCTCTCTCGGGGGACAGTTTTGACTGTCATAAAAGGGGAGTGCTGCTGGCCTCGAATGGGTGGAGGTCAGGGATGCTGCTAAACATTTTACTACAAGCAGGACAGACACTCCCCAACTCCCAGCAGAGAACTATGTGACCCAAAATGTCATCAATGGTGCCGAGGTTAAACAACTTTTACAACATTGTTTCAATGGGTGCTAATAAGTTTGTCTCTTTTTAGAATTTAATTTTTAATTGAAATATAGTTGATTTGTAATATTGTATTAGTTTCTTGTGTATAGTAAAGAGATTCAGTCATACATAAATATGTATATGTTCTTTTTCAGATTCTTTTCCATTATGGTTATTATAAGGTATTGAATATAATTTCTTGTATCTTTTAAATTTTTTTATTCTGATCTTCAAAATTCTTATTGATAAAAAACTTTTGGAGCCCTTATTATTTTTCTTGTGACTTAAGCAATAATACATGCTGTCTTGCACTATCTTTTTATTTTATCTAACTAGTCTGCTTTCTCTCTAAGGAGTTACTTCTCTGTGCTGTGTTTGTTGATGACCAATAGTCCCTCAGTTCCTGCCTACTGATAATGGTGGAGACAGTTAGCGGTATATAAACAGTGAGAATGCAAGGCCTCCTTTGTAGATTAGCAGCAGTGTGTTGGGACATGCTAAGGTGCTGTTCCTTAGTAGTTGTGTGATTTGGACTTATATTTTTCTTCTTTTGATTTCAGTTGGAAACTGAGTATAATAATATTAATACTTAGCTTGTCAGTTTTTGTTAGAATTTGAGAGCATGTGGGCAAAATGTCTGTAGGAAATTAATAGTTGTCATAAAAGTAATAGAACATGTATGTTTAGGGGGGACCCATATAAGAAATATCTTGACTAAGATTGAACTTCCATTAATTTCTCATTTACATGTTTTCTTTCTTTTCAGTCTTTTAACTTTATTGAGGCTTTTAAAGGCTAAGTCAAATATATCTCTTGGTAAAGGTCACATTGCACTTGGAAATATGTGGTTTATTCTCAAATATCTTTATATACTGAGTTCTAAGATAATGATAAGAACAAACTCTGTATGATTTCAATACTTTTAGACCATGAAATTTTTTTGCACCTTGTTTTATGTCCCTGGATATATTCCAGTGTCTCCTGGTTTATAGCTTATGGGAACATGAATAGAATTTATATCCTTCTGTTTTATGTGAAAATTGTATAAATCTTAATTATGTTGAATTGGTTCATAGTGCTTTTTAGGTCTACTATATCCTACTTTCCCCTCTATTCATTCCTCTATTTTTGAGAATTTGATATTGAAACTCCAACTTAGAACCTTAATTATCTACTTAAAAATTGCAAAATATAGTGTAACTATATGTAACTTTGTTCTGTATTTTCCTAGTTTCCACTTTACCATTTTGTTCTTGTCACTCAGTCATGTCCAACTCTTTGTGACCACACAGACAGAAGCAGGCCAGGCTTCCTTCTCGTTTACCATCTCCCAGAGGTTGCTGAAACACATGTCCATGGAGTTGGTGATGCATTCCAACCATTTCATCCTCTGTCATCCCCTTCTCCTCCTGCCTTCAATCTTTCCCAGCATCAGGATATTTTTCAATGAGTCAACTCTTCGCATTAGGTGGCCACAATATTGGAGTTTCAGCTTCAGCTTCAACATTAGTCCTTTCAGTGAATAATCAGAGTAGATTTCCTTGAGTATTGACTGGTTTGATCTCCTTGCAGTCCAAGGGACTCTCAAGAGTCTTCTCCAATACCACAGTTCAAAAGCATCAATTCCTCAATGCTCAGCCTACTCTCACATCCATACATGACTACTGGAAAGACCATAGCTTTGACTAGATTGACCTTTGTCAATCTTTACCTTTACCTTTGGTAAAGTAATGTCTCTGCTTTTTAATATGCTATCTAGGTTTGTCATTGCTTTTTTTCCCAAGGAGCAAGCATCTTTTAATTTCATGGCTGCAGCCACCATCTGCAGTGATTTTGGAACCCAAGAAAATAAAGTGTTACTGTTTCCATTGTTTCCCCATCTGTTTGCCATGGAGTGATGGGACTAGATGCCATGATTTTCACTTTTTGATTGTTGAGCTTTAAGCCAGCTTTTTCACTCTCCTCTTTCACTTTCATCAAGAGGCTCTTTAGTTCCTCTTTGCTTTCTGCCATAAAGGTGGTGTCATCAGCATAGCTGAGGTTATTACTATTTCTCCCATCAACATTGATTCCAGCTTGTGCTTCATCTAGCCTGGCTGTGAGGAGAGAGCAAATAAGCCAAGATGGTGTTTCCAGGCTCTCTTGTCCCATGTTTTGTAGATAATGACTATGAGAGCTGAGCTCATTTATAGTACTGTGCATGGACTTCATGAGGTACTCACTTTGTCATGGGCTGTTTTTGATATATGAGCTCCAACCAAATAAGCCACAGCATTACTGCAGTGTCATGGCTGTGTCCACTGTGTCGGCCACAAGAGGAGGGAATACAGCATGTCTACAGCTGCTACGGCTGCTGCGTCAGCCAGGAGAGGATAAATGTGTCTGCAGTTCCTATGATTCCTCAAGTCCTCTTCCAGCCTCTTAGCTTGTGCCTTGCCTACCCTGGATTCAGCAACCATGTGAACAGCAAGGCAACTGGTGTCACAAACAGGTTGATCAGGGATTCATTTGGCATAGTTGGCAGGATACCCAGCAGGTAGAAGGGCATGATACTCCACTGGGTGTAGGAAGCCATTGGCCACTGTATAGCATGTGGCTGCAACTCTCTTGGTTTGGGCTCCACTGGAAGACTGGGAGGCAGTGGGTGGTTCACCAGATGGCGTTGAAAAGGCATTACTGGTGGTGAGTTCCCGTTTACTGGACAAGGCGGCATGGACTTCTGCTGGCACTGTGAGTTGGATTTTCCTGACTACCTTGAAGGTGAATATGGATAGTGTCTTACGAGATGCCATCCTGGTGCACAATGTGCAGAGATGCTCGGAAGAACTAGAGCAATGTATATTGACATTAGAGCAAGAATCCCGTGGCCCTGAAGAGTCCAGCATCTGTGTCAGAGCGTTGGTAAATGATGGTGATGATGAACATGATGAGACTGCGGGTCCCTGCTTGGCAGAGAGGCCCCTTGTTCAGCGGAAAGTGAAGCATGAATAGCCTAGGGCCTGGAGTGACATCCTCATGGGGCCCCCAATATGACCAAGTTCATGATGCATCAGGTGGTGTTGGTCTACTTGGGTGTGCAGTTTCGGCAAAGACAAGAACCCTGAGCAGCTGGCTTCTGTGACCCTGGGGATGAGGCAGAATAGCTGGCATCCACAACCACTCACCCCTCACTGAGACAAAGGTTGCCGAGCACCAGGTGACTCATGCAAGGGGCAGCTGACCAAACGCACACCCTCATGGAATCAGTTAGCACGGCCACCCGCACCAGTGGTCGGAAGTGGGAAAGCTCCCAGACACTGTGAGTGAACGGCAGACCGATGCTGAGTTGACCCAAGTAGTGAGAGAACTGGGTGTGAAGCAGTCAGTCTTCAACCCAAACACCCGAGGCCCAGATGATGAGCGTATCGGCAGCATTCGCGATGCCATTTGAATGATGCCCCATCTACCTCTTGGATCCCTGGCTGCTATTCTTGTGCCCTGTGTGCGGTGCCCCACCCACGAGGTGATCTCAATGGTGGCTAGCTCGGGAGAAATAGAGGGACGGTGGCAGGCAAAAGGGATTAGAACTGTGAAGACCCTGAAGGGGGCCTGAGCTAGTAAAGGCCCCATCTGGTTGACGAGAATGAAACTGTGAGCTGATTTGCTGGCACCAGGAATTGACAGAAATAAAACTGACAGCCAGCCCAGGGCTCTGTGCCTAGAGCTATGGAGGCAACTGAGACTGGGTCAGCGGTTTACCAAGTGTGGGAAGCACCCACAGCAAGAGATACTGGCAGTTCAGTTAAAAGATTGCATGACACCCAAGGGTGTTACTTTTGATGATGCCCTTTTCTGCTTTGAATAGGGCTCAGACCAACGTGTCTTCCTGAAGAGCCCAAGCAGGGACTGGAGGCCCCCTGTAGAACTTGAAATTCACTGGTCACCAGCTAATGTACAGAGAGTAATGGCCCAGGTTGACAAGGTTGCTGAATGCAGCCTTGTTTATGGAAACCCAGAGGAGTTTCCTGGTCCTAGTGGCTGATGGCTGTGGTGGCCAAATAGTGTGTAAAGGCTGTGTCCTTCCTTTTGGATATTGGATGGCTTCCTGTGCAGAGGCAAAGGCTTTGTCTTATGCTGTAGATGTAGAACAGTGTTCTGTAAAGTGTTCAGTGTTCCCTCAGATTCAGAAAACGGTAATCATATGGATGGGCTGTGAATGCTGCCAAGATCCCCTCCTTGAAGGGGTGGGCCTGGGGACTGCAGGTCCTTAATAAAATTCTGCAGGAGTGGAGTTGCCCCTGTGGAGGCTTTCCTGAAATCTCACAAGGACAGATGGTGGACTGGACTTGGCCATGTGAGATAAAGGCACTCCACACGCAGTGGGTGGCCCCTCTAGCCCCATGAGAGCAAGGACTGAAGCATGCATTCCAGGTGATACCTGGCATTGGGTTTTACTATGCATTGGGGATGTAATTGTTTGTTGTGGCATCTACTGCTGTTGCAAGATGTAGATTCAAGGGTCGTTGTTACTCGCCAAGGGAATATTGCAGGAGATGGACTACATGTAGATGGTGAGGTGAGAGACCTTGAAAGAGTGAAGTGTGGGAAGAGAGCAAATGAACCAAGATGGTGTGTTCAGGCTCTCTCGCCCCATGTTTTGTAAATGATGACTGTAACAGCTGAGATCATTTATAGGTCTGCACCTGCAGTCATGAGGTACTCACTTGGTCGTGGGCTACTTTTGATATATGAGCTCCACCCAAAACAGTGGTGGCGTTACTGCTGCATCATGACTGTGTCCATTGGGTCAGCCTCCAGAGGAGAGAATACAGCGTGTCTACTGCTACGGCTGCTGTGTAAGCCAAAGGCTGTGTATGTTAGGTTACGCTATGGCTGCTGCATCACTCAAGAGAGAGTGTGCATTTCCTGTGACTCCGTCAGTCTTCTTCCAGCCTCTTAGCTGGTGCCTTGCCTACCCTGAGTTCAGCGAACAGTGGGAACAGTGAAACAATTTGGATCATGAACAGGATGATCAGTGATACATCAACATTTCCCATGATGTACTCTGCATATAAGTTAAATAAGCAGGGTGACAATATACAGCCTTGACATACTCCTTTCCTGATTATGAACCAGTTTGTTGTTCCAGGTCCGCTTCTAACTGTTGCTTCTTGACTTGCATACAGATTTCTCAGGAGGCAGGTAAGGTGGTCTGATATTCCCATCTCTTTAAGAATTTTCCAGTTTTCTGTAATCCACATGGTCAAAGGCTTAGCATAGTGAATAAAGCAGAAATAGACGTTTTTATGGAATTCTTTTGCTTTTTCTATGATCCAGCAGATGCTGGCAATTTGATCCCCCATTCTGCCTTTTCTAAATCCAGCTTGTACATCTGGAAGTTCTTGGTTCACTTGGATAAACAGCAAGGGCTTTGGGTCATAGAATGGAGTTTTACCTTGCCACAACATAGGGCCTTTCAGAATTCCATTTGTAACCTGGGGACCATAATATCTACCTCTCAGTAATGCTGGGCAATTGGAAATCAGATGACTAAGCATGTAAAACAGTACCTGGCACACAGTAAAATTTGGAGAAAGGCTTATACCTGTTTGCATGTTGATCTTAGGAGTAAACTACTACATATTGAAGACATGGAGCACAATATCCTGCATATAGTGCTCCAAAATAATTTTTTGAACAAGTAAAAAATTGTGTTACTCATTTTCTGTACATGGCATTCATCCTTTCATGACATACAACAGACAGCTATGGATAGTTGGCCTTAAATAAGAGAAATTCACAAGGGTCAACCAAGAAAGGCTGCTACTCCTAGAACTTGTTCATGGTAAAGGGTCACAGACAGTCTCTCAATTAAAAATCCCTTTGTGTATGTGCAGTTTTAGTGAGAAGAAAATGTTTGTGTTGGGATTTCAAAATTTATATGCTTTAATATCTTGAAAATTGGAACTATATTTTAGAGAAGAGACTCTCAAATTTCACAAAAATTGCATGTAACAATTTCCTTAATGTCTCTTTTGGAACTTTGGGGTAATGTTTCTAAAGTTGGATGAAAGCTGACCTAATGCATTTTTCTTCTCTGCAGACTTAGGATGGGCTGTTTCTGCAGGTTAAGTAAAACAAGATCTTGACTGATACAGTTGGTTTCTAAAAAACAGGTCAAGGTTTTCTGACATTGCTCTGAGAAAGAGGAATCAAACTGTCTTGCAAAAAATTGAGATGTCAGTTTTCTCTCTTCTAACTGGGAAAAATACAGGAAGTTTCTGTTTATTATCTCAAGATCTGAAGACTCACATAGACAGTGCAGGAGAGAACTCTGCTTTAGATGTGTCTATGTCCCAGCTCTTTCAGGAGGAATGCAGAATCTGGTTTGTGAATCAGGTTACATGCATTGTTGATTTCACAGGGTCATTTTCATAGCTCAGCGCTCATAGGTGGAATATAAAACAGGACCAGCATACCCTAGAACAGCTGTCCCTAAGACATTCTAAATGTTCCAAGGAAAAACTCTGTTTATAATGTAAATAAGACCTCCAGGGAAGGCTTACAGATAAAAATAACTCAAATGACTCCAGGTAAAATTGATCTCACTGTGGTCTCTGGTAAGCAGTGAGAACCAGATGCATAGACACATGGTGCTGGGTCGCTGGGTGCTTTGGAAACACAAAATGGCAGCTTTACTTCTTGCCTCATTGTCAATTCCTTCAGGGCAGGAGGGGTATATTTGTTCACCTTCAGGAGCTCTAGGATCACATTCTTCATGTGATTGGCACTCCAAAACCTTCTGTTGATTGGATGAGTGAAAGAGTATTGACCACACCGACAGGGACCAGCTTGAGGCCACTTTAGTTAGAGCTATGAAATGTACCATGTGGAACTCTGGACAGATCCAATGTCCCTGCGTCTTGTCTTAGGAGCGTGGGAGGCTGCACCATTATCCATGTGGCTCTATACTGAGTGAGTTCCTAAAAGGAGCGTGACTACATGTGATTTTTTTTTTTTTTTTGGCAGAAAACTGAGTGTATTACATAATACATAAATTAATAAAATATCTACATTGTTTCTATCCTGATGCAGCTTGACTATAACTCCCATGAGAATCATGTTTGTGTCTTGCTCTATTACACTGAGACACAATGTTGTATAACAGATAAAAAATGGATTCTAGACTGGCTGCCTAAATTGGAGTTTCAGGTCTGCCAATCACTGTGTGACCTGGGCAAGTTACATAACCTCACTGTGGTTTGATGTTCTTACTGGAAAAATGGGATTTGAGTGCTTTTAAGAAGATGAAATAAAGTGAATGCACATAAAACATCTAAAACAGTAGTTGGAATATGGTAAATTCTCAGTAAACGTAGCCATTTGACAGAACTTTGTTCTTACATTTTTCCACAGATTTTAAGAACAAGGGCGTATACCTAACAGGCACCTGGTCTCTGCCTCTTGCTTTACATACCTTACTTATCATGAGCCAGAATTTGGTTTAAAGCTGGTCTCTCCTCCTCTATGAGTAGATCTAGTAACTGCAGGGGTGAAGCATCTGTGCTAGTTTTTGCAGCTGCTGTGGCAAATCACCCCAAATGTGGTGGCTTAAGACAGCAGAAGTTCATTCTCTCATTCATCCAGAATCAGTTTCGCTGGCCAGAATCAAGGTGTGAGCTGGAGTTCTCCAGGAGGACTTCCTCCTTCCTGGTCTCACCCAGCCCCTCGTGGCTGCCGACACTGCTGGACTTGGGGCTGCATCGGTTCCAGCTGCCCCTGGTCCCACTGCCTTCTCTTCTGTGTATGACTCCCTCTAGTAAGGATGCTTGGGGCCACATTCAGTGCCCGTGCAGACAATCCAGGGCCTGCAACGGCTAGTTTGGGGCTTGCAAAGATTAGAACATGGATCTCTTTGTTTGAGAAATGGGCCATTTCTCAGCTTATTACAGCCCCTATAAGGATTTCTCAAATTATGATTTCTAAGATTCTATAATGAGACTGAGTACACTTATTAAACCATCCTCAAAATGGGCATTATATAGCCTAAATGGTATATCTCATTGAGTATCACTAAATTCAAATTAATCATTATTCTTTTTATTTTTAAACTGAGTTTTAAAAACTTTTAAACATAAGTTAGATTAATCTTGGCATTCCAGAATTTCCTTACAATTTTTTTTATTGACCTAATGGTATTATCTTTTTATTATAAAAAAGAAAATTGACCTTTAAAAAGGTAGTGCATTACCCCAAATCAAAACTTTGAGCTAACAAAGGATAGCAGCCAAAGTCTTTCAACATCTAAGCAAGTATTCTTTATATTCATCCTACTGACAAATTGCTTTCTTAGCAAGAGTGTTTGCATTTTATTTTAAAAAATTAAAGAATCTTTTAAAAAAGCTTAAAAATCTTTTTCAAGACTTTAGAAATGCTTTAATGATATACCTTAGATAGCATAAATATTGCTCTGTGTGAGGTCAAAGTAAAGATTACGGAGGATTTCTTTGCCTTATAGTTTAGTCCATAGTTTTAAGAAAATATGAATTTGCTATAGCATAATTGCTATGGAGTTATCTGTCTAACTGCTATGGTGTTATCTCTGTCAAAATCAAATGAATGTTGGTGTTTTGAGCTTCCCATGTACAATACAAGCATTAAAACACTGACAAATGTTGTGTGGCCAGACTGATAGCCTAGAGTGAAATATTGGCAATTACAGAGGATGGATGGCAAGAAAGAGCTGACAAAGGAGACTGTTCGTTCTACAGCAGTCAGCAGCCTGGCTGGGAAGGTCAGGCCATCATTGTCTTACTCAGATTTTTGTTTCCTTTGTTTCACTTGTTCTCCCATTGTCTTGTAATATTTGCATATCTGAGAATTGGAATAATTTATTCCTAAACTATTTTGTAAAAATTCTTCTTAGTCACAAGAATGTTCTCTAACCATGAAAGTTCCCTGTAGATTACACCTTAGTAAGTCTTTCATGCAAAAGAGAGAGGGGGTGGTAGGATGGCACAATGATAGGCCTTATTCATGGATTTTTAAGATTTGTAATGTGGCTTGAAGATACTGACAAATCTAGCGAATTGCAGTAAAAGTAAAAATAAACCCACTGTGAGGACTGGTCTAATATCAGATTGGCAGAGAACAATAAAATGAGGCCAAACAGGAAAGTAATTGTGGCACATGTTCCCCACTGTCCCTGCATCCTGTATTGACTGGTAAGTGACTTGGTGTTGTACAATCTGTCTAAGGACCGAGAGGGAACTAAAATACCACCTGAGTTCTCTGATGTAAAGGTTATACTTCCCTGGTGGCTTGGACGGTAAAACGTCTGTCTACAATGTGGGAGACCTGGGTTCGATCCCTCGGTCAGGAAGATCCCCTGGAGAAGAAAATGGCAGCCCTTGCCTGGAAAATCCTGTGGAGGGGGGGAGCCTGGTAGGCTACAGTCCATGGGGTCACAAAAAGTCAGACATGACTGAATGACTTCATTTTCCTTTCTCTCTGATGTGAAGGGGTTCTATGAATGTGATAAATAACTTTCGTTAGGTGTTGTAATTTTCAATTTTTTTAAAGATAGAGAGCTCTATGTCAATTAAACATTTCTTCACAGAAATATCATAAGTGGATTAGATGTCAGCAAGTTCCTAGAATGGTTAAACAAAATGTATTATTTACAAAACAAGGCAGATGTTATTTGTACATATGCTGTAGCTTTTGTTAAAACCACACACACACATCAGTTCATCTCTAACTTTATTGTTGTATATGTTTATCTATTTATCTAACTACCTACCTATCTGTCTAATCTTTACTTTTAATAACTTCTGTGGTAAGGTAAGTGTTTCAAGATAGAAGCCCAGGCCCTTAGAATATCAACCTACAATGGATGGAAAATCTGGTTTTGTAAAACAGCTGGAGTTAAAGGTAAGCTTTTCGGGGGTAAATCTCAGTGAGATTGTTGGTTTAAAATAGTGAGTCAATCAGCTTTGGTTTCATAGAAACCACCCCACCTCTCAGTAGCTCAAAATAACATGGTTTAACCTTGACCCTGGCCACACATTAGGGGGTCCATGTGTCTCTCCTCTCCTAGCTGGATCATATTAGCCTCTTCCAATACTCTCTGGAAGCCAGAAGGAACAAGCCAAATCATGTAAACACCTTTGAAATCTAACTGTGTCAAATTCACTAACATCCAATTTGCTAACAATGAAAATAGACCAAGATGTGTCACATGACCAAGCTAAACATGAATTAAGCTGAACAGCCTCTCAATACCTCCCTCCCTGGAAGTACGGGAAGAGACTGAATATTTCTGAACAATAATCCAAGTCACAGCAAGTACAAAGTCTCACTTTTGTCTTGGTTATGAACAGCCCAGCGATGGGTGGTGCTGCCCGAGGACCACCGGGCCCCTGAAGTTGCCCCCCACATGCCTCGGTCTCTGGGGGAAGCCAAGGGTGCAACACGGAGCGGCTGCCCCTCCCCGGTGTCTGTGGGGCCTCCGCCTCACCCGTCTGCTCTGACTGAGGAAGGGGAGGCCCAGCTGGGTCCCGTGTGGTGCAAAGGAAAGCAGTGGCCTGTGGTGGAAAGAACTGGGACTTTGCTGTCAGAGAACCACGGGCTGAATTTCAGTTCACCTGAAACTCAGCTCACCACCTCACCTCAGTGACGGTGGAAAACACAATCACTAGGTGAGTCTCTGTCCTAAATGCAACCTGGAAATAATATCCTCGTGAGAACAAATTTACCTTGTAACTGATGTGTCTGGCACGGTATGGGGCCCAGGGGAGGTGCTCAGTGGGCCTGAGTTCTCCTCCTCCTGAGGGAGGAGGCCGTGAAAGGAGTGAGGAGAATAAGTGATGCTAGAGACAACCATTTGTCTCTGGATTATTTCCTTGCCTGGCGCTCAATTCTGGAACTGTTGCTTTACTTTTAATGTGCTTTTGTCTCTTCAATTACATTAAACGGATTTTGGAGGAAACGGTCTCCTTGAACGCTCTGGGTCTCACACAGTACCCAGCCGTGTCACCCTTGTGAGGAGGAGTCGGGAGAGGAGGAGGAAGAGGTTTCTGTCAGCCTCACCCCTGCCACCCCGAGCTCTCACTTTCTTCTTCTGGCTGTCTTCTGCTCATCTCTAGAGTGGAGATGGGGCTCTCGCCTCTACAACTGTGCCTGACACATAGTACAAGTTCAATGAAAATGCTTCGGGTAAAAAGATAATCCCTATTCACTCCAAAAGCTTCAAAAATTCTACAATAAAGTTGGCTTAAAGCAGAGAAATAAGTGGCTGAACTTTTAAAAAATAAAATGTATTAAACATTATTTCCAATGGTACATCATCAGATTTCATATCCCTTCTTCCCAGAAAAATAGTAATTTGAAACAAATGAAATCCTATTTGCCACATGACAAGATTCCTCTTGAGGTCACTTGTGATTTCTATTTAGCCATGAAAACAAAATCTACTCAGGCAGACACCCTTCTAAATTCACCATGTTGACAAAACACCCAACTGCAGTATACAGGTTGGTTATTTAGTTTGCTCAGTGATTTATAGCTTTTATATAATAACTCAGCAAACCTGTTGGAGGTTGAATAACTTTCATGGGTTCCCCATTGACTCTCAATGATGACAATTCCTGCATCAGCCAAAAATACATTTATCACTGAAACACAGGAATATTGTTTGTTAGTTTCCCCTAAATTGCCTGTAAACCTAATTTTGTGATAGAAACTGAATCTACCTAAACATCTTGAACTATTAAAGTAGTCAGAGGAGTGAGGCCAGATTTCTGTTGTGCTTTCTCATGGGATTCCCGGAGGATGTCTTATGGATTTAGTCAGTGTAGCTATTTTTATCATTTCTGGCACCAATTTATCCTGGGAAATGTTTCTTTCACTCCCATAAGAAACCACAAAGAGTTTTGAAGAGATGAGGGATGATGCATTTCTACTCTCTCTCTCCCTAATCTGTTGTTTTGAGAAAACATTTTATAAATTTCTTTTAGACCCACAGGACATCTCTAGTTGTCCTAAGCTGGATGTGGACCATGGGATCTGGAGTCATGGCTCTACTTGGGCAACTTACTTAACCTTCTTGTTGCTCATTATCTTCATCTATAAGATGGAAATTAGAATTACTCTATGGAAATTAAATGAGTTGCTATATATTAAGGGTTTACAGTAGTACCTAGTACCAGTAGGCACTATGTAATTACTTGCTACCATTTTTATGTCAATGGCATTTTTCCTGGTTTATTGTTTATACTCTGTTGTTTGGGTCTGAATACCACCATGATTGGGGTTTCCCAGGTGGTGCTTGTGGTAAAGAACCCACCTGCCAATGCAGGAGACATGAGACATGCAGGTTCAATCACTGGGTTGGGAAGATCTCCTGGAGGAGGAAATGGTAATCCGTTCCAATATTCTTGCCTCAAGATTCCCATGGCTGGTCAAGCCTGCCAGGCTATGGTCCATAGAGTTGCAAAGAGTTGGATATGATTGATGCAACTTAGCACGCACACACCACTGTGATTACAAGCTGATCGACTTCTTTCTTTTTGCCTTCTCACCTTTCATCTGTTTTTAGAAAAATCTATTCAAAATTGGAAAAAAAATCTTTAATAAAAGCAGTTCATCAGGCAGGGAGGAATTTCTAAGCTGTCTAGAGAGGTTACTCTCTTCTTCCAGCTTTGTTGCCTTTTATGTTTTCCTTTGGGCAGCAGGCTCATTTTGAAATTGTAAAGAGTTGTGAAGCTCTGGTCTTGCATTAAAATAATTTCTGATGCATCCAATTTGCATGTTGAAAGCCATCTTTCCAGAAACACAAAGCCATCATTTGGGGAAAATAATCGCTTCTCCAATTTAATGTCAGTGAAGAATTTCTTGCAGCAAGAATGAAAAGCAAGGTTAGAAAATGCATCAGATAAGAAACTAAAAATGATCAGATTTTATTTATAATGGGATTCACAATGTATTAGGCACCCTTGGGGTATCATCGTGTGTTCTTTTCATTAATACCTCTTATGTGTTCTGTTGTCTTTCATTAAGATGTCTCATTTCTCTCTTCCTGGAGAATCAAGGCAGGAATTTAAACTTCCAGGGCACAGCAATAAACCACCTGTTGTACAGATGCTTCGTGTTATTGGGTGTGAAGGCAGATTGGGAATAAAAGAGATGCAATATTTTTAAAATTGGGGTGTTATAAATTGGGTCAAATGTTTGCCTTTAAAAGTTCTGTCTCAGGATGCAAATGACCTA
The DNA here is from genome assembly GCF_033118175.1 of Dama dama. NCBI lineage: Eukaryota > Metazoa > Chordata > Mammalia > Artiodactyla > Cervidae > Dama > Dama dama. Next base: position 5,264,685 of record NC_083687.1, on the reverse strand, counting down.
TTTGACAAATGTCCTAGGTGGCTTATTAGAATATAGTACAGATTGCCCAGACATTTTGTTAAAGAGAATGGTTTCTCTTGCCAAAATAAAACACCCTTTCTTGTTGTTTATTCACTAAGTCGTGTCTGACTCTTTGCAATCCCATGGACTATAGCATGTCAGGCTTCCCTGTCCTTCACTATCTCCTGGAGTTTGGTCATACTCATGTCCATTGAGTTGGTGATCCTATCCAGCTGTCTTATCCTCTGTTGCTCCCTTCTTTCTGCCCTCAATCTTTCCCAGCATTAGGGTCTTTTCCAATGAGTCATCTCTTCACATCAGGTGGCCAAAATAATAGAGCTTAAGTTTCACTTTAGCACCAGTACTTCCAATGACTATCCAGGATTGATTTCCTTTAGGATTGATTGGTTTGATCTCCTTGCAGTCCAAGGGACTCTCAAGAGTCTTCTCCAGGACCACAATTTGAAAGTTTGCACTCAGCCTGCTTTAAGGTCTGACTCTTTGCAACTTCATGGACCGTAGCCTGCCAGGCTCCTCTGTCCATGGAGTACTTCAGGCAAGAATACTTGAGTGGGTAGACATTCTCTTCTCCAAGTGATCTCCCCAACCCAGGTATCAAACCTGGGTCTCCTGCACTGCAGGCAAATTCTTTACCATCTGAACCATCAGGGAAGCCCCCAAAACACCTTGGAGGAAATTAATATGTCCCTAAAAGCTCTATTACAAGGCATCCTGTGACCTTTGATATGTGGCAGAAATAATTAATATCTGAGAAAAGCATTCTGTTAGGGAAACCACTGACCAAAACCACCTGCTCTGTCCAGGCCTGATAGTAACCATTTGGGTGAGTTACTCTTACAACCTCCTCTTACAACAGGAGGTCCTTTTAATGAACATGGAACTAACAAGCTACCACCAAGGAGAAGAATTTGGAAAAGATCAAAAGGAAAGAGGAGACACCAGTCCATGTGTCCTATGAAACTCCCAGAATCCTCCTCACTGGAATCTATCTTGGTTGAGTGATGTGTGTGCTAGTCACATCAAATTGGCTAGTCAGAGTGATTGGCTAGAGACTGATCTGAGGTGACCTCAGACTGCAACAGCTTGGAGCGGGGCTTGGGTTCCTAGTCAGAGATTGAGGCCAGGATGCAGCGTTAAAAAAATCAAATTCTAGCCACTATATAGGCAGTCATTGACAAGGGCCTGGGCCCTTCAGCTTTGCAGAAAAGAATTTCCACAAAGATGGAAAGTAGTGAAGCAAGTAGAACATTTATTAAGAGAAAAAGTACAGTGTGTGTGGATAGACAAATGGGCAGACTCAGAGGGAGAGTCGCTGAGTCACACCCTTGTTGGTAGTTTGAATCACCTTTATGGGGCATTTCTTCTATGGGGTTGGGATTCCTTTGGCCGATCACTTTGACTTATTTGGTTCACAGTCCATATTTGGTAGATCTCAGGATCCTCCCATGTGTGAACACCCGTTTCTTAGCCAAGATGGATTTACCAAAGAGGTGTATGAATAGAGAACATCCCTTCACTTAACTCCCCTTTTGACCTCCAAGGAGCCTTTTCTGCACATGTGTGCTTGGGGAGGTCTCCTGACTTGGAGAATAAGAAATATGTGGTCTGGGCAGGGCAGACCACCCTCCTCTCTTCACTCTCCCACTGTTCACACCTTGAAGTTTTAGTCCATACGGAATGAATCTCTAATCACTTTACCCTGGGGAAGTCCATCTACTTCCTGCCTGAAGATAGTCCAGAAACTAACTCAATTACCATAAAATCTGAGACTGCGGGTCATGTGGCAGAACAATTCTGGGCTCCTTTACCCTGCTGCTCTCCACCCAGGCTCCCTTTCCTAATAAAGCCTCTTGCATTGTCAGCACATGTGTCTCCTCAAACAATTGATTTCCAAGTGCTAGACAATAGCCCAGTCTTGATCCCTGGAAGGGGTCCCCTTTCCTGCAACAAATGGCGACCTTGGTAGAACTCTTCTGCCCTGCAGCTGACATCCTGATCACTTGGGGTATTCGGGGACCAGCTTGCCCATTGATGAACCAGACCCAGAGGCTGCAGCCAGGACTCTTTTGTCCCTGGTCTCCTCCTGACACGGACAACTAGCCAGAGTGCCCTGACCAGGTAAGGAACAAGAGACTTTATTGATCTGTCTCCTCTTAGAAAAGGCAGAGGAACCAGAGATCAAATTACCAACATCTATTAGATCATATAAGAAGGAAGAGAATTCCAGGAAAATGTCAATTTCTGCTTCATTGACTATGCTAAACCTTTGACTATGTGGATCACAACAAACTGTGGAAAATTCTGAAAGAGATGGGAATACCAGACCATCTTACCTGGTTCCTGAGAAATCTGTATGCAGGTCAAGAAGCAACAGTTAGAACTGTACATAGAACAATGGACTGGTTCAAAATAGGGAAAGGAGTACATCAAAGCTGTATATTGTCACCCTTCTTTTTAAACTTATATGCAGAGTACATCATGCAGCATGCAGGCTGGATGAATCACAAGCTGGAATCAAGATTGCTGGGAGAAATATCAATAACCTCAGGTATGCAGATGATACCACCTTAATGATAGAAAGGGAAGAGGAACTAAAGAACATCTTGATGAAGGTGAAGAGGAGAGTGAAAAAAGCTGGCTTAAAATTCAACATTCAAAAAACTAAGATCATGGCAGCCAGTCCCATCTCTTCATGGCAAATTAATGGGGAAAAAATGGAAACAGTGCCAGGCTTTATTTTCTTGGGGTCCAAAATTACTGTGGATGGTGACTGCAGCCATGCAATTAAAAGACGCTTGCTCCTTGGAAGTAAAGCTATGACAAACCTAAACAGCATATTAAAAAGCAGAGGCATCACTTTGCTGACAAAGGTCTGTATAGTCAAAGCTGTGGTTTTTCCAGTATGGATGTGAGAGTTGAACCATAAGGAAGGCTGAACACCAAAGAACTGATGCTTTTTGAACTGTGGTGTTGAGAAGACTCTTGACAGTCATTTTGCCTTGTGAATTGGGAAATTCTGGTTCTGTTCCACTGGAAGCCATCTTGGGCAAATTCTGTCTAACTGGAAAGATTTTGGCTATGGATCTATAACTAAGAAAGAGTTGATATTTTATTATAACACTATGTGGCCACTATCCTGTATAGACACCAGAGATATTTGGTTTAGGTAAAACTACTGAAAATTCCAAAACTGGTTCTTTTTGCACATAGAGTTAGTGAAAGAAAGCTTGATAAAATTTCTTCTCAGAATTCTGACCCTGAGGGAATAAGTCCTAGTAGGAAAACTTGATTTTCTCTCCCTGTGCCTTGAGACCAAGGCTCACAGGATCACTTATCTAGACTATCTTTAATTCCCGAGACTGAGAGGAAAAATGGGTTAAGGAACTTTTTAAATTTACCTATTCCAACTGTTATTTATAAGTTAGCAAGTTTTATATTATAATACCTGACTCATAACTAAGTTTATAAAAGGGGACTGTAAGATCTCTGGTTGTGTCTGTCTATATGTTATGTGTACATTATCTTCGTTTTTACTTTTGCTTGGTTTTATCAAAATTAATTTGTAAGTGAACTCTGCTTAATCGGATTCAAGGAAATTAAGTACTTATATAAATTCTCAAAAAAAAAAAAAAAAAACAATAGAAGGTAATTGGCCAGAATAATTTCAGGTTCACGTGAACTGGAAAATATTCAATATTAAATTAATACCTCGTATTAATGTTTAAGTCTGTTGTTTAATTAATAGAGATAGATATATAGTGTCACCAATATTAAATATAATACCTTTATTGTACCTAGGTTTGATAGAAGTCAAATAAGACACTATTGTGTCAGTTGCAAATTTGTCAGCAAGAAAAATAACTTGGTATGATGAAATTTTTGTAAGTATATTAAATGCAAGTGAAAAAAGATTTTTGGGTGAACTTTTTAAGAATAATTATGTTTTACGAAGTGAGAAATAGATTTAAGGGACTAGATCTGATAGACAGAGTGCCTGATGAACTATGGACAGAGGTTCATGACATTGTACAGGAGACAGGGATTAAGACCATCCCCATGGAAAAGAAATGCAAAAAAGGAAAATGGCTGTCTGAGGAGGCCTTACAAATAGCTGTGAAAAGAAGAGAAGAGAAAAGCAAAGGAGAAAAGGAAAGATATTCCCATTTGAACGCAGAGTTCCAAAGAATAGCCAGGAGAGATAAGAAAGCCTTCTTCAGCGATCAATGCAAAGAAACAGGAAAACAACAGAATGGGAAAGACTAGAGATCTCTTCAAGAAAATTAGAGATACCAAGGGAACATTTCATGCAAAGATGAGTTTGATAAAGGACAGAAATGGTACGGACCTAACAGAAGCAGAAGATATTAAGAAGACATGGCAAGAATACACAGAAGAACTGTACAAAAAGGATCTTCACGACCCAGATAATCACGATGGTGTGATCACTCACCTAGAGCCAGACATCCTAGAATGTGAAGTCAAGTGGGCTTTAGAAACATCACTATGAACAAAGCTAGTAGAGGTGATGGAATTCCAGTTGAGCTATTACAATTCCTGAAAGATGATGCTGTGAAAGTGCTGTACTCAATATGCCAGCAAATTTGGAAAATTCAGCAGTGGCCATAGGACTGGAAAAGGTCAGTTTTCATTCCAACACCAAAGAAAGGCAATGCCAAAGAATGCTCAAACTACCGCACATTTGCACTCATCTCACAAGCTAGTAAAGTAATGCTCAAAATTCTTCAAGGCAGGCTTCAACAATACATGAACCATGAACTTCCAGATGTTCAAACCGGTTTTAGAAAAGGCAGAGGAACCAGAAATCAAATTGCCAACATCCACTGGATCATCGGAAAAGCAAGAGAGTTCCAGAAAAAACATCTATTTCTGCTTTATTGACTATGCCAAATCCTTTGACTGTGTGGGTCACAACAAACTGTGGAAAATTCTGAAAGAGATGGGAATACCAGGCCACCTGACCTGCTTCTTGAGAAACCTATATGCAGGTCAGGAAGCAACAGTTAGAACTGGACATGGAACAACAGACTGGTTCCAAATAGGAAAAGGAGTACGTCAAGGCTGTATATTGTCACCCTGCTTATTTAACTTACATGCAGAGTACATCATGAGAAATGCTGGGCTGGAAGAAGCACAGGCTGGAATCAAGATTGCCGGGAGAAATATCAATAACCTCAGATATGCAGATGACACCACCCTTATGGCAGAGAGTGAAGAGGAACTAAAAAGCCTCTTGATGACAGTGAAAGAGGAGAGTGAAAAAGTTGGCTTAAAGCTCAACCTTCACAAAACTAAGATCATGGCATCTGGTCCCATCACTTCATGGGAGATGGGGAAACAGTGTCCGACTTTATTTTGGGGGGCTCCAAAATCACTGCAGATGGCGACTGCACCATGAAATTAAAAGATGCTTACTCCTTGGAAGGAAAGTTATGACCAACCTAGATAGCATATTAAGAAGCAGAGACATTACTTTGCCAACAAACATCTGTCTAGTCAAGGCTATGGTTTTTCCAGTAGTCATGTATGGATGTAAGAGTTGGACTGTGAAGAAAGCTGAGCGCCGAAGAATTGATGCTTTTGAACTGTGGTGTTGGAGAAGACTCTTGAGAGTCCCTTGGATTGCAAGGAGATCCAACCAGTCCATCCTAAAGGAGATCAGTCCTGGATGTTCATTGGATGGACTGATGCTGAAGCTGAAACTCCAATACTTTGGCCCCCTGATGCGAAGAGCTGACTCATTGGAAAAGACCCTGATAATGGGAGGGATTGGGGGCAGGAGGAGAAGGGGATGACAGAGGATGAGATGGCTGGATGGCATCACTGACTTGATGGACATGAGTTTCAGTAGACTCCAGGAGTTGGTGATAGACAGGGGGGCCTGGTGCGCTGCGACTCATGGGGTTGCAAAGAGTCGGACATGACTGAGTGACTGAACTGAACTGAACTGATGTTTTACAAATCTCTACTTGAGGATGATCTCCACAGATACTTTGTAATGTGAAATTTTATAGTTATTTAATTAAGCTAAATGATGGAAGCTGGTTGAATAGGTGGATCATTCCCAAATATAATAAGACACTGAAACATCAATTACTGAACAGAGAAACTAGAACTATTTGGGACTGCCCATGAACATATTTGGTACCACCCTGTAAGGTCCTCTATAAGTAAACAAATATTTGCTGGTATATAGGTTCACCAATCTACAGAATGGTAATGTAAAAGACAATAATTGCTTACTTCTTCAGTTCATTTCAGTCCCTCAGTCATGTCTGACTTTGATCCCGTGAACTGCAGCACGCCAGGCTTTCCTGTCTATCACCAACTCCTGGAGCTTCCTCAAATTCAAGTGCATTGAGTCGGTGATGCCATTCAACCATCTCATCCTCTGTCCTCCCTTACTCCTCCTACCTTCAACCTTTCCAGCATCAGGGTCTTTTCAAATGAATCAACTCTTTGCATCAGGTGACCAACGTATTGGAGCTTCAGCTTCAGCATCAGTCCTTCCAATGAATATTCAGGACTGATTTCCTTTAGGATGGACTGTTTTGATCTCCTTGCAGTCCAAGGGACTCTCAAGAGTCATCTCCAACACCACAGTTCAAAAGCACCAATTCTTTTGCACTCAGCTTTCTTTATGGTTCAACTCTCACAATCATACATGACTACTGGAAATACATAGTTTGACTAGATGGACCTTTGTCAGCAAAGTAATATCTCTGCTTTTTAATATGCTGTCTAGGTTGGTCATAGCTTTTCTTTCAAGGAGCAAGGGTTATTTAATTTCATGGCTGCAGTCATCATTTGCAGTGACTTTGGAGCCCAAAAAATAAAGTCTCTCATTGTTTCCACTGTTTCCTCATCTATTTGCCATGAAGTGGTGGGACCGGATGCCATGATCTTAGTTTTCTGAATGTTGAGCTTTAAACCAACTTTTTCACTCTCCTCTTTCTCTTTCATCAAGAGGCTCTTTAGTTCTTGTTTGCTTTCTGCCATAAGGATAGTGTCATCTGCATATCTGAGGTTATTGATATTTCTCCTGGTAAATATTGACCAGCTTGTGCTTCATCCAGCCCGATTTTCACATGAGGTAATCTCCATGTAAGTTAAAAAAGCAGGGTGACAATATACAGCCTTGTCATACTCCTTTCCCGATTTGCAACCAGTCAGTTTTTCCATGTTCAGTTCTAATTGTTGCTTCTTGGCCTGCATACAGATTTCTCAGGGGGCAGGTAAGGTGGTCTGGTATTCCCATCTCTTTCAGAATTTTCCACAGTTTGTTGTGATCCACACAATCAAAGGATTTGGCTTAGTCAACAAAACAGAAATAGATGTTTTTTCTGGAACTCTCTTGCTTTTCTGATGATCCAGTGGATGTTGGCAAGTTGATCTCTGGTTCCTCTGCCTTTTCTCATTCCAGCTTGAACATCTGGAATTTCTCAGTTCACATACTGAGAATTTTGAGCATTACTTTGCTAGCATGTGAGATGAGTGCAATTGTGCGTAGTTTGAACATACTTTGGCCTTGCCTTTCTTTGGTTTTGGAATGAAAACTGACCTTTTCCAGTCCTGTGGCCACTGCTGAGTTTTCCAAATTTGCTGGCATATTGAGTGCAGCACTTTCACAGCATCTTCTTAAAGGATTTGAGATAGCTCAATGGAAATTCCATCACCTCCACTAGCTTTGTTCGCAGTGATGCTTCCTAAGGCTCACTTGACTTCCCATTCCATGATGTCTGGCTCTAGGTGAGTGATCACACCATCATGATTATCTGGGTTGTGAAGATCTTTTTCTATAGTTCTGTGTATTCTTGCCACCTTTTCTTCATATCTTCTGCTTATATTAGGTCCATGTCTTTTCTGTCCTTTATTGTGGTCATCTTTGCATGCAATGTTGTCTTTGTGTCTCCAATTTTCTTGAAGAGATCTCTAGTCTTTCCCTTTCTACTGTTTTCCTCTATTTCCTTGGATTGATCACTGAGGAAGGCTTTCATATCACTCTTTGCCATTCTGTGGAACTCTGCAATGAAATGGGTGTATCTTTCTTTTTCTCCTTTGCCTTTTGCTTCTCTTCTTTTCTCAGCTATTTGGAAGGCCTCCTCAGGCAATCATTTTTCCTTTTTTCATTTCTTTTTTTGGGAATGATCTTGATCACTGCCTCCTGTATAATGTCACAAACTTTCATTCATAGTTCTTCAGGCACTCTGTCAGATCTAATACCTTGAATCTATTTGTCACTTCCACTGTATAATCCTAACGGATTTGATTTAGGTCATACCTGAATGGTCTAGTGGTTTTCTCTACTTTCTTCAATTTAAGTCTGAATTTTGAAATAAGGAGTTCATGCTCTAAACCACAGTCAGCTCCCAGTCTTATTTGTGCTGATCATATAGATCTTCTAGACCTTCAACTGCAAAAGATATATTCAGTCTGATTTTAATATTGACTATCTGGTGATGTCCACGTGTAGAGTCTTCTCTTGTGTTGTTAGAAGAGGGTGTTTGCTCTGACCAGTGTGTTCCCTTGGCAAAACTCTGTTAGCCTCTGCCCTGCTTCATTCTGTACTCCGAGGCCTAATGTGCCTGTTACTGCAGGTATCTCTTAACTTCCTCCTTTTGCCTTCCATTTTGCTTAGTTCTTAGTTTTCACTAGAACATATAGTTTTTAAGAGTTGAGGACTCTAAAGATGTAGTTAAAGTTTATAACAATAAAAATAAAGGAAACATTTCAGCATACCATAGGAAAATAGGATATACATTTTCAGTGAAGAATGAATTACATTTTAATAAGGAAAAAGAAAGTGAATCTGTTGTAGAGCTGGTTCTGGATAGAGAAGATAATATGAAACAGACCAATAAGCCTGAAGAAAGTGATGGAGGGTTAGTACATCATCAGGACTGACTAAGTTTAAAATAAATTTAATGGAATAAATGAATTTTAAAAATAAGGTGGCACAAAATTTGAATTTGACTTTTCTCCCTGATAAGCAGACAAATTTTCTTAAAATATGAGCTGCCTCTGATAAGAAATAAGTTTCTTCACCTTTTCTGTTCTCTATTTGTCTTTGAAATCTTTTGTCACTTTGATTATGTAATTATCTATTGTTTCATAATGACCTGTCTGACTGAATGTTCTAAAAATTTTTCATGTTTTTGCAAAATTTTCCAAATCGAATTGAAATGATATTATTTCATTTTATTTCATTATTTAATTTCATTATTACTGAAATGAACTTATTTACAAAACAGAAACAGACTCACAGACTTAGAGAATGAACTTATGGTTACCAGAGGGACGGACGGGGATAAGTGATAGGAAGGTTTGGGATTGATATGCACACACTGCTATATTTAAAATGTATTATCAAAAAGGACCTACTGAGTAGCACAGGGAACTCTATTCAATGTAATGTGGCAGGCTGGATGGGAGGGGAGTTTGCTGGAGAATGGATACATGCATATGCTTGGCTGAGTCCCTTTGCTGTTCACCTAAAACTGTCACAGCATTGTTAATTTGCTACACTCTAATATAAAATAAAAACTTACAAAAATGTAGTGAAGTTTCTTTGAGTTCTATACCTTCAATGAGCTCCTAAAACATCCCAAAGAGATATATTAAACCAACTAGGAAAAAAAAAAAGAGAGAAAAAAAAAAATAAACCAATTAGGTTCATTTGGTACACTAATTACAATGGGAAGTAATTAACAAATGAATAATAAATCTTCTTAATTATATTGTATGATAAATGACACTAATATAGATATTCTAGAAATTATATGAAATTCCTAAAAATATAGCATGTCCTGACAAAATATTATGTCATATTTCTAGTTATTATCTGAAAGTTCTGTATGTCAGAGTAGTAACCAAGTTTCTTTGTCAATTGCATTGTAATCAGATTTTAAATGTTCCTTTCTAAATCTTTTGTCATTACAGACAGTTCTGGCTTTATTCTAATGCCTTTGCAAAAATGTTTCCTCTTCAAGAAGATTTATATAAAAGATTTTTGGATAAATACAAATTTCTGACTTTCATTTCATAATGCTGAACTGGGTAAGAGATTAAAGAATTCTAGTGGGAAAACCAGGATTCCCAGGTGGCTCACTGGTAAAGAATCTGCCAATGCAGGAGACACAGGAGATGAGGGTTTCATTCCTGCGTCAGGAAGATCCCCTGGAGAAGGAAATGGCAACCTATTCCAGTGTTCTTGCCTGGAAATCCCTATGTATACAGGAGCATGGTGGGCTGCAGTCCTTGGGGTCACAAAGAGTTGGACACAACATTTGACTGTATGGATCACAAAAAACTGTGGGAAATTTTTAAAGAGATGGATATATCAGAACACCTTACCTTCCTTCTGAGAATCTTGTATGCAAGTCAAGAAGCAACAGTTAGAACTGAACATGGAACAACTGACTGGTTACAAATTGGGAAAGGAGTACATCAAAGCTGTATATTGTCACCCTGCTTATTTAACTTCTATGCAAAGTACATCATACGAAAGTCCAGGCTAGATGAAGCACAAGCTGGAATCAAGATTGCCAGGAGAAATATCAATAACTTCAGATGTGCAGATGACACCACCCTCAGAGCAGAAAGCAAAGAACTGAAGAGCCTGTTGATGAGGGTGAAAGAGGAGAGTGAGAAAGCTGGCTTAAAACTCAACATTCAAAAGACTTAAGATCTTGGCATCTGGTCCCATCACTCCATGGCAAGTAGAAGGGGGAAAGTGGAAGCAGTGACAGACTTTACTTTCTTGGGCTCCAAAATCACTCTGGACGGTGACTGCAGCTGTGAAATTAAAAAGACACTTGCTCCTTGGAAGGAAAGCTATGCCAAACCTATACAGCATATTAAAAAGCAGAGATATCACTTTGCTGACAAAGGTATGTACTGTCAAAGCTATTTTTTCCCCAGTAGTCATGTATAGATGTGAGTGTTGGATCATAAAGAAGGCTGAGCTTGGAAGAATTGGTGCTTTTGAACTGTGATGTTGCAGAAGACTCTTGAGAATCCCTTGGACTGCAAGGGGATGAAACCAATCAATCCTAAAGGAAATCAGTCCTGAATATTCAGTGGAAGGAGTGATGCTGAAGCTGAAGCTCTAATATTTTGGCCACTTGATGCGAAGAACTGACTCACTGGAAAGGACCCTGATGCTGGGAAAGACTGATGCAGAGGGAAAGGAGAGCAGCAGAGGATGAAATGGTTGGACAGCATCACTCACTCAACTGACGTGACTTTGAGCAAACTCTGGGAGATAATGGAGTACAGAGGAGCCTGGCATACTGCAGTCCATGGGGTTGTAAAGAGTTGGACACAAATTAGTGACTGAACAACAACAGTGGGAAACCTGATGACTTGATAAAGCTGTTAACAAGAGGATTAGTTACTAAGTAAACTAATGAATATGGTTATAATCTGCTTACAGTTATAAATTGCTTACAGCAATTTGTGAGCAGATTTGAAACATTTATATTTTCTCTCTACCTGCTCCCTCCAGAGACTGAAAACTGTTAGGTTCTCAGCAGTTTTATCAGATAAGTTAGGAAGATGACCTCCTAACAGGTGCAGGGATCTGAAGGTATTTTGTGGATCTTAAAAAGGAAGGAATTCTCTTAAACCTGTAAGACAATAGCTATAACAAGTCCTTGGCATGAATTTCCTGGCCCTGGGAGGGCTTCTATAAATTAAGCAGACTTAATTTGCAGACAAATTAATCTTGATTTGGCTATATTAAAAATGAGGGTGATTTTAAAGAAAAAGAGATGTTTCAATGGATATCAAATTTTAATTCTGCTCATTTGTCACCAAGCTTTATTTCTCAAATAATTCCTTGCTGTTTTGTTATGTTGCTTCAAAATTTAATTGAATCATCAAAATGACACTTTAAGTTTCTTTCTGAAGCTTAACTTAGTAATTTGTCTGTGGATGAAGGTCAGATGCTCCATGATCTGCAAACAGGTTAACACCAGGCTATGGTTATTTAAATTTAAAGGTTCTCTTACACTGGGGACAGTTAAACATTTTAGGGGTAACCGTGCTAATAATACTAGTAAATTGGGCTGGGTGCCTTATGGACAAAGTCGATACATATTTTCCCTTAAAGATAAGGACTGGTACAGAGAAGATGAAGTACCTGGGATACATACATAAGGTTGTACCTAATGCAGCTCTTGACTCAGCTTCTTACTTATGACCTTACTAATACTGTTGCTCTACTGTTTTTTATATTGCCTCTTTTACAAAACTGTTATTTTTTACATTACCAAATGTGTGATTGAACGTTTGACGAAATGATGATATATAGTTCCATATGAGATAAGTGATTCTAATAGTGTGACTCTAGATATGGGAAGAAACAGTAAGGGGGAATATTTTCTTAGACCACAAGAGACTAGTAAGATAGGTAGGTGGTCTAGAGACTTTTGACTGCTGTTAATAAGGGCTATTAATCCAGTAGCAGCACATTGAGTGGCCTGTCAGTGAAATCTTTGCCAGACCTCAAAATGAGTGTTTCTAGCACCATGGAATGAAAAAATTGCCACTAAATGCCCCCATATCATGGTCAAATTTATGACCTTGAATGGGTCCTGCCAACTGAAAATTAGCACTTGCCATCTGCCTCTGCTAGGATTAAGTTAACAGCTACTGCCGCCACTGAAAGAAGTTCAGGGTGGAAATCAGGAATGAGGCACTTTGTCCTCTGGGTAAAAAATGGCAGAACAAACCTTCAGATAGATACTTTCAGGAAAAGATTTTATGAGCCCAAATTCTTGCATCTTCTCATATCGAGAGCAGCACTAAATTATTACCAGTGACATCTGCTTTGGTTATTAAGGAGAAAAACTACAATTAAAAGTGAAATGGAGCAGCTGTAGTTCAGACATCCAAGGAAATAACTAAGTGATACTATGGGGGTGATTTCAGACAAGGTCTTATTTGCTAAGAACTTGAATTTCCTGAGCTGTGTCAGACTTAACTGCCACCAGCCATTCTCAAAACAATGTCTGCCAGCAGTTGGAACTTTACTTTTTAAAGGTTTCTTCTTGTAACTAGAACATTTTTAGACAATGACATTGCTTTAGATCATACATTAATGGAAAGAATAGACATAATCTGTTGCTGCTGCTGCTGCTAAGTCGCTTCAGTCATGTCTGACTCTGTGTGACCCCATAGATGGCAACCCACCAGACTCCCCCGTCCCTGGGATTCTCCAGGCAAGAACACTGGAGTGGGTTGCCATTTCCTTCTCCAACATAACCTGTTACTTTCGTCTAAGTCAGTTTTAACTTTTAATGTGGTATTAACACAAACATAACCTGTCACCTTTGTGTTAATACCACATTAAAAGTTAAAAACGACCTCAGTTCAGTTCAGTTCAGTCACTCAGTCGTGTCCGATTCTTTGCGACCCCGTGAGTTGCAGCATGCCAGGCAGGCCCCCCTGTCCATCACCAACTCCCGGAGTCTACTGAAACTCATGTCCGTCAAGTCAGTGATGCCATCCAGCCATCTCATCCTCTGTCATCCCCTTCTCCTCCTCACCCCAATCCCTCCCAGCATCAGGGTCTTTTCCAATGAGTCAGCTCTTCTCATCAGGTGGCCAAAGTATTGGAGTTGCAGCTTCAGCATCAGTCCTTCCAATAAACACCCAGGACTGATCTCCTTTAGGATGGACTAGTTGGATCTCCTTGCAGTCCAAGGGACTCTCAAGAGTCTTCTCCAGCACCACAGTTCAAAAGCATCAATTTTTCGGTGCTCAGCTTTCTTCACAGTCCAACTCTCACATCAATACATGACCACTGGAAAAACCATAGCCTTGACTAGACAGACGTTTGTTGGCAAAGTAATGTCTCTGCTTTTTAATATGCTATCTAGGTGGTCATAACTTCCGTTCCAAGGAGTAAGCGTAAAACTGACTTAAATGAAAGTAAAGAACTGGCTACCTGGCTACACATCTCCCCAAGGTGCAAGATCCAGACTGGATTTCAGGCTTATTCTGAATTCCTCAGGGAATGAGATTTATTTTATCTATTAAAATTCCAGTTGTCACCTCTCCAACTGCTTCTATTTAGGTCTGTTACACCAAAATGGCAGACCAGGGGATTGAGATTTTAATCATACATTACTCAGATCCAGGACTTGGGACTTGGAAATATTTGCAATTCAGTGTCTATTCTTCAAATTGAGGCAGGATTATGCCCCATTTTATCAGGAAGAGTTGTTGTTGCCCACTTCCTAAAATCAAAACAGAATGACTCTATGGGACTTTGTAGTACAAGTTATTTGTGTCCCCTCTTTCTTGTTTGTAGGATATAGCCCTCAATCAGCCTGCTTAACCTTCTCTGAGTTCCAAAGGGCAGACTCAAACAATTGCTAATCATAGAAGGGAGGAAATGAAAACAGGGGAGGAGCAGTCAAGTGATGGTACAGCCCTGGGACAAGGTCCTGGTTCCTACTCAAGGAATATGCTTAACAGTATCTTTGATGTAGAAAACCCTAAAGACTCCACCAGAAAATTACTAGAGCTAATCAACGAATATAGTAAAGTTGCAAGATATAAGTTTAACACACAGAAATCCCTTGCATTCCTATACACTAACAATGAGAAAACAGAAAGAGAAATCAAGGAAACAATACCATTCACCATTGCAGCAAAAAGAATAAAATACTTAGGAGTATATCTACCTAAAGAAACAAAAGACCTATACATAGAAAACCATAAAACACTGATGAAAGAAATCAAAGAGGACACAAACGGATGGAGAAATATACCATGTTCATGGATTGGAAGACTCAATATTGTGAAAATGGCTATACTACCCAAAGCAATCTATAGATTCAATGCAATCCCTATCAAGCTACCAACTGTATTTTTCACAGAGCTAGAACAAATAATTTCATGATTTGTATGGAAATACAAAAAACCTCGAATAGCCAAAGCAATCTTGAGACAGAAGAATGGAACTGGAGGAATCAACCTGCCTGACTTCAGGCTCTACTACAAAGCCACAGTCATCAAGACAGTATGGTACTGGCACAAAGACAGAAATATAGATCAATGGAACAGAATAGAAAGCCCAGAGATAAATCCACGAACCTATGGACACCTTATCTTCGACAAAGGAGGCAAGAATATAGAATGGAAAAAAGACAACCTCTTTAACAAGTGGTGCTGTGAAAACTGGTCAACCACTTGTAAAAGAATGAAACTAGAACACTTTCTAACACTATACACAAAAATAAACTCAAAATGGGTTAAAGATCTAAATGTAAGCCCAGAAACTATAAAACTCCTAGAGGAGAACATAGGCAAAACACTGTCCGACATAAACCACAGCAGGATCCTCTATGACCCACCTCCCAGAATATTGGAAATAAAAGCAAAAATAAATAAATGAAACTTAATTAAACTCAAAAGCTTTTGCACAACAAAGGAAACTATAAGCAAGGTGAAAAGACAGCCTTCATAATGGGAGAAAATAATAGCAAATGAAGCAACAGACAAAGGATTAATCTCAAAAATATACAAGCAATTCCTGCAGCTCAATTCCAGAAAAATAAATGACCCAATCAAAAAATGGGCCAAAGATCTAAACAGACATTTCTCCAAAGAAGACATACAGATGGCTAACAAACACATGAAAAGATGCTCAACATCACTCATTATCAGAGAAATGCAAATCAAAACCACAATGAGGTACCATTACATGCCAGTCAGGATGGCTGCTATCCAAAAGTCTACAAGCAATAAATGCTGGAGAGGGTGTGGAGAAAAGGGAACCCTCTTACACTGTTGGTGGGAATGCAAACTAGTACAGCCACTATGGAGAACAGTGTGGAGATTCATTAAAAAACTGGAAATAGAACTGCCATATGACCCAGCAATCCCACTGCTGGGCATACATACTGGGGAAACCAGAATTGAAAGACACACACGTACCCCAATGTTCATCACAGCACTGTTTATAATAGCCAGGACATGGAAGCAACCTAGATGCCTATCAGCAGACAAATGGATAAGAAAGTATGGTACATATACACATGGAATGTTACTCAGTCATTAAAGATAATACATTTGAACCAGTCCTAATGAGATGGATGAAGCTGGAGCCCATTATACAGAGTGAAGTAAGCCAGAAAGATAAAGACCAATACAGTATACTAATGCATATATATGGAATTTAGAAAGATGGTAACGATTACCCTATATACAAGACAGAAAAAGAGACACAGATGTATAGAACAGACTTTTGGACTCTGTGGGAGAAGGCAAGGGTGGGATGACTTGAGAGAATAGCATTGAAACATATATATTATCAAGTGTGAAGCAGATAGCCAGTCCGGGTTGGATGCATGAGACAAATGCTCAGGGCTGGTGCACTGGGAAGACCCAGAGGGATGGGATGGGGAGGGAGGTGGGAGGTGTGTTCAGGATGGGGAACACATGTAAATCTATGGCTGATTCATGTCAATGTATGGCAAAACCCACTACAATATTGTAAAGTAATTAGCCTCCAACTAATAAAAATAAATGAAAAACAAAACAAAACAAAACAAAAAACAGTATCTTTGAGTTCTTCTGCAGAACTGGGGCCTCCAACCTAGTGGAGGATGGTAACTTTAGGCTAAGTGCAAGGTTCCTGGAACACCACCTTGTTACCTCAGCACCAACCAATCAGAAGAAATTCACTTATCTTGCAGCCCTCACTTCAAATTTGGCTTTCCTTTTCTGGACCCAGTGATGATCATCCTGTTAGGCCTCCTGTTTGACCCCTTTCGGTTTCATCTCCAACAGAGGCCATCAGTTTCAGGCGAAATTGCTGTTACTATGAGGGTAAATGCTATTTCAGCCACAGAATAAAACTCAGTTTAGATCAGGTGCAGAGAGACTTCTATTCCACTAGGCCGACTATGCCCACTCTCAGCAGGAAGTAGTGATAGAAGAAAGAGACCTCCACTTCAGTTCCTGAGAAGTATCTTGAGTGTGAAGTCTCTCAGGGAGACGTTGTCAGGGAAAGCACTGACCAAAACTGTCCACCCTGGCCAGGCCTGATAGTGAGAGGGTAACAGGCAGGAAGGCCAGGGGTCTCCAAACAGAGGAAATAGGCTGCAAGTGCCAGACATTTTTATCTCTCTTAAGTGGCAGGAGGAAACAAACCAGCAATATATATTTTTTCTTCTCTATACAAATTTAAAAGGAGGTTTCTTTTAAAATGCTGTGTTGCCATGACACCTGGTTTCACCTGAAGCTAACTACTCTCAAACCTTGAGTTAACCAATACATTTCTTTTTCTTATAGAAATGTTGTCTTAAGCTATGTTAATGTGCTATGCATTTACCCCAGACTCTAAGTTCCGCCAAATGGCCTAACCTACTTACTCAGATATTGTTCCCCTAATCTATGTAAACAAAACTATTTGTTGGTAATCTGCCCTTCTACAAGATTCAAGTCAATCGTTTTATGGCCAGGGATGAATTATCTGGTGCCGTTCTAAATTCTAAGACATTCCTTTCTTTTCATTAACAGACTGTGAGTGACTATATAACTTACAGCTGAAGACTAGGAGGCGGGTACTCTTTTTCCCCCATCTGATGCCTATGTCAGAAGCTTTCTCTATCTCCTTTATACTTTAATAAAACTTTATTACACAAAAGCTCTGAGTGATCCAGGTTCATCTTTGGCCCCGGATTGAATTCATCTCCTCCGGAGGCGTCTTATCATTCAGCAACAACCTTTCAGTAGCAACCACTTACCTGAGTTATCTAGCAACAGGAGGTCCTGGAAAGGAATGTGGAACTAACAAGCTACCACCAACCAGAAGAATTCAGGAAAGATCAAAAGGAGAAAGAGGATGCCAGTACATATGTCTTACAAACCTCTCAGAATCATCCTCACTGGAATGCATCTTGGCCGAGTGATGCACAGGCCACAAGTAAGGACCCCGAGTCAGAGTAATT
The DNA here is from genome assembly GCF_033118175.1 of Dama dama. Lineage (NCBI taxonomy): Eukaryota > Metazoa > Chordata > Mammalia > Artiodactyla > Cervidae > Dama > Dama dama. The sequence goes on along the minus strand of NC_083687.1, from coordinate 5,246,680 downwards.
GGCTGGCGACAACATGGAATCTAATCCCATCACCATAAAACCCAGGATGGTGAGCCATGTGGCAGAGTATCTCTCCTAGATTCCTTACCTTGCTGCTCTCTGCCCAGGTACCCTTCCCAATGAAGTCTCCTGCCTTGTCAGTATGTGTGTCTCATCAGATAATTCATCTAGAAGTGTTATACAAGAGCCTAGTCTCAGGTCTTGGAAGGGATCTCCCCCTTTCTGTAACAACTCCAGTTTGGTGTCTATTTGAAAACAAAGGCTAAGTGGGGGTGGTGGTAGATCAAAGAGTGCCTACTTTTCAGGGCACTCCAGTTTTTAAAGTGGAGGAGGCAATGGCAACGCACTCCAGTATTCTTGGCTGGAAAATCCCATGGACAGAGGAGCCTGGCAGGATACAGTCCATGGGGTCACAGGAGTCATACATGACTTAGTGACTGAAACACCACCAACACCAGTGTTTAAAGACTGTTGAAGTAATTCAGTTTGAAAAAGCCCCCAAACATAAATATTGTCCCCATTAGTTTGATGGAATGCAGAAATGTTCCTGTTCTTCTATTCACTGATTCCTTGCCATAAAATTGAGACTGGAAGCAGAAAAATGGAGATAGAGTCTTGCTTCTTTGGGTGCAGTTCTTATGATGAAATTCTTACTTACATCTCTATGAATGTAAATACAGAAGATGAGAAAAGCAGCATCTATTCTTAGGTAACATGTAGTACTACCTGCTTCTTTCCCTCCATTTTCAATTTTCACAGCCTGATCCTAATCATTTTTCCCCATGCTCTAGCAGAGCTCCTTGTCAGCCCTCCTAAATGTTCTTCCTATCAGGGCAGAGAGATAGCTATTCTCTCCTAAGGGCCATGTCTTTCCTTTTTATTTTTATTCAGATTTGCCTCTCAATTGTATGTGTGTGTGTGTGTGTGTGTGTGTGTGTGTGTGTGTGTGTTTTCTGGTCAGGGGAAGAACTATCAGGCTTAGTTTTAAAAACTTAAAAAAAATAAAGAGAAAAACTCTTGAAACTTAAGAGTAAACTAAAAACTTAAATCCCCACACTCCTTAAACTATTTCTAATATTGACATGTGTATGTTCTGCTTATTGCTTTATGACAAAACAACAACACCCCCCCTGCCTATAAATTTGTGGCTTGAGAAGTGCTTGATCATCTCTCATGACTTTGTGGGTTGGGAATTTGGGTAGATTTTGGCTGGGTGATTCTTCCCTGTAGTGCTGGTGAGGTCACGTGGTAGTGTAGAACCAGCTTTGTCTTTAGGGTCCAAGCCAGTTTCACTCACATTCCAAGAGTCTGGATCCTTCTCCCTCACCAGACAGCCTAGGGTCTCCCCTGATCTCTGCAGTGGGTAACCGGAATGTTACTCCAAGAGCAAATTCCCAGAGGTAGGAGTGGAAGTACCAGTCTAGGGGGTGAGGAAATGAACCTCACTTCTGCTGTCAAAGCAGAGTCTGCCTGGAGTCTCAGAGGGACTTAGCAAAGAACTTGTGGCCATCTTTAGTCTGCCTTAGTCTACCCCTGGGCCACACATTAATTACGCTCCTCTCATATGCAAAATATTCCCTTCTAAGATCACAAAATCTCATTCCTTTCCATCACAGGTTGGCAAATTTTGGCCAGCTGCTATTCTCACTAATCGGGTTTTATTGGCACAGAGCCCCGTCCGTTAACCTGTACGTGGTCCGGCCTGTGGCAGCGTTCATGCTACTGAAGCAGAGTGGAGCATCTGTGCCTGAGCCCTTGTGGCCTGCAAGCCTGGAATATCTCAAACTACTTCCTGTCCATAGAAGGCTGGGGTCCAAAGATGCTTTTTCCTTTCGAGTGGTTTCTGTTCTTTTAATCCAAGAAGATAACATTGCTATATAAACTTTTAAATTTTCCTATGTATCAATTTAAAATAAACTTATTTAGACAAAAACCATACCAACGTTTCTGGGTCCTTCTCTAAGAACACTAGAGGACAATGCCCATAAGATTTGAAAAAGCCCTGCTGCTTAACTGAGAAGGTCTATTTAGTGAACCAGTAAAATTCTTAGAAGTTCCTCTAGGCACACTCTTAAATATTTCTGAGGTCTTAACAAGTGGTCTTGCAGCCATGCCTAGAAATCTTCAGCCTGAAGTCATGTTTTGCTGATGGCACCCTGGGTTTGATCTTCATCTTAAATCTATTTCCTTGGGAATATTTTGCTGGGAGAGACTAAGGATGTAAATTTTTATTTTCAAACCTAGAAAGTCCTGGATTTCTCATATTTCCTCTAATTCTGTTAAAAGTTCATCTGTCTTCTCTAATATGTTGACACAAGAAACTAGAAGCAAATTGGCAGCTTCCGCATTCTTCATTCCAGATCTCGGATTTCTTTAGGTAGCCTTCCTAGTTTTCACAGGAACACAGGTGTTGACCTTCAGACTTTTCCCCACTACATAGTAGCACCTTCCACTCCTTCAAACCCTCACCAAGGGGATCTCCAAAGTCAGCGGCACATATTTCACATTTTTTAAGGGCAGCATCTGCTTTCCAGGTACTACATTCTCACGTATCTTCTATATTTAAATGCAGAATCATGGACATCATTCCCATTTACCTTTTTTCTTCCAGAATTTGATATACTCTCTACTGCACACACACAAAACTTGAAAATTACCCTTTCTTCTTTCTCTGGATGTTCTGCTCTAATGAACATGTGTTCTGAATATCCTGACTGACTTGTGTTTTGTGTTAAAGAATTCTTAAGTCAAATAAGATTGTTTACATCAAAATTATTTCTTAGGTTTGCTTTCTTCTATCTTTTTAATGCTATAACTTGATGGGAAAAATTGAAAGGAAAAAACAGAAAAAATTTAAATATAAGGACAAGAGAAAGGCCACAGGTGACTGACAAGTGTCTTTATCTTTGACTTAGTTTACATGATACTTTAAGAATTGCTTGGTAGTCATATAGATCAGTGGAACAGAATAGAAAGCCTAGAGGTAAACCCATGCATCTACAGCCAATTAATCTGTGGCAAAGTAGGCAAGAATATACAATGGGGAAAAGACAGTCTCTTCAATAAGTGGTTTTGGGGAAACTGGACAGCTATGTGCAAAATAATGAAATTGGAACATTTGCTCACACCCTATACAAAAACAAAAACAAAAAAACACTAAAAATGGACAAAACACTGAAAAGCATAAAACTCCAAGAAAACATAGGCAGTATACTCTTTGACATGTCAGCAATATTCTTTGTATCTGTCTCCTCAAGCATGGGAAACAAAAACAATACTAAAGAAATATGATCTAATTAAACTTAAAAGATTTTTCACAGTGAAAGAAATCATCAACAAAACAGAAAGATAACCTACTGAATGAAAGAAAATATTTGCAAGAGATATGTCTGATAAAGGATTAATATCCAAAATACAACTCAATATAAAAAAAATCAAGCACCCCAAATAAAAAATGCACAGTAGACAAGAATAGACATTTTTCTAAAGAAAATACAAATGACCAAGAAGCTCATGAAAAGATGCTCATCACCACTAATTATTAGGGAAATGCAAATCAAAACCACAAGGAGATATAGCCTCACATCTGTCACAATGACTATTACCAAAAAGACCACAAGTAACAAGTATTGTTGAGGATGCAGAAATGTCTGCACAGTTGGTGGGAATGTAAATTGGTGGAGAACGGTGTGGAGGTTCTTCAAAAAAATTAAAAAGAGAGTTAACATATGATCCACTAATCACACTCTTGGGTATATATCCAAATAAATGAAAATACCTATTCAAAAAAACTGTGTGTACCTCAATGTTCAAAACAGCATTATTTACAATAACCAAGACATGGAAGCAACCTCAGTGTACATTGGTAGATAAAATGCACAGAGATATGGCATGTATATGTAAAATATGAAATATTAGACCCCAAAATGAGATTTTGCCATTTTCAGCAACATGGATGGACCTGGAGGGTATCATGGTTAGTGAAATGTCAGACAGAAAAAGAAAAATACTGTAAATTTTCACATTGTCTAAAAATTACAACAAATGAATGACTATAACAAAATAGAAGTGGATTCACAGATACAGGGAAGAAATTAGTGGTCCCACAGGGAAGAAGAGTGGGTAGAGGGGCAGAATAGAGGGGGGGATTAAGCGATACAAACTGCAAGATATAAAATAAACAATATAGAAGAATTTAATGTACAGCACAGGAACTATAGCCAACATTTTGTAGTAATCTTAAATGGAGTATAATCCATAAAAATACTGAATCACTATGCCGCACACCTGAAACTAATATAGCATTTTAAGTCAACTATACTTAGATAAGAAATGAGAAAAAAAGCCTGATACGTAAGTATATCATGACAAATAGCCACAGCATGGACTTTGACCTTTATTGTTCCTGTTCTTCATTCTCTGATCATCCTCCACCCTAATCAACGGGCAAGGCTGAGAGATTATCAGGTGAGTGTGGGCTCTGTGTCCAAACAAGTAGTTGTTTCTGGGTTGTGAACACTGTTTTATCTCAGCAACAGGTGTTTTTTTAACTGTCTTAATTCACTGGCACCTTTTTTCTCAGCCTCGTTAGGGCGGGGCTTCCTGAGAAGGCTGTGGGGAAGGGGAGGTATGGAGGCTCAAAGTTAGAGGGCAGCAGAAGACGGGGTGTACTTTGGAAACAGTATGACCTGGGAATTTTTCCAAAACATACGCACCTAAACATTCCAGTCAGTTCAGTTCAGTTCAATCGCTCAGTCGTGTCCGACACTCTTTGCGATCCTGTGAATTGCAGCACGCCAGGCCTCCAAACATCCCAATAGGACTCCCTAGATCAGGGAGGTGCTTGTTTTTCCAACAACTCTCCATGGTTTGGTAGATAGGGGAGCAATGTCTTCTCCAGTAACTGGGCCTTAGATTCCGTTTGACCAGGTGATTTCACTTCAGAATTTTCTTAGCTTGTGGTTGGATGCTGGATTTGTGTCAGAGGAACTTTCTAGAACTTTGAAAGAGTTACTTCTTTGGGGGCCTCAATTAGTACCCATCCTTCCTACCTTAAAGAGGAATTTCAAATATTACAATGGCTGCAGATACCTAAAAACTCTAAAGAGACTCAAGGGTCCTTTCACAGGGTGTTTCCCATGGAGAACAGATGATCTGAGTGGTCTGCATTCCCAGTTTGAAATAAAATCATCTCAATGTGACTTTCAGCTGCAGCCCCAAGTGTCTCCACATCTGAGAGGGAGATACTCAACCACTGTGACGGACTCCTGAGGAGGTCTCCAAAACCTACCAGGCAGTTGTTGACTCCTCTCCCTTACCAGGGTGGGGACGGGTGAAGTTGGAGTCTTAAAGATGATGTTTGGGGAGGGCTTTCATAGTTTGGTCTGCCTTCCCTTGGAGAAGCAGAGCAGGAGGCAGGCTTCACATGGTCAGTGGGCCCCAAGGAGGAGCAGATAGGCTTCCCTGGCAGATGATGTCTGCTTGGTCCTGAAAAGTGTCCACTGGGCCATCTGGCAGTGACTGTAGAGAGGAGATGGAGATACAGTGACTGGTAGTGTAACTGACCAGCCCCTTGTGCTCACTTATCCAGAGTTTGCCCGTCTAAGGATGCAAGAGTGATTGCCTTGGGCTGGATGAGGTCAATATGGAAGAGTCAGAAGTGGGATATCTTGGATTTTGCCCAAGAGACTTATGAGGGCAGGAGGCTGAGCTGTCCCCTCGATTACCTAGAGGCTGAGGGGCCAGTGGGGAGCTGAAAGAACTTCAAGTGAGAGACCCAGTGATGGTGGGGTGCAAATGACTTCAGAGAATCTACAAAATATGCTATGAGTGAAAAGCCTAGATCTCAACATCTGCCCAGCCAGACAGCACCATGCCTATAGTACCATGACCCAGAGGAGGCAGAGAGGGTAGTTGGGAGGAAGAGAAGTGACAAGAGTGGCCAGAGAAGATGGTGACACAATATCTCCCTTCCCAGCACAGCTGCAAGCACCAAGCAGGACAAACAGCTGCTAGTGTCGGAGACACAGGAGAAAAGCTTTTACTCTAAATGAAGTCATAAGTTTCTTATTAGGGGGTACACATACACGCTTGCATAAAGCCTTTGACTGTGTGGATCACAACAAACTGTGGAAAATTCTTAAAGGGATGGGAATATCAGACCACCTTACCTGCCTCCTGAGAAACGTGTATGCTGGTCAAGAAGCAACAGTTAGAACCGGACATGGAACAATGGACTGGTTCCAAGCTGGGAGATGAGTACTGCATATTGTCACCCTGTTTATTTAACTTCTATGCAGAGTACATCATGCAAAATGTGGGACTGGATGAACTGCAAGCTGAAATCAAGATTGCCAGGAGATATATCAATAACCTCAGATATGCAGATGACACCACCCTATGGCAGAAAGTGAAGAGGAACTAAAGAGTCTCTCAATGAAGGTGAAAGAGGAGAGTAAAAAAAGATGGCTTAAAACTCAACATTCAAAAAACTAAGATCATGGCATCTGGTTCCATCACTTCGCAGCAAATAGATGAGGAAACAATAGAAACAGTGACTTGGGCTCCAAAATCACTGCAAATGGTGATTGCAGCCATGAAATTAAAAGATGCTTGCTCCTTGGAAGGAAAGCAATGACAAACCTAGACAGTGTATTAAAAAAGCAGAGATATTACTTTTCCCAACAAAGGTTCATATGGATGTGAGAGATGGACCATAAAGAAGCCTGAGCACCAAAGAATTGATGCTTTTGAACTGTGGTGTTGGAGAAGACTCTTGAGAATCCCTTGGATGGCAAGAGATCAAACCAGTCAATCTTACAGGAAATCAACCCTGAATATTCATTGGAAAGAGTGATGCTGAAGCTGAAGCTCTAATACTTTGACCACCTGATGCGAAGAGCTGACTTGTTGGAAAGACCCTGATGCTGGGAAAGATTGAATGCAGGAGGAGAAGGGGACAACAGAGGATGAGATGGTTGGATGGCATCACTGACTCAATGGACAAGTTTGAGCAAACTCCGGGAGATGGTGAAGGACAGGGAAGTCTTGTGTGCTGCAGCCCATGTGGTCACAAGGAGTCAGACACTACCGAGTGACTGAACGACAGCAACAAAATAATATTTGCATTATATCACATTATATTATTCATATATGTGTGTATATATATATATATATGAATTTATAGACTAGTAAAAAAAATCATGAGAATGTCTCAACTGTTTACATGTTTATAGGGACAGGGAAAGAAAATACTCAGGCCCTTAGAGCAGGTTTAAATGGGCAGTGAGAGAAAAGAATAAAGTTATTTTCTGTTGGACCTGAGTCATCATACTTATTTAATATAATGCTTATGCAGAGGACTGAGACATGTAAAGTGCCATGTTATATCAGATAATTTCCTGGTCCCACCTCCATGGATAACATATTGGTTTAGCTACTAAAGTATTTCTCTACCTTTCACATATGTGGGTGAAAGTTGATAGGTATATCTCATTTCAGAAACTCTACCAAATCCTTGCGGGAGTGAAATCACTGGTAGACACTGAGGGCAGAACCTTTTCCATTCTGTGGACCACACTTTGATTCCCAGTGATGGTCTAATTGTTCTCAGCTAATACCTGAGGACAGGGGCCCGAATGGTCTTTTCGTTTGGCCCAATATCCCAGAATCAGTGTCAAGGTAACAGTCTAACATGTTCCTCAGAAGCTGATAACAAATTCTGTAGGAAACACCATTCAGAGCCTGAGAAGTTCTCTCATTTTGGAAAGCTTCTCTCTATTGCCATTTCTAGACACAATATTCATAGCTGAACTCAGCTGGTTACTGTTAAAAATGTCAAATACTTGGGTAAAAGAGACACAGAATTATTTTTCTTTTTGCAGTTTATACTGAGCTTTCTGGAAATGGTCATCCTTTAATTACATGCCAATGTTCCTTAAATCAAAGTGAAATTGTGTGGATGTTAAAAATCAATATGGATCCCACACTTAAAAAAATTGAAAATCTCTGGTTCAAGATGGCAGAGTAGGAGGATGTGCTCTCATCTCCTCCTGTGAGAACACCAAAATTGCAACTAGCTGTTGAACAACCATTGACAGGAGGACACTGGAACCCACAAAAAGAAGATACCCCATGTTCAGACACAAGGAAAAAGCCACAATGAGATGGTAGGAGAGGCACAATCTCAATAAAATAAAAACTCAAACTTGCTGGGTGGGTGACCCACAAACTGGAGAACCATAATACCAAAGGAGTTCTCCCACAGTCGTGAAGGTTCTGAGCCCCATGTCAGGCTTCTCAGCCTGGGAATCTGATAAAGGGACTGGGAATCGCCAGGGAATCCAACTTTGATGGCCACTGGGATTTGATCACAGGACTTCCTCAGGACTGGGGGAAACAGACTTCACTGTAGGAAGGCACAAACAAGACCTGTGTGCACCAAGACCCAGGGGAAAGGAGCAGTGAGCCCACAGGAGACTGAACCAGACTTGCCTGCCAGTGTTAGAGGGTCTCCTGTGGAGGTGTGGATCAGCAGTGGCTTGCTGCAGGGATGGGGGCACTGGCAGAAGCAGTCCTGGAAAGGGCCCCTTGCTGTAAGACCTCCTGGAGGTCACCACTAACCCTACTGCAGAGCCCATAGACCTGAGAGCTTGTCTCCTCAGGCTAGACGACTAACAGGGAGGGAGTACAGCCCCAACCATTAGCAGACACTTGGATTAAGGCTTTACTGAACACAGCCCTGCCCACCAGAGCAAGACCCAGTTTTCCCCACCACCAATCCCTCCCACCAGGGAGCTTACACAAGCCTCTTAGCCTCCTCCATCAGGGGGCAGACAGAAGAAGCAAGCAGAGCCACAATCCCACAGCAGCTAGAACAAAAACCACGTTATAGAAATTTATTCAGGACGACAAAGCAGAAAGTTATGTCCCAGATGAAGGGACAAGATAAAACCCCAGAAAAACAACTAAATGAAGTGGAGATAGGCAATCTTCCAGAAAGAGAAATCAGAATAATGATAGTGAAGATAACCCACGATCTCAGGAAAACAATGAAGAAGATGCAAGAAATGTTTACCAAAGACCTAGAAGAACTAAAGAACAAACAGGATGAATGCTACATTAGAAGGACTTGATAGCAGAATAACTGAGGCAGAAGGATGGATAAATGACCTGGAGGGTAGAATGGTGGAAATCATTGCCACAGAGCAAAATATAGAAAAAATAATGAAAACAAACAAACAAACAAACATGAAGACAGCCTAAGTAGACCTCTTGTTGTTCAGTTGCTAAGTCATGTTTGACCCTTTGTGACCTAATGAACCACAGCATGCCAGGCTTCCCTGTCCTTCACCATCTCCTGGAGTTTGCTCAAACTCATGCCCATTGAGTCGGTGATACCATCCAATCATCTCATCCTCTGTTGTCTTCTTCTCCTCCCACCTTCAATCTGTCCCAGCATCAAGGTGTTTTCCAAAACGCCAGCTCTTCGCACTAGGTAACTAAAGTATTGGAGCGTCAACTTCAGTATCAGAGACCTCTGAGACAACATTGAATGCATCAACATTTGCATTAAAGTGGTACCTGAAGAAGAGGAGAGAGGATCTGAGAAAATATTTGAAGAGATAATAGCTGGGAACTTCCCTCACATGGGAAAGGAAATAGTCAACCAAGTCCAGGAAGCACAGAGTTCTAGGTAGGATAAACCCAAGGAGGAACACATTGAGACAGATAGTAATCAAACTGACAAAAATTAAAGACAAAGATAAAATATTAACAGCAACAAGGGGAAAATGACAAATAATATAAAAAGGAACTCCCATCAGGTTATTAGCTGATTTCTCAACAGAAACTCTACAAGCCAGAAGAGAATGGTATGATATATTTAAAGTGATGAAAGGGAAGAACCTACAACCAAGAATACTCAGCAAGACTCTCATTCACATTTGACGGAGAAATCAAAACTTTCCAGACAAGCAAAAGTTAAGAGAATTGAGCACTACTAACCAGAGATCAAATTGTCAACATCTGCTGGATCATCGAAAAAGCAAGAGAGTTCCAGAAAAACATCTATTTCTGCTTTATTGACTATGCCAAAGCCTTTGACTGTGTGGATCACAATAAACTGTGGAAAATTCTGAAAGAGATGGGAATACCAGACCACCTGACCCACCTTTTGAGAAATCTATTTGCAGGTCAGGAAGCAACAGTTAGAACTGAACATGGAACAACAGACTGGTTCCAAATAGGAAAAGGAGTTCATCAAGGCTGTATATTGTCACCCTGCTTATTTAACTGACATGCAGAGTACATCATGAGAAACGCTGGGCTGGAAGAAGCACAAGCTGGAATCAAGATTGCCGGGAGAAATATCAATAACCTCAGATATGCAGATGACACCACCCTTATGGCAGAGAGTGAAGAGGAACTAAAAAGCCTCTTGATGACAGTGAAAGAGGAGAGTGAAAAAGTTGGCTTAACGCTCAACGTTCAGAAAACTAAGATCATGGCATCTGGTCCCATCACTTCATGGGAAATAGATGGGGAAACAGTGAAAGCAGTGTCAGACTTTACTTTTTTGGGCTCCAAAATCACTGCAGATGGTGATTACAGCCATGAAATTAAAAGACGCTTACTCCTTGGAAGGAAAGTTATGACCAACCTAGACAGCATATTAAAAAGCAGAGACATTACTTTGCCAACAAAGGTCTGTCTACTCAAGGCTATGGTTTTTCCAGTGGTCATGTATGGATGTGAGAGTATGACTGTAAGGAAAGCTGAGCACTGATGAATTGATGCTTTTGAACTGTGGTGTTGGAGCAGACTCTTCAGAGTCCCTTGGACTGCAAGGAGATCCAACTAGTCCATCCTAAAGGAGATCAGCCCTGGGTGTTCATTGGAAGGACTGATGCTGAAGCTGCAACTCCAATACTTTGGCCACCTGATGTGAAGAGTTGACTCGTTGGAAAAGACCCTGATGCTGGGAGGGATTGGGGGCAGGAGGAGAAGGGGATGACAGAGGATGAGATGGCTGGATGACATCACCGACTCGATGGGCATGAGTTTGCGTAAACTCCCGTAGTTGGTGATGGACAGGGAGGCCTGGCGTGCTGCGTGATTCATGGGGTCCCAAAGAGTCAGACAGGACTGAACGACTGAACTGAACTGACTGAATCCAGCTTTGGGCTTCTCCAGTGGCTCAGTGGTAAAAAGTCTGCCTGCAGTGCAGGAGATGCAGGAAACACGGGTTCGATCCCTGAGTTGGGAAGATCCCTTGGAGGAGGGCATGGCAATCCACTCCGGTATTCTTGCCAGGAAAATTCCACGGACAGAAGAGCCTGGTGGGCTACAGTTCATGGGGTAGCAGAGTTGTACATGACTGAAGTGACTGAGCAAGCACGCAAATCAGTTTTACAACAAATGCTAAAGGAACTTCTGTAAGCAGGAAACATAAAAGAAGGTAAAGACCTATAGAAATAAACCCAAAACAATTAAGAAAATGGTAATAGGATCATACATATGGATAATTACCTTAAATGCAAATGGATTAAATGCACCAACCAAAAGACATGTATGCATGCATTTCCACTTACCACACCACTCTACTTAACCCCCCCAAATTGTATGTAATAATTTTATATTGTTAGGTTAATGCTAACCATTATGGCTTGCAAGTGTAATGCCATTTCATTTTTTTGTCTGGCTATTGATTGTGAAAATAGCCAGAAAACATCTTCTACTATTTTGAATTTTGCTTAATAAAATAATAGGATCATGATTGGTCAACAGAAAATAATAGAATTCTGTATCACTAAAACTACCACTTAGTAGAAAAACCTGTAATCACCTTTTAAAATCAAATGCATATCAGAATTATCTCAGAAGTTTTTGAAAAATATAAACGCTCAGATGTTGCTTTTTATTTCCTGCAAAACTCCAGATGTGTTTCTAATGAGCAGCCATGTTTAAAAACAACTGGACCGTATTATGATCTTTTACTTTTATTTAGTTTGTTTCACTTTTTCTATTTCATAGTCAGTGCTCCTATTTTATGCTTTCCAATTTCCCCATCTTTTAAAAAAAATGTTCTTTCTCAAGCCTTTATCAAGTGTAGTAGAAATATTTTTGTATAGAAAACCTTTTGTATGCATAGTATAGCATGTATATTTTAGAAAACTTATGAATTTTTATCTAGCTAAAACATTTGTGAAATTTTGGTTCCACTTGTTTGACTTAGTATGAATAGAATGCTAGACTCATAATTTATATTTAGTCAAAAATTTTGATATAGTTCCAAAACTTCTAATCCAATTCTGAGAATATAAAGAAAAATTATATTTTAGGAAATAACATGTGATACACTGTTATTAATTGAAGTACAAATTTTGTTCAAAACTTATGTAATTTTATGCTTGTGTCCATTATTTGTATTCACATCTTATGCAAGACTTTACATTGTATTTAATTGCATTGAGCAACTCCAGCAACATGCAACAAATTCTGGTAAATTCTCTTTCCATTTTTGTTCAATTACAAATATTTTCTAATTTTCCTTGTTATGGTCTTTTAGATTTGCCTCTCACTTAAAAGTGCACATTTAATTTATAAATGCATGGGATTTTTAAAAGTATCTTTGATATTAATTTCTTATTTAAATGCTTTCTTCTCTGCAATCACCATCTGTGTTTTATCAGTCTTCTAACTTTACTGAGGCTTTCAATGACTTAGTCAAAAATCTCTCATGGTAAATGTCATGCTGCTCTGGAAAATATGTGGGTTATTTTCAAATATCTTTTTATATTGATCTCTAACATAATTCCACAGTAATAAGGGAACAGACTCTGTATGATTTCAATACATTTAGACCTTGAAATTTCTGCACCTGGTCTTATCTCTGGATATGTTCCAGTGTCTCCTAGTTTATAGTCTATGGTAACTCAAATAGAATTTGTATCCTACTGTTGTGTGACAATTGTATAAACTTTAATTATGTCTAATTGGTTCATAATGCTTTTCTGGTCTACTATATTCTTCTACATCTCTGTTCATTCTATTAATTTCTGAGAGCTTGATATTAAAACTCCAACTAAAAATCTTAATTTATCTACTTAAAACAATTGTAATATATAGGGGAACTATGTGTAACTTTGTTCTGTATTTTTCAAGTCTCCTGTAAATGCGTTATATTTTCATAATTAGAAAAATAAGAAAAATTAAAAATTAAAAATAGAACTACTATATGGTCTAGTAATCCCATTTATAGGCATTTATCTCCTAAATTGAAATCAGGATCCTGATGATATTTGTGTTTAAAAGTTTACTGTAGCAGTATTCACAATAGTCAAGAAGTGGAAAAAATGTAAACGTTTATGGACAGATGAATGGATTAAAAAAACACGGTATATGCATACAGTGGAGTAATATTCAGGCATAAAAAGGAAGGAAATCCTATCTTATGTAACAACATGAGTGAACTTTGGGGGCATTGTCCTAAGTGAAATAAGCTAGTCACAGAAGGACAAATACTGCAAAATTCCATTATAGGAGGTATCTAAAATAGTTAAACTCATGGATGCAAATAATAGGATTGTAGTTGCCAGGGGCTGAGGGTGGGGAAAACAGGGCATTACTAATCAAAGCATAAAATTCCAGTCATGCAAGATAAGTTCCTGAATCTGCTCTACAACGTTGTACCTGCAGATAACAATATAATATTGTTAGACTTAATGTGTTAGGATGGTAAACCTCATGTGTTCTTACCACAGTTAAATTACAGAAGAAAACTGTGAAGTAAAATGAAATAAAATGATAAAAAAGGAAAAATTAACATAAATAAATAAGATATTTTCACTTGTGAAAAAAATCAGTATGGACCCCACACTTCCCTCCATAACTCTATAGTGTTGCAGTTTATAATGTGATTTTTTTTTTAAGGGAATAGAGGGCAGGTTTTCATTCCTGAATTTTGAAACAATTCTATCGTCATTAACTTCTTCATTAAAAGGAATGTAAGTTTGACTGACTCTCTGACTTTATAGTCTTTAAATACCAACTCCACCCTAGCGGAGGTATCTGAGGGTTCCGCCCAGCCCCCAGCCTTCTCCCCTGAGAGCTGCACCGCCTCTGCACACGCCTCTTGCCTTTGGCCGCTGCAGACTGCGCTAGGCGTTAACCTCCAGCTGAGCCGGGTCAGTTGAGTCTTTGAAAATTTGGAACCCGGCTGCGGAAATGCTGTTAATTTCTTCAGTTGTCTTGCCTGAGGTGACACGTTCCTGAGCAGAAGCTGCTGTTGTGGGGTGGCCATTCTGAATCACACCGATTTTCAGTTAAGTCAACAAGCTGAGAGACGAAGGGTTGAGACCACACGGACAGAGAGTGAGCGTGAGGCCAGGAGGGCGTTTTCTTGGCCCCTGTCGGCTCCTCCTCCTGGCCTCAGTCCTCTTGATGCCAACAGCGGAACTTCCATTCATGACACACCTCGAGGGCCTCATAAGACTTTCTCCTTTCTGCTCGTTGGGTTCAGTGGGCTTCTGTTATTGGCAACCAAAAAATCAAATTTACTGAGATAGTCATCCAGTTATAAAAATAAACTTCAATGGTTCAACAAATTCATTGGCTTCCATTGTCAACAGCCTGTCGCTTAGAAATTTGCTTCAGCAGACATCTGGGTAATTTCAAAGAACATGCTGCCTACATTCTCTAAATTTCCCTCGTTGTCTGTGTCTTTGTCTTGAAACCCTAGCAGAAAACACTCACTTGTTGTAATTGTAGGAGAACTGACCTTCTCAAGACTGTCGCCAGCCAGCGCTGATGCCTGGCGGGCACCCGGCCTCCTCTGCCCCATCTTCTCCCCTCATCACGCAGGGGCTGGGGGTGAAGGTTCAAGCCCCACACCTCCTACTTGCTGGCTGTGTGTTGTGTGGTAAACTACCTGACATCTCTAAGAGTCAATTTCCAGATACTCAAAATGGGAAGCAGATATTAACAACAATTCTGGATTAACCAAGTTTGAAAGAAAATCCCTAATCACAGTAAGAGCACCACAAGGTTATCTGGCATCGTGCTACCCCGCTTTGAAGGTTGAGGCCAAGCCTGCTCCTGGAGCGTCATCAAGCATCCTCCACCAGGTCAGCCAGCTGAAGACCACCTTTCCCAGCCTCCCTTCCAGGAGCCACATTGCTTATATGTATATAATTTACTTGTGTATATAATTAAAAAACCGATACAATGTACTAACTAGGGTTTAAAAATAAACAAAAAGAAATATATATATATATATATATATATATATATATAGAGAGAGAGAGAGAGACAGAGAAAGTTAATAAGAATTTTAAGATGTGAACTTATAAGTGTCCTAGAAGGTAAAACAAAGTTGTCACATGTTTGCACCCAAACATCCAACTTCCATGAGTGTGACAGTTACACGTGCAGACTGATTCAGGAGTGTGTTGGATGGTAACTCTTTCTAGGAGTTGAGGTGCCATTGACCACATGGTATCCCCACATGGGAAACAACTTTTGGAAAATTCTGAACAAAAGAAAATGTTATTTCCCTTGATTGACAGAAGTTGTTTATATCAAAATCCTTCAAAATGATTTGTTTTCATAGATAAAATATAATTAGGTTCAGATAATAATAAATTTGAAAAAGATAGTTTTACTTACGTGATGCCTGGTGGAATATTCTAAAGTTGTGGGGAAAGTGGGAAGCTTCTCTACTGTGTTAGCTCCACTCACTGGCTGTCAGATGTAGGCTCCTGTCAGTGTGACAAACGAGGCTGCCCTCCCCAGGGTAGGCGCCCCCACGAGAGGCGCTGAGCGGATCCTTGGGGTAACAGGGAGGTGCCCAAGGAGACGCCCGGTCTGGGGCATCCTGCCCAGTGGAATTAAAGGGTTGCAGTTTCCTTCCTCAAGATCTGGTAGGTCTTTGCATTAACTTTTTGTGTGTTTTTTTTTTTTTTTGCTTTATGACTATTTCTCAAAAATAGCATATTCTTTTTAAATCATTTGTACACCCAGCTTGAGAGACATTCCTTACCAATTGTTCTCTTGATTGAAAAGTCCTACTGTAAACCCACAGACCAGAGCAACGCCAGCAGAGTAGATGCATGCAAGATCTCTAATAAGTGAATAAATTATTTACTTTAACCTTCTTCAATGCTTTAGAAGTTACATATATTGCTTTTTATCTTATATGTGGTTAAGTTTTTTGAAAGTACCATTGATATGTTCCATAATTGCCAAAATGACATTTTAATGGTAAAAACTTTTTATTTAAGAGGATTTCCACTTTTTCCTCATTATCTATTAGCTTTTGTTAATAAAATCTCGGAGTTTATATTATTTTAAAAACTTTTCCACTAAGAAACCTTCTGTACTTGACATTTTCCTCTAGTTTTATAGCCAGATTTACAATTATTTAGATATCATATTTTAATTGGTCTCCATGTTCACCTCCTATTCTTTTTTAAAAATATTTATTTTAATTGGAGGCTAATTACTTTACAGTATTGTAGTGGGTTTTGCCATACATTGAACTGAATCCTCCATGGGTGTGCATGTGTCCCCATCCTGAACCCCCCTCCCACCTCCTCCCCATCCCATCCCTCAGGGTCATCCCAGTGCACCAGCCCCGAGCACCCTGTCTCGTGCATCGAAACTGGACTGGCGATCTGTTTCACATATGGTAACATACATGTTTCAATGCTATTCTCTCAAATCATCCCACCCTCGCCTTCTCCCACAGAGTCCAAAAGACTGTTCTATGCATCTGTGTCTCTTTTGCTGTCTCACATACCATTGTTACCATCTTTCTAAATTCCATATATATGTGTTAGTATACTATATTGGTGTTTTTCGTTCTGACTTACTTCACTCTGTATAATGGGCTCCAATTTCATCCACCTCCTATTCTTTTATGCCAGCTTTCCTGTTCTTGAACTGTTAATTATATTTCTTTCTGCTTATCTGCAAATAATTTTTTTCAAGGATACAAGAGTGGCATCTTTCTAGAAACCTTGTATTTGATCACATTAATTGAAAGACCCCTTGGACAAACGTTGATTTCTTAGGTTAAAACCCTTGAATAATGAGTTTCTGAATAAATGAGAGTTGGTTTGAGCGATACAGTATTTTAAAGAATACTATTTCCAAGAATGCTATTATTTACGTTGTTCTAAAATACAAAATTAGGAAAAGAACAGATGGATTTGTCAGGTTTTTAATGTAGAGTAACTCTTTATTGCTAGTCATGAGAAACCCTCCCTACCCTCCCTTTGAGGACCAGATACTTCAGGTATGTCAGAGGGCTTGGCAGTCATTTTATACTTTCATTTATTCAAGCAATACTAAAAAGGTGTATGATTCATCAGCTTTTCTTGAGCAGTTACCATTTTATCTCATAAACATGATTCAAAAGAAGAGGAAATTGTGATTCTTGACATTTGAAGAACTTACTAACTTGTGCAAAAGACATGAAATCCTTAAAATAATTGGAAAGCCAATTACAAGGCAGTGGATGATCTAAAATCGCATATAAGTCATGTTTGTAAAGCGTAAGTCAGATGTTTCTGCTGCAGGTAAAAATCTTTAAATTATCATGTATGCATATAGGTGTGTATATTTATACACACACACTTTATATACATAAGAGTTGTGAAGCTATTTGATTTTACATTTAGGGAATGCCAATCCCTGGTGGCTTGGTGGTAAAGAATCTGCTTGCCAATGCAGGAGACACAGGCTTGATCCCTGAGCTGGGAAGATTCCCTGAAGTAGGAAATGGCAACCTACTGCAGTATTTTTGCCTGGAAAATCCCATGGACAGAGGAGACTGGCAGGCTGCAGTCCATGGGGTTGCAAAAGAGTCGGACATGACTTAGCAACTAAACAACAACAACAAATCTCTGTTTAGGGTATTGAAAATTTAAAGATGATTGAAACTGAGTAAGGCACTCAAGAAACTTCTAGAAAGGTGAGGAAAAGAATCAGCAAGCAGTGAAGGTAAAGTAAAGACCCATTTCTAGTAAATGGATAACACAGTTTCCTGGGGATAGGTGCATCCTGATGCTATTTCAGTGTTGATTAGATGTATAGCTGAACAGAGATTGTTAAATCTCAGGTTAAAGGGAAAATGTCACTGTATTAATTACAGTTATATGATTTCATCAGCACAGAGGAAGTCTTGGCTTTTGACACTGCATCTTGCATATTTGGCATTCAGAATTATTGCTTGACCTGATTTTAATTCAACCTAAAACTTTTTTTGGTAATATTAACTTTTGGGGGCTTCTTGCTCTGCTGGTCTTCAGAGAATAGAACACAGAGATGGCAGAATTGGTAAGCTCTAAGATAGCTTGGATTAGCCCAAATTTTGTGATAGCTAATTGATATGTCAGCTAGGCCCCAGTGTATGCAATTATGTGATTAAACATTATTCTCAGTGTGTTATTTTTTTCATTTATTTTTATTAGTTGGAGGCTAATTACTTTACACTATTGTAGTGGGTTTTGTCATACATTGACATGAATCAGCCATGGATTTACATGTATTCCCCATCCCGATCCCTCTGGGTCTTCCCAGTGCACCAGGCCCGAACACTTGTCTCATGCATCCAACCTGGGCTAGCGATCTGTTTCACCCTAGATAATATACATGTTTCGATGCTGTTCTCTCGAAACATCCCACCCTCGCCTTCTCCCACAGAGTCCGAAAGTCTGTTCTGTACATCTGTGTCTCTTTTTCTGTTTTGCATATAGGGTTATCATTACCATCTTTCTAAATTCCATATATATGTGTTAGTATCTCAGTGTGTTTGTAAGGGCATTTCTTGATAATATTAACATTCATGCTGATAGAGTCATGTAGATGACTTTCCCCAATGTGGCTGGGTAAGAAAGGTCTTTTGCTAAAAATAGCTATAAATTTTAATATTATAAATGGCATATCTTTTGATATAATAAAAACATGAAAAAAAAAAAAAGAGAAAAAAGAACAAAGTTGGAGTAGGAGAGAATTTGTTCCCTATGCCTGACTGTCTTGGACTAGCAGACTGGTTCACTGATGCCTTCAGACTCAGACTTGGACTGGAACCACTGGCTCCCTGGGTTCTCAGGCCTTTGGACTTGGACTGGGGCTCCAGCTCCCTGACTGCAGGTCTTAGGACTTGTCAACTTTCATAATCACATGATCCAATGCCTTATTATCTATCAATCATCTATCTTTCTATGTATATATCTATCCATATATCTATGGATCTATGTATCTATTTTGTTGTTCAGTTGCTAAGTTGTGTTTGACTCTTTGCGAACCCATGGACTGCAGCACACCAGGCTCCTCTATCCAGTATCCTCCAGTCTCTGCTGGAGCATGCTCAAATTCATGTCAATTGAGTTCAGTTCAGTTCAGTTCAGTCACTCAGTCATGTCTGACTCTTTGCAACCCCATGAATCGCAGCACGCCAGGCCTCCCTGTCCATCACCAACTCCCGGAGTCCACCCAAACCCATGTCCATCGAGTCAGTGATGCCATCAAACCATCTCATCCTCTGTCGTCCCCTTCTCCTCCTGCCCCCAATCCCTCCCAGCATCAGGGTCTTTTCAAATGAATCAGCTCTCTGCATCAGGTGGCCAAAGGATTGGAGTTTCAGCTTCAGTATCAGTCCTTCCAATGAACACCCAGGACTGATCTCCTTTAGGATGGACTGGTTGGATCTCCTTGCAGTCCAAAGGACTCTCAAGAGTCTTCTCCAACACCACAGTTCAAAAGTATCAATTCTTCAGTGCTTAGCTTTCTTTATAGTCCAACTCTCATATCCGTACATGACCACTGGAAAAACCATAGCCTCAATTGAGTGGGTAATGCTCTATAACGATCTCATCCTCTGCCACCCTCTTTCCCTTTTTCCTTCAATCTTTTCCAGCATCAGGGTCTTTTCCAATGAGTGGACTCTTTGAATCAAGTGGCCAAAGTACCTGAGCTTCAGCTTCAGCACCAGTCCTTGCAATGAATATTCAGGGTTGATTTCTTTTAGGATTGACTGGTTTGGTCTCCTTGTAGTCCGAGGAACTCTCAACAGTCTTCTCTAGCACCACAATTTGAAAGCACCAATTATTTGGTGCTCAGTCTTCTTTATGGTCCAACTCTCACGTCTGTACATGACTACTGGAAAAACCATAGCTTTAATTATATGGATCTTTGTCAGTAAAGTGATGTCTTTGCTTTTTAACATGCTGTCTATGTTTGTCATAGTTTTCCTTTCAAGGAGCAAGCGTCTTTTAATTTCATGGCTGCAGTCACCATCTGCAGTGATTTTGGAGCCCAAGAAAATAAAACCTGTCACTGCTTCCACTTTTTCCCCTTCTATTTGCCATGGAGTGATGGGACCAGATGCCATGCCCTTAGATTTTTGAATGTTGAGTTTTAAGCCAGCTTTTTCACTCTTTCACCCTCATCAACCGTCTCTTTAGTTCCTCTTCACATTTTGCCATTTTGAGTTCTATTACTTGCATATCTGGGGCTGTTGATATTTCTCCTGGAAATCTTGATTCCAGCTTGTGATTCACCCAGCTTGGCATTTCACATAATGTACTCTGTATGTAAGTTAAATAAGCAGGGTGACAATATACAACTTTGTTGTCCCTTCCCAATTTGGAACCAGTCTGTTGTTCCATGTGAGGTTCTAACTGTTACTTTTTGATTCACATACAGGTTTCTCAGGAAACAGGGAAGGTGATCTGGTATGTATCTCTCCATGTATCTGTGTATCTATCCATGTTTCTATTTTTGTAACTATGTATATATGCATGTATGTATCTATCTACTTAAGTGTCTTTCTGTCTGGCTATCTATTTATCTACCTATTATCTCCTATTGTTTCTCTTTCTCTGGAGTATCTTGACTAATAAAACTTTTGCTACAAAGAGTGTTTATAGGGAAACAGAATTTTAAGGTGAATTGGTTCTGAAAATTGGCTCTCTGCACTGATTAATTTTAAAGACAGTAGTGACTCTTTCTGGTACTAAAGAGATCACTGAGTCCCTGCCCTGATTTGGCAGTAGAGATATGAAAACCATCAACATTGGGTACTCTTCACCAACCACTTCTACCAAACAAAAAAAAGGATCTACATGATTGTGTATATGACATTTTTCAGCGTTTTTTGGCAAACTAATGAGTATATTGAGATTGACTGGTTGCTCCTGTTGTTGCCGGATGAAGAGAGGAAAGAAAAGGATGAGCTCAAGGATGGAATTTGACAAAGATCAGTGTCCCAGAAGCCCGTAGCCTAGTGCCCAAGGTGATGCTTGTACCAGGTTCTGTGAGCAGTTATTTGGAATTGTCGCAATGATGCAAAAACATGGGACTGTATCAGCCTCTTTAAGGGTAAGGACAAACTTTTTATCTTTGAAAATCTTGTAAGGCTGTGGGCATGGTGCATTTTTACTGGTGTCTACTCAGTAAAGGCTGGCTAAGTGGGCCATGTCCTTGATGATGGGACATTTCTCTTCCTGTTAAGGTTTTTCAATAGCGATAGAATTGTCTGATAGCTGACGAATGAGTGCTAAGGTGCAGTGTTCTGTGGACTAATAAGGTGAGTTTATTTGTACTGATGTGCCTTTCCCCAGGTTAAACACTTCCTTGGGTGGCAATGTTTTTGATTTATAACTGGCTTGACTACTAGTGAGAAAGTGATGTTAACTTTAGGGCCGTACATATGGGGCATCTTTTGTCTCCGTTTTTGACCCAGTTCAGTTAAGTAGGATAATCATGTTAACTAAATCCTCAGGCTGTTATGAAAAATATTTTAATAAAATATCCCCATGCCGGTGCATCCCTTTGGTAATGAATCAAAACTTGGAATAATCTCCAGCTCAGGAGGAGGAAGAAAATTTTCATAGGAAGTTCTGAGATTCCTCAACCCACCCGAGAGCAATTACAATAATGATCATGTTAACAATAATAAAAGCAAAAAACCCCAAGAGCGTTTACCATTATGTGATATTAGAGTTAGAAGTTCTTTGTGGGAGGAGGGTGGTGATCTAATTGGAAGAGGGTGAGGAGGCTGAGAGGCTTGTCTTGTGGTAACATCTATACAGGGCTTTGCCTAAGACTGGGAAATGGCATCTGTTAAAATCAAAGGTGGAAGAGGTGTGTGAGGGAGGAGTCTGGGAAAGGCAGGTCCAGGAGGCAGGAGGAGATTGTTAAGCTGCCTCACTCCCTCTCTTTATTCTCTCCCTCAAGCTGCTGCTTTTCTTTTTAAAATTGAAGAATAGTTGATTTACAATGTTCTGTTAAGTTCTACAGTACAGCAAAGTGATTCATACATACAAACATACATACATACATATATTTTAAAAATATTCTTTTTCATTATGGTTTATCTCAGAATATTGAATATAGTTCCCTGTGACAAGGTACTTCTTGATGTGTGATGCTTTGCCTTTTCAGAACTCAAAATAATTTATTCCCATCAGTATGTCTATTGCAGACATGATTCCTGTGCAAAGGAAGTATTATTGATCTTATAATTTCTGTTCCATGCCTTTGTCTCACAGGATGATGCCCACCTGTGGAAGAGAGAAATGCTAAACAAAGACCCCAATGGTAGGTGATGAAGTTCTTTTGTGAGGTGCCCTTCACGTCGTATATGACCTCGTCTTTTATCAAGCGTC
The DNA here is from genome assembly GCF_033118175.1 of Dama dama. Lineage (NCBI taxonomy): Eukaryota > Metazoa > Chordata > Mammalia > Artiodactyla > Cervidae > Dama > Dama dama. The sequence continues at coordinate 5,224,007 of NC_083687.1, read as the reverse complement.
AAAAGATTGGGTGACAGAGGGTTAATATCCCTTCGTTTATACACACATTCAAAGTCTGAGTATTACACATTAGTGATCAGGGCAGGTTAAATGTGTTCTCTCTGCTGTGGTCATTATAACCATGCGGTCAGTGATGGTCTGAATCTAGAGCCTCCTAAACCAGTCTTGAACACTCTCAGTCATCATTCCTAAAAGTGAAATATTATCTTCTGTGTACATGAGCTCTTGAGAGCTTTCATAGATGTAATTAAGTATTCATAAAAGGCAAGTAACACTTTCAGCTCAAGCTGCATGCTGGTTTGTTTTACCAAGCGTTTGCAAAAGTTCTCCTGATTGATGATTAAAAGTGGGTTAACAATATGGGTTTATTCCTCCTGGGGTATCAGTCACATTTCTTTAGTGGCCTGTGAGCCTCGCCTTGGGGCATATGCTCCAAGGTGCTAGGTCCAGTGTAAAATTCCAGATTTAACTTTATATATTAAGTGTGAATATTTGGTTTTGGATTCTTGAGTTTTGCCTGGGGCACCTTATCTAATTAATCATCCCACAGGTTAAGAAATCCTCAGCTCAGTCTTTTCTGCTTTGTTGAAGGAAATAGAGGTCTCAGTCTGAAAAATAATCCTTATCTGATGTGTCACAACATACAGATTTTAAGATTTAAATACATTTTCTTTTTAAATGTGGTGGCCTTACAATGCAGAACGATGGAATGTTTGCATATACCCACCACTCGCCAACACTGTCAGACAGAAAGGTTAATACTGTAAAGGAATGGCTATTAAATAGTTCTTTTATTTTCCATTCAGATCACATACGCTTTTTCTGAAAGAGACTGCACAGCATGAAGTCTGATATTACAGTAGTGGCTTCAAGAAGCAATAATTGAATACTCCTCATTAAACTGGTTCATAAAAGAATCCTATTAAAACCAATACAAATAATAAAACTTGAAAATGCTACTCTAAATTCTAAGAGGGTGGTGAAGATATGCTACAGTAACAGTCTTCCCACTTGTAGGGTAATTTTGAAAGTCTGAGTTTTTCGAAGCCAAGCAGGCGCCTCATGACTGAATATAAGATGCGTTTGATCCAAGCCTGTGCCTCTTACAGTCAAGCCTCTTAGCACAAGAACTGATCCCTCATCATGCCAGAATGCCCAACCAAAGGGTTGATATCTTCAATCACTCAATTAATAGGTAATTCTCACAGAGAGGCTGGATACCTAAATCCACCAAGTCTTCTTCGCCCCAGGAAAACCCAGCTCATTTCATATGCTCATTTCACTAAATGAGACTTTGGCCAAACTGTATGTAGATGCTAAGTGGATCCAACGTAAGAACAATCATGAAAAAGTTATTTTTTCCCCTTTTAAATCACAGAGATGGCTGCGGAAGGCCCTGAGTGTGCAGGGCATCCAGCTGCCCTCACCCCCCAGATGGTGCCATGGCCTGTCCTCCCAGGAGGGCATGTCCCCCAGCCCCCACCCCCGGCCTGCCAGCTGCACCGCTGCCTTAGGCTGGTCTTTCTCCCCAGCCTCCCCTTATTTTTTGTTACCTCTCTGTGTTCTCCCAAACTTCTTCCTCACTCAGGTTTCACACCTGTTTGTGATCTGGAGATAAAATTGATATGGATGGGCATTTGTGTCTCAGCCAAGGGTGACCAATACATTTCTTGATTATGGATCTCAGAGAACTGGGGTGATGCATCTTGGATGTCTATATGCTCCAGTTCAATAGTTTCTCAGGTTTTCTGACCTGAAAAGCATAAGGGAGTCCTCTACTAAGCCCTTTATCCTCTGAGCCACGCAGTGATTGTTATCACCAACACAATAGTCATTCAATAGCTAGCTGGAGTCTCTGTAGTGTTTCTTCTTGCTCATTTTAATGAGTGTGTTTTGGCTGCCCCTTCCACTCAATGTTTCTTGTACCCTTTTAATGACTCCTCAGCCTTTAGATTCTAGACCAGTGGTTCTCACACTGCCCATGTCAGAACACTGGGAGGGCTTTGATAACTCAGGTTGCTGGACTTTCATTCCCAAAGTTTCCAATTTGGTAAGCATGGGGTAAAGCCAGGGAATTGTATTTCCAATAAATTCCCAGGTGATCCTGATACTACTGGGAACCATTGCTCTAGAAAGAAGGAGTTAAGGGATCCATTGTGAGAGTCAGTTACAATCTCTGCTTTAACCCCTTTCTAGCTGGGTGGACTATCAGCTGACAAAGCTCCTTGAACTTCAGTTTCTTTGCTACTAAAATGAGTTTAACAAAACATCCCTAGCAGGTTGTTAAAAGGAAGAAATGAGATCATGCTTATTAAGCATTTGAAAGAAAAGTTGTTGTGATGGGTGTTTTATTGTTATTGTTTTATTTCTTCTTTAGAACTCAATTTTTAGGACTTCTAATTGAATCATAAAAGATCCTTTAAGCACTCAATTTAGTTAAGGAAAATGTGTGTTTGGAAAATAAGAAAATAAAATCCCTTTTGGAGGATTTTGACAAAATAATGAATTTAAAATTCATCTGGATATTGCCAAAGAGTTTAGAAAGAAGGCTCCTTTTTTGGTTAGTGTTTTGTCCCACCAAATATTAAAGCAGTTTACAATGTCCTGCTAATCAAAACAACATGGTATTGGCTTAGGAAAAGGCAAATAGTTTAAAGATTAGAATAAACACTCATATATATATGATTTCAAGTCAGTGAAGGAAGCATTAAATAACGTTGGAGAAATTAGCATTGATTTAAAAGAGACTTTACTGATTGTTTCTATCACATAAGGATAATTCCAGGATGGGTTTCTAAAACCTAAAATGTATAAAAATTTCTTTCAATGTATGTGATACAGTGTGATGTTTGTATAATTGTGAGGAATAAAAAGAAATAAAGGAAAAAGATATCACATCTGAATTAAATTGAATTTAAAATATCTATTTGAAAAAGGTGTTTATTATGAATTATAAAGGGAAAAACAATAGAGGGAAAAACAACCTGGAAACAATTATTTGAATCATACAGATAAGAGTTAATGACAAACCATCCTTTCAAAGTAATAAAACAAAATACAAAGTAACACAAACACTTTATTCAAAGTAATAAAACAAAATAATGCAACAGAAAAACAGGCAAAATATACCAATAGTCCATTCAGAACAGAAAGAAGAAACATAAAAGCCTTACCCAAACATGGGTAAGATTTAGTATTGTTAATGTTTAACCTGATTGATGGAAGCTGATCATTGCCACCTAATGTTCTTGGAAATGCAAGTTTATGCAAATTTTGGGAGCAAATTAAAAATCACATACATTTGGAAACAGCAAATGTACTTCCAGAAACTCATGCACTAGAACTACTTTCAAGTAGGCACAATAATAAGTTCACAGGAATGTTTATTGAGGCTTTTCTGTTAATATTGAAACATCAAAAATGGTCTAAATGTGCTTCAGTGGGGAAATGGTTGACCATATTCTGGTGCATTCACAATATGGGGTACCATATATAAGATAGGGCCTGAACATCCAGCAAAATGAAAACAGATACTGTGAAAAAACCACCTGCAAGATAAATATAGCAAACATCAATTTGAAAGCATAGTTTAACTTGCAAGAACTTAAGAAATATTCACAGGGGCCAAAAAGAGAGAATTAGAAAACTTGAATGTTAGGCAAGCCCCAGGGTGCTCTGAGGGAGTTCCCAGATGGTCCTAGTGGTAAAGAAGCCGCCTGCCAATGCAGGAGACATAAGAGATGTAGATCAAACCTGGGTCTGGAAGATACCCTGGAGGAGGGCATGGCAACCCACTCCAGTTTTCTTGCCTGGAAAATACCATGGACAGAGGAGCCTGGTGGGTTATCGTCCATGGAGTCGCAAAAGAGTTGGACCAGACTTAGTGACAAAACAACAGGATGCTCTGAGGGCTTTTGTTTACAGCAGCGATTCAAAACAGGGAGAGAGGAAGGCTGGGGCTGGGGCGTGGCGGGGGCTGGGGCTCTGTCCTGGGGCTCTGTCTTGGGGCTCTGTCCTGGGGCTGGATCGCCACTGAGGTAAGAATGTGCTGGAGATTGACATCTGATAGCAAATGGAGAAGAAAAAGACACTCGTCTGTCTCAAACTGGACTCTGGGAGAAAAACATAAAAGAATTCCTAAATGAAAAAAGGCTAAAACAAATCAACAGAAAAATGGGAATAATGAAATTTGCAGGAGTCAAAAACAGTCGAAACTATATGAAAAAATGATCAAATGCACTGGTGATTAGAAAATCACAATGTAAAACAAAAATGTCATCTATCTGTCAGCTGGGCAATTATTACAAATCAGAGGATACCTATTGTCTTAGTCTGTGTGGGCTGTTAAAACAATGTTACAGTAAATGCCACAGATTGAGTGGCTTATAAACAGGAGACATTTATTACTCTCAAGTCTTTGAGGCTGGAAGGCCAAGGTCAGGGTGCAGCATGGTCAGGCGAGGGCCCTGGTCCAGGTCTCAGCCTTCTCGCTCTCACCTCATGTGGCGGAAGGGGCAAGGGAGCTCTCTGGACCTCTCTGAGATGGGCACTAACTCTGCCCATGAGGGCTCCACTCTTATGACTTCAGCCCCTCCCAAAGAGAGCACCTATAATGGGAGAATAAAGTGGAATGACTGCTTTGGACAAAAAAGTGGTAATAACTGGACAATTTTAAGACATCATCTCTTATGGTTCAGCAGTCCATGCCTGCCCTCACACCTTTGAGGAGCTCTCACTCAGGGACATGATGCACTTACAAGAATGATAATAGCATTTGCCACAGCAAAAGTTAGAAACAACCTAAATTTCCAATAAGAGAAGAATGTATAAGCACATTATGGTGGAATCAGATAGTAGACTGGCATCTTGCAGTGAAAATTAAGGAACTAGGGCAACATATACCCACCCAAGTGACTCCTACAACATAATTTTGAATGAAAAGTATAAATTATAGAGGAATGCCTACAATGTGATGCCATTCCTGTAAACTTTATAAACATGCAAACACTACTGGATACTGCTCAGCAGCACATATATTTTTATGCTTGTGGCTAAAATAAATATAAAGAAATGTATGAGGATGATAGATACAAATTTAGAATAAAAGCTGTCTTTTATGGGGATACGAGTAGGTGGTGTTGTTGTCAGGTACACAACATGGAACAAACTCCGTGTTTTCAGGTATATGACCACTGGAACAACTGTCCAGAGGTAAGTAATGGTATAAAAAATGTCAACAAAGCTCAGAATATTTTCAGTCTTCCAAAATAGCAATTATATAGATTATACATGAACCTGAAGAAAGATCTTGATATTATAATAAGACAATACGAATGAGAAGTTTCAATATTTATGCTACATTAAAAAATACAGAAAGAAGCATGTGGGCAAAGATTGAAATATAATATGCAAAAATGTAGGTAATTTTTCTGTTAAGGTGGTTTATGAATAATTAAAATTATTTTTACTATTGATATACTGTATTCTCAATTTTCAATCATTTAAAAAGTTTATCTAAGAATCAATTAAAAAACCTCAAAGACTCTGAGTAGTGATCTGATAACTCAGTAGAAATCGAATAACCTGTGATTCAGAGCTCTTGCTGCTCAGAGCCACCAAAGTACATGAAAGGGTTGAAGCTGCTAAATTGAGGAGTGCATAATTTTTGTTATGGATGAAATGTATGTAGGACATATTTCAGCAACTTTTATGTAAACACGAAATCACTTAAAAATAAAATGTAAAAATATTCACAAAGAAAAATTAAACATGGACCAAAGATCCTAAAAAAAAAAAAAAAGTAGTGAAGAATTATTAAAATACGAGGCATCTTCTAGAGCTTCTATCATTAAACAAATATGATACTGTCCCTCACACCTGTCAGGATGGCTATTATCAAAAAGCCAAAAGAAAGGTGTTGGTGAGGATGTGGAAATTGGAGCTCTCGCACAATGGAAATACAAAATGGTGCTGCCAGTGTGGAAAACAGGATGGAGTTTCCTCAAAAAATTAAAAATAGAATTCTACTTTTGGGTATTTATCCAAAAGAATTGAAATCAAGATCTCAAAGAGATATTAACACTCTTATGTTGTAGCACTATTCATAATATCCAAGATGTGAGTGCAACCTTCATATACTTGGCAGATGAATGAATAAATAACATGTAGTATATACATATAGTGGAATACTATTCAGCCTTAAAAAAGAAGTAAATTTTGTAAGATGGAGAAAGATGTCTGAAACTTGAGGACCTTATGCTAAATGAAATAAGCCATCACAGAAAGACAAATACTGCATGATTCTACACATATGAGGTATCCAAAATAGGCAAATTCATAGAATCAAAGAGTGGCATGGTGATTCCCAGAGGCTGGAGGAGTCACTAATCAACAGGCAAAAAGTTCTAGTTAAGCAAGAGAAACCCTACAGACATGCTTTATAACATCATACTATAGTCAACAATAATGTACTGTGCACTGAAAATTTCTTAGGAGATCTACTGATCTCATGTTAAGTATTTATATCACAAGGAAATATTTGTTTTTGGTTGCACCAGATGGTATGTGTGATCTTAGTTCCCTGACCAGGGATCAAACCTGCACCCCCTGCATTTGAAGCATGGAGTCTTAACCACTCGTCCTCTCAGGGAAGTCCTAATAAGTTTGTTAAAAAAGAACATAATTCTGGCACATGAATAGCTTGACCACTGGAAAATAATAGAAAGTTCAGAAACAGACCCAAATATGTAAAAGAATTGGCTCCAAGAAACCATAGAAAATAGGCATATGATAAAGTAAATTACAATGGAAAAGACTAACTTTTAAATAAATGGTGTTGGAAAAATTGGATAATCTTTGAAAAGGAGAACATAGTATCTATATTCAAACCATGCTTCCTAATAAGCTCCACATGTGTCATCTATTTTGGTGAGCTTGTGATTTGAACGGTCCTCTTTCCCAGCTCTGAGAAAGGGCCCAGATGCAGTGGCATGTGGCAGGTGCTGAGAGCTTAGTTTCTCAGCCCCACTCCCGCTAAACATAACCAGGGCTCGATGCAGTGTTGGGTAGTTCCACAACTTGCACGGAGATAGCATGCGATACCCTGGTACATCTTGTGCCAGAAAAGAGCTGAAAGAGTGAGGGCATGTCAAAAGAACACAGAACAACTGCTTGATGGGTTAAATTCCCAGTCGTGTCTGACTCTTTGTGACCACATGAACTATGCAGCCTGTGGAATTTTCCAGGCCAGAATACTGGAGTGGGTAGCCGTTCTCTTCTCCAGGGGAATCTTCCCAATCCACGGATCGCACCCAGGTCTCCCACCATGCAGGCAGATTCTTTACCATCTGAGCCACCAGGGAAGACCAAGAATACTGGAGTGGGTAGCCTGTCCCTTCGCCAGTGGATCTTCCCGACCCAGGAATTGAACCAGGGTCTCCTGCATTGCAGGCAGATTCTTTACCAGCTGAGCTACCCAGGAAGCCCAAATTCCAGATAATATTGTACCAACTTTGAAAAAAATGGCACAGTAATAGATTATAGCATATTGAATATAAAAAATGACAAAGAAGCAATCAGATCCTGGGACATTTCTCAAGACTGTCACTGACCCACACTTGGGCTTGCTTGCCTCGCCTATGGTAAAGCCAGCCTGTTGACACGGGGGTGTGATGAAGAAAAGTGCAGCTCTCACTGCAAGGCCAAGTGAAGGGAATGGGCAGCTCATGCTCAAAAGACCCAAACTCCTCGATGGCTTTTAAAGACAGTGTGAGTGAGAGGGTCACGGTTTATGTATAATTTTTTAGCAATCCCACTCCTGGACATATACCCAGAGAAAACTATAATTCAAAAAGATACATGAGTCCTTGTGTTCACAGCAGCAGTATTTACAACAGCCAAGACATAGAAACAACTTAAATGTCCATCGACAGATGGATGGATAAAGAAGAAGTGGTATGTATATATATATATATATATATATATATATATACAATGGAATATTACTCAGTCATGAAAAAGAATGGGTTAATGCCATTTGCAGCAACATGGATGGACTTATGGATTATCATACTAAGTGAAGTCAGAGAAAGAAAAATATCGTGTAATATCATTGACCCATGGAATCTAAAACACAACACAAATGAACTTATCTACAAAACAGAAACAAACTCACAAATAAGAGAACACACTTACAGATGCCAAGGGGAAGGGGATGAGGGAGGGATGGACTGGGAGTTTGGGATTCATATATACAAAGTATTACAAATAGAAAAGATAAGCAACAAGGTCTTACTGTATAGCATAGGGAACTATATAAAATATCCTGTGATAAACTGGAATGGAAAAGAATATGAAAAAATGTACTTATTTGTATAACTGAGTCATTTTTATGTATAGCAGTAATTAACAAAACATTATAAATCAACCATACTTCAATAAAATTAAAAGAAAACAAGCAAATTAAAAGGAAACAAAACCCTATTCTCTGATTAGTCGATGGTGAGGTAACGTGATGTTTTGGGAATCTCATTCATCAACCTTCTGGTTCCACAAGTGACTGGGGTCTATGCACTTGTGGACAGTATGCAGTTAACTTCCTCCATCTGATGGGAGTTTCTGCAAAACAACTCATGGATATGGTTCTGGATATTGCTTTCATCCCCTCAGGAGGAACTAAAAGTCTCTGACTTTGTTTTATGGCTAAACAATTATTATTTTGTCTTATTTGACTGTTTTCTTTGTTTATGCATTTTTTTCACTTCTCTGATTAAATCTGATCTTTGAAACTTGGGGAAGGCATAAGAGGCTAAAGAAAAAAAGGTCTGAAAAAAGGATCCTGTCTGTTCAGGGGAAGGCCCTTCAGGGTCCTGCTTGGTTTTACTATTGACTTGGACTCTTCAAAAACTTTCAGTCATGAAAAACAAAAATGATGATAGTGTCTAAGGTAAAGGAGACTAAAGACACATGACTGCTAAAGGAAATTTGTAATTCTTGACTGGATCTTGTTAAAAAAATACAGCTAGAAAGGACATCTTTGTAGACCATAAACTGTATATTAAACATTATTGTACCACTGTTAAATTTCTGGGTTATGGTAATGGTGTGTTTATGTAAGAGAATGTCCTGGTTCAAAGAGATGTTTGGAATACGACTAGTGGTGAGGTGTCATGAAATGCAAGGTGTGTGTTCTGTGTGTGAGAGAGATGGGGGACAGCTGGATACAGCACAGGTGGGAAAATGTTAACAATTGGTGGGTCTAGATGAAGGATGTGTGGTGTTCACTGAACTGTTCTTTCAGTTTCTCGTTGTTTAGTTACTCAGTCATGTCCGACTCTTTGTGACCCCATGGACTGCAGCATACCATGCTTCCCTGTCCTTCACCATCTCCCAGAAGTTGCTCAAACTCATGTCCATTGAGTCGGTGATGCCATGCAACTATCTCATAGCTTTGCAATTTTTCAAAATAAAAAGTAGAGGAATAAAGGCAAAAAATTTCACCATCAAATCATCATTTATATATATATGGATATTTATAGATCATGCAATTACTTCAAAGTTCTTATAAATTAAGGCAAATATAAGGAATAAAAATCTAAGTATATTAAGGAGTAAATGATGTTAGTGGAAACCATCTGTCTCTACTTGACAGATTACGATGTAGATTCATGAATAAATTAACTCTCATAAGGTCACCCATTAATGTGTATAAGATTCCACTTCTGTGAGTTTTATACAGCAACTGAACATCAAATATGGGCTTTTGAATACTTGAAATGTTCTTTCCAGATTGCTGGCTTGAGGAAGCTCATTCTATTAGCCTTTGTCAGAGAGAACAGAGCTTTCAAGGATTTTGTTTTTATTCTTTATATATCTGCTATTTTTTGCTCACATTTCAACAGGGATTAAAATATCAGTAGGGATGCTTTCTACTTCTTAACCCAGTTCTCCCTAAACTGGTGACACAGTTGGAAGTCCATTAGATCTATTGAATAAGGCAATAATGATGGTGAAACGAACAATACAGCAAGAGTCTTAAAACAGATTCTAACCAAGAGTTAATATTTTGAAAATGTACAGCATCTTTTCTGTTTCTCTGAGTTAACCCAGGATTCATCTAAAACTCTGGACCATCATGTGTTATTCCCATATGCCTGGAGAAGGAAGCTGACACAGGGCTTGTTCCTCAAATGTTCCTGTGTTGCAGAGTATAGATCCTGCTCTGTCCCCTACTGGCTGGGCGACTGTGGGCAAGTCTCAGCCTCTGGCTTCAATTTCCTCATGTGTTCAATTCAGTTCAGTCACTCAGTTGCGTCTGACTCTTTGTGACCCCAAGAATTGCAGCACGCCAGGCCTCCCAGTCCATCACCAACTCCCGGAGTCTACTTAAACTCATATCCATCGAGTCGGTGATCCCACCCAACCATCTCATCCTCTGTCGTCCCCTTCTCCTCCTGCCTTCAATCTTTCCCAGCATCAGGGGCTTTTCAAATGAGTCAGCTTTCCGCATCAGGTGGCCAAAGTATTGGAGTTTCAGCTTCAGCATCAGTCCTTCCAATGAACACCCAGGACTGATCTCCTTTAGGATGGACTGGTTGGGTCTCCTTGCAGTCCAAGGGACTCTCAAGAGTCTTCTCCAACACCACAGTTCAAAAGCATCAGTTTTTCAGTGCTCAGCTTTCTTTATAGTCCAACTCTCACCTCCATACATGACTACTGGAAAAACCATAGCTTTGACTAGACAGACCTTTGTTGGCAAAGTAATGTCTCTGCTCTTTAATATGCTGTCTAGGTTTGTCATAACTTTCCTTCCAAGGATCAAGCGACTTTTAATTTCATGGCTGCAATCACCATCTGCAGTGATTTTGGAGCCCAGAAAAATAAAGTCAGCCACTGCTTCCATTATTTCCCCATCTATTCGCCATGAAGTGATGGGACTGGATGCCATGACCTTAGTTTTCTGAATGTTGAGCTTTAAGCAAACTTCTCCACTCTCTTCTTTCACTTTCATCAAGAGGCTCTTTGGTTCCTCTTCACTTTCTGCCATAAGGGTGGTGTCATCTGCATATCTAAGGTTATTGATATTTCTCCCAGCAATCTTGATTTCAGCTTGTGCTTCATCCAGCCCAGCGTTTCTCATGATGTACTCTGTATATAAGTTAAACAAGCAGGATGACAATATACAGCCTTGACGTACTCCTTTCCCTATTTGGAACCAGTCTGTTGTTCCATGTCCAGTTCTGTTACTTCCTGACCTGCATACAGGTTTCTCAAGAGGTAGGTCAGGTGATCTGGTATTCCCATCTCTTGAAGAATTTTCCACAGCTTGCTGTGGTCCACACAGTCAAAAGCTTTGGCATAGTCAATAAAGCAGAAATAGATGTTTTTCTGGAACTCTCTTACTTTTCTGATGCTCCAGAATGTACATGGGGATAACAATGTTATCTGATTAGATTTATTGACAAGACTAAATAGGCATGCTCATGGCACAGGACTTCATGCATAGTAAATATATAGTTATTTTTTCTTTATTAAGCTCCACCTTGTCAACTAGATATTTCTCAAATGACTACAGAGTTTAAAATAGTTTATATTTTACAGATATTGTTGACTTTTCTAGTTTCACATTTGTATATCATGATGACTTGACTAGAAATTGTTGTGTATAAAAGTAGACTAAACTTTTGACATTAAAGTGGATTTAAAAAAAATACTTCTATGTTTACTGTCCTTCCAGGATTTTTATTTTGGTCAGTGCAATTTCAATATATTTTCCCCCTATATTCCCTCATGGCTCACACAGTAAAGAGTGTGCCTGCAATGAGCGAGACCTGGGGTTTGATCCCTGAGTTGGGAAGATTCCCTGGAGAAGGGAACGGCTACCCACTCCAGTATTCTTGCCTGGGGAAGCCTATGGACAGAGGAGCCTTACAGGTTACAGTCCATGGGGTCGCAAAGAGTTGGACATGACTGAATGACTTTCATTTTCTACTTTTCCCCCTATATATTAATATAATATCAGGAAATACCAACCATATAAATAAATAAACCAAAGTAAGTTTGTGATAACCTCAAATATGCAGATGACACCACCCTTATGGCAGAAAACAAAGAGGAACTAAAGAGCTACTTGATGAAATTGAAAGAGGAGAGTGAAAAAGCGCTGGCTTAAAACTCAACATTCAACAAAGGAAGATCACAGCATCCAGTCCCAACACTTCATGGCAAATAGATGGGGAAACAATGGAAACAGTGACAGACTTTATTTTCTTGGACTCCAAAATCACTGCAGATGGTGACTGCAGCCATGAAATTAAAAGACACTTGCTTCTTGGAAGAAAAGTTATGACAAACCTAGACAGCATATTAAAAAGCAGAGACATTACTTTGCCGACAAAGGTCAGTCTAGTCAAGGTTATGGTTTTTCCAGTAGTCATGTATGGATGTGAGAGTTGGACTACAAAGAAAGCTGAACGTTGAAGAATAGATGCTTTTGAACTGTAGTGTTGGAGAAGACTCTTGAGAGTCCCTTGGACTGCAAAGAGATCAAACCAGTCAATTGAAAAGGTAATCAGTCCTGAATATTCATTGGAAGGACTGAAGCTGAAACTCCAATACTTTGGCCATCTGATGCGAAGAAGTGACTGATTGGATAAGACCATGATGCTGGGAAAGATTGAAGGTGGGAGGAGAAGGAGCCGACAGAGGGTGAGATGGTTGGATGACATCACTGACTCGATGGACATGAGCGTGAGTAAGCTTGGGTAGTTGTTGATGGACAGGGAGGCCTGACATGCTGCGGTCCATGGGGTCACAAAGAGTCAGACACGACTGAGCGACTGAACCGAACTGAACTGGAGGTTTTTTCCAAACATTTTAGATTGAATCTAGTGCTTCAGTGATACTTTTACATCAAGGGTTTTTTTCCTCACAAGAAGTAATTTTATGTTTGACTGAGTTTTACAATGTATTTAAGAATTTGGAGTTGACACAGGTATTTAGCAGTGGCAATCAGGTTCAACAAGAAGAGTGTGGACCTTCCCAGCTTGGGCTTCTGTTCCGACTGCTTCCTGGCTCTTTACTTCTTGTAAAACCACTCTGCATGTTGGTGCATTTATTCATCCTTCTGTTAGTACTTAACACACACCGGCTTTGCTCGGTGCTCAGGAGAAGATGTAAGAGGAGTTTCCTCACCTGAGAAAATATTTGTGTATAAAGAGAATTACCCAGAGGGATGGGCTGGGGAGGGAGGTGGGAGTGGGGTCAGGATAGGGAACACATGTACACCCATGGAGGATTCAAGTCAATGTATGGCAAAACCAACACAATATTGTAAAGTAAAATAAATAAATAAATTAATTAAAAAAAAAGAGAAAATTACAGAAGCTACAATTTATTTTCTCTGAGCACGTGTTACTATAATACTACAAAAATGCAAAGGCCTCACCATCTGAAAACATTAATAAAGTAGTTCTAAAAACATCCATCACAAAATTGGTCAATACTTATTAAATATATCTTTAAAAAAGAGAAACAAACATCCATGGAATAGCCTAATTGGTTCCAAGTGTGGGAATGCGTGGGCTTCCCAGGTGGCACTGGTGGTACAGAATTTGCTTGCCAATGCAGGAAACATAAGAGATGTGGGTTGGATCCCTGGGTTGGGAAGATCCTCTGAAGGAGGGCATGGCAACCCACTCCAGTATTCTTTTTTTTTTCTTTCTTAGGGGTAAGTGAAAACACAATCCACTCCAATATTCTTGCCTTGAGAATTCATGGACAGTGGAGCCTGGCAGGCTACAGTCCACAGGGTCTCACAGAGTCGGACACGACTAAAGAGAGTTAGCACATATGTGAGCACGCATATCTTCTGGGAATGCTCTTTCCTCTTAAGAAGAAATATCGTACTTATTCTTCAAGGTTTATTCTAAGAACATAATGAAAGCAAATGGAAACAGTTATGTGTGGTTAAAATTGTTTATTTTGTTAGATATTTACACCTCATCTACGGGCTTCCCTAGTAGCTCAGTTGGTAAAGAATCTACCTGCAATGCAGGAGACCTGGGTTCGATTCCTGGGTTGCGAAGATCCCCTGGAGAAGGGAAAGGCTACCCATTTCAGTGTTCTTGCCTGGAGAATTCCACAGACAAAAGACCTGGGGGGCTGTAGCTGGGATCGCAAAGAGTTGGACATGGCTATGCAACTAACTCTCCTTTCCCTTTTCCTATGGGTTCCATAAAAAAACAAAATGGACATTTTAAAAGAAAGAAATAACTTTGAATCAATGAAATTAGATGACTTAATTTTGTTAAAAAGTCAGAAATATAGGATAAATGGTAAATGCAACATGGATGGTTTAATTTTTGTTGTCCTGGATTAGAGACTGTTTCATTTCCTACTCTTGCTGTCATAGAAGGGTATTAACTGCCATGCAGAGCTTTTGGAAAGCAGCTGTGAACCTGCAGATTCCACTTGCCTGCCAATATTTTATGACCAGACAGATGTGTATGCAAATCACACCTGTTCTAATTTCAGAAGCCCTGCTTCAGTCAATCACTCTAACATAACTTCTGTCTCTAAGAAGTAAAATGCACCAAAGAATATTGAGGGCTGGACAACAAAGGTGTCAACAGCTCCCCCACCAAGAGCATGGCTGAGAGCTATGGTCACATTTTCTGAGCTTTCCAGGACCCCAGGGAGCACTCAGTGACGGATTAATGAAAACTGGGAGGCGAGAAGCCTGGTGGGTGTGTTGGAGGCACATAATGTGTTGGAGGCACATCTTGCTCTGAAGATGTTTCTCTTTGCTCCTCTGTTCAGAAAAATCTCTAAGTAAAAATGGCCTTGCGTGGAACACTAAGAGAGGTAAATCTCATTTGGAAAGTCAAACTTGGGGGAAGGTAAAAGGTAAAATAACTGACATTTACCATTTTACTATTCTGATTACTATTAAAATATTTTGATGTTGAATCTGGCACAAACCAGGTTTCATAACCCAGAAAAGCAAGAGCCATGTTTCCTATAATGATATACTTATAAGGTAAGAAAATCTGCTTTTATTAACCCACATCCCTAGAGACCATGGTTTAAGTTGAATCCAGAGTGTTAAAAATTTTTGAAGCATTTTTAATCACAGAAAAGCAAGTTGATTCTGAATTGATGATGGGCTTGTACATCTGTGTTCTGCCACCAGTCTGGTACTTCTCTGCCCTTGGCCTCGTATTTTCTTTGCTTGGTGAAAGCAGGCTGTTCGGTATATGGTCAGAATTTTCAGGCCTACATTTGCACTCCATGCAATTAGTTTTCACTGCATTCTTTGCAAATGCTTGATTGTTGGTGACAGTAACTGTGTCTGTTTTAATTCACAGAAGCCATAGACGTGGCAGAGCCTCTGCAACCTGGCTGACTGGCTCACCCAGAGCCAGAGTTCTTTGTCATTAAGAGTCTTACATCCTTTTTTCTCATCCTTTCCTGTATCACCACTGTAAAGTCTTTGATATAAATAGAGAGCATGCTCAGATCTTACAATGATATTCCAATTTTATCCAACAAGCTTACTCTGATCTTTTATTGATAAGTATTCTGTATACAAATTTTGAGGATCTCAAAATTTGTACCCAAGATGAAATCTCCATCAGTAAGATTCCACTACAATGTTCTTTTATTTATAAGGCATAAAATTCCAATTGCCTTGGAGACAAATTTGTGCAGAATACAGTCTCAAAAAAGCTACAGCTTAAGTTTTACAGTGTGGGGATCATTGTGATTCACCACATATACCTACATCTGTGCAGGAAACAAAAAGGCCAGGTCCAACACAGCTTCCAAATCCTGGAACCGTTTGTGGGACTGAAGCAATGGGGTTTTTGAGATCCAGCTGGACCTGGTCTTCCTGCTGTCACTTCCGGGAGGGCTGAGCAAGACCTGGGCCTCCCATCTTTGGTCCCTTGGGTTCAGATTGACTGGCAGTGCAGGACAGGATGGGGAAAACATAAGCGTGAAAATGTTCAATAAAATGAGTTCATCATTGAGCCTGCCAGAATCATAGAGATGCTTTTAGAGAGCTTTTTAAATCTTTAGCTGTTGCTTCTGGGCAAACGTATCCCTTGCTACTCTCACTTTTCTGTTTCCTTCCCTCTCCTGTCTTCATATGCAAATTCTTTACTGATATATATTTACCTAGTAATGTAATAAAATAAAACTCTTACAGTAGATTCACCTCAAGCTATTAAAAATTAGTGTTTATCATATGTCCAGGCTGAGAGTTGGACACGCTATTCAGCATTCACTGACTTCTCTGTCCTCTGAAATGATTTGGGATTAGATCTACGAGCATACCACTCATGGCCCTGGTCTGTGGTACCAGAGCATGGAAAATGACACCTTGAAACTATACTTCGCTCTGAAAAATAGGTGGAAAGGATGCTACTTGAGCCCAGCTCAGATGGACCTTGGTGGGGCTGGAGGTAGCTGGAGGAGTGTTCTCAGAGAATGAGCAGGAAGTGCCGGCTGGGTGTAGGTCTCTCTCTCTTTGTTTGACAATGCAGTGGGGATGCTTTGTTTCTGAAACACCAGGAAAGACAAACATATACATGACAGGAACATAAGGGCAGAGACTGAAAATTCTGAGCTTGTCTGCAAACACTCGCCTCCTTCTTGGAGTCCAAACTTAAAGCACCCTGAGCACAAACAAGGAACAGCTGAGGGGACGGTGTTATCCCAAACTGCACAGAGGCGCTTTAGAGAAGTGATCCCACAGCTACAACCACCACCTCGTACTTATGACCTACAATACTTTTACCCCAAGCTTGAAAATAAGTAAAAAACGAATAGAATCTCAGGGATTCTGTTTACTGTGGCTGTTCTATGCCGTCTTTTCAAGTTGGGGTTATTGGCAGTGGGGAGGATGCAGCCAGATCTTGTGAAGGGTGCTGAGGGTGGACCCATCACCCTCCCGGAAGCATCTGCTTGAAGGGACACCGTCTTACCTGAGCGCTTCTGGTACCAGCTGGGGACCGAGTTCCACTCTGGGGATGTGCAACCTGGGCAGTGGGTGAGTCAGCACGATTCAGCTTCCCCAGTTACACGTTGGAAACCCGTCCGCCATCTAAAGCTGTCTGCTGTCTTGTGACTTATCTGTCAGCAGTGAACCTATGACTCCAGGTAATTCATCCAAAAAATCAAGGAAAAGATAGGGAAATTGAATATATTCAGTTTATTTAATATTAGTTTCCATGAGGGCTCTGAGTTCAGTGTTTATGTGTTTCTTCTGACTTTGTTCACTAGTTTTCTGGCTCTAATCTGTTTACAAATATAGGCTGTGAGTTTACCACCATTTTTTAATTAAAACATAGAAATGGAAAATATAATATTTTTTGTATGTAAGAGAGGGTCATAATATGAATTCTTAAAAACTTGACAAAAGACTGGATCTGTGAGATTCTGTTCTGTTTAGTGACATAGATGATGACGTGTTGTGTGAACTGCTCTTTCAAAGGTACATTGTTGTTTTCTTGCTGTGGGCCTGTCTTTATCAGAAAGTTCAGAAAGATTCTTGGTGTAACATACATGATATGTATTTATATAGAAATCTCTCCAGGCATTTTAGGTTGCAGACTGTTATTTTGGAATTTTGGAAGCTTCTAGGAAAATTTTAAGCAGGATAGATATTTAATCTTGGTCAAATGGAGACATTTATTTAATCTAAACCATGTCTTATGGTGTTTTGTATATAAGAGTGCATACATTTGGTACAAAACCTGGAAGGTATAAAGAGAGAATCAGTGAAAAATAAATCAGTGCCCCCAACTGCCCAGAACTTCCCCAAAGTCACCCCATCATTTTCTTCTTTTTGCTTATACACATGTGTAATACACACATTGTATTACATCCATCCTATCTATGATTTATTTAATCAGGCCCTTATTGATGATATCTATGAACAAAGCTGTGAGCTGTGTATTTAGAACACACTTCCTGTGGGTAGCTGCATGGCTCTTTCCTCATCTCACTCAGGGCTGTTTAAATGCCACCTCCTTACCTGCCTTATGGAAACAGCCTCCTTCCCTCCTTCCTGCCTACCCCTCTCACCCTGCTCGAATTTTGTTCATGCATCACTTGACATTATGCTTTTAAAAAATTCTTTTTTTCTTTGAGGTGGACCGTTTTAAAAGTCTTTATTGAATTTCTTACAATAGTGCTTCTTTTTATATTTTGGTTTTTTGGCCATGAGGCAGACATATTAGCTCCCTGACTGGAGAGCAAACCTGTACTTCCTGCATTGGAAGGCAAAATCCCAACTACTAGACCACCAGGGAAGTCCCTGCCCTGGTGTATTGGCAGCCTATCTCCCCACCCAGTATAAGCCTCAAGAGACTCCACACTTTGCTCTTCCTTTTCAGTGCCTACACTCATAGCTGGTACGCAGTTGGTGCCCACTAAGTATACTTATGAAATGAATAGGTTATTTTGCAAGTATGAGTAATTTTTTTAGGAAAAATTGCTATAAGTGGAATTGTTACGTTAAAGGATATGGGTGCTGGAGATTTTTCCAAATTGTAGAAATTTATCCTTCCATCAGCAATGTACCAACAAAAACAAACTTAAACTTTTTCCCTGAGATTATCCTACTAAGTGAAGTAAGTCAAAAAGAGAAAGACAAACACTATATGATATCACTTATATGTGGAATCTAAAATATGACACAAATAAACTTATCTATGAAACAGAAACAGAATGACGGACATAGAGAACAGACTGGCGGTTGCTAAAAAGGTGAGATTGGATGTAGTGGGAGGTTGGGTTTTGTAGAAGGCAAGCTGTCACACATAGAATGGATAAACAGCAGAGTCCTATTGTATCGCACAGGGAAGTATATGCAATATCCTTGAATATATATTCTATATACATACACACATATATATGTGTGTATAACGGAGTCACTGCTGTATAGTGGAAATTAACACAACATTGTACATCAGCTATACTTCAATATACGCAAAATTAAAAGACACACGCTCCTTGGAAGAAAAGCTATGACAAATATAGACAACACATTAAAAAGCAGAGACATCACTTTGCTGACAAAGGTCCATATAGAGAAATTTATGGGTTTTCCAGTAGTCATGTACAGACGTGAGAGTTGGACCATAAAGAAGGCTGAGTGCCAAAGAAGTGATGCTTGTGAATTGCTCGAGAAGACTCTTGAGAGTTCCTTGGACTACAAGGAGATCAAACCAGTCAATCTTAAAGGAAATCAACCCTGAATCTTCCTTGGAAGGACTGATGCTGAAACTGAAGCTCCAGTACTTTGGTCTCCTGATGTAAAGAGCCAACTCTGGAAAAGACTCTGATCCTGGGAAAGACTGAGAGCAGGGGGAGAAGGGAGCGGCAGAGGATGAGCTGGGTGGATGACATCACTGACCCAATGGACGAGTTTGAGGAAACTCCGGGAAACAGTGAAGGACAGGGAAGCCTGACGTGCTGCAGTTCATGGGGTTGCAGAGTGTCGGACATGACTAAGTAACTGAACAGCAACAAATACCTCAATAAAAAAATGTTTTGTTTTTCTTTCACCAGTGGGAAAAAGTTTTTTCCAAGTTGATAAAACCCATGGTATCTCATTTTAGTTACAATTTGTGTTTATTTTATGACTGATATGTATGCTACCCAAAGTCTTTAGCCATTACAATGACTGGCTACATCTGAAGGCCCAAACGTCTTTGTGACACTCATGTCCTTATACCTGATATTGCTGTTACCTGTCCCCTGGACTCTAGGTACATGGTGGTTCTTGCGTGCCTTGGTTTTGTCTTTGCTCAGTTACTCTGAAACCCATAATTTATGTGTACTGAACACTGTTTGGTAAGATCAGAGATGAAACATTTCCTTAATTGCAACCCCAAAT
The DNA here is from genome assembly GCF_033118175.1 of Dama dama. Classification (NCBI taxonomy): domain Eukaryota; kingdom Metazoa; phylum Chordata; class Mammalia; order Artiodactyla; family Cervidae; genus Dama; species Dama dama. Next base: position 5,204,104 of record NC_083687.1, on the reverse strand, counting down.
TTTCTTCTGATAAGATGTCCACTTTGCAAATGTTTCCTGCTCCAGCCTTTTAACTACTGGGGAGCAGAGAAGTTTCCAGCACCCAGAGAAGGCCCCCTCTCTTGAGCATTTTTAGTGTCCTTGTCCTGCAAAGTGTCCACACACCCCTGTTGCTTAGCCAGCCCTATAGCCACGTTTATAGGTTAATTTTGGTAGTTACTTTGACTTTTAGATTTCTTACGCAAGGAGATCAAAGCAGTCAATCCAAAAGGAAATCAACCCTGAATATTCACTGGGGGGACTGATGCTGAAGCTGAGGTTCCAGTACTTTGGCTACCTGATGCAAAGAGCTGACCTTCTGGAAAAGACCCCGATCCTGGGAAGAATTGAAGGCAGGAGGAGAAGGGGGCAAAATAGAATGAGACGGTTGCATGGTATCATGAACTCAATGGACCCGAGTGTGAACAAACTCAGAGATAGTGAAGGACATGGAAACTTGGCGTGCTGCAGTCCATGGGGTGGCAAAGAGTTGGACATGACTGAGTGACTGAACAACAAAATTCTCTTTGACCTTGTTCTACTTTCAGGTCATATTTGTGGCCTCTGTACCACCAGGAAAACCAGCATCAAGGAGGACATCTTGCAATAATAATTGAAAATACCAGAATTTGATGTACAATTGGGCCTGAATAAAAGGGTGTTATCTTTCCATTGTGTTGTTTCTTAGTTAATCACAGCCCAGGGATTCTTTAAATTTCCCCTTTAAAACTGTTTGCATGTGCTTTATCCGTGTATTTGAACCATCATGATTTTACTGCAAGGTGAAATAGAAGTTTCTTGTTGAAATGCATTCTTTGGCTCATTGGATGAAATCTCAATGTATAAATTGTAGGATTCTCATGACAAGAATAAAATAATGTCACTAAGATGATCAACACCAGATTCTCTTGTTACTGTAACTCTAGTTATACTAACATTTGTCTAGCCACCCCCAATCCCTCACCCCACTAAAGAGTAAAAGGCATGGATTATTTACCTGTAGTGACCTATACCAAATATTAAAAAATGGTGCCATTCCAAGAACACTGAAGCAAAGATATCAAAATAATTTTTAGTTCTCCTGAAAATTTGTGTTGTCTTATTTCTAACAAGAAATCAAATACATTATAAATGTGATTTTCTATTTTTGAAAGGTAGCCTAGTATTGTCTGAATATTAATGTGATTTGTGCTTATAAAAATTTGTTGTATGATATTTGCTAGATAAACCTTTCATTCCTTTATTTTTCTTTGGGTAATGAATTATGAAGAATCATTATTTAATACCTATCAGTGGTGTGATAAAATCCAACAATGAAAACAGTTGGTTATATATTGATCAAAATAAAATTGAAAAATCAGAGGAATATTTTTTTCTAAAATATTTCCCCCAAAATTTTCAAATCAGTAAATGCTCTATTTGAAGAATCCCATGGAGTAAAAAACACATCACATGTATACATCCAACTATACAGGAAAAAATAAGATGACAAAAGACTTTTATTTGATAATGGTACAGGAAATTTTTGCAGTAATACTTGTGGGGCATGAACTTGATAAGAGAAACCTTTAAAAACTCTGCACTGTCTTTATAAGCAGCAGCCATAACTTAGGGCCTGATGATTTTGAAGAGCTCCAGTGGCTACAAGAAGATGATCTTGGCACTACAATATAACATCCCTAAAGTGCTGTGGGCGACTACAGTGTATAGTCTATAACTTACAGTGTATAACTTACAGGTGTATACAAGTTGTACAGTGTATAACTTAGAAATATCTTCATGCTGAGATTTAATACTTGGAGGTCAGTGCTGGTAAAGTTTGAAAAAATAAACATATCAACCAAATAACCTTTATTATTGTGTTCACTAGGGAGTCTCAGTATGAAATCTTTTCACATCAAGACTCATTTCAACACTGAGTCGAAAAGCCTAAAGCATGCAGGAGATCAATTGAGCAATGACAAGATTCTTAAAAGACATGTGAACTACTGAACTCTTGTGTATAAAGTTTTACATTTAATGCACTTAAACATATATCACTTAAAGATGACTTTTCCAAGTATGGCAAAATATGTATTCTTTGACCCACATCTCCTGTGTCTCCTGCATCGCAAGCAGATTCTTTACCCACTGAGCCATGGGGGAAGCCATTCTTTGACCATTAACTCATTTTCCAAAAGGCAGTTAACCAAAGAGATAAAAATTACCACTTAAGATATGCATAAAATTAAAGTATTAAAAGAAGTTAAATAAAAATTCATTTTCTAGATGGAGAAGAGAAGTATGTTAGGGCAGCAAAATTATTTTTCTATGATAATAAGATGATGGACGCCTGTCATTATACATTTGTGCAGAGGCATAGAATAGACAACGCTGAGTGAACTGTAATATCAGCTCTGGAGTTTGGGTGATTATGACATGTCAGCATGGGTTCTTTGATCGCAACATATGTGCCACCTCGGGGTGGCATTGATAATGAGGGAGACTGTGCATGCGCAGGGGCACGGGGTATACGCACCTCTGCTTAATGTTGCTGTGACTCTGTAACTACTCCAAAAAGACAATCCTAGTTTTAAAAACTCAGTTTCTTTTATTTATTTTTGCTTTTGCTTTATTTTTTAATTAAAAAAAATTAACTAATTTATTTTAGTTGGAGGCTAAATACTTTACAATATTGCGGTGGTTTTTGCCATACATCGACAAGAATCAGCCATGGGTGTACATGTGCCCCCCATCCCGAAAGCCCCTCCCACCGCCCTCCCCACCCCATCCCTCTGGGTGGTCCCAGAGCGCCAGGTTTGTGTGCCCTGCTTCATGCATTGAACTTTCACTGACCATCTATTTTACATATGGTAATATACATGTTTCAACGCTATTCTCCCATATTGTCCCACCCTCGCCTTCTCCCACATAGTCCAAAAGTCTGTTCTTTACCTCTGTGTCTCTTTGGCTGTCTTGCGTATAAGGTTGTTGCTACCATCTTTCTAAAGTCCATACATATGCATTAGTATACTGTATTGGTGTTTCTCTTTCTGGCTTACTTCACTCTGCATAATAGGCTCCAGTTTCATCCACCTGATTAGAACTGACTTGTGTTCTTTTTTATAACTGAGTTATATTCCATAGTGTATGTGTACCACAGCTTCCTTATCTATTCATGTGCCGATGGACATCTAGGTTGCTTCCATGTCCTCGCTATTGTAAACAGTGCTGCAATGGACACTGGGGTACATGTGTCTCTTTCAATTCTGGTTTCCTCAGTGTGTATGCCCAGCAGTGGCATTGCTGGGTCATATGGCAGTTTTATGTTTGCTTTTATATTAAAACAATTAACAGCTGTTTGGAAGTATAATAGATATATAGTTAACAGCATGCATTTGTAGTGTATATGTTGATATATTTTGCATGCATTGCACCAATGGAAGCATCTACACAACCCACATAGTGAGTGTTTCTATGACCACCAGGGGTCTCCTTATGCCCCCCAAAATCCCCCTCCTTTCCCACCCAGTCCTCATCCCCAGGAAGCCACCATTTTTTTCTGTCACTATAGAGATAAGTTGGCATTTTATAAGGTTTATATACATGAAATTATATAGTATGTGACCTTTTGGTCTTTGTTCAATCAGAACAATTATTTTGAAAATCAACCACTTCACGGCATTTCTTTTTTTATTGCTGAGTAGTGTTCCATGGTAAGAATATACCACACTTTGTTTATTCATCCTCTTGGTGGTGGAAATTTGAATCGGTTCCGGTTTTGAGCAATCACAAATAAAACTGTTATGACCCTTGTGTGTCAGTCTTTGTGGTCACATATGTGTTCTTTCCTCTCGGGAAAACAGCTGTGGGTGCACAATGCATTCTAGGGTGCGTGTATATTTAACTTTCTAATAAAGTCTAGGCTCTTTCTTGGGTGTTTGTTCCATTTTATGTTACCACTTAGTAGTGGAATAATAGTGAGTTCTAACTCCTCCTCATGCCAACACTTGTGATCAAGCTTTAATTTCAGATGCTCCAATAGCTGTGTGGTGTCATCCAGTTGTAGTTTTAATTTTCATTTCCCTATGACTAGTGGCATGGAGCATCTTTGAATGTACTTATTTGCTATCCATGTATCTTCTTGGGTGAAGTGTCTATTAAGATATTTTGCCTTTTAAAATTGAATTGTACTTCAAGTTCAATTACTCCTTTTGCATATAACTATGAAACTGAACTTTAACCAATAGTTCACATGATTATTGCCCTACTGCAATGTCCATGGATTTATCACATGGGAAAAATACACGTTTGGGGTACAATTTGACCTATGGTGGTGGATTCCTCTGTGAGGTAGTGTTTATATTTGCGACCTGGATGACAATTTTGTGTTTTGACACTGCTGAACTCTACTGTACACCTCAGTTCAGTTCAGTTCAGTCGCTCAGTCGTGTCCGACTCTTTGCGACCCCATGAATCACAGCACGCCAGGCCTCCCTGTCCATCACCAACTCCCGGAGTTTACTCAAACTCATGCCCATTGAGTCGGTGATGCCATCCAGCCATCTCATCCTCTGTCATCCCCTTCTCCTCCTGCCCCCAATCCCTCCCAGCATCAGGGTCTTTTCCAATGAGTCAGCACAGTAGGTACATGCCTCTTTGAGTTGCTGTGACTTAGCCTGGCACTATACTTGCAGTACATGTCAGTAAATAATGGTGGAATAAGTGAACAGATGGATATTCTGAATTGCAGAGAAACTGGGGCCAAATTATATTATAAGCTTAAACCAGCATTATATTTATTCACTTAAATTTTTCTTAATTTTTCTTTAAGTAAAGTAGAGGCAATTATTTGTGGAGAAATGCAGGAGTCAGAGTCTCCTAATCTCATATCTTCAGTGTTTGAAAGAGTGACAAAATATCTATTGTTTTACATTCTTTTTGCTTTTTCTTTTCTACTTACTGCTCCTCCTCTTCCCTGCCACAGATAGATTACAAATGCATCACTGCTCTGGTTAAAAAATTTTAATGTTTTCCCATCAAACTAAGGATAAGTTCCAAACTCGCCTTCACGTTGCTCAGGTCCCATAGTGCATCCTGGTGCCACCCCACACCCCCCGACTGCCAGCCTCTCCTGCCTGCTCCCCCCAGCTACCCACATAGGCCTTGATGCCCCCCAGATGCTGTGTCCCATCTGTTCTTCCCCTCATTTGAAATAAATTGCCCCATTTTATCCTAAATTTTTTAAATTTATTTTTTAATTGGAGGAAAATTGCTTTACAATGCTGCTTTACAAAATTGCTTGACAATGTTTATGATTTCTGTCCTACTACAACACAAATCAGCCGTAATTAATTATACATATATCATCTCCCTCTTGAGCCTTCCTCCCCTCCATCCATCCCACCCCTGGGTACATATATAGAATGGAATATTACTTAACCATAAAAAAGAATGAATTTGAGTGAGTTCTAGTGAGGTGGATGAACTTAAAGTGGTTTGAATAATGTCTCTAGCAGAACAAATGTGTGACGCTCCCAGGGGTCCCCTGAGAGCTGACCCCCATTTGGATGTAACTGTCATAGATTAGAGAGGTAGCCACAGTGACTTCTAGTGACTTCTAGCTTCTGGAAATAAAGGTGGTGACTTTTCTTGCCAAGCAGGGGTGTTTGTTGTCAAAGGGAGGCCATTCCATGGCTCCTGACTCTCCTGGAGGTGGGCAGCACTTTCTGAACAGTGAATCACACAGCATTCAGACTGGTGGCACAAACATCTGTCGTTCTGTCCATCTTCCTCTCTGTGCTATTGCCTCCACAGTCAGCTTTTTAAGCTTGAATGAGTGTCCTCAGGGATATAATACCTAACTTTCCCTTCAAAGTCAAGTGTAGTTGAATTGACAGGAACAGAGTTATTAAAGCTACGTTGCATAATTTGTTTTTTATTTGGATCCATTTTATACCCTTAATACAGACATTGTTATTTTGCTAGAAAAAGGAGGCTCTATTCAGGGAGAAGAACATGAAAAATGACCTAGGGAGAAATAAGCTCTTTCTAATGAAGATATATATCAGTGTAAGAACTTATTAAAAATATACCATTTATAATGCACAGATTGTAGTCATTACAGTGGCCATCATTGTTATTCTGAGCTGTTTCTCCAGATTTTCAAAGGAGACCAGTGTCCTTAGACAGTCTCTTTTGTCAATGATGGATTTTTCTTTTCATGTCACAGGACTATAGGATTTGTTCCTTTACTTAGTTCAAAGGGATGCACTTCTGTTCATCTCTGTTTTCAATAATTTCCCTTCTATCTTGTCTCCTCTAAGCTGGTTACAGGAGTTAAGTTTTTTTCTCCTTTTCTGAAAATAAACCAAACAGAAATTAACATTCTGCTTCAAGGGAATTTAAAACTTCCATAAAAATATGTTCCCTGTAGAATTTCTGTAACAATCAATTTTGTTTCATGTAAGGTTGTTTTGATGTCTTGTGTTTTAACAGCTAGGAGCACTGTGCATTTGTATCATGCCCAAGAAAAGGATGCATCCTGCCTCAGGATGCATTTGCATGAACAGTTTTTGCAAACATTGAGCTTTTTTTTTTTTTTTTTTTTTTTTAAGGATGGAAATAGCCTCTGAAAAGCATCACTGGAACCAGCGTGCTGGTAATTGTAAACAGCAGCAGCAGATGGACTGTGTGGAAGCTAAATACTGGAAGTGGTATTGTCTAATGTGAAGGAGCCGTGTGCATCAGTGTGACAAGTCTAACAAGCAGCAGTAATGGAAGGGAGACAATAGGAGTATAAAAAGAACTATGGATCAAGTATCATCTTATTTTATATAACCATAGAGTGAGGACGTCGTCTCACTAGTGGCAGAACTTTCCAGAGAAGAGGATGTGATTTATAGAGCTCAAGCCATGCAAAGCTTGCAAAGTGTTGGATGCTATTTAACTTATGGGTTGGGGGCCATTATGGGCTGAATGGTTGTGTTCAAAATTCATGTGTGAAGGACCTTCCCTCAATGTGATGGTAGTTTGGAGAGACTGCCTTTGGGAGGTAACTAGGGTTAGGAGGTCAGGAGGGTGGAGCCTTCATGATGGGGTTGGTGCTCTGGCAACAGACACTAGAGCAGCCCTCCCACCCCCCATTTTCTCTCTCTCTCTCCCCCTCTCCTTTCCGTCAGCACACAGGGAAGTCATCTGAGCACATAGCAAGATGGCACCCAGCTATGGGCTGAGAGAAGATGACACCTACCCTGCCAACACCTTGATCTTGGAGTCCCAGCCTTCAGAACTGTGAGAAATAAATTTCTGTTGTTTAGGCTGTCCAAGCTATTGTATTTTATATGTCAGCCTGAGCTGACAAGGACAGGGGCCATGAGAGAATGTGTGTGTGTGAACCTGGCATGGTGAGGGGAAACACGAGTGTAGCAGTTTTTACATTACGACCATTCCTGTCTTTCATGTCCCAGCTGATGGCAGGTTGAGGTGGACCCACCACCACCTCCCACCACAAACAAATTATGACTCACAAAGGAGCAGACTGTGAATCCTGCTCTCTCCTTCATCAATGCCCGTCATTTATCTTGGATCTCCTTATTGAGACTGGTTTTTAATTTTTTTGTTTTTAAAATAATGGGGACTCAGACGGTGAAGAAGAACTCACCGTTTTCACATATGGGCAACTCTGACAAAGTTTTGGATTCTCTGAAGTTGAGTTCAGCTCAGTGGGGGCTGGGAGGAGAGGAGTAATTTGGTCCCAGGGGCTGATGTGGCAGAGTGTGGGTGGACCCGGCCCAGCCCTACTCCCCATCCCCACCCAACACTTTCCCAGGCATGCTTTATCTCCAGGTCCTCTGGGGTTGCCTGGTTCCAAGACTTGCTGTTCTTCTCTGACTCCCCATGAGCCACTCTTTCAATGCTGAGCCCCACGGGGGAAGAGATTGGCTAATGAAACCAGAGGTAATCTAAACTAGACATTTCAGAGGAGATGTCTGTTTGTTTTAATGGCAACTTTGGGTTGTTTCTCTTTTCCCTACCCCTGTTACACACAATAAGAGTTAACAGTACTGAACAGCATGTGTTTATTGGATCACCTCTATATATTAGGCATTGTATAAGCTGCCAAGTACAAGGATGAGTAAGACCTGGTCTCTGAACTTGAAATGCTTCCATTTCAATGTTTAATAGGAGAGTGGGTGGAGTAAGGCAATAAATAAACAAAACTAATATTAATGTATTATGTTTTCTGGTTGAGGAAAGAGAGGTTCATTCAGGCATGGTCACAGAAAAAGTAAGAGTTAAATTTGGAGCTTGAATGATAAAAGTCTGACAAACAGGATTGCATAATAACAGCCTTCTAAGGCAGGCAGGCGTGAAGAGACTTTAGCATTTAGACAGCTGAGAATCTGGCTACAAGGTCAGTGAAGTGGATTTATGACAAGGAGATGGCAGGAGATGACCCTGGAAAGTTGGGTCATATCTAGACTGAAAAACGCCTTGTAGGATAGGCTATAGAGTTCCCCTACCTCAATCTTGCCAAAGGGGAATGGCCAACAGTTTTAAGCAGGAAGTTATTGTAGAAGTTTGATTTCTGGACAATCCACTTAGGGTGGAATGACAGGCGTTAGATCAGATTGAAGCCTGTGGTCACATTCGCAGGGATGGGGATGCTGTGGCTTAGGCAATGCAAGTGAAAGAAGGAGACAGAGAAGATTACAGGGCTTGGCAGATCTAAAAAGGAGGGGCAGTTGGTTGCACTTCCCTACATGTAAAACTTCAGAACTGAGGATTTTTGAACTGGTAAGAAGAAAATTAGGAAATCATGTCTTCAGTGGGATATGATGAGAATAGACTCTGATGTGGTCATTTACCAGAAAACACTTAGTCTTATGTCATATAAATGCTGAGTTTTAAGTACAGGGGTGGAAACAAATGCCTAGTTTCCTGATGTATCTAAATATTTGTAACAGTTTCACCTGCCTCCAAGAACTACCTAGAAGAGTAACCTGTGTCATATTGAAACTCATGAAGCAAGTTAATGACAAAGTTAAATCTCACTTAAACTTGACTTTTTTATGGAATAGTTTATTTAAATACACAATTGAATTAACCAAAGGTATCCTTCAATAAATAGTAACCAAAGACCATACTTTGGAGAACTCCCTCTCCATTTGTTTCTGATCACAGATCAGTTGTCATTTGATATAAGCAAGTAGGGCACAGTGAAATGATGAATAAATACCACTTGCTCTGGTGATCTCCACATATTTTTTTATTCATTCATTTAACTGTGACCCTATGTGCTTATGCTCTGGACACTTTTCTAGGTATTAGGACATATTCTTTGATACCAAGATGCTTATAGTTTGACAAACATTATCTCAAAAAAATAGACATGTAGGAGCAGATATCAATATGGAAATTTTATTACTTGTGGTTAAATATGAAAATGCTGATTAGAAAATATACATCTTTCATTTAAAAATAAAAACCAGTATGCTTATCCTTTTTCAGAATATTTAAAGAAATTCTTGTTCGCATTGTAAAAAAAAGTAATTCTGAAAAAGTATTATTTTAAATATATTATTTTGCTTGTTTTCAGTGATTAGATTCGTACTCCTAATATCTTTATTGCAGTCTGCTGTGATAATTTTAGCATACTAACATAATGTGATCAAAACAACTAATTCTTCTGTTTCTTGGTGATCACAGTACCAAGAGACTATTTTATATATTTAAACTAATAAATTTTAAATCATATTAAATAGATTAAATGCTTTGCCCCCCCCTCCCCGAGCTGTTCAACCACCATTATGTAGAATGCTGTGCCAAGAAATAAGAAAATCTATATGAAATGGAATATTTTCTAAGAAAAATGTTATCCAACTGAATTTAGAAGAATCGATACTTCTTATTAGAAATAGTTCTTTATATTAAAAAAGTTAGTCATAATGTATCCATGTAAAAAGAACCTGGCCTAAACTTATCTTTGACAAAGAAAGGAGGCAAGAATATACAATGGGGAAAAGACAGTCTCTTCAATAGGTGGTGCTGGGAGAACTGGACAGCTTTGTGTAAAAAAAACAAAAACAAAAACATGAAATTACAACACTTCCTAACACCATACACAAAGATAAAGTCAGAATGGATTAAAGACCTAAATGTAAGGCCAGAAACTATATAACTCTTAGAGGAAAATGGGCAGAGGACTCTTTGACATAAACCACAGCAAGATCCTCTATGACAGACCTTCTAGAGTAATGAAAATAAAAACAAAAATAAACAAGTGAGACTGAATTGAACTTAAAAGCTTTTGTGCAGCATAGGAAACTATAAACAATGTGAAAAGGAAACCCCCTCAGAATTGGGGGAGAAAATAATAGCAAATGAAACAACTGACAAAGGATTAGTTTCCAAAATATACAAGCATCTCCTGTAAGTCAATACCACAAAAGCAAACAACCCAAGCAAAAAGTGGGCAATAGACCTAAACAGACATTTCCCTAAAGAGGACATACAGATGGCTAATAAACACACGAAGAGATGCTCAACATCGCTCCTTATTAGAGAAATGTAAATCAAAACTGCAGTGAGATATCACATCACACTGGTCAGAATGGCCATCATCAAAAAATTTGCAAACAATAATGCTGGAAAGGGTGTGGAGAAAAGGGAACCCTCTTGCACTGTTGGTGGGAATGTAAATGGATACAATCCCTAAGGAAGGCACTATGGAGATTTCTTAAAAAACTAGGAATAAAACTACCATATGGCCCAGCAACCCCACCACTAGCCATATACCCTGAGCAAACCAAAATTTAAAAAGACCCATGTGCCTCCAATGTTCTTTGCAGGACTATTTATAATAGCTAGGAAATGGAAGGAACCTAGATGTCCACTGACTGATGAATGGATAAAGAAGCTGTGGAATATTGCTCAGTCATAAAGGCAAACACACTTGAGTTGGTTCTAATGGGGTGGAGGAACCTAAAGCCTATTATACAGAATGAAGTAAGTCAGAAAGAGAAAGCAAATGTTGTGTATTAAGGCATACATATGGAATCTAAAAAGATGGTACTGATGAACCTATTTGCAGGGCAGCAGTGAAGAGGCAGACGTACGGAACAAACTTATGGACACGGGGTTGAGGAAGGTGAAGTTGGGAGGAGTGGAGAGACTGACATGGAAGCATATGCACTACAATAGGTAAAATGGGCTTTCCTGGTGGCTCAGATGAGAAAGAACCTGCCTGCAGTACAGGAGACCTGGGTTTGATCCCTGGGTCAGGAAGATCCCCTGCAGAAGGAAATAGCAACCCACTTGAGTATTCTCGCTTGGAGAATCCTTTGGACAGAGGAACCTGGCAGGCTAGAGCCCACGGGGTCACAGAGTCAGACAGGACTGAATGACTAACACTTTCACTTTCGTATATAAAATAGATGGCCAGTGGGAATTTTCTGTATGACTCAGGGAACGCAGACCAGGACTCTGTAACAACCTAGAGGGGCGGGATGGGGTGGGAGGTGGGAGGGAGGTTGAAGAAGGAAGGGACATATGTATACCTATTGGTGATTCATGTCGATGTATGGCAGAAACCAATACAATATTGTAAAGCAATTATCCTTCAATTAAAAATAAATAAAGAAAAAAAAGTACCTGGCCCAGAAGAATTTAAGAACAATTCTTACCAAAGGTAAGAAATTGTTAATTTATATTACAATTGATCTTTGAACCATATGGGTTTGAACTTCATGGGTCCATACATACATGATTTTTTTTCAATAAACATATTGGAAAAAGTTTTTTTGAGTTAATGTGAAGAAATTTGAAAACTATATAACCTAGAAATATTGGAAAAACTGTGTGTTGTGAATGTGTAAAATGGATGTAGAAACTTGTGTATTTTATCAACTATCAATATACACAAATCTATTATCAAAAGTTATCAAAATTTAAACACACAAACATAGAATGTACATAATATCACTCACAGCTGAGAAAAATATAAGCCCACATAAAGACATGATATATTTCATTTTTACACAGGGATTTTTATTCTTTTTTTAATTTTTATTTTATATTGGAGTATATTTGATAAACATTGTTGGGTTAACTTCAAGTGTACAGCAAAGTGATTCAGTTATACATATACGTGTAACTATTCTTTATGAAATTCTTTTTCCATTTAGTTTACTACAGAGTACTGAGCAGAGTTCCATGTGCTATATAGTAGGTCTTTATGGGTTATCTATTTTAAACATAGCAGTGTTTACATGTCAATACCAAACTCCCAATCTATCCTTTTCCCTCATCCCAGTTTTCTCCTCTGGTAACCATAAACTATAAAGAAAACTCTCACTGTTTGCAGATGACATGATCCTTTACATAGAAAACCCTAAAGACTCCACCAGAAAATTACTAGAGCTAATCAACGAATATAGTAAAGTTGCAGGGTATAAAATCAACACACAGAAATCCCTTGCATTCCTATACACTAACAATGAGAAAACAGAAAGAGAAATTAGGGAAACAATTCCATTCACTACTGCAATGAAAAGAATAAAATACTTAAAGAAAGAAACAAAAGACCTATATATAGAAAACTATAAAACACTGGTGAAACAAAACATAAATAGGTGGAGAAATATACCGTGTTCATGGATCAGAAGAATCAATATAGTGAAAATGAGTATACTAGAAGACCCTGATGCTGGGAGGGATTGGGGGCAGGAGGAGAAGGGGACGACAGAGGATGAGATGGCTGGATGGCATCACCGACCCGATGGACATGGGTTTGAGTAAGCTCCGGGAGTTGGTGATGGACTGGGAGGCCTGGCGCACTGCGATTCATGGGGTCACAAAGAGTCGGACAAGACTGAGCGACTGAACTGAACTGAACTGAACCCAAAGCAATCTATAGATTCAGTGCAATCCCTATCAAGCTACCAATGGTATTTTTCACAGAACTAGAACAAATAATTTCACAATTTGTATGGAAATACAAAAAACCGGGAATAGCCAAAGCAATCTTGAGAAAGAAGAATGGAACTGGAGGAATCAACCTGCCTGACTTCAGGCTCTACTACAAAGCCACAGTCATCAAGACAGGATGGTACTGGCACAAAGGCAGAAATATAGATCAATGGAACAAAATAGAAAGCCCAGAGATTAATCCATGCACCTATGGACACCTTATCTTTGACCAAGGAGCCAAGGATATACAACGGAGAAAAGACAGTCTTTTTAACAAGTGGTGCTGTGAAAACTGGTCAACCACTTGTAAAAGAATGAAACTAGAACACTTTCTAACACCACACACAAAAATAAACTCAAAATGGATTAAAGATCTAAATGTAAGACCAGAAACTATAAAACTCCTAGAGGAGAACATAGGCAAAACACTCTCCGACATAAATCACATCAGGATCCTCTATGACCCACCTCCCAGAATATTGGAAATAAAAGCAAAAATACACAAATGGGACCTAATTAAAATTAAAAGCTTCTGCACAACAAAGGAAACTATAAGCAAGGTGAAAAGACAGCCTTCAGAATGGGAGAAAATAATAGCAAATGAAGCAACTGACAAAGAATTAATCTCAAAAATATACAAGCAACTCCTGAAACTCAATTCCAGAAAAATAAACGACCCAATCAAAAAATGGGCCAAAGATCTAAACAGACATTTCTCCAAAGAAGACATACAGATGGCTAACAAACACATGAAAAGATGCTCAACATCACTCATTATCAGAGAAATGCAAATCAAAACCTCAATGAGGTACCATTACACGCCAGTCAGAATGGCTGCTATCCAAAAGTCTACAAGCAATAAATGTTGGAGAGGGTGTGGAGAAAAGGGAACCTTCTTACACTGCTGGTGAGAATGCAAACTAGTACAGCCACTATGGAAAACAGTGTGGAGATTCCTTAAAAAACTGGAAATAGAACTGCCATATGACCCAGCAATCCCACTGCTGGGCATACATACCGGGGAAACCAGAATTGAAAGAAACACGCATACCCCAATGTTCATCACAGCATTGTTTATAATAGCCAGGACATGGAAGCAACCTAGATGTCCATCAGCAGACGAATGGATAAGAAAGCTGTGGTACATATACACAATGGAATATTACTCAGCCACTAAAAAGAACACATTTGAATCAGCTCTAATGCGATGGATAAAACTGTAGCCTATTATACAGAGTGAAGTAAGTTAGAAAGAAAAACACCAATACAGTATACTAATGCATATATATGGAATTTAGAAAGATGGTAACGATAACCCTGTGTGCAAGACAGCAAAAGAGACACAGATGTATAGAACAGACTTTTGGCTCTATGGGAGAAGGCGAGGGTGGGACGATTTGGGAGAATGACATTGAAACATGTATGTTATCATATATGAAATGAATCCCCAGTACAGGTTCAATGCATGATACAGGGTGCTCAGGGCTGGTGCACTGGGATGACCCAGAGGGATGGGATGGGGAGGGACGTGGGAGGGGGCTTCAGGATGGGGAACACATGTACACCCATGGAGGATTCATGTCAATGTATGGCAAAATCAATACAATATTGTAAAGTAATTAGCCTCCAATTAAAATACATAAATTTATATTAAAAAGAAAGAAAGAAAGCTGAGAGCTGAAGAATTGATGCTTTTGAACTGTGGTGCTGGAGAAGACTTGAGAGTCCCTTGGACTGCAAGGAGATCCAACCAGTCCATCCTCAAGGAGATCAGTCCTGGGTGTACATTGGAAGGACTGATGCTGAAGCTGAAACTCCAATACTTTGGCCACCTTATTCGAAGAGTTGTCTCATTTGAAAAGACCTTGATGCTGGCAAAGATTGAAAGCAGGTGGAGAAGGGGATGACAGAGGATGAGATGGTTGGATGGCATCACCAACTCGATGGACATGAGTTTGAGTAAACTCTGGGAGTTGGTGATGGACAGGGAGGCCTGGCATGCTGCGGTCCATGGGGTTGCAAAGAGTCAGACACGACTGAGTGAGTGAACTGAACTGAACCATAAATTCATTCTCCAACTTTGTGACTCTGTTTCTATTTTGTAAATAAGTTCAACTGTATCATTATTTTAAAAATTCACATATAAGCAATATCATATGATATTGGTCATTTTCTATTTGAGTTACTTCACTTAGTATGATGATCTTTTGGTCCACCCATGTTGCTATAAATGGCATTATTTCATTCTTTTTAATGGCTGAGTATAATATTCCTTTGTATAAATGTACCACATCTTCTTTATCTATTTCTCTATTGATGGATGTTTATGTTGCTCCCATGTCATGGTTATCGTGAAGAGTGCTGCAGTGACGCTCTGGTACATGTATCCTTTTGAACTATGGTTTTCTCTAGATATGCACCCAGGAATGGAATTGCTGAATCATATGGTAGCTCTACTTTTAGTATCTTAAGGAACCTCCATGCTGTTCTTCATAGTGACTGCATCAATTTACATTCCCACCGACAGTGTAGGAAGGTTCCCTTTTCTCTACACTGTGTCCAGCATTTATTTTTTGTAGACTTTTAAATAATGACTATTTATTATTATCATATATTACCATATATCACCTGATTTACATTTCTCTAATAATTAGTGATGTTGAACACCTTCTCATGTGCCTGTTGGTCATCTGTATGTCTGGAGAAATGTCTATTTAAGTCTTCATTCAGTCATGTTTTTGAGCACCTTCTGTGAGTTTGCACTATGACGGATCCATGGTTTTATGGAGAAACCATTTTCTAAAAGTAACTTTTGCCCCAGTGGCCTCTTCACAGAACCACTCATAACTGGAGATAACTTTTAGTCTTCTCAGCTTCCATTAAAAAAAAGTGTAAAGACGTAATATTGAATCACACCTCGCTAAATTTACATGGGGCACACTGTTCTACAGCAGTGACTTTCTAGTCACCTGGGTTACTAGTGTGCTGAGTTCAGTTGTGTGAGGATCCACTTGAAATGCATGTGATGCTCGTCACCTCCACACGAGCAGTTCATCTCTCCCATAGGCTGTGTATCATAGTAAAAAGTGACCTCTTGCCATCCTTGCACAATTTTCATCATGTTTAATGTAATATTGTAAACCTTGAGTAGCACCATGGGACCCACGGAGTGCTACTAGTGACGGTGGAAGAGCTCCCAGGAAGCAGTGAAAAGTCATGACGTTACAGGAAACATTGAACTACTTTTTATATATGATGGGTTGGGGTCTGCAGCTGCGATTCCCACCATTTCAAGATAAATGAACCCAGTATAGGGACTACTATAATGGAAAAAGAAAAGGAAATTTGTGAAACTGTGGCTGCACTTACACCAGCAAGCATGAGAACCTGGCACTCTTTTTGAAATAAGTTTTTATCTCAATTGAAAATGCAGCTTTTATGTGAGTGCAGGATTCTTTTAAGAAAGGTATATCTAAAGGCTGTAACATGATTCAAGGAAAATCAAAGTCACTTTATGACACCTTAAAGCAAAAGGAATGTGAAGAATCTAAAGCTGGAGAAGTTAATGCCAACGAAGGGTGGTTTGATAATTTCAGAAAGATGCTTGGCCTAAAAAAGAGAAGCAGCTTCTGTTGACCAAGAGACAGCACACAATTTCCAGATGCCATTAAGAAAATCAGCGAGGAGAAAGAATATCTGCCTGTTAGGCTTTTAATGCAGACAGAAGTGCTTTACTTTGGAAAAAGATGTTGACAAAGGACATTTATTAGTAAAGTAGAGAAGTGAGCCCTAAGATTTAAGGCAGGAGGGATAGGTTAATTCTACTGTTTTGTGCTTAGGTAGCATCACTATGAACAAAGCTAATGGAGGTGATGGAATTCCAGCTGAGCTGTTTCAAATCCTAAAAGATGATGCTGTTAAAGTGCTACACCCAATATGCCAGCAAATTTGGAAAACTCAGCAGTGGCCACAGGACTGAAAAAGGTCAGTTTTCATTCCAACGGGAAAGAAGGGCAATGCCAAAGGATGATCATTTCACATGCTACCTAGGTCATGCTCAAAATCCTCCAAGCTACACTTCAACAGTATGTGAACTGAGAACTTCCAGATGTACAAGCTGTATTTAGAAATGTCAGAGGAATAAGAGATCAAATTGCCGACATCTGTTGGAACATAGAAAAATCAAGAGAGTTCCAGGAAAACATCTATTTCTGCTTCATTGACTATGTTAAAGCCTTTGACTGTGTGGATCAGAACAAACTGGGGAAAATTCTTAAAGAGATGGGAACACCAGACCACCTGACCTGCCTCCTGAGAAATCTGTATGCAGGTCAAGAAGCAACGGTTAGAACTGGACATGGAACAACAGACTTGTTGCAAATTGGGAAAGGAGTACGTTAAGGCTGTATATTGTCACTCTGCTTATTTAAATTATATGTAGAATACATCATGAGAAATGCTGGGCTGGATGAAGCTCAAGCTGGAATCAAGATTGTCAGGAGAAATATCAATAACCTCAGATATGCAGATGACACCACCCTCATGTCAGTAAGTCAAGAGGAATTAAAGGGCCTCTTTTTTTTTTTTTTTTTAAATTTTTTTTATTAGTTGGAGGCTAATTACTTCACAACATTTCAGTGGGTTTTGTCATACATTGATATGAATCAGCCATAGATTTACACGTATTCCCCATCCCGATCCCCCCTCCCACCTCCCTCTCCATCCGATTCCTCTGGGTCTTCCCAGTGCACCAGGCCAGAGCACTTGTCTCATGCATCCCACCTGGGCTGGTGATCTGTTTCACCATAGATAGTATACATGCTGTTCTTTTGAAACATCCCACCCTCACCTTCTCCCACAGAGTTCAAAAGTCTGTTCTGTATTTCTGTGTCTCTTTTTCTATTTTGCATATAGGGTTATCGTTACCATCTTTCTAAATTCCATATATATGTGTTAGTATGCTGTAATGTTCTTTATCTTTCTGGCTTACTTCACTCTGTATAATGGGCTCCAGTTTCATCCATCTCATTAGGACTGATTCAAATGAATTCTTTTTAATGGCTGAGTAATATTCCATGGTGTATATGTACCACAGCTTCCTTATCCATTCATCTGCTGATGGGCATCTAGGTTGTTTCCATGTCCTGGCTATTATAAACAGTGCTGCAATGAACACTGGGGTGCACGTGTCTCTTTCAGATCTGGTTTCCTCAGTGTGTATGCCCAGAAGTGGGATTGCTGGGTCATATGGCAGTTCTATTTCCAGTTAAAGGGCCTTTTGATGAAGGTGAAAGAGGAGAGTGAAAAAGCTGGCTTAAAACTCAACATTCAGGAAACTAAGACCATAGCATCCAGTCTGATCACTTCATGACAAATAAATGGTAAAGCAATGGAAACAGAGAAAGATTTTATTTTTTTTTGGCTCCAAAATCACTGCAGATGGTGAATGCAGCCATGAAATTAAAAGACGCTTGCTCCTTGGAAAGAAAAGCTATGACCAACCTAGACAGCATATTAAAAACAGAGACATTACTTTGCTGATGAAGGTCTGCACAGTCAAAGCTATGGTTTTTCCAGTAGTCATGTATGGTTGTGAGAGTTGGACCATAAGGAAGGCTGAGCACTGAAGAATTTATGTTTTTGAACTGTGGTGTTGGAGAAGACTCTTGAGAATCCCTTAGACTGCAGGAGATAAAACCATTCAATCCTAAAGGAAATCATTCCTGAATATTCACTGGAAGGACTGATGCTGAAATTGAAGCTCCAATACTTTAGTCACCTGACGGGAAGAAGGGACTCTTTGGAAAAAACCCTGATTCTGGGAAAGACTGATGGCAGGAGAAGGGGATAACAGAGGTCGAGATGGTTGGATGGCATCACTGACTCGCTGGGCATGAGTTTGAGCAAACTCCGGGAGATGGTGAAGAACAGGGAACCCTGGCGTGCTGCAATTCATGGGTTCACAAAGAGTCAGACATGACTGAGTGACTGAACAACATCAACTCTGTTTTTTGCAAATGTAGTCAAGGTTGTGGTCAGAACTGCCCTTTCCTATAAAGCTGCTAACCTCCAAAACCTAAGGCAGAAGATAAACACCAGCTGCCAGTCTTTTGATTGGACAAGAAGAGAGCCTGGAGTATGAGAACCCGGTTTTTTTTTTTTTTTGGGATTGATTCCACTGCTGCTTTGTCCCTGAAGTCAGGAAGTATTTTGCCAGGGAACCACTGCCTGTAAAGTTCTTTTCACAGTGGAGACAATGCCTCTGCCCACCAGCACTGCATGACTTCAACACCAAAGTCATAGTGGTCTACTTGCCCCCAAATACAATGTCTCTGCTTCAGCCTCTAGATCAGGAGCTTGTAAGCACCTTTGAGGCTCTATGGAAAGGATGATTAATGCTTTAGGAGAGAACCTTGGACATTATGAAATTCTGGAAGGATTACACCATTAAAGATGTCATCATTGTTGTGAAGAAAAAAAAAGAAAACTATGAAAGCCATTGACTCCTTCCCCTACCACACCCCTCAGATAAACTCCCATTGGAGAAAACTGTGTCCAGACATTGTGCGTCACTTCACAGGATTTACAGAACCAATCAAGGACATGATGAAGAAACTTGTGGATGTGTCAACAAAGGTAGAGGGTTTCAAGATACAGATCTTGGAGAACTTCAAGAGCTAATAGACACCACACCAGAGGAGTCAACAGAAGACAGCTTGATGGAGATGAGTGCTTTGAACCAGCGCCAGATAGTGAGGATGAACGTGTTGAATAAGCAGTGCCAGGAAGCAGATTGACGGTAGAGAGTCTGACAGAAAGGTTTTGGCTGTTCGACTGCTTTTGACTTCTTTTGTGACATGGACCCTTCTGTGACATGAGCACTGAGACTAAAGTAAACAGGGAAAGAGAACTGGTCCTATATAGAAATATTTTTAGATAAGTGAAAAAGTGAAAAGGCAGACATTGCAATATATTTCTGTAAAGTTACACTGAGTGAGGCTGCCTGTCTTACCTCCCCTTCCACCTCCTCTACTTCTTCTGTCTCTACCATCCCCGAGACAGCTGGACCAACCCCTCCCCTTCCTCCCCAGCCTGCTCAACCTGAAGACCTTTATGATGATCCACTTCTGGTTACCAAATAATATATAATCACCATGAAGCACAGTTCATACACTTAATCTGTTATTTCTGTGTGTGAGCGTCTCATGTGAAAATCTAATAACTGTCTGGCAAAAACTGTATGAGATGTTTTTGTGTCATCTTCATCATCATCACCTAAGTGTCCATTATGTAGAACATCATGTGCAAGATTTGTATTGAAGTGGATTGCCTGTCCTTACATAGACATAAAGTGAGTGATATTTAATGTAATATTAATAATGTGTTAGTTTTCTTATTGTTTTATAACTTTGCTTTCAAACAGTTACAAGTACTGTATGCCTCTTTCTCTCTTGAATTGTAGAAACTTCGTATCAGCCTATCATTACAGGTAAGTTGTTTTTAAAAAACAACACAGTTTCCTATACTGTTATGAATATGACTGTGATACTCTGTGCCATAGAATTTTTATCACAATTCATTCATTAGTGTGTAGGTTAGGCTACTGTGAAGCAGTTGCATCAATTACGTTGTTGTTAGCCGCTCAGTTGTGTCCAACCGTTTGCGACCCCATGGACTGTAGCCCTCCAGGCTCCTCTGTCCATAGAATTTTCCAGGCAAGCGTACTGGAGTGGGTAGCCATGCCCTTCTCCAGGGGATCTTCTCAACCCAGGGATCAAGACTGGGTCTTCTGTGTTGCAGGCAGATTTTTTACAGTCTGAGTCATCAGGGAAGTCCATCAATTACATTAGACAACACTAAAGCAATCATATTGCTGCTTCTTTATTACTAATGCATGAATGGTTATACCTCTATAAAAACATCAATTTTTTTTCACAATATCTTTTCATTTTTGATGTCTTGTGTAGTAATACATGTAACATATATAGTGTTTTGTGTCATATAAGGCAATATTGATGAAGGTACTGACAATTTATCTTGTAAGCAGACAACATAAAGTTATAACATCAATAAGTACAGTAATATAAACATATATTCTCTTTCTTATGAATTTTTAAGTAGCATTTCTTTTCTCTAGCTTACTTTATTTGAAGAATACCATTTATAATACATACAACATACAAAATACGTGTTAACTGACAGTTTATGTTGTTGATAAGGCTTCCAGTCAACTGTAGGATATTAGTAGCTAAGGTTTTGGCAAGTCAAAAGTTGTACATAGATTTTCAGCTCCACAGTTGGTTGCTAAGCACCCTTAATTCCTGCCTTGCTCAAGGGTGAACTGAATATGAAAAAGATGGAAGCCTTTTTAATTTTTAAGTCCTGTATATATATATAAGAAAGCTGAGTGAGTGAGTATACCACAAAGGAAATGACAGACATGTTTTATTTATTTTATTTATTGTGTTTGTGAGGATAAAACATGAGTAGCTTTAATAATGTATCAGCAAATCAAGCTCATCAAATATACTTAAATTTGAAATATCGTGAGAACTGCCATTAAAATCAGAAATTATCACTATTAATATTGTACAGGTGATTTTAGCCAATGAATGGAATAAAAAAAATCAATAAATAGCTCCAATACACAAAGAAACAAAAAAATGAGAATTAGAAAGAACACATTATGTTTAATTTTCAAACATTTTGATTTTCTCCTCAACAAAAAATTATTAGGATTTCTACAAATATTTAAGGAAGGTGATTGCCATTCAGTCAACATATAAAAGTAACTATACTATATGGACACATTTCCATTTAAAAATGTAAATGATGAAATTATATTCTTTAAAATAACTGGAAAACTTAGAACATCCAGGAATAAATCTAATCAAAATGTGCAACATCTATGAATTCGTTTCCTATGCTGCTGTAACAAATTACCACAAAGTTAGTGTCTTTTTTTTTTTTCAAAGTTAGTGTCTTAAGGCAACACAGATTTATTGTTTTATTGTTTTTGAGGTCAGGAGTTCAAAATAGTTAGACAGGATTGCATTCTCTCTGGGGTCTCTAAAGGAGAATATATGTTATTACCCTTTCCAGTTTTTGGAGACTACCTGTGTTCCTTGGCTTATGAATCCTTCTTTTATCTTACTAGACAACATTTGCATCACTTTGACCTCTACTTCTTCACAGACTCTTCTGTTTCCCTCTCCCATCTTTTAAGGATTGTGATTACATTGGGCCTACCTGGATAATTCAGAATAATCTCCCTCATCTCAATACCCTTAATTTAATCACATCTACAATGTCACTTTTTCATGTAAGGCATTAAAGTAGATTATTCAATCTACTATAATCTGTATGAAGATGAGGCACTATAATGTCATCATTAAGACTGTTAATTTTAAAGTCAGACTACTTGAAGGGGAATTGTAATTCTATCACTTAGATTTACTGGTTTTATGATCCTAAGAAATTTTGCTAAGCTTCTTTTTCTTAAATGTAATGTAATAATAATTATTCTTCATTCCACAGTGATTTCAGGAAATAAGATAAATCACTTAAAGAGTTTTGCACAGTTTGATTATTTAAGAAAACATTGCATCCATAATCAAGAACAGCATATGATAAAAAAGAAAGCTTATAGACAATAAAGTATTCTTGGTAAATATAGTTAAGCTTATCAGTATAAAATTTTGATAGAAGAATTGAAAGAAAAATGTCAGGAAGTGTCATAATATAAAATAAGAGAATGGCTTCCCAGGTGATGCTAGTGGTAAAGAACCTTCCTGCTAATACAGGAGATGTAAGAGACACAGGTTTGATTCTTGGGTTAGGAAGATCCCTTAGAAGAGGAAATGGCAACCCACTCTAGTATTCTTGCCTGGAGAATCCCATGGACAGAGGAGTCTGGCAGGCTACAGTCCATGAGGTCACACAGAGTTGGACATGACTCAAGCAACTTAGCACACACACAAGCAAAATAAGACAACCAGGGGAAAACATGAACTGAAGTTTAAAGACATAGAGAATAATTTTAGAAATTTCAACATTTGGTAATGGGCCGTCCCAAAAGAGAGAACAGATTTAACAGAGAAAGTTATAACAGGAATAAAAGCAGGTAGTTTCTCACAGCTAAGGAATGATATGAGTCTTCCAATGGAAGAGAATTATTAGCTGCTAAATGAAAAGACTATTATCAGACTTCTTATGGGAAATACTAGATTCTGGAAAGCAGTGGAGTACCGTGGTAAAAATCTGTTAGGCAATGAATTTCAACCTAGATTTCTATACCTGGTCCAATTATCACTCAGCATGAAGAAAAGATACATTTTCAGCTGCACAGAGACACAGAAGTTTACCTACCATGAGCCTTTATTAAGGAAGCAAAGTGAGGGAATGAAATAAAAAAAAGGACTTGACATCTGAGAACTAAGGAGAGAAATGCAGGCAGTCTTATAAAAAGTGTGGCTAAAACCCAGATGGTAATTAGTCTAGGTTGGAGTAGCAGGTCTTGTTGGGTCACTATCTCTAGTGTGTGTTGCCTTAATCTGTAGGGTCCAAAATGTCTCACTGCCTTGTCTGTATCTCATTCAATGGAAAGGAAAAGGGAAATAGGAGAACCTCCCCTTAAGTACATGATCAAATGATGCTCATTTCTGCTTATGTCCTACTGGCCAGAAATTAGACCTGCTGAACCTAATCACATTTGCTGGATTGGAAGCTCAGGCTCCCAGCCTTGTAGCCTAAACTGTTTCATTATTCCATCTGCTCTTGAAGACTGTTTACTAAATGCTTACCATGTGTCAGACACTGTGATAAGTTCTTGAATTAACTTACTTCATCTTCAAAATAATCATATGAGGTAATATTCTCATTTAGAAAATAAAAAAAGAGAGACACATGAAGTTTAAATTATTTTCCCAAGGTCACACAGCAAGTAAGTTGAAGAGTCAGGATAGGAATTCACATCTATCTAACGCTAGTGTTTAGAATCATTACCAAACTGTCTTGCCTTCATCTTGATTGTCACCTGATGCAACGAGTCATGGTTCACAACCACCAGAGCTGAACTCTGGGTGTCACCACTGCCCTATATTATATGCCTAGGAGCTGTGGTCTCCTGAAAGGATTTAAAGAGACACTGATATGAACTTTGAGTAAAGATCCTATTTGTAAAATGGGGCTGATGGGGAGCAACTCTTGATTGTCTGGGATATAACTGAAGATTCAAATGTTTAAATTAGGGGTGTCTGGAAGCATTGCCTCACATCTTAGCTCTATAAATGGAAATGCTTTAGACATAACCCAGGTACTAATCATTTCTTAAAATCCATTAATTTGCTTTGTATTTAGAATTTTTTTTTCCAAAATGAGAAACTCCTTGATATTATTTATTTAAATTCTGTTACAACTTTGAGTCTTTTCCTGTCTTCATTGGTCTTTTAATTGGAAAGTGAATGAGGCCCAGCTTGCTTACTGCCTCCAAACTTGGAAATTAACTCAGTGTCAGTCAGTGTGCTATGTAAGGAGCAGGTATTAAAAGACAGAAAGCTGAGCCATGGCTACTTCATATGCTTAGCAGGTCTGAGCAGATATATTGACATCCGGAGGGAAAAAGTAATATCATACGAAATCACTTATTTGTGGGGTATAAAAAACGATACAAAACAGAAATAGACTCTCAGACAGAAAACAAATTTATCATTACCAAAGGGGATAGGCAGGAGAAGGATAAATTATGAGGCTGAGATTAACATAAGCACCTTATTATATATAAAATAAATAATCAATAAGGGTCTACTGTATAGAACAGGGAACTCTACTCAATATTTTGTAATAAACTCTAAGGGAAGTAATCCAAAAAAGAATATATATGACTGGGTCACTTTGCTGTGAACCTGAAACTAACACGAGGTTGTAAATCAACTATACCTGAATAAAAACTTTTTGAAAAGAAAAAATGGCTCAAATGTTTAGCATGCACTTTCTCAAAAAATTAATGCTTGTCTTGTGAAGAGGTCTCTGTATGTTGGTGATAGTACATGTAGGTGAGCAAGTGTTTCTATGGTTAGGAAAGTCAGCTGGTGGAGAAATTTTGAAGGGCACCAGCCTTGAAGTGTCTGCTCTGTTCTGGAAGACTTTGGAGTATTAGGGT
The DNA here is from genome assembly GCF_033118175.1 of Dama dama. Classification (NCBI taxonomy): domain Eukaryota; kingdom Metazoa; phylum Chordata; class Mammalia; order Artiodactyla; family Cervidae; genus Dama; species Dama dama. The sequence continues at coordinate 5,178,975 of NC_083687.1, read as the reverse complement.
TTGGCCTCATTCCTCAAGTCTGCTCTTCAGAGGGATGCCAAATATCACCAATGACTGCTTAGCTAAGGCCCCCAGGACTTTATTCTAGGGCACATTAATCAGATTTGGAGAAATGCCCAGATTGGGAGAAAGAATGAATCTGGTTTGAAAATAGTACCTGTGAGCATTCAGTGGGATTTGCCTCAAGGTGGGTCCCCAGCCACTTGAGGGAGTGGGAGGGCAGGGAAAGAAGGAGGTGGAAAAGTGCATCTCTCAGTACAGTAAGGAGCAGGCCTGAAGGGGGTGTGTCTGAGCAAGGAGTCCTGGGAAGATTCATTTCTCTGGATGCTTTTCTTTTGAACTCTCAGAAAAGCCATGCTTACTAGACAGTTTCAGTTTTCTCCTGGGTGTAATCCTCTTTAATTTCTCCAGCCCGTCAGTAAAATCAGATACTCCTGAGCAGCTGTGTGTGGGAACTGTTCTGAATAAAGTGAGGGTAAACGGACATGTGAATTGCATCAGTTCTCAAGAGCTATAATGAGGGAACAACTTCAACGTCAGGGGCTGGGGGTGTCAGGCAGGTCCACTTTGCTGCTCTAAATGTTAGGGGCAGCACTTACAGTAACAGTCTGGGGAGTAGGCAGGACAGGAAGGGCTTAGAGAAAACCAACCTCCTCTCTCCAGATGGTGGCGGGGAGTGGTGGTGGTGGTTTATGGTTTCATGGAGGGAGGGTGATAATTGGAAGTAAACTTTGCCGTAAAGTGCTTGTTTATTTGCCCATCTTTTGCATTGTCATAATTTTATGACCAGTCTCCTTGTAAGATTAAAAACTAATGGTTAGCTAGACTTATTGTGGTAAACATTTCACTATACATATGTATAAGTAGTATCAAACACCTAAAATTAATATAATTCTATATGTCACTTGCATACCTCAATACATTTTTTTAAAGATTAAAAGATAAGTGGTTTCTTCTGATAATCACCATCACAAAAACTTGCCTGGGTAAAATATTATCACTTTTCTCTATACATGTTTGTACAAAGAAATACATTTTAAAGAGATTTCCGATAAGGGCATTTGTGCACAAAATGAATGTTCATATGTCCTTTTACAAATACAATTCTGGTTAAAAACCAATATGCTTAGATTAGCATTTATAGTGCAATTCAAAGATAAGGACGTGTTCCTAACATACACCAGGTCTGCTGGAAACCGGGAGAGTTTGTAAATAATTTAACAGTCTTCAGTAGTATAGGCTGTGGAACATCTGGAATCTCTTTCTTCTTTTTGGATTGCACATTTTCAGATTTGTTTTGCCATCTTTCCTGTTTTTCCCCTAAACTACCCAATAAGGAAAACTGAAAATCTGAAATGTACTCATCCTGCTGACTGCTTTTTTCTCCCTCTAACTTTCCCGGCACCAGATGCAGAAGGAAGTTTATTCCCATCATCAAGACACACTGATCCTATTGAGAAGCCATTCTCAAGACTAACCTCTTACTGATACCCCACTGCCAGAAGAGTTGCTTAGCTCCACTGAAAGCCATGTTGTGCTTTTCCTGGCTACAGCTGCTGCACATAAATGAAGTAGCGAAGGTCTTAGAGTCATTTTATGGCTATTCTTCCATGTTCTCAGAGTCAAGACATCTCTGAGTCCTTATTAACATGCTTTCTCCACTACCCTTCGGGTCCAAATTGCCGATTTAAAGTATACATCAAATCTTGGAAATTCCTGCCTCGTTGGAGAAGAACAAGTGCTGTTCTGATGAGGAAACTCCATATGCAGCAGCTGCACTGGCCCTGTCCTCATCTATCACATCCAAGTCTCCTGTCGGAGGTGAGGGGTTACAGCCATCAGCATTTTTCCCACAAGGCCTTCGGGGCAACTGTTCTTCTGGTAAATGTGCTGGAAAGTGGTCCTGTTTGGAGCTGTGCATGTCCACAGTCTTGACTGAGAGTCATTTTCTCTCTTTGTCCTATCCTGAAACAGCAGAATTTTTGAGTTTTACAGGGACAGTGAACACAGAGATAACTGTATCTTTTCTAAAGTTGCCTGGTGATTTGACTCCTGAGCAAGTTAGGTTATGAGATTTTGCATACTGTCACAGGCATTGAGAAGGAAAATATTTTTAGAGCGATTCCATTATAAAGTGACATATTTCCAGTTTGCAGCCCAGCTAAAACTAAGAATGACTAACCAAAAACACAGAGAATATTATTGATGGATTTTGGGTCTTCCAAGGAAAGCAATTCTCAATGTTGTAACAGACAATCCTAAAATCCCTGTCACATTGTACAGTTAAATCCCATTTTTAATTCACATGAAATCTACTGGGAGAGAAAGAGCTTTGTTACATGGTGTAATCTGAGAATTCAGACTTCTTTCATTTTGTGGGGCAGCGTGTTCAAGTAAACCTGTATGCAGATCAAGAAGCAACATTTAGAACCCTGTATGGAACAATCGATTGATTCAAGATCAAAAAAGGAGCATAGCAGGACTGTCTGCTGTCACTCCTGTTTGTTTAACCTACACGCTGAGCACATCAAGAGAAATGCCCAACTGGATGAGTTACAAGATGGAATCAAGATAGGCTGGAGAAATATCAACAACCATAAATATGCAGATCAGCTCAGTTCAGTCACTCAGCCTTGTCCAAATCTTAGTGACCCCATGGACTGTAACACTCCAGGCTTCCCTGTATATCACCAAATCATGGAACTTGTTCAAAAACTCATGTCCATTGAGTTGAGATGCCATCCAACCATCTCATCCTCTGTCATCCCCTTCTCATCAGGGTCTTTTGCAATGAGTCAGTTCTTTGCATCAGTTGCCAAAGTATTGGAGCTTCAGCTTCAGCATCAGTCCTTCCAATGAATAGTCAAGATTGCCTTTACAATTAACTGGATTGATCTCCTTGTAGTCCAAAAGATTCTCAAGAGTCTTCTCCAACACCACAGTTCAAAAGTATCAGTTTTTCAGCACTCAGCATTCTTTATGGTCCGACTCTCACATCCATACTTGGCTACTGGAAAAACCATAGCTTTGACTATATGGACCTTTATTGACAAAGTAATGTCTCTGCTTTTCAATATACTGTCTAGGTTTGTCATAATTTTTCTTCCAAGTAGCAAGCATCTTTTAATTTCATAGCTGCAGTCACCATCTACAGTGATTTTGGAGCCCAAGAAAATAAAATCTGTCACCGTTTCCATTATTCCCCCATCTATTTGCCATGAAGTGATCAGACCAGATGCCATGATCTTAGTTTTTTGACTGTTGAGTTTTAAGCCAGCTTTTTCACTCTCCTCTTTCAATTTCATCAAGAGGCTCTTTAGTTCCTCTTTGCTTTCTGCCATGAGGTGGTGTCAAATGCATATCTGAGGTTATTGATATTTCTCCTGGCAATCTTGATTCCAGCTTGTGCTTCATCCAGCCTGACATTTTTGGCATGATGTACTCTGCATTTAAGTTAAATAAACAGGGTGACAATATATAGCTTTGCCCTACTCCTTTCCCAATTTTAACCAGTTTGTTGTTTCATGTCTGGTTCTAATTGTTGCTTCTTGACCTGCATACAGGTTCCCCAGAAGGCAGGTCAGGTGGTCTGGCATTCCCATCTCTTTCAGAATTTTCCACAGTTTGTTGTGCTCCATGCATTCAAAGACTTTGACATAGTCCATAATGCAGAAGTAGATGTTTTTGGAACTCTCATGCTTTTTCAATCATCTAATGGGTGTTGGCAATTTGATCTCTGGTTCCTCTGCCTTTTCTAAATCCAGCTTGAACATCTGGAAATTCTCAGTTCACATACTGTTGAAGTCTTGCTTGGGGAATTTAGAGCATTATTCTGCTAGCATGTGAGATGAGTGCAATTGTGCAGTAATTTGAGCATTATTTGGCACTGCCTTTCTTTGGGATTGGAGTGAAAACTGACATTTTCCAGTCCTGTGACCACTGCTGAGATTTCCAAATTTGCTGGCATATTGAGTGCAGCACTTTAGCAGCAGCATCTTTTAGGATTTGAAATAGCTCAGCTGGAATTCCATCCCCTCCACTTGCTTTGTTTGTAGTGATTCTTCCTAAGGCTCACTTGACTTCACACTCCATGATGTCTGGCTCTAGGTGAGTGATCACACCATCGTGGTTATTTGGGTCATGAAGGTATTTTTTGAATAGTTCTTCTGTGTGTTCTTGCCACCTCTTCTTAATATCTTCTGCCTCTGTTAGGTCCATACAGTTTCCATCCATTATTGTTCCCTTGATATCTCTAGTTTTGTTGAAGAGATCTCTAGTCTTTTCAATTCTATTATTTTCCTCTATTTCTTTGCATTGTTCACTTAAAAGGCTTTCTTGTCTCCCCTTGCTATTCTTTGTAACTTTGTATTAAATGAGTATATCTTTCCTTTTCTTCTTTGCCTTTAGCTTCTCTTCTTTTATCAACTATTTTTAAGGCCTCCTCAGATAGCCATTTGCCTTTGTGTATTTCTTTTTCTTGGGGTTGATCTTGATCACTGGGGATGATGCTTAATCATGTACAATATCATGAACCTTGACCCATAGTTCTTCAGGCACTCTATCAAATCTTATCCCTTGAATCTATTTGTCACTTCCACTTTATAACCATAAGGAATTTGATTTAGGTCATACCTGAGTGGTCTAGTGGTTTTCCCTACTCTCCTCAATTTAAGTCTGAATTTTCCAATAAGAAATTCATGATATGAGCCACAGTGAGCTCCCAATCTTGTTTTTGCTGACTGTGTAGAGCCTCTCCATTTTGGCTGCAAAGAATGTAATCAATCTGATTTCAGTATTGACCATCTCCTGATGTCCATGTATAGAGTTGTCTCTTGTGTTGTTGGAAGAGTGTGTTTACTGTGACCAACCCATTCTGTTGGCAAAACTCTGTTAACCTTGGCCCTGCCTCATTCTTTATTCCAAGGCCAAACTTGTCTGTTACTCCAGGTATCTCTTGATTTTCTACTTTTGCATTCCAGTCCTCTATTATGAAAAGGATTTCTTTTTTGGTGTTAGTTTGGAAGGTCTTGTAGGTCTCCCTAGAACTGTTCAACTTCAGCTTCTCTGGCATTAGGGATTGGGGCATAAACTTGGGTTACTGTGATATTGAATGGTTTGCCTTGGAAACGAACACAAATCATTCTGTCATTTTTGAGGTTGTAACCAAGTACTGCATTTTGGACTCTTGTTGACCATGATGGCTACTCCATTTCTTCTAAGGGATTCTTGCCCACAGTAGTAGATATAATGGTCATCTGAATTAAATTCACCCCTTCCAGTCCATTTTAGTTCACTGATTCCTAAAATGTCTATGTTCACTCTTGCCATCTCCTATTTGACCACTTCCAATTTACCTTGATTCATGGACCTAACATTCCAAGTTCCTATGCATTATTGCTCTTTACAGCATTGGACTTTACTTTCATCACCAGTCACATCCACAACTGGGTGTTGTTTTGGCTTTGGCTCTGTCTCTTCATTCTTTCTGGAGTTATTTCTCCACTGATCTCCAGTAGCATGCTGGGCACCTACCGACCTGGGGAGTTCACCTTTCAGTGTCATATTGTTTTACCTTTTCAGACTGTTCATGGGGTTTTCAAGGCAAGAATACTGAAGTGGTTTGACATTCCTTTCTCCAGTGGACCACGTTTTGTCAGAACTCTCCACTATGACCTGTCTGTCTTGGGTGGCCCTACAGGGCATGTCTCTTAGTTTCACTGAGTTAGACAAAGCTGTGGTCCATGTGAGAGGTTTGATAATTTTTCTGTGATTGTGGTTTTCATCCTGTCTGCCCTCTGATGGATAAGGATAAGAGGCTTATGGAAACTTCCTGATGGGAGAGACTGAATGTGGGGTAAACTGGGTCTTGTTCTGATGGGTGGGGCCATGCTCAGTAAATCTTTAATCCAATTTTCTGTTGGTGGGTGGGGCTGTGCTCCCTCCCTGTTGTTTGGCCTGAGGCCAAACTAAGGTAGGTGTAATGAAGATAATGAGGACCTCCTTCAAAATGACTTGTGCATGCACTGTTGTATTCAGTACCCCCACCCTGCAGCAGGTCACTGTGGACCAGCACCTCTGCTTGAGACTCCTGGACACTCACAGGCAAATCTGGCTCAGTCTCTTGTGGCGACACTGTTCCTTTCTCCTGGGTCCTGGTGCCCACAGGGTCTTGTTTGTGCCCTCCAAGCATCTGTTTCCCAGTCCTCTGGAAGTTCTGTAATCAAGTACAGCTGGCCTCCAAAGCCAGTTCCTTTGCCGGATCCCCTGGTAGGGAATCTGTTGTGGGTCCTAGAGCTTTCTTAACAGTACAAGAATTTCTTTGGTATAATTGTTCTGCAGTTTTCAGATATGCAGATGATACCACTCTAATGGGAGAAAGCACAGAGGAATTAAAGAGCCTTTTAATGAGGGTGAAGGAGGAGAGTGAAAGAGCTTGCTTAAGAATAAATATTAAAAAAAGAAAAAAAATCATGGCATCCAGCCCCATTGCTTCATGGCAAATAGAAGGGGAGAAGGCAGAAGTAGTGACAAATTTTGTCTTCTTGGGCTTCAAGATCACTGGGGAAGGTGCTGCAGCCTTCAGAAGGTGATAGCTTCCTAGCAGGAAAGCAAAGGAAAGCAACACACTGGACAGTGTGTTGAAGAGCAGAGACATTACTCTGCCCACAAAGTCTGTGTAGTCAAGGCTATGGTCTTCCCAGTGGTCGTTATGATTGTGAGAGCTAGACCATAAAGACGGCAGAACAAGAAAGAATTGCTGCCTTTGAACTGTGGTGCTGTAGAAGACTCCAAAAGTCCCTTGGACAACAAGATTGAACCAGTCAATCTTAAGGGAGATCAACCCTGAATGGTCATTGGAAGAACTGATGTGGAAGCTGAAGCACCAGTATTTTGGTCATCTGAAAGAAACAGGTGACTCATTGGAAAAGTCCCTGATGCTGGGAAAGATTGAGGGCAGAAGGATAAGAGGGCGTCAGAGGATGAGATGGCTGGATGGCCTCACAGATGCAGTGAACATGAACATGGGCAAACTCTGGGGGATGGTGAGGGAAGGGAGACCTGGTGTGCTGCAGTCACGGGTTGCAGAGTCGGACGTGACCGGGTGACTGAACAAGAACATGTTCAAATTTGGCCTTTAAGTTTCACAGAATAATGGGAAGAGAGAGGGACTAGAGCAGCGTTGGCAGACTTTTTCTAAAGTATTATAGAGTTAATATTTTTGGTTTTGTGATCTGTATGGTTTTGTTGCAATTGTAACAGAAAAGCAGCTTTAACTGTAGCTTTGTCTCAATAAAGCTTTATTTACAAAAATATATGATGGGCTGGGTTTAGCTGCCAAGTTATAGCTTGCTGACCACTGGAGTAGTCTTGCAGGTTATATATTTATGATTTAGACAAAGGAGTAGCAAGTAATTCTTCCATTCATTCTGTTGACAAGAAATTAGTCCCATGGTCTCAGCCCAATTGAAAAAGAACTGAAATGAATTTTACCTGGGTGCCCAGAAGAGAAGAAATGGATATTATGGACCCCAGCAGCCTCTGCTACAATCTTTAACAGTTTAATGTGAATTGGCTCTTTCACGCAAACCAGAAGCTTGTAATGATTCAATTTTTGGTTAAGATGTTAGATTATTTAAAGTTACATATATCTTTGCTACTGTGGTTTTTGTTGGAAAAACCAGTACGATGACAAAGTCTCAGAAAAAAGTTATTCTACAATGTGAATTGAAAATTTTATTGCTCTTGTGATCTTAGTTCTGATGTTTCATAGAATTGGAGGAAAGTTGCCTGCAATTAAAACAAAGCAGATGAGTGCTGCCTATCTGATGAGTGCATCCAATCCACTTTGGCTGGATGTGGAGCAGAGGAGTTTCCAAAGTCACAGCTTTGACAGAGACTCAACTTGAGGAGTCTGGCTAGTCCTTAGGAGTTGCTTGATTCCATTTATAAAAGGTATCTAAAGCAATCAAATTCAGATAAGCAGAGAATTCAAGAGTGATTGGCAGAGGTAGGGGAATTGGAGGGGAGGTGATTTGTTATCCAATGATACAGTGTTTCATTGTTATAACATTCCAGAGGTCTGATGTAGAAAATGGTGCCTATAGATCACGCTACTCTACTGTGCACTTACAATTTGTTAGGAATGTAGATCTCCATGATGGAACTAGATGTCCATCAACAGATGAATGGAGAAAAAAGTTGTGGTACATATACACAATGGAATATTCTGCTACATGTTAACACAATGCCATAGACTGGCTGGCATATAAACAAAGGAAGTTTATTTTTCAGTTCTGGAGGCTGAGAAGTCAAAGATTAAGGCACTGGCAGATTTAGTGTCTGATGAAGGCCCATTTCCTGGTTCATAGATGACTGTCTCTTCACCATGTCCTCACAGGGCAGAAGTGGAGAGCAAGACCTCCAGAATCTCTGTTATATGAGCAGTCAGACAAGAAAAACAAACAAGTCATCAAAATTGGAAAGGAAGTAAAACTGTCACTGTTTGCAGACGACAGGATACTATGTATAGAAAACCCTAAAGTCTTCACCAAAAAACTTTACAACTAATAAATGTAATCAGTAACATTTCAGGACACAAAATTAATATGTGAAATAATAAAAGAAGTCTGTTGCTTTTCTATAAACTAATAGTAAACTATCAGAAATACAAAGTAAGAAAAAATTCCATTTAAAATCTCATCAAAAAGAATAAAGTATCTAGGATAAACTTAACCAAAGGGGCAAAAGATCTGCCATCTGTAAACTATAAAACACTGATAAAGGAAATAGAAAAAGAAAGAAACAAGTGGAAAGCTATACTATGTTCATAGATTGGGAGAATTAATGTTAAATTGTCCAAACTACTCAAACTGTGGCTCGGATTATGAACTCCTTATTGCCAAAATCAGACTGAAATCGAAGAAAGTGGAGAAAACCACTAGACCATTCAGGTATGACCTATATAAAATCCCTTATGACTATACAGTGGAAGTGAGAAATAGATTTAAGGGACTAGATCTGATAGACAGACTGCCTGGTGAACTATGGATGGAGGTTCGTGACATTGTACAGGAGACAGGAATCAAGACCATCCCCAAGAAAAAGAAATGCAAAAAAGCACAATGGCTGTCTGAGGAGGCCTTACAAATAGCTGTGAAAAGAAGGGAAGTGAAAAGCAAAGGAGAACAGGAAAGACAGACCTATTTGAATGCAGAGTTCCAAAGAATAGCAAGAAGAGATAAGAAAGCCTTCCTCAGTGATCAGTGCAAAGAAATGGAGGAAAACAGTAGAATGGGAAAGACTAGAGATATCTTCCAGAAAATTAGAGATACCAAGGGAACATTTCATACAAAGATGGGCACAATAAAGGACAGAAATGGTAGGGACCTAACAGAAGCAGAAGATATTTAGAAGAGGTGGCAAGAATACAAAGAACAACTGTACAAAAAAGATCTTCATACCCAGATAATCACGATGCTGTGATCACTCACCTAGAGCCAGACATCCTGGAATGTGAAATCAAGAGGGCCTTAGGAAGCATCGCTATGAACAAAGCTAGTGGAGGTGATGGAATCCCAGTTGAGCTATTTCAAATCCTGAAAGATGATGCTGTGAAAGTGCTGCACTCAATATGCCAGCAAATTTGGAAATCTCAGCAGTGGTCACAGGACTGGAAAATGTCAGTTTTCACTCCAATCCCAAAGAAAGGCAGTGCCAAAGAATGCTCAAACTACAGTACAATTGCACTCATCTCACATGCTAGTAAAGTAATGCTCAAAATTGTCCAAGCCAAGCCCTCAGCAATACGGAACCATGAACTTCCAGATGTTCAAGCTGGTTTTAGAAGAGGCAGAGGAAACAGAGATCAAATTGCCAACATCCCCTGGATATTCAAAAAAGCAAGAGAGTTCCAGAAAAACATCTATTTCTGCTTTATTTGACTGTGTGGATCACAATAAACTGTGGAAAATTCTGAAAGAGATGGGAATACCAGACCACCTGACCTGCCTCTTGAGAAACCTGTATGCAGGCTAGGAAGCAACAGTTAGAACTGGACATGAAACAACAGACTGGTTCCAAATAGGAAAAGGAGTATATCAAGGCTATATATTGTCACCCTGCTTATTTAAATTATATGCAGAATACATCATGAGACATGCTGTGCTGGAGGAAGCACAAGCTGGAATCAAGATTGCCAAGAGAAATATCAATAACCTCAGATATGCAGATGATACCACCCTTATGGCAGAAAGTGAAGAGGAACTAAAAAGCCTCTTGATGAAAGTGAAGGAAGAGAGTGAAAAAGTTGGCTTAAAGCTCAACATTCAGAAAAGTAAGATCATGGCATCTGGTCCCATCACTTCACAGCAAATACATGGGGAAACAGTGGAAACAGTGGCTGACTTTATTTTGCTGGGCTCCAAAATCACTGCAGATGGTGATTGCAGCCATGAAATTAAAAGATGCTTACTCCTTGGAAGGAAAGTTATGACCAACCTAGAGAGCATATTAAAAAGCAGAGACATTACTTTGCCAACAAAGGTCTGTCTAGTCAAGGCTATGGCTTTTCCAGTGGTCATGTATGGATGTGAGAGTTGGACTACAAAGAAAGCTGAGCACTTAAGAATTGATGCTTTTGAACTGTGGTGTTGGAGAAGACTCTTTAGAGTCCCCTGGACTGCAAGGAGATCCATCCTAAAAGAGATCAGTCCTGGATGTTCATTGGAAGGACTGATGTTGAAGCTGAAACTCCAATACTTTGGCCACCTGATTCGAAGAGCTGACTCATTGGAAAAGACCCTGATGCTGGGAAAGATTGAGGGCAGGAGGAGAAGGGGATGACAGAGGATGAGATGGTTGGATGGCATCACCGACTCAATGGACATGGGTTTGGGTGGACTCCGGGAGTTGGTGATGGACAGGGAGGCCGGGCGTGCTGCAGTTCATGGGGTTGCAAAGAATTGGACATGACTGAGCGACTGAACTAAACTGAACTGAATCAGCTTAGAGCAAACTGAGAGCAAAGCTAATTATAGACAAATTGGGAAATTACATTTTCTCTGCACATCTGAATTGACTTGTGAGTTAAATATTTGCTATCCTTGTATTCTAATGAATTAAAATTAAGCAGAATCTACAAATAAACCAAGTAATTTTTTTTTATTGCATTTCAGACTCTCAGCTAATTGGGAAATATTTGTATTATCCAAACTGCATGTATATTTACATCCACCTATCTTGAAAGAATCAAATATAAAAAGCAAAAAGCACTTTTTTTCAACATTAGCAGAGACGTAAATTGGACGTTCTCTTAGTTCTATATACACATAATGGTTAACCTCCAAAATTCAAATGTGCATTTAAAACATGTATCCTTATAGGAAAGTTGCTTGTCTTTTTTATGCAATTGATAGCACCACAGAAAAAGGCGAGTCACTGCATACTTCCCTGTGGTTAACACTGAACGAACCCACATGCCACTTTTCACCCTGAAGCTTCCTGCGTATTCTACATATTTTCACTTTGTACCTGAGATGGAAATTTATCAGAAAAAAAAATTCAATAAATGTTAAAGAGGGAAAGCATTCTCAAGTGAGGTGGGTGAGAGGGGAGCAGCGTTTGCTTCCCCTTGTTTCTAAGGAAACACACTTTTCATTCCCCGCTCTCCCGGTTGGGTACCCTGGGTCGCATCACTGTTCCCTCTGATGCACCCCTCTGGCTGAGGCAACCCGCCAGGCGCGGGCCTGCCTAGGGACGTGGCCTTGGGCAGCGGGGCAACCTGGCGTCCCCTGGCCCATTGGCGTGCCTCCTACCCTGTAGATCGTGATTCGATAGAATCCAAATCTTTCACTGCCTGGAGAGGCCAGGCCGCAGGCCCAGAGGCCTTTTTAAGTCAGGGTTTTTGCACATCCACGGGAGATGCCAGCATTTTTGTGCCTCACAAACACAAACAGAACTGTACAAACACAAAGGCTGGTGAGATAGGAAGTCTTGCGGAGAAAGGGATCCTGATTCTCTTGTGGGGGAAAACATTCGCGCTAATGCGTGTGCACCCTTGGTTGTCTTAATCTGCTGTGTGTTTCAGTTCTCAGGGCTGGATGCAGGTGGCGACGACACAGCAGGTAAACCCGGGAGAAGAGTGCAGACAAACACATCAGGGAAGCTGCAGCCGACACGGGGTGGGCCACGTGACCCTGATGCAACAGCGTGATCTGCCAGAGTCAGCTTTCTCTTCGTGTGGTTTCTGCGGGACCTCGGGGATGACTGCCCAGCAGTGATTAGCTCAGCACTGGGGGTCTCTGCAGAGATGCTGAGATGCAGGTTCACCCAGAGCCTGGACAAGCAGAACAGAGCCTAGTGGTTACCGCAGCACAGATGCGAGGGCCATGTGCCGGGGTGCAAACCTTGCTTTGTCGTTAACTAATGATGGGAGTGTGCGCACACTTGTAACCTCTGTGAGCCCTCTGAAATGAGATAGGCCGTAAGGACTTTGCCTACAGTGAGGGTTTAATGAGTGAACGTCTGTGGAGAGCCTAAAGCAGTGTCCGGCTCACAGTGCTGTTCAGAGTGTGTCAGCGGCATCAGCAGCTTATTCAAAATGCAGGTTCTTAGGCCCTATCTCTGATCTCCCACATCAGAATTGCATTGCAACAAAATTATGATAGACATTAAAAGTTTGAGAAGCACTGCTGTGTAAATGGTGTTGGCGTTTCTAGCTGGCACTAACTCTTTGAAGAGATCAGGGTGAGAGGGGCAGCGCTGCTGACTGGCCTGTCCCTGCCAGGGTCTGAACTCCAGGAAGTCTTTGTCCTCCCTCACAGAGGCGTCTGATTATGCTGGCTGCCTGGTGGCCAGTGGACTGCATTCTGGGAGCCTCTGGCCTATATCACCCTCAGCCTGCAGGTCAACCTTGAATGTCTCCCTTACACCCATATACTGAAGTTTCTGACTCCACCAACTTATTTAACCCCAAGTCCCTGTGAGTGCCTCTGTTGGTCAGCTGTACTGGAAGTATTAAATTATATACCACATCCTGAGGACTTTTCAGTTCAGCTGGAAGGTTCTAACCCATTTGCCCTCCTGAGCAAAACAAAAGTATTAGGAACATGTTAGGAGGAATAAGAAATTTGGCATTATTTAACACTTCCCTCCTAGGGCTCCACATCACACAGAAACATTTATAGTTGGCTCCAAGAGGCAATTTTCTACCAGATTTTATAGCAGAGAAGAGAGCTCGGCCTTTAAGGAATGCAAAGGTCAACAAAGCAAAATTCACTCTATTTATTGTATTGGTGTGACATTTGGACCTCCTGGAAGCCAATATTCTTTTCACTTTAGGAAAGGGTTCATTACCATACCTGCTTGCTTTATTTCATATTAAATGGTCTTTAGTAAAGGGAGATGGATGCAGAGACCTTCCATTGGTATTCATGCCAAGCTTATCACAGTTCCATGATGCTTGGCCAATAGCGCAATGAGAAAGGATGATACAAGGACGCCAGGGCCCTGGTGTGTGGCGAACCGAAAGGAATGTAATTGTAAGTGAAATGGACAGAAGTTTCAGGGGCACACTGGCTTCTGACTCACAGTGCTGCAGGAATTCACAGTAATAAGTTTCATATGCTGCTGTGGATCAAACTGGAAAAAAGGAGAGGCTAGTTATTTGTTGACTGTGCAATTAATGGCATTCTTGTGGCCAAACAATCCTTCCAGAACTGAAATGGTTTGTGAGTCACATTATAGATGGCACTAAGGAAGCTCCTTCATGGATCACAACCTTGTCATGGCAGAGGGGTTTCTGTAACTTGATGAAGCTATGAGACATGCTCTGCAGGACCACCCAAGACAGATAGGTCATAGTGAAGAGTTCTAGTAAACCTTCGTCCACTGGAGAAGTGAAAGGTTGTTGCTGAACGATAAGACCCCGGGATTCTTGGCCTCTGGAGGAGACGAATTCAATCCAGGGCCAGAGACGAGGCTGGATTGCTCAGAGCTTTTGTGTAAAAAGTTTTATTAAAGTATAAAGGAGATAGAGAAAGCTTCTGACATAGGCATCAGAAGGGGGTAGAAAGAGTACCCCCCCTGCTAGTCTTCAGCTGGATGTTATATAGTCACTCGCAGTCTGTTAATGAAAAGAAAGGAATGTCTTAAAACTCAGAATGGCACCAGATAATTCATCCCAGGCCATAAAATGATTGACTTGAATCTTGTAGAAGGGCAGATTACCATACAAATAGTTTCGTTTACATAGATTAGGGGAACAATATCTGAGTATAACATACTGGTTTGTCAAGCAGGTTCTGAGCCATTTGGCGGAACCCACTTGAAGACAGAGTTTGGGGCAAATGCATAGCACATTAACATAGCTTAAGACAAACATTTCCATAAGAAAAGATGTATTGGTTAACTCAAGGTTTGAGAATAGTTCGCTTCAGGTGAAACCAGGTGTCATGGCAGCACAGCATTTTAAGAGAAACTTCCTTTTAAATTTGTATAGAGAAGGAAAAAAATATCTCCAGTTTTTTTCCGCCTGCCGCTTAAGAGAGATAAAAATGTCCGGCACTTGCAACCTATATCCTCCATTTGGAGACCCCTGGCCTTCCTGCCTGTTAACCCTCTCAGAAGGAAATGGCAACTCACTCCAGTATTCTTGCCTGGAGAACTCCATGGATGCCGTGAAAAGGCAAAAAACATAATGCCAAAAAATGAGCCCCCTAGGTTGGAAGATGTCCAATATGCTACTTCGTAAAAACAAAAGACAATTACTAATAGGTCCAATAAGAAGTGGCTCAGCCAAGACAGGAACAACACACAGCTATGGATGTGACCGGTGGTGAAAGTAAAGTCTGATGCTGTAAAGAACAATATTGCCTAGGAACCTGGAATGTTAGGTTCATGTATGAAGGTAAATTGGATGTGGTCAAGCAGGAGATGGCAAGAGAGAACACTGATGTGGTAAGTGAACTAAACTGGATGTGAATCAGTTCAGTTCAGTTGCTTAGTCATGTCTGATTCTTTGCGACCCCATGGACTGCTGCACGCCAGGTTTCCCTGTCCATTGCCAACTCATGTAGTTTACTAAAACTCATGTCCATTGGGTTGGTGATGCCATCCAACCATCTCATCCTCTGTCGGCCCCTTCTCCTCCTGCCTTCAATCTTTCCCAGCATCAGGGTCTTTACAGATGAGTCAGCTCTTCACATCAGATGGCCAAAGTATTGGAATTTCAGTTTCAGCATCAGTCCTTCCAGTGAATATTCAGGACTGATTTTCTTTAGGATGGACTGATTGGATCTCCTTGCAGTCCAAGGGACTCTCAAGAATCTTCTCCAACACCACAGTTTAGAAGCCTCAATTCTTAAGTGCTCAGCTTTCTTCATGGTCCAACTCTCACATCCATACATGACTACTGGAAAAAACCATATCTTTGACTAGACAGACCTTTGTTGGCAAAGTAATGTCTCTGCTTTTTAATATGCTGTCTAGGTTGGTCATAACTGTTCTTACAAGGAGCAAGGGTTTTTTACTTTCATGGCTGCAGTCATCATCTGCAGTGACTCTGGAGCCCCCCAAAATAAAGTCTGTCACTGTTCCCATTATTTCCCCATCTATTTGCCATGAAGTGATCGGACCAGATGCCATGATCTTAGTTTTCTGAATGTTAAGTTTTAAGGCAACTTTTCCACTCTCCTCTTTCAATTTCATCAAGAGGCTCTTTAGTTCCTCTTCACTTTCTGCCATAAGGGTGGTGTCATCTGCATATATGAGGTTATTGATATTTCTCCCGGCAATCTTGATTCCAGCTTGTGCTTCATCCAGCCTGGCATTTTTTGCATGATGTACTCTGCATATAAGTTAAATAAGCAGGGTGACAATATACAGCCTTGATATACTCCTTTCCCGATTTGGAACCAGTCTGTTGTTCCATGTCCGGTTCTAACTGTTGCTTCCTGACCTGCATACAGATTTCTCATGAGTCAGGTAAGGTGGTCTAGTATTCCCATCTCTTGAAGAATTTTCCATGGTTTGTTGTGATTCACACAGTCAAAGGCTTTGGCATTGTTAATAAAGCAGAAGTTGATGGTTTTCTGGTACTCTTGTGCTTTTTTGATGATCCAACAGATGTTGGCAATTTGATCTCTGGTTCCTCTGCCTTTTATAAATCCAGCTTGAACAACTGGAAGTTCATGGTTCATATGCTATTGAAACCTGGCTTGGAGAATTTTGAGCATTACTATGCTAGCATGTGAGATGAGTGCAATTGTGTAGTAGTTTGAACACTCTTTGGTATTTCCTTTCTTTGGGATTGGAATGAAAACTGACCTTGTCCAGTCTTGTGGCCACTGCTGAGTTTTCCAAATTTGTTGACATATTGACTGCAGCACTTTCACAGCATCGTCTTTTAAGATTTGAAAAAACTCAACTGGGATTCCATCATCTCCATTAGCTTTGTGGGTAATGATGCTTCCTAAGACTCACTTGACTTCACATTCCAGGATGTCTGGCTCTAGGTGAGTGATCACACCACCGTGGTTATCTGGGTCATGAAGATTTATTTTGTATAGGTCTTCTGAGTATTATTGCCACCTCTTCTTAACATCTTCTGTTTCTGTTAGGTCCATAGCATTTCTGTCCTTTATTTTGCTCATCTTTGCATGAAATATTCCCTTGGTATCTCTAATTTTCTGGAAGAGATCTCGAGTCTTTCCCATTCTATAATTTTCCTTTATTTCTTTGCATCTATCACTGAGGAAGTCTTTCTTATCTCTCCTTACTATTCTTTGGAACTCTGCATTCAAATGGGTATTTCTTTCCTTTTCTCCTTTGCCTTTCACTTCTCTTCTTTTTCTCAATTCTTTATAAGGCCTCCTCAGACAACCTTTTTGCATTTCTTTTTCTTGGGGATGGTCTTGATTCCTGTCTCCTGTACAACATCATGACCCTCCATCCATAGTTCTTCAGGTACTCTGTCTATCAGATCTATTCCCTTGAATCTATTTGTCACTTCCACTGTGTAACTGTAAGGGATTTGATATAGGTCATACCTGAATGGTCTAGTGGTTTTCCCTACTTTCTTCAATTTAGGTCTGAATTTAAGTCTGGATGTGAATGAGAGAATTTAATTCAGGTTATCATTATATCTACTACTGTGAGCAAGAATCCCCTAGAAGAAATGGTCATTGTCAACAAAAGAGTCTGAAGTGTAGTACCTGGGTCCACCTCAAAAACTACAGTATAATGTTGGGTCATTTCCAAGGCAAACCATTCAATATCACAGTAATCCAAGACTATGCCTCAATCATAAATGGCAAAGAAGCTGAAGTTGACTGGTGCTATGAAGACTTATAACACCTTCTAGAATGAAGACCAAGAAAAGATGTTCTTTTCAGCATAGGAGATTGAAATCCAAAAGCAGGAAGTCAAGATATACCTGGAGTAAAAGACAAGTTTGGCCTTAGAGTACAAAATGAAGCAGGGCAAAGGCTAACAGAGCTTTGTTGAGAGAACATGCTGGTCATATCTAATACCTTTTCCCAACAACCCAAGAGACCACTCTACACAGGGATATCTCCAGATGATCAATACTGAAATCAGATTGGTTATGTTCTTTGCATCCAAAGATAGAGAAGCTCTATAGAGTTAGTAAAAACAAGACCTGGAGCTGGCTGTGTCTCAGATCATGAGCTGCTTATTGCAAAATTCAGGCTTAAATTGAAGAAAGTAGCAAAAACCACTAGGCCATTCAGGTATGATTTAAATGGAATCCCTTATGATTATGCAGTGGAGGTAATGAATAGATTCAAGGGATTAAATCTGATAGACATAGTGCCTGAAAGACTATGGATGGAGGTTCATAACACTGTATAGGAGGTGTTGACCAAAACCATCCCCAAGAAAAAGAAATGCAAGAAGGAAAGGTGGTTATCTGAGGAGACTTTACAAACAGCTGAGGAAAGAAGGAAGAAACAGGCAAGAGAGAAAGGGAAAGATATACCCAAGTGAATGCAGAGTCCCAGAGAATAGCAAGGAGAGATAAGAACGTCTTCTTCAACGAATAGTGCAAAGAAATTGAGGGGATAATAGAATGGAGAAGACTAGATAAACCTTTCTTTTGTCTAGTCTAGAGGGGTCCAGACAACTTTGAGAGGATGGGGTTGGAGCTGGATTGGACTTCAGAAGATCAATTAATATTTGTGTTGTACTCACAATCTTAAAAAAGATTAATTGTTTAGTCATACAAAACTCAAATATATGAAGAGAAATACAGGAGTCAGAACCTTGAGGAGAACATCAACTTAACTACAGATGGAGGCTCCATTGGAGGACCTGGGTGGTGTGAGCTGTATGCACTGTAATGCTTTGCTGCAGATGTAGGCAGAATTATTTGCCATTTGCTGGAAGAGCTGGACAACCACAGGCCACATTCCACAGAAATATGGTCCTGTCACATGGGAGAAAGCAGACAAGATGCATCTTCTCTGCAGCCAGGCAGCCAGGAAGGAGAACTCAGAGGTGCCATACCTCTTGGCTTAGCACTTTCTCCAGGGTGCCCAAGTCAGAAAAGCATTTCTCCTCTCTTGGAAATATACCCTCTCCCCCATCCGCTTGCCTGATATCATTTCCCAGAGTTTATTTTATTTTTTAATGGACTCTGTAAGTGGATTTCCATGCAACCAACCAAATGAACAACAACATCATTTATCTTTCCTTAAATTTGTACATTTTTGTGCTGTCCAGTGTGTGTGTGTGTGTGTGTGTATATATATATATATATATATATATATATATATATATATATATAATGTTCTTATAGTGTATTTTTTTCTTTTAAAATTTTTTTTATTTGATATGATATTAATAAAACATTAAGAAAATATTGTAATACTTGAAAATTAAACCTCTTTCCATAAGCAACAGATATATTCCATCCTCATGGATTATGCTTATTGTCTGAGGGTCTTGATGCAGTTGGTTGCTGGTGAGCTCCTTTTCATCCACCTGACTGAGAGCTACTAAAGAGACTCTGGATAATAAGATGAGAAAAGACTTAGGAGAAACAAACAAACAAAACTTCAAGAGTTTGGGCTATCATGTGGAAAGCACATGGAGATTTACTCTGACTAGTCTCAGTGGCTTGCATCTAAGAGTAAAAATTGATTGCAACTGAAAATAAAAATTTTAAAAAGTCATGTGGAGATATTTTACCCACATAAGGGAAAATTTCCCAACAATATGAACCACTTAAATATTGAAGCCAGTTTTCTCAGGAGACTGTGAACTTATCTCTAGAGATGTACAAGTCAAATGACAGGAGTTTTTTAAAAGTTATTTTAAGCAGCATATGGCTGGTTGCCTAGATCAGTCAGTTCAGTCACTCAGTCATGTCTGACTCTTTGTGACCCCATGGACTGCAGCACACCAGGTTTCCCTGTCCATCACCAACTCCAGGAGCTTACTCAAACTTATGTCCATCGAGTCGGTGATACCATCCAACTATCTCATCCTCTGTTGTCCCCTTCTCCTGCCACCTTCAATCTTTCCCAGCATCAGGGTGTTTTCAAATGAGTTGGTTCTTCACATCAGGTGGCCAAAGTATTGGAGTTTCAGGTTCAGCATCAGTCCTTCCAATGAACACTCAGGACTGATTTCCTTTAGGATGGACTGATTGGATCTCCTTGCAGAGTCTTCTCCAACACCATAGTTCAAAAGCATCAGTTCTTCAGTGGTCAGCTTTATTTATGGTCCAATTCTCATCCATGCATGACTATTGGAAAAAACCATGGCTTTGACTAGATGGATCTTTGTTGGCAAAGCAATGTCTCTGCTTTTTAATATGCTGTCAATGCTGACCATAGCTTTTCTTACAAGGACCAAGGCTCTTTTACTTTCATGGCTACACTCACCATCTGCAGTGACTTTGGAACCCAAGAAAATAAAATCTGTCACTATTTCTATTGTTTCCCCATCTATTTGCCATGAAGTGATGGGACCAGATGCTGTTATCTTAGTTTTTTGAACGTTGAGTTTTAAGCCAACTTTTCCACTCTCCTCTTTCCCTTTCTTCAAGAGGCTCTTCTTCAATTTCTGCCATAAGGGTGGTGTCATCTGTGTATCTGAGGTTATTGATATTTCTCCTGGCAATCTTAATTCCAGCTTGTACTTCATCCAGCCTGGCATCTTGCATGATGTACTCTGCATATAAGTTAAATAAGCAGGGTGTCAATATACAGCTTTGATGTACCCCTTTGCCAATTTTAAACTAGTCTGTTGTTTCATGTCCATTTGGCTAGATCAGAATCTCCTAAAAGCCTGTGCTAAAACTAATGGCTCAGTGGCTGTTTCAGATTAACCCAGAGAGTGTGTAAAATATAAAGATTTATGGGTAGAAATTCTCATCCAGTGAGCTTTGGGAGATCCCCATAACTGCAGTCAGAACATCCCAGTGATTGTCATGAGGTATGCCATGAATGGGCTTCTGTTAGTGCAAACAGCCCCTTGGCCCAAGAGCTTGGTTCTGCTGTAAATCCCAACCTTTACCACTAGCTTCTATTTATTTTCTAAGACCTTGGTTTTACCTTGCCTAGCATGTTGATTTTTTTCTTCAAGAAGTAGGAAACAAGAATAAATGGTTAATGAATGATTAGATATTTTCCCCTCCCAGCTTCCTCTTAAGCCATTCTACAGGCAGCCTATGTGGGCAAGAAAACATTTAACAAAAGATCATAAGGATCAGCAAGTTTGCATGCAGTGGAAAATGATGAAGAATCAGCATGCAGACTTGCTGATCCTTGGGATCTTTCTTTAGATGTTATCTTGCCCACATAGGCTGCCTGCAGTCTTTCCTTTCTTTCAGCACTTATCTCCTAAGTACTGGCTTTCAAGTGTCAAGCAGTCAAACCTGAGTTCAGTAGTGTGAGGTATCCCTGGGACACCTTCAGACTCATGATCACTAGGACTCACAGGGTTCAGGAAAGTTGTGACACTATGATTACAGCTTATTGTGTTAGGAAACAGATTGACATCAGCAAATGAAAAAGTCATGCAGGGAAAAGTCCAGTCCAGGTTTGATGCATGAGACAGGGTGCTCAGGGCTGGTGCATCCCAGGGATGGGATGGGGAGGGAGGTGGGAAGGTGGTTCAGGATGGGCAACACATGTACACCCATGGCTGATTCATGTCAATGTATGGCAAAAACCACTACAATATTGTAAAGTAATTAGCCTCCAATTAAAATAAATTAATTAATTTAAAAAAAGGAAAAGGAAGATTAAAAACAGAATTCAGTGAAAGCTTAGAGATAATTGACAAAACCAACTGAGCTTTTGCCTATAATCTTCAAATACTTTATGCTATTGCTTACTTGTAGTTTTACTTTACCCATAAATATATTACCATTAAAAAAAAAGACAAAAACAAAACAAACAAACAAAAAAAACGTCCAGGAGAAGCCAAGTGTCAGCATTCTCTCTACGGAGTTAGATGGGGATGCACTCTCAACAGTGATGAGTGACAATGTTCACAAAAGTTAAATAAGTTAACTACCAGTCAGGTCAGGTCCCCCAAGCCTTGGTGTCCAGGGTTTTGATTGGCTGTCAGTCAGGCATTCAGCACCTGAGACACTGAACTTAGCACTTAGTCTCTGCCTCACAGATAGCAGACTGATACACTATGGCACAAAGCCACACTCTTATCAGGCAGGAAATTTCAAGGGCTCAGAGATATTTTTTTGTCCTTGAGCCTAAACTTTAATAACATAATGTCTGGCCGTATAGTGAACACACATACAGTAAAAACACCTTTAGGACACATTAAGAATTAGAACTCACATTCTTCTCAATATAAGCATTCACTCTTAGATTGAACCTTCCTCTTGCCAGCTCCAACACTGGCCCCCATCCCTCCTTCATGGACTTTAATAAAGGGGCTCTTGATGTTCTGGCAGTTGGAGGTCATCCCAGCAACTTCTTAACTCTGCTCCTGGTATAATGTCCTTGCTAAAATACCACCCAAGAACAAGCCAAGGGCTAGTTCTTTCTTTGGAAAGCTCAGTGTTTGAGCAACCCAGGTTGTGGAGATGACCTTTCACTGCACAGTGATACTGGTGTGACTTGAGATACCCAACTGACCCCTTCAGCACTCCAGAGACCAGAGCCCCCATGACAGGTGGTATCACCGTGAGCAGATCCCTTTTCTGATGCAAGTGTTGTAGGAAAAGTTGAGAAACATTGATTTATAAATAATTCCCAGGTGATTCTGATAAGCTGTGAGGCTTGGAATCTTTGAGATTAGATGATTGTCAAGGATTCCAAACTATGGTTTCTATGATTCTTGGAGTAAAAATTCCTTGCACACACTTGCTAAGTGTCTTTTTCTTTCTCTGTATACTTATTTGATTAAGTTTAATTTCTGGCTAAAGATATTGCACTTTGGAGAAGTATTTCCAGATAGAAAATGAGGATGAGAAATAGATATGAGAATATAGTATCTCAACTCTGTCTCCAGAAGAGGAGGTGACAGGAAGCCATTGGGGTACTTAAAGTTGAGAGGGAGTAGGGTGGGATTGGCTCTCTGATCAGTTTCTACAAAGAGCTCAGGACAAAAGACTGTTGTCATTGAAATGTGATGTAATGAAGAGATGTATGACAAATTGTTGAAAAGAAGAATTTAGAATTTTGTTGCAACTCCAGACTATTACATGTCTCTTGGTCCCACTTACCTTATTAAATAAGTGAGATTAAATGAAACTATCTTTGCATGATTATAGTATTAAACACATAGATTGTTTTTGAGAAATTTGCAAATATAACTGCTAATTATTAGATTAAAATTTTGCTTCCCTAAAGTGGGTCTAAAGAAGATGATCTGCCCACAAAGGTTAAATATGCTCTAGAAATTACTTAATTTTCATTTCGGTGTTGGCTTCCTTCTTTGTAATTTGCTACCAGCACCTTATTGTGTTGTCTTGTGGCTTCTAAGGCATCTTTCCTGTGTTTCTTTCTTTTCTCTAATATTTTTCTTATTTTTGTGTCTTTTGCCTACCCTTAAATATTAGTTGTGCCCGAGCTTAATTATAAGATTCTATTTTTAATGCCTACTTTTCCTTTTAGGCTCATTCTTTCAGAACTGCTATCAAATAATACAAGTTCACTGAGTGCCTACTACATTCCAGACAGTGTGCAAGGCACTGGGGTTGAGGCGAGAGAAGCAAAGATCCCAGCTTCTCACACATCTGACCATCACTTACATTCAGTTCCTCTCCTCTGCAGTCCTAGCCCTAAATCATACTGAAACGGACCAGAACCCTGAGTGCCCCCCCCCCCCACAAGTACAAAGGTCCTTCTATGTCCCCTGCCTCTTGTCTGTAGAAAAGCTGGTCTTTTAGGCCTCCCTGAGTCACAAAAGAGTGGATTCAAGTGGTTAAGGGTTAGGACAATAGAGTAAGAGTTTCAGTAACTGGTATACATTACTGAGTTGTCTTACCAATAGTGTAAGCCACCAGGGGAAGAAAGCTAACTATATGATGACCAGACTGCAGCTATGACATGAGCTACTCCATCTATGGCTAGCACAATTCTAAGAACTGGCCTCAAGAGAATGGGATCAACATTATTGCTCATAATAGTCTGCATCTTTGTGAGCACCAGAATAATTGTAGCTTACTTTGCCCATGTACGTAAGCAGGCAACTGAAATTGTCAGCAAAGAGATGCTACAGACCCACGTCAACATCTTCTGCTTGAGAATACAACACTATGTTAGCATGAAGAAGCTACCGAAGATGGACCTTTGTCCGTAGTCCCATAGAAAGGGAATGATGTCTTGACAAGTGAGAATTTGTAAGCAGCTCTTTTGTCCTTTCCCCATTGGTTTATTTCTGTTCCCCCTGAAAACTTTTATCATAAAAATGAGATCAATAGGTAATGTTTGACCTAACTCCTGACTTATGCTCTACTAAATGTACACAGTACCTTGCCTAACCTGTTGATTCTTTACTTAGATTACAAGAGGAATTAAGTAGTTAAAGAATGACTAGGTATCTACCCAGAGCAGCCCCCTTAGCTATCTTGTGGGCAGACCTTGAGGACAAGACAACATCTGAAGAAAGATCATGAGGAGTCAGTCAGTCTCGCGTAATGTAAAATGATGCAGGGCTTGGCCTCCTGCCTCAGTGATTCACTGAGTTCCTTCCCCCTTTCCCTTTAAAAGCTGTCATGGCCTAGCAGACTCATCTGAGTTGGTTTTAGGGACAGGAGTCCGCCTTCTCCCAAGATGGTCAGGTTTTCTGATTAAAGCAACTTTCCTTTCTACCAACATTTGCCTCTCAAGCACTGGCTTTTGAGTGGCTCGCAGCTGAACCTGAGTTCAGTAAAAATACACTGAGTACTTCTGTGTGGAGGTCCTATGGGCATGGCATACTCACCGTGGAAAGTTGTTACCAAGCTCATTGTCTTTCACTGTAAGCCTACTTTTCTGGGTTCCCTTCTCTATTAAACAGCATTATCCCAGCTTCTATGTTAGTAAGTCTGTCATCTTCTCTGGACGCTGTCAGCTGTCAGGCCTTGATTACTCTGCCGTTGATGTGTCCCTCATCTCTCTTCCTCCTGCAGATCTGACTTGCACAGATGGACCCAGAGCCGTGTCTCCACTGTGTGCATGTGTCAGGTTATCACAAGGCTCCAGAGTTTCCTTCCTGCTCCTTGTTTCCTGCTTACGTTCAGTGCCACCCATGATTATTCCCACCAGGTCATCCTGACTGCTCCCGCATCTCCTGCCATCTTCACTCATGCCGTCACGTCCTGGTGACTTCAGACTAGGCAGGACCCCCTCACCCCCACTCCTGTGTCTGCCACGTCTGGGTGCCTCTGTTGAAGAGCCTTCATCTGTGAAGATGTCTCCACTCCTCCCAGTTATTCATCCATATTTCTCTTACAACATGTTTCATGTAGTATTTTCCATTCCCAGAAACTTGCTCAATGTCTGGTAGAGGAGAGGATGATTTTTTTTTTTTTTTTTGGTGAATGCTGAATAAGCAAAATGAAATTGTTTTTGCATTTTTATATCTAAGGCTCTGTCTCTGTGACCCTTAACAACCTATTTTCACTTTAGCAATTTAGACTGGATCATTGAAGAGTTGATACGTTTAATTGATGAAAATGCAATGTGAAATGCAAGCATTAACTTGCTGGGTTCACATTTAGCTGGGAATTACATTTTAGTACAAAGAGAGAATTAATTTTTTAAAATATCTTTAGGCTTTTCTTTCTTATAATATATTCTGATAAATGAGTTGCACCTGAAAAATTAAGATAATTCAGTTTGCTTCATGTATTTTCAGCAAAGGGGCTGAAGAAATTGAAAGCATTCTGAGGTTTTGCAAAGCATATTTGCCTTATATTCTATGTCTACATTTTTTCTTAATATTGTACTTTACACTCTAATGAAGTAAATACTGAATAGTGATAGGGTTTACTTCTTTCACTGGTTATTGGGACTATAGATGATAGGAAGACATACAGTTGATTTCGTTTATTCTATTTATATATTTATTCATAAGCTGGTTGTATAACCCATTATCACTATTTTTCATGGTAGGATTATTGAGTCCAGTTATTATGTGAAGCTTTGGGTTTCTCTTTAGATCTAGATATTCTAGAGTGGTGGCAGATGAGTTTATTATTGCTGCAGTCTGCTCCAGATCATTCTTGGTAATCTGATTCTCTCTACAGGGTGGGTTTTGCAGATATACTTCAGCTCACTTACAGCTCAGGATGACATGCAGCTGGGGGACAATAAAAATTTAGTGATGCTACTGCTGGGTTAGGTTGCATGTGGCTATTTTTACAATTCTTCTAGAGATTTAATATTATTTCCAAGGGATTTTTCTTTTGCAGTGTTTAGTCTAAGACTATTAAGAAGCATAGCAAAAGAATACTTAAGATTCTCACAGACTAAACATTTAAATATAGAACCACCCAGGATACAGTGGGGAAAAAAAAAAAACAGCAAAGAAAAATTGGGGAAAGTGTTAAACTGACTCCAAATACTGTTTTTAGTGGATTGGGTGATACAGAGGGGTTTTTCAAAAAAAAAAAGTTCTATTAAAACAAATTAGTTTTAAACATCTTTTTCTATTTTCTGGCACTTCAGCTATTACTCAACTCAAATCTAGATCTGTAGCTGTCAAGAAAATGCTCCACCACCTAGCAGCTTGTTGCACACAGGAGGTGGTTTTATTCCCTCTTTGTCTTTACTGACCCAGTCCCATCTGCTGGACTCTATATAATTCCTGCTCAGTCATTAAGGCTCATAGCAAGTGTTCCTGACTCCAGGATACTTGCCTGATATCCTTAGGCTGAGTTAGTGTCTATCTGTTGCCTATTTCTGCCACAGCACTTTTAAATCTCATTTAAATAATGATCTGCTTATCTGCTCACATGTCAGTTTCTGCCCGGAGACTGTGTGCTCCTTGGGACCAGAGGTTGCTTTTTATCATCTGTGCCCAGCTCTATGTCTTAAGTTCAATAGGGGATAATGTGGGGACGTTAGTGTAATAAATAAATGAAGCCAGCTCTTAGGGGGTGAAATTTTCTTTTCAGCACAGCACCATTGAAACCTCTTACTTTGAAAAATTGTATTAAAGAGAATATCAACTAAATTTTATGACATATCTGAATCTCTGCACTAAACTACTGTGTTTAATTTCCTTCTAAAATACAAGCAATATCTCTTGTCCTCTAGTTATTTAAAGGGTTTATTTCAAAACAGAAAGTGAAGGTGAATTAAAAAGCATAAAGTCACAAGTGTAAATTGCTTCCCAATATAATCTCTTGAGTTCATATTTAATAAAGGTAAGTTACTGAATCAACAATTACCTCATGTGTGAGGGTATTTGCACATAAATCACTTAGTTGGCTTGGATCTAACATTGATAGGACATAATTGGTCTTTAAAAGTTTTATGAAGAATTGCAGACTGTGAAATTACAAGTGTTACACTGTCTAACTTTGCCTTTCTATCAAGCAGACACCTGTTTTCTTGGTAGTAGAGATCTCATTTTATACGTATTATTGATCAGTCCATAAGCTAATTCCCTCATGATAATTAGCAGCATGTTACTTTTTAGTTTGCATCAGGAAAAGTTATCAGAATTTTCTAAGCTAATAAACTGTAAACTAGAGTTTTTTCCACCATCCTAAAATATTTAAAGCCAGCACCAAAACATGCATTTTGTGTTTTCTGACTCATGATTTGATAAACCAGTGTGTTGTTTAAGCTTGTGTATGGCACAGAGTTGGGATGTGTGATAAGAGCTGGAAAATGGCCAGGAAACCATTTTTTCTCTGTTTTTCTTAATCTATAAGAGGCTGTCTACTGAAATTTTGCTTTTTAAATTCTTTTGTTTTACTTTTAGAACATCATTTTCTGTCAGCCTCTTTCCATTTTCTGTTCTAGAGTCTGTGGAAGAGCAGCTTGAGACCACTAAATTGGTGTCCCTCCCCATTTAGTGGTCTGAGTCTCTGGAGGCCGGCTGGGCACCGCCATCCTCAGAGGGGCTGCTGGATGGCACCAAGTGCCCCTGTCCTCAGTCTAGACCCTGAAGAGCTTGGAGCTCGTGAAAATCACCTGAGTGAGTGGATGATTTATCATTCTCCAGTGACTACATTCTCCAGCTAGTTCACCTCATAGCTCAAAGAATCACAAAAGTGGTTTTGCTCGAGACAGACACTGTACTTTGATACAGAAAAGAAGGACTTGTATATTTTGTCATATGAAATACTAAACAAAGGAGTGAACTTAAGGATTTACAGTTAACAATATGAATACTTTACACTAATTCATCAAGGACACCCCTAAGTGAAACAACCTCTGTACCCCAACTATGAGGTTCAGAGGAACAAGTGGCTGATTCAGGCTGCAGAACCAGAAGCTGTACTCACTAACTCATACTGCTTTGCACTATAGGTGCAATTAAGGCAGGAGATAGATGGACCCCAGGTTAGACATTTACAACTAGCCTCCTATTTATACTTTCAAAATAAAGATAAGCAACAGGTACAGGATAAGCAGCTGGATTTCATCTCCTGTGGGCACTTCAAGATAACAATAATGCTAGGAGCAGAGAGGGGCTGAGTCCTGCTTGCATAAAAGATAAGGAGGCCACCTATTTCTCATTCTTAAGGTCGAGGAGACACCCCCCCCCCCCCCGCAACAAACTGCACATGTGCAGAAAGGTACCTCAGGGAGGGGGTGCCAGACCATAATAAGTTTTGCTACTTCCCAGAGATGCTCACACTGAAATCCATCTTGGCTAAAAATACATGAGCACACAGCAGAGGGCCCTGAGCCAGAAGAAATATGGACCCAAATCCAGACAAAGCAAGACGATCCGCTGGAAGAAACCCAGAACAACTGCCCCCATGTAAGTGGTCTAATTCACCTCAAAAGCTTGTGACATTTTCTCTGAGCCCACCCAGGTGTTTATCCACATGTATTTTTTAATAAATAATTTACTTGTTTCACTACTTTCCATCTCTTTGCTGAAATTCCTTTCTTCGAAGCAGACAAGAGCCAGGGCCATATAGTCACCAGCCCCTGTGGTCTAATTGTTAGGATCTGGTGCTTTCACCTCCACACCCTGGGTTCAGTCCCTGTCGGAGGCCTGAAATCCTGCTTCAAACTGCTGCAGCTATGGTCACCCTGAGGTCACAATGTCAGCTCAATGGAAAGGCAAAGAGCAGCTTCCTATTATTATAAAATAGGGACCTGATGTTCCCTCTGATAGGAACTTAAGGACTCCTAGAAGGGCTGTGGACCATGCCTTTGAGAGCTGCTGTCCTAAGTGATATAAGGTTACAGATGCTCTAATAACAGGCATAGAGAGTGTTTACATGTCTCCCTAGTTCCGTTGTCCCTTGCTATGAAAGGGATTGGTTCTGGGATCTGCCCCACCCATCACAAAATCTGAGGATATTCAATCCCTTATAGACAATGGTGTAGTATTTGCGTGTAGCCTACCCACATTCTCCAAATACTTTAAATCATCCCTAGACTACTTATACTACTTATTACTGTGTACATACTACGTAAATAGCTGTAAATTCAATGTAAATGCTATGTAAGCAGTTGCAAACACAATGCAAATGTTATGCAAATAGTTGCCTGAGCATGGCAAATTCAAGTTTTTCTTTTTGGAAATTTCTAAAACTTTTTTCTGAATATTTTCTATCCATGGTTGGTTGAATCCATAGATGTGAAACTCAAGGATATAAAGGGCTGACTGTATTAGGTTTGCCCCAGCAGTTCTTACTTCTAGGGTTGGTAAACATTTCAACCAAGTTGGAAATTAATTTGTCAAGTTTCTCCTAAATGTGCTACACTTTTAATTAAGGGGACAGCATTACTAATTGCTAAATAGCTAGCATTTTCTTGCTTTTCAGTGTTGGAAGATGCATTAACAGCAATCACTTCATCTTTATTGTATTTCTTAAAATTTATTTTTAATTGGTGGAAAATGTGTTGTTTTCTGCTGTACAACAATCCTAATTGGCCATCATTATACATATATCACCTCCTTATTTTAGCTTTCATTTTCCTTTTCCATTCTATGCTTCCTTATCTAGAACCATGAGGTATAAGGCAGTGGTGGAGGAAGAGATGGAAGCTTTGTGATAATTAACCTTCCATGGCCTAGGAAATTCACAGAAGTCTGAACAGCTTTTTGGGGAAGTTTTCTGGATACTTTGTGGTGATAGATTGGAGCTAGATTCAAACATATTCTGGCTGTCCTAGATCTCAGAACTGAGAATCTGGCCACCAAATTCTTGATTTAAGTTTAAAAGGTGATATTCAGAGTTTAGTTGTGGGGTAGCTTGCTTCAGCCATGGATCTCACACAGCAATGGCAGAAGGGGAAACTGCCATGCCTATCTGTAACTTGCATTAGGTTTTTAGATTGAATTTGCATAATTTATGACAATACCGAACTATGGTGTGTCAGTGACAGGTTAGAGTTTTGCTTGTGTTAATGTATTTGTCTTTGTTTAGCTTTACATTGCAGCCTTCTTTGGCAATCACTGAAATTCTTTTTTATTACAGAAAATTTCTCAGCATGGCCAGGTGGCACTTAAAGAGCTAATGAGAAAGACAACTTGGCTCCAAGCGGCAAAGTCAGAGGACACATGTTGGCTGCCCTGTCTGGAGGTCTGGAGTGAGTCAGCTGCTCTAGTTACTGCCCAGGGCTGCCTGGTCACTGCTCCCTTCCCAACATCCCCTTCTTTACACAGGATTCAGGTCGTTCTTCATCTGTCCAGTTGGGTGCTTTGACTTGAAGCATTGAGCTTTATCTCTCTCATGCATCTTGCTGTCTTTGGCATATTTGTTTTCGTTGGTGGTGGTGCCAGGACTCAGCTGTTACATGACAGGCTTTGATAGACTGAATCAATTCTTGTTTTTTCTTCTTGAAAAGCCTATCAGACTTTGTACTTCTCTTTTAAAAATGAAGTGCTCAGGGCTGGTGCATTGGGAAGACCCAGAGGGATGGGATGGGGAGGGAGGTGGGGAGGGGGATCGGGATGGGGAACACATGTAAATCCATTGCTGATTCATGTAAATGTATGGCAAAAACTGTTACAATATTGTAAAGTAACTAACCTCCAACTAATAAAAATAAATGAAAAAAAAAATGAAGGCTGCTTCATAATAGTTACTATTGGGAATAAGAAAAATGTGACACAAGAGATTTATATCATTTCACATTTGATCATGTTGAATAAAGTATCAGGAGGAAAATGTTTTGACTTTTCAGTGCTCATTGAGATGGGAACAAATTTTAGATGTCCCAGAAATCTTACTTTCTGGAAATTTAGTATTAAGAGTATAGTGATTTGGCCTTAACTTTTATAACCCTTTAGAAAGACAGAGAGGGAGAGTGTGTGTTCATTATTTCAGGCTTCCCTCTGCTATAGAAAGTCAGCAGCTTTCCAAGGAGTACTTTCTTTGCATTCAGGACATTGCTTTTCATTTGAATGTTACTGGAAATTTCCTGTAAATTGTGGCTCTGCAAAACCTTAGGGTCAGGGCTGAGGGTTCGTGACTTAAACATTTTTGATGCTGCTTCCCATAAAACCACAGATTAATATTGCTAGAACTCATTGCCACAGGATAAGCCATCCAACTGTCTAGATAAAATTGAGGAATAAATTCACTAAGTGGAATGTTTCTTGTTTTTGAACAACCAAGTTAAACTTTTAATACCTGGTCATGTTATTCAAATCCAGACCCTCTCTGTTAAAAAACCATCATGAAATTCAAACTCTGTAAGATTTTCAGAAGGATGTTTAAATAAAACTGACCCAAA
Source organism: Dama dama (assembly GCF_033118175.1). Classification (NCBI taxonomy): domain Eukaryota; kingdom Metazoa; phylum Chordata; class Mammalia; order Artiodactyla; family Cervidae; genus Dama; species Dama dama. The sequence goes on along the minus strand of NC_083687.1, from coordinate 5,147,620 downwards.
CTTACGGTTAAAAAAAACATGAAGGATGTGTCTTAGTCTTGTATGACACGAATGAGAATGGTTCCTCTGTGAGGAAGCTTCCATAGCCTTCTGCTGTGTGAACAAGGGTATGTTGGAAACAGAAGCTTCTTGAGGTCAAGGACTAATGCCCAAGTTAGCAATCAGCTAGTTTTACCAGTTATCTGGCCTTGGACAAAGGTTATCTGCATGAAGACAATTAAGTAAAGATAATACAACATGGGAACAGTGCCCAACACATGATAAACACCACCTAAGTCTCCGTTTTGTTGTGTTGTGTGGTTATTGTATAACTGTTGTAATTGAGATGAGACTAGATGTCCAAGAAAAATAAATTAGAGAGAAGGAGAGAGAGAAAGTGGGAAGACAAGACAAAGGGTCTTGATTTTGCAGTACTGACTTGGTCTGAAGTACCAGCTGGGAGGCCTCTGGGCCCAGGTACCTTATGAGCCAGTAAAACTAGAAAGCACAAAGGGAAAGAAAGAGGAGAAGAAGATGGTGGAGGAGTAGGTGGAGTGCATGTCTCTCCACGGATACATCAGGAATACAACTTCAGACACAGAAATGCACGCAGAACACCAGCTGAGAGTGGACAGGAGAACCTGACCAGCAGAAAAGAATATACAGAACCACGCAAAAACAGATCAAGCCCTGTGCCTTTGGAGTGGGAGTACTGCCTCCCAGGCCCTAGACTACCAGAGAACTAACCCTAAGGAAGTATCAAATAGTGAGACTTCACACTAAGGAAACTACTTGAATACAAGACACAGAATGGCCCAACCACTAGTAGCACCCTGTGCAGGACATCTCATCTAAAGAACAAACAAAACAAAAATACAAACCAAATCATCAGCAGACAGGATTACCACCTCACTCAGCCTTGCCCATCAGAGGAAAAACAAACACACAAAAAGCTCAGCACAAATCTCACCCTATGCAAAGCTTACACAAATCACTGGGCCAAACTTAGGAGGGCAGAAATGAAAAGCAAGAAGGAATTCAACCTTGAAGCCTGGGAAAAGGAGACCTCAGACACAATAAGTTACATTGAAAAAAAAAAAAAAAAAATATATATATATATATATATATATATATATAAATAAAATGAAAAGACAGAGAAATGCTACACAAATGAAGGAAAAAATTAGAAACATAAAAGTCCAAATAAGTGAAGAGGAAATAAGAAAACTACTTGAAATATAATTCAGAATAATGATAGTAAAGATGATAAAAACCTAGAAAACAAAATGGAGAAAATGCAAGAATCAACTAACAAAGACCTAGAAGAATTAAAGAATAAATATACAGAGACAAACAACACAATTACTGAAATAAAAAATACTTTAGAAGGAAACAATAGCAGAATATCTGAAGTAGAAGAACAAATCCGTGAGCTGGAAGATAAAATGGTGGAATTTACTTCTGAACAGCAGAATAAAGTAAAAGGAATGCAAAGAACTGAGGATAGTCTCAGAGACCTCTGGAACAATATCAAGTGAACCAACATTTAAATTATATGGGTCCCAGAAGAAGAAGAGAAAAAGAAAGGATATGGGAAATTTTTTGAAGAGATTATAGTTGAAAATTTCCCCAACATGGAAAAGGAAATAGCCAATCAAGTCCAAGAGGTAAAAAGAGTCCCATACAGGATAAACCCAAGGAGAAACGTGCCAAGACACATACTAATCAAATTAACAAAGACTAAATAAAAAGAAAGAAATTCAAAGCAGCAAGGGGAAAGCAATAAGAAACATACAAGGAATACCTCATACGTTTAATGGATGATCTTTCATCAGAAACTCTACAGGCCAGAAGGAAATGGCAGGGTATATTTAAAGGACTGCAAGGGAAAAATCTACAACCAAGATTACTGTACCTGGCAAGATCTCATTCAAAATTGATGGAGAAATAAAAAACTTTTCAGACAGGCAAAAGTTAGGAGAATTAAGCACCACCAAAGCAGCTTTACAGTAAATGTTAAAGGGAATTATATAGTCAAGGAATACAACAGAAGGAAAAAGATCTACAAAATCAACCCCAAACAATGAAGAAAATGACAATAGGAACATATATATCAGTAATTACTTTAAATGTAGACAGATTAAATGCTCCAACCAAAAGACACAGACTGGCTGAATGGATATAAAAATAAGACCCATATATATGCTGTCTACAAGAAACCCACTTCAGGCCTCAAGACACATGTAGACTGAAAGTGAGAGGATGGAAAAATATATTCTTTGCAAATAGGAAGCAAAAGAAAGCTGGAGTAACAATCCTCATATCAGACAAAATAGACCTTAAAATAAAAATTCCAAGAGATAAAGAAGGACACTACATAATGATCAATGGATTAACCCAAGAGGAAGACATAACAATTGTAAATATCTATGCACCCAACATAGGAGCACCTCAATACATAAGGTAAACATAAACACATAAAAGGGGAAATTGACAGTAACACAATAATAGTAGGAGACTTTAACACCTCACTCACACCAATGGACAGATCATCAAAACATAAAATTAATAAGGAAACACAAGTCTTAAATGATACATTAGATGAGATGGTTCTCATTGATATCTTCAGAAAATTCCATCCAAATGCAGAAGAATACACCTTCTCAGGTGCACATGGAACATTCTCCAGGATAGACCACATCCTGGGTCACAAATAAACCTCAATAAATTTAATAAAGTTGAAATCATATCAAGCATCTTCTCCAACCACAATGCTATGAGACTGGATATCAATTACAAGAAAAAAAAACTGAAAAAAAACCATAAACACACAGGGATTAAACAATACATTTCTAAATAACCAGCAGGTTACTGAAGAAATCAAAAGGGAAATTAAAAAAAATTTTAGAAACAAATGACTATGAAAACACAACAACTCAAAACCTATGGGATACAGAACAAGCAGTTCTAAGAGGGAAGTTTATAGCAATGCAATCCTACCTCAAGAAACAAGAAAAACATTGAATAGACAACCTAACTTTACACCTAAAACAACTGGAAAAAGAAGAACAAAAAAAAAATCTCAAAATTAGTAGAAGTAAAGAAATCATAAAGATCCAAGCAGAAATAAGTGAAAAAGAAATGAAAGAAACAATAGTAAAGATTAATAAAACTAAAAGTTGGTTCTTTGAGAAGATAAACAAAATTGACAAACCTTTAGCCAGGCTCATCAAGAAAAAAGAGAAAGAATCAAATCAACATAATTAGAAATGAAAAAGGAGAGGTTACAACAGACAATGCAGAAACACCAAGGATTATAAGAGACTACTATGAACAACTATATGACAATAAAATGGATAACCTGGAAGAAATGGACAGATTCTTAGAAAAGTTCAATCTTCTAAGACTGAACCAGGAAGAAATAGAAATTATAAACAACCCAATTACAAGTACTGAAATTGAAGCTGTGATCAAAAATCTCCCAAAAAACAAAAGCCCAGCACCAGATGGGTTCACAGGAGAATTCTATTAAATATTTAGAGAAGAGCTAATGCCTATCCTTCTAAAACTCTTTCAAAAAATTGCAGAGGAAGGAACACTTCCAAACTCATTCTATGAGGCCACCATCACTGTGATACCAAAATCAGACAAAAACAACATAAACAAAGAAAACCACAGACCAACATCACTGATGAACATAGATGCAAAAATCCTCAATAAAATTTTAGCGCACAGAATTCAGCAACACATCAAAAAGCTCATACACCATAATCAAGTTGGGTTTAATCTAGGGATGCAAGGATTCATCAGTATAGACAAATCAATCAATGTGATACTCCATATTAGCAAATTGAAAGATAAAAACCATATGATCATGTCAATAGATGCAGAAAAAGACTTTGACAAAATCCAGCACCCATTTATGATTAAAACTTCAGAAAAAATGGCCTTAGAAGGAATCCACCTCAACATAGTAAAGGCCATATGTGATAAATCTACAGCAAGCATTACCTCAATGGTGAAAAACTGAAAGCATTCCCCCTAAGATCAGGAACAAGACAAGGGTGCCCAATTTTCCCACTATTATTCAACATAGTTCTGCAAGTCCTAGCTACAGCAATTAGAGAAGGAAAAGAAATAAGAGGAATACAGAACGGAAAAGAAGAAATAAAGCTCTCACTGTTTGCAGATGACATAATACTGTACATAGAAAACCCTAAAGATAATATCAGAATATTACTAGAGCTAATCAGTGAATTTCACAAAGCCTCAGGATGCAAAATCAATACACAGAAATCACTTACATTTCTATATACTAACAATGAAAAATCAGAAAGAGAAATTAAGGAATCAATCCTATTCACCATTGCAACAAAAAGAATAAAATATCTAGGAATAAACTTACCTAAGGAGACAAAAGAACTGTACTCAGAAAATTAAAAGACACTAAATAAAGAAATCAATGATGACATAAATAGATGGACAGATATTCCATGTTCCTGGGTAGGAAGAATCAATATTGTGAAAATGACTATATTACCAAATGCAATCTACACATTCAACATGATCCCCATCAAATTACCAGTGGCATTTTTCATGGAACTAGAACAAAAAATTTCATAATTCTTATGGAAACATGAAAGACCCTGAATAGCCAAAGCAATCTTGAGAAAGAAGAGTGGAGTTGGAGGAATCAACCTTACTGACTTCAGATTATACTACAAAGCTACAGTCATCAAGACAATATGGTACTGGCACAAAAACAGAAACATAGCTCATTGGAACAAGATAGAAAGCCCAGAAATAAACCCATGCACCTATAGGTACCTTATATTTGACAAAGGAGGCAAGAATATTCAATGGGGCAAAGAAAGCCTCTTCAATGAGTGGTGCTTGGAAAACTGGACAGCTATATGTAAAAGAATGAAATTAGAACACTTCCTAACACCATACACAAAGATAAACTCAAAATGGATTAAAAATCTAAATGTAAGACCAGAAACTATAAAACTCTTAGAGGAAAACATAGGCAGAACACTCGATGACATAAATCAAAGCAAGATCTTCTAGACCTACCTCCTAGAGTAACAGAAATAAAAACAAAAGTAAAAAAGTGGGAACTGTTTAAACTTAATAGCTTTTGAACAGCAAAGTAAACTATAGGCAGGGTGAAAACAACCCTCAGAATGTGAGAAAATAATAGCAAATGAAACAACTGACAAAAGATTAACTTCTAAAACAAACAAGCAGCTCATACAACTCACTACCAGAAAAACAAACAACCTAATCAAAAAGTGGGGGGAAAACCTGGACATTTCTCCAAAGAAGACGTACAGATGGCTAACAGACACATGCAAATATGCTCAACATCGCTCATTATTAGAGAAATGCAAATCAAAACTACAATGGGATGTCACTCTGTGCCAGTCAGAATGGACATTGTCAAAAAGTCTATGAAAGATAAGTGCTTGAGAGGGTGTGTGTGTAGGGGAGGATGCTTTTGCACTGTTGGTGGGAATGTAGATTGATACAGCCACTGTGGAGGATGGTGTGGAGATTCCTTAAAGGGCTGGGAATGGGGCCGCCACATGACCCAGCAATCCCACTCTTAGGCATATACCCTAAGGAAACTAAAATGGAAAAAGACACACGTATTCCATTGCTCATTGCAGCACTGTTTACAATAGCTAGAACATGGAGGCAACCTGGATGTCCAACAACAGATAAATGGATAGAGAGGTTGTGGTACATATGCATAGTGGAATATTACTCAGCCATAGAAAAGAATGCCTTTGAGTCAGTTCTAATGAGGTGGATGAACCTAGAGCCTATTATACAGAATGAAATAAGTCAGAAAGAGAAAGATAAATATCATATTCTAATGCATACATATGGAATATAGAAAAATAGTACTGAAGAATTTACTTATAAGACAGCAATGGAGAAACAGACATAGAGAATAGACTTATGCACATGGGGAGAGGGGAGGAGAGGGTGAGATGTATGGAAATAGTAACATGGAAACTTACATTACCATATGTAAAATAGATAGCCAATGGGAATTTGCTATATAGCTCAGGCTGGGTCACAATAGGCTGTTCCCTGCATCTTCCAGAACACAAACTCTGAGTGGTGGACAGTTAAGGGGAACAGTGTATGGTTCACAAGGGGAGACCACCTTGGGCATAGGGCCCCCAGACTTCCTGAAGATGCCTGTATCCAGTTAGTGGTGAGGTCAGTCAGGTCTCAGCAGTGGTTAATGAAGATGGATGAGCTCAGATTGGGGGCCAGGGAGTCCCATTATTCTCTGGGGGCTGTAACACACACAACCTCTGTGCACTCTGGAGGGAGGAAAAACTCAGTAGGCTGGGTATTTGGAAATGCATTTTGCTGTTGTTCAGTTGCTCAGTCTGATTCTTGGTGACCCCATGGTCACATGCTAGGCTTCCTAGTCCTTCACTATCTCCCAAAGTTTTGCTCAAACTCATGCCCACTGAGTGGATGACACCATCCAACCATCTCATCCTCTGTCTCTCCCTACTCCTACTGCCCTCATTCTTTCCTAGCATCAGGGTCTTTTCTAATGAGTTGGCTCTTTGCACCAGGTGGCCAAAGCATTGGAGCTTTAGTTTCAGTATCAGTCCTTACAATGAGTATTCAGGGTTGATTTCCTTTAGGATTGCCTGGTTTGATCTCCTTGCCGTTTGAAGGACTCTCAAGAGTCTTCTCCAACACCACCGTTCAAAAGTATCAATTCTTCAACTCTCAGCCTTCTTTTCATACTGGTCATGGGGTTCTCAAGGCATGAATACTGAAGTGGTTTGCCATTCCCTTCTCCAGCGGACCACATTCTGTCAGACCTCTCCACCATGACCGGTCCGTCTTGGGTGGCCCCACACGGCATGGCTTAGTTTCATTGAGTTAGACAAGGCTGTGGTCCATGTGATCAGATTGGCCTGTTGTCTGTGATAATGGTTTCAGTCTGTCTGCTCTCTGATACTCTCTCTTAGTGCCTTCCATCTTACTTGGGTTTCTCCTACCTTGGACGTGGGTTATCTCTTCATGGCTGCTCCAGCAAAGTGCAGCGGAACCAGAGATCCAATTGCCAACATCCGCAGATCATCGAAAAAGCAAGAGAGTACCAGAAAAAAAAAATCGATTTCTGCCTTATTGACTATGCCAAAGCCTTTGACTGTGTGGATCACAATAAACTGTGGAAAATTCTGAAAGAGATGGGAATACCAGACCACCTTACCTGCCTCTTAAGAAACCTGTATGCAGGTCAGGAAGCAACAGTTAGAACTGAACATGGAACAACAGACTGGTTCCAAATAGGAAAAGGAGTATGTCAAGGCTGTATATTGTCATCCTGCTTACTTAGCTTATTAATGCAGAGTACATTATGAGAAATGCTGGGCTGGAGGAAGCACAGGCTGGAATCAAGATTGCCAGGAGAAATATCAATAACCTCAGATATGCAGATGATACCACCCTTATGGCAGAAAATGAAGAACTAAAGAGCCTCTTGATGAAGGTGAAAGAGGAGAGTGAAAAAGTTGGCTTAAAGCTCAACATTCAGAAAACTAAGATCATGGCATCTGGTCCCATCACTTCATTGGAAATAGATAGGGAAATATTGGAAACAGTGGCTGACTTTATTTTTCTGGGCTCCAAAATCACTGCAGATGGTGATTGCAGCCATGAAATTAAAAGATGCTTACTCCTTGGAAGGAAAGTTATGACCAACCTAGACAGCATATTGAAAAGCAGAGACATTACTTTGCCAACAAATGTCCATCTAGTTAAGGCTGTGGTTTTTCCAGTGGTCATGTATGGATGTGAGAGTATGTCTGTAAGGAAAGCTGAGCACTGATGAATTGATGCTTTTGAACTGTGGTGTTGGAGAAGACTCTTGAGAGTCCCTTGGACTGCAAAGAGATCCAACCAGTCCATCCTAAAGGAGATCAGTCCTGGGTGTTCATTGGAAGGACTGATGTTGAAGCTGAAACTCCAATACTTTTGGTCACCTGATGCGAAGAGTTGACTCATTTGTAAAGGCCCTGATGCTGGGAAAGATTGAGGGCAGGAGGAGAAGGGGACGACAGAGGATGAGATAGTTGGATGGCATCACTGACTCAAAGGACATGGGTTTGGGTAGACTCCGGGAGTTGGTGATGGACAGGGAGGCCTGGCATGCTGTGATTCATGGGGTCTCAAAGAGTCGCACACAACTGAGTGACTGAGCTGAACTGAACAGCCTTCTTCATGGTGCAGCTCATCATTTATGGTCCAGTCATGTTATCAGTACATGACTACTGGAAAAACCACAGCTTTGACTATATGGACATTTGTCTGCAAAGTAATGCCTTTGCCTTTTAATAGGCTGTCTAGGTTTATCATAGCTTTTCTTCCAAGGAGCAGGCATCTTTTGATTTCATGGCTGCAGTCACCATCTGCAGTAATTTTGGAGTCCAAGAAAATAAAGTTTGTTTACTGTTTCCATTGTTTCCCCATCTATTTGCCATGAAGTGATCTGACCAGATGCCATGATCTTAGTTTTTTGAATGTTGAGTTTTAAGCCAACGTTTTCACTCTCCTCTTTCACCTTCATCAAGAGGCTCTTTAGTTCTTCTTCACTTTATGCCACTAGTTTAGTGTCATCGTGTATCTGAGGTTACTGATATCTCACCTGGCAACCTTGATTCTAGCTTGTGCTTCATCCAGCCTGGCATCTCGCATGATGTACTCTGTATATAGGTTAAATAACATGCAGGTTTATCAGGAGACAGGTAAGGTGGTCTGGTATTCCCACTGCTTTGAAATTTTTCCTTTGTTGTGATCCACATAGTCAAAAGCTTTAGCATCATCAATGAAGCAGAAGTAGATGTTTTTCTTGAATTCCCTTGCTTTTTCTATGATCCAATAGATTTTGGCAATTTGGGTATATTTAAATATAATTGAAAAATTCAATGTTTTCTGAGCACCTGGATTATGGGGTGAACTTTATACTTAATGTATTAATTGTTTCTTATAAAGATAATACTTAGATGTGTTCTTTGATTTGCATGCATGCATGCTCAGTCATGTCCAACTCTTTGCTACCCCATGGACTGTAGCCCACCAGGCTCTTCTGTCCATGGAATTCTCCAGGCAAGAATACTGAAGTGGGCAGTCATTTCCTACTCTAGGGGATCTTTCTGACTCAGGGATTGGACTCATGTCTCCTGGGTCTCCTGCGTTGTAGCTGGATTCTTTACTGCTGAGCCATCAGGGAAGCTGTGTTCTTTGATTAATATGCATATATACTGTTTTTCAAAGTATCTTTGATGGCAGAGACCATTCCAAACTCTCTACTGACATCCTCCATTGGGCTTGGGATATTGTGCTCTGGGAACAGTGAGTGTTTAGTGTATATGAATGTGCTGCTCATGGCCCAGGAGAGCAGTGCTCACCTGGTGCGTGGGGCACAGAGGTAAACCAGATTCCTTCACCAAATTATATAGTGTGATGATTTTATCAGAGTATCATGCTTTGTGTGCACTCTCAGTCAGGGGCTTCCCGGGTAGTGTTGGTGGTAAAGAATCCTCCTGCCAGTGCAGGAGACATAGAAATGCTGTTTTGATCCCTGGGTTAGGAAGACCCCCTGGAAAGAACATGTGCTTTTGGGATCATGTGAGATATTTTGCACCAGGAGAATGTAAGAGGATCAGGTCAGGGCAGGAGACATTTACCCCTAAGAAAAGCAGCATAGAAAGGGAGTGAATGGAGCCATAACCAGAATTTTTTTTGTATAACTATTTATTTACATTTTAAGAAAATTTATTTTTTTTTCTTGAAGGATAATTGCTTTACAGAATTTTGCTGTCAAACCTCAACATGAATCAGTGGAGTTTTAATGGAAACTGTGACAGTGATTTCTGTGTTACTAGTGACTTTATGAGATGGCTGGATGGCATCACCGACTTGATGGGATGAGTTTGAGTAAACTCCGGGAGTTTGTGATGGACAGGGAGGCCTGGCGCGCTGTGATTCATGGGGTCGCAAAGAGTCGGACATGACTGAGCGACTGAAATGAACTGAACTGAACTGAGTGACTTTGATGATGATGATTTTGGTATTTAATTCTTTCAAGAATGCTGCCAAACTTTCAGGATTCAAGAGTGTGACAAAGCTGAAAAGTTGAGAACTACTGCTCTGAGATGATTATATATTTTTAAAACACTGTGATGCACTTGAATGGTAGGCTACTGATTCTTTCAACATCATCCTGTTGGATCAGAAAGAGATGTCTCAGCTGGTTTCCTAAATAAACCCTGTCTATAGTCAAGTGGTCTGGCAGACCCTACCTGGCAGTGACCACTGCAGTGGCTGGATGTACTTGCTCAGTAGTTGCTTTAGTAGTTCTCTCACTAAAGAGAGAACAGGGCCAAATGCAGTTCATGCAACAGAGCTTAATGTTTGTATCAGTTTCCTTTTCCTCCAGTGCCATGGGGAAGGTGCAGGTGCAAGACGAGATGGATGTTGTACACATGTGGGGGGTGTGTCACAGCTGGGGTGTCCTGAGCTTAGGAAACACCAGACTTACACAGAGATGCTGGCAATCCTGCCCAATCTTTACTTCCAGGGAAGACATTTTTCTTACTTTGGAATGCAAGCATATTTCCTCTGAAAAAATCAAGGAGATATTATTATCCTGGACTGAGTAAGTGAATCTGTTCTTTGACCAAGAAAGTGACACTCTGCCTAGCTTTCTTGGATGTTTGCTATGGAAATATCTTTGAACAAAACCGTCCTTGAACAAGCATATATGTGCAATGCACTGGGCTTAGCAATAAGGAAGAAGCAACAGAGGCCATCAGATCTGGATTTGAGTTTGAGGTCACTACTTCCTAGCGGTTTACCTAGTGGCTCACATGGTAAAGAATCCGCCTGCAATGCAGGAGACCCAAGTTCAATCCCTGGTTTGGGAAGATCCCCTGGAGAAGAGAACAGTTAACAACTCCAGTATTCTTGCCTGGCGAATCCCATGGACAGAGGAGTGTGGCGGGCTACAGTCCATGGGGTCACAAAAAGTTGGACACGACTGAGCAACTAAGGATGCACACAGGCGCTTCCTAGTTGTATCATCTTGGGTGAGTTACCTAACCTTCCTGAGGAATCGGGAATGTGGTGGAGCTATTGAGAAAATTAAATTCGATAGAATATTTAAAGCACTAGTACTTACAGACAAAATAGAGTTTCTCTTGGACACTAAGAAGGTGGAACAGATGCTGGTGTCATATGGTGGTGTCCATGCCTGTGTTCAAGCCATTCATGCTATAATATGGTCCTTTTATGAACAACAGAAACTTCCAACCCTGGCAGGCACAGACAGGAGCTGCTGGATGCTCTTTATTAGATATTTATATCTAAATTTGAAAAGGCTAATTCTACTTAATCCAGTGGTCAAATGACAGATCTATTCCCAGCTTCCAGATTTTAGACACTGAATAGCATATTTGGGGAACTCTAAAATGGAACAGAATGAACACATTACAGTTAATTAGGCTCTCTGGAAAGTCTATTGCTGCTTACATAGGCAGCCTAATTATCTTATATTTTAATTTCCTCTTCCTCATGAACAGGTACTGAGGGGCCTCATCAATTAATTAGCTCTCAGCATTTCAGCTTCTATTCCATCTTTGTATGATCAAGAGTCGGTCAGCTGGGTATCACCTCATTCTGTGTAGCCTAGTTTCTTGGATGCAAATTAAACTCTTCAATTCAGGATTATTTATTTCAGCATTTCCTCTGGTGTAAATGCCTCTAAAATGTATTTCTCACTCCTTAATAAGAGAGTGTTGAAAATAATTGGTTCAGATTTTAATGATTCAGCATCCCCTATTGAGCATTAGTCATTATTACATTTCATAGTCATAGATGTTGGTCTAAAACTTTCGTTGTCAGCTTACTCTCTTCTTACTTACCTCCTGCTCATGGAATGAAGCTTGTTTAATTGTGACACCCTCCAGGCCAGTGTAACAGGCCCCTTCGAGAGCTGTCATCACCCCCCAGGAAGTCATCAGTGCCTGCATGGTTGGTCCCTCTGTCCTTGACCCCCAGCCCCCGGTGCCCTGACTGCTGTGATGTCTGTCACACCCGCGGCTGTACCTCGAGTGCCAGCCTCTGAACCTGCCCTGCTCCCCACCTGTGCTCATCTCATTAATGAAGTGAGAAGGGAAGCTCTCTCACTTTTCCCAAGAATTTTGGAAGCGGTTTGAGTGGACTCCCTCCAAACTAGGGGTTGGCAGAAGCTTCCTGTGAAGGGCAGTTGGTAAACTCTTCTGGCTTTGTGGCCACGTCGTCACTGCCACACATTCTCACCTTCCTCTTCCCTCAGCCTGAGCTTGGGGAGTCCTGCAAGGGCGCACCTGGGGCGGCGGTGACCTGCAGCTCAAGCTTGCTGATCCTCGCTCCAGACACACACTGCCTTATCATTAGAGCAGTGGTCTTCCAAAGAAAACAAATGTATGGTTACCAAAGAGGAAAGGGAGATGAGGGATAAAGCAAGAGTTGGGGATTAACATACACACAATACAATATATTAAACAGATAACAAGATCTTACTATTTTGCGTAGGGAATAATATTCAATACCTTGTAAGGATCTAAAATGGAAAAACGTAGAAAAAAAAATAGAGCAGTGGTACCCCAAATTCTCTAAAAGTGGACTCCTAACAGTAAAACAGCTTTGAGAATATACTCAAGCTATAGGTATTTATTTCTATTTCTAAAATAATTACATTTTAAAATCAAATTGGTATTGTACCTATATTGTAAAACACACAGAAATAGAAATTTAAAAAGCAGGATGTAAAAGGTGAATATACATAGACACTGTAGAAGTTCTTTCTTTTCCCCAGGGGACAATATTGCCTACTTCTTGTGGAAACTGCATGGCATCTCAAAGTTCTCTCTATTAGAGGAAAAAGATGACACTTCCCACATGACACCAGCCCTACAATTTTCTAGAAATCTTAATATCAGCTTCTACCTTGAGTCTACTTAAACTCAAGGGAACTCAATTCATTGGGACCTGTCAAAATAAACATTGAAAAACATTACAAGAATAGACTGAGAAAAAAAAAAAAAACCAGTTCTGTAAAACAGTTCAGAGAACAGACTGTGATCAAAAAGAAGACCATGAAATTTTCATGGTTATTAACCATTTTCCTTCTTATAATGTCATACCTCACTTGAAATGCCAGGGCCACCTTTCAAGAAATAGCACACAACACAGGCAATATAGCGTCTGCTCATAAGACTGCTTGGACTTTTCTGTGAGCAATAGCCTTGGACTGATGGCACTTGCAAATACTTTTGTAAAAACCATCATCTAATGATTTTTATGTCAGATCTCTAGATTTTTAATCTTGAGTATATGGATTTCATGAGTGCCTAAAGCTGAGTTTTAGTTATCAATGAATACATTGTGATTTTTATGCAAAATGGAATATATGAATGTGACACATACATATTTCTGGGAATATTAACTATTTGGGAGACAGAAATCATAGCAGCTATTTTACTAGAGAGGATTTAATACAAAGGACTGTTAACTAAGTGTAAAATTATTAACAAGGTAAATGAAAAGGCAGAAAGAAAATTCAAAGTTATCACAGAGGTAGCAATTGCAGGAGGCTGTGGCTGCTCATAAGAGTTGCGCACAGAAAGGAAAGGGGCTGGAATCATTAGCATTTAGAACCTGAATCTCAGATCGTGGGGAAACTGCAGCTCAGGGTGCTGGGACCCTGACCTCCCAGGGGAGAAGAAATGGCAGTGGAGGGTCTCTAAGGGGCGCCCCCGCTGGTTTGGAGAGGGTTGGAATTACTGTATTCAACGGCAGCTTCAGAAGCAAACTGTTCTCGCTGGGGTGGAAAACATCCTTGGGAAGTGCTTAGGGGACCTGAAGGCTGATGGGATGAAGCAAGACCCCTCTTGATCTTTCCATCTTGGGTCTGTCTGGAGCGCCCCCTATCGGTGCTTTGCTCAGCGGGCAAAGCAGAAAAATGGCTTTGTAGTCTGGCAAAGGTGGGTGGATTGGTTGATGAATGGACAGATGGATGGTTAGGATTTTCTTTCTTTCTTTCTTTTCTTCCAGTTTTATTGAGATATAATTGACATATCAGCCAGGAATCAGTTCAGTCGCTCAGTCGTGTCTGACCCTTTGCGACCCCATGAACTGCAGCATGCCAGGCCTCCCTGTCCATCACCAAATTCTGGTGCTTGGTCAAACTCCTGTTCATCGAGTCGGTAATGCCAACTAACCATTTCATCCTCTATCGTCCCCTTCTCCTCCAGCCTTCAATCTTTCCCAGCATCAGGGTCTTTTCCAATGAGTCAGTTCTTTGCATCAGGTGACCGAAGTATTGGAGCTTCAGCTTCAGCTTTAATCCTTCCAATGAATATTCAGGACTGATTTCCTTTAGAATGGACTGGTTGGATCTCCTTGCAGACCAAGTATAGTCCCTAGCATCTATTTAATCTCAAGATCCTTCTCCAAAACCACAGTTCAAAAGCATCAATTCTTTGGTGCTCAGCTTTCTTTATAGTACAATTCTCACATCCATACAAGACTATTTACCATAGCTTTGGCAAGATGAACCTTTGTCAGAAAAGTAATGTCTCTGCTTTTTAATATGCTGTCTAGGTTGGCATGGCTTTTCTTACAAGGAACAAGCATCTTTTAGTTTTATGGCTGCAGTCTCCATCTGCAGTAATTATGGAGCCCAAGAAAATAAAAGTTTGTCACTGTTTCTATTGTTTCCCCATCTATTTGCCATGAAGTGACAGGATTGGATGCCATGATCTTAGTTTTCTGAATGTGTTTTAAGCCAACTTTTTCACTCTCCTCTTTCACTTTCTTCAGGAGGCTCTTTAGTTTTTCTTTGCTTTATGCCATGAAGGTGGTGTCATCTGCATATCTGGAGCTATTGACATTTTTCTGGCAATCTTGATTTCAGCTTGTGCTTCATCCAGCCTGGCATTTTGCATGATGTACTCTGCATATAAGTTAAATAAGCAGAGTGACAATATACAGCCTTGATGTACTCCTTTCCCAATTTGAAACCAGTCAATTGTTTCATATCTGGCTCTAACTGCTGCTTCTTGACCTGCATACAGATTCCTCAGGAGGCAGGTAAGGTGGTCTGGTATTTCCATCTCTTTCAGAATTTTCCACAGTTTGTTGTGTTCCACACAGTCAAAGGCTTTGGTGTAGTCAATAATGCAGAAGTAGATGTTTTTTTGGAACTCTCTTGCTTTCTCGATGATCCAACTAATGTTGGCAATTTGATCTCTGGTTCCTCTGCTTTTTTTCATTCCAGCTTGAACATCTGGAATTTCACAGTTCACATACTGTTGAAGCCTGGTTTGGAGAATTTTGAGCATTACTTTACTAGCGTGTGAGATGAGTGCAATTGTGCAGTAGTTTGAGCATTCTTTGGTATTGCCTTTCCTTGGGAGTGGAATGAAAACTGACCTTTTCCAGTCCTGTGGCCACTGTTGAGTTTTCCAAATTTTCTGGCATATTGAGTGCAGCACTTTCACAGCATTGTCTTTGAGGATTTGAAATAACTCGGCTGGAATTCCATCACCTCCACTAGCTTTGTTCAT
The DNA here is from genome assembly GCF_033118175.1 of Dama dama. Taxonomy (NCBI): domain Eukaryota; kingdom Metazoa; phylum Chordata; class Mammalia; order Artiodactyla; family Cervidae; genus Dama; species Dama dama. The sequence continues at coordinate 5,131,988 of NC_083687.1, read as the reverse complement.
AGTGATGCTACCTAAGGGCCACTTGACTTCGCACTCCAGGATGTCTAGCTCTAGGTGAGTGATCACACCGTTGTGCTTATTGGGTCATGAAATGAAGATCTGTTTTGTATAGTTCTTTTGTGTATTCTTGCCACCTCTTCTTAATCTCTTCTGCATGTGTTAGGTCTATGTCTTTTGTGGCCTTTATTGTGCCTATCTTTACATGAAATGTTTTGTTGGTACCTCTAATTTTCTTGACGAGATCTCTAGTCTTTCCCATTCAATAGTTTTCCTCTATTCCTTTGCATCGATCACTTAGGAAACCTTTCTTATCTCTCTGTGCTGTTCTTTGGAACTCTGCACTCAGATGGGTATATCTTTAATTTTATCCTTTGCCGTTACCTTCTTTTTTCTCAGCTATTTGTGCAACTTTAAGGTGCCAACAAAGGTCCGTCTGGTCAAGGCTGTGATTTTTCCAGTGGTCATGTATGGATGTGAGAGCTGGACTATGAAGAAAGCTGAGTGCTGAAAAATTGATGCTTTTGAACTGTGGTGTTGGAGAAGACTCTTGAGAGTCTCTTGGACTGCAAGGAGATCCAGCCAGTCCATCCTAAAGGAGATCAGTCCTGGGTGTTCATTGGAAGAACTGATGCTGAAGCTGAAACTCCAGTACTTTGGCCACCTCATGCAAAGAGTTGACTGACTGGAAAAGACTCTGATGCTGGGAGGGATTGCAGGCAGGAGGAGAAGGGGATGACAGAGGATGAGATGGCTGGATGGCATCACCGACTCGATGGACATGAGTTTGAGTAAACTCTGGGAGTTGGTGATGGACAGGGAGGCCTGGCGTGCTGTGATTCATGGGGTCACAAAGAGTCGGACGTGACTGAGCGACTGAAGTGAACTGAGCTGAAGGTGTGCAGCATGATGATTTGACTTACATACACCATGAAGTGATGATCACAGTAAGTTTAGTGAACATCCATCCCTGGTGGCTCAGATGGTGAAGAGTCCACCTGCAAAGAAGGAGACCCAAGTTTGATCCCTGGATCGGGAAGATGCCCTTTTGGAGGAAATGGCAACCCACTCCAGTACTCTTGCTTGAAGAAGTCCATGGGTGGAGAAGCCTGGTGGGGCACAGAGTCAGACATGACTGAATGACTAACTCAGAGAGACACAAAATTAAAAAAATAGTAAAAAATTATTTTTCTTTGAGTACCCTTAGGATTTATTCTCTTAATAACTTTCCCTTATAATGTACTGCAGAATTAATTATATTTATCATGTTGCACATTACATCCCTAGTATCTAATTATATTATTGGAAGTTCTTTTTTGTTTTTTGACTGCTTTATACGTGCCCTTGGCAATGAAAGTATGGAGTCCTAACCACTGGTTCACCACAGAATTCCCAAGTTTGTATGTTTTGGCTCAGTTCAGTTCAGTCCAATCACTCAGTTGTGTCCGACTCTTTGCGACCCTGTGAATCGCAGCACGTCAGGCCTCCCTGTCCATCACGAACTCCTGGTGTTTACTCAAACTCATGTCCATCGAGTCGGTGATGCCATCCAGCCATCTCATCCTCTGTCGTCCCCTTCTCCTCCTGCCCTCAATCCCACCCAGCGTCAGGGTCTTTTCCAACGAGTCAACTCTTCACATGAGGTGGCCAAATTACTGGAGTTTCAGCTTCAGCATCAGTCTTTCCAATGAACACCCAGGACTGATCTCCTTTAGGATGGACTGGCTGGATCTCCTTGCAGTCCAAGAGACTCTCAAGAGTCTTCTCCAACACCACAGTTCAAAAGCATCAGTTTTTCAGCACTCAGCTTTCTTCACAGTCCAACTCTCATATCCATACATGACCACTGGAAAAACCATAGCCTTGACTAGATGGACCTTTGTTGGGAAAGTAATGTCTCTGCTTTTTTTTTTTTTTTCCTGCTTTTTAATATGCTATCTAGGTTGGTCATAACTTTCCTTCCAAGGAGTAAGAATCTTTTAATTTCAAGGCTGCAGTCACCATCTGCAGTGATTTTGGAGCCCCCCAAAATAAAGTCAACCACTGTTTTCACTGTTTCCTCATCTATTTCCCATGAAGTGATGGAACCAGAGGCCATGATCTTACTTTTCTGAATGTTGAGCTTTAAGCCAACTTTTTCACTGTCCTCCTTCACTTTCATCAAGAGGCTTTTTAGTTCCTCTTCACTTTCTGCCATAAGGGTGGTGTCATCTGCATATCTGAGGTTATTGATATTTCTCCTGGCAATCTTGATTCCAGCCTGTGCTTCTTCCATCCCAGTGTTTCTCATGATGTACTCTGCATATAAGGTAAATAAGCAGGCTGACAATATATACAGCCTTGATGTACTCCTTTTCCTATTTAGAACCAGTCTGTTGTTCCATGTCCAATTCTAACTGTTGCTTCCTGACCTGCATATAGGTTTCTCAAGAGGTAGGTAACGTGGTCTGGTATTCCCATCTCTTTCAGAATTTTCCACAGTTTATTGTGATCCACACAGTCGAACGCTTTGGCATAGTCAATAAAGCAGAAATAGATGTTTTTGTGGAACTCTCCTGTTTTTTCAATGATCCAGTGGATGTTGCCAATTTGATCTATGGTTCGTCTGCCTTTTCTAAAACCAACTTGAACATCTGGAGTTCTCGGTTCACGTATTGCTGAAGCCTGGCTTGGAGAATTTTGAGCGTTACTTTACTAGTGTGTGAGATGAGTGCAATTGTGCGGTAGTTTGAGCATTCTTTGCGATTTCTTTCTTTGGGATTGGAATGAAAATGACATTTTCCACATCCAAGGAGCAGCACCTGCATGGGTGCAGGAGGGCCAAGAAGAGCTATTCCACGTTCAAGGTCAGGAGGGGCTGCAGTGAGGAGATACCCTTCGTCCACGGTAAGAGATACCCAAGTAAGATGGTAGGTGTTGTGAGAGGGCATCAGAGGGCAGACACACTGAAACCATAATCACAGAAAAGTAACCAATCTGATCACATGGACCATAGCCTTGTCTAACTCAGTGAAACTAAGCCATGCCGTGTGGGGCTACAGAAGACGGACGGGTCATGGTGGAGAGGTCTGACAGAATGTGGTCCACTGGAGATGGGAATGGCAAACCATGTTTTGGCCACTTTTATCTAATTCCACCTTCCCCATCCACTCTTGTCTCTGGTAACCACAGATCTGATATCTTTTTTCTGAGTTGTTGTTTGAAGTATAATTGACCTTAAACTATGTTAGTTCCTATTACATACACAGTGATTTGATATTTGCACACATTTCAAACTTTTTACCATGATACATTTAGTTACCATACGGAGATATCATAGTTATTGACTGTATTCTCCCCACTATACATTTCATACCCTTGACATGTATTTTGCAGTTGGCCAATAGAAGCCTGCCTGGAGCATCTCTGTTGTGCTGCTTTTTGTTTATCCCAGTTAGACAGCGAGTCTCCTAGGAATTCCAGCTACAGCCATGACAGAGTGCTGGAACTTGTCTCTAAGACTGTTCGAGGAGTAAGAGGGGAGCATATGGAAAGTACTTAATGTGGTCCCTACCAAACGTGGTAGCATCAGAACTTGGCTTGCTGCCGGTTTGCTCTGTACAGCAGTCTTTCCCTGTGACCCCAATGTTGCCACACCACTAAGCTTGCCCTTCTCATGATACCCTGAGGCTGCTAAGGACCAGCATCATTGGGGGAGATAGCTATTAACCCATATCAACAATGTGTCATTTCTTCAAAGGCATTCACCTAAGGTGAGTGCAGGTATCTGTGTGGGCAGCACCCCTTCAGCCTTTAAAGACATGTAGTTTTCTCTCTATTGTCTGCCGTGCAACCCTGCTGTTCCCCTCATCCCGGGTACACCACCAGCTGCTGAATCCCTGTTGTCATTGCTCATTGGTGATGTGAAGCTGCTCGTTATTTGCAAGCTTCTCCTTTTGTCATGTTTCTTTTACATCTGATTACATATTTTGCTTCTTGGCTCCTCATGTGAAATGTATATACATATCTATGTACATATGATATTTCAGAAGATCTGTTTTCAGTGAGACTTATAACTCATGCAGAACAGTGTATTTTTACTGATGAGTGATAAAAAGCCAAGTTTTCATAGAAGGCTACTTAGTGATCCAGGAATCAGTGTTAAGAGACATAAGATGACTCCTCCCCCACCTCAAACATGTATAGCTATTTGACTTAGACATCATAACTGTAGGCTTGAAAGGATAAAAGTAATTTGTTATTCAGAAATGATTATTGAATTAATATCAAGCCAGACAGCTAAATAAAGATTAGTGTAATGGCTGCTATTTAGAATGAATAATTTAAAAATAAAACAAAATTGTTTTATGTGTCTGAACAACTGTCTGCCTCATAAATACAAAGAAATAAGGATTGACTCATAACAAAACAGAAACCAACAAAACAAAAGAGCCTTACAAAGCAAGTGGAAGCAAGGGTTGTTTGGGAAGGTTTCCTACATTAATCAATAAACAAATCTATAGAGGGAAGCAAATGGCTTCATATGCACTGTAGCAGGTTGGTCAGGTGTGTAGCATTGCCAATTTCACCCTCTCAGCTACGTGGTTTTCCAGTTTAAAGGCGTTGATCTAAGCTGACCTTCTTGGATGAGTGGAGTAACTGTGCTGGCTGATCAGCTGCAGCAGCTCCAGAGACACTGCTGTGACCTGCCTCAAGCTGCATCAGTGCCTGAGACAACGTTAGGTCACAACGATGCACCACGTTGCTGTCTCCTACCCCCACTCTCCCCTGTTCCACAGACTCACGTATCTGACCAGATCATCCACATGAATGACCATCAGCTACTTCAAGCTTAACATATGCAAATCAGAATCCTTGACTTCTTCCTACAAAACCTGCTCCTGCCTGTTTATTCCTCACGCACCAAGTGACACCCATCAGCCACCCATTTCTCAGGCCAAGTACTTCCTACCACCTCTCTTTGGCTTACAGCCTGTAACCACCCCATCTATTGTACCTTTACCACGTACCTCATTCCAGACATCACGACTCAGTGCTTACCATGTGGTTTGGTTTTCTTCTGCCTCTGGGATCCTAGATACTCTCCTCAGGGCAGCCACAGGGCTAGATTGGAAACAAAATCACCTCACATCTTTCACATTCTCAAAATGTGCAATAAATATCCAAAATGCTCAAAATAGCATCCAGGAAATGTTTTCTCATTTACATTTTCTATAATCACCATGTGCAATTTTTATAGCCTGAACAATAATTTGGTTTTATCTTTGCTTGTATAAGGAATATAACATTTTGAATACAAATTCAGGAAAGACTTCTTGGTACAGCTTTGCTTTCTTTAATCACTTAGTTTGATATACATAATCTGATACTAATTTCAGAGGTTGCCTTGGATTTTGACTACTTCTATTACCAGTTAGATAAGAGATAGTACACCAGGAGACAGTAAGGTATAGTGAAAAAGGTGTAGATTTTTAAACCATAATACTTAGAATCTAGTTTATTGGACAACAGATTAGCTGAGTAGCTTAGCTAGTTGACTTAAGTTTTCTGTTCCTCATCATAAAAATAAAATGGGACTAAAAGTATCTGGCCTCCCTACCACACAGGATTTTTGTGAAGATCAAGTCGATATATGAAAGTGTTTGGTGAATTTAGTTGAAAATAACAGAATTACACAATCATCACATGATGAATGGTAAAATCTACAGATGGAGTGATAAATTGTTTTAGGACTCTCATTAAAATGAATTAAGGGTTCCATTGAGTGTTGCATTTGTTATGTGCTATCTTAATCCAATATTCATATGCACAGAGGAGGCTTACATTAGTGGGTGTCAGGTGCTTACCGAATAAAGATGGAAATGATAGATGTGGACCTGGAACTGCCCTGCTGTTTGAGGGAGAGAGCTGTATGCAGCTCAGAGATGCTTGCCTAGGTCCTATGGGACTTCTCATAACCCTAGAGAGAGCTGCTACGAGCACAGGTGGAGGTGGGCAGAGATAGTGTCCACAACTGAACAGGGAGAGAAGTTGTTGCACTTGTAGCCTCCATGGGGTAGCTGTGAATTTGCTACCAGAAGTAGAGGTCTGGCTGTTCACCTATCAAAAGTCAGTAAAGAGGCAAGTTAGTAGAAAGGAAAGTGTGCTTTATTTTGGATGCTGGCATCCAGGAGTGACTCCTGTCCAAAATCTGGCTCCTTCCCACTTACAATCAGAGGGAAAGAACTTTTATAGGCGGAGGAAGGGGACTACATTCAGAAAAAGCACAGTCGACTCTGACAGCCATGTTGAAATTGGTCATTGGTGGTTTGACAAACACCACCAAAAATAAAATCATTTTTATTAAATACAGTTAGTCTTTAGTTAGAGGGTCAATTCATTCCCATTTCTTGGAGGCCAGTTCTCAGAGTTGTGGCAGCTTATATAGTGACTATAGTCTGATCATAACATAGTTAACTTCTTCCACCTGGTGGGGGTTTCAATATCTACAAGACAGCTCCTAGGATATGGCTCAGAGTATTATCTATAGCCCTTGAGGAGGAACTAAAAGTCCTTGACTATGCTTAATGACTAAACTATTATTATTTATTCTCGCTGGACTGTTTTTCTTTGTTTCCACATTTTCTCACTTCTTTGATTAAAATTATTCCTGTGTTCTTGTCTGGAAAATTCCATGGACAGAAGAGTCTGGTGGCTATAGTCCATAGGGTTACAAAGAGTCTGAACCTACTGAGCCACTGAGCACAGAGAGTTATTCCACAGACAAAAGGCAGGCAGAAGGCATGGTGACAGGGACCAGACTGTGGGCCTGCTCCATTTCAGGTTCACCTTGAGCAAAAGGTCCTGTGTTCAGAGGGCCTTACAGACACTGTAGGCCAGTCTTGGAAGACTGCAGGTAATGGTGATGAGGGCTAAGGAAAAAGTTCTCAGTCTCCAGGAAAACTCTGAGTTGTAGACTCAGAAGAAGGAATAAGATAAGTTTTCAGTTTTGCTTATTCAGTTTAAAGCAACCAAAATTTCACTGAGTACCAGCACAAGGCTAGATCCATTTACATATGATCATATTTGATCTTAAGAAAAAGAAGTTTTACTGGGGTATAATTGATTTACAATATTGTGTTAGTTTTAGGTGTATAGCAAAGTGAATCTGCTATCCCTATGTCCACTCCTTTTTAGATTCTTTTCCCGTATAGGTTATTACAGAATATTGAGTAGAGTTCCCTGAGCTATACAGTAGCCCTTGTTAGTTATCTATATTTTATATAATAGTATGTATGTGTAAATCCAAATCTTCAAATTTATCCCTCCCTCACCATAAGTTTATCCCCCTGGTAACCATAAGTTTATTTTCTATATCAGTTACTCTATTTCTGTTTTGTAGATAAGTTCATTTGATCTTTAAGCATGCATTTTTAGGTAGGTATTATCATTTTGCAAATGGGGAAACTCTAGACTCAGAGGAGTTAGAAAAGTTGTTCAAGATCATCCTACTAATAGGTGAACTCTCTGGGCTTGAAATCCAGTTCTGTGGTTCCTTTATCCTACATCTTCTTGAGTGCCAGTAAGCTTCTGTGCAGCAGAGGCCTTGACTCTGGCCAGAGACACACCTGTGGGCCTTTCCAGGGGTGCTGGCAAAGTACCTGGTGTGATGCTCTCGGAAGGGATGCAGCCCAGCTATGTGTGGACCTGTGATCTGCTTCCTTTAACAAAGGACACCGAGGTTTGTGGCTCAGTGTCTTTGAGAAATTATTGTGATTTTTGCAAGTCTCATATTTTATTAATAAATAAATATTTTGTTATTTTGAACATAGTCTTTCAATACTCCAAAACCCTTTCAGTACACCTGCCTTTCAGTGCGTGTTAATATAAGAAGCTGAGATTTTTTGCTTCACTAAGATCTGGTGTGGTTTCGTTCGGATGGAGGAAACTGGCATCCCCGCCTGTAATTCATGACCTGTTTTGTGGACTCAGGAATGTGGTTTGACAAGGATGCTGTTCGTCATTGTGTTTCTGCTCCGAGTCACAAAGCAGCTCATGAGTTCAATGAGATCTTTTCAGTCATGTGTGGCTTCATTTCAAATGCTTCCAGACAATATTTCTGTACTGGGGCAAATCCAAGAGTTAGTAAAAATCCCAGCTTTCCAAATCTAGTTTTCTTCTCATGAAGATTCACATCAGGGATAGACATAAGGTATTGTTTTCAATTTTTTTTTGGCTTCATATTTTTATTGGAAAAAGTCTTTTTAATTCCTAAAGCACAGAGATATTTATTTTTATCTTCAGTTACAGTGCACGCTCAGTTGCTCAGTCGTGTCCAACTCTTTGCAACCTGTAGCCTGCCAGGCTCCTCTGTCCATGGGATTTTTCTAGGCAAGAAAGCTGGAGTGGGTTGCCATTTCATCCTCCAGAGGATCTTCCCGACCCAGGGATAGAACCCGAGTCTCCAGTGTCTCTTGTATCAGCAGGTGGATTCTCTACCACCTGGGAAGCCTTCAGATGTAGTAGTAAAATCCAAAAATAAGGACATTTTTTCTTACTTTATTTTCTTTGGCATTTTATAGCTTAACTCTTTAAAATGAATTTATAAAAATTGTGTGTTCATATATAAAATGATAGTTGCTGTGTGTATGCTAAGTTGCTTCAGTTGTGTCTGACTCTTTGCTGGAGTCATAAATGACTCTTACTCTATGGACTGTAGCCCACCAGGCTCCTCTGTCCATGAGATTTTCCAGGCAAGAATACTGGAGTGGGTTTCCATGCCCTCCCTCAGGGTATCTGCCCTGATCCAGGGATCCAACCCACGTCTCTTGTGTCTCCTGCATTGGCAAGTGGTTGTTTACCACTAGGGCCACCTGGGTCTCAGTAATTCTTTTCTAAGGAAAATTATTTTGTATATTTTAGCAAGGAAACAATGCTGGGTATAAATTAACCAACCATATATAGTACAGAGGGTGTACTGCCATCCTATATTTTCTGAAATCAGCAATGCTTTAATAGCTTAATTTGTTATAAGTGGAATATCCATTTCAAAATTATGTTTCAAAACACCTAGAAGACATTAATTTAAAAGTTTTGACATTTCCTTTTATTCAGTCCCTGAGGCCAATTCATGGACCTCATACTGCAGTTTAAGAAATGATGTTTTAGAGGAAAACCACAGATTTGATTTATTGTAGGAAAAGTTAGTTTCCATGATCCGTAAGATAGGCCCTTTCTACTGTGAGAACCTTTATGTATTATTCGGTTGGACAAGTCAACTGCCTTATCTGACTGGAATCAAGGAAAGCAGTTTCTCTACTGTTCTGCAGCATGGAAAATGCCTTTATTTTTATTTTATTTATTTATTTGGGTCATTTGTAGTGACGTGAATGGACCTAGGGAGGGTCATACACAGTGCAATCAGAAACAGAGAAACAGATATTGTATATGAATGCACATATATGAAATCTAGAAAAGTGGTACAGACAAACTTATTTGCAAAGCAGAAGTAGAGGCACAGACGTAGAGAACAAATGTGTGGATACCAAAGGGGAAAGAGGGGGGGTTGAGTTGGGAGATTGGGATTAACACATATACACTACTGATACCATGTATAAAATAGATAACTAATAAGGACTACTGTGTAGCACAGGGAACTCTGCTTGATGCTCTGTGGTGACCTAAATAGAAAGGAGTTCAAAGAAAGGGGGATATGTGCACATGTAGAGCTGATTCACCTTGCTGTACAATAGCAACTAACAACATTATAAAGCAACTATAATCCAATAAAATTAATTTTTTAAAAATGCAAAAAAAAAAGCCTTTATTTTAGACAATAGAGTACAGTTTATAGTGAGTTTCCAGGGTATTTTGTACTTGGTAAGGCTGTGTTTCAGAAATCTCTTCCGTATAACAAAACATGTCCACATTTGATAGTTTAAACAACACTGAATCTTTTGGGGAATACGGCAATGATGTTTTGCTGCACTCTGATCTTTCCCAATCTCTCAGGCAGTATTGCTGGGACCCCTCCAGGCTCCTAGAAGGGAGAGGGGGAGGGTGACCCCTGGAGCGGGAGCTTCTGCCTGCAGCGAGCTTGCTGATACCACACTGACCATGGCGGTCACTTGGCCGAGTGCAGTTTACAGGCTGGGCATCCTGGGAAGTGAAGTTTGCTAGGGGCTGCAATTTCAGCCTTGCCTATAGGCTGCTGTTTATCACCTGGTTCCTGTCCACCTCTGCCCCTTCCCCCAGTAACAAGAGCCTAGGTGCACAGCCCCCTGAAATAAAGACTCCTGTTGCTACTTTAGTTCATCAGCTTGTGATTGAGAAGCTACACTTTTGGGCCGTGGGAGTTCAGTGTGTGACCTCAGGATACTGTCTTTATCATACATCTCTAGTTGTGAAATAAATCCCTCAAACATAGCAGCTGGAAGCAACAAAACAGTCCTTTTCTCACACAGTTTCTTTCTTTTTTTTTTCATTTATTTTTATTAGTTGGAGGCTAATTACTTTACAATATTATAGTGATTTTTGTCATACATTGACATGAATCAGCCATGGATTTACATGTATTCCCCATCCCGATCCCCCCTCCTACCTCCCTCTCCACCCGATCCCTCTGGGTCTTCCCAGTGCATCTCACACAGTTTCTAAGAGTCAGAATTGAGAAGCAGCTAAGCTGGGTGGCTCAGAGTCCCTCCTGTGGTTGCAGTCAAGGCGTCAAGAAGGACAGCGACCTGTGGGAGTCAGCTCGGGCCGGAGCATCCCGTCCATGAGGCTCCCGCACTTGGTTGCCGAGGGAAGCCTCTGCTCCTGCCCATGTGCTCCTCTCTCGGGGCTTCCCGAGAGGTCCCTGGCTAGCCTCAGGTCCTGGAAGTTAGCATCCCCCAAAATGAGTGACAGTGAGATGGATAGATGAATCAGAGTCTTTTATGACCAACCCTTGTCAGTTACAAGTCGTAACTTCTCTCCTGAGTGGTCCCACAGGTCAACAGTGAGGGTGCAGGGTGCACAGCAGGCGTGACCACCAGGAGGCAGGAGTCCCTGGGGCCACCTTGAGGCTGTGGACCGCAGTGCCTTAGAGGAGAAGCGTGTGTTCCTGCTTGTTTAGAGCTTCTAGAACTCCTCAGTATTCTAAGCAGTCATGTGAGACAACAGTGAGCAAACTAATTCTGCACAAAGTGTTTGCCACAGTGTAGCCAAGCTCCAGTTTATTTGTATGCTTCATTCTCATTAGGGGGAAAAAAAAAAAAACAGAAAAGAAATAATTTCTTAAAGCTAGAAACAGTTATGACAATATTTACCAAGAATTCTGTTTTCTAACCTGCTAGGAGGGTTTTTGGATTGTTTGAAAACAATTTAGAGAACGTGGCCTGAAACAGAAACATGGCTGTCTTATTCATGCTCGTTGCAGAAATAATTATAGATTATTGCTCGCAAATGTCTTAAAAAAAAAAACACAACTATAAACAGGGCAGTGAAAATTGTGTAGTATGAAATGAACTTTAATACCGACCAGTTCTGCTAGAGTTTTCCTGTTGCACTCATGGCAGAGCTCTTGGGTACATCCTGCCTTTAACATGGCTAAGAAAATACTGATACTGTTCACATAATTATTGCAGAGACAGTCACATTCTGTATCAGCATTTCCCACTGTAAATTTTGATGATTTGATTCTCTCAGTGGATACAAAATTTCTTTTGGGTCAAGGACTCAGGGTTTCAGACCTAGTCGTGTGTCTTTACATGCTCACCTATAATTTGGGACTAACACTACATCACAGGTTGTTGTTGTGTACATAGGCTCATAGTAAACACCCAATAAATGGAGCTATTATTACCTCAATGCTCTTTACATCTTTTTAGGATGAATGGCTCTGGTGAGTGCTTGAATGCTGTTTATTTCCTATAATGCGATCTTTCCTTTAAGGCAAAGTTGTGTGTAAGTGCGTATGCATGTGGGTGTTTGTGTTTTAAAAGAAGAGATTACAGCACAAGATGAACTAGGATTAAGAAAATGTGTTTCTTTTAGATGGTCTCTTCTGTTGGAAAATTTACCAGTTTGAGCTGTGTTAAATGCAAGCCAAATGACTCAAAATCATCCATCTATCCACTTAACTACCCAGCACAGCAAGTCTTTTACCCAACATTTATAAAGTGTCCATTATGTGCTGAGCCTAAAAACGTGAAGAATAAGATATTGCCCCTGCCTTCCATGGTTTCACAAGCGAGTGAAGATTTCTATCAAAGAGAAATACAAACAGAAGATTAAAGCAGCATGTCAGTTGCTGTATTTGTAACATATCTGGGCTGAGCTTCATTTCAAAGGAGGTGTTTATGTAAGAAGAAGCACTTAACTCTCCGGGGTCGGCTTTCTGAGGGACTGAGGCTTCATCTGGGTCTTAGAAGGCGAAGCATAGTTTCCAGATGGCTAATGAAGAGACAGGACTTTCTGGGCAGAGGTTGTAGCCTGTGGGGAGGCAAGAAAGAATGAAGGAAGGTGGGATATTCCAAGAAGCTGCCCTTGTTTGGAACGAATGTCAGGACTGCGGAAGCTTGGAGGTGGCAGCCAGGGTGAGGCTGGAGAGCGAGCTTATTGTTGTAGGTATGGGTGAACCATGAAGGACTTTTTAAGAGAGAAAAGCATGATCAGATTAGCGGTGGCAGTGAGGCAGGTAGACTGGAGAGATCTGGCAGAGGCAAATGCAAGGGTCCAGAGAAGCTTGATCAGAGGCTGAGTGAAGATAGTGGCTATGGATATAGAGGTGAGAAATTATGCCTGACTGTTCTGGGGGAGCTGTGCAGATACTGAAGGAAGAACTCTTCAAGGGCTCCCGGGTTCTGGTTTGGGGTGTGGAGCATGGCAGTGACCGTCCCGAGGCAGTAACGTACAAAGAGGAGTAGGTATGTGGTGAAGAAGCAACGCTGGTACCATTTCTGACCTCAGCGAGGGGTCTGATGGGCCAAGGCTGGTCCAGGTGCAGGTCCTGTACCAGCGGGATGAAGGAATGTGGCTCAGGGCTGCACAGACTCAGTTCAAACAGCTTTTCAGGAAACAGCTCACACATGTGGTACTGAAGCTGGCAACTGCTTCTGGCAGAACTGTAATAGGAAAGGTATGTTCATCACCTGATCTTTACTGCACATAATCGGCTCCTATTTTTATCTGACCCATGTCAGCATTTTTAGCTTCATCTTCTACTATTTTTAACATTCATCCTTTATGCCAGTTACATCAAACAATGTGTAGTTTATGGATAGTTTATAATATTTCATGAAAACATCACACTATTCCAAGTTTAGTGTGTTCACACATGCATGTCTTTTCTGAACTCTCTTCTCACTTTTTACATCTAATGTAAATTATGCTCAATCACCACCTCCTCTCAGAAGCCTGCTTGGATTCCCCATTTTTTTTTTTTTTAGATAAGTTCTTATGCACAGTTCTTGAGTGGAGGGCAAGGCTGACTGTATCTTTCCAGGACAGTATTTATAAATATTACATACTATAAATTTAATATTTTATGTAAATCAAATTTTTTGTTTACTACTTACAATAGCTCATGTAAATTATTTACCTGTAGATATTAATGGAAGTATATTGTACTTGTTTTTAGACCTATTTTCTTTAAAAATAATATATCATAAGCATCATCCATGTCAGTAAATATTGGTTGGCCAAAGGTTCCTTTGAGGTTTTCCCTAGCAAAAATACAAGAACCCAAATGAGTTTTTGGCTTCACTCTTCTACACAGCTACATGGTATTTTGCATATTGTGAGCATTTGTTATATTCAGTGGTTTCTTGAGTGGTACTTATTTCCCTGTCTTTCCATATTGAAATTTACTTCTCCATCTTTTCCTACAAGTTGTCAGGTCCTTGCTAGTTGTGGCTAATCTTTTTTGGGAGCTTCTTCCAATTCCCTGTGGAGTTCTGTTTTTTTGCACACATTGAGAGCAGCAATGCTGACAGCTTTCATCCCGAACTATCTCTTTAAAGGATGCTTGCACAGCAAACAGCCGTGGAAGGCAGAGTGGCCCATTCTAGAGCAGAGGGCAGGCCTGATCACTGCTGCAAATGATGAGGACATTGTTCCCCTCACTGCAAAGTCAGGCAGGCTTGTTTGCAGCTCATTCTAAGAGGTTTGGGTTTCTGAGGCTCAGAGTTTCTTGGCTGTGACCCAAGTCTAATGGAAATTGGGGAGTGACTGGAACTGATGAAAGTGGAAATCTTGGGCTGCCTGCTGGCCTGTGAGCAACAAGGTCCAGCATCTCCAACTCTGGCCTCTTGGCTCCTTCCAGCATGCATGAAACCACGGCAAGCTCGGCTGTCAGCTTGCAAGTAGGAACATATCTCAGACCTTTCACAGTTTTTCTCTTAGTTCTTACTGATACTGTTAATAAAGCTAACACTTAACTAAGGTTTGTTGTTGTTATTGTTTAGTCATTAAGTCATGTCTAACTTTTTGCAACCCCATGGACTGCAAACTGCTATGCTCCGCTGTCCATGGGATTTCCCAGGCAAGACTACTGGAGTGGGTTGCCATTTCCTTCTCCAGGTTATCTTCCCGACCCAGGGATTGAACTCATGTCTCCTGCATTGGCAGGCAGATTTTGGGCAGATTCTTTACCGCTGAGCCCCTTTAGAACCCCTTAGAGCATACTTTACTATGCTCTAAATATTACATTATTTCAGTTGTCACACAATCATTCAGTTCAGTTCATTTCAGTCGCTCAGTTATGTCTGACTCTTTGTGACCCCACGAATTGCAGCATGCCAGGCCTCCCTGTTCATCACCAACTCCTGGAGTTTACTCAAACTCATGTCCATCGAGTCGGTGATGCCATCCAGCCATCTCATCCTCTCTCATCCCCTTCTTGCCCCCATCCTGCCCCCAATCCCTCCCAGCATCAGGGTCTTTTTCAATGAGTCAGCTGTTTGCATGAGACGGCCAAAGTATTGGAATTTCAGCTTCAGCATCCGTCCTTCCAATGAACACAATCATTAGTAGAATGCTATTTCCCCATTTTGTAGATAAGCAAGTCACATGGAGATCTAAATGCTGAAAGAAATGTTCGCATGCTGAGGTGTGATAATGTTATTCTGGCTTATACATGAGTTAACTTGAAATTTTTGCTAACTAGAACAATCTGTGACCTATCAAACCTTCACTGTACATCTGCTTTTTAAGTATTAAAGAAATGTGCACATTAACTGGAAGTAAAGAATGTCCATGTTAAAAACAAAGACTAAATCCTTCCATTTCCGGGACCCCATCGCTGGTCCTCCTCTGATGCTAAGGCTCCCTTCCCAGGTGTTAAGGCTGTGCTGACTTGCTGTGAATGTGCTGATCTGGTTTTTTTGAAACCTTAGAAAGATGTATCCCTGACTCATCTGATGCTTTTTGCTCTGACAGGACATAATCCTTCTGAAAACCCTGTTTTTCCTGAGTAATTTGAGAGGCCATATTCCAGACTATAGTCAGTTTGGCTCAGATAAATTTTTTCTATTCCTACTATAGATTGCTTATTGATTATCTTCTTTGACATAGATAAAATGCCAAGATCACATCATCAGGAGTCCAGAGTCAAACCAGGTCTTTGGAGTCCTAAGGATGACCTTGGCATATCACTGCAGTATGTCTTCATTTATAAATCATCCTAGGAAAAGATAGTACTGCAACTGAGTCCATTTCTTAACCCAGATGAATGAATTAATTGCTTTAAAGAGAATAAACACAGGGAAGGGAGGCTTTTTGGGGTAAGGAGGCCTCCCTCACATTCAACAGATCAGATGATAAGAACGAATACTCTATGTACCTTTAGTCCGGCTGAGAGGGATAGAATGTATGTTGGACATAATCCCTACTCTCAGGGGTCTTGTAGTCTTGGGAGCTGAAATTGACCCATATGATGCAATTAGAAGGTAAGACAGCATTTTATTAAGCTCTACATTGAATTCAAGCAATAAGAAAATTGCCAGTTGAAAGAGGGGAGTTTGGTGAGAGCTGGATTCATTTGGGAGAGATTCACAGAGGACTCAGGGTACGGGGAAGGGAAAGTTAGCCCTCTGTGGCATCAAAACCTGAAGGGAAAAATTCAAGAAGAAACTCAGGCACTTGCCATGTGTTCCAGAAAGAGGCATGTTCTACTCCTGCCTTTCTCCATATATGAAAATAGTAGTGTGCAGTTTTGTGTCTTTTGAAAAATAGCATCCAAGCACTGGAAAAAATTCTAAACATGAAGCAAGAAGCAAAACCCACTGTGATATTTTCTCATTTGCACTTAACTCAGAGTTTGGGAGCTTTTACTCCTGGTGTGGATGCTCCTGACATTCTTTGCCTGATTGGATCCCTGCAGTGCAGTCTACTTCAGACTGCCTTTTTTAGACCACTTGAAAGTTTTTCCATTTATTCAGCAGAATATATCAGCCTGTCAGCTGTGGATAGTTGGTGCCCATGGGAGATATATCTTTCCTGTGCAGGTGGCACTGGCTGCCGGTTTTCCTTTGGGGTGAGCTCTTGTTCTGCGGTCTGCGCACAGAGGTCTTCTTTCCTCCCATCACTCTCTCCTGGTAATGGCCCGACCTGCGGTGTGTGTGTGATGAGAGAGAGAGCTCACGGGCTTCTTTCTTTGCTTTGTGATTAGTAAATTGCTTTTTCCTAAACTAGGCCATCCCATAACTTTACTCTTGCAATTCATCTGCCTCTACTGTTTCCGAGATTTTGATACCAATGTCACTTTGCTTCCAATGCTGTCCCCTGGGACCTTGAAGCTCCTGCCGTCTTCTCTTTAATGACTTGCCATCTACATTGCAGAACAGCTTCACTTCCTCCCTCTGTCGGTCCTCATCACAGAAGTGGTTGGTCCAGTTGAGCTGCCACCCACCTTCCCTGCTGGACTTCAGTGAGGAAGTGGGAAGATTTCCTCGGGGATGGTCAGAGACTCCTGGAAGGCGTCTCCAACACTCCCAGGAGCAGTTGACCTGGCCTGAAGGCAAAACATTCTCCCTGCTGCCAGTTTTACTAAGTGAATTTTATAAGGTGAGGTGACACTGACATCAGAGTAATAATCAAATAAGAAAAGGACTTCTTGCTCTCGGAATTTCCTTCTCCTGCTTTTCTTATGCTCCTTCTGAATGCCACATTCCTTTCTTCCTTCTAAGCACAGCATGTCATCAGGAAAGTAGTTAATTAAAAAAAAAAATCACCAGATGGGTGGTAATTCCAAGCTGAATTTTGAAGCTTAATAATTCTAAAAAAGGAAAAGTCCAGAAGAGGCCATTCAGCCCCTTCCCCCTATTTCTAGGAGGGAGGGACCTCATGACTCCCGGACAGATGGGTTTTGAGGCCATTTATACATATCTTGTAAAGCAGGCAGCAGGAAGAGAGTCTGGCTTATGGTGGATGAGCCTGTATTTAACAAGTAACAGTTAGCAGTAATGAGGATTGTACACTATTAATAAAACAGCCAAGAAAAGAACTAGAGAATTATGGTAGCTAATGGTCTGAAGAACATTACTATAAACTTGATTTTATGATACATTTTAGAAGAGCAGTTTGATCATAAATATTCACTCTCTTGTGACACATTGCACATAAAGTCCGATCTCAGGAACATTTTTAAAATACTTTTTAAAATTGGAAAAGACAAGAAAAGATAGCAAGGGAACTTCTCCTAGGTTTTTGAGTAGGAACCCTCAATAAAATTATTTCCACTAAAGATTTACCCTTAAGGAAACTCATAGTAAAGTGAAAAGGTCAACTCACTGAGAATATTTAAACCTCTATAAAAGGAGGAGACAGGTAAGCAGCTCATAGTGGCTTGTTTTTGGACTTCATTATCGTCACAAGGAGCTTTTTTCTGCTATTTCTAGAGTCAGTGTTTGGTCTTTTTGTTAAACGACCTTGTTTAACTTCAACACAGGTGAAGTCTCTCTTCTGCTTGCAGGTGATGGCGCACATTAGCTCAGTCTTCCTTGGAGGCACTCATATTAGTGAAAACTTCTTCACCCACCCTGCTTGCAGTGCGGGCAGGGCCATAATTTCAAGCATGGCCAGTAAAAAGAGTGCAGAAGATTTTTCCCGCTAATACTTCCTTAGTTCTTAAGGGCATGTTTTAATCTGGTAATAAATAACCCTGGCTTCCTTTAAAGCAGAAACAGACAGAAGAAACTAATTGTACTGCAACTCACGTTGCTGTTTTCCTTTGATCTCCAGAGCAATTCTTTACTCAATCTGAATTGAGCAGTGGAGAAGGTAAGAAAAAAGGGATGTTTAGAACTTTTAAGCTCTCTCTCTCTCTTTTTTTCTAAATTGGGGTATAGTTGCTGTACACAATCTTGGGTTAGTTTCTGCTCTACAACGAAGTGAATCGGCCATAAGTGTACACATATCCCTTCCCTCTTCGACCTCCTTCCACCAACCCGCATCCCCGACTCTAGGTCACCACAGAGCGCCAGGCTGAGCCCCCTGCTCTACGTGACGGCTCCCCGCTAGCTGTCTGCTTCACACTTCTTAGCGTACTAGCCACATCTAACCTCCTGTTTCATCTCGCCCTCCCCTTACACCACTGTGTCCAAGGGTCTGTTCCTTTTCTTTTTTTTATAGTCAATCCATTTTATTTTATTTATTGTTTTTAAAAGTTATCTTTTTTTTTCATTTATTTTTATTAGTTGGAGGCTAATTACTTTACAATATTGTAGTGGTTTTTGCCATACATTGACATGAATCAGCCATGGATTTACATGTGTTCCTCATCCCCGATCCCCTCTCCCACCTCCCTCCGCCTCCCATCCCCCTGGGTCTTCCCAGTGCACCAGCCCCGAGCACTTGTCTCATGCATCCAACCCGGGTCTGTTCTCTAGGTCTGCGTCTCTATTCCTGCACTGCAAACAGGCTCATCTGTACCACTTTTCTAGACTCCACATATATATGTTAATCTCTAAGTCATATCTTCAATGTGTGTTTTATTATTATTTTTTGCTTTCTTTAGGTTCCCAAAACATCAAGCACACTTGTATTCAGGAAAAGCATGAAAATAAGAAAATACATCCCAAACAGTATGTATACCCTATGTGGTTACTTGATATTTCTAATATATCTCTATTTTCTGATATTTTTGTAGGTTAAAGATCTATACAATATTTTAATAATGAATCCATTGGTAAAATAATTTTAGTGAGTGTTTCTCAAGTATCTTTATATAGATTTATTTGCTTACATATTGAATACATTTGGCATTATACTAATATCTCATGTACATTAACATATACAGAGAAATAAATGTAAAGGTAAAGCTAAGAATAAATTATTTTAAATATCTTGCCAATGAATATAGTATCTTGTTAATAGCTTGTGACACTACAGAGAGTTGAGACAAGGGTAGTTGTTAATCTTAGTAAAAGTATATCCACATCTCAAATACTTTTTTTTATACACTCAAGTTATCTTTGGTAGCCAGATTATCATTGTTTTCACGTTATAAGGAAAATCTCATGTAAAGAGGAAGAGAACTGTCAGCTCTACCCTTTACTCTTCACCCAAGTTTACATCATTAGTGCTATGTTTGATCTGTCATCTCTGCAGGAGTGTTTTTAAACTACTTGTCTAGGTTACAAGAGTCATTTAGCTAAAACTAGAAAAAAATCCATAGATCTGCATAGTCACACTTCAGGTTCACTTCACCCGCTGCACTACAAGGGGGAAAACAGGTGAGGCACCGCTTACAACGCATCTACTCTGGGGAACAGCTCTCTGCCCTCAAGGACCCCATATTCTACATGTGATAATGACAGTCTGATACACCGGTGGTTGAGAGTGATGGTTCATCTGAATACTAGGTGTTAGACAATTGATAGAGCTGAATTTTCTTTTTTATGAAAATATAAATAGAAATTTTAGTACTTTTTCTCAACTTCTATGGATTGCACTTATGTACTTCCTGAGGGGGTGAGGGGTTCCCATCTTGGAGATCGCTACTTGTGATACCATGTGTTGACAACCTCAAAACCTGTTTTTTTAAGATGAGTCTGATTTTATTTTATGATAATGAACATAGAGCAAAGATGAGTGTCATAGTCAAATCCCAGGAGGTCCTCAATAAGTAGCTACGACTCCTGATGACTGCTCTAAATCACCTCATTTAACTCTGCCATGCTATGAATTCCATTAAGGACAACTTTCTAGTGAAGGTAAGTCCAGCAATTAAGTTCTATTAATAATTAAGCTGTTCAAAGCACAAGTCAGTTCAAATATGCATTTGCTGAGGTAGAAGGTAAACCTATTAACACATAGTAACATCTATGAGAAATGAATCCCTTGTGGATGTAATGTGTCCAAATGAAATAAAATATCCAAGAACTGAGCTTGTGAGCAGTTAGATGGTTCTAATGAAGATACAGCTACAAGTGCTCTGAGACTGTTGGAGAGCGGAAATGTTCGCTAACATAACTGATCTTAGAAGACAGGTTCTTCTAAGAAGAAAAATGAGCATAAAACAGAGTAAGGATGTTATTTTGGAGAGAGAACATCTGAAGCAAAACTTCTGATTACTTCTTGATTTTAGATTGCTCAAAATACTGATTTCTTATATAAATTTGGAAATCACTGTTCTATGTAGCTGTATGGTTAGAATTCATTTCTTTGTAAGCACTTTCTTAAAATCTTAGGGTGTTTATATTTAACTCTAGGAAAGATAGAAATAGCTTCCCTTAATCTAGGGATAAATATGAGAGTCTATTTTCTCTATTTTTTTCCTCTAAATATTTTGTTCTTGCCTTCTAATTTTTGAGCCATAAGCCATAGCAGAAGCAGTAGCTGTATGTTATAGGAATACCAACCTTATCCTCCCTTTCCCCGGTGTTTTTTGCATGAACAATGGATGTTAAAATTATCTGCAGATTATGATTCAGAATTTTTGAGATGTATCTGAACCATTCAAGTTTATTTGTACAAAAGAGGCTAGCAGGAGATGTAACTTCTTAAGCTAGAAGTCTGTTAAATTTTTACCCTAAGTCTTTTTGTGTCATTGTGTAAAATCAGCAAGTACATTTGGGAACAGATAGAATGAAGACACTTTCTCATCCTCAAAAGCTTTTTGATAATAGCATTCTCTTCTTCCTGACTTATGTTGTAAGGCTAAGGCATTAAAATGTTGGCTGTATTCCACTCAATATTGTATATCCTGTGGACATCAAGAAGATTTTGAATTCTCTTATTGTGTGAGAATCACATCTGTTTTTTTTTTCCCCCAGTCTTATTCAGCTTTTGTTCCTTGAGCATTTTCAAAATTTTGTATCAAAATGTATTTGTGCTTTCTATGACTTTCTCACAGATGAAGGTAAAGCAACAGAAAGTCCCCCCTGCAAATCAATTCAAATTATTGCCAAGAACTACTGAGTGATCTGCTTTGCAATAGGAGCATGTGTTTGGCTTTCCAGAAACAAAAGCTTAATTAATAGGCTTATATTGATTATTGATCAGTAGCAAAACTTTAGAAAGGTCCATGAATCTTCATATTCTGGAAATTGCTTGGAATATGGACGAAATGAAGATTAAAAGTCTTACAGAGGATTCTTATTGTCTATACCTAAGACAATAAAGTAGATTGTCTATACCTAGGTACTGTCTATACCTAATTTGTCTGTAGAGTAGTTTATGGTCTCTGTAGAGGCTTTTTCATTTTAATGGTGGGAAAGTGGTTGCCAAGCATAGAGGGTGGGGAACAAGACCCCAAAGAAGCCTCAGGTGTTCTGACTCAGCCATTCCTGCTGGGAGGGTAGGAATCACTAGTTTAAAAACTTCCCTGTGTGATTCTTTCTAGTAGTAAGCCATGTGTGTGTGTGTGTGTGTGTGTGTGTGTGTGTTAGTAACTCAGTTGTGTCTGACTCTTTGTGACCCCATGGACTGCAGCTTGCTGGGCTCCTCCATCCGTGGGATTCTCCAGGCAAGAATCCTGGAGTGGGTTGCCATTTCCTTCTCCAAGTAAGTCATATTTGGATTTAAATATAAAGGTGGCCTATATAAGATTTCCTACTTAGTAATTGAAAGGAAAAAAGAATAACAATTTCACATTTTTTAGAAGGGCAGAATTTCAGGCAATTGCAGCATCAGTATAAGGGGGCATCCCAGGTGGTGCTGGTGGTAAAGAACCTGCCTAGCAATGCAGGAGATGTAAGAGACTCAGATTCGATCTGAGAAAACCCCCTGGAGGAAGGCATGGCAATCCACTCCAGTATTCTTACCTGGAGAATCCCATGGACAGAGGAGCCCGTTGGGCTACAATCCACAGGGTCGCGCAGAGTCGGACATGACTGAAGAGAATTAGCACGCATGCACACACGCTTTATAAGGACTTTGTTCCCAGGTGACAGGAACCTGGCAGAGTCCAGGAGAGGGTGTGAGGAGACGGAGCCCCAGGAGAACTGGGGGAGAGCGCCCCGCTCCCTGGTCCTGGTAGATGGTGGGCAGCTGGTCAGAATGAGACAAGACAGTCAGCCAGCAGATGCCTGGTTCCTTCCCCCTCTACCCTTCCTGGTGGAGGAGCTGCTGCTTTGGAGCAGGCAGAGAGCTGTGGGAAGCAGCCTGGCGATGCTGAAGCTCATGGCTGAGTCTCTGGATGTGCCAGGGTGGAGGATGGCAGGAATTAGGGCAGCCTGCCTTCCTGCCAGTGCCTCAGCTCAGCACAGCAGCTGAGAAGCACCACGGTCAGAGAAAGGCTGTCAGACAGGTAACAGGAAGGCAAGAGCTGAGTTTGGGGACTCACACTAGTTGAAATTCCAATGGAGGGACTAGATTACCATCTACTAAATTTGCAAGAGTAATGGAAAGTACCAGATTTTACACCTCATGGGCCTCTCTTTTAGGGGTCAAAGCTATAAAAAGGCAGAGAAAGTGGACCCAAGGGGATTTTGAGAAGGGGAAGGGATGTGTGTTGGGGGAGGGTCAGGGGATGTTTCTCTGTCCTTCATTCCAAGTTGAGTTTGAGGGAGAGGCTTCGGAGGAACCACTCACAGAGTTTGGAACGTGTTCCCTGCCCGTGGGTAGCAGGGAACATGCCTGTCTGAGAGGCAGGCACTGGGGCTGTGTGAGGACCGCCTGACGCTCCTCATGGACAGCAGGTGTGTGAGGGTTTACCCAGCACTCCATGTTCGAAGGGTTCTTCCTCGGAGTTGGGAGGGTGGGGGGTCTTTTCATAGTGAGAGTTCATACTGAGTGAGCAGCTGTAGAAGACGGGAATGACAGAAAGAGCAGAGGTCCATGTGGTTCTCAGTGAAGGCCGCCTCCAGGGAGCCCAGGACAGCCATGTAAGGACATGTTTGAGTTAAACGCCTTGCCTGGAAGACCCCTGACCAGACAACTGTGGTGTCTGCCATGGTCTTTGCCCCTTCCCTTAACCTTTCACCTCTGGGATCAAGCTGGGGGAATTCTAAGTCTTGCTCACTAACCTAGTAGAAGAAAGGAGGAGGATCAAACACAGAAAGAGAAGGTTCTGCGCCTCCATCCCCACTGCAAAGCTGGCTCAGGCCCCACAGGTGGGATGGCTGTAACATCCATGTGGTGATGTTAGTAGCAATAGTTTGCTACTAGTTTGCTACTATTTGCTACTAGCAAACAGTACTACTATTTGCTACTAATATTCCAACTACCTTATTTGCAGCCCCACTGCAAAGCTGGCTCAGGCCTCTACAGGTGGGATGGCTGTAACGTCCATGTGGTGATGTTAGTAGCAATAGTAGTGTTAGGAGTGGTGGTTATGAAAAACCATGTGTGGATTATGTTAGATAATATACACTACAGTATCGCACGTTTCATGGGGGTTGAATCCACAGATGCAGAACTGGAGATACGCAGGGCAGACTGAAAAGTTACTTTTGACTGCATAGGGGTCAACACCCCATCCCCACATTGTTCAAGGCTCAACTGTGTAAGCAATATGAAAGAAAGCTTAAGGCTTGCCAAAAGCTTAGCAGAAAATTAACTTACTTCACATAAAAATCTATGACAATATCCTTAAGAAATTCTTGTATCTTAAAAACAAATGACGAGGCCAGGCAAGTCCTCAGTAATAGCAAAAGCCTCCCGTGGTTTTGCCCAGGACCAGTAGGAAATGGTATGGCCCTTTCACATTTCTTCCTCATGAAAACATTGGAATTCTGGTTTGTTTCCAGGTTATATCTTAGATTCAAAAGACACATTTTTGAAATTTGGTTTTCTTTTCACACATGCCTTCCTTTGATGTTTCCTTCATAGGCCATGCATTTGCTATTAGCGTGTTCAAAGGGAATTTTCACAGAAAAATTAGAAACATTATTCTTTATATAAATGTTATTAATAATTATTTCAAGTGCAATATTTGCCAGAAGATCAAGGACAGTTTGAAAAATTAATATATTCTTCTAGACTTGTGAACTTACTCATTCCTTGACAATTATTCCAAATTCTCTCCTTATTCTTTGTAGGCTCATTCCCAGCCTTTGACAAACTGCTGGGAACATCTACAGAAACTCAACAGGTGATTTTTAGACATAACAACATACGGATTTAGTTAGGCCATAGGTATGTAAAGAAATATCTACAGTTCAGGATCACCTTCTGGTTCTTCTAACTATATCTTGATGAAAAGTTCAACAAGAAAAAATTATGGACTCTATTAATAACCAGAAGAGTGTTCCCATTGGTACACCCTGCAGTTCAGAATGACACCTTCAAAGGGACTTTGAGCTTAAATGTTTAAGCCTGACTAAAATTCCATGGGATGTTTTCTGACCCTTTAGAGGCGTGTTGGTGATGGAAGTATCCAGTCATTCCCTGCTTGTTTTCCTGGTAAACAGATGACATTTAACCCTCAATCTGCTGCACACACTCTTCTGCAGGTGTCTTCATTCAATGCTGCTTCTATTGCTCCAGTGGCTGGTGCTGGGGAAGAAACTGCCAAATCATCCAGCTCAGGAGGTATGTCTTCTTTTATTAGTCTTGCTATTGTCATCATCATTGCTGGAAAAAAAAAAAAGACTGGATGCTCTGGCCAACAGGTTTTGCAAGCAGGAGACAGGAGCCTAATGTACCATAGTGACACTTCTATTGTACTTTCCTCTTAATCTTAAGCTTCAGTCATGATGGACTCTCACTTTCTTCATCACAGTTACCGCACCTTGGGGCCCACTTATCTTATGGGATTAATTTCAGCTGTTTAGACCTGAGGTGGGTATTCTTTCCTTCAGGCTGCTGATTTGACTACTATGTCTGTGCATTAGCATGAGGAATATGTCTTCCATGAATATTCTAAGATATTTAGTGTATTTTCACTTAACTTCCAATTATAATATGTTCAATTATGGGGTCTTCCAAAGTTTTAAAACTGCCACTCTTGTGTTGTCTTACATGTGTCTTCATGATGAAATCACAAGAACTAGTGACACCTGCATGTACTGTAGCCATCCACAGAGGTGACGACACTCCAGCCCTAGGGAAGGGCTTCTTTGTGACTCTTGTCCATTGGATTGAGTTGAAAAGCAGTGGGATCCTATACCAGGAGCACTTAAGGAAGAGAAACACAAGCTAATCAGTTTGCCCAAGCCATCATCTCTTCACTACTCTTCAGTCATCTCATCTGCCCCTTCCCCTTCTGCCTCTGTTTAATCCAGATACAAATCTTTATGCAGGACAAGAAGGAATAGTTAGACTTGGACATGGAACAATGGACTGGTTCAAAATATGGAAAGGAGTACATCATAGCCATATATTTTCACCTTGCTTATCTAACTTATATGCAGAGAACATCATGGGAAATGCCAAGCTAGATCAATCACAAGCTGGAATCAAGATTGCCAGGAGAAATATTAATAACCTCAGATATGCAGATGACACCACTATAATGGCAGAAAGTGAAGGGGAACTAAAGAGTATCTTGATGAGCATGAAAAAGGAAAGGATATAAGGGGAGAAAGTGGAAACAGTGACAGATTTTATTTTCTTGGGATGGTGACTGTAGCCATGAAATTAAAAGGTGTTTGTTCCTTGGAAGGAAAGTTATGACAAACCTAGACAGTGTATTAAAAAGCAGAGATGTCACTTTGCCAACAAAGATTCATAGAATCAAAGATATGGCTTTTGTCCAGTAGTCATGCATGGATGTGAGAGTTGGACCATAAAGAAGGCTCAGTGCTGAAGAATTGATGCTTTTGAATTCTGGTGCTGGAGAAGACTCTTGAGAGGCCCTTGGAGCAAGGAGATCAAACCGGTCAATCATAAAGGAAATCAACCCTGAATATTCATTGGAAGGATTGATGCTTGAAGCTGAAGCTCCAATACTTTGGCCACTTGATGGGAAGAGCCAACTCATTGGAAAAGACTCTGATGCTGGGAAAGATTGATGGATGCAAATTTGTGGAAACTCTGGGAGATAGTGAAGGACAGGGAATCCTGTCCATGGGTCCATGTCAACTGTAGTCCATGGGTCACAAGAGTCGGACATGACTTAGCAACTGAATAACAACACCAAATCTTTATAAGTATAAACACAGTCCTATCACTTACCTCAATGAAGCTACTCGATGAACTCAGGCCTTCCTAACACCCCTGCCCATGTCTCCTGCCTCCTGAGACATTCCCCTGCACCTCCCCTGAGGCACCATGCTTCTGCAGATTGTGCCCTTCACTCCAGGAGAAACCCAACCTCCTGCCTGCCTTAGGGTCCTGTACATTTTGGTCCTATTCCTTGAGATGCTCCCCACTTGACCCCTCCACTTCACTGACCTAACTCCTTCCTATGTTTAGGCCTTAGCTTAAAGCTCAGCTCCATGAGATCAGGGTTTTTCTCAAGTGTATCACCTTTCAGATTGGCATCTGGCACAAAGATGCACTTGGTTTTTCTTGGATGGAGCAACAGTTAATTATGTTGCTCAACCATGCCACTCAGACCCAGGACAGGTGGCCTAGAGAAATGGGTGAATGAAGAGTGCCACTAACTGTGTCCTCTCTGGCATGTTTGGGTGTCAGTCACTTTGTTTTCATTGAAGATGATAATTCCTGTAAGATAGCTACTTTGTAGAATTGTTAGAAAGAACATTTGAAATTTCAAACACACAAGATATTTTGATTAATGAAAAAAATGTTTTTATCTGTGCCATCAAATACATAGGTATATTTATACTTTGAAATGAGTATATGTATATATCAGAGTGAAATATCAGTAAACTGGACCCAACTGGGTTTAAAAAATGCCGAGATTCTTATCTCTCTGAATGGGAAGTCCGATGGTGGGGAAGCTCCAGGCATAAGCTGTCATGACTTTAGCTTTGCTTCTTTGTCATTCTCTGTTTCCCCCTTTTCTGTGATCAAATCCTGTTTTCAGATTCATAGCACAATTGCTGTAGCAGTTCTGGACATACTATATAGACTTGACAACATGCAGAGAAAGAGCATGTATTTCTGTCAGTCATAGAAAGGGGGGAAGACTTCCCCACATGCCCTCCACCAGGAGACTCCCTCTCTTGTCACAGTTGCATCACATTCCTGGCTGAAACCAACCCTGGGCAGGGGACTGAGAGCATTATATTTGGCTTCAACTCTCTGATTGGTAGTGGTGCCAGACTATGGGAATCTTATGAACCTGCAGAGAAGTGTGGTTGACAGAAAAGCACTGCAGTTGTTTCCAGAAGGAGGAAGGAGCAATGAGTGAGTGGATGTGGGGTAATCAACCAGTGGTGTCTCATATGTCAAATATGAAAGTGACAGTGTTGGTTGCTCCATCATGTCTGACTCTGCCACCCCATGGACTGTAGCCTGTTAGGCTCTTCTGTCCATGGAATTCTAGGCAAGAACACTGGAGTGGTATCCATTCCCTTCTCCAGGGGATCTTCCCAACCCAGGGATATGTAGCTTTACAATTATTTTTCTTGTTCATGGAGGTCAAGGTCACAGTGGAAAGATGAGATATTGTACTGTTACATAATGCTTTAGAATACACAGTGTTAGAAATGATATTATTAGCAAATGATAACACTAGCAAGACAGCCCATGCTGCATATGTAACAATGAAGTAAGTTCCTTTGCAGTGTAGGCAGAAATCACATCTGATTATAAGGCAGAGGGGACTATCAGATATCAAAGGGCTCCACAGTAGCAACAGCTCTCAGGGATGACATGCGTGTTCTTCACGCCATCCTGTGCTCATTGCAAACATGGCTAACCCATCACAGCACACTCCTCATGAGAGTGGACATGATCTGGCATCTTCTCAGACCACTCCTGATTGTCAGCTGGAGCTGATCCTTCAAAGAAAGCCTGTCCACCATCTATGATACAGACATGTTACAGGAATCTATTTTTATACAAAGAAGCATCATGAGAAAAATTCCATGTAATTTAAAAATGAAATCATTAAGGATATGGACCCAAAGCAGAGGGAAGAGAAGGATGTGTGGAAGTTTTATGCACCGTGATTTTTGGTGTAAGTGGCCCTTGCATCAGTCCTGCAGGAGGACTGATGGATGGGAAACATGTCTGGGGATCAGCAAAGACAGGCAGCCGCAGCCCAGTGCAGTTCACATTTTGAGATGGAAATGAGACCCCTACCTCCTGCACTCTGGGCCCTCTTCCTGCATCCTCTGCCCATCCATCCTCATTCTGTTTACCCTTAGCCAAATCCTGCTGTCAGCGAGAGATCTGACAAGTCATTCATACAAAACATCACACCACACGATTGATAAAACTCTGAGAAATCTTCCCCTGAGCTACTCTGAATATTTTTTAAAAGCAAACCCTTAAACCAGAAGGTATGAAATTAAAGAGGTGGAATCTCACCAGCTGGTGAGACAGGAGCAGGACAAAGGCAAGACACAGAGGCCTCCCTACGTCTGTGAAATCATACCCGGGAGGGAAACACTGAATAATGACAAATATTTAGGGTAAAGACAATTGACTCTGCCTATAGTTCCCAATGCTTTAACAAATGGCTTTATTGAGATATAATTCATACCATTCAATCTTTACAGTGTACATTTGAATGGTTTTTAGTAGATTCACAAGAGTCTGCAAACATCACCGCTATCTAATTTTAGAAAAAAAGGAAACCCTGTGCCCATTAGCACAAGATTCTTCCTCCCTCCAGCCTGTGGCAACCATTAATCTGATTTATCTCTATGGATTTTCCTGTTCTGACCAGTCATATAAGTGAATCATACAATATGTGATTTTTGTGGCTCACTTCTTGCCCTTAGCTAAAGGTTTTTCAAGTTCATCCATGTTGTAGCATCTATGAGCACTTCATTCCTTTTTATTGTTAAATAATATTCAATTGTATAGATATCCTACATTTTGTTTATTCATTAATCATTGGTGGACATGTGGCTTGTTTCCAACTTTTGACTGTTTTGAATTATATTGCTATGAACATTTGTGTACAAGAGTTTGTGTGGACATATGTCTTCATTTCTCTTAGGTATATACCTAGGAAAGAAATTGCTGGGTCTTAACAGTAATTTTATGTTTACTAACCCTTTCAGGAACTGTTAGATCATTTTCCAAAGTAGTGATACCATATTAAGTTCCCACCAGTGGCATGTGAAGGTTCTGATTACTCCATATCCTTGCAACACTTGTTTTTACCAGTCTTTTAGAATATGGCTGTGCTGGTGGGTGTTTCATCAGTGGTTTTGATTTGCATTTCCCTGAAGGCTTGCCAAACACTCCTGCACCTTCTTCTCCAGCCACAAGACAAGCATGCTTCCATTGTTCTTGTCATGTGAAATCTCTTTCCTTTCCCTTTTCTAGCTAACCACCACAGCAATTAACATAGTGGATGAAAGCTTCCGTTTAAATGATACTGATCCTGTTCCTGATTTGGAAGGTCGATGTTCAGGATTTCTTCAGGTCATGAACAATACTATTTGAAAATGAAAACCTCACCTTGTGTGTGAGAGCAGATGCCGATGAACAGAAACTAAAAGTAACTTTTAACACAGCCTTCAACCTTGTACATCGCTGAATGGCCTTTCTGTAATTTGAAATGGGTTAGAGTCATGGCTATCCTAAAATGCACTAGGAACTGAGAAAGATGAATAGTCTATTTTATTTTCTTAGCTCTTCAAAACATTAATATTGTTTCAGCATTGCAGAAAGTCATATTTCTTTCATTTACATTTATCTCTAGTCAAAAGCATTCAGTTGCAAGTGGTCCCAAAATCCCTTGTGAAAGAGAGTCTCTGTTTCCCAAAATTTGCTTGGCTGATGTCATTGTGCCATTAGGCCTGAAGCTGACCCTGATCACTTTAGGCAAATCTCCATCTTAGCCATTAACTTAGAGGAAGTTCATCTTCATCCTTTGTTGTTGTTGTTTTTCAGTTGCTAAGTCATGTCCAACTCTGCAGCTCCATGGACACAAGGCTCCTCTGTCCTTCACAGTCTCCTGGAGTTTGCTCAGATTCATGTCCGTTGAGTCACTGATGCTATGTAACCACCTCATCTTCTGTCATCCCTTCTCCTTTTGCATTCAATCTTTCCCAGCCTCAGGGTCATTTCCCAATGAGTCAACTCTTCACATCAGGTGGTGGAGCTTCGATTTCAGCATTAATTCTTCCAGTGAATATTCAGGGTTGATTTCCTTTAGGATTGACTGGTTTGATCTCCTTTCAGTGCAAGGAATTCTCAAGAATCTTCTTCAGCACCACAATTCAAAAGCATCATTTCTTGGCACTCAGCCTTCTGTAATGTCCAGCTCTCACACCCTTACTTGATGTTAGGGAAATTAAATAAATAGTCTTATCTGGGCTTCAGAGACAAAGCAGAGCAGGCCTCTGACCTTGCTTCTCGCCTGCCTGGACACTGCCCTGCCTGAGAGTGGCTGTGAGTGACTGTTTGCTGTGACTGTGAGGCTTGCAGCACCATAGACAATGTAGGGGACAAGTCTTGAGATTGTTGAGCCCCTGGAGGGGCCCTGGCCAGCCAAGCCCCAGACTTAACAACATTTCAAGTTTTACAAGACAAAGCTAACAATGCTAACATGAAACCAGAGCTACTGTTTGCTCACAGACTGATGACGATATTAGTTTGCATTTTGGGATTATAAGCAGAAATCCCAAACTGCAATTTTGGAAGTCTTACCCATGGAGCAGACATACTGCCTGGGACCTTTTCCCAAATGGGACTCCAGATGTGCTGTGACATGGGACTTCCCAGTGTTTTTTGAGTCTGGATGTTGGTCAAAACTGAATTTGGTGATGTATCTTCTGCTTTTTCTATTTCTTTTAATGTTAGTTTATTGAAATTAAGCTAGATAATTCTCTAATAAATATTGATATTATTTATTTGTATAGAACAAGAGGGCTTCCCTCATAGCTCAGTCGGTAAAGAATCTGCCCACAATGCAGGAGACCTGGGTTCGATTTCTGGGTCAGGAATATCCCCTGGAGAGGAAATGGCAACCCACTCTAATATTCTTGCCTGGAAAATGCCTTGGATAGAGGAGTCTGGCAGGCTACAGTCCATGCGGTCAAAAGAGTTGGACACACCACCACCATAGAACAAGTGGCTTATTTTGTTAACAAGTCCTTTGAACCTGAGATCAAAGTAAAAACTTCTGGTAAAACACATGACTACTGGAAAAATCATAGCTTTAACTATATGGACCTTTATTGGCAAAGTGATGTCTCTGCTTTTTAATATACTAAGTTTGTAACAACTTTTCTTCCAAGAGGCAAGTGCCTGTTAATTTCATGGCTTCAATCACCATCTGCAGTGATTTTGGAGCCCCCCAAAATAAAATCTTTCATGAATTCTGCTTTTCCCATGTCTATTTGCCATGAATTGTTGGGACCGGATGTCATAATCTTGTTTTTTGAATGTTGAGTTTTAAGCCAGATTTTTCACTCCTCTTTCAACCTCATCAAGAAGTTCTTTAGTTCCTCTTCACTTTCTGCCATTAGAGTGGTATCATCTGCATATCTGAGGTTGATTTCTTTCGGCAATCTTGATTCCAACTTGTGATTCACCCAACCTGGCATTTTGCATGATGTACTCTGCATATAAGTTAAATAAGCAGGGTGACAATATATGGTTTTGATGTACTCTTTTCCCAGTTTTGAACCAGTTCATTGTTCCATGTCTGGTTCTAACTGTTGCTTCTTGACCTGCCTATAGGTTTCTCAGGAGACAGGTAAGGTGGTTTGGTATTTCTATCTCTTTAAGATTTTCTAAAGTTTGTTGTTATCCACAGTTAAAGACTTTAGTGTACTCAATGAAGCATAAGTAGATGATTTGTGGAACTCCCTTCCTTTTTCCATGATTCAATGAATGTTGGCAGTTTGACCTCTGATTCCTCTGCCTTTTCTAAACCCAGCTTGTACATCTGGAAGTTCTCAGTTCACATACTGATGGAACCTAGCTTGAAGGATTTTGAGCATAACCTTGCTAGTATGTGACATAAGCACAATTGTACAGTAGTTTTTTTAAAATTTAATTTAATTAATTAACTTATTTTTTTATTAGTTGGAGGCTATTTACTTTACAATATTGTAGTGGTTTTTGCCATACATTGACATGAATCAGCTATGGATTTACATGTGTTCCCTATCCCGATCCCCCCTCCTGCCTCCCTCCCCATCCCATCCCTCTGGGTCTTCCCAGTGCACCAGCCCTGAGCACTTGTATCATGCATCCAACCTGGGCTGGTGATCTGTTCCACTCTTGATAGTATACTTGTTTCAATGCTATTCTCTCAGAACATCCCACCCTCGCCTTCTCCCACAGAGTCCAAAAGTCTGTTCTGTACATCTGTGTCTCTTTTGCTATCCTGCATATAGGGTTATCATTACCATCTTTCTAAATTCCATATATATGCATTAGTATACTTTATTGGTCTTTATCTTTCTGGCTTACTTCACTCTGTATAATGGGCTCCAGTTTCTTCCATCTCATTAGAACTGATTCAAATGAATTCTTTTTAACGGCTGAGTAATATTCCATGGTGTATATGTACCACAGCTTCCTTATCCATTCATCTGCTGATGGGCATCTAGGTTGCTTCCATGTCCTGACTATTATAAACAGTGCTGCGATGAACATTGGGGTGCACGTGTCTCTTTCAGATCTGGTTTCCTCGGTGTGTATGCCCAGAAGTGGGATTGCTGGGTCATATGGCAGTTCTATTTCCAGTTTTTTAAGGAATCTCCATACTGTTCTCCATAGTGGCTGTGTACAGTAGTTTGAACATTCTTTGGTTTTGCCCTTCTTAGGGATTGAAATGAAAACTGACCTTTGCAAGTTCTGTGGCCACTGCTCAGTTTTCCAAATATGTTGGCATATTAAGTGCAGCACTTTAACAGCATTATCTTTTAGGATTATAAATAGATCAGCAGGAATTCCATCATCTTGACTAGCTTTGCTCATACTAATACTTCCTAAGACCCACTTGAATTCATATGCTAGGATATCTGGCTCTAGGTGACTGACCACACCATCATGGTTATCTGGGTCCTTAAGACCTTTTTGGTATATTTCTTCCAGGTATTCTTGCTACCTCTTCTTAATCTCTTCTGCTTCTGTTATGTCCTTACTGCTTCTGTCCTTGATAGTGCCTATCCTTGCATGAAATATTCCCTTGGTATCTCCAATTTTCTTGAAGAGATCTCTAGTTTTATTCATCCTATTGTTTTTCTCGATTTCTTTGCACTGTTCACTTACAAAGGCTTTCTAACATCTCCTTGCTATTCTCTGGAACTCCACACTCTCCTGGGTTTATCTCTCCCTTTTCCCTTGCCTTTTACTTCTCTTCTTTTTTCAATTATTTGTAGAGCCTCCTCAGACAACCACTTTGCCTGATTTTGATCACTGCCTTCTGTACAATGTTATGAATCTCCATGTATAGTTCTTCCGACACTGTCTACCAGATCCAATCCTTTGAATTTATTCATCACCTCCACTGTATAATCATAAGGAATTTGATTTAGGTCATACCTGAATTGCCTAGTGGTTTTCCCTGCTTTCTTCAATTTAAGCCTGAATTTTGTAGTGTTGGTTCTGTTGCTTTTATATACTGTATATATCATGTTTGTTACTTGTATTAATATTATAGTCTTCATATTTATCCCAGAAATATTAAGTTCCAGGAAGGACTCTTTTTTCTTTCCCCCACTAACATATCCTAATCCTCTAAAACATGGAAGTGCTCACAGATATTCGTTGAACTGATTAATGCATGAATTGACTGCTTCCAACACTGGGTAGGTAAGAAATGCTTGGTAAATATTAGGTGTCCTCTTCAAGTTTAACTTTCATGTTAAGCACTTCACAATGGATACTTCACTTAATTCTCTTACCAACCAAAAGTGAGAAATGTTGTTATAATATTAATTGTATAGATTAGGAAAGGAGGCACTCAGAGTTAAGGGGTTCTCTCAAGGTTGCATGCAAGGTTAGCAGTGGCACTGCTGTGGTTGAAACCAGCAGACTGGATTCCTGAGCAGGTACCCTTGTTTCCTGGCTTCTAGCCTTCATTATTGAAGAGTAAACAGTCAGAGCCCAACCCTTTAATCATGGTCTGGCAGCCCCAGGACAGAATATGAGTGTCCTGTGTGTGAAGCCCATCACCTAGCTCTTCAGCAATACCCTTTGAAGTGGAGAGAACAGATATTCAGGGAACAGAAAAAGGAAGCATCAGACTGCTTGAGTTTCATATGAAAAGTTGTCAGTTAGTGGTATTGATCCACTCTGTGTGCAGAAGCTGGTAATGGGTTGGTTTTAACTTGCTTTCTCCTGATGCCTGGAAGTTTTGCTATACTATCCTCAGATATGCTCAGACTAATCCTTCTGATATGTTAGTTGAAGAATTTATACTAATACTCCCCTCTAATAATATTAGCTCTTCTAAAGGTGTGTAGAGTGGAATGCTCATGAAGTGGCTTCTTCCAGGAGAAAATACCAAATACTTTTCCTGAGAATCATGAAAAACATAAAAACAGGGATCAGTGTTGACTTGTCATTTAGAGTTTCTCAGTGCTACTCCTATGCTAATAAGTCTTAGTGACTAATTATAGCCAAGAAGAAATGTGCTTTGTGCAGATTTGAAGAAATGAGGGCAGACATTTAAAAAATATATGAGGCTGCTGGCAAATGAGATTTTTAATAAAGGTTGAGAACAGTTGCTGCCACAAAGCTGATCTGTCTTGAAGTATAATTGAAAATTTGTGGGTTAATACCAGTTTTATTTTCTAAAGCTTAAAAATTTAAGGGCATTCTGCAAGGCCAGATCTAGGGAGGGTTCTTGAGTAATAGTTGAATATCTGATACCTGTGTTCCTTAGCTTCATAGATACCTGGGTGAAGTTATAGTGAGGGCTGCATGGCTGAGCAGAAGCAGAGTATTTAGCAATTAGCAAGATAGAAAAATCCAAGCTGAGGTGATGCTTTTCTAAGTTCATTTCTTCATCTTTGTCTATTTCCCATATGATTGTTGATATGGGAAATCTGACAGTAATGGAAATTCTCATGA
Organism: Dama dama; assembly: GCF_033118175.1. Taxonomy (NCBI): domain Eukaryota; kingdom Metazoa; phylum Chordata; class Mammalia; order Artiodactyla; family Cervidae; genus Dama; species Dama dama. The sequence goes on along the minus strand of NC_083687.1, from coordinate 5,096,525 downwards.
GTCTGTCAGGCCTCCATTCCTATAATCATTATCATCGTCATCATGATTATTTTCAATGCTGTTTGGATATGGCTGAGCTTGGTGTGCAGCCTGAGCCAATCAGTAGAATTTCGATCCTCCTGGCCACAGGTACTGATTTAGGAGTCGGTACGGGACCCAGTATGGGCCTGGAATCAAGGTCCAGGGCTTTTGTTCAGCCTGAGAGCCCATATCTTCTGCTTTGGTTGAGAAGAGAAGAGCATTAGTTTGAGGCAAACACGAATGCTCTCTGCATCATCACGATGGGTGGAAACTGACCCAAGACTGGGGAGAAACTGGGTCCTAGGACATGGTTTCAGCCCTTAGATCCAGCTCTGTGTAAATTAATCCTTCATGAGCCAATAAATGTCCCCACCCTAGTTTTTTAAAAACCAATTTGATTTGGACATTCTGTTCCTTGCAACCAAAAGCATGCTGACTGATCTGGTGAGATAACTTTTAATTTAATTGATCCCTATGGTCTCCCCAACCAGAGTCACACATAGGCTTACATACTAAGGCTACTTATGATTGATTTATTGCACAATTCTGGTCTTTTGCAAAGAGTATATTTTTCACTGCTTGGTGTCTATTTAGAGAAATTATTTCATCTAAGTATTTGCGGGGGGGAGGGGGTAGGCCTCATTTAGAAAAATGACAAAGAGCTTTGGTAATAGTATCCCAACATAGCTGTTCTGTATATAGCTCATTTAGTTACAAATTAAGTAAGGTATAATCTTTATTTTTGGGTCTCAGACCAAACCAGGATGTTCTTTTGGCCTGTCTTAGGGTCTATCATAGCCTTGTAGGTAGTTAGTGTTATGGACTAAATGTTTGTGTCTCTCCTAATCCCTGTGTTGAAATCCTAACCCTTTATATGATGATGTCAGGGGGCAGAGCCTTTGGGAGGTGATGAGGTCATGAGGGTGGAGCGCTCCTGACTGGGATTAATGCCCTTATAAGAGAGACCCCAGACAGCTCTCTTGTCCTTTCTGCCTCCTGAGGACGCAGTGAGAAGACAGTGGCCTGTGAACCGGGAAGTGGACTCAGTGGAACAGACTCTGGGTCTGTTGACACCTTGATCTTGGACTCTCTAGCTTCTAGAAATATGAGAAATAAATGATTGCTGTTTTTTAAGTTAATTTATTTATTTTAATTGGAGGATAAAGTTCAATGCATAAAGCAGGGCACCCAAAGCTGGTGCTCTATGACAACCTAGAAGGACAGGGTAGGGAGGGAGGTGGGATCAGGAAGGGGGGGGGGGGCACATGTATACTTATGGTAGATGGTTGCTATTTAAGCCACACAATCTATGGTATTATTGTTATAGATACCCACTTGGACTAAGGAAGTGATCCATAAATATATGAATAAATATTCATTTGTTCCTATTAATTAAAATAGGACATTTTCTTCTCTCTGTTTGGGAAGAAATGTCCCATTATTGAAAGAAAGTCAATTTCAGCATTGTCAGAATACTTTTCAGTTTGTGTTTTGGTCTAAACAAAAGACCAAGAGGCTTACCTTCCTTAGCATTTACTTATAAGATTATATATTAGGATGGGGAGGGAGGCGGGAGTGGGGATTGGGATGGGGAATACATGTAAATCCATGGCTGATTCATGTCAATGTATGGCAAAAACCACTACAATATTGTAAAGTAATTAGCCTCCAACTAATAAACATAAATAAAAAAAAGATTGTTTATTAGGATTAATACTTTTACATTTTATCTTTTTTTTGAAAATGCATTTGATTTAAAAACTTTAATAAGTTTATATTATATTTGAAAAGTTATTCTTGTTTTATTGGTGGGACTTCAGTCACAGAAACAGAATCACTGTGGGTGATAAGGGGTTTATTATAAGAATTAGAACCTACACCCTTTGGGGAGAGCTGGAAGAGAGAAGGTCAAATAGAAAGTTGAAGTATCAGAAAAGAAAAATCAGCCACTTAATATGCAAAGACAAAGATGTCCAGCTGCCAAAACGAGGCTGTGAGGGGGCTGTCCATGGAAGCACTTATAGGGAGTGTGGGGCGCTGTGACTCTGGTAATGTCTCCGTGTTATACACCACCAAACTTTGGGGCGTGGGTAGGGGCTGGGGCTGCTATTGAGAACTGAATGTGGGCAAACTGGGTTACATTCTTTCGTTAGAGCCTTTTCGCCTAAAAGTGCTATTTTGTGGTCACTAAGCTTTGCAAAGGAAAAGCTTGTGCCTGATGCTATTCTTTGGTAGAGAAGCCAGTTTACTTGCTTTTCCTGCTTAGAGACTGGGTGGAACTTATGTTAACCTGTTAATTGGGCACTTTAACAGAGCATGTATATGTTTGATCTGTTGGTTGACATTTACTTGGAATATATTTGGGCTTTTATACTGAATTATAAGATCTTTTCTCAACTTGGGCATATCTTCAGTTCTATCTCTATTGTTTCTGTAACATGTTTTTTGGTGACAACTTTGGGGAAAAGTAATTCTTAACTGTTTCTTCACTGATTGGGCTTCACATCTATCATATTTTCATTTTTTGAAAGCTCATTGTTTTTTTCTGAGCTTCAGAATTCCTTTCTGATTAAGTTGGTGGTCAAACCTAGCACAAGTTATGGTTGAGTAATCAAATATTTTCTCCTTTTTTGGTATTTTCTTTTTGCTTAAGTGTTTTTTGGAAATAAGATATTAATTATGATTAAAGGAAACATAGGGGGGACTATTAGAAACCTGTGTTTGGTAAAGACTTCTTAAACGCAAAAGCACAAGCTACAGAAGGAAGCAAAAGTCAGTTAATTGGACTGTATCAAAGTTAAACATTTGCTCTTCAAAAGACTTAAGAATGAAAAGGATAGCAGCCATCCTGACTGGCGTGTAATGGTACCTCATTGTGGTTTTGATTTGCATTTCTCTAATAATGAGTGATGTTGAGCATCTTTTCATGTGTTTGTTAGCCATCTGTATGTCTTCTTTGGAGAAACATTTGTTTAGTTCTTTGCTGCTATCCAAAAGTCTACAAGCAATAAACGCTGGAGAGGGTGTGGAGAAAAGGGAACCCTCTTACACTGTTGGTGGGAATGCAAACTAGTACAGCCGCTATGGAAAACAGTGTGGAGATTTCTTAAAAAACTGGAAATAGAACTGCCATATGACCCAGCAATCCCACTTCTGGGCATACACACTGAGGAAACCAAATCTGAAAAAGACACATGCACCCCAATGTATGACAAAACCCACTGAAATGTTGTGAAGTGATTGGCCTCCAACTAATAAAAAAAAAAAAAAAAAAGACTTAAGAATGAAAAGGAAAATTGTGTATTGGGAGAAAAATATTTGCAAAGCACATCTGACAATATATGGCACACTTGGACACAAAGAAGATAAAACCAGTCAATCCTAAAGGAAATCAGTCCTGAATATTCATTAGAAGGACTGATGTTGAAGCTCTAATACTTTGGCCACCTGATGCAAAGAACTGACTCCTTAGAAAAGACTCTGATGCTGGGAAAGATTGAAGGCAGGAGGAGAAGGGGACGACAGAGGATGAGGTGGTTGGATGGCATCACTGACTTAATGGTCATGAGTTTGAGCAAATTTTGGGAGTTGGGAGTTGATGATGGACAGGGAAGCCTGGCATGCTGCAGTCCATTGGGTTGCAAAGAGTCAGACAGGAGTGAGCAACTGAACTGAATTAGTTCATTGTGTTATATATATATAATATGTCCATGAAACCACATAGTAATCTCACAACTTGATGATGAGACAAATAAATGAACCAAAAAATGCACCAAAGATTTGAAAAGATTCTTCCCTGAAGAAGATATGAAGACAGAAAAAAAGCACAAGAAAAAACACTCAGCATTATCCGTCATAGGGAAATTCAAATTAAAGCACAGTGAGACGTTATAACACTCATTATCAAATGGCTAAAATTTAAAAGCCAGACCATACCAAGTTCTCACAAGGATGTGGAGGAGCAAGAACTCTTGCATGTTGTTGGTGTGATGTAAAATGGCGGTAAAGTTTGCAAACACTTTGGATAACAATATGGAGGTTTTTTTTTTTTTAAGTTAAACATACATCTTCTGTTTGATTCAACTATTTTATTCCTTTATATTTACCCAAAAGACATGAAAGCATATGTCCATTTAAAGATTCTTACATGACTACTCACAAAAGGTTTATGGGTAGTAGCCAAAAATGAAAGTAATCCAAATGCCCATTAACAGTTGAATAGGAAAAAAAAAACCCATAAAATGGAATATTACTCATTGATAAAGAGGAATGAACAATTGCCACACATGACATGGATGTATGAACCTTAAATTAATTAGTGGAGTGAAGAGAGACAGACAAAATAGTACATAATATATGCTTCCATTTACAAAAATTATAGAATATGCCAACCAATCTGTTGTGACAGAAAGCAGATCTGTGCTTGCCTGAGAATGAGTTAAGGGCAGAAATGTGAAAGGAAGGGGTTCTGAGGGATGTGAAGAAACTCTGGGGCTGATGGATATGTTCATTGTCTTGGTGTGCACCCAGCTTCAAAGGTGCATGCTTATATCAAAACTTATCAGTTTGCATAATTTAAATACATGCACTTTATTGTATGTCAATTATACTTCAGTAAAGCTCTAAAAGAAAAAATTAGGTAGGAGCAGTTAAAAGTAAATGAAGAAAATAGCCATAAGTCTGATACATCAGGTGCTCAACATTAATACTTAGAAAAATGAAAATCAAAGCCACAGTGAACTATTACTTCCCAGGCAATAGGATAACTTTTCTCAAAAGAACAGAAGACAAGAAGTTTTAGTGATGAAGTGGAGAAACTGGAACACTTGGACATAGCTGGTGGGAATGCAAAATGGTGCAAGCACACTGTGGAAAACATCATGGTTGTTTCTCAATAAATTAAAAACAGAATTATAGATTCTGGCAGTTCCACTTGTGGTAGACAGATGCACAAAAGAATTGAAAACAAGAACTTGAACAAATATTTGAACACCAGTGTCTATATCAGTATTATTCACAGTACTCCAAAGGTAGAAACAATCCAAATGTCATCGAAGTGTGAACAGATATAGTGAGATATATACTCACATATTCCTGGAGTAACACACCTGGAGGAACAGGAAAATATAGCCTTGGAGTACAAAATGAAGCAGTGCAAAGGCTAATAGAGTTTTGTCAACAGACGGCATGGGTCATAGCAAGCACACTCTTCCAACAATACAAGAGAAGACTCTACACATGGACATCACCAGAAAGTCAATACTGAAATCACATTGATTATATTCTTCACAGCCAAAGATGGAGAAGCTCTATACCGTCAGCAAAAACCAGACCAGGAGCTAACTCTGGCTCAGATCATGAACTCCTTATTGCCAAATTCAGACTTAAATTGAAGAAAGTAGGGAAACCACTACACCATTGAGTGATTTATGACCTAAATCAAATCCCTTACGATTATACAGTGGAAGTGACAAATAGATTCAAGTAATTAGATTTGATAGAAACAGTGTCTGAAGAACTATGGATGGAGGTTCATGACATTGTACAGGAGGCAGTGATCAAGATCATCTTCAAGAAAAAGAAATGTAAAAACGCAAAATGGTTATTTGAGGAGGCCTTACAAATAGCTGTGAAAAGAAGAGAAGTGAAAGGCAAAGGGGAAAAGGAAAGACATACCTATTTGAATTCAGAGTTTCAAAGAATAGCAAGGAGAGATAAGAAAGTCGTCCTCAGTGATCAATGCAAAGAAATAGAGGAAAAGAATAGAATGGAAAAGACTAGAGATCTCTTCAAGAAACTTATAGATACCCAGGGAACATTTTATGCAAACATGGGCTCAATAAAGGACAGGAATGGTATGGACCTGAGAGAAACAGAACATATTAAGAGGTGGCAAGTACACAGAACTGTACAAAAAAGATCTTCACGACCCAGATAACCACGATGCTGTGATCACTCACCTAGAACCAGACATCCTGGAATGTGAAGTCAAGTGGACCTTAGGAAACATCACTATGAACAAAGCTAGTGGAGGTGATGCAATTCCAGTTGAGCTCTTTCAAATCTTAAATGATGATGCTGTGAAAGTGCTGCACACAATATGCCAGCAAATAGGGAAAACTCAGCAGTGGCCACAGGACTGGGAAAGGTCAGTTTTCATTCCAATCCCAAAGAAAGGCAGTGCCAAAGACTGCTCAAACTACCACACAATTGCACTCATCTCACAGGCTAGTAAAGTAATTCTCAAAATTCTCCAAACAAGGCTTCAGCAATACATGAACTATGAACTTCCCAAAGTTCAACCTGGATTTAGAAAAGGCAAAGGAACCAGAGATCAAATTGCCAACATCCATTGGATCATTGAAAATGCAAGAGAGTTCCAGAAAAACATCTACTTCTGTTTTATTCACTATGCCAAAGCCTTTGATTGTTGGATCACAATAAACTGTGGAAAACTCTTCAAGAGAGGGGAATACCATACCACCTGACCTGCCTGCTGAGAAATCTGTATGCAGGTCAAGAAGCAACAGTTAGAACTGGACATGGAACAACAGACTGGTACTAAATTGGGAAAGGAGTACGTCAAGGCTGTATATTGTCACCCTGCTTACTTAACTTATATGCAGAGTACATCATGAGAAATGTTGGGTTGGATAAAGCACAAGCTGGAATCAAGATTGCCTGGAGAAACATCAATAACCTCAGATATGCAGATGACACCACCCTTATGACTAAAAGCAACGAATAACTAAAGAGTCTTTTGATGAAACTGAAAGAGGAGAGTGAAAAAGTTGACTTAAAGCTCAACATTCAGAAAATGAAGATCATGCCATCTGGTCCCATCACTTCATGGCAAATAGATGGGGAAACAATGGAAACTGACAGACTTTACTTTTTTGGGCTCCAAAATCACTGCAGATGGTGACTGCAGCCATGAAATTAAAAGACACTTGCTCCTTGGAAGAAAAGTTATGGTCAACCTTGACAGCACATTAAAAAGCAGAGACATTATGTTACCAACAAAGGTCTGTCAAGTCAAAGCTATGGTTTTTCCAGTAGTCATATATTGATGTGCTGGTGCTGCTGCTAAGTCACTTCAGTTGTGTCCAACTCTGTGCAACTCCATAGACAGCAGCCCACCGGGCCCCTCTGTCCCTGGGATTCTCCAGGCAAGAATACTGAAGTGGGTTGCCATTTCCTTCTCCAATATGGATGTGAGAGTTGGACCATAAAGAAAGCTGAGTGCTGAAGAATTGATGCTTTTGAACTGTGGTATCGGTGAAGACTCTTGAGAGTCCCTTGGACTGCAAAGAGATCCAATCAGTCCATCCTAAAGGAAATTAGTCCAGAATATTCACTGAAAGGACTGATGCTGAGGCTGAAACTCCAATACTTTGGCCTTCTGATGAAAAAAAACTGACTTATTTGAAAATACCCTGAAGCTTGGAAAGATTGAGGGAGGAGGAAAAGGGGCCAACAGAGGATGAGATGGTTGGATGGCATCACTGACCTAATAGATATGAGTTTGGGTAAGCTCTGGCAGTTGGTGATGGACAGGGAAGCCTGGCATGCTGCAGTCCATGGGATCACAAAGAGCTGGACACGACTGAACTGAACTGAACTGATACTCATGTATACACACATGCAGTGGAATATTTTTTAGCCTTTATAAGCAATGGGATTCTAATTCATGCTGGAAAATGGAGGAACTTGAGAACATTAAGTGAAATAAGACACAAAGGGACAAATATTGTGATTGCACTTATGTGAAGTGGCTGGAATAGTCAAAATCATAGAGAAAGTAGGTAGAGTAGTTGTTACCAGGGACTGGGCAGAGAGAAATGTGGAGTTATTGTTTAAGTGGTACAGAATTTCATTTTAGGAAGATGAGAAATTTCTGACAATCTATAGTGGTGAAGTTCATACAACAATATGAATGTACCTAAGGTCATGTAACTCTGCACTCAAAAATGAGTAATGGGAAAGTTTATGTTGTGTATATTTTATCACAATAAAAATTTTAAAAACCTGATATATCAAATAGGATTCCTAAAGGGCAATCAAATTTTCATGTCTAAACTGAGTAAATTTTGTAAGAATTATTATAAGATGCCCTGGGCAAAAAAACTGCATTCCTTTGGGGAAGAACTTTCTGGAAGGCTGGGTTATAGACTGACATCCATTTAGGAAACATTTCTGGCCAAAGGCATTCTATGCTAAGAGGGGAGTAGGAGATTACTCTTGAGAGGAAAGCTCCCTTAAGAGTTGGCCCTGCTGGTGGCAGAGTCCCATTCTGGCCTGGAGCATTCCTGAGTTTCTGGTCCCTCAGCCTGCAAATGGCTGCATTCTCCTTGCTGCTTCCCAGACTTGTTTTCCCTATTTGTCATGTGATGATGACAATATCTGCTTGCTTCCAACTTTATAGTGTCATTCGTGATTGGGCTAAAAATTACTCAGCCTATAAATTGCCTTTAGTCCCTCTGATTTTGTGTGATTTCTGTCAGCTGCTCAGCTCATGTGAGTTCAGCATCTGTATGGAAATCCTGTGGCATTTTAGTTCACTGCATGTCAAGACTACAGGGACATAAGTTAGAAGAACATTTCTCGGGGGCTAGGGCTAAAGGTTGTCTCATTTGGACTACCCCTCATCTCTAGAATCTCTTAAAGAAGAAGCATCCTAAAAGTATTTCCTAATGGAAGAAAATATAGTAAAGATATCACAGCTAACAGAGTCTTAAAACTGTTCACAATTTTCTTCTTCTTTATACCGTGTCATTACTGTAAGAGAAACAAACCCATTCTGGGGCATTTTGCTAGTTTTTCCTAAAGGCTAAACATATGATTGTAATTGTGGTTAATATCAGTTTAGAAGAGTAATAAAATTTCCCAATACTATCTCTTTAAAAAAACTTTTATTGGAGTATAGTTGATTTATAATGTGTCAATTTCAGGTGTACATCAAAGTGAATCAGTTATACATCAGTTCAGGTCAGTTCAGTCGCTCGGCCATGGCTGACTCTTTGTGACCCCATGGACTACAGCATGCCAGGGTTCCCTGTCCATCACCAACTCCTGGAGTTTACTCAAACTCATGTCCATTGAGTCAGTGATGCCATCTAACCATCTCATCCTCTGTCGTCCCCTTCTCCTCTCACCTTCAATCTTTCCCAGCATCAGACTCCTTTAAATTAGTCAATTCTTCACATCAGATGGCCGAAGTATTGAAGTTTCAGCTTCAGCATCAGTGTTACAATAAATATTCCAGACTGATTCCCTTTGGGATGGACTGGTTGGCTCTCCTTGCAGTCCAAGGGACTCTCAAGAGTCTTCTCCAACACCACCATTCAAAGCATCAATTCTTTGGTGCTCAGGTTTCCTTATAGTCCAACTCTCACATCCATACATGACTACTGGAAAAACCATAGTGCTGACTAGACAGAACTAGACAGAACTTTGTCGGCAATGTAATGTCTCTGCTTTTTAATATGCTGTCTGGGTTGGTCATAGATTTTCTTCCAAGGAGCAAGCGTCTTTTAATTTCATGGCTGCAGTAACCATCTGCAGTGATTTTGGAGCCCAAAAAAGTAAAGTCTGTGACTGCATCCATTGTTTCCCCATCTATTTGCCATGAAGTGATGGGACTGGATGCCATGATCTTCATTTTCTGAATGTTGAGTTTAAGCCAACTTTTTCACTCTTCTCCTCTTTCATTTTCATCAAGAGGCTCTTTAGTTCTTCTTCACTTTTGACCATAATGGTGGTATCAACTGTATATCTGAGGTTATTGATGTTTCTTCCAGCAACCTTGATTTCAGCTTGTGCTTCATTCAACCCAGCATTTCTGATGATGTACTCTGCATATAAGTTAAATAAGCAGGGTGACAATTTATAGCCTTGAGGTACTCCTTTTCAATTTGGAACCAATCTGTTGTTCCATGTCCAGTTCTGTTGCTTCTTGACCTTTATACAGATTTCTCAGCAGGCAGGACAGGTGACCAGGTATTCCTATCTCTGGAATAATTTTTCATAGTTTGTTGTGATCCACACGGTCAAAGGCTTTGGTATAGTCAATAAAACAGAAATAGATTTTTTTTTTTGGAACTCTCTTGCTTTTATGATGATCCAACAGATACTAAAAATTTGATCTCTGGTTCCTCTGCCTTTTCTAAAACCAGCTTGAACATCTGGAAGTTCACAGTTCACATACTGTTGAAGCCTGGTTTGGAGAATTTTGAGAATTACTTTACTAGCCTGTGAGATGAGTGCAATTGTGTGGTAGTTTGAGCAGTCTTTGGCACTGCCTTTCTTTGGGATTGGAATGAAAACTGACCTTTCCCAGTCCTGTGGCCACTGCTGAGTTTTCCCTATTTGCTGGCATATTGTGTGCAGCACTTTCACAGCATCATCATTTAAGATTTGAAAGAGCTCAACTGGAATTGCATCACCTCCACTAGCTTTGTTCATAGTGATGTTTCCTAAGGTCCACTTGACTTCACATTCCAGGATGTCTGGTTCTAGGTGAGTGATCACAGCATCGTGGTTATCTGGGTCGTGAAGATCTTTTTTGTACAGTTCTGTGTACTTGCCACCTCTTCTTAATATGTTCTGCTTCTCTTAGGTCCATACCATTTCTGTCCTTTATTGAGCCCATGTTTGCATAAAATGTTCCCTGGGTATCTATAAATTTCTTGAAGAGATCTCTAGTCTTTTCCATTCTATTCTTTTCCTCTATTTCTTTGCATTGATCACTGAGGATGACTTTCTTATCTCTCCTTGCTATTCTTTGAAACTCTGAATTCAAATAGGTATGTCTTTCCTTTTCCCCTTTGCCTTTCACTTCTCTTCTTTTCACAGCTATTTGTAAGGTCTCCTCAAATAACCATTTTGCATTTTTACATTTCTTTTTCTTGAAGATGATCTTGATCACTGCCTCCTGTACAATGTCATGAACCTCCATCCATAGTTCTTCAGACACTGTGTCTATCAAATCTAATTACTTGAATCTACTTGTCACTTCCACTGTATAATCTTAAGTGATTTGATTTAGATCATAAATCACTCAGTGGTGTAGTGGTTTTCCCTACTTTTTTCAATGTAAGTCTGAATTTCGCAATAAGAATTCATGATCTGTGCCACAATCAGCTCCTGGTCTGGTTTTTGCTGACTGTATACAGCTTCTCCATCTTTGGCTGCAAAGAATATAATCAATCTGATTTCGGTGTTGACCATCTGGTGATGCCCACGTGTAGAGTCTTCTCTTCTGTTGTTGGAAGAGGGTGCTTGCTATGATCAGTGCGTCCTCTTGGCAGAACTCTATCAGCCTTTGCCCTGCTTCTTTCTGTACTCCAAAGCCAAATTTGCCTGTTAGTCCAGGTGTCTTGACTTTGATCCCTGGCTTGGGAAGATCCCTTGGAGAAGGAAATGGTAACCCACTCCAGTTTTCTTGCCTGGAAAATCCCATGCATGAAGGAGCATGATAGTCTACAGTCCATGGGATTGCAGAGTGTCAGACAGGACTGAGCAAGTTTACTTTCACTTTCTTTCTTTCCAGGTATTTCTTGACTTCCTACTTTTGCATTCCAGTCCCCTATAATGAAAAGGACATCTTTTTTTGGGTGTTAGTTCTAGAAGGTCTTGTAGATATTCATAGAACTATTCAACTTCTGCTTCTTCAGCATCACCAGTTGTGGCATAGACTTCAATTACTGTGACTTCTACATGACCACTGGAAAAGCCATAGCTCTGACTATATGGACCTTTGTTGACAAAATGATGTCTCTGCTTTTTAATACACTGTCTAGGTTTTTCATAGCTTTTCTTCCAAGGAGCAAGCATCATTTAATTTCATGGCTGCAGTGACTGAACTCAGTGATTTTGAAGCCCAAGAAAATAAAATCTGCTCTGTTTCCACTTTCCCCTCATTTATTTGCCATGAAGTGATGGGACTGGATGCCATGATTTCAGTTTTTTGAATGTTGAACTTTTATAGCAGTGTATATATGTTAATCCCAATCTACCAATTTTTCTGTCCCCCTGCTTATCTCCTAGTAGCCATAAGTTTGCTTTCTACATCCATGGCTCTACTTCTGTTTTGTTAGTAAGTCCATTTGTACCCTTTTTAAAGATTCTACATATAAGCAAGATCATATGATATTTGTCTTTCTGTGTCTGACTTAACTAACTATGACAATCTCCAGGCCTATCCATCCATTCATGCTGCTGCAAATGACATTATGACATTATTTTCCTTTTTGATGACTGAGTAATATTCCACCTTCTTTATCCATTCCTCTGTAGGTGGATATTTAGATTTCTTCCATGTCTTATCTACAGTAAATAGTGCTGCAATGAATATTGGGATGCATATATCTTTTGAATTACAATTTTCATCTCTTGTAGATGTAGACCCAGAAGTGGGGTTGCAGTGTCATATGGTAGCTTTATTTTTATTTTTTTGAGGAGCCACCATACTATTCTCTATGGTAGCTGCACCAATTTACATTCCCATCAATGGTGTAAGAGGGTTTCCTTTTCTCCACACCCTCTCCAGCATTTATTATTTGTACATTCTTTTATGATGGCCACCTAATATTGTGTTAAGTTCAGAAAGTGGGGCTTTTGAATTAAACTGAGAAAAGACAAATTAGTAAGAGAAAAATTTTGTTATGTATTTACACAGGAGTTGTACAGAAATGAAATGAAAACTCCAAAGAATGTGCTTAGTCCCAGGCATGTATATACCACTTTTTTTTTTTTTTTTGTATATACCATTTTAATACAAGTGATACATTGTGAAGAAGTGATAACAGAAAAGAAAGGGATTTGGGATTCTAGGGGCAGTAAACTCTGGGGAGGTAAATGTACAGGAAACATGGGAGATGAGGGTTATTTTAGTCTGGTTTATTTACACAAACTCAAGTTGGTGCTGTCTTCCTGTGAAAGTGACAGAGGACACCTTCACAAAGGGTCATTTGTACCCTGTTTTTAGGCAGAAAGGGGGAAGATAGAAGTTCCTCCTGTGTCTGCTATTTCTTAATTACCTTTAGCACAAAATAATCACTGTATTAAAGTGACATATTTTAGGGGGGCATATTCTGATCCCTCTCAGAAGAAAGAGGATATTTTCTTCTTTTCAGTTTACTTTTTTTTTTTTTTTTGACTATTTTTAGCAGAGACCAGTTTTGGATTATCCATAATTTTAAGGGCTATCCTAAACAGCTACTTGTCCTTTGGATATTGATCTCCTGTGGTGTAACCTTGATCCTTTGTGGTCACTACTCACTCCGATGTTAGAGAATGTGCACTTAGGCCTTGTGGTCCCTTGGGGGCAAGCAGTTCTGCTCCCTCCCCTCGCTGGGTGACTTCATAGCGGGGGCAGGCGATGAACAAGATGCTTCAGAAAGTCAGAGGTTAGAACTGTCACTTCTCCTGTTGGCCTTCTGGAAAGGCAGGGCTTTAGTTCCTTCCTAAATCAGGGTTTGTGGAGAGATACTCTGTTGTATCCCACAGAGAATGAGAATAGAAAGACATGCTCAGTGGACTCAGGGGTTGGCAGTGGTGGACCTATGACCTGAAATTCCCTTGCTGGGAGGACAGTCTTAGAAGAGGTGAGCTTGATTCAGGAGGCAGTTAACACGGATGGTGAAGTATCCAGCAAATGAGCTGAACAGTGTGGGAACAGCTTAGAAGGAAAGAACAGTGGTAATGAAGAAAGCAGCAACCGGAAAGCAAAATTCAGGAGTGTGTGCTCAGGTCACAAGAGAGGTGCGGATTAGAATAGGCAGCTTGCAGGAGAAAAGGGAAGCGAGCCCTGGGATGTACAGGGGAGAAAGCATAGGCTTTGCATTGCACAAAAATGAACATCACATATGTATGAAGGTGCTTATAAACTGTAGTAATAGAAAAGAAGACTTAGGTGAAGAAGAAAGTTATTTGATGAAGACAGGGGACTGAACCAGTGATTTTCTCAGATCCAGTTTAGAGAATATCTTTCCCTTTATTTAAGGAGGGCTTGGGAGGTCAAAGGTAAATTCAAATTGTCTTATGTATTTGGTACTAGGGTAAATTTTCCTGGTACTTACTAGGGTAAAGTTTTCTTAGTACCTGTATCTGGTGCTAGGGTAAAGAATCTGCCTGCAGTGCAGGAGATCCTGATTTGATTCCTGGGTTGGAAAGATCCCCTGAAGAAGGGATAGGCTACCCACTCCAGTATTCTTGGGCTTCCCTGGTGGTGCAGATGGGTTTCTCTGGTGGCTCAGACAGTAAGGAATCTGTCTGTAATGCAGGAGGCCTGGGTTTGATCCCTGGGTTGGGAAGATCCCTTGGAGAAGGGATAGGCTATCCATGCCAGTATTCTGGCCTAGAGAATTCCATGGACAGAGGAGTCTGGTGAGCTACAGTCCATGGGGTTGCAAAGAGTCTGATACGACTGAGCGACTTTCAGTTTTCAATTTTTCCTGCATCATTTAGTAATCTCACTCAGTTGTTCATGACACCGTCATTCTCATGCAAAAGTTATTCTTGTGACAAGCTGAGGTTTAGGGGTCCTAACAAAGGAATGTTTATACAGACACATCTTTAACCCTGTGGCCTTTTTCACCCATATGGCTCAGGCTCTAATGGGTTTTCTCTATCTGAGTTACTGGGTTGGTGGTCGAGGAAATGTGTATTTACCTTGTCTTCATAAGGGAAAATTATGATAAATAATTTCTTTAAAAATATTTGGTACTTCCTTTCCACTAAATTAGCACTTTTGAAAGTTGTCTCAACTGGCTGTTTGTTAGTGGAAAGACAAGGCAAGTTGGAATAGGGAGCCACACTAGGTATAAGCTTCCTGTCCTTGAAGATCTTGTGCATCCACTTTATACCATATGGTCTCTGAGAATATGTTGTGTTTGTGAAGGATATTTCCAAAAGATTTGGTTCATAAAACTGTCAATTGCCTTTGTACATCTAATTGGAATGTTTTCCATATAAAATAGCACAATTTACAGAAGTGTTTCTCTGGTTTACTTACACTGCATATTCCCATAAAGCAGCAGGTTTGCAATAAACATTTGACACCCCCATGGTATTTGGAAAAAAAAAAAATCTGCAATCTGGCATAAGTTAGCCCTGGTGTGAGATAGCAGACTGTGGGGACAGCGTAAACAGCAGCAACTCTCAAGACTAAATTAAGTCTCATCTTAAAGAGGTTGCTGTTAATGCAATTTAAATTACCCACCTGAACTTAATATTCTACTGAGGGAAATAAAACAGTTTAAAGGGTCACATTATTTCTGATCACTGTAATGGCATTATGTGGTCATGGACTGTTTCTTTATCTAATATGGTAACATATCAATTTCTTTGATCACTAGACACATTTTTCCATTTTAATTACTTGGCTCCATTAAAAAAAAAAAAAAAAGAAGATCCACTTATTCCCTGCAGATGCTTAATAATTTGAGATTTATGCTTTGCTTTGCTATAATTAGGTAAACATGATCTTGACCTATTAATAGTGTACCAAATATTCATGCCTATGTAAGGAAGTGGGTTTTCCTGGTGGCACAGTGATAGGGAATCCTCCTACAATGCATCATATGCAGGAGACAACATAAGTTTAATCCCCGGGTTGGGAAGATCCTCTGGAGGAGGGCATGGCAATACAGCCTAGTATTCTTGCCTGAAAAGTCCCATGGACAGAGGAGCCTGGTGGGCTACAGTCCGCAGAGTCACAATCAGGCAGAAGTGACTGAAGTGACTGAACACAGCACGCGTGGAGGAAAGTGGAAATCGAGAAACTGTGGCCTGAGGTGTGCCTCCTCCAGGAGGCCAGTTTCATTTTCCCCCTCTCTAGCCAGAGGCAGGAAAACTTGCCCCATCTCACTTTTCCCATTTGGGCATGTGAACATACTAAAGAAAGAACCTGTTATTATTATTATTATTATTTTTTTTAAAAACTAATGACCTAATTCTCTAGAGGAAAGGAGATGGCCTGCTGGATCCATTCTAGGTGAGGGAGACATCTGAGGTGTCCAGGTTTATAGGGTGTGAGGCTGCTTGCATGGGATAAGGAGAGGACAAGTGTGTTGAAGGTTTACACATGCTGGAATTAAGATTCTAGGTGAGTGAGGATTAAAAAGGAAAAAGCAGCCCTCATTTCAGAGTTGCTTAGAAAGAGTAAAACATAGATAAACATTGTAGGCCTGGTGAACCTCCCCATTTGTTCCTGTTTTCCCAATATTCTTTGCATTTGGCCTACAATCTTGAAAGTTTATGCATAGAAAGAAGAAAAGGTGCTGAGGCCATTGTGTCCTGCTAGTGGTTCTCAAAATTGGCTGCACAAAGAAGCACGTGGGAGCTCCTCATCCCAAGGCTCCAAGACCAATGAAAGCTGGATCTCTGAGGGCAGGATTTTCTAGTTATTTACATTTTAATGCTCCACGTGGTGATTGCAATTGCAGCCAAGATTGAGTAGAAAAACTGCCATAGAGAAACTCTTATGAGGGCAAAGATGTGTCTGTTGGCATCATTACCTTGTGAAAAATTCAATTGTCTGTTTAATCTTACTGTTGACTTCTCTCTCCTTGCTGTTGACTTCTCTTACTATTGACATCTTCCTACACAAGATGGCAGAATAGAAGGACATTCACTCATCTTCTCCTGTGAGAACTCCAAAATTACAACTCTCTGCTGAACAACCATCCACAGGAGAATGTCGGATCCACCAAAAAATGATACTCCACATCCAAGGGGAAAGGATAAGACCCAATAAGATGGAAGGAGGGGCAAAATCACATTTAGAATCAAACTCCATACCCACCAGAGACACTCAGAGAGCTCAGACAAAACTTTATGCACACCAGGAGACCCCACAAAGACTGAGCCAGAACTGCCTTTGAGTGTCTCCTGAGGAGGTATGGGTCAGCAGTGGTCTGCCACAGGAGCAGGGGCTCTGGGTGCAACAGACCTGCATGTGGCATAAGCCGTCTTGGAGGAGGTCACCATTAACCCTACCACAGAGGCACCAGAACTTACACAGGACTGGGGAAGCAGACTCTTGGAGGGCACAAACAAAACCTTGTGGGCACAAGGACGCAGGAGAAAGGAGCAGTGACCCCACAAGAGACTGACCCATACTTGCCTGGGAGTGTCAGGAGTCTCCGGCAGAGGCGTGGGTCAGCGGTGGCCTGCTGCAGGGCCGGGGGCACTGAGTGCAGCACTGCGTGCATGGGACCTTCTGAAGGAGGTCTCCATCATCTTCATCACCTCCACCATAGTTTGGTCTCAGGTCAAACAACAGGGAGGGAACACAGCACCGCCCATCAAAGAAAATTGGATTAAAGATTTACTGAGTGTGGCCCCGCCCATCAGAACAAGACCCAGTTTCCCCCTTAGTCAGTCTCTCCCATCAGGAAGCTTCCATAAGCCTCTTATTCTTATCCGTCAGAGGGCAGACAGAATGAAAACCACAATCACAGAAAACTAACCAAACTGGTCACATGGTCCACAGCCTTGTCTAACTCAATGAAACTAAGAGCCATGCCATGTAGGGCCACCCAAGACAGACAGGTCATGGTGGAGAGTTCTGACAAAACATGGTCCACTGGAGAAGGGAATGGAAAACCACTTCAGTATTCTTGCCTTGGAACCATGTGAACAGTATGAAAAGGCAAAAGGACATGACACTGAAAGATGAACTTCCCAGGTCTGTAGGTGCCCAATGTGCTACTGGAGATCAGTGGGGAAATAACTCCGGAAAGAATGAAGAGATGGAGCCAAAGCATAAACAACACCCAGTTGTGGATGTGACTGGTGATGAAAGTAAAGTCTGATGCTGTAAAGAACAATGTTGCATAGGAACCTGGAATGTTAGGTCCACAAGTTAAGGTAAATTGGAATTGGTCAGACAGGAGACAGCAAGAGTGAACATAAACATTTTAGGAATCAGTGAATTAAAATGAAATGGAATGGGTGAATTTAACTCAGATGACCATTATATCTACTAGTGTGGACAAGAATACCATAGAAGAAATGGAGTAGCTATCATAGTCAACAAAAGAGTCCACAGTGTGGTACTTGGATGCGATCTCAAAAATGACAGATGGTGACTGCAGCCATGAAATTAAAAGATGCTTGCTCCTTGGAAGAAAAGCTATGACCAACCTAGACAGCATACTAAAAAATAGAGACATTACTTTGCCAACAAAGTTCCGTCTAGTCAAAGTTATGTTTTTTCCAGTAGTTATGTATGGATGTGAGATTTTGGGATCGCAAAGAGTTGGACACGGCTGGGAGATTGAACTGAATTGATTGACTTCTATTTCAAAGACAGAAGAGGAAATTCCATTAATTTAGATTTGGTCAAAATGACAGTTAAAGTCTCTAGGTTCTTCAGATATTTTTTTAGCTCAATGTTTGGCATATAGGTGATGCTTGATGAATATTTTCTGTATAAATAAATTCTTAGTCTGCTTGTTTAAATTTATTTGATGGAAATTATTTCTTGTCATTCAGAGACCTTGTTATCAGAGTACATAAAATATTTTTGGAAGAACGCTCTTCTCACTTACACATCACTGCCGGTTATGAGTTAATAAACTTACTCAGTAAAAAATACAGAAATATTTTTTCCCAAAAAACTTCAGCAATGGGTAGAATAAATATTTTTTCTACTCCTCCACCGTCCTTATTCCTCCTTCAGAATAAATCTTCTTTACATGACTTGAATAGAATTAACTTTTACATTTGAAAGCTGACTGTGTTCAAAACTAATCAGAAGCCTAAGCTTAGAGTAGGCATTGGTCACATGTTTGAATGAATGAAAGAAACAGTGATTGACAGATAACACTGTCAGATGACAGTGTTATGACAGATAACACTAACAGAGAATTAATATTGTTTCTGGATATTATTATTTTTGGTATCCAGGCTTTACATGTTTCCCAGTTAATAAATGATGTCAGTCTATATTTATCAGAGGAAAATAATTTCCAGGCATTTCAAATAAACCCCTGGGATAGAATAAGGCTTTTTCCTCTCTCTCTGTCTCTACCTAGCCACCCATGACTCCATCTACTTACTGACTTATCTAGCTGTCTATTGTTACCAGAATTTTTCCTTCCTCTTTTAAATCTACATTTCTGCTTTTATCAAAAGTAGAAGAGCATTATACTTTTAGCTTAACCTTTATATTGAGATCTTAGAATTATCTGTCTATAGACATCGGGGACTGGAATGCAAAAGTAAGAAATCAAGAGTTACCTGGAGTAACAGGTAAGCTTGGCTTTGGAGTACAGAATGAAGCAGGGCAAGGATAAAAGGGTTTTGCGAAGAAAATGCACTGGTCACAGCAAACACCCTTTCCAAAAACACAAGAGACAACTCTACACATGGATATCACCGGATGGTCAATACCAAAATCAGATTGATTATATTCTTTGTAGCCAAAGATGGAGAATCTCTATACAGTTAGCAAAAACAAGACTGGAAGCAAACTGTGGCTCAGATCATGAACTCCTTATTGCAAAATTCAGACTTACATTGAAGAAAGTAGGGAAAACCACTAGGGCATTCAGGTGTGACCTAAATGAATCCCTTATGATTAGACAGTGGACGTGACAAAGAGATTCAAGGCATTAGATCTAACAGACAGAGTGCCTGAAGAACTAGGATGGAGGATTGTAACACTGCACAGGAGGTGGCGATCAAAACCATCTTCAAGAAAAAGAAATGGAAAAAGTCAAAATGATTGCCTGAAGAGGCCTTACAAATAGCTGACAAAAGAAAAGAAGCAAAAGACAAAGGAGGAAAGGAAATATATACGCATCTAAAAACAGAGTTCCAAGAGTAGCAAGGAGAGACAAGAGATTTTCCTAAGTGAACAAATGCAAAGAAAGAGGAAAACAATAGAATGGGAAAGGCTACAGATCTCATCAAGAAAATTAGAGGTACCAAGGGAACATTTCATGCTGATAGGCAAAATAAAGGCCAGAAGAGTCATGGAGCTAACAGAAGCAGAAGAGATCAAGAAGAGGTGGCAAAAAGCAATCTTAAGAAAGAAGAATGGAAATGGAGGAATCAACCTGCCTGACTTCAGGCTCTACTACAAAGCCACAGTCATCAAGACAGTATGGTACTGGCACAAAGACAGAAATATAGATCAATGGAACAAAATAGGAAGGCCAGAAATAAATCCACGTACCTATGGACACCTTATCTTCGACAAAGGAGGCAAGGATATACAATGGAAAAAAGACAACCTCTTTAACAAGTGGTGCTGGGAAAACTGGTCAAACATTTGTAAAAGAGTGAAACTAGAACACTTTCTAACACCATACACTAAAAATAAACTCAAAATGGATTAAATGTAAGACCAGAAACTAGGAAACTCCTAGAGGAGAACATAGGCAAAACACTCTCTGACATAAATCACAGCAAGATCCTCTATGACCCACCTCCCAGAATATTGGAAATAAAAGCAAAACTAAACAAATGGGACCTAATGAAACTTAAAAGCTTTTGCACTACAAAGGAAACTATAAGTAAGGTGAAAAGACAGCCCTCAGATTGGGAGAAAATAATAGCAAATGAAGAAACAGACAAAGGATTAATCTAAAAAAATATACAAGCAGCTCCTGCAGCTCAATTCCAGAAAAATAAAATGACCCAATCAAAAAATGGGCCAAAGAACTAAACAGACATTTCTCCAAAGAAGACATACAGATCATACAGATGGCTAACAAACACATGAAAAGATACTCAACATCATTCATTATCAGAGAAATGCAAATCAAAACCACAATGAGGTACCATTACACGCCAGTCAGGATGGCTGGTATCCAAAAGTCTACAAGCAATAAATGCTGGAGAGGCTGTGGAGAAAAGGCAACCCTCTTACACTGTTGGTGGGAATGCAAACTAGTACAGCCACTATGGAGAACAGTGTGGAGATTCCTTAAAAAACTGGAAATAGAACTGCCATATGACCCAGCAATCCCACTCCTGGGCATACACACTGAGGAAACCAGATCTGAAAGAGACATATGTACCCCAGTGTTCATCGCAGCACTGTTTATAATAGCCAGGACATGGAAGCAACCTAGATGTCCATCAGCAGATGAATGGATAAGAAAGCTATGGTAGATATACACCATGGAATATTACTCAGCCATCAAAAAGAATACATTTGAATCAGTTCTAATGAGATGGATGAAACTGGAGCCCCTTATACAGAGTGAAGTAAGCCAGAAAGATAAAGACCAATAGAGTATACTAACGCATATATATGGAATTTAGAAAGATGGTAACGATAACCCTATATGCAGGATAGCAAAAGAGACACAGATATATAGAAGAGACTTTTGAACTCTGTGGGAGAAGGCGAGGGTGGGATTGTTCTGCGAGTAGTCTGAGTCCCCGGTCGGGAAAGAAGACTCCTCGAAACAATGCAACTCGCAATAGGAGAATTTATTACTGATTCGAGCCAGGGCCTCCCGCCCTCACCAGATGTGTGAGGATGAAAGGCCCCGAGCCCCAGTTCTCTCGGGTATTTATTAGGTCAAAATAAGCAGCAGGTAGTTGGCGCAATTGGATTGGTTACACAGTTGGCGCAATCGGATTGGTTACACAGTGGGCTTGGCGTAAGTGGATTGGTTACACAGTTGCAAGGTAATTTTTGTTGGCCCAACGTGGGGCTTTCAGCTTTCCCCTGATAGGTTCCCTTTTTTCTGGCTAGGTATATGTTGATTGGCTGGCTCCAGGAGGCCTGATAATTATGTTACCCCGGGAAACCAGGCCTACTCCTAATCTAGGCTGCCTGCCATGGCGTTAGCCGTGACAGCCTCACATTCCTCCCCTGTCTTTGTACTTTTGTAGAGAAATCTTTCTCTTCACCCTGTGAAATTGACTGATATTGTTGTCTCAATACCATAATTTGGATGGTATTTAGGCGCTCCCTAATAAATGAGACCAGACGGTTTAAAATGCATGGACCAAAAGTCAGTAACAATATTAATATTATAAGTGGACCCAGGAGGGTGGAAATCAAAGTGGTCAACCAGGGGGAGCGCTGAAACCAAGATTCAAACCAGCCTTGTTGGGCTTCTCGTTTTCTCTTCTGCTGGGCTAGTCCTTCTCTTACTTTCTGGAGAGATTTTTTGTACCACCCCTGAATGGTTGATATAGAAACAGTATTCTTTTCCTTGTGCTGCACATGATCTTCCTTGTTGCAGAAACAACAAATCTAAACGCCTCCTATTCTGTAACACTACTTCAGCCAAGGAGCTCAAGGATTCTTGGAGGTGCGAAATGGACTGTTCCCGTGGTTTCGCAACCCCAAGCGGCGCAATAAAAAGAGTTAACTCCCCCACATTTTTCAATTTGGTTTCGATCCCTTCTTCCCCCTGGGCAGACATAGACAGGCACCTGTTCGCAGTACTGTGGGCCTTTTTGCTCACAGTTACGGGTGAACAGACCGAAAGAGCCGTGGGCAAAGAACTTGGTCAGTTGGTGGGGACCAAACCCATTACCGTCAGCCGCCAGCACGCACAAATCAAAGGTCAGTACTGGCCACCATGTCCCTTTGGGGGCCACATTGGAGCTCGAATTAAGCACTTCTCCAGTCTCAGGATTGTAGATCACCCAAGTCAGGTTAGCTGGCTGATGGGGGTTGTGGCTGGTTGCTCCTGGGCCGATGAAAACTGTCATCAGCAGGAGAGTTAAGAGGGCTCCCGTCGTATGAGTTTCAGTTTCAAAGGATTTGATGGGTGAGGTCTTGCCTCCCATTCTGCTGGCGCCTTCTCCTGTTCTTCCGGGGTGGCTTGCCGCACGTGATTGCAGTAAACCCAGAGCCCGATCCCGTCGACCTTAACAGCAGTAGGAGTGGTAAGGAGAACAACATAAGGGCCTTTCCATCTAGGTTCTAATGCTTTAGATTGGTGTCGTTTTACCCAAACCCAATCACCCGGGCCAATATTATGTGAGGAGATGGTCCCCTTGCTTGGACCCTCGTGTATCTCTCGAATTAATTTCTAAACATGGCTATGTACCTTACTTAATGCCATCAGTGTTTGCTGAAATTGTCCCAAGGTAGGGGGTGGTAGGCATTTTCCCTCAAATATAGGACACACAGGAGGGGGTCTTTTATACAGAATCTCAAAAGGGGTAAGATTCAGCTTCTAAGGGGTTTTACGCGCTCGAAAGAGCGTGAAGGGAAGGAGGGTCACCCAGTCACCGCCAGTCTCTATTGTCAACTTTGTCAGAGTTTCTTTTAGGGTCCAATTCATTTTCTCAACCTGTCCTGAGCTCTGTGGATTATATTCACAATGTAACTTCCATTTTGTCCCCAGAGCTTGGGCCAGCCCTTGTACAATCTGGCTCACAAAGGCAGGTCCGTTATCAGAGCCCATAGTCACTGGCAGCCCGTACCTAGGCACTATCTCTTTTAAGATCTTTTTAGCAACCACTGATGCTGCCTCTCCCTTAGTGGGGAAGGCTTCTACCCACCCTGAGAAGGTATCTACCAGAACCAACAGATAGCGATACCTGTACTTGCCTGGCCTTACCTCAGTGAAATCTCTCTCCCAGTGTTGCCCTGGCTCTTCCCCTCAGCACCTCGTTCCAGTGTGCTGTCTTTTCCCTGTCCTCATCAGCTGGCACGCTTTGCAAGCCTGGATTATCTCTCGTACAGTTGCATTTTGTTGAGGGAACCTCAGGCAGGCCGTCTGGAGAAGAGTCAAGGTCTTTTTTTTTCTCCCAAGTGTGTAGTTGTGTGCAGGTGTTCACATAGGTGACGACCCAGGATGGCAGGCAATATCAGGTTGTTGTTTTGATCTCGGTACCATCCATCTTTGTCATCCTTCTGGAGGGTGGTATCCTCGTTGATCCAAACGAGGTCAGGGAGGGAATAGTTGGGGACTGGCGGCAGAGTCCCCATACCAGGAGGTGGAAGTCCCATGGCTAATATGGGGGCGGCGTAGTCCCGGCTGGCCGCTTTTAGTAGGGCCCGTCTGAGTGTCTGGAAAGCCTGTTTCATTGGCTCAGTCCAAGTCTAGTTTGGGGTCTCTTTACTTTTCTCATATAAGGGCTGGGCCTTCTCAGAAAACCCCATGATCCACAGTCTACAATATCTAACAGTCCCCAAAAACTCTCTCACCTGGCGGGGGGTCTTGGGCTCTGGTACCTGCAATATTGTTTCCTTCATGGCCTGAGTTAGCCACCTTTGCCCCTGCCTGATCTTATACCCCAAATAGGTGAGCTCTTGCCGGGATATTTGCACCTTCTTTGCACTGGCATGATATCTCAAGGTGCCTAGAGTCTGTACGAGGTCACCGGTGGCACGGCTGCATGCCTCCTCTGTGGTTCCAGCCAACATAAGGTCATCCACGTATTGCAGCAGGGTGACCTCTGGGTGGCGAGTCCGATATTCATAGAGGTCCTCACTCAAAGCCTCATTAAACAAGGTAGGGGAGTTTTTTGAACACTTGTGGGAGGCGGGTCCAAGTTAGTTGTACTACTGGTTGGCCTTCCCCCTCAGTCCACTCAAAGGCAAATATCTCCTGGCTCTGGGCCGCCAGGGGTAGGCTGAAAAAAGCATCTTTCAAGTCCAACACAGTGTACTAAGTGTACTCAGGCAGCAGACTGCTCAGGAGGGTATACGGGTTGGGGACAGTAGGGTGTATGTCACTCACCCGCTTGTTGACTTCTCGTAGGTCCTGGTCAGGTCTGTAATCCGTACTCCCTGGCTTCTTCACCAGTAGTAAGGGGGTGTTCCAAGGGGATTGGCACCGCTTGAGAATTCCGGCATCCATGAGCCGTCGAATGTGGGGAGTGATCCCCCGCCGAGCCTCCTGGCTTATAGGGTATTGCCTCACCCTCACAGGAGTCGCCTCGGCTTTTAGTTCGATGACGACTGGATGTCTCTGTTTAGCCAGTCCCATTCCTGCTGTTTCTGCCCATGCCAACGGGTATTTGTGGGCCCATGGTTGTATATCTGGTACTATAACCTCGAGGGCTTAGGCACAAAACGCCTGTATTCATCTCTTAAAGCTAGAGACAAGACATATATCGGCTGTCCAAGTCCATCCGTGACAGACATTCCCGCAGGGTCAAAATGGATCTGAGCATTAACTTTAGTCAACAAGTCCCGTCCAAGTAGAGGGGCTGGGCATTCTGGTATCACCAAAAACGAATGGGACACCTGGTGGGTCCCCAGATTTACTTTCTGTTCCGTGGTCCAACAATACCTTTTTTGTCCCCGTGGCTCCCTGCACCAAGCTGGTTTTCTTAGACATTGGTCCCAGTTTTTGATTTAAAACAGAGTGTTGGGCGCCAGTGTCCACCATGAAGCCAACGGGTTTCTCCTCTACATGTATGGTTACCCAGGACTCAGGGAGGGGTGTCGAGCCTTGACTCCCCTAGTCACTGTCTTCCCCCGCATATAGAACTCGAGTTCCAGGGGAAATTCTCTCTCTCTGGGTTGTTCCTCTCTTCAGGTCCCTCTTAGGGCACTCCTTTTTCCAGTGCCCCTGTTCTTTGCAGTAAGTGCACTGATCTTTCTTTAGGGCCTGCCTTTTTGGTCTCTCTGTTTCTCCCGTCTGGGGGCCTCGAGGCTCCCTCAATTCTGTTCCGGCCTTCATCCCTGCAAAAAGAATCTTGGCTAGCTCTCTCTGGTTCTTCCGGTTTTCTTTCACCCTATGTTCCCTATCTTCTTTCCTGATCCTCTCAGCTAGTTCCCTTTCCTCCCGACGAAGTCGTTCCTCCCTTTCTTCTGGGGCCTCCCTATTATTAAATACCTTTTCAGCTGCTTTCAGTAAGTCTTGTATTGTCTGTTCTCCTAACCCCTCTATCTTTTGTAATTTTCTCCTAATATCTGGGTCTGCCTGATTGACAAACGCTAGTAGAACTGCAGCGCATGATTCCTCAGCCTGGGGGTCCATAGGTGTATATTGCCTAAAGGCTTCCATTAGCCTCTCTAGGAAGGCTGACGGGCTCTCAGTGGGCTCTTGCCTTACTAAATTTACCTTCGCCAAATTTGTTGGCTTCCTAGCTGCGGCCCGCAGGCCAGCCATTAGAGTCTGGCGGTATACTCGGAGACGCTCCCTACCTTCCACTCGCTCAAAATCCCAGTTAGGCCGCAACAGAGGAAACCCCTCGTCCACGAGATGAGGCTGGGCGGTTGGTCTCCTGTTGACCCCCGGGACCCATTTCTGCGCCTCTGCCAGGATTCGCTCCCGTTCTTCCGTGGTGAAGAGCACCTGCAACAGCTGCTGGCAATCATCCCAGGTGGGGTTATGAGTGAACAAAATGGGAAAAGGGCCAGTACTGATAGGTTCGCTCTCCGTCCGGGTTAGCTGGTCCCACCCGGACGGGGAGTGCCTGTACAGTAGATGAAGGTAACTCTGGGTCCCCATGATCTTGTTCACCCCTATTTCCTCTATTTCTTCTCCGGGGTCGGGGTTTCCTTATCCCTTCTGATTCATCGGAGGGGCTCTTCCCCCCAGGGGGACCTGCAACGGAGGAGGGGCATATGGCGGGGGCCTAATTTCCGTCTCCAAGTCAATCAGGTTCCGGTCCGAGGATTCCTGCAAGACCGGTTTTGGGCCCTTATTCTTGGCTTCCTCTGGGGGAGTGGGAGTTTCCATAACCAGGGCCTGTACATTAGGAGAATCAGGGAGTTTGTGAACAAGAGGTTTTAACCATTCGGGCGGATCTTTTATTAGATCTTGCCAGACCATAACATATGGGACTTGGCTCGGGTGGCCCCAGGGATCAGGAGCCATAACTTTTTCTTCTACCGCCCGAATAATAGAAGGTTGAAAAGTTTCCTCTGGAGGCCATCCAACTTGGAAGGCGGGCCACTCTGCAGAGCAAAAGGTTATTAATTTACTCTTTGTAACCAGTAGCGACAGATCATACGCTCTAGCCCTGACATCCGAGAAATGATCAGTCATGAGAGAGAGTGGGGTGGATTCTCCTTGCCCCATAGCGAGAGTCAGAAGAAAGTCACCGAGAATTACCACCAATAAATCCTATCGGGAGTGGTGGCGGCCAGGAGGTTGGGCTTGTGGTATGCTTCGTGGAACTATTTGAGTGCCTTAGTCGTTGCACGGAAGTTTTCTTGCTGGGGGCAGGCACCCTAAGGGTTTCTAGCCCATTCTGTGACCCCCTTATCCTTTCACGGGAGTCTTCCAGTGGCAGGCACCCTATCGGCTCTTAAGTGCCTGTCCCGTGCCCACACAGACAGGTTTTTATTTGGCCAGATTCTCGGTTTAGAATATGAGAAAAAAGAAAAGAGTTTTACCCTCTCGGGCTCCCGTTACTGGGGCTGACTTGTTGGGAGGCCTTCAGAATCCGCCAGGGAGTAGCCCTGGCCAGGACTCGTCAGTTGCCCCAACAACTGTCTGCCTGTTCACTGAAACTCCCAGAAACAGAAATGAGGCTCCAAGGCTTTATAGGAAGAAGTAGACAACGACACACCAGAGAACAACGAGACAGGAGACAATGCCGGCAGTTATACAGAAAAACACACAGACAGACACACATCGGCCGACAACACAGATCCTCTGGAACAAGGGTCACCTTACCAAATGGCGTCCACTGTTCCCCAGATTCAGGCTTAGGAGAGGAGGTCTCCTTCCCGCAGAGCTGGCTGCCTTCCAGCACGCTCACTGGCCTCGGCCTCACGCCAGCTGGAATGGCCAGTCTGTTCCCTCATGGAAAGCTTTCCCTAACGCCAGACACCTTCCTGCTTCACAGCAGGGCCTCGGATTTACTCTGGTCTTTCTGTGCCAGACAGCTTCCTGCTTCACAGCAGGGCCCCGGATTTACTCTGGACTTTTCTAGACCTGCCTGAGCACTGGTGCTATTACCTGTCCTTTTTCCCCTTTGTTCCAAAGAGTGTTCTTCCCTGGTCAAGGGATCCCGGACGAGCCGCCAAATGTTCTGCCCATAGTCTGAGTCCCCGGTCGGGAAAGAAGACTCCTCGAAACAATGCAGCTCGCAATAGGGGAATTTATCACTGACTTGAGCCAGGGCCTCCCACCCTCACCAGGTGTGTGAGGATGAAAGGCCCCGAGCCCCAGTTCTCTCGGGTATTTATTAGGTCAAAATAAGCAGCAGGTAGTTGGCACAATCAGATTGGTTACACAGTGGGCAGTTGGTGTAAGCGGATTGGTTACACAGTTGCAAGGTAATTTTTGTTGGCCCAACGTGGGGCTTTCAGCTTTCCCCTGATAGGTTCCCTTTTTTTCTGGCTAGGCATATGTTGATTGGCTGGCTCCAGGAGGCCTGATAATTATGTTACCCCGGGAAACCAGGCCTACTCCTAATCTAGGCTGCCTGCCATGGCGGTAGCCGTGACAGCCTCACAGATGACCTGAGAGAATAGAATTGAAACAGGTATATTATCAAGTGTGAAACAGATCGCCAGCCCAGGTTGGATGCATGAGACAAGTGCTCAGGGCTGCTGCACTGGGAAGACCCAGAGGGATGGGATGGGGAGGGAGGCGGGAGGGGGGATCAGGATGGGGAGCACATGTAAATCTATGGCTGATTCATGTCAATGTATGGCAAAAACCACTACAATATTGTAAAGTAATTAGCTTCCATCTGATAAAAATAAATGAAAAAAAAAAAAAAAAAAAGAGGTGGCAACAATACTCAAAGAACTATATAAAAAAGATCTTAATGACCTGGATAACCACAATAGTGTGATCAATCACCTAGAGCCTGATATCCTCCTGTAGTGTGAAGTCATTGGGCCTTAGGAAGTATCACTATGAATAAAGCTTGTGGAGGTTATGGAATTCCAGCTGAGTTATTTCAAATCCTAAAAGACGATGCTGTTAAAGTGCTGCGCTCAACATGCCAGCAAATTTGAAAAGTTCAGCAGTGGCCACAGGACTAGAAAATGTCAGTTTTCATTCCAATCACAAAGAAGGTCAATGCCAAAGAGTGTTCAGACTACCCCACAATTGCACTCATCTCACATGCTAGCAAAGTAATGCTGAAAATCCTGTAAAGTTAGTCTTCAACAGTATGTGAACTGGGAACTTCCAGAAGTTGAAGCTGGATTTAGAAAGGCAGAGGAGCCAGAGACCAAATTGCCAACATCCACTGGATCATAGATAAGGAAAGAGAGCTCCAGAAAAACACCTAATCCTGCTTCATTTACTACACTAAAGCCTTTGACTGTGTGGATCTCAACAAACTGAGAAAAATTCTTACAGAGATGGGAATATCAGACCAGCTTACCTGCCTCCTGTGAAGCCTGTATACAGGTCAAGAAACTGGATATGGGACAATTTGGACTGGTTCAAAATTGGGAAAGGAATATGTCAAGGCTGTATATTGTCACCCTGATTATTTAACTTATATATGTAGAGTACATCATACAAACTGCTGGGCTGCAATAATACAAGCAGGAATCACGATTGCAAGAAGAAATATCAATAACCTCAGATATGCAGATGACACCACCCCTATGGCAGAAAGTGAAGAGGAACTAAATAGTGTCTTGATAAAGGTGAAAGAGGAAAGTGAAAAGCCTGGCTTAAAGCTCAACACTCAAAAATGATCATGGCGTCTGGTTTCATCACCTCATGGCAAATAGCTGGGGAAACAATGGAAACAGTGACAGAATTTATTTTCTTGGGCTTTGAAATCACTGCAGATGGTGACTGCAGCCATGAAATTAAGAGAAACTTGCTCCTTGGAAGAAAAGGTATGAAAAAACCTAGACAACATCTTAAAAAGCAGACAAATTACTTTGCCTACAAAAGTCTGTCTAGTCAAAGCTATGGTTTTTCCAGTAGTCATATACAGATGTGTGTGCTGGACAATAAAAAAGGCTGAGCACTGAAGAATTGAAGTTTTGAACCATGGTGTTGGAGGAGACACTTGAGAGTTCCTTTGACAGCAAAGAGATCAAACCAGTCGATCCTCAAGGAAATCAATCCTGAATATTCTTTGGAAGGACTGATTCTGTAGCTGAACCTCCAATACTTTGCCCACCTGATGTGAAGAGCTGACTCATTGGAAAAGACACTGATGCTGGGAGAGATCTAAGTCAGGAAGAATAGGGGATGACAGTGAATGAGATGGTTAGATGGCATCACTGACTCAAATGACATGAGTCTGATCAAATTCCAGGAGATGGTGAAGGACAGGGAAGACTGGCATGCTGCAGTCCATGGCTTCACAAAGAGTGAAATACACTGAATGACTGAACAAAAACAACACAAACCACTCAGATCTTACCACAGATATTTCTATGAAAACCAAGCACATAAGAAATAAATACTATGCTAGTTCTGATAATTTTTATAATACCATTGTCAGTAAATATTGGGTAATATTAGTGCAAATGATTAAATATTACTACTATACATGAATAGATTTAGCCAGTAAATATTTTTTCTCTTAAAATTTGGCAGAGAGATTGAAATTATATTGTACCTTAAATTAAAATGAAAACTTTAGGAAGAATATTTAAATCATAGTATACAGTTGAGAAAATCAATGTATGCCACATAAAGTAAGCATTTATTAATAATTTGTCCTTATTTACCCTATCATTGCCCCCTTTCCCTCCTTCTCACTCTCTCTTCATCATTAATAAAAAATTTGCAACCATAGCTTAAGCTTCATCCTTCTTCATCCTACTCCTTTTTCCCTCCTTGGGGGTCACCATGCTTTTGAAGTTCATGTGTTTTATTCATATGTGTATTTTCTACTCTATGTAGAAAGTAAGTAAAAAAGAATGAAATAGACAGTTTTGAGTATTTAAGATGCACAGACATAAATTTGTTTGTTTTACTGTTAGCATTGGTTTTTGAAATTTTTTGTGGTATATAGAGTGCTGATTATTTGTTTGAATAGCTGTGTGATATTCTATTCTCTTGAATAATTTGCCATGTATTTTGTTCATTCTCTGATGGGGGTCTCCTAGGATCAGAAGTAGACATGGAAGTTTACCTGGAGGTAATAATTTTATTAAATCCTGTTTGGTTCCACACAAAGTTTAGAATTGCAGTTCTGTGAAAAAGCCATTGATATTTTGATAAGGATTGCACTGAAATCTAAAGATTGAGTGCCATCCCTATCAAAAATATTAGTTCTTCCAATCCATGAACAGCGTATGGCTTTCCACTTCTTCCTTTCTTCTTCAATTCTTTTCATCAGTGTCTTACAGTTTTCAGAGTACAGGTGTTTCACTTCCTTAAATTATTCCTAGGTATTTTACTCTTTTTGTTGCAATTGTAAATGGACGTGTTTCTTAATTTATCTCTTTTTTTAAAATTAGTTTTTAATCAGAGGATAATTGCTTTACAGTATTCTGTTGTCTTCTGCCATAGACAACATGAATCAGCCAAAGTATACACATGGCCCCTCTTACTTGAACAGCCCTCCACCTCCCACTCCGTCTCACCCCTCTAGGTTGCCACAGAATACCATCTTGAGCTCTCGGTGTTATACGGCAACTTCCCGTTAACTATTTATTTTACATACAGTATGGTGTATGTTTCAATGCTACTGTTTCAATTAATCACACTCTCTCCTTCCTTTGAACTTCAAGGAGACCAAATCAGTCAATTCTAAAGGAAATCAGTCCTGAATATTCATTGGAAGGACTGATGCTGAAGCTGAAACACCAAAACTTTGGCCACTTGATGCGAAGAATTGACTCCTTAGAAAAGACCCTGAAGCTGGGAAAGATTGAAGGTAGGCAGGAGGAGAAGGGGACAACAGGGGATGAGACAGTTGACTCTCTGCGGACATGAGTTTGAGCAAGCCCCAGGAGCTGGTGATGGACAGGAAGGCCTGGCACATGGCAGTTGATGAGGTCACAAAGAATCGGACATGACTGAGTGACTGAACTGAACTGAACACCTTCCTCCGGTGTATCCAAAGTCTGTTCTCCATGAATTTCTAATCCTGCTCTGCAAATAGGTTTATCAGTACCACTTTTTTAGATTCTATATATATGCATTAATTTATGATATTTACTTTTCTCTTCCTGACTTTCTTCACTCTATTTGACACACACACACTCTATCTCTCTCTATATATAGAGAGATACCATAGCTTCTTAATCCATTCATCTGTTGATGGACATCTAGGTTGCTTCAATGTCCTAGTTACTGTAAATAATCCTGCAATGAACATTAGGGTGCATGTATCTTTTTCAATAATTGTTTTATCAGGGTATATGCCAAGTAGTGGGGTTGCTGGGTCATATGATAAGTTTATTCCTAGCTTTTCAAGGAATCTCAATACTGTTCTCCATAGTGGTTGTATCAATTTGCATTCCCACCAACAGTGCAAAAGGCTTCCCTTTTCTCCACCCCCCATCTGGCATTTATTGTTTGTAGATTTTTTTGATGATAATAATTCTGACCAGTGTGGACTGACACTTCATTGTTTTCATTTGTGATTCTCTAATAATGAGTGATATTGAGAATTTTTTCATGTGTTTCTTGGCATTTGTATGTGTTCTTCAGAGAAATGTCTGTTTAGGTATTCTGCCAACTTTTTGATTGGGTAGTCTGTTTTTCTGGTTTTGGGGTGTTTGTGTATTTTTGAGATTAATTCTTTTCAGTTGTTTCATTTGCAATTATTTTCTCCATCCTGAGGGCTGTCTTTTCATCTTGTTTATAGTGTCCTTTGCTGTGCAAAAGATTTTATGTTTATTTAGGTCCCACTTACTTATTTTTGTTTTTATTTTCATTACTCTAGGAGGTAATGAAGTCAAAGAGAATCTTGCTGTGATTTCTGTCAAAGAGTGTTCTGCCTATGTTTTCTTCTAATAGTTTTGTAGCTTTTGGTCTTACAGTTATGTCTTTAATCCATTTTGAATTTATTTTTATGTATGGTGTTAAGAAGTGTTCTAATTTCATTGTTTTATACTTAGCTGCCTGGTTTTCCCAGCACCACTACTGAAGAGTATGTCTTTTCTCCATTGTATATTCTTGTCTCCTTTTTAAAAGATAAGTTGCCCATGGGTGCATGGGTTTATTTCTGAACTTTCTATCTTGTTTCACTCTTTTATATTTCTGTTCTTGTGCCAGTACCATACTGTCTTGATGGCTGTAGCTTTGTAGTATAGTCTGAATCAGGAACGTTGATTCTTCCAGCTTCATTTTTCTTTCTAAAGATAGCTTTTGCTATTTGGGGTTTTTTTTTTCCTGCTTCCATACCAATTGTGAAATTTTTATTCTAGTTCTGTGAAAAATGCCATTGGTAATTTGATAGGGATTACATTAAAACTGTAGATTGCTTTGGTCAGTATAGTCACTTTCACAATATTGATTCTTCCAATCCAAGAACATGATATATCTCTCCATCTGTTTATATCAGCTTTAATTTCCTATATCAGTCTTATAGTTCTCTGTAGACAGGTCTTTTTCTCCTCAGGTAGGTTTATTCCTAGGTATTTTATTCTTTTTGCTGCAATGGTGAATGGGATTGATTCATTAATTTCTCTTTTTTATACTATATTGTTGATACATAGGAATTCAAGATATTTCTGAGTATTAATTTTGTATTCTGCAACTTTACTAAATTCATTGATTAAGTCTAGTAATTTTCTGGTGGCATCTTTAGAGTTTTGTATGTATAGTTTCAAGTCATATTCAAACAGTGAATTTTACTTCTTTTCCAATCTGTATTCCTTTTATTTATTTTTCTTTTCTGATTGCAGTGGTTAGGACTTCTGAAACTATATTGAATAATAGTGGCAAGAATGGGCGCCCTTCTCTTCTTACTCATCTTAAAGGAAATGCTTTCAGTTTTTCATGATTGAGAATAATGCTTGCTGTGGATTTTTCATATTTGGATTTTACTATGTAAAAGTAGACCCCTTCTGGGATTCCTTGGTGGCTCAGATGGTAAAGAAGCTGCCCACAATGAGGGAGATCCCTTCTAAACCCATTATCTGGAGAGTTTATTTTTTTTTTAAATCATAAATGGGTATTCAATATTGTCAAATCTTTTTCTGCATCGATTGAGATTATCATGTTTTTTATCTTTCAATTTGTTTATATGATGTATCACATTGTTTGATTTGTGTATATTGAAGAATACTTGCATCCCTCTTGATCATGGTGTGTGATCTTTTAATGTGTTGTTGGGCTCTGCTTCCTAGAATTTTGTGGAGGATTTTTGCATCTATGTTCTTCAGTAATATTGACTTATAATTTTCTTTTTGTGTGTGTGGCATCTTTGTCTGGTTTTGGTAGCAGGGTGATGGTGGCCTCTTAGGATGAGTTTGGGGGTTCCTCCCTCTGCAATATTTTGGAAGAGTTTAAGCATAGGTGTTAATTCTTCTGTAAATGTTTGATAGAATTCTCTTATGAGGCCATCTGGCCCTGGGGTTTTCTTTATTGGAGGGTTTTTGATCACAGTTATGATTTCAGTGCTTGTGATAGGAAGGGTTATATTTTCTATTTCTTTCTGGTTCAGTTTTGGAAGTTTGTACTTTTATAAGAACTTGTCCACTTCTTCCAGGCTGTTTGTTTTATTGCCGTATAGTCACTCATCATGTTGTAACTTTCTTCAGTGACTTTTGGTTATTTCGGAGTGTGTTGTTTAGCCTCAATGGGTTTTTCTTTTTTCTTTCTCCTTTTTTTAAATTATCTTATTATTATTTTTTTTAATTAGTTGGAGGCTAATTACTTCACAACATTTCAGTGGGTTTTGTCATACATTGATATGAATCAGCCATAGATTTACACGTATTCCCCATCCCGATCCCCTCTCCCACCTCCCTCTCCACCCGATTCCTCTGGGTCTTCCCAGTGCACCAGGCCCGAGCACTTGTCTCATGCATCCCACCTGGGCTGGTGATCTGTTTCACCATAGATAGTATACATGCTGTTCTTTTGAAATATCCCACCCTCACATTCTCCCACAGAGTTCAAAAGTCTGTTCTGTATTTCTGTGTCTCTTTTTCTGTTTTGCATATAGGGTTATCGTTACCATCTTTCTAAATTCCATATATATGTGTTAGTATGCTGTAATGTTTTTTATCTTTCTGGCTTACTTCACTCTGTATAAGGGGCTCCAGTTTCATCCATCTCATTAGAAGTGATTCAAATGTATTCTTTTTGATGGCTGAGTAATATTCCATGGTGTATATCTACCATAGCTTCCTTATCCATTCATCTGCTGATGGGCATCTAGGTTGCTTCCATGTCCTGGCTATTATAAACAGTGCTGCGATGAACATTGGGGTGCACGTGTCTCTTTCAGATCTGGTTTCCTCAGTGTGTATGCCCAGGAGTGGGATTGCTGGGTCATATGGCAGTTCTATTTCCAGTTTTTAAAGGAATCTCCACACTGTTTTCCATAGCGGCTGCACTAGTTTGCATTCCCACCAACAATGTAAGAGGGTTCCCTTTTCTCCACAGTCTCTCCAGCATTTATTGCTTGTAGACTTTTGGATAGCAGCCATCCTGACTGGCGTGTAATGGTACCTCATTGTGGTTTTGATTTGCATTTCTCTAATAATGAGTGATGTTGAGCATCTTTTCATGTGTTTGTTAGCCATCTGTATGTCTTCTTTGGAGAAATGTCTGTTTAGTTCTTTGGCCCCTTTTTTGATTGGGTCATTTATTTTTCTGGACATGAGCTGCAGGAGTTGCTTGTATATTTTTGAGATTAATCCTTTGTCTGTTTCTTCATTTGCTATTATTTTCTCCCAATCTGAGGGCTGTCTTTTCACCTTGCTTATAGTTTCCTTTGTAGTGCAAAAGCTTTTAAGTTTCATTAGGTCCCATTTGTTTAGTTTTGCTTTTATTTCCAATATTCTGGGGGGTGGGTCATAGAGGATCTTGCTGTGATTTATGTCGGAGAGTGTTTTGCCTATGTTCTCCTCTAGGAGTTTTATAGTTTCTGGTCTTACATTTAGATCTTTAATCCATTTTGAGTTTACTTTTGTGTGTGGTGTTAGAAAGTGTTCTAGTTTCATTGTTTTACAAGTGGTTGACCAGTTTTCCCAGCACCACTTGTTAAAGAGGTTGTCTTTTTTCCATTGTATATCCTTGCCTCCTTTGTCAAAGATAAGGTGTCCATAGGTTGGTGGATTTATCTCTGGGCTTTCTATTCTGTTCCATTGATCTATATTTCTGTCTTTGTGCCAGTACCATACTGTCTTGATGACTGTGGCTTTGTAGTAGAGTCTGAAGTCAGGCAGGTTGATTCCTCTAGTTCCATTCTTCTTTCTCCAGATTACTTTGGCTATTCAAGGTATTTTGTATTTCCACACAAATTGTGAAATTCTTTGTTCTAGTTCTGTGAAAAATACAGTTGGTAGCTTGATAGGGATTGCATTGAATCTATAGATTGCTTTGGGTAGAATACCCATTTTGACAATATTGATTCTTCCAATCCATGAACATGGTATATTTCTCCATCTGTTTGTGTCCTCTTTGATTTCTTTCATCAGTGTTTCATAGTTTTCTATGTATAGGTCTTTTGTTTCTTTAGGTAGATATACTCCTAAGTATTTTATTATTTTTGTTGCAATGGTGAATGGTATTGTTTCCTTAACTTCTCTTTCTGTTTTTTCATTGTTAGTATATAGGAATGCAAGGGATTTCTGTGTGTTAATTTTATATCCTGCAACTTTACTATATTCATTGATTAGCTCTAGTAATTTTCTGGTAGAGTCTTTAGGGTTTTCTATGTAGAGGATCATGTCATCTGCAAACAGTGAGAGTTTCAATTCTTCTTTTCCTATCTGGATTCCTTTTACTTCTTTTTCTGCTCTGATTGCTGTGGCCAAAACTTCCAACACTATGTTGAATAGTAGTGGTGAGAGTGGGCACCCTTGTCTTGTTCCTGATTTCAGGGGAAATGCTTTCAATTTTTCACCATTGAGGGTGATGCTTACTGTGGGTTTGTCATATATAGCTTTTATTATGTTGAGGTATGTTCCTTCTATTCCTGCTTTTTGGAGAGTTTTAATCATAAATGAATGTTGAATTTTGTCAAAGGCTTTCTCTGCATCTATTGAGATAATCATATGGTTTTTATCTTTCAATTTGTTAATGTGGTGTATTACATTGATTGATTTGTGGATATTAAAGAATCCTTGCATTCCTGGGATAAAGCCCACTTGGTCATGGTGTATGATTTTTTTAATGTGTTGTTGGATTCTGTTTGCTAGAATTTTGTTAAGGATTTTTGCATCTATGTTCATCAGTGATATTGGCCTGTAGTTTTCTTTTTTTGTGGCATCTTTGTCTGGTTTTGGAATTAGGGTGATGGTGGCCTCATAGAATGAGTTTGGAAGCTTACCTTCTTCTGCAATTTTCTGGAAGAGTTTGAGTAAGATAGGTGTTAGCTCTTCTCTAAATTTTTGGTAGAATTCAGCTGTGAAGCCATCTGGTCCTGGGCTTTTGTTTGCTGGAAGATTTTTGATTACAGTTTCGATTTCCTTGCTTGTGATGGGTCTGTTAAGATCTTCTATTTCTTCCTGGTTCAGTTTTGGAAAGTTATACTTTTCTAAGAATTTGTCCATTTCATCCAAGTTGTCCATTTTATTGGCATAGAGCTGCTGGTAGTAGTCTCTTATGATCCTTTGTATTTCAGTGTTGTCTGTTGTGATCTCTCCATTTTCATTTCTAATTTTGTTAATTTGGTTCTTCTCTCTTTGTTTCTTAATGAGTCTTGCTAATGGTTTGTCAATTTTGTTTAGTTTTTCAAAAAACCAGCTTTTAGCTTTGTTGATTTTTGCTATGGTCTCTTTAGTTTCTTTTGCATTTATTTCTGCCCTGATTTTTAAGATTTCTTTCCTTCTATTAACCCTGGGGTTCTTCATTTCTTCCTTCTCTAATTGCTTTAGGTGTAGAGTTAGGTTATTTATTTGGTTTTTTTCTTGTTTCTTGATGTAAGCCTGTAATGCTATGACCCTTCCCCTTAGCACTGCTTTTACAGTGTCCCATAGGTTTTGGGTTGTTGTGTTTTCATTTTCATTCATTTCTGTACATATTTTGATTTCTTTTTTGATTTCTTCTATGATTTGTTGGTTATTCAGAAGTGTGTTATTTAGCCTCCATATGTTTGAATTTTTAACAATTTTTTTCCTGTAATTGAGATCTAATCTTACTACACTGTGGTCAGAAAAGATGACTGGAATGATTTCAATTTTTTTGAATTTTCCAAGACTAGATTTATGGCCCAGGATGTGATCTATTCTGGAGAAGGTTCCGTGTGCACTTGAGAAAAAGGTGAAGTTGATTGTTTTGTGGTGAAATGTACTATAGATATCAATTAGGTCTAGCTGGTCCATTGTGTCATTTAATGTTTGTGTTTCCTTGTTAATTTTCTGTTTAGTTGATCTATCCATAGTTGTGAGTGGGGTATTAAAGTCTCCCACTATTATTGTGTTACTATTAATTTCCTCTTTCATACTTGTTAGTGTTTGCCGTACATATTACGGTGCTCCTATGTTGGGTGCATATATATTTATAATTGTTATATCTTCTTCTTGGATTGATCCTTTGATCATTATGTAGTGTCCTTCTTTGTCTCTTTTCAAGCCTCAATGGGTTTGTGTCTTTTATTAACTTTTGTATTCTTCTGTTGTAACTTCTCCATTTTCATTTCTAATTTTATTGTTTACAGTCTTTTGTTGATGAATCTGGCTAATGGTTTGTCAATTTTGTTTATCTTCTCAAAACACTAGCTTTTAGTTTTATTGACGTTTGCTATTGCTTCCTTCATTTCTTTTGTCATTTATTTCTGCTCTGGTCTTTATCATTTCTTTCCTTCTACTATCCCTGGGTTGTTTTGTTTTTGTTTTTTTATCTTCTGTTTCTAGTTGCTCTAGCTGTAAGTTTAGGTTGTTTATGTACCATTTTGTTGTTTCTTGAGGTAGGCTTGTATTGCTATCTGTTTTTGCCACATTCCATAAATTTTGGGTTGTTGTGGTTTCATTGTCATTTTTTTTAAGGTATTTTAAAATTTCCCTTTTGATTTCTTCAGTGACTTTGGTTATTTCAGAGTGTGTTGTTTAGCCTCAATGGGTTTGTGTTTTTTACATATTTTTTTTCCTTGAAATTGATAGTGTTGTGGTCAGAAAAGATGCTTAATGTGATTTCAATTTTCTTAAATTTATCAAGGCTTGATTTATGACCCAAGATGTGATCTATCCTGGAGAATGTTCAAGTTTACACTTGAAAAAGAAGTGTATTCTGCTTTTTGGGATGGAATGTCCTGAAAATATCAATTAGGTTTATCTGGTCTAATGTGTGACTTAAGGCTTGTGTTTTCTGATTAATTTTCTATATGGGTGATCTGGCTTTGACATATGCTGGGTGTTAAAGTACCTTACTATTAATGTATTACTGTTGGTTTCCCCTTTTATGGTTGTTAGCATTTACCTTATGCAATGAGGTGCCCCTATGTTGGGTGCATATATGTTTATAATTGTTATATCTTCTTGGATTGGTCTCTTGATCATTATGTACTGTCCTTCCTTATCTCCTATTATCATTTTTATTTTAAAGTCTATTTAGTCTGATGGGAGTGTTACTCCCACTTTCTTTTTATTCCCATTTGCGTGGAATATCTTTTTTCATCCCTTGACTTTGCATCCACATGTGTCCTTAGGTTTGAAGTGGGACTCTTGTGGGTAGCATATGCACAGGTCTTAT
Organism: Dama dama; assembly: GCF_033118175.1. Classification (NCBI taxonomy): domain Eukaryota; kingdom Metazoa; phylum Chordata; class Mammalia; order Artiodactyla; family Cervidae; genus Dama; species Dama dama. Next base: position 5,056,860 of record NC_083687.1, on the reverse strand, counting down.
TTCTCTCCATTCACCCAGTCAGTGTTTTACAGTTGGGTAATTTAATCCATTTACATTTAAGATAGTTCTCAATATTCATGTTCCTATTGCCATTTTCTTAATTGTTTTGGGTTTGTTTTTGTGTGTGTGTTTTTTTTTTTTTTCCTCTTGTGTTTCCTGCCTAGAGAAGTTCCTTTAGCATTTGTTGTAAGACTGGTTTGGTGGTGCTGAATTCTCTTAGCTTTTGTTTGTCTATAAAGCTTTTTATTTCACTGTCAAATCTGTATGAGATCCTTGCTGGGTAGAGTAATAATGTTAGTTGTAAGTTTTCCTTTCTCTTCACTTTAAATATATTCTTCCACTCATTTCTGGCCTGCAGAGATTCTACTGAAAAACCAGCTGTTAGCCCTATGGGATTCCTTTGTACGTTATTTTTTAAATTTTTCCCTTGCTGCTTTTAATATTTTTTCTTTGTGTTTGATTTTTGTTAGTTTTATGAATATGTGTCTTGGCTTATTTCTCTTTAGTTTATCATGTATGAGACTCTCTGGACTTCCTGGATTTTGGTGGCCCATGTAGGGAAGTTTTTGACTACTAATATAATCTCCTCAAATATTTTCTCACACTTTTTCTTTTTCTGGTACCCCTATAATTCAAATGTTGTGTTTAACATTGTACTAGAGGTCTCTGAGAACGTCCTCAATTCTTTTCTTTTTTTTTTTTCCTTTATTTTACTCCTTGACAGTTACTTCTATCATTCTATCTTTCAGCTCACTTATTTGTTCTTCTGCTGCAGTTGTTCTACTATTGATTCCTTCTAGAGTATTTTAATTTCAGTAATTATGTTGTCCATCAGTTTTTGTTAACCCTTTATTTTTACTAGGTCTTTGTTAAATGTGTTAAATGTTTTTTGCATTTTCTCCATTCTGTTTTTGATATTTTTATACTTCTTTACTATCATTACTCTAAATTTGTTTTCAGATAATTTGCCTGTTTCCTCTTCATTTGCTTGATCTTATAACTTTTACCTTGCTTGTCTTCTGTAATATATTTTGTTGTTTCTTTTTTATTTTTTTCTGATGGTTGGAACTGTGTTCCTGTCTTACTAGTTGTGTGGCCTGAAGTTTTCCAGCAGTGGAATTTGCAAGTTGGGTAGCTCTGGGTCTTGGTGTTGAAATGTGAACCTCTGGGATCACTCACTCCAATTAGGATGCCCTGGGGTCTGATATGGCCTTCTCAAGTGGCTCTAGCAGTAAAGAAACCTGCCTGGCAATGCAGGAGACATAAGACATGTGGGTTCAACCCCTGGGTTGTGAAGACCCCCTGGAGGTGGGCATGGCAACCCACTGTAGTATTCTTGCCTAGATAATTCCTTGGACAGAGGATCCTGGAGGACTAGAGTCCATATGGTCACAAAGAGTCAGACACAACTGAAGTGACTTAACCCACATCCACAGGGCCTGATATTCTCTGTTATTCCAGTAACCCAGGCTCAGTGCTCCCACCACAAGGACTCAGGCCTGATCTCTGGCCCATGATCTAGGATCCCACAAGCTGTGGGGTGTGGAAAAAAAATAAAGAAAGAAAAACAAGCAGAACAATAACAAAAAATAAAGATACAATAACTTTAGGAAAATAAAAAATATATTAGAAAAAATAAGAGTATATTTGAGATATCCCCTGAAGGGTAAAATTAGACCCCAAGAGAAAAGAGAGAGAAGTTAAAAAAAAAAAAAAAAAAAGGAAAAATATAAAAGAGTAAAAAATAAAACAAGTTTAGAAAACTAACAGAAATAATAAAAAAAAGGTAAGACTATGTATGAAACAACTACTGGAAGGTAAAATGGAACTCCACTGGCAAATAGTAAAAAAGCAGCATGGCACAAGTTAAAGATAAAAATCAAAAACAACAATGAAAAGAAGAAAAAAACCTTGGCTGTGAGATGTGGGGCTTAGATGGGGAAGGACTTGGGTGTTAGTGGTGTTTACAGGCAAGTGAGATTTAGGCAAGGGAGGGTCATGATCAGGACCCATGTTTCCAAGAAAGGCCCTGGGTGGGGGTGGGTGGCTTCCTGAGCTCCACTCAGCCAAGGGGACCTCCGGCTTCCCCATGCAGAGGATCAGGCCTAGGTCCCCAGAAGGCTCTCTGAGGCTGAGTGGGTGGGGGAAATGCTAGTTAAGTTTCCCACCCCTCTACACCCAGATGGACCCTCCCTGTCCTGCCCGCTCTGTCTCCTGTCCCTCCTGAACCCACAGGAACTACATGGGCAAAGGATGCCCTCAGAGGGAAACTTGGAAAACCAAAGGGGCCCTGGAGGGTTGAGGTGGGTCTGTGGAGGGAAGAGGGCTCAGTCTAAAAGGCCAAGGAAGGCTTGAAAGGAAGAAGGGGCCCTTGAGGATGGAGGGAGCCCCAGAAGGAGAAGGGAACTGGAGAGCAGATGGGATCCCAGAGGTTGGAATTGGGGTCACCAAAAGACAGAGGACTCAGCCTGGAGGGAAGAGGGTCCCTGGAAGCAAGCTCCAGAGGGGTGTTCTGGAGTGGAGAGGGGGTGAAGAAGGCACTGCAGGGCAGAGAAGGGCCTTGGTGGGCAGAAGACCTGGTCCAGAGGATGGATGGGAGTCTGCAGAGGGATGAGGAGGCCCCAGAGAATGGGACCACTAGAGAGCAGAGGGTGGCCTGGAGGGAGGAGGGGGCCCTGGAAAGGTCCCCTGGAGGCTAGACAGGACCCTAACCCACAGGAGCCTCCTCTAGTTGTCCATCTTATTCTCTTCCCCCATGTCTCACATTCATAGGCCCCACTCCAGTGGAGTAGGCCCCAAAGGACAGAGAGACCCCCCAAGGACTGAGGGGTGTCCCAAACTGTGGCAGTGGTCCCATAAGGTGTAGTGCTCAGCGAGCAGCCTCAGGGACTCCTTGGTGGAGAGTGTGAGAGGGAACACCATGTGGTTCCCCACCCATCAAACCCTGAAGGAGCCTCCCCTACTGGCCTGGCCTTTTCTCCTCTCCCACCTAGGGACCTGAAGGGCAGAGGGTGTCAACCGAGGGCAGAGGGCTCAGCCAAGAGGGTGGAGATGGCCCCAGAGGGCAGAAGGGGCCTCCAAGAGCAGAGGACCAGGCCCGGGGCACCAGGAGACTTCCCCAGGCCAAGTGTAAGGGGAACCTCAGGGGCTTTGCCAAATGGATACTCTAAACTGTGAGGTTACCTGCCCACTTCCACTGAGCAAGCACACTGCTCCTGGCACACAAACTGCTCCCCTTCTCCCAGCAGCCCTTCAGTCACGACCGTCCCCAGACTCTACCTCCCTCCCTTCCCCTTCCCCTCTCCCCCCTCCCCCGGCCAGTGCTTGTCACCACCAGGGCTCCTTCAGATATGCCCCAGATCCCTCAGTTCCCCAGATCCCTCACCGGGGTCTGGTGAGTATCACTGGCATGGGGAGACAGAGACTCTGTGTCTTCCCTTGCGGCCATCTTGGCTCTGCCCCTTATTTTCTCTTTTTGATAAAGATTTGCAACAATTTCCATATTGCCATACATTGATCATGTATTCTACAAGTTTGCTAAATTAAGTATTCTAATAGTGGCCTCTTTAGTGTTTTCAATATATTATATTATATCTCTAATTCAGATCACTCTTATCTCTAATTCTTGTCTGATTGCTGGGGCTAGGACTTCCAGTACCATGTTGAATAAAAGTGGTGATAGTGGGTGTCCTTACATTCTACCTGATCTTAGAGGAAAGTTTTCAGCTTTTCATCATTGAATATGATATTAGGTGTGAACTTGCCAATTCATGTCCGACTCTTTGTGATCTCATGGACTGTGGCATGCCAGGCTTTCCTGTTCTTCACCATCTCCTGGAGCTTATTCAAACTCATGTCCATTGAGTCAGAGATGCCATCCAACCATCTCATCCTTGGTTGTCCCCTTCTCTTCCCACCTTCAATCTTTCCCAGCATCAGGATCTTTCCAGTGAGCTGGCCCTTCACATCAGGTGGGCAAAGTATTGGAACTTCAGCTACAGCATCAATCCTACCAATGAATATGCAGAGCTGCTTTCCTTTAGGATTGACTATTTCAATATCCTTGCAGTCTAATGGACTTTCAGAAGTTTTCTCCAACACCACATTTCAAAGGCATCAATTCTCCAGCAACCAGCCTTCTTTATGGTCCAATTCTCACATCCATACTGTAAAAACCTTAGCTTTGGCAATACAGAACTTTGTAGCAAAGTAATGTTTCTGCTTTTTAATACATTCTCTAGGTTTGTCATAATTCTTTTTCCAAAGAGCAAACGTCTTTAATTTCATGGCTACAGTCACCATCTGCAGGGATTTTGGAGCCCAAGAAAATAAAGTCTGTCACTGTTTCCATCGTTTCCTCATCTATTTGCCATGAAGTGATGGGACTGGATGCCATGATCTTACTTTCTTGAATGTTGAGTTTTAAGCCAGGTTATTCCCACTCTTCTCTTTCACCTTCATCAAGTTCCTCTTCACTTTCTGTCAGTAGGATGGTATTATCTTCATATCTGTGGTTATTAATATTTCTCCCTGCAATCTTGACTGCAGCTTGACATTCATCCAACCTGACATTTTGCATGATGTACTCTGCATGGAAGTTACATTAGCAGGATGAAACATAGAGTCTTGATGTACCCCTTTCCCAATTTTGTATGAGTCTGTTGTTCCTGTTTGATTCTAATGTTGCTTCTTGGCCTGAATACAGGTTTCTCAGGAGGCAGATAATGTGGTCTGGTATTCCTACCATTTAAAAAATTTTTCATGGTTTGTTGTGATCCACACAACCAAAGGCTTTGGTATAGTCAATGAAGCAGAAATAGATTTTTTGGGGGGCACTCCCTTGCTTTCTCTATGATCCAACAGATGTTGACAATTTGATCTCTGTTTCCCCTGTCTTTTCTAGATCCAGTTTGTACATCTGTAAGTTCTCGGTTCACATACTGTTGAATCTTAGCTTGAAGGATTTTGAGCACTACCTTGCTATCATGTGAAATGAGTGCAATTGTGTGGTAGTTTGCACACTCTTTATTATTGCTCTTCCTTGGGATTGGGATGAAAACTGACATTTTACCATCTTGTGGCCACTACTGCATTTTCCAAATTTGTTGGCATATTGACTGCAGCACTTTCACAGCATCATCTTTTAGGGTTTGAAATAGCTCAGCTGGAATTCCATCACCTCCACTACCTTTGTTCCTAGTGATGCTTCCTAAGGCCCACTTGACTTTACAGTTCGAGATGTCTGGCTCTAGGTGAGTGACCACACCATTATGGTTATCTGTGTCATTAAGACCATTTTTTTGTATAGTTTTTTGTGTATTCTTGCCACCTCTACTTAATATCTTCAGCTTCTGTTAGGTCCATACCATTTCTGTCCTTTATTGTGCTCATCTTTGCATGAAATTTTCCCTTGGTATCTCTAATTTTCTTGAAGTCTTTCCCATTCTATTGTCTTCCTCTACATTTTGCATTGTTCACCTAGGGAAATTTCTTATCTCTCCTTGCTCTTCTTGAAACTTTGCATTCAGATGGGTATATCTTTCATTTTTCCTTTGCCTTGCACTTCTCTTCTTTACTCAGCTATTTGTAAAGCCTCCTCAGACAACTATTTTTCTTTTTTGCATTTCTTTTTCTTGGAGATGGTCTTGATCACTGCCTCCTGTACAATGTTATGAGCCTCTATTCATAGTCCTTCAGGCACTCTGTGTATCAGATTTAATCCCTTGAATCTATTAGAAACTTCCACTGTATAATCATAAGGGAGTCACGTAGGTCATACCTAATTGGCCTAGTGGTTTTCCTTATTTTCTTCAACTTAAGTCTGAATTTTGCAATAAGAAATTCAATGGGAGCCACAACAGCTCCCAGTTTTGTTTTTGCTGATTGTATAGAACTTTTCCATCTTTGAAAACAAAGAATGTAATCAATCTGATTTCACTACTGACCATCTGGTGATGTCCATGAGTAGAGTTGTCTCCTGTATTGTTGGAAAATGGTGTTTGCTATGACCAGTGCATTTTCTGGCAAAACTCTGTTAGTCTTTGCCCTGCTTCATTCTGTACCCCAAGGCAAAACTTGCCTGTTATTCCAGGTATCTCTTGAGTTCCTCCTTTTGCATTCCAATCCGTTGTGATGAAAAAGACATATTTTTTTTGGTGTTAGTTCTAGAAGTTCTTGTAGGTCATCATAGAACCATTCAACTTCAGCTTCTTCAGCATTAGTGGTTGGGACATAGACTTGGATTATTATGATATTTAATGGTTTGCCTTGGAAAGGAACAGAGATCATTCTGTTGTTTTTGAGATGGTACCCAAGTAATGCATTTCAGATTCTTTTGTTAGCTATGAGGACTACTCCATTTCTTCTAAGGATTCCAGCCCACAGTAGTGGATGTAATGATCATTTAAATTAAATTTGCCCATTCCCATTCATTTTAGTTTACTGATTCCTACATTGTTGATGTTCATCTTGAAATCTTCTTTTTGACCATTTCCAATTTAGCTTGATTCATGGACTTAACATTCTAGTTTCTTATGCAAAATTGTTCTTTATAGCATCAGACTTTATAGCACCAGACACATCCAAAACTGGGTATTGTTTCTGCTTTGGCTCAGCTTCTTCATTCCTTCTGGAGGTATTTCTCTGTTCTTCTCCAGTAGCATATTGGTCACCTCATTCTCCCGTGATGGTGAAGTAGAAGGATGTGAGCTCATCTTCTCCTGCATGAACACCAAAATTGCAAGCTGCTGAACAACCATTGACTGGAAAATGTTGGATCCAACCAAAAAAGATATCCATTTCTAAGGGCAAAGGAGAAGCCACAACAATACAGTGGGGGGAGGGGGGCATTTAAAATTAAAACTCATATCCACCAGAGATGCTCAGAGGGCACGAACAAAACCTTGTGCACACCAGAATTCAGGAGAAAGAAGCAGTGAGCCCACAAGAGACTGAGCTGGACTTGCCTGTGAGTGTTTGGGAGTCTCCAGTGGAGGCATGGGTCGACGGCCTGCCAGTGGAGTCAGGGACTCTGACTACACCAGTCCTGGGAGTCACATCATGCTGGCACAAGTTATTTTGGAGAAGGTCACCATTACCCCTACCATAGTTTGGCCTCAGGCCAAACTGCAGGGCAGAAACACAGCCTCATCAATCAGCAGAAAACTAGATTAAAGATTTACTGAGCAGGCCTTGCCCACCAGAGCAAGACCCAGTTTTCCCCACTACCAGTCCCTTCCATTAGGAAGCTTCCACAAACCTTTTATCCTCATCCACCAAAGGGCAGACAGGATGAAAACCAGAATCACAGCAATCTAACCAATCTGATCACATGGATCACAGCCTTGTCTTACTCAATGAAACTATATGTCAAGCCATGCTGGGCCACCCAAGATGGATGCGTCGTGGTGGAGAGTTCTGACAAGATGTGGTCCAATGGAGAAGGGAATGGCAAACCACTTCAGCATTCTTATGTTGAGAACCCCATGAACATTACGGCCTTTATTCCTTTATAATAAAGGAATATACCCAGATTCCTTAGAGATTTTATCATGAATGTATGATGTTGTGTCTAATGCTTCTGCATCTATTGAGATGATCACATAATTTTTACCCTTAGTTTTATTAATGTGGTGTATAAAATCAATTGACTCATTGCAGATATTGAACCATCTTTTCATTCCTGGAATAAATTTCACTTTCATGTTGTATGATCTTTTCAATGCCTTATTGAATTCAGTCTACTATTATTTTTTTCTGAGAATTTTTGCATCTATGTTCATCAGGAATATTGGCTTATAATTTTCTTTTTATGCAGTGTCTTTGCTTTTGGTATCAGGTTATGATGACCTTGCAGAATGAGTTTGGAAGTGTTCCTCCCTCTTTAAAATTTTTTTTGAAGTAGTTTGAAAAGAATAGGTATTCACTCTTCTTCAGTGTTTTGTAGAATTCACCTGTGAAGCTATCTGGTCATGGGCTTTTGTTAACCAAAGTTTTTTGGTTACTGATTCAACTTCATGACTAATGATCAGTCTGTTCATATTTTTTGTTTGTTCCTGATCCAGTCTTGGGAGAGTGAACATTTATAAGAATTATCCATTTTTTGGTTGCTTATTTTATTGACATATAATTGTTCATTCTTAGCTCTCTTGATTTTTTGTATTTCTGTGGTATCAGTTATAACTTCTCTTTTATTTCAGACTTTATTTATTGGTCCTCTCTTTATGGATGAGTATGGCTATAAAGTTCATCAATTTTGCAAATCTTTTTGAAGACCAAGCTCTGAGATTCATTGATCTTTCCTATTGTATTTTTAGTCTGTATTTTATTTATTTCTGCTCTGATATTTATTATTCCTTTCCTTCTACTAAATTTGGGCTTTGTTTCTTTTTACTTCTAGTCCCTTTAGGAGTAAGGATAGGGTTTTTATTTAAGATTTTTCTTATTTATGAGGTAGGCCTATGTTAAGCTTTCCTTTTAGAAGTGATTTTGCTGCATCCTATAGTGTTTGGAATATTGTGTTTACTTTTTCATTTGTCTCAAGGTACTTTTTAATTTTTTTCTTTGATTTCTTTGTTGACTCATTGGTAGTGGTATGTATTTTAGCCTCCATGTTCTTGTATTTTTACCAGTTTTATTCTTATAAAAGATATCTAGTTTCATACCATTGTGGTCAGAAAGTGGTTTGATACAGTTTCAATTTTCTTAAATTTATTGAAGCTTGTTTTATGTTCTACTGTATGATCTATCCTGGAGAATATTGCATGCTGCTGTTTGGGAATGGAACAATCTGCATTTATATATTTAACCAAATGTGTCATTTAAAGCCAAAATTTCATTATTGATTTTCTGTCTGAATGATTTGTTCATTCGTGTAAGTGGGGAGTAGAACTTGTCCCCAACTATTATTTTTATTAGTGTCTGTGTCTCCTTTTCTATCTGTTAATGTTTGAGTGCATAGGTAATTACAGGTATTATATTTTCTAGTTGATTTTCCCCCTTTATCATTATATAATATTTTTCTTGGTCTCTTCTTCCAGTCTTTATTTTAAAGTCTGTTTTGTCTGGTATAAGTATTGTTACATATGCTTTCTTTACCTCCGTTATCATGGAATATCTTTTTCCATCCCCTCACTTTCAGTCTGCATGTGTCTCTAGATCTGAAGTGCTTATTATAGTCAGCAAACATATGGACATATGGTCTTGGTTTTTAATCTATTCAACTAACTTGTGCTTTTGATTGGAGCATTAACCCATTTACATTCAAAGCAATTATTGATAGATACATACTAATTACTATTTCATTAATTGATTTTGGTTATAATTTTGTTCTCTTCTTCCCTTGCTCTCTTTCCTGGTGATTTGATACCTAACTTCACTACCATATTTGGATTCCTTTCTCTCTTTTTTGGTAACTTGTAAAAGTTTTTGGTTTATGGTTATATTATATATAATCTTTCAAGTTGAAACATTTTAAAACCATATATTTTTATTGATTTCCCCATGTTTCAGATTCATATTTTGCATATTTTAATGTTCTGTGTTCCTTATTGTCTTTAACCTTCCTACTCACTATGTAAGTGGTTAATCCATTACCTTTGCTATATGTTTGCCTTTCCTAGGGCCATTTTTCCTTTCATAATTTTCTTATATCTAGTTGTGGCCTTTTCTGCTTAGAGAAGTTCTTTGAACATTTCATGTAAGACTGGCTTAGTGGTGATGCATTCTTTCAGCATTTGCTTGTCTGTTAAATTCTTTATCTTTCCTTTCATTCTGAATAATATCCTTGCTGGGTAGAGTATCTTTGGTTGTAGGTTTTTTCCTTTTATCACCTTGAATAAACTGTGCACCTTGCTTCTGGTCCACAGTCTCTGCTGAAAAGTCAACTGAAACTCTAGGTGTCCCCTGATACATAATTAGTTGCTTTTCCCCTGCTGCTTTTGATGTTCTCTCTATTTTTTTAAAACCATTTTAAGTATAATATCTTGTATTTGGACCTTTTCGGGTTCATCTTGTTTGAGACTTTGTGTTTCCTGAATGTGTATATCTGTTTCCTTTTCCAGATTAGGGAAGTTTCAGCTATTACATCTTCAATATGTTCTCTGTCCCTTTTTCTTTCTCTCTTCCCCTTCTGGGACCCCTACAGTAGAAATAATGTTGTTCCAGAGTTCCTTAAACTACCCTTATTTAAAAAAATTTTTTCTTTTTATATTTTGATTGTTGTTCTGTTTTCCTTATCATTGCTCTATTTCTCTGTATTTTGTAACCTGATATTGATTTCCTCTAGTGTATTTTTAATTTCAATTATTGTATTCTTTATTTCTAGTGAGTTCTTATATATATATATATATATATATATATATTTTTTTTTTTTTTTCCTATCTCTTTGTTGAAGAGACAGAAACTCAGAGACTTCGCACGGAGTTTATCTATTCTTTCCTGATTTTGGTGATCATTTATATGGCTATATTTTAAGACGTTTATGTGGCAAATTGCTTAATTTTGTTTAGTTTTTTTTTTTTTCTGAGATTTTTGTCTTGTTCTTTCATTTGGAAAGTATTAATATGTACCTTCATTTTGCTTTTCTCTGTTTGTTCTTAATATGTTAGGTATATAATCTACATGTCCTGGTTTTGAAAGAGTGGCCCATGTCAAAGGCATCCTATGGGGCCTAAGGGTGCAGTCCCCTCTGGTCACAGAGCCAGGTGCTCCTGGGGCATCCTTGGTATGGGCTGTGTGTGCCCTCTTTGTGGTTGAACTGTAATAGCTGTGGGCACCTGGTGTGTGAGGCTCGCTGGGACATTCCAGGGTGGGACCCACATTGGAGTGGTGCTGATGGGGTCAGCCATTGTGAGATGGGCAGAAACCAAATTTAGAGGGGCTGATGAGATGGGGAAGAAGTTAAATTTGGAAGGAAAGCATATTGACTGGGGCTCGTCCTCAGGGAAATGACAGGGGCCCATAGTGACAGCTATGTTGATGGAAAGTGCCATAAATGCACCCACCAGCTAGGTGGAAGGAGAGTTAAAAAGATGGTGCTGATTTTTTCCTTCCCTGGAGTAAGTTCCACCAGATCTCTGCCACTCCAGCACAAGCCCTAAATTGAACAAAGAATCTCCTTTTTATATGTCTCAGGTGCTTTTCAAGCTGCTACCTCTGTGCTGGGACTTGAAGTGAGGAAATCTGTGTATGAGAACTTTAAAAGTGGGGTCTTGGTTTCCCACAACACCACCCCACCACCCCCCACCCCCAGCTTTCCTGGTTGTCAAAACCAGAGTTTATGGGGCTCATTTGCTTGGTGCATTCCCCAGGGTGGGGATTCTGACATAGGTCTCATGCTCCTCTCCTCCTCATGAGAGGCCTCCACATTAGTAATACCCCTCCTACTGTGGGTTCTGACTAAATAAGCTCTCTGCCCCTCCTACCAACATGAAGTGTGGTCTTTTCTTTTTGTCCTTTGTTGTAGAAAGTCTGCCCTGCTAGTCTTCAGGTTGTTCTCAGAGTCATGTTCTCTATGCAATTGTGGTTTTGATGTGTCCATGAGAGGATGTTAGCTTAGGATCTTTCTACTCTGCCATCTTGATCTGGATTCCTAAACTAGTGGTCAGTTTTATTATTTGTCAATTATGTATAGAGATTTTCTGATTGATTTTTTTTTTATCATATACATATGTAACAGAGGTAGATTTGAATGTGTCATAGTTGTAGCAAAATTTTAATTAATATGTTCTGCAAAACTAAACCGTTTAGGATTTGGCATTTTCAATCTTATTCATGACTTGTTGGTATGCTACTGCTAAGTCACTTCAGTTGTGTCCGACTCTGTGCAACCCCATAGACAGCAGCCCCAAAGGCTCCTCTGTCCCTGGGATTCTCCAGGCAAGAATACTGGAGTGGGTTGCCATTTCCTTCTCCAATGCATGAAAGTGAAAAGTGAAAGTTAAGTCACTAAGTCATGTCCAACTCTGCATGACCCCATGGACTGTAGCCTATCAGGCTCCTCTCTCTGTGGGATTTTCCAGGAAAGAGTGCTGAAGTGGGTTGCCATGTCCTTCTCCACTTGTTGGTATACAGAAACATTAAACTTGCTATTGAAAGGTTGTTGCTGAACCTCCATAAGACACCGGGATTCTTGGCCTCTGGAGGAGAAGAATTCAATCCGGGGCTAGAGACGAGGCTTGATCACTCAGAGCTTTTTGTAATAAAGTTTTATTAAAGTATAAAGGACATAGAGAAAGCTTCTGACATAGGCATCCGAAGGGGGTAGAAAGAGTACCCCCTTGCTAGTGTTAGCAGTGGAGTTATATACTCTCCAATGAATCAAAAGAATGTCTGGATGTTGTAAAGACCTCAGCAGACCTACTCCCATAATTTACATTTTAAAATAACAGGATTAGCCAGAAGGTTTAATCCAGAGACTGTCCTCAGGCAGGATATATTGTTGTTATATAATCCTTATAAAGACTTCATCAGACCTACTCCCATAATTTAGATTTTAAGATAACTGGATTAGCATTTGACAATAGAAAGATCCTCCAGATCCACTCCCATTCTAAGATATCAGGATTTGTCCGAAGGTTTTCAGGAAGGAAAAACTGTCCTCTAGCTGGATACATTGCTGTTGTATAATCCCTCAGTTCAGTTCAGTTCAGTTCAGTTGCTCAGCTGTGTCCAACTCTTTGCGACCCCATGAATCGCAGCACACCAGGCCTCCCTGTCCATCAACAACTCCTGGAGTCCACCCAAACCCATGTCCATCGAGTTGACGATGCCATCCAAACATCTCACCCTCTGTCGGCCCCTTCTCCTCCTGCCCTCAATCTTTCCCAGCATCAGGGTCTTTTCCAATGAGTTGATGTTTTGCATCAGGTGGCCAAAGGATTAGTGTTTCAGCTTCAACATTAGTTCTTCCAACGAACACCCAGGACTGACCTCCTTTAGGATCCCTAGTACAGAGTTTAAACTGAGTTGTGTAATTGATTAAGACTAAGAAATGAAGAGGGAAAAAAAAAAAAGTTTGTCCTTTTCTCCTCCTTGAGAATTCCAGACCCCTCTCTCCTTGGGGACCCCTAGACTTCTTATCAACCTGCCTAGGAAATGACTCTATCACTATGTTTAAGTATCTTAAATCTTAGAATATGACATATTTATATGTTGTTTCATATATTACCATTTAAAGTGAAAATTCAACTTTTTTAAAAACAATTTATACAGATGCACATTTCTGGGGAAAAATTAATTTGATTTTTGTTAAACTTATTGATCATTTTCTTGTAGAAAACACAGGACCAAGTGTGTGTTTCATAGCAGAATGCCTGTGGAGTGAGAAATCAAGAAATGCAACTGACTTCATTAAGTATTAATGTGCTATATGCCATTTTGTCTTTATTTTTGTATTGTAATGAGTTTTAACTTTTATGAATTAATTTATTGTAAAAATGAAATGTGCCATTTAAAAAATTTTATTTGAAGATATTAAAGTTTTTTCCCCTGCCATTCAATAGGTAAGAGAACAAACCTGAAGCTGAACTGATGGATAATATTTGAACTCTGTACTTGTACATATTATGAGCATATGTAAGTACACATTTTAAAAAGCCATTGAGCTTATAATAGTCCAAAATCTTGAAAGTTTAGTCCAAGTAATATAAAGAAATGAACTCCATTTATTGAAATGTTATAACAAGGGTTAATGATGCTCATGTTTTATACACTACAAAAAAGAAATTATATGGCTCAGTTTGTTGTAATAATCATTTCCTATTTCCAAACTTTATTTTTTTGAAAAAATGATTTCTGAAATCTTCCACACAGGTAATTATCCCTTGATCCATCTCATTATGGGGTGGAATAAAATAAGTTATAGACTTGATGTCCAAAGGAAAAGTTTGACTAACCTTCTTCAAGGAAGGTTATGTGGTTAGATATACATATATATTTTCTCACTAGGGAATTCAAGATTTAATAAGAGTATAACACATGCTTAATGCATTATTAGAAATTTATAAGAACATGTAGGACAGGCATACATTACATAAAGACTAATAGCTGAATTTTTATTCTATTATACTTAATTTAGGAATTTAAATATTTCAAAATAGTGTTTTAAATTTTAACTTTTCAGGACTGAACGTTGGAAATGGATTCAAATAGATTGTCTTATTCAGATAGCCAGTGTTTCCAGCTAGACTTTTATTCTGCTTTAATTTTTAAGATATTGTTTTCAATTTTCCTATATTGTGACACTGTTATGCACTCCTCTTTGGTTTGCTAAGACGTAGCTGCAAACATCTTCATTCTCTAGGGCTGATGTAACAAAATGCCACAAACTGGGTAACTTAGAACAACAGACATTTTATTGACTTAGTTCTGGAGGCTAGAAGACCTAAATCAAGGTGCTGGCAAGGTCACGCAGCCTTTGAAATCGGCAGGGAAGTCTTTCCTTTCCTCTTCCTGGCTTCTGGTGGTTTGCTGGCCATCTTTGGCATTCTTTGTGTTGTGGACACATCACTCCAAATTTTCCTATTCACATAGCATTCTTCCTGTGTCTCTGTTACGATGAGGTCATATTGGAATAGGGTGGGCCCTTAATCCAACATGACTGGGACCCTTAAAAAGGAGCCTATATGAAGAGACAGAGACACAGGAAGGAAATAAGGTCACATTCTGAAGTACTGAGGGGTAGGGTTTCAGCATATGAGTTTTGAGGGGACACAATTTGACTCATAACAATCTCCCACTCAGATAAAAACCTGAATGCCTTAGTTATGCAACTGTGTACAAGTCGCTGTGCCCTTGTCTTTTGAAATAAAAGGTTGACTCAAGAATTGACTTTTGGGAAATGTGATGATGTAGAAACAAAGAATAGCTGTTGGGCTGGGGAACTGGTAACAATTTAGACTATAGACTGTCACTGCATCACAAGGCAGAATCACTGAACTCCTTGCTCCCTGAAAGATATAAAGTCCTGACACCCATTCCTAAGTTGTTTTTATAGGAAGCAGATCCCCACCAAATGAAAACTTCTAACCAAAAGAACAGAAACCCTAGCTGGTTGAAACCAGAAGATTGAGGATGCTTTAAACTTCGCCTTGATGCCAGCCAGTCCAAGAATCAGGCTCGACCTGATCCTGTACCCTGCAGCCCCTCCCTGGCACTGCCTTTAAAACCCCTTCCCTGGAGGCCTTCCGCGAGTTTGGGTCTTTGGAGCACAAGCTGCATGTTCTTGCTTTCTGTTCTTGTCTTTCTTTGCTGCAACCTGGTGTCAATAGACTGACTTCACTGTGTGCTGGTGAGTGGGCACAAGTTTGGTTCAGTCACATTTCCAAATGAACTTTTCTAGTGCAAGATGGTGCTGTCAGCTGCAATAATCAGTGCAGAGATCCTGCTTCTTTGGAAGAGACAGCAGTCACTGCAAATGTGTCAGAACTTGACCGACAGGAAGCAGACCTCATCTGTTACCTAATACTGTTATTGTGTATGTGGACAGTCATCATTTAATTGTCCATCTATGAAGGTCTGGACTGACTGACAGGACATTTGCTTCTCACTAAGTGTAACTTGAAATTATTTAAAAACATCTCTTTTCTCAGATACAAAGTATTAACATCTATCAGAATATATAACACAGCATTTTTATTTTTAGAATTCAGTCTAACCGTACTGAAGGAGAAGATTTTAGTTATCGGGAACATCTATCAGACTTAGAATATCATAAGCATTGGTCCTTGTATGCAGCCTAAAGTCACCAGAATAGACTCACTCTGTGTCTGGAAACCAAGTTTGTCTGGACTATGGTCTAACTTTCCTGTTTATTATTAGTGAAGTGGGATTTTGCAATTTTTCTGCTTTATATATCTCTTGACTGATGTAGGTCAATAATATTGATCTAAGATGAATCACAAAAATCACACACACAAGTAAAACATACTCTTTTAAAAAGCACATTGAGCTCATATTGATTCACAAGTGGTGTCAGCAAATATCACAAAATAGACATCATGTGGAGCACTTTTCCTTATCTTAGAACAATCTGATTAGAAATTAACAATGAAACATGTGTTAGAAAACCAAAAAGCAAATTTCCAAACTCCAAGGTTGCAAACCTTTTAGAATGGAGCAGTAGTAAAGTACATATCAAAACCTCTGGAATGCAGATAAAAAGGTGTTTTGAAAAATACCACATTTATGATCTTAAATAAGTTTAGTAAGAAATAACATTTTA
Source organism: Dama dama (assembly GCF_033118175.1). Taxonomy (NCBI): domain Eukaryota; kingdom Metazoa; phylum Chordata; class Mammalia; order Artiodactyla; family Cervidae; genus Dama; species Dama dama. Next base: position 5,040,638 of record NC_083687.1, on the reverse strand, counting down.
TAGGTTTTTTATTTTCTACTGACTCATGTTTGGAAAGATACTCTATGTATCCAGGCTATATTTTTCAATAGGCAAGGTGTTAGATGGTCTTTTTCTGTCTCTTTGTTCATTGAGTCTAGACTGAATTCACTTCTCATATTTACTTGGAGGACAGTTTGAGAAAACATATACTCAGTCTTCCTTTTCAGGGCAAACTGAATTAATCTCTCCTACGCTTTGTGGAGATCATTTCTAGATGCTTGTTTTAAGTTGTTGTCAATCTTAATTTTGAGTGGTGATGTGTTTTCATCTTTTCATATACCGTGATAAGTACTTTGGTGAAAAGGTAGGATCAAAGCGTGTTAACAAATGCCATTAAAAAAAAAATTGTGGTATGTATTCCTTTGCTTCTGAAGTGATGAAGTTATGAGCAAGTAAAATTAAGACTTTACCTAGGCCATACTTTGATCAAATTCAGGCAGAGTGAGTTTAGTTCAAGTCTATGATCATTGCCTCTGTGCTGGTTGGTCATGTGATTTGCTTACAGAAGAAAACTCCTTATTCTTTGTGTGCCTGAGTGACACACACACCAGTGATATAATTTCCTTCTCCATTTTGCCTTAAACAAATACCCCTTATCTGCTTTCATTCTGAGGTTTGCAGATTTCTTAACAGTTTTATTCACTAAAAGCCCCAGTAGACCCTCAGGCAGTTGCAAATATCACACTAAATAAAAGCTGAAACTTAGCCCAGAATGAAAATAGATACAGATGTACAAATTCTATCTCAGGCTTTTGAATCAGAATTTGGGAGGGGATTACAAAATCAGGCTTGAGATTTTGCAATTATAGTTTTAAAAAGTGGTTTTAACTCATGTCCCTGGTGGCAAAGCAATCAAATGAACGAACAAACAAACAAACAAAAACTCCCACTATTTTAATCTGTTGTATGCAAATTGACTAATTAATTAATTAATATGGTGGGTAGGTTCTAAATTATATTCCAGCTGGCTTCATTTCTTTTTTTTTTTTCCCTCTAGGAGTTTCATAATGTATGGTCTTTTTTTTTTTTTTTCATTTATTTTTCTTAGCTGGAGGCTAATTACTGTACAATATTGTAGTGGTTTTTGCCATACATTGACATGAATTAGCCATGGATTTACATGTGTTCCCCATCCCGATCCCCCCTCCCACCTCCTTCCCCATCCCATCCCTCTGGGTCTTCCCAGTGCACCAGTCCCGAACACTTATCTCATGCATCCAACCTGGGTTGGTGGTCTGTTTCACCCTTGATAGTATACTTGCTTCAATGCTATTCTCTCAGAACATCCCACCCTCGCCTTCTCCCACAGAGTCCCAAAGTCTGTTCTGTACATTTGTGTCTCTTTTTCTGTTTTGCATATAGGGTTATCATTACCGTCTTTCTAAATTCCATATATATGCGTTAGTATACTGTATTGGTCTTTATCTTTCTGGCTTACTTCACTCTGTATAATGGGCTCCAGTTTCATCCATCTCATTAGAACTGATTCAAACGAATTCTTTTTAATGGCTGAGTAATATTCCGTGGTGTATATGTACCACAGCTTCCTTATCCATTCATCTGCTGATGGACATCTAGGTTGTTTCCATGTCCTGACAATTATAAACAGTGCTGCGATGAACATTGGGGTGCACGTGTCTCTTTCAGATCTAGTTTTCTCGGTGCGTATGCCCAGGAGTGGTATTGCTGGGTCATATGGCAGTTCTATTTCCAGCTTTTTAAGGAATCTCCACACTGTTCTCCATAGTGGCTGTACTAGTTTGCATTCCCACCAGCAGTGTAAGAGGGTTCCCTTTTCTCCACAGTCTCTCCAGCATTTATTGCTTGTAGACTTTTGGATGGCAGCCATCCTGACTGGCGTGTAATTGTACCTCATTGTGGTTTTGATTTGCATTCTCTGATAATGAGTGATGTTGAGCATCTTTTCATGTGTTTGTTAGCCATCCGTATGTCTTCTTTGGAGAAATGTCTGTTTAGTTCTTTGGCCCATTTTTTGATTGGGTTATTTATTTTTCTGGAATTGAGGTGCAGGAGTTGCTTGTATATTTTTGAGATTAATCACTTGTCTGTTGTTTCGTTTGCTATTATTTTCTCCCAATCTGAGGGCTGTCTTTTCACCTTGCTTATAGTTTCCTTTGTTGTGCAAAAGTTTTTAAGTTTCATTAGGTCCCATTTGTTTAGTTTTGCTTTTATTTCCAATATTCTGGGAGGTGGGTCATAGAGGATCCTGCTGTGATTTGTGTCAGAGAGTGTTTTGCCTATGTTCTCCTCTAGGAGTTTTATAGTTTCTGGTCTTACATTTAGATCTTTAATCCATTTTGAGTTTATTTTTGTGTATGGTGTTAGAAGGTGTTCTAGTTTCACTCTTTTACAACTGGTTGACCAGTTTTTCCAGCACCACTTGTTAAAGAGGTTGTCTTTTTTTCCATTGGATATCCTTGCCTCTTTTGTCAAAGATAAGGTGTCCATAGGTATGTGGATTTATCTCTGGGCTTTCAATTCTGTTCCATTGATCTATATTTCTGTCTTTGTGCCAGTACCATACTGTCTGATGACTGTGGCTTTGTAGTAGAGCCTGAAGTCAGGCAGGTTGATTCCTCCATTTCCATTCTTCTTTCTCAAGATTGCTTTGGCTATGCGAGGTTTTTGTATTTCCATACAAATTGTGAAATGATTTGTTCTAGTTCTGTGAAGAATACTATTGGTAGCTTGATAGGGATTGCATTGAATCTATAGATTTCTTTGGGTAGTATAGTCATTTTCATAATATTGATTCTTCCAATCCATGAACATGGTATATTTCTCCATCTGTTTGTGCCCTCTTTGATTTCTTTCATCAGTGTTTCATCAGTGTTTTACAGTTTTCTATATATAGGCTTCATTTCTTAAGCATGAATCACTGTAGTGCAATTGTAAAAGCTTGGTGGTTCAACTGGACTTGGACCAAATCCCACCCTGCCTCTTGTGAGCAGGTCTCATCCTGTTACTCCGTGCCTTGGCCAAGTCACTGTCTTTGAACCTGTTTTCCTATTTCAAAAATGGAGATAATATCATCTATTAATATAACAAAGGATTCATTTAATAGGTAGGATCTTGTTTTCCAGATGTCTGGGTGGAAACCCAAAGGTGAAAATAGTAGGTGACAAGATTCTGAACATTTTAAACAGAATGATTTGCTGAAAAGTGACCAAAGTTGTCTTGAGACAAAAAGGCCACATATAAGGGAAGAGATGCAGGGTAGACTGATCAGAAAGGGGATTTGTTTGAATAATTTATAAGCCTGGAAGGCATAACCCAGACCCCCATACAGCATCTCCCTGATGCTGTGGCCTCCCCCTGCAGATATTCTCAAAGGACAGGTTCCTATTAAGATGACTCTGTCTGCAGTCCTGCATGGTGGCCCTAGCCCCACCCTTGCGAAGTAGGAGCTTACCTCCACCACGACCCACCAACAGTGAAGAGGGGCACAGTGGAACAAATTGAGAGCCAATGGTACAAAGAAAATATTGTGCTTTATTTTACAAGCTTCATAATTTTCATATATTTAACCTACACGTCTGAGGAGGCCTTACAAATAGCTGTGAAAAGACAGGAAGTGAAAAGCAATGGAGAAAAGGAAAGATATTCCCATTTGAATGCAAAGTTCCAAAGAATAGCAAGGAGAGATAAGAAAGCCTTCCTCAGCCATCAATGCAAAGAAATAGAGGAAAACAATTGAATGGGAAGACTAGAGGTCTCTTCAAGAAAATTAGAGATACCAAGGGAACATTTCATGCAAAGATGGGCTCAATAAAGGACAGAAATGGTAGGGACCTAACAGAAGCAGAAGATATCAAGAAGAGACGGCAAGAATACACAGAACTGTACAAAAATGATCTTCACGGCCCAGAGAATCACAATGGTGTGGTCACTCACCTAGAGCCAGACATCCTGGAATGTGAAATCAAGGGGGCCTTAGAAAGCATCACTACGAAGAAAGCTGGTGGAGGTGATGGAATTCCAGCTGAGTGTCTGATAGATGACGCTGTGAAAGTGCTGCACTCAATATGCCAGCAAATTCTGAAAACTCGGCAGTGGCCACAGGACTGGAAAAGGTCAGTTTTCATTCCAATCCCAAAGAAAGGCAATGCCAAAGAATGCTCAAACTACTGCACAATTGCACTCATCTCACACGCTAGTATGGAGAAGACAATGGCAACCCACTCCAGTGTTCTTGCCTTGAGAATCCCAGGGACGGGGAAGACTGGTGGGCTGCTGTCTATGGGGTCGCACAGAGCTGGACACAACTGAAGTGACTTAGCAGCAGCAGCAGCAGCAGCACACGTTAGTAAAGTAATGCTTAAAATTCTCCAAGCCAGGCCTCAGCAATACGTGAACCGTGAACTTCCAGATGTTCAAGCTGGTTTTAAAAAAGGGAGAGGAACCAGAGATCAAATTTTCAATATCCGATGGATCATCTAAAGTGCAAGAGAGTTTCAGGAAAACATCATTTCTGTGTTATTTTTTTTTTTTTTTCATTTATTTTTATTAGTTGGAGGCTAATTACTTTACAATATTGTAGTGGTTTTTGTCATACACTGACATGAATCAGCCATGGATTTACATGTATTCCCCATCCAGATCCCCCCTCCCACCTCCCTCTCTACCCGATCCCTCTGGGTCTTCCCAGTGCACCAGGCCCGAGCACTTGTCTCATGCATCCAGCCTGGGCTGGTGATCTGTTTCACCCTAGATAATATACATGTTTTGATGCTATTCTCTCAAAACATCCCACCCTCGCCTTCTCCCACAGAGTCCAAAAGTCTGTTCTGTACATCTGTGTCTCTTTTCCTGTTTTACATATAGGGTTATCATTACCGTCTTTCTAAATTCCATATATATGCGTTAGTATGCTGTATTGGTCTTTATCTTTCTGGCTTACTTCACTCTGTATAATGGGCTCCAGTTTCATCCATCTCATTGGAACTGATTCAAATGAATTCTTTTTAATGGCTGAGTAATATTCCATGGTGTATATGTACCACAGCTTCCTTATCCATTCGTCTGCTGATGGGCATCTAGGTTGCTTCCATGTCCTGGCTATTATAAACAGTGCTGTGATGAACATTGGGGTGCACTTGTCTCTTTCAGATCTGGTTTCCTCGGTGTGTATGCCCAGAAGTGGTATTGCTGGGTCATATGGCAGTTCTATTTCCAGCTTTTTAAGGAATCTCCACACTGTTCTCCATAGTTATTGACTACGCCAAAGCCTTTGACTGTGTGGATCACAATAAACTGTGGAAAATTCTGAAAGAGTTGGGAATACCAGACCACCGGACCTGCCTCTTGAGAAACCTGTATGCAGGTCAGGAAGCAACAGTTAGAACTGGACATGGAACAACAGACTGGTTCCAAATAGGAAAAGGAGTACTTCAAGGCTGTTATTGTCACCCTGCTTATTTAACTTATATGCAGAGTACATCATGAGAAACGCTGGGCAGGAAGAAGCACAAGCTGGAATCAAGATTGCTGGGAGAAACATCAATAACCTCAGATATGCAGATGACACCACCCTTATGGCAGAAAGTGAAGAAGAACTAAAGAGCCTCTTGATGAAGGTGAAAGAGGAGAGTGAAAAAGTTGGCTTAAAGCTCAACATTCAGAAAACTAAGATCATGGCATCTGGTCCCATCACTCCATGGCAGATAGATGGGCAAACAGTGGAAACAGTGGCTGACTATTTTTTGGGCTCCAAATTCACTGCAGATGGTGATTGCAGCCATGAAATTAAAAGATGCTTACTCCTTGGAAGGAAAGTTATGACCAACCTAGATAGCATATTAAAAAGCAGAGACATTACTTTGCCAACAAAGGTCCGTCTGGTCAAGGCTATGGTTTTTCCAGTGGTCATGTATGGATGTGAGAGTTGGACTGTGCAGAAGGCTGAGCACCAGAAAATTGATGCGTTTGAACTGTGGTGTTGGAGAAGACGCTTGAGAGTCCCTTGGACTGCAAGGAGATCCAACCAGTCCATCCTAAAGGAGATCAGTCCTGGGTGTACATTGGAAGGACTGATGTTGAAGCTGAAACTCTAGTACTTTGGCCACCTCATGCGAAGAGTTGACTCATTGGAAAAGACCCTGAAGCTGGGAGGGATTGGGGGCAGGAAGAGAAGGGGATGACAGAGGATAAGATGGCTGATTGGCACCACTGAGTCGATGGGCATGAGTTTGAGTAAACTCTGGAAGTTTGTGATGGACAGGGAGGCCTGTCGTGCTGCTGTTCATGGGGTTGCAAAGAGTCAGACATGACTGAGCGACTGAACTGAACTGAACTGAACCCACGTGACTTCCTGTATCAGCTCTGGTGCCTTTATGATAATATCTCATTTGGGTACCATTTTGTATGGTTAACTAAAACCTAGCATCTTCTACTTGAGGCTTCCCCACCATAGAACTGCCAAAAACTCTGGAATCTGCTTGGCTCAGGGTAGGAGATAGGGGAGTCAGTTTTCTGTAAGCTGAAGATTTGAAGTTGGATACCCCAGTTGGAAGTTCTTTGGGACTAGTTAGTTATAGCTGGTTGTTTGTCCACATACTTTTAGTGTTGAGGTCACATGTTCTCCATCTCAGCCTTCTTCTTTTCTTGGTAATCCTCTCCTTTGTAATCCTCTCAAGCATTCCCATTCAGGACCACTGTTAGGAAAATGACTCAAATTCCAATCCACAGTTACACCCTCCTGAAAGTGAAAGTGTTAGTCTTTCAGTGTCTGACTCTTTGTAACCCCCTGGACTGTAGTCCACCAGGCTCCTCTGTCCAGGGAATTCTCCAGGTAAGAATACTGGTTGTTGCTGTTTCTGATGTTGTTCAGTCGCTTAGTTGTGCCAATTCCTTGTGACCCCATGGACTGCAGCAAGCCATGCTTCCCTGTCCTTCACTATCTCCCATAGTTTGCTCAGACTCATGTCCATTGTGTTTATAATTTCATCCAAGAAAACTGGAGTGAGTAGCCATTCTCTTCTTCCTGGATGGAATCTTCCCCACTCAGGGATCAAACCCGAGTCTCTTGTGTCTCCTGCATTGCAGGCAGATTCTTTATCATCTGAGCAACCAGGGAAGCCCTCCACCCTCCTAAAGCCTATAAAAATGCCAACATCTCTTGCTTGAAACATTCATCTCATTTCCTGCCTTGAGGACCTCCATCCATCTTCCAACACAGTAACTGGAGTGATCACTGTTTTCTCTACTTCTTTTAATCTTTCAGCTAAGCTTTAAAATCATTTTGTTAAGTTTTTGGTTAATATGTTAATTTAAAGAGATTCAAAATCTTTGTAATGTTCACTTTTTCATTAAAAACCTGATTATATGTGTCCATTTGTCCAAGTCCAACAAAGTTTTATAGTTTCTTTATATAGGTCCTAGAGATTTCCTGTTGGTTTTGTATTTCATCCTGTGAGTAGAAAGTATTTCTGTCTTCTTTTCTAATTAGTTATGGCAAGAATATGTGAATGCTATTGAATTTTGTGTATTTGTATAAAATAATTTACTTTATGAGTTAATTTGTCAGTTAATTCATATGTATTTTCCAGGTAGGACACCAAAATATTAAAAAATACTCTTCATTTTATTAAATTTTCAAATATGCTTTTGTCTTGGTATTCTTATCTTTATTTCTCAGAATCTAACTACATGTATGTTATATCTTTTACATGTAGTACACCTCTTCACATTTATTTTTTCTGTTAAAAATGTTAAAAATAATGATGATTTAGTCTTTTTTAAAAGTAAAGAATTTCCTGCTATATTGCATTGACTGGAATTTCTGAAATTTAAAAAAAAAATGTTTCCAATAATTATACCACTCATTTCTATTTCCTACATTGTGTACTGGTTAAAATAATCTCAGACTGCACTGAACAACATTTATCTTTCTTTTTCTGAAGTAGATGTATTTGGGGACAGTTTTCTCCTGTGCTAGTGGGGTCTCTATCTGTTTATATCATTTTAGTTTGTTCAAAATCACTCAAATCGTTATTACTACCATTGTTATTATTACTCACACAACAGTAAGATGACAGCAAGCTATATTTGCAAAAAAAGAACTATAATTCCATTACTCTTATTATTAACAATTAGAATTAGAGGGATACTTTTTCTATTTTTAATTGAAAAGTGAAAGTGTTAGTCCCTTAGTCATGACTCACTCTCATGGACTGTAGCCTGCCAGTCTCCTCTGTCCATGGAATTCTCCAGGGAAGAATACTGGAGTGGGTTGCCATTCTCTCCTCTAGAGGATCTTCCCTACCCAGGGGTTTAATTGGCATACTTATTTTTATCTATATCACTGTTGAAATTCAAATTTTCTCAACATTGGTTATTTACTTAATTTTTATAATTACAAAAAAATGTCTTACAAATACCCAACTTCTTGTGTTTAACAAGGGTGTCTAATTGGGAAAACTTTCCTCATTTGTGCGTGCATGCTTAGTCTTGTCTGACTCTTTGCAATCCCAAGGACTGTAGCCTGCCAGGCTCCTCTGTCCATAGGATTTTCCACGCAAGAATACTGGAGTTGCTTGCCATTTTCTACTCTAGAGGATCTTCCTGACCATGGTATTGAAAGTACAACTCTTGCATCTCCTGGTTTGGCAGGCGGATTCTTTACCACTATGCCCCCTGGGAAGCATTATTTAAGGTACACAAAAAAAGGGATAATTTATTACAGTGATATTAAATTTTTCTCTAAAATTAAGTGATATGTAATTATGATAGTAACACCTATGTTATACTTAATAAAATCACATTTCTTATGGTAAATAAAAATACTTTAAAGTATCTTGGTTTATTTTAAAATATGCTGTTACTAAAGATTATACTTCTAAGAGAGAATCACAATTCACAAATTACAGTAGAGAACTGAATGTGAGTGTTCTTGATTTTTATATACGCCCAGACAGACTGACATTTTGATTGTTACTTTAGAAATTTTGTGTTTGTATGTCAGTGGTTCAGGTTAGAGGTTGAATGCTGGTCTAAGTTTTTATCTACTGTTGTTCAGTCACCCAGTTTGACTCTTTGTGACCCCATGGACTGCAGCATGCCAGGGCTCCCTGTCCCTCACCATCTCCCCAAGTTTGCCCAAGGTTCATGTCCATTGCATCGGTGATGGCATCCAGCCATTTCATCCTCTGACACCCTCTCCTCCTTCTGCCCTGAATCTTTTCCAGCATCAGGGGCTTTTCCAGTGAGTTGGCTATTCTCATCAGATGACCAAAATACTGGAGCTTCAGCTTCGGCAACAGTCCTTTCAACCAGTGTTCAGGGTTGTTTTCCCTTAAGATTGACTGGTTTGATCTTGCTGTCCAAGAGACTTCCAAGAGTCTTCTCTAGCACCACAGTTTGAAGGCATCAGTTCTTTGGCATTCTGCCTTCTTTACAGTACAGATCTCACAACTGTACATGACCACTGGGAAGATCATAGCCTTGACTATGTGGACTTTTGTTGGCAGTGTAATGCCTCTGCTTTTCAACACATGCTATAGGTTTGTCATATCTTCCCTATCAAGAAGCAAATATTTTCTGATTTCATGGCTGCAGTCACCATCCGCAGTGATTTTAGAGCCCAAGAAGAGGAAATCTGTCCCTACCCCCACATTTTCCCCTTCTATTTGCCATGAAGTAATGGGGTCAGATGCCACGATCTTGGTTTTTTTTTTAATATTTAGTTTTAAGCTGATTCTTTTACTATCTTCTTTCACCCTCATCAAGAGAATCTTTAGTTCCTCTTCACTTTCTGCCATTAGAGTGGTATCATCCACATATCTGAGGTTGTTGATGTTTCTCCCTCCTATCTTGATTCCATCTCGTAACTCATCCAGCCCAGCATTTCTCTCCCAGTGTATGGGTTAAACAAACAGAGTGACAGCAGACAGCCCTGTCATACTTCTTTCTTTTATCTATAAACATACATGTTATAGGATAATGCCATACATTCAATAATGATGTCTCAAGAACATATGAATGAAGAAATCCACTCATTTTAAAGCTCAAGAAATGTGGAGAGACTGGGATTTTTTCTTTCTTCCTTGATAGATACATTCATCCTATCTGGCAATTCCCGGTTCCTGTAGCATCTCCAGGCCAACAGTGCAGGATGCACAGAATTCAACCTTGGATGGCTGAACAAATCTTCACTTTTGTTTTGATGTAATGATATGAGCTCCCATATAAAAAGGTGGCAGAATGTAACTATCAGTTACAGAATGTGATAGATGTAACTATCAGTTTTGATGTAATGGTATGAGCTCCCAAATAAGGAAGATAAGGGATCTTTTTGTGGTACTGAAAGATGATTATCTACTTATTTTAACCACATGTACCTATTTCCAGATAATCTTCCTTGATGGATATTCAGTTTCCTTTAATAATTTTTTCTAACTCTTCCTTTTCATTAGTCTTGTCTGAGAAGTTTAGATAAATCTGTCAAGATACAGGCTGATTTTATGTTGTACACTGTGTCTGATATATGTTTGCTTCTGTGATCATTCTGATTACTGTTATTGCCATCATATTATTTTAATACTAGATCTTCCTTGCTTTGTAAAACTAATTATCTTTATACCAGTTCTGTCTAGGAGGTTGAATTACAGCCCACAGAACACACAATAATAATAGAACTGCAGGCTTACCCTTAGAAAATAGTTTTAATATAAGGAAGAAATGGTCACAGTGCATAGAGAACGTGTCTTAAGGGTGTTGAGTGTTCACGGAAAGCAAGGAAGATCTCCTCACTCTGTTCGCTTTAATCTTTGGTTGATTGCTTCAAGAAAGTTTTAAAACTTCATCTCTTTGTTTTATGGTGATAATTTATACAAAAATCAATTCCTATGCCATCATATGACTGGGATAAATTTAATTCAACAGATCAGTTCTGTTAAAATAACATGTATTGATCACCCCTATGTCTTATGAGCTGAGGTAATATCTATGCCCTGGAGGTATTCTAGTAAATACGCTGATATCTAAGCACTTGAGAGAGTCTGGTGGTTTCAAATACTGCATACCAATAATTTTCATATATAATGTAATAATTTACAAGGGGAAATGATGCTCAAATAATGTAAGGTTTACTACAAAAAAGAAGTCTTCTCTAAATATTAATTGTAATATTAGCTATCTTTGTCTTTTGATAAGATAAGCTGGTTTTCATTAAAGAGAGGAATGATTATCCCATTTTAATATTACATTATTGCTTAAAATAGCAAAAAAATATTGATTTGTTATTATGTGCCCAGTACTTTACATAACATCTTTGCTCTTATTTTTACTATTACATTAGTTAATGATTACTTTTGATAATAATTCTGGATACTTAATGAAAGTATAATGAAGAGCACAAAATCAATAACTCCATCACTCAAAGAGAGTCAAGATAAAAGTTTTGGCATATATCTTTCAAGTAATTTTTTCATGTCTATTCTCCACATATATTGGTAATTTAAATGAAATTAGTAACATGATGTACTATATTTTTTTCATTGAATCAACATCATTTTTTCACTAATTTACTAAATATTTATTGAGAATATTCATGGGTTTAAATATTCTGCCACATTTTTAGCAGCAGCATGGTACACCATTTTTCAGAGGCATGGTGATTTGTTCCAACAGTCAGGTGCTGTTGGTCTTCTACAGTGATCCAACTTTGGGTCACCATGAACAATGCTAGGTGATTTTCTGAAATTGGAATCACTACTTTAAAGTGTATACATATTTTAAAAGTAATAGTATGTGTTGTCAAAAAGCTTTACAAGAAAGTTGTTGCAAGTTAAATTGCATGAAATAGTCTATGAAAGAATCTATTTTCCAGTATTTTAGTAAATATTGTCAATAAAAAACATTTTCATTAGTCTTAATTTACATTTTTTACTTAAAAGCAGAGTTGATTATTTTTTCATGTTTAATGCATGGTAGAATATTTTCTGAGTTCACAGTATGACAAAAGGATAAATTTCTGTTGATTTCATATGTGAATGTCAGCAGGACTAAGTACAGACTGCCTGGGATCAATTTTTTTCACTCACAAAAATTCATCATTTTGTACATACTGCTCCATTATATCTTATTCTTTAACGAAGATATCTTTATTCCCCCCCCCCCTTTTTTTACAACAGATTTATTCTTTTTCCTCATTGAGTATTTATGAACCATTATTTATCTTTTAAATTGAAAGTTTTACCAAGATATGTCCAGATGGTAGCCTGTTTTCATTATTTTTGCTTTACTTATGATAAGTTCTTTTTTAATATGTAGGTTCATATATATTTTCCAGGTTCAGGGGAGTTTTCTTGTATCATAACTTTCTGTACTATTTTGGCTCTGTTTGTTCTTCTCCCCTTTTTAGTAGCTCCAATCATATGTAATGGCAAATCAATTTCCTACGTATCTAATATCTTCTCTTATGATTTTATCTCTTAATTATTCTTTCTGCATTGTAGGTAAAATTCTAAAGCTTTTTTCCAATTAGATTTTCTGCTCTGTTGATTCTGATCTTCAGTACTTCTAAGACCTTCAATTTAAATTCAATGACTATGGTTTTATGTCTTTAATATCTTTATCTCATCCAGCTCCTTTATCTTTCAATAAGATAACAGTTTAGACTATTTTCTTACCGGTTTAGCTTTGGCCTCCTCTCTTTTTGCAGTCATTTACATTTTAAAAAAATGAGGACATAAAGACTACCTACACCTCTGTTTCTTGTGACATGATTGCCTTTTTATTTTGTTCCCAAATATTTTTATTTGCCCCCATTTTTTTCTTGCCTTTAAGAAGGAGCAATATATCTAGGGTCAACATATACTCCAAATGGTCAGTAATAATCCAGTGTGTATACCAGAGAGAGCTCCAAGTTCAAACCATGGAAGATAGCATCAGATCGATATATGTCTCAGAGATCATGGGGAAGCTGAGGCATGTCTCTTTCATTGACCATTCATCTTTGCATATTCTGGAATGAAATCAATACCCTCAGAGTCTTCAGAGGCCAATGGTTCAGAGTGTACAACCCCAAGGCTGCATGATGGATTGATTAGATTATATCTGTATTGTCATAAACATATGAATCTGGTATAAATGCAACACCATCATGCCACACGTTTTAGAAATGGATATACAATTCACATGTGAACAACATGAATTTGACCTGGGTAGGTTCACTCATATGTGGGTCTTTTCAATAAATACATACCATGATACTACAGATCTAGGATGCAGACTTATGGTTATAGCGGGCCAACTGTAAAGTCATACTCGGATTTTGGAGGCTGTGTGTGTGTGTGGCAGGGGATTAGTGGCCTTAATGCCCATATTGTTCAAAGGTCAACTGTATTTGTAGATTTGAGACCTAACTGCTAAGTTTTAACAAGATTACTTAGCACTTTCAGTGACTTACTGTTGTCTTTCAATGTACTTTTTATGTTGTTATATATTGGTATTGTATAACATATAATATTTTATGTAAACTGTATATTTTTGTTATATTATTGTTGTATTATATTGCTATATAATAAATCATTATATACTATCTTATTGTTTTTTTTTTTTTTTAATTTCTTTTTTTTTTTTTATTATTATTATTTCCTCCTTTCTATTGTTTCTGCTGCTCCTCTTCTTTCTGTCTTGAAGTACTGTTCTGATTTGTGTTTGGTTTACTTTGTATTATAAGGTATCATGTACTCTTTACCTAGGAGATTGTAAGTTTTTTTCCTTTATTCTTGAAAATCAGTAATTTTATCAGGATGTTCTTAAGCATATATCTGGAATTTGTTGAGCCTTTTAAATTAGGGGACTCAAGTTTGTCTTCAGCTCAGAGAAATTTTGCTTATTATCTGTGTCATTATCATATTTCATGTTCCCCCTCTGAACCACTTATTTTTTAGGATCTGCACTTGAAGTCCCTTATATGTTCCCTGAAGATATTTAGACATTTATCCCTTTGGGACCTGCATTAGGGGCCTAAGAGATTAAAATAAATGTCTTTCCTTGAAATCATTTCCTGAGTTTTAATTTGAAAATCATGTTGTTTATTGTTGTCACGTTGAATTTTAATCTTCTAGATCTGCTTATTGTTTCTGGTTTGATAGTGTCTCTTCCTCTGGGGTTCTGTTTGACAAGGTTCTGTTTGGTCTTTCTGGGGGCTGGCAGTGGGTGGGATGGGGAGAAGAAGGCGGAGCTGGTTTACTGGGGGTGCAGTCAGCATTGGCCTCAGAGGGGAGGGATGCAGGGACTCCCACCTTCTGAGAATTTCACATAGGCCTAGCACTGGGCATCTCTTCCATAACTGGTAACATAAGTGTTAGATTTTATGCTAGGAATCATGGACAACTTCTTAATCAGAAAAAGTCTATATTATTTTCAAAACTACAACCACAAAGTAGATCAGTTTAACCCCTTGACATTTTTTTCTCTTCATTAGAGCTATTTTGCAGGATTTTGTCACCCAAAATTTATTTGGAGTAATGTTTGAATCTAATAACATTATAAACTCTGACAGGTTTGCCATGAAGGCTTATAGTGTAATTCCAAATAACTGGCTGTTGTTAAAATATTAATAATTTATAAAAAACTAATAGGGTATGAAGACAATTCCTTATTTTACTTAAAAATTACTTTTCACTGTTTTACATTTTATTTTGTTCTCTCTGTCCCATGGGTGAGTGTCAGAGCAGTAACTATTCTCTGAAAAAAATGCTTCCACAGGCATTTCTATAGTATCTTCATAAATCAGCTGGGAAAGACTCCTGAGAAAGCAGTAACTCAGCATCTGGCTCTGTCCACCTCTTATCACATCTTTCTTCCTGGGTGTGAGGAGGCTGTATTTTTTCTTCAAAACAGGCCTTTCATGGGAATGTTTGATAAAGTATATTTTGGAACCATTTCAGAAACTTTAGGACCATGTTTCACTTCTTGTACATAAAAGTATATGTCTATGTGAGCATTTTGACTACTTGGTGCACAATTACATATAATCTTTCAATACAGGTCCTTTTTCTCTTCTCCTCCTTCCTTTCCTGCTGCTTCCTGATATGTGTTTGATGTTGATTCAGTGTGCATCCACTGTGTACCCTGATACAGAGCAAATTAACATTGTAGGTGTTAGGGTACAGAAATAAATATAGCATGGTCCCTGGGTACACATATAATTTGTAAATGTACAACGTGCAATTCCTGTAATATTAAAATATTTAGTATGTTCCTCACACCACAATATTTTTTTAAAAGCTAAATAAAACTCTAACTTTTATGAATTTTTCAGAGAGGTAGCATGGTTTGACAATTGGACCATCCTGTAGGTACATTATAAGAACTCTGGACAAGTGAGGAAATGAGAATTATTCTCTTTTATTTTTAATCCTTTAATCCCAACCCAGCCACAAAAAAATTTGGAAAATTCTTAAAGAGATGGGAATACCAGACTACCTGACCTGCCTCTTGAGAAATCTGTATGCAGGTCAGGAAGCAACAGTTAGAACTGGACATGGAACAACAGACTGGTTCCTCATAGGGAAAGGAGTACATCAAGGCTGTATATTGTCACCCTGCTTATTTAACTTGTATGCAGAGTACATCATGAGAAATGCTGGGTTGGATGAAGCACAAGATGGAATCAAGATTGCTGGGAGAAATATCAATAACCTCAGATATGCAGATGACACCACCCTTATGGCAGAAAATGAAGAACAAAAGAGCCTCATGATGAAAGTGAAAGAGGAGAGTGAAAAGGTTGGCTTAAAACTCAATATTCAGAAAACTAAGACCACGGCATCTGGTCCCATCACTTCATGGCAAATAGATGGGTAAACAGTGTCAGACTTTATTTTTGGGGGCTCCAAAATCACTGCAGATGGTGACTGCAGCCATGAAATTAAAAGACGCTTGCTCCTTAGAAGAAAAGTTATGACCAACCTAAATAGCATATTAAAAAGCAGAGACATTACTTTGCCAACAAAGGTACATCTAGTCAAAGCTATGGTTTTTCCAGTAATCATGCATGGATGTGAGAGCTGGACTATAAAGAAAGCTGAGTGCCAAAGAACTGATGGTTTTGAACTTCCAGACTCTTCAGAGTCCCTTGGACTGCAAGGAGATCCAACCAGTCCATCCTAAAGGAAATCAGTCCTGAATATTCATTGGAAGGACTGAAGCTGAAGCTTCAATACTTTGGCCATCTGATGCAAAGAACTGACTCATTGTAAAAGACCCTGATGCTGGGAAAGATCGAAGGCAGGAGGAGAAGGGGACAATAGAGGATGAGGTAGTTGGATGGCATCACTGACTCAATGGACATGAGTTTGAGTAAGCTCCAGGCATTGGTGATGGACAGGGAAGCCTGGCGTGCTGCAGTCCATGGAGTCGCAAAGAGTTGGACACTACTGAGCGACTGAACTGAGACACAAAAATCAGCTGTTTATTTCCGGGGCAAGTTAAAAACTATTCTAAGCCATAAAAATAGTCATCAGCTTTGTTACATAAAATTATATGTGACTTATAAAAATTGTAGTCTAATGGAAGGCATATTATGGTGAGAAAGAAATATAATTAAGATCTTGGTCTATTGAACACAGTAATAGCTCAAAATTTATTTCAATTATTTGGTATGAAATATATCTCAAAACTTAATGCAATGGAATGGAAAATCTGTTTTTATGAATTACCTTAATCACATGAAAACTTTCTAGAAATGTAACATGTTTTGTAGAAATCAGTGCATAAACTGTAATCCAATTGTATCTAAAAAAGTGCAAAGGGATGGTATTTGAGTTTAGCATATATGTTCATATGTTTGTAGGAAAAGCTAAGCTTTGGAATCACTAACATGTATATAGATTTTTCTAGATAGAAACTGATTTGAAGGGTTCACCTGTAATCTGAAATAACTTGTAACTGAAGGAGTTTATTAAGCAATTTTAGAAACAATAATTTGAGTAATTTTTGTTGAAAGTGACATTATTCAGCCTTGGTTCAAAGTATAACCATATTTGGAGATAAAATATTTTTCAGGGAAATCACTTATAAGTGAAGGTAAATATTTTTGAATGGCTTCCCTGGTGTCTCAGTGGTAAAGAATCTGCTTGCCAGTGTAGGAGACATTGGCTTGATCCTTGGGTCAGGAAGACCCCTGGAGAAGGGAATGGCAACTCCCTCCAGTTATTCCTGCATGGAAAATCCAACGGACAGAGGAGCCTAGTGGGCTATACAGTCCATGGGGTTGCAAAAGAGTCAGATATCACTCCGCAACTAAACAGCAACAACAACAAATATTTTCGAAGATTTTTATATTGGCAAAGTGACAACAAGAGCTGAAGCCCTTACGCAAGACAATGGCATGTCCCAGGGCCTGACTATGTGTGAGCATTTGGTTAGAGACACGTGTGTTGGGCTGATTCTCAGGACTTCTGTGCTGACATGCAGCAGAGTTGGGACCCTGGGGAGACCCTGGCCTTGTGGGGGCTTATATCTAACTACCATATCCAATCATAAAACTTGATTTCTCCATTTTGAGAGAAAAGCTCACTGCAGGATAGGCAGGAAATGTACTTGAGCCTATTATAGGGATAGAACTGCATGAACCTCTGTGTATGTCTGTGTGTTTGTGTGTCTGTATGTGTGTGTCAGTGTGTGTAGGAGGCTGTCTCAGGTTGAGAGTGGTGACTGCATCAACATGAGGCCCCCGTTGTGGTGTGTCTGGGGTGTGACTGTGGCTCAGGGGTCAGAGGTGGAAGGTCATGCCCGGGGCTCTCAGGCAGCGGTCAGCCCAGAGGCTGCTTGTGGTCAGGGCCCAAGACATCACAGCCTGCTTAGGTCAGTCCATTTGAATTAAAGACAACTGATTGGACTGGAAATGGAGAGTTGGTCATTTGCAAAACATTTTACTTTTAGCATTTATCTTAGAAATTTATCTTAAATTTAATCAGTATGATTTTTCCAAGCTTGTATATATAATGGCATAATCACAGGAAATTGCTTCAGATTTGTGAAAAGAATTTCAATCTAGTTAAATAAAGAATATGTGATAATATATTAATATATTGTTAGAGTTCTTCAAGAGAAACGTCTGAAACTATCCATAATAAAATATTTTCTAGAATTTGGGCCTTAAGCTGTTCATCTGAAATCTTCCTTCCTGAATTGTGTTTTGGCTTAAAGAATGAGATGATTTATCTCACCTTGTGCACTGTGCTGAGTAACTTCCGTCGTGTCTGACTCTTTGCGACTCTGTGGACCATAGCCTGCCAGGTGCCTCTGTCCAGGTGATTCTCCAGGCAAGAATACTGGAGTGGGTTGCCATTTCCTCCTCTAAGGGATCTTCCTGATCCAGGGATTGAATCCCAGTCTCCTGCATTGCAGGCAGATTTTTTACCATCTGAGCAGCCAGGGCATGCCAAATAACTAGGTTATATTTGACTTAAACCAACTATATGTTGTTCTTATTACTTAGGAATCCAGAGTGATTAAAATATTTGAATCAGAAAACCATAGTGTTTTACCTGTTAATTTGGTGAATGGAAGCCAAGTACTCATCTCTTTGCCTTTTTTTTTTTTCTTCTTTTTTTCCTCCTTCCTTGGTTCTTTGTTAATGGACCAAATCATGCCTTCCTCTTAGATCCATAGAAATGCTTGTCTTTGAACAAGAACATATAGAAAAAGACATTGGGCATTTCTTTTCTCAAGTTTTATAATACAGAGTTCCAATATTTTTGGAGTAAATTTTAAGATTTATGGCTCTGAAAATTGCAAGTTAAAAAGCACATTAGCCATTATTTCAGAAATACACCAGAAATTATGGACCAGTTTAAAACAGATTGTTGATGTTCTAACTTCACTTTAGATGCAGCAGAAGTCCTTTGTAAAGGAGATTTTTGTTTCTGACTATATCCTTCCCCAACCTCCCTTCCTGCAATACCATTACCTTTTCCTTTTTAAGAACTTATTAAAAATAATTCCCAAGGATATAATGTGATCTGCTACTTGAATAGGTTGACAGAAAGGGAAAATTTTATTTTCTGTCTGAGTTTTACCCATAGCAATTTAGTAGCAAGTTCTGTTTCTGGGTCTCCATATTACAAAAAAATAGACATTTAATTACTATTTATTCTCAGAGGTACTTAATTATCAGTAGGGAAGATCTGATGTACTTAGCGATCTTCAGATCAAAGCAATGTGAGCATCCATTGTTTTAACATATGAGTGTCAATGCTAAGAAATTACCTTTAGTGTGAGGTGAGTCTTTGAAATCTTTTCTGACTTTGCTCAGGATTCATGGGTAATGTGATGCAGAGATGCATCCATGGAAGGAAGGGGAACTTAATTCTGCCGTTTGTTTTGTGTTCTGCATAAAAGGAACTGCAGATACTTTGTCAATGAAAGGTTTTCATCATCCAAGATTCCTCTGAACTCATTACTGTTTTTTGGCCAGACTAGTTTAGAGTGTTGTGTATGAGGAAAAGAAGATAGTCTCACTGTAAATGGAAAGTATCACTGCCGTTAGCACTTAAAGGACAGTAAGATGGAGAAGACATAAACCTTAAAGTAAAAATAATGTGCTTGCTTTGAATGAACTGGCATACTTGGGTATTTTAGTATGTGTGGTGATGAGCCTTTGGTTTGTTATCACATCTGTGTGTTCTCTTATTTGAGTCTTCACAGAAACAAAGGACTTCTGAATAAATGAATAAGTGTCTTTTAAAGGAGAATTTATGTTGGAACTTGAACATCATAGACAATTGTTTAACTCATAATTAATGAAAATACAGGTATTGTAATAATACCTTTTCCTTTTTTTTTTTTTTAATCTCCCACTTGCTTTTCTATTTTAGCCCTTCATATCGAACACTCCTGTAATTACTTCTACTTCCTGGAGTCTCCTGTCATTCAGCTCTATCTTCTTCTGTTAGTGGTTATATCAGCTCAACAGTATTTAACCAGCTTTTGCAGTCAATTATTAACAAATGTTTCATTTATCTGTAGTATTACTTTGCCCACAAACTGCTGTGAAGTTAATTACCTGGCAGTTTTTTGAAGGATAAAATTGAAAGAAATGGCTTTTGCAGTTAAATTGTCATGCAGATCCACTATTGTCATTACAGAATAACAACAGATCCCTTTGATAACTAAGCCAAGCAGGTCAGCTGGTCCCTATTGTTCAAATGATTGATTAAATATCCACAAAACTGAAATCTGGTGTGGTCTGGAATCTAGGGCTTTGCAATTTGGACAGCATTTGATTCTGTCTTTTGTAGATTGCTTGTGTTCTTTGAACCTGGTTGAAAAGAAATGTTTATATTATGACTTGCTAAACTCCTCACATTTAAAAGAGAATAAGTGACTTCCACAAATCAGGGCACCTGGGCAGCAGAGGGTACCTGGCAAACAGTGGCTGAAAGACCTGGGCCACAGGTGCAACACTGGCTTCATTGTTATGGTGGTTGAATGATGATGAATGATATTTGGGTAGGTTGCTAAGCTCACAGACTAAGGACTCCTCTCTGCCTTGACTCATTTAAAAATCCTCCTCCATGAGAATACTGAGGCAATATCTTTAAGATATTTAATTAGGAGCTTTCTGTGGGCTGTTGGAAAGAGTACTCTAACATCTCCATAACATGGTGGCCAGGATGAGTGGCTAGAAATACATGATGTTCAGTTAATGTGAATTTCAGAACCCAAGTATGTACTGTGTGCTTTGTATTTTATCTGGAAATCCTACATTTAGATTCTCTTTTTTGCAAAATCTCACATAAAAGTTACATTTATTTCCTATCACAATAAGGAGAAAATTCATGAACATTGCCCAAATGAAAGTCAAACTGATATCGTTGTTATTTTGCAAACTTTCTGTTACCCAGGCTGTTCCAGCCCCAGAATCACACCCCTGCCCCTCCCTCAAATGAAAATCTTTAACTCTTATCTACATTTCAAGAGGAAGCTGCAAAGAGCAAAGCAAGAAGTAGTTAGAATCAAAGAGGCCCAAGATGGTAGAAGAGTTATCTTCCAGTAGGCCTTGGGCCTCATTACATGCTCATTGTAATGTGATAGCTAGATGACATACCTACTAGCACCAGACATTTGACAGTTGCCATAAAATTGACTGGAAAAAACCAGACAAGGACTGAAAAGGAAAGCTGCATCAGTTCTGGGTCCAAACCACAACCCTATTCTTGAATAAGTCATGAAAATCCCTCCCAACCTTTCTAAACCCCTCCCTTTTACTCTGACTCTCCTACATGTGGGGTGTCTTACCTGAACCTAGTTGGTTTGTGAACTAGGTTCCCACTTCCCCATTCTTTGGCCACTGAATGAAGCTTGAGCTGTTTCAGTCTCAGCATGGGTTTCCTTATTGGCTGCATGAACATGAGCAGAAAAGTTTCCTTGGCTGAGACAAAGGGTCTCAGCCTGGGCTAGGAACCCAGCATAGGTCCAGACACCCAGTTTTGTATCATTTCCATTGAATTTAATTTGGGGAAGTTTTGAGAGTTTTTCTAAGTATTTCAAACCTAACCTGAGTATCTATTCGATTCTTATCTGAAAAACTAATAAAACTCACTGAGGTGTGATCAAGACAACCTTTACATTTCCCTTCAGCCTAACTACACTTCAGACAGGCTTCTTTGTGTCTATAAGTCTCAGATCCTCCTTTTCTTAGAGAATTTATGTTTGAAAACTTGTAATTTTTTTCTCTACTCCTTTGAAATGTGAAACTTCTCTCATCCTCTTGCCAGTGTCATAACCATCAAGTCTTCTCAGCTGAAGGAGCTTGTGCCTCTCCCTCCCAGTCTCTGTGGAGGGAGGGCATCCACCTTCAGTAGCAGGCCATTCACACACACAGGTGCTCCAGCCTCACTGATCAATTGCCTCCTTCACATCCTGCAACGCTTTTCTACCAGCTCATCTTAGTGTTTTAAAATCCTCCCACCCCAGCCATAAATCTTGAAATCTATTTAAAGTACAATTTGTAGTGTTCTGAGAAATATCATTCCCTTTCTCTAATGACATCATTTTATTTACTTATTTTTCAATTTATTTTTATTCATTTGATTTTTTTGGCCATGCTCTGAGTCATGGGGAACCATCTTAGTTCCTTGACCAGGGATTGAACCCGTGACCCTGTAGTAGAAGCATGGATTCTTAACCACTGGACCACCAGGGAAGATCTTTTTAAATGGAAACAAAACAAAACAAAACAAACCCACATTGGTCATTGCTGACTTTGTTCTTTACTCCAGCTCGATCTAGGAACAATTCTCAGCCTTTGACCAGCCTGACCTGGTTCCTCAGGATTGTGGCCTGTGTCCCTCAGCGAGTGGCCTGGTGTGGCAATCACTCTAGCGAGGCAGATTTGCGGTGGGCGAGAGGCGAGTGTGGAGAGTGTTAAAGCCCGGCAGTGGTCCTGCTTCCTCCAGTCCTCTCCTTCACAGAGCCAAACCTGCTCTCTTCATTCTTGGGTGGTCTCATGGTTTGCCTGTGTGGATGGCTCAGCAAGGAGATAACATCCTGCTCATTTTTCATTTTTCCTCAGCCTGGAAATAAATACAATATTCTTTTCTTTTTCTAGCCTTTTACAAGGTTTTTTCCACCTTCTCAGTGTACATCCTAACCAATTCTTCTTTTATGCCTGGCAAGATATAAAATTAATTTAATTTCACACGTTAAATTTTTATGCAGGTTTGATTTATTGATAGGGCAAAGAGAGTATTCCAAATTAGAATGGGAAAGGGGTTAGTGACTTTGTCTTTTCTTTTTCTAGTGAAAGAATTGACAATTTCAAATGACTTAATGCATCTAAAAATAGCATTCATCAAGTCTAATTATTTCCAGTCAATGAAACAAACTCAGAATACTTCAACTGCCCCAGGTCATATAGCCAAGTGGCGCTAAGGTTAGGAAACATAGCCTGCCTCCTGGTCCTTCAGTCCTAAATTATAGGCTCATCAAACTGCTATTTAGAGCCTGCTGTGTGGCGTGTATCATGCTAGGTACTGGGATACAAAAGCAAACAATATGAGGTCCCTATACTTAGTCGTTTGAATGGGGGGACATAAGAAAACAAGTAAATGCAATAGTATTTGATAAATACTTTGATAAGATAAGAGCCAATATATCTTTCTATGCCACTTATAATGACTGTTTTTTTTTTCCAGAGACTTCATATTAATATTTTGCTTTTAAAAGAAAAATATTAATATTCATAACTGTCAAATTGGAAGCAATCTAGTTGTGATGTCCTTCAGCATGTGAATGGGTATATAAAATGTGGTATGTCCCCAAAATGGAATGGTATTCAGTGATCAAAAGAAATAAACTACCAAGTCATGGGAAGACAAGGAGGAAACTCAAGTGTATATTACCAAGTAGAAGAAGCCAATCTGGAAAGACTACACATTATAGAATTATGACTCTATGACATTGTGGAAAAAGCAGAACTATGGAGACAGTAAAAAGATTCATGGTTTCTAGGAATTGGATGGCAAGGGATGAAACTTGTGGAGCTCTGAAGATTTTGAGGCCAGTGAAAATATTCTGTATGATACTATAATGGTGTAGAAATGTCATTAAATTTTGTTTAAACCCATAGAATGTACAATACCAACAGTAAATCCTATCATAAACTATAGGTTCTGGGTGATGATGAAGCATCAATGTAGGTTCATCAATTGTAACAAATGTACCATCTTTGGGTGATGCTGCAAAGGGAGGTAGTATTCACTTGTGGGGACAGGAGTATATGGGAAATTTCTGTACCTTCCTCTCAACTTTGTTGTGAACTTAAATTTGCTATAAAAATCTGTCTATTAAAAAGAACAAATCTTAATCAAGACTTTTACTTTTGTTTAACTTTATTTTCAAAGAGCTTCATTGTTCTAGAGTATAAGCTTCTGGCAAGTTGTGTCTGGCCTCTTGGCAGCTCTGCTTTCTGCTGATGTTCTTTGCACAGATCCGCCTGGTCTGCTGCAGGTGGCTTGAAGTTTGAAAACCAGCAGTGTCCCTTGGTATGGTAGTGTGGGGACCATAACAGTGATCGGGTTAACTGAGCTAGTACAAAGCAACCATGTTAGATTCTGTACTATAACATTCTAAATGAAGACTATTGGGTAGATTTGGAGCAAGATGGGAACATGGGGAGAGAAAAGGGAAAGAAGATTCACAAGTTATTCGACCCTCATTGTGCTAGAGGAAGATTTCTCAAAATCCATACTGACATTTTGGGTGGATAATTCTTGTGGGAGCTGTCATGTGAATGCACAGCATTCCTAGCATTTACCCAATCACATGAGGATTCTTCAGATTTGAGGAAAAAAATGCCTTCTGCTGAGGCAGAATCACCCCATATGGACAACCATTGTGCTAGAAGAAATATGTCAATGGGCCTCACAGAGCTGAAATCCTAGGTCTTATTGTTATCGTTCAGTTGCTAAGTTGTGTCCAGCTCTGCAACCCCCATGGACTGTAGCCCACCAGGCTCCTTTGTTCATGGGATTTCCCAGGCAAGAATACTGGAGTGGGTTATCATTTCCTTCTCCAAGGGATCATTCTGACCCAGGGATCAAACCCACATCTGCTGCTTTGGCAGGGAGATTCTTTACTACTGAGCTGCCAGGGAAGTCTTAGGTCTTATTAAGAATATTCTATATGTTCAGGGCTACACTTTTTGCATGAGTAGCAAATAGTTGAGCTTTTCATACAAGAAAAAAAAGCAAGTGTATTGATAATTTCAAAGAATACCCTTTGCTCATAAACAATTCAAAAGGGTACATATGTGTTTACCTAGTCACCAGAAAATTTATAAACAGATTATGCAACAATAATTTGCCTCTCAACCAAAATTTATCATTTTACCTTTATCTCAGTTCATACATCACCCTCCACCCTGTCTCCAAGTTTCAGGTTTCTAGAGGTTAAAACCTGATTAAAAGAAGGAAAGTGGAGAGGGTGGTCCCAAGATGGCAGAGGAATATATGGGAGACCACTTTCTCCCCCACAAATTCATCACAAGATCATTTAAATGTGGAGCAACTTTCACAGAACAACTTCTGAACACTGGAAGAGGAAAACAGACACCCTGAAAGGTAGCCAATCTCTTGAAAAGGAGGTAGGACAAAATATAAAAGAAGGAAACAAGAGACAAAGGATTTAGGGATGGACACCCATCCTGGGGAGGGAGTCATGAAGGAGAAGAAGTTTTCACACAATAGGAAACCATCTCACAGTCAGGTCAGTGGAGAGTTTTGGGATCTCAGAGAGAAACATAACTGGAAAAAACAAACAAACCCCAGACAGAACATGCCTAACTGCGATTACCAGTGGGGAAATGGCTCAGAGGCTCCCATCTGCCAGCAGCAAGTGGGGTCTGGGCAGGGAGATGTGGGCTGCATCGCTGGTCCTTGGGGTAAGGTCTGGGCTTGGATGCCCTGAGGACAGTCTTAGGGGACTAATGTGACATAACAACCCAAACCATGGAGTGGCCAGAGAGACCAAAGGAAAAAGGACCTTTCCCACAAGAAGACTCTAATGACGCATGGTGACCTCTGGAGCACTCACAGAACAAAGGATTGAGCCCTAGCAAATACCAAAGGAGAGCAAGCTGGCTGCCATTTAGGGCTCTCCCTCCTGGGAAGCAGAGAGACAGGTGTGTGACAGCCATAGGCAGAAGGCAAGGGGCTGATGCAATTTTGGCCTCAGAGACCACAGCTTCAGCCAGACTGTGAGTAAGCTGCCAGTTGCTAACTGTGTCTTCCTGGGCTCCTGATGGTTCACATCAGCCAGGTCTGTAACAGCCTGAAATCAGCTCCCCAGAGGAGACACATGGCACCCCTGGGAAACTGATTGGCCAGGACTGGAGAGGTGCATAAGATGCACAGTGCACTCACCAAGCACCCAGTCACCCGAATGGCTTGGGTCTCGGAAAGGACAAAACGCAGGCCCCACTTGGGACAGTGTGCTCAAGAGAACCCTGGAGCCTGAGCAGTGTGGACCTGGGAAGTACACACCAGCTCGGGCTGTGGCAAACCCAGTGTGTCCCATTCAGTGTGAGCACTCCCCACACGTGCCAGTGGCATTTTCTGCAGTGTCCCTCCTCCTCCAGAGCACAACTGAACAAGTGAGCCTGATTACATGGCCACCTTTACCTCCTCGTGTCAGGGTGGAAATTAGACACTGAAGAGACTTGCAAAAGGAGGAAGCCAAATAAGCAAAGGAGGGGGAACTGCCCCAGAAGTGACAAGTGCAATAGATTAAGATCCTGCAGTTAATGCTGAGACTGTGCATTTGAGGGGGAACTATAAATTTTTTTTTTTTTTGAAACTATACATTTTGAGAATAATTACAAACCAGAAAAAGGGACTATCTGACACTGAACTGACCCCACACTGCCCAAAACAGATCCAGAGAAATTCCTAGATATATTTTTACTATTATCACTTTTTACTTTTCTAAAATTTTAGTTCTTTATTGCTCCTTTAACTTTTCATTTTTATAGCCTACTATTACCTTTCTAAAAAAAAATCCTATTTTTAAAAAAACAAATTCCATATATATGTATTTTAATTTTTGTGATTTTGTTTTGTATTTTTTATATTGTAATTTTGAGAGTCTAACCTCTATTCTAGGTTTTTCATCTTTGCTTTTTGATATTTTTAAGATCAGTTTTTTGCCTTTAAGAATCCAATCAGTATCCATTTTCGCTTAGGGATTTGATTACTGGTGTGAGTGCTCTCCCTTTTGACTCTCCCTAGTCACCTCTACCCCTCTTCTCCCCCTTCTTGTCTCTGTATAACTCTGTGAGTCTCTCTGGATGTTCCTGGCTGTGGAGAGTTGTTTCACCATGAACTTGGGTGTTTTATCTTCTGTGCTGTGTAGATAGATAAGTATTGAGGCTACTATAAGAGGACGACCAAAAACCAGGGCAGGAGGCTCGTCTCCAGAACTTTAGAACATCAGAGAGCTCCTGACCCCAGGGAACATTAATAGGCAAGAGCCCACCCCAAAGTCTCCATGCCTACACTGAAACCAAACTCCATGCAAGAGCCAGCAGTTTCCAGTGCAAGACACACCACACTAATTCTTCAGCAAAACAGGAATGCAACCCTGAACATTAAGACGGGCTGCCCAAACCCATAGCCACCCCCAAACTCACTACTGGACCTTTCATTGCACTCCAGAGAGAAGAGCTCCAGCTCACCCGGCAGAACACAGGCACAAGTTCCCCCAACCAGGAAACCCTGACAAGCCACTGGTCCAACCCCATCCACAAGGAGCAGACTCTACAATTAAGGGGAACCATGGCCTCCCAGCCTGCAGAAAGGGCACCCCAAACACAGCAATCTAAACAAAGTGAAAAGGCAGTGAAATATCCAGCAGGTGAACGAACATGATGAAAACCCACCAAACCAAACAAAAGAAGAGGAGACAGGAAGTCTACTTGAAAAAGAATTCAGAATAATGATAGTAAGTGAAGTGAAGTTTCTCAGTTGTATCCGACTCTTTGTGACCTCATGGACTGTGGCCTGCTAG
Organism: Dama dama; assembly: GCF_033118175.1. Lineage (NCBI taxonomy): Eukaryota > Metazoa > Chordata > Mammalia > Artiodactyla > Cervidae > Dama > Dama dama. Next base: position 5,013,074 of record NC_083687.1, on the reverse strand, counting down.
GCTCCTCAGTCCATGGGATTCTCCAGGCAAGAATACTGGAGTGGTTTGCCATTTCCTTCTCCAGGGGATCTTCCCAACACAGGGATCAAACCCTGATCTCCCACACTGCAGGCAGGCAGACTCTTTAGCAGATGATCCAAAATCTTGAAAACAGAATGGAGTTACAGATAAATAGACACAGACTGAGAAGATGCAAGAAATGTTTAACAAGGAAAGGAGAGTCAATCAATAATGAACAATGCAATAAATGAGGTTAAAAACACTCTGGAGGGAACCAACAGTAGGATACTGAGGCAGAAGAAAGGATAAGTGAGGTGGAAGATAGAATGGTGGAAATAAATGAAGCAGAGCAGAGAAAAAGAGGAAAAAATAAAAAAAATGACAACCTCAGAGAACTTAGGACAATGTTAAATGTCCCAACATTCAAATCATAAGTGTCCCAGAAGAAGAAGACAAAAGAAAGGGCATGAGAAAATATTTGAGGAGATAATAGTCAAAAACTTCCCTATAATGGGGAAGGAAATAGCCACGCACATCCATGAAACCCAGGGAGTCCCAAACAGGATAAACCCAAGGTGGAACACATATTAATCAAACTTACAGAAATTAAACACAAAGAGAAAATATAAAATCACCTAGGCAAAAGCAACAAATAACACACAAGCGGATGCCCATAAGGATGACAGCTGATCTTTCAATAGAATCCCTTCAGACCCGAAGAGAGTGGCAGGACATATTTAAAGTGAAGAAATAGAAAAACCTACAACCACAATAATTACTCTATCCAGCAAAGATCTCATTGAGATATAAAGGAGAAATCAGAAGTTTCACAGACAAGCAAAAGCTGAGAGAATTCTGCACCACCAAATCAGCTCTTCAACAAATGGTAAAGGATCTTCTCTAGACAGGAAACAGAAAAGGTTTATAAAAATTAACCCAAAACAACAAAGTAAATAATAATAGGATCATACTTAACAATAATTACCTTAAGCATAAATGGGCTAAATGTTCCAACCAAAAGATGAAGACTATCTGCATGGTTATAAGAACAAAACCCCTATATAGACTGTCTACATGAGATGAACCTCAAACCTAGAGACACATACAGACTGAAAGTGAGGAGCTATGAAAAGATATTTCATGCAAATGGAGATCAAAAGAAAGCATAAGTAGCAATACTTATATCAGATAGAATAGACTTTGAAATAAAGACTGTGATAAGAGACAAAGAAGGACACTACATAATGATCAAGGGACCAATCCAAGAAGAAGATACAACAATTATAAATATATATGCACCCAACATAGGAGCACCTCAATATATAATGCAAATGCTAACAAGTATGAAAGGGGAAATTAACTGTAACACAATAATTGTGGGGGACTTTAATACCCCACTTACACCTATGGATAGATCAACCAAACAGAAAATGAACAGGGAAACACAAGCTTTAAATGATGCAATGGACCAGTTAGACCTATTGATATCTACAGGGCATTTCACCCCAAAACAATGGGGTTCACTTTTTTCTCAAGTGCACATGGAACATTCTCCAGGATAGACCACATCCTGGGCCACAAATCTAACCTTGATACATTTTTAAAAAATTGAAATCATTTCAAGCATCTTTTCTGATAACAAAGCTGTAAGATTAGATATCAACTACAGAAAAAAAAAAACTATAAAAAAACACAAACATATGGAGGCTAAACAACATGCTTCTGAATAACCAACAGATCATGGAAGAAATCAAAAATGATATCAAAATATGCATAGAAAAAAACAATGAAAACACGACAACCCAAAACCTATGGGATTCAATAAAAGCAGTGATGAGGAAGGTTGATAGCAATATAAGTATACCTCAAAAAACAATAAAAATGTCAAATAAACAACCTAACTTTACACCTAAAGCAACTAGAAAAAGAACAAAAAGCCCCAAAGTTAGTAGAAGAAAAGAAATTACAAAAATCAGAGAAGAAATAAATGAAAAAGAAACAAAGGAGTCTACAGCAAAGATAAACAAAATAGAAAAAGCCAGACTCATCAAGAAAAGAGGGAGAAGAATCAAATCAATAAACTTAGAAATGAAATTGGAAAAATCACAACAAACACCACAGAAATACAAAAGATCCAAGAGACTACTATGAGCAACTATAAAAAACTGATCAGACCAAACTGCGATATGAGCCAGCAATCCTACTGTTTGGCATACACACCAAGGAAACCAAGGTACATGGAAGCAACCTAGTTGTCCATTGGCAGATGAGTGGATAAGGAAGTTGTGGTACATATACACAAAGGGATATTAATCAGCTATTAAAAGGAATGCATTTGAGTCAGTTCTAAGGAGGTGGATGAAACTGGAGCCTATTATACAGTATGAAGTAAGTCAGAAAGAGAAACACAAATACCATATATTAACATGTATATATGGAATTTAGGAAGACAATAACAACAATCCTATATCCGAGGCAGCGAAGGAGACACAGATGTACAGAACAGACTTCTGGACTCTGTGAGAAAGCAGGGGTGGGATGATTTGAGTGAATAGCATGGGGACATGTTTATTACCATATGTAAAATAAAGGACCAGTACAAGTTTGATGCATGAAGCAAGGCACTCAAAGCTGGTGCTCTGGAACAACTTAGAGAGATGGGGCGGGGTTGGAGGGGGGAAGGCAGTTCAGGATGGGGGGACACATGTGCACCCATGCCTGATTAATGTCGATGTATGGCAAAAACCACTGCAATATTGTAAAGCAATCAGACTCCAATTAATATAAATTAATTAAATTTTAAAAAGCATGAAAGTGTTAGTTGCTCAGTCATATCCAACTCTTTGTGACCCCATGGACTGTAGCCCTCTAGGCTCTTCTATCCATGGAATTCTCCAGGAAAGAATACTGGAGTGAGTAGCCATTCCATTTTCCAGGGGATCTTCCTGACCCAGGGATTAAACCTGTCTCTTACATTGCAGGCAGATTCTTTACTGTCTGAGCCACCGGGGAAACCCATACTTGATTAAAAGCAATGTGTAAGTGTGTGTGTGTGTGTGTGTGGGGGTGTGTGTATGTGTTTAAATATTTGGATTAACAAATTCTTTTAAAAGCAAAGTTTTTTTTTATAGCAAAGTCTATTTTTAAAAATAGCAGCAGCAGATCTTCATAAATCATTTAAATAGACATATAAATCACTGAAGATGTTAACTGCAGCAATGGAATGAAAAGACACTTGCTCCTTAGAAGAAAAGCTATGACAAACATAGACAGCATATTAAAAAAGCAGAGACATTACTTTGCAGACAAATATCCATATAGTCAATGCTATGGTTTTTTTCAGTAGTCATGTATGGATGTGAGTGTTGGACCATAAAGAAGGCTGAGTGCCAAAGATTTGAAGTTTTTGAACTGTGGTGTTGGAAAAGACTCTTGAGAGTCCTTTGGAATGCAAGGAGATCAAACCAGTCAATCCTAAAGGAAATCAGTTCTGAATATTCTTTGGAGGGACTGGTAATGAGGCTGAAGCTTCAATAATCTGGCCACCTGATGCGAAGTGCTGACTCACTGGAAAAGACGCTGATGCTGGGAAAGCCTGAAGGCAGGAGAAGAAGGGGATGACAGAGGATGAGATTGTTGGATGGCATCACCGAATCAATGGACATGAGTTTGAGCAGGCTCTGGGAGATGATGAAGGACAGGGAAGCTGGCATGCTGCAGTCCACGGGGTTGCAAAGAGTCGCACATGATGGAGTGAGTGAACAACAAACATACATCTTCAGGAGAATATAACAGGCATTTTGACACAGCCTCTTTTTCTCTAGAGAGATTACAGGTAACACAATTTTTATAGTCAGGGTTATGAATCCTTCGGAGACTATTTCATACACTCCAATGACCCAGTTTCTTAATTCCTTTCTACTTTAATAGAGATTTTTCTTCATTTTAAGTGTGTGATACATTAGGCTTTCTTGTGGCATACTTTCTCCTATATCCCATTCTATACAGTAGGTAAGATGATCATACCTGTCTTAGATGCTAATAGTTTTCTGCCAGACTTTGAGTCAATTTCAGTAAACCAAGCACATGTATATTCATTTGATTATCAAAAGAAAGACCTTAGACTTCCCTCTTCCTCTAGTGGTTGGGAGTTTGCCTGCCAATGCAGGGGACATGGGTTCAATCCTCGGGCTGGGAAGATTTCACATGCCATGGGGCAACTAAGCCCCTGAGCCACAACTACTGAGCCCCTGTGCTGCAACTACTGAAGCCTACACATCTGGAGCCCAAGGTCCACAACAAGAGAAGTCAGCACAATGAGAAGCCTGCCTACCACAAGTAGAGGGAAGCCCCCACTCGCCGCAGCCAGAGAAAGCCTGCAGGCAGCAGTGAAGACCCGGCACAGCCAAAGAAGATAGAAACAAAGACCTCACCACACCCTGATTTCAGACATCATCAAGCATATCTGGAGATGGAAGAGAGAAGGGTTCCCTGCAACCAAATGTTGATGGTTTCTTCTTTTACAATTCAGTACAGAAGTCTGATTCTGAGATGAAAAATTCGATCCGCACGAATTTTTCATGATGCCTTCTCACATGGTAGCCAGTCACTCTAAGAGGACAAGTCTATCTCCTGGCTTCTCTGTGCTTCTTTTTGAGGGCATCAAGGGGGGAAGATGTCCAGCTTTTTCTGGTGGTTTGGGCCAGTGGGTTCCAAGGGAAGTCCCTGGGGTTGGGTCCGGGAATGAGATGGGCTGGCAGGATGTGAGGATGGAAGGCATGCAGTTGAGGGAGTTGAGGTGGTGAGAGAGCCTTTTGGAAAGCTTTAGGGATGTGGAGGGTCAGACATGAAGCTGAATCTGGCCTCTGTATCCTGATATTGAATTAAATCTCAGAGACAGAGTTTTGGATGAAGTGTGAAAGAAGAGCTTTATTCTTTGTCAGGTAAATGTGGGCACAGCAGTCTAATACCCTCAAAACTGTGTGTCCCAACCTGGAAGAGTTTTCTAATAATTGTTCAAAGAGGGCATGATCAGCTTCTGGATATTCTTCTGATTAGTTGGTGGTGAGGTAAGTGGGAATCAGCATCATTAATCTGGTTCTGAGGCAGGGTGGTACCCCCAGGAAAAAGCATTGGAGATTCATTGCTGTGGACTGAAACTCTAAGACAAGAAGAGCAGGACATTAAGGCGAGGAGGCTGGGCCCTGCCCGGACCATGTATTTCTCATTCTCGAAGTCAAGAGACTCCCCTGACCACACATGTGTAGATAGACTTCTTGGAGGCCAAAGGGAAGCAATGTCAAGGGATGCTCTACACAGTAAAATCCATATTGGCTAAGGGATGTGTGTCGACACATGGGAGGGTCCTGAGCTATATCAAATAGGAACTGTGAACCAGGCAAATCAAGATGATTGGCCAAAGGAAAACCAGAAGAAATTGTTGTGGAATCTGGAGTCACAAAACACAGCCTGGAGGACACTCGAGACAGTGGCGAGCAGTTTATTATGCCAGGGTGCCAGAGGGGAGTCAGTTCCCAGCAAGGACCCTGATGTTTCTGAGAGGCCCAGTATTACATCCTCCACTGCATGACTGGTTACATGTTAGCAACCTGTTTGTTGTATATGACTGAGTTTACTACAAGGAGGTTCTAGGAGAACAAACAATTAAGGTTAAAGGCGGGGGGTGAGGGGGGGCCAATGCTTATACATCAAGGGGGGATGTCTCCATGGTTAATCTAACAGGGGCAGCCCGACCTCAACTACAATCTCCATTTGCCATCTCTAGGGAGGGAAGTCTCCAGGAAACCAGGTTTTCATTAGCAATGGTTTCCTCACTCTTGGGCGGGGTTCAGGCCCAGTTTACACTCTGTCTTTAAGACGAATGACAGGCTTCAAGATGGAGTCTCTCCTGCTTTCCTCACCCAGGCCCCAACAAAATACCCCACAAAAGTGATTCAAACGGCTATGAGAGCACAACTCAGGGACTATCTCTCTGAGCCTGCCCATGTGTCTATCCATACATACTCTTTTCCTGTTAATAAACACTTATTTACAACACTCACTTGCTGCACGACCTTCGGTCTTTGCGGAAACTCTTTTCTGCAAAGATGAAGGGCCAAGGCCCTTGTCACTGACCACTGGTCTAGTGGCTAGAATCTGGTGCTTTCACTGCAGTGACCCAGCCCAATATCTGGCTGGAACCCAAGGCCTGCTCCAAGCGGCTGCAGGCTGATGGCCACCCAGGATTGGTTCTGATCGGTTTGGGGTCTACATGCTTGTGGGCAGCATCTGCAAAAGAGTTCAAAGATACTGTTGTGTATATCCTTTGAGGGGGAACCCGGACCCTGCCCCAAGGCTGATCTATTGTTTCTCTTGACTGCATTGTTTACCTTGTCTTGCATTTCATCCCTTCCCTAATTAGTAACTGCTTGGACCTGCTCCTTGGAACTCAGGGATGCTCATGGAGGATAAATGAAGCCTACTTTCTGTCATAAAGAAATGGTGGACACAGAAAGGCTTCTGTTCCCAGGAGCCCCACAGGACCCTGCTCAGTATCAGAACCTCAGAGAAGGAACAAGATGACTTTAGGAAACAAGTGCTGTCCACTGGAAGAGCAGGGATGGGGCCAGTGATGGGGCGAGTTTTGAAGATGACTGGATGTCCATTAGGAAAGTAAGTCAGCCTCTGGCCTTCTTTTCAGGAGACTGACACAACACTGCTACACTTTGAATTAACTTCTTTTTGTCACTCATCCTATTACTGAGTCCAAGCTTGGCCTGCTTGCCACACAACAAATCTGAGACAAAGTGTTGAGGCAAGGAAGATGACTTTATTTGGAATGCACGCTGACTGAGAAGATGGCAGGCTAGTGCCTCAAAATAACCATCTTCCCGGGGCATGGATGCCAGGTTCTTTTATGGATCAGAGACGGAGGGAGGTGAGGAAACAAAGAGACCATTTAATTCTTGCAAATGTCTCCTAGACTGGCAAACCTCAGGCAGTGGGATGTGTTAGTTTCACTTCCTTATAGACCTTCACAGGTGAGCAGGGTCAGACTATTCCCCCTCTGAGCCAAACAAAGGTAGCCTAGCCCAAGGGTCAGGCAGAGGGGGCTGGGCAAGGCTTCCTGAGGCAGGCCATTATGTATGCCTATAGTAACAAAAGTGGCAAAACAAGAAAGTCACAGAAACAGATCCAGTACAAGCTCAAAATTAATTCTTCCCAGTTACAATACCTTAACTGACTTTTGCTTGTGCAATGAGAATAATTATTTGTGTCCTGTTGTAGACGTTGCTGGTGATAGTGTTGCCACCAAAATCTTGTCTTTCTCTGCCCATCTGGAGCTGAATAAGCAAATACAGAGACAGTTTGGAGGAAATAGAAATTTAGCGTTAGTCCTCAAGTTGGCAGAGAGGAGAGGACAGTAAGCTCATGCCTCATGAACCATGTCTCCCTTCCAAAGGGAATCCAGGGGCTCATTTAGTTGGGGCTCGCAGTCAGGACTTGGAGATAAAGAACAAAGGTGTAGGGATCCTGTATTCTTCTTGCATTGTTTAGAAACAGTCAATTGGCTGATGTCAGGTAGCCTGTTAACTTGGGTCTGGCCTGGTAGTTGAGCCCATTGTCTTTTGTGGATTGCTCTGTGACTTTCTTTCTGTAATACAAAAAGAGGGAAGACAAACTATAAGGGGTGGTTTGCATAGAAAACACCATAAAGTTAAGCATCAGGATGTGACTAGCATAAAATTAAAAGATAATAGATGCAGAGTGTCACATGCAGAGTTAGAGGGCAATAGGTGCAGGACGTGGTTTACAAAACAGGTTAGTCTTCTGAAAAGAAGAAACTTAGTTATCAATGCAGACTGCAGATCAGGAACGGTTACAGTAGAGAAGGACTCAAAAAGCAAAGAAGAAAAAGAAAAACTTTTTCTTAACTCAAGGCAACAATAAAAGAGGTTTTGTCTACTTACCACTGTGCCCCAGGGCAACCCCAGAAAGTGTCCTCTCTCTTTCCTGGGATGGCACATGAGGGCCATTTCTGTCACTTTCCCCAAATATTTTCTCTTGGCTCAGGATTTCCAGGAGGATCTGGATATTTTTTAAAGCATATTTAAAATTTCTTTAATTTTTGATTTTTTTCTTAACCACAAACTTCATTGTCTTATCTGATGTCTAGTCCAGTGCCTTAGGCAGTGTATCGACCTTTACCTCTGATAAAAACTCCCGAATAAACTGTCATTGAAGTTCTTTTTTTTCTTTTAGAATCAACACTTTAGTCAGTCCTGAAGAGAGCATGACTATAAGCTCCATTTCCATTTGGTTCTAGAAGTCTGCACTTGAGAAGTCCTATAATTTTTTTTTCTGGTTCCTTGAAACTCATCTCAAATGAAATAGGCACACAGTCTGCTTTTATTAAATGATAATATTTATCTTATTATTATTAGCAGTCATTAATATTTCTTTAAAAATAACATCTGCTTTTTCCTAGAAGACTATTTCATTATAAATGCTTTCTTTATGAACAGTTTACATTTGGAGGATAATTATTAAACTTTTGTAGCAAACATATATATATATATATATATACACATAGATACTTGAATGAACCCAATTAGTGAATAATGCTGCATATTTGAATTTATTAAAGTTGAGTCTTTTAATCCAAATGAGAAAAAAGTGACTAATTTTAGAATTGTATATGAATTCTACTGTTGAAGAACACACAGTCAAGAAAAACTTCCCCTACCCCTGGTAAATTTGAATATATAAATGTAACCAAGCAGGACTTCATGGAGCCTTCCTGGGTTCAAGTCTTCCCCCATATCATCTGCTTTAGCTCCTCTCCACAGTACTCAGATAATAGTATTTGATGCACGTTTCCTGAGTTGTTTTGCAGATGTGAAAACCCCCACCACATGGAAGATGTTAACTACTTGATGATTTTGAGCATATAACCCCAAGCCTCCTGGAGCCTAAGGACTGATAAAGTTAACCCCTGTGACATCACCCTGTTACCTCATCATCAGCCAATCAGAGAATTCTGTACAAGCTGACCTGCAAACCACCCTCTCCACAACCTGACTTTTAAACATGCTTTGCCATAACTCTTCAAGGAGTTCAGAGTTTTTTAGGACATGAGCCACCCATCTCCTTGCAGGACCTTACAATAACTCTTTCTTTCCTCCAAACTCATTTGAGTTTGACCTCACTGTGCCTAAGGTACATGAACTTGTGCTAATATAAATACATATGCACATGCGTATATGTCCAAATTTTTTGAGTTTATATTTTAGGCTTTCATTTTGTTATTTCTATACATGCATATATGTATACTTATATAGCAACTCACTTCAATAATTTTGTAATGTGTCTCATAGTAAAATACCTCTCTTTATTTTAAATAAATTATCTTGGCCTTTTAAAAAAGCGTGCAAGGGAAATAATGACTGTTTGAAATCACATCTAAAAGCTTTATGATTCACACACAAAGGAGCAAGTATTTACTCAGAAAGCAGATCCAAAGAAAAGAGGATTTATATGAGACCAACTAAGCAAGCAGAGGGTGAGTTCCAAATTCAGGGAATTATAAAAAATGGTTATTAAAATATGTCAGTTCATCATTTGCAGACCATGCTTTTGAAATAGCCAGTGGTCCTCCTGCAGCTGACTTCAGATAGTGGTTCATTTTCTTTAAGCTAATAGGATTGGATACATACAGACAGAGGTATTTTGGGTTAACATTTAAACCCTTGATGCTGGCATGCACCAGCATATTATATAACTATGCTTCTGCTCTTCTGCTTATGGTTTGAGTATTTGTTTTGTTACATTTGAATTATGAACATATTTTCAGTCCATGACTATTTAAAGTGGATATAGTTGAGTTCTAGTTGGACATAAGCATCTTATTGTTTGTTGAGCCTGTGTGCTGTGACCCATAAGAACATGTATTAGCATACATTAATATGCTTAAGAGATTTTGTTTTATGCTAAAAGAACATTTAAAATTGCAGGAGCACCTGGGGATGGGTGGGGAAATAGGACCAACACTGGGAGCAGGAGGGATATAGTGTTTTTGGACTTTTGAGCCTAATAGAGCTGATGGAGCTGCTTTCTGGAGAAGTACGAAGGGAGCTAGGATACTCTGAGGGTGGGCCAGGGCTTCTTTTAGCCTCAGGCAGCCATCAGTGTGGCTCTGCTTCCCGGGAGACTGGCTACTTTGGGGACACAGGGAGTTGGCACTTTGACCTGCGCACAGTCATTTCCCAGGGCACATGAAACAAAGACTGGAGGTTTCCATGAAGAAAGGAAAGCCCTAGAAAGAATGGTCCATAGCAGACAACATAGCAGGGTTAGGCTTTTCTTTGCAGGGGTTCCCAGAAGATCAGGGGACCCTCCTGGAGACTGAGATCCTTTCTCCATGAGCCAGTATAGACAGTGACCTAGTAAGTTTCCCATGTCTACTGTTCATGCAATTTCTTTCTTCACAGGCTGGTGAGATCTGGGGTCATCCACATCATCTTTATCTATGGAGCTTCAAAATCACCATAATTACCTTCTTTAAAAGAAAGGCATATCTAGTTATAAACAAACACATTTAAAATAACAACCAACTGAAATTCACAAACACAATTTTGTTTGTGCAGTCTGGGTTCATTATAAAACTTCTGAATTGTCTTTGTTCATATTAATGAGTTTCATAATTAGATGAGGAATGAGGGAGAATGTGCAGTTTAGAAGCAATTAGTCAACATGATTAAAACACAATCTGTTTTTACATTTATCTAGAGAAATTGAATTTTTGTCTTTGTTTCTATATTTATTGAGAAAGATTACATTTTCAGATTCAGAATTTAAGATCACATATCAAATTATCAGATAACTTATTTTAATAATAAAATTAGGATTACCATTCCATTTTTATTTACTCAGTGTTGAACTGAAGCATGTTTTATTTTGGTGCATGATGCTGAGGGTTGGAGATGGGTTAGCTGAATGATGGCTGGGTTTCAGCATGTCCTATGCTATATTATTTTACTTTAGAATTTCAAAAAATCTCAGACTGGGGAACACTATGAATGGTCTATGATGTGTCATGATTCAATGCTAATATACTTAAATTAGAGGTCATTCTTTTGTCCTATTTTGTAGTAACTTGAGGTTTTATAGCTGTGAAGAATTTCCATTCTTGTTCAAAAACGTATTTTGAAGAGCTATTGATTTCATTTGCATCTTTTCATTACTAAAGCAACAGCATGTTTTCCACTTAGTGACTGAAAGATAACGAACAAGCCATTTATTTTCTTTAGCTTCAGGCTTGTCGTCTGTAAAGTCTAGATGAAAGCCCTCATGTTGGTTATTTAGACTGAGGTGGTGGCCCCGAGCCTCTGCTCCTGGGCATTTTCCTTCCTTCTTGTGACACAGTTCTTATGAACAGCTAAGTCTTGGCTTCAAATTCTGACCTACAGTCTCTTTTCTACCCAGTGTTCAGACTTATAATTACATTGTCTTCATATCTTAAAATTCTTTAAAAAAAATTATTTTATTGATGTATAGTTGATTTACAATGTTGTGTTCATTTCTACTATACAGAAAACTGATTCAGCTACACACACACACACACACACACACACACACATATGTATATACTTTCTTTTTTATGTTCTCTTCCATTATGGCTTATCAAAAGATACTGAACATGGTTCCCTGTGCTATACAGTAGAGACTTGTTTATCCTTCCTATGTATAATGTTTGCATCTGCTAATCCCAGACTCCCAGTCCATCCCTCCTCCACCACCTGCTCTTCGGCAACCACAAGTCTGTTCTTTGTGTCTGTGAATCTGTTTCTGTTTCATAGATACATTCATCTGTGTCACATTTTAGAGTCCACATATTAGTGATATCATATATTTTTCATTTTATGACATACTTCACTTAGTATGATAATCTTTAGATTCATCCGTGTTGCTGCAAATTTCGTTGTTTCATGTTTATGGCTGAATAGTAACTCTGAGGAGAGAGTTGAAAGACAGGAAAGCCTGGTGTGCTGCAGTCCATGGGGTTACAAAGAGTCAGACGTGACTTAGCAACTGAACAAAAACAAGAATATTCCATTATATATATGTACCACATCTTCCTTATTCATTCATCAGATGATGGACATTTAGATAGCTTCCATGTTTTGGCTGCTGTAAATAGTGCTGTTACGAATATAAGGATGCGTGTATCTTTTTGAATTAGAGTTTTGTCTGTATATGCTGGATTTCTGGCTTGTTGGGTAATTTTATTTTTTGTTTTTTGAGGAACCTCCATAATGTTTTGAATAGTGGCTGCACCAATTTACATTCCCACTAACAGTGTAGATGGTTTCCCTTCTCTCCTCTCCAGCATTTATTATTTATGGACTTTTAATGGTGGCCATTCTAAATGGTGTGAGGTGAAGCTCATTGGAGTTTTAATTTGCATTTCTCTAATAGCAATGTTGAGCATTTTTTATACACTTTTTGGTCATCTGTATGTCTTCTTTGGAGAAATGTTTATTCAGGTCTTCTGCTCAGTTTTCTATTGGGTTATTTTTTGTTGTTGTTGTTGTTATTGAGCTGCATGAATTGTTTGAATATTTTGGAGATTAATCCCTTGTTGGTCACATAATTTGCAAATATTTCCTCCTAATCTGTGGGCTGTCTTTTCATTTTTGTTTTTCATTTAGGATTATTTTCTTAAAAATTACATCATTACCCTTATCAACAAAAGAAGACTTCAACAACATAAATTATGTTGTTGTTTAGTCTCTAAGTTGTGTTACTCTGTTGCGATCCCATGGACTGTAACCACCAGGCTCCTCTGTCCATGGGACTTCCCAGGCGAGACTACTGGAGTAGGTTGCCATTACTTCTCCAGAGCATCTTCCCAACCCAGGAATCAAACCTGCGTCTCCTGCATTGGCAGGTGGATACTCTACCACTGAACCACCGGAGAAGCCCATTAAATTATAGCATGTCCTTATTTCTTTCCAACCTTTTATGTCTTTTTATGATAAGAGCAGTTTTCCCATCCTCACGGCCCTCCTGTGTATGCTCTTGTCATTCCAGGAAGGAGGATTTCTGTTGCTGTTCTTGCTCTGGCATCTCTGCCTTTGGGTGCACTCTTTCCCTTATCAGGGATGCTTCTTCTTGACCTAGACTTCAGGGACCTGTCAGGAATTTCTTTGCCTTTGGAACTTCCAATCCAAGTTATATGAAAATGCCACAATATTATGTCTCTAGTACTCCTTTATCTGTTATTTTTAAACATACAACAAACTAATTGATGTTGACTTTTTATATTATGGTAAAACATACATAAAAAATTTACCATTTACCATTTTGAGTGTACAATTCAGTGACCTTAAGCACATTCATATTGTTAGGAAACTATCAACACCATTCATCTCCAGAAAATTTTCATCATCCCCAGCTGAAACTCTGTACCCTATTCTTTCTTCCTTCAGCCCCTGGTGACCATTCTACTTTCTATCTCTGTGAATTTGGCTATGTTAGGTACCTCATATAAGTGGAATCATGCAATAATTATACTTTTGTGACTGGTTTTCTTTCTTTTAGCATCAGGTCCTGGAGGCTCATCCATGTTGCAGGATGTATCAGAATTTAATTTCTTTTTAAGACTGCATAATATTCCATTTTGGCATAGACAACAATTTGTTTATCCATTCATCTGTTGAAGGACTTTTGGTTTGTTCACACATTTTGGTTATTGTGAACAACACAGCTATAAACATTTGTCTTCAAGTAACTTTTCAAGTCTCTTCTTTCAATTCTTTTGTGTGTCTCCCCAGAAGTGGAATTGTGGATATTTCTATGATTAATCTGTTGAGGGCCTGTCATTCTATCTTTCACTGTGGTTACCCTGCTTTATATTCCCACCAGCAATACACATGAGTTTCAGGCTCTTCATGTCCTTGCAAACACTTGTTCTCTGATTTTGGGGTATTAGCCCTCTTAATGGGTATGAAGTGGTACCACATTATGGTTTTGATTTGCGTTTCTCTAATGATCATGACAGTGAGTATCTTTTATAATGCTTATTGGGCATTTTTATATCATTTTTGGAGAAATGTCTATTCAAGTCTATTGCATATTTTTGAATTGGATTTTGTAATTGTTGTTAGGGTGGACCTTTTAAAAAGCATATACTCAAAAAGATTTTGAAGACTGAAGTCATCAAAGGAAGCATGACCCAATACACAGTGTGAGTGCACTGGGAACTGCTGAGGAACATGGGGCTTTCTGGTGGCCTCATATGATTTTATTATTGATTATGTTATCTATACATTTTTGCATCAATCTGATTGTGTATACCAGTGCTTCCTTTTGGTGTTAGCATGTTTGTCTATAAGAATTTTTCTTTCCAACTTGGTGTCTTAATCAGATCTTTATGGGGAAACCAGAAAATCCAGTATTTAGTGTAGTGCATAAGCTCTGGTGAAGACCTGAGAGACTCACCTGTGGGAGAAGAGAAGAAACTTCACTGAATGGAGTTCCTAGTGGCAAATGTATTGCTCCCTGCTCTTGCTTACTGATGGAACTCCGTAAGATTTCTTGGTGGTCTTTTTCTGTAGAAGCGAGGTTTTACAGTGTAAACAGCTCAAGTGTAGCAGCCATATCTGATTGTTTACTGACCCTCTATTTACTTATGTACTTACTTGAGTGTCTAATGAATATATTTTAGTTGTTTTGTGGTGGGTTCATTCAGGTTGTATCATAGGACAGTTTTCATGGTTATTTTAATCAATTTTTTTGTGGATTAACTCATTCTCAAATTATAGTCATTAACAAGATGAGACAAATTTATTTTGATGCTTAAAAAAATTCAACTGTATTAATAGGTTTTGCTGTGTTACAAATAATTCCAAAAGTTGATTAAAAAATATCACTAGCTCAACCGTTCATAATTCTGTAGGTTAACTGTGTAGTTCTTTGGATGGTCTGGCCTGAGTTTACTCCTATGGCTCTGGTCAACTGGGGTCTGGCTGGTTCCAAATGGTGTTCCTCACAAGGGTGGCAGTTGGCTGGGTGGCCAAAGTGACTGAGTCACAGACTTTTATGCTCTTGTTGGCCAGCCTAGACTCTTCACAGAGTTCTAAAAGCAGCACGAAAGGGCACACTCCTATATGCAGGTTTTCTTCATGGTTTTGCTTGTCCAATGTTCACTAAAGATTTTTGGCCAAAGAAGGCACAAGACTAAACCCGGATTCAGAAGCAAGAGAAATAGATTCTGTCTCTATATGGAAGAAGTTGCAAATCACTGTGATTATTTTTTGTTTGTTTTAAATCTACCACAGCATTAGTATCAATTTATGTACTTGATTTTTTGAATGTAGTGTAAATCCTGTAAGAAAACAGTATTTCCAGAGTATATCATTAACCTATCCTATATAGATTGAGGTAATAAATATAGGATTCTGAAATGGTGTGAGGCTTGGATATTTCTTGGTTTGAATTTATAATTTAAATTGTTTTTTCAGCAGGTGTTTTTAAGAAATCAATTGTTTGTTTTTTAAAATCAGTTTCCAAGGTAAGAAAATCACTAAAACACCAAAAAATCACTGTGCATTAATCTTATAAGACAACTAGATGCCAAACATTTTAACATCAAGTCACTCACCAAAGTAGCTGTATTCTTTTAAATTTTAACTTCTGTCGAAGAGCAAAAAAGGACAAAAATGAGTTAAAAAAAAGCAAACATAGAATAAAATTGTAGTCATAAATCTATTGAAGTTACCTAAGTTATTTGGAAGCTAATTATGAGTGTGTGCAAAGCAAATGATGTGAGAACTGAATTAATGAAGACTAGCTACCTCCCATAAGCTAATGAGGCATGTTTTATACCAAGCCACAAACTGGAAAATTAAACTCTCATGGGGAGAAAAATGGAGCTGCTCACATTAAGAATAATGCGCAAGGCCAAAGAAGTTCCCAAAGGCATTCTCTGGAATTACTAGCCTTTACTTACTTTTCTATGATACTAGAGTCCCTGAAATTCCCTCCTCTTTTTTTTTTTTTTCAATCCCCCCTGCCCACCAAAGAATTCATAGATATGATAGTTTGCTTTAGCCCCACAGAGTCAAGACAGGGTAAACATGTTCATGTTCAAATGTATTTACATTTCTCAGGTGTTGGCACTTAAATGCAGTGTAGTATAGTTTCTTTCTTTTGTTGCTTCTTGGCATCACCACTTAAGTGTAGTTGATTTTTAACTGGATTCTTTTTATGCATCTTTCCTTCATTAAACCCATATATATTTGAATGTATATAAAACATTATTACTATGTATATATATGTGTGTGTGTATATATCTATGTGTGTGTGTGTGTGTGTGTGTGTATATATATATATATGTATGTATTCCAGTCCCCTATAATGAAAAGGACATTTTTTTTTTCGGTGTTAGTTCTAAAAGGTCTTGTATGTCTTCATAGAACCATTAAGCTTCAGCTTCTTCAGCGTTACTCATTGGGGCATAGGCTTGGATTACCATGATATTGAATGGTTTGTCTTGGAAACGAACAGAGATCATTCTGTCATTTTTGAGACTGCATCCAAGTACTGCATTTTGGACTCCTTTGTTGACCAAGATGGCTACTCCATTTCTTCTAAGGGATTCCTGCCCACAGTAGTAGATATAATGGTCAGTTAAATCCACCCATTCCAGTCCATTTTAGTTAGCTGATTCCTAGAATGTCCACATTCACTCTTGCCATCTCTTGTTTGACCACTTCCAATTTGCCTTGATTCATGGACCTAACATTCCAGGTTCCTATGCAAGATTGCTCTTTACAGCATCAGACCTTGCTTTTATCACCAGTCACATCCACAACTGGGTATTGTTTTTGCTTTGACTCCATCCCTTCATTATTTCTGGTTATTTCCTCACTGATCTCCAGTAGCATTTTGGGCACCTACCGACCTGGGGAGTTCCTCTTTCAGTATCCTATCATTTTGCCTTTTCATACTGTTCATGGGGTTCTCAAGGCAAGAATACTAAAGTGGTTTGCCATTCCTTTCTCCAGTGGACCACATTCTGTCAGTCCTCTCCACCATGATGGGTCAATCTTGGGCGGCCCCACACAGCATGGCTTAGTTTCATTGAGTTAGACAAGACTGTGGTCCACATGATCAGATTGGCTAGTTTTCTGTGATTATGGTTTTGGTGTGTCTGCCCTCTTGCAACACCTACTGTCCCACTTGGGTTTCTCTTACCTTGGATGTGGGGCTCTTCACGGCTGCTCCAGCAAAGTGCAGCCACTGCTCCTTACTTTGGACGAGGGGCAAATTTGGCCTTGGAGTATGGAATGAAGCAGGGCAAAGGCTAATAGAGTTTTGCCAAGAGGACGCACTGGTCATAGCAAACACCCTCTTCCAACAACACAAGAGAAGACTCTATACATGGACATCACCAGATGGTCAACACTGAAATCAGATTGGTTATATTCTTTGCAGCCAAAGATGGAGAGGCTCTATACAGTCAGCAAAAACAAGACCAGGAGATGACTGTGGCTCAGATCATGAACTCCTTATTGCCAAATTCAGACTTAAACTGAAGAAAGTAGGGAAAACCACTAGACCATTAAGGTATGACCTAAATCAAATCCCTTATGACTATACAGTGGAGGAGAGAAATAGATTTAAGAGACTAGATCTGATAGAGAGCCTGATGAATTATGGATGGAGGTTCGTGACATTGCACAGGAGACAGGGATCAAGACCATTCCCATGGAATATAAATGCAAAAAGGCAAAATGGTTGTCTGAGGAGGCCTTACAAATAGCTGTGAAAAGAAGAGAAGCGAAAATATGAAAAGCAAAGGAGAAAAGGAAAGCTGTTCCTATTTGAATGCAGAGTTCCAAAGAATAGCCAGGAGAGATAAGAAAGCCTTCCTCAGCGATCAATGCAAAGAAACAGAGGAAAACAACAGAATGGGAAAGACTAGAGATCTCTTCAAGAAAATTAGAGATACCAAGGGAACATTTCACACAAAGATGGGTTCAATAAAGGACAGAAATTGTATGGACCTAACAGAAGCAGAAGATATGTAGAAGAGGTGGCAAGAATACACAGAAAAACTGTACAAAAAAGATCTTCATGACTCAGATAATCACAATGGTGTGATCACTCACCTAGAGCCAGACATCCTGGAATGTGAAGACAAGTGGGCCTTGGAAAGCGTCACTATGAACAAAGCTAGTGAAGGGAATGGAATTCCAGTTGAGCTATTTTAAATCCTGAAAGATGATGCTGTGAAAGTGCTGCACTCAATATGCCAGCAAATTTGGAAAATTCAGCAGTGGCCACAGGACCAGAAAAGGTCCGTTTTCATTCCAATCCCAAAGAAAGGCAATCCCAAAGAATGCTCAAACTACTGCACAATTGCACTCATCTCACACACTAGTAAAATAATGCTCAAAATTCTCCAAGCCAGGCTTCAGCAGTACGTGAACCGTGAACTTCCAGATGTTCAAGCTGGTTTTAGAAAAGGCAGAGGAACCAGAGATCAAATTGCCAACATCCGCTGGATCATTGAAAAAGCAAGAGGGTTCCAGAAAAACATCCATTTCTGCTTTATCAACTACGCCAAAGCCTTTGACTGTGTGGATCACAATAAACTGTAGAAAATTCTGAAAGGGATGGGAATAACAGACCACCTGACCTGCCTCCTGGGAAATCTGTATGCAGGTCAGGAAGCAACAGTTAGAACTGGACATGGAAAAACAGACTGGTTCCAAATAGGAAAAGGAGTATGTCAAGTCTGAATATTGTCACCCTTCTTATTTAACTTCTATGTAGAGTACATCATGAGAAACTCTGGGCTGGAAGAAGCACAAGCTGGAATCAAGATTGCCGGGAGAAATATCAATAACCTCAGATATGCAGATGACACCACCCTTATGGCAGAAAGTGAAGAGGAACTAAAAAGCCTCTTGATGAAAGTGAAATAGGAGAGTGAAAAAGTTGGCTTAAAGCTTAACATTCAGAAAACTAAGATCATAGCATCTGGTCCCATCACTTCATGGAATATAGATGGGGAGACAGTGGAAACACTGTCAGATTTTATTTTTTTGGGCTCCAAAGTCACTGCAGATGATGATACAGCCATGAAATTAAAAGATGCTTACTCCCTGGAGGGAAAGTTATGACCAGCCTAGAAGCATATTAAAAAGCAGAGACATTACTTTGCCAACAAAGGTCCGTCTGGTCAAGGCTATGGTTTTTCCACTGGTCATGTATGGATATGAGAGTTGGACTCTGAGGAAAGCCGAGCACCGAAAAATTGATGCTTTTGAACTGTGATGTTGGAAAAGACTCTTGAGAGTCCCTTGGACTGCAAGGAGATCCAACCAGTCCATCCTAAAGGAGATCAGTCCTGGGTGTTCATTGGAAGGACTGATGGTGAAGCTGAAACTCCAATACTTTGGCCACCTCATGCGAAGGGTTGACTCATTGGAAAAGACCCTGATGCTGGGAGGGATTGGGGGCAGGAGAAGGGGATGACAGAGGATGAGATGGTTGGACGGCATCATCGACTCGATGGACATGGGTTTGAGTAAATTCCGGGAGTTGGTGATGGACAGGGAGGTCTGGCTTGCTGCGATTCATGGGGTCACAAAGAGTTGGACACGACTGAGCGACTGAACTGAACTGATGTATATGTATATATATATCTATGTGTGTGTGTGTATATATATATGGCTTCCCTGTTAGTTTAGATGATAAAGAATCTGCTTGTAATGCAGGAGATCTGAGTTTGATTTCCCAAGTCTAAATGATCCTCTGGAGAAGGGAATGGCCACCCACACCGATATTCTTGCCTGGAGAATCCCATGGACAAACCATGGGGTCGTAAAGAGCTGGACATGACTGAGTGAAGAACACTGTCACTCTGTATCTATCTACTCTTCACAAGTATTATTACCCATCTGTATACAAGGAATATACAGTTATTTAGATGAATGCTTCATATTAAAGAATGTATTTGTAAAATGTAACAAGATCAGTAGATAACATTTTCAACTCCAAAAAGTAAAGATTATGTTTTAGACTTAAAATTCTAGTGAAATCCTACTTTGTGGCTAACAAATGCTGTTCATTTATGTAAGAATACTTACAGAATGCCTTAAATTAAGCCTATTAAAGATAGATTTTACTTTTAATTTTTAGGATGATAACACTGCTGATGTCTGTTGTACAGTTATTAATTCTTCAGTTCCCTAAGATGTCAAATAAAAAAATTTTCATCATGGAATTAAAATATTGAATTAGAGTTTGTTGTAACACCTTCTGTATGATACACTATTACAGCACGTTCTAATTAAATATTTTAACTCTATGATGAAAACATATATTTTATACACACACATACATTTTGGATTTTTTTTTAATTCCATGTTTCAAGATCCCCATTTTTACAGTCTTGCAGGTACTACATTCAATATATTCCCTTCCATGGTACATCCCAAAACATCTGAAGCCACTATAGTACACAAATGTCTTCCCAGGTGGTGCTAGTGGTAAAGAACCCACCTGCCAATGCAGGAGATGAAAGAGATGCAGGTTTGATCCCTGAATTGGGAAGATACTCTGGAATAGGAAATGGCAACCCACTGCAGTATTCTTGCTTGGAAAATTCCATGGACAGAGGAGCCTGGTGGGCTACAGTCCATGGGGTCATCACAAAGAATCAGACATGACTGAATGACTGAACATAGAGTACAAAAAATAAACATTATTTTAAAATTAAAATATTATTTTAAATTTAAGTATTTCAATTTAATGGTAATTATTAAAAATTAAAATTTTAATTTTAATTAACAATTAACAATTATATTAATTAATTTTAATAAATAATTAAATTTAACAAACAATATTTAATTAATAAATTAATTAATAAAAATTTTAAAATTAAAAATTGAAATTATTATAAAATATAAAATTAATATAAATAAATCAATAAATCAATATTTAATAATTAATTTAATTAATGATAATATTTAATTGATAATAAATGATATTTTAAAATTAAAAGATTATTTTAAATTTAATCATTTTAATTTAAATTTAATTATTTAAAATTAGGTATATTCTTGATGTATCCATGGACAGAGAAATACATCACACCCACAGACTCCTCTGTCATCTTGTATCTCCTAATGACATCTTTTTTAAAGATTAAAATTAATTTCAAAATTGTGCATGTCTATGTACATTCTTAATAAAATTACTTTTAATTTTAAAATAATATTTTAATTATATTAAATATTTTAATTATATTATTTTATTTATTAAATAAATTATTTATAATTTATTATAAATAAATTATTATAAATATTTATAAATTATTATAAATAAATAAATAATAAATTATTAAATAAATAAATAAATATTAAATATTTTAATTATATAATTACACTGGGGAAAGTGTAAGTGCCTGAATGGGCCAAGCAACAGAGAAGGATCAGGCAAAGAGGCCCTCTGATTGCCAGCTGCCAGAGGCTAGAGAAAGGCTCTAATAAGACCATAGCTCTTGTGGCTGAGACAGCTGGTGTACCTGCACTTGAGCTGCCAGGGTTTCCACAATCCAGGCAACTGTGCCACCTCCATGCTCCATTCTCACTGGGGCAGAGCTGCCAGAAGCTAGAAAAAGCTCTAACAGTGCCAAACGTCCTGTGACAATTGCTGCCGGTACCATATCTGGCATTGCCAGGAACCGCATGATCCAAGTTCCTGTGCCCACCACCCCCCACATGATCCCCACTGGGACGGAACAGACAGAGGCTAGAAAAAACCCTAAGAGAACTGTATTCCCTACTGTCCAAGCCTCTGGCTCCCCCGAGTACCTGGTACTGCCACGGCCCCTGTGATCCCCTGCACCACCTCCACATCTGGTCCTCCCTGGGCAGACACAAGTCCTCCAGGGCAACCTCAGGAGCAAACCCCTATGGATGACTCACACACAAAGGTGGAGAGAAAACCACAGTTGAAACCCAAGGGCAGTGTGACTAAGGAAGAGAACACAAAATTTTCCCACCAGTCGTACAAGCTGCATCTTAAATCTACAAGATCAACTAGGCAGACTTTGTGTCTATGGAATACATAAAAGCACAATGAGAGATCCTGAAAAAGAAAATGCACTCACACTGGCAGATGTGGACATTAGAGGCAAGAACACGCAGGAGCAGGACCAGATTACAGTCTAGCTGCCCCCGCAACAGGTCCAGAGACCAGCCTGGTATTGGAGGGTATCCTGGGGAGGCAGGGTGGACTGTGACTCACAGCGAGGGAAGAGATGCTTACAGCTTAGATCCAAGAAAAACATCTATTATTCTTATATTTTAACTTGCTTGGTAGTTGCTTTTGGATTTTTTCCCCTTTTTTCCTTTTCTCCTCTCTGTTGCTGTAGTTGTTGATTTCACTAGTACTATTACATCTATTTACACTTTTGAAATTTCTTTTATCACATTTTTTATTTCCTTTAAATACATCTTCCTCTACATTGGTCTTTTGTAGTTTTGTTTTCTTTTCCTTTTTGTTCTTTCTTAATTAAAAAAAAATATTATTTTCTACATGCATTCTTTTGTTTGCTTTTCTTATGCTTTTCCTGTTGAAGTTATTCTTTAACATATATAAATCTCCTTTATCTACCTCTATTTAACTTTACTTTTCTATTCTTTCTTTATTTCCTTCATTTTCTGTCTTTTCTCACCATGTTTATTAGTCTATTTTGCTTTTGTTGCTTTATTCCCCAGTTGGCACATTGCTTTGGCTTTGTTTTCCAGCTTATGCTTTAGTTAGTTTTGTTTTTAACTGGTTGATATCATTTTGTTTCCTTTTTGCTCACCAGGTCAATCTCTTCTTCATACTTTTTTTTTTTTTTTTGGACTGTTTTGGTTTTGTATATGTGTGTGTACACACACACACACACACACACATTCCTTTTTTTTTTTAGTATTTGCCTGATTTTGTATTTGCATTTGTCTAGGATTTGCATTATGTTTCTTGTTTTAGTTTTAATTTCCTTTACAGGCCTAAAAACCACCCAGAATCTCAGTGGGATCTCAGCTCCCTGGCCAGAGATTGGGCCCTGAGCCTTTAGAGTGAGAGCACTGACAACAAGATTCTAGACTGTCAGAAAAATCCTAACCCCAGGGAGTTTTAATTAGTGAGACCTCCCACAAAGGCCTCCACCTGTATACAAGACCTAGCATCACCCAGCTACCAGCAGGACACCCAAACAACAGGCAAAACAAAAACATAAATCCAGTCATCAGCAAAAGGGATTACCATCTCATACAGCCCTTCCTATCAGAGGGTATAAAGAAAACTTACCTCCTACCACCCAAGTCACACCCAACAGAAGCCTACACAAACCACTGAAACAACCCTACTCAACAAAGGCCGAAACCAAAAGGAAGAAGAAATTCGACCTCAAAGCCTGAGAAAAGGAGATCTCAAACATAATAAATTAAACAAAAGAAATGAAAAGGCAGAGAAGTATCGTGCAAATGAATGAAAAACCTAGAGATACATAAGACCAACTAAACAAAGAGGAAATAGGCAAACTATCTGAAAAAGAATTCAGAATGTTAGTAAAGATGTTCCAAATCCTCAAAATGGAGAAAATGCAAGAAGTAATCAACTCAACACAATTGCCAAGGATATAGAAGAAATAAAGAATGAACAAACAGATGAATAACACAATTACTGAAATTAAAAATACTCTAGAGGGAACCAATAGTAGCTTAAAAAAATCAGAAGAATGGATAAGTGAGCTGGAAGATAGAATAGTGGAAATAATGACTGTAGAGCAGAATAAAGGGAAAAGAATGAAAAGAATTAAGGATAGCCTCAGAGACTCCTGGGACAATATTAAACACACCAACATTTTGTGTTATAGGCGTCCCAGAGGAAGAAGAGAAAAAGAAAGGCACTGAGAAAGTTTTTGAGGAGATTATAGTTGAAAACTTCCCCAGCATGGGAAAGGAAATACTCAATCAACTCCAAGGAGTACAGTGAGTCCTATACAGGATAAACCCAAGGGAAAACCTGTCAAAACACATACTAATCAAGCTAACAGAGATTAAAGACAAAGAAAGAATATTAAAAGTAGCAAGGGAAAAGCAATAAGTAACATACAAGGGGAAACCCATATAGTTAACAGCTGATCTTTCAGCAGAAACTCTGCAGGCCAGAAGGGAATGGCAGGATATATTCAAAGTACTGAAAGAAAAAAAAAAAATTACAACCAAGATTACTCTACCTGGCTAGGATCTCATTCAAAATTGATGAAGAAATCAAAAGTTTTATAGACAAGCAAAATTAAGAGAATTTAGCACTGCCAAACAAACTTTACAACAAATACTAAAGAAACTTATATGTCAATAAGCACAGAGAAAGGAAAGAGCTACAAAGCAAACCCAAAACAATTAAGAAAATACCAATAGGAACATATATATAAATAATTACTTTAAATGTAAATGGATTACATTCTTCAGCCAAAAGACACAGACTGGCTGCATGCATATAAAAACAAGATCCATACATATGCTATCTACGAGAGACCCACTTCAGACCTAGAGACACATAGACTTAAAGTAAAAGGATGGAAAAAGATATGTCAGGCAATTGGAAATCAAAAGAAGCTGGAGTGGCAATTCTCATTTCAGACAAAATAGACTTTAAAATGAATATTACAAGAGAAAAAGAAGGACACTACATAATGATCAAGGGATCAATCCAAGATGAAGACTTAACAATTGTTAATATTTATGCAACCAACATAGGAGAACCTAAATACATAAGGCAAAAGCTAACAGACATAAGAGGGGAAATTGAAAGTAACACAAAATTAGTAAGGGACTTTAACACCCCACTTATACCAATGGACAGATATCAAAACAGAAAATTAATAAGGAAACACAAGCCTTAAATGAAACATTAGACTAAATGGTCCTAATTGATATCTTCAGAACTTTCCACCCAAATGCAAAAGAATACACTTTCTTCTCAAGTGCACGTGGAACATTCTCCAGAAGAGCCCACATCTAGGATCACAAGTCAAATTTCTGTAAATTAAAAAAATTGAAATTGTATCAAGCATCTTTTCTGACCACGATGCTGTGAGACTAGATATCAATTACAGGGGAAAAAAAAAACTAAAAAACACAAACACATGGAGATTAAACTTCCATATAATGAACAGGTTACTAAAGAAATCAAAAGGACAATCAAAACATTCCTAGAAAGATATGACAATGAAAACATGACAACTCAAAGCCTATGGGATGCAGCAAAAGCAGTTCAAAGAATGAAGTTTTTAGCGATACAATCCTATCTCAAGAAGCAGGATAAGCATTGAAGGGATAACCTGACTTTACACCAAAAACAACTGGGAAAAGAACAAAAATATCCCCAAAGTTAGTAGGAGAAAAGGAATCAAAGATCAGAGGAGAAATAATTGAAAAAGAAATAAAGGAAACAGTAGTAAAGATCAATAAAACTAAAATTTGGTTCACTGAGAAGTTAAAGAAAATTGACAAACCATTAGCCAGACTCATTAAGAAACAAAGGGAGAAGAATGAAATCAACAAAATTAAAAATGAAAAAGGAGAGGTTACAACAGACAACAGAGAAATACAAAGGATCACAATAGACTATTACAAGCAACTATATGCCAATATAATGGACAACCTGAAATAAATGGACAGATTCTTGCTGCTGCTGCTGCTGCTAAGTTGCTTCAGTCGTGTCCGACTCTGTGCGACCCCATAGACGGCAGCTCACCAGGCTCCAGGCAAGAACACCGGAGTGGATTGCCATTTCCTTCTCCAGGACAGATTCTTAGAAAGTTCAATTTTCCAAGACTGAACCAGGAAGAAATAGAAATTATGAATAAGCCAATTAGAAGCACTGAAATTGAAACTGTGATTAAAAAACTACCAAAAACAAAAGCCCAGGGCCAGATCTTCACAGGTGAATTCCATGAAACATTTAAAGCTAACCCCTATCCTTCTAAAACTCTTCCAAAAAATTGCACAGGAAAGAGCACTTCCAAACTCATTCTATAAGGCTGCCATCACCCTGCTACCAAAACCAGACAAAGACAACACAAAAAAGAAAATTGCAGGCCATTTCCACTGATGAACATAGATTCAAAAGTCCTCATCAAAATTCTAGCAAACAGGATTCAACAACACATTAAAAAGATCATACACCATTATCAAGTCAGTTTTATTCCAGGGATGCAACGATTCTTCAGTATATGCAAATCAGCCAATGTGATACACCATATTAACAAACTGAAATATAAAACCATATGATAATCTCAATAGGTGCAGAAAAATCCTTCAACAAAATTCAGCACACATTTATGATAAAAACTCTTCAAAAAATGGGCATAGAAAGAAGCTACCCCCACATAATAAAGGTCATATATGATAAACCCACAGCAAACATTATTTCAATGGTGAAAAACTGAAAGCATTCCCTCTAGATAGGAACAAGGTGACAAGTGTGCCCACACTCACCACTATTATTCAGCATAGTTTTGGAAGTGTTAGCTATTGCATTCAGAAGAAAAAGAAATAAAAGGAATCCAGATTGGAAAATAAGAAGCAAAACTCTCACTGTTTGTATAAAACCCTATAGATATCATCAGAAAATTACTAGAGCTCATCAGTGAATTTAGCAAAGTCACAGGGTACAAAATCAATACACAGAAATCACTTGCATTCTTATACACTAACAATGAAATACAAAAAATAGAAATTAAGGAATAAAATCATACTTAACCATTGTAACAAAAAGAATAAAATATCTAGAAATAAACCTACCTAAAGAGACAAACGAGCTGTATACAAAAACTATAAGACAATGATGAAAGAAATCAAAGACAACATAAAGAGATTGAGAGATATTCCATGTTTCTGGCTTGGAATAATCAATATTGTGAAAATGGCCTATACAACCAAATGTAGTCTACAGATTCAATGCAATCCCTATCAAATCAACAATGGCATTTTTCATAGAACTAGGACAAAATTCTCACGCAAAAGACCCCAAATGACAAAGCAATCTTGAGAAAGAAGAATGGAGTCAGAGGAATCAACCTTCCTGCCTTGAGACTATACTACAAAGCTATAGTAATCAAGAGAGTACAGTATTGGCACAAAAATTGAAATCTGGACCAATGGAACAAAACAGAAAGCCCAGAGAAAAACCCACGCACCTATGGATACCCTATTTTTGACAACGGAGGCAAAAATATACAATGGGGCAAAGAGAGTCTCTTCAATAAGTGCTGCTGGGAAAACTGGACATCTACGCATAAAAGAATGAAATTAGAACACTCCCTAACACCATACACAAAGATAAACTCAAAATGAATTAAAGACATAAATTTAAGACCAGAAACTATAAAACTTGTAGAGAAAAACATAAGCAGAACACTCTTTGACATAAACCACAGCAAGTTCCTATATGACCCACCTCCTAAAGTAATAGAAACAGAAACAAAATAAACAAGTGGGACCTGATTAAACTTCAAGCTTTTGCACTGCAAAGGAAGCTATAAACAGGGTTAATAGGAAACTCTAAGAATGGGAAAAAAATAATAGGAAGTGAAACTGACAAAAGATTGATTTCAAAAATATACAAGCAGCTTTTACAAATCAATACCAGAGAAACAAACAACCCAATCAAAAAGTGGGCAGGAGACCTAAACAGACATTTCTCCAAAGAAGACATACAGATGGCTAATAAACAAATGCAAAGATGCTCAATATCACTTATTATTAGAGAAATGCAAATCAAAACTACAATGAGACATCACTTCACATCAGTAAGAATCAGTTCAGTCACTCAATCATGTGTGATTCTTTGCGACCCCATGGACTGCAGCACTCCAGAGTGCTGTCCATCACCAACTCCCAGAGCCTGCTCAAATCCTTGTCCATTGATTCAGTGATACCATCCAACTATCTCATCCTCTGTCATCCCCCTCTCCTCCTGCCTTCAATCTTTCCTGGCATCACGGTTTTTTCCAGTGATTAATCTCTTTGCATCAGGTGGCCAAAGTATTGGAGCTTCAGCTTTGGCATCAGTCCTTCCAATGAGTATTCAGGACTGATATCCTTTAGGATTTCCAGTAAGAAGAGACATTATAAAAAAGTCTACAAACAATAAATGCTGGAGAGGCTGTGGAGAAGAGGGAACCCTCTTGCACTGTTGGTGGGAGTGCAAATTGATACAGCCACTATGGAGAATAGTATGGAATAAAAAAAATCTAGGAATAAAACCACCATATGGCCCAGCAATCCCACTACTAGGCATATAACCAGAGGAAACCAAAACTGAAAAAGACACATGGAACCCAATGTTCACTGCAGCTCTATTTACAACTGATTGGACAAGAAAGCAACCTAGATGTCCATCAACAGATGAATGGATAAAGAAGCTGTGGTACATATAAACAATGGAATATTACTCAGCCATAAAAAGAACGCGTTTAAGTCAGTCCTAATGAGATAGATGAACCTAGAGCCTATTATACAGAGTGAAGTAAGCCAAAAAGAAAACAGTTGTTGTATATTAATGTGTATATATGAAATCTAGAAAGATGGTACTGATGAACCTATTTGCAGAGCAGTTCCCTGGTGGCTGAGGGGGTAAAGTCTGCCTACAGTGTGGGAGAACTATGTTCAATCTCTGGTTTGGGAAGATCCACTGGAGAAGGAAATGGCAACCCACCCCAGTGTTCTTGCCTGGAGAATTCCATGGGCAGAGGAGCCTGGTGGGCTACATACAGTCTATGGGGTTGCAAAGAGTCAGACATGACTGAGTGACTAACACTAATGCTAATGGAGACACAGACATTGAGAACAGACTTATGGTCATAGCTGGGTGCGGGGGAAGATGGAGAGGGTGGGAGGTATGGAGAGAGTAATGTGGAAACTTACATTACCATATGTAAAATAGACAGTCAATGGGAATTTTCTGAATGACTCAGGGAACTCAAACTGGGGCTTGGTAACAACCTAGATTGGTGGGATTTGGAGGGATGTTCAAGTGAGAGGGGACTTGGGTAAACCTACGGCTGATTTATGTTGATGTTTTATAGAAACCAATGCAATACTACAAACCAAATATCCTTCAATTAAAAATAAATAAATTTTAAAAGATATCATTAGTATACGTAATTCAAGCACATGTGTGCTAAGTCACTTCAGTCATGTCTGACTCTATGACTCTGTGGACTATAGCGCATCATGCTCCTCTGTCCGTGGGATTCTCCGGGAAAGACTACTGGGATGGGGTGCCAGGCTTTACTCCGGGGCATCTTCTCGAAGCAGAGATCAAACTTGCCTCTCCAGCATTTCACACAAAGTCTTTACCACTGATCCACTGGAGAAGCCCCCAATACACACAGACATTCAGAACAGACTTGTAAGTGCTATTAAGGGCTGACAATTGCAAACTCAGAGAAATAAAAGAAAGCTATTTGACCAAGTCTTAGGGAACTTTGGAGACTGTCACAAATGGCATGGCAACAGTTTAAATGTCATATTTGCTTAGGTTTTGCTCCCTTAACAAGCAAACAAGATAAGTTTTTGGATGATTGAAGGCAACAGAGCTTATTGTATGAGTAATGAATAGTTAATTATGTGAAATTATGTGAAAGGTTAGTTACTAGTTATTCAAGAAGCTCATCCCTTCCCAAGAAAAGTAGAATTTAAAAGCAATTTTTTATTTTACCTATGCAAGAAAATGTTTTTGCCATTTATGTTGTTTCTCTTCCACACATTAAAAACATTAACAATTTAAAGCTTTCTGATAATCAAAGTAAGACAGGTTAATATGGAAAATCAGAAGTAGCAAATAAACATGATATCATCATTGCCAAGGAAATACAGTGCATTTTTTGACATATATCCTTCTTACCTTTCCTATGTGTGTGTATGATATTTAAATATAATTAATTGTATACTATATACAGCATACTCTCCATATAAATAGATTTATATATTCTGCTTTTGAACTTAGTCATCATAAGCAGTTTTCTATAACAAGAGATGTATTTTAGATATACATTAAGTATACTCCAAATCCAAAACCATTATATTTATTATAATTAATTAATACATTAATTATATTAATTGTGTCTAATATTCCTACTATAATTTATTTAAATCACTGTTCTATTGTCTATATTTCAAATGGATATATAAACAATAGCTAGATATTAAATATATCAGTATTAGACAATAAATTGGGGGATCTGATATTTTTTTCTTCCTCCCGCCCTCCTTCACTGGCTGCTTCTGTCTTTCTGTCCTCTCTCTCTCTCTCTCTCTTTCTCCTACAACAACAAATTCAGTTCCAATAGGGATACTCTGGCCATTTTACTATTTGCCCATCTTTTTCTAATGCTTCTAAGTATTTATCTCCTCTTTTGTAGTTTAATCCTGTACAACCTGTTCGTTACAACATGATAATTGCATGTTTAGGAAAGTTATGGACTACAGTTTCAGATTTCCAGCAATCTAGTCTAACAACAAAGGTATGTCTAAAACTGTGCCCATATACAACATAAACAACACTAGATCAAGCCAGTATTTCATTCCATCCACTTCTTGTTATCATAAATAGAGCACTTGTTAATCATTCTTGGCAAATAAATGGGGGAAAATGAAAACAGTGAAAGACTTTATTTTTTGGGCTTCAGATTCACTGTGAATGGTGACTGCATGCATGAAATTAAAAGATTTGCTTCTTGGAAGAAAAGCTGACAAACCTAGACAACATATTAAAAAGCAGAGATGTTACTTTACCAACAAAGTTCCATATAGTCAAAGCTGTGGTTTTTTTCAGTAGTCATGAATGGATGTGAGTGTTGGACCAAAAAGAAGGCTGAGCGCCAAAGAACTGATGCTTTTGAATCATGGCGTTGTAGAAGACTCTTTAGAGTGCTTTGGACAGAAAGGAGTTCAATCAAAGCAGTCAATCCTAAAGAAAATGAACCCTGAATATTCTTTGGAAGGACTAATGCTGAAGCTAAAGCTCCAACACTTCGGCCACCTGGTGCAAAGAGCTGACTCATTGGAAAAGACCCTGATGCTGGAAAAGATTGAAGGCAGGAGAAGAGGGTGACAGAGGATGAGCTGGTTGGATGGTATCACTGACTCAAGGGATATGAGTTTGAGAATACTCCAGGAGCTGGTGAAGGACAGGGAAGCATGGTGTGCCACAGTCTCTGCGATTGCAAAGAACTGGACATGACTTAGTGACTGAACAACAACAGAATTGTTCTTATCTCCTTATCCCCTATGTTTAAGAGAAACAAAACACCAAACCACACAAACAGAAGGTTTAGGCTTTAAATGTTTGATGCCAGTTCTGAATCTTGCTTATCTATAACACCTCACAGAATACAGGTTATTTCCCCTTAATAGTGGTTCACCAACATCTCTACAGTGAGCTGTTCACACTCCTGACTCAGGAGAAATGTGGGTGTGGCATGCTTCAAAATTGTCTGCACCCTGCTACTCCATGGATTCAATTTATCTTCAGAGAGTTTGGGACTATTTTGTCAAAGCTGAGCTATTCATGATTTCATTAAATAGCAAGAAGATATGAGCTACTTCTTGAGGGCAATCCATAGCTACATCCCATTTATCACAGGACTGGTCCTGGGCAGGTAACAGCTATGGTTCCTTATGACATGCATAAGTATTACCTTCTAGTGTTCATCTGTAGATAACCAGCATGACATGACTAATTCATCAAGAACCTGATATTCACCACACACTGTTCTAAGCAATTTATTTGTATGAACAACATTATGAGGTAGGTACCAAAATCATCCCCACAAATTAATGAGAAAACTTCAATCATGAAACCAGGGACGCTTGACTAGCAAATGATGCCATCTGATTCCAGAGTCCACATCTTCATTACTATACCATATTCCATGTCTACATGCAAAGCAGTTTGGCTCATTTGGGAGAGAGAGTTTTAGTAAACACAAAACAGAAACATTAATAGATTGAACCTAATTCAACCATGGAAATAAAATACTTCCTGGAATAATTGAATATTATTTTTAAAATGATAAGATAGTTAAGCTTAGATCTTATCTCATACCTAATTGTTGTGTGAACTTAAGACACATCAAATAAACATTTAAACTAATGCTGTGAGAATCGTATATAGTTAATTGCATGACAATCCACAGAGAAATATTAAGACTATTACCATTTGTAAAACAGAGCACTGCACCATAAATTGGAAGCCAAGTTTAACTCTTATCTTGCACTAGTTGGTTGTTGTTATTCAGTCTCTCAGTTGTGTCCAACTCTGCAACCTCATAGACTGCAGCACACCAGGGTTCCCTGTCCTTCACCATCTCCCCGTGTTTGCTCAAACTCATGTCCATTGAATCAGTGATGCCATCCAACCATCTTGTCCTCTGTCATCCCTTTCTCCTCCACTTTCAATCTTTCCCAGCATCAGAGTCTTTTCTTTTTTTCTTTTTTTATTTTTTATTATTATTATTATTTTTTTTTTCCAGTGGGTTTTGTCATACATTGATATGAATCAGCCATGGATTTACATGTATTCCCAATCCCGATCCCCCCTCCCACCTCCCTCTCCACCTGATTCCTCTGGGTCTTCCCAGTGCACCAGGCCAGAGCACTTGTCTCATGCATCCCACCTGGGCTGGTGGTCTGTTTCACCATAGATAGTATACATGCTGTTCTTTTGAAATATCCCACCCTCACATTCTCCCACAAAGTTCAAAAGTCTGTTCTGTATTTCTGTGTCTCTTTTTCTGTTTTGCATATAGTCTTTTCTAATGAGTTGGCTCTTCATATTGAAAGGTTGTTGCTGAATGATAAGATGCTGGGATTCTTGGCCTCCGGAGGAGACGGATTCAATCCGGGGCCAGAGATGAGGCTGGATCGCTCAGAGCTTTTGTATAATAAAGTTTTATTAAAGTATAAAGGAGATAGAGAAAGCTTCTGACATAGGCATCAGAAGGGGGCAGAAAGAGTACTCCCCTGCTAGTCTTCTGCTGTATGTTATATAGTCACTCGCAGTCTGTTAATGAAAAGAAAGGAATGTCTTAAAATTCAGAATGGCACCAGATAAATTATCTCAGGCCAAAAAATGATTGACTTGAATCTTGTAGAAGGGCAGATTACCACACAAATAGTTTCATTTACATAGATTAGGGGAACAATACCTGAGTATAACATACTTGTTTGTCAAGTAGTTTGAGCCATTTGGCGGAATTTAGAGCCTGTGGTAAAGGCATAGCACATTAACATAGCTTTAAGACAAACATTTCCATAAGAAAAATGTATTGGTTAACTCAAGGTTTGAGAATAGTTAGCTTCAGGTGAAATCAGGTGTCATGGCAACACAGCGTTTTAAGAGAAACCTCCTTTTAAATTTGTATAGAGAAGAAAATAAATATCGCCAGTTTGTTTCCTCTTGCCGCTTAAGAGAGATAAAAATGTCTGACACTTGCAGCCTATTTCCTCTGTTTAGAGACCCCTGGCCTTCCTGCCTGTTACCCTCTCAATATCAGGTGGCCAAAATATTGGAGTTTCAGCTTTAGCATTAGTCTTTCCAATGAAATTTCAGGGTTGATTTCCTTTAGCATTGACAGGTTTGAGCTCCTTGTAGTTCAAGTGACTCTCAAAAGTCTTCTCCAACACCACATTTTAAAAGCATCATTTCTTCAGTGCTCAACCTTCTTTATGGTCCAGCTCTCACATCTGTATGTGACTACTGGAAAAACCATAGATTTGACTATATAGACCTTTGTCAGCAAAGTGATGTCTCTGCTTTTTAATATGCTGTCTAGTTTTGTCATAGCTTCACTTCCAAGGAGCGAGTGTCATTTAATTTCATGACTGCAGTCACCATCTGCAGTGATTTTGGAGACCAAGAAAATAAGTTCTGTCACTGTTTCCATTGCCTACCATCTATTTGCTATGAAGTGATGGGACAGGATAACATGATCTTTGTTTTTTGAATATTTAATTTTAAAGAAGCTTTTTCACTCTCCTCTTTCACCTTTATCAATAGGCTCTTTAGATCCTCTTTGCTTTCTGCCATAAAGGTTAAAATGGATAAATCACTTAAAATTCTCTATTATTTTCCCATTTATAAAATAAGAACAATGATTAATCTTATCCTCTGAAATTATCATAGGAATTATCATGGGAGCCATGAGTCAACTCCCAGCTCAAATTATCATGGGAAAGAAAATGAGAAAATAAATGAAAGTACTTTGAAAAGTCACACTATAAATTCAACTTGTGGCATTGCTATAAATAGAACTCTGAAATAATGAGTAATATGTCATATATAGGTGATTTTAAAGATGACTCATGTTCAGTGGGTGTTCATGTTGGAAAATTTGGTGGTTATTGAAGTCAAACAGTTCTTTTGAATGGGAAGCTTTATAATATTCCCTTGATGTTTCCTTCCTTTATGATTTTCTATTAAATTTTCTGAGGCTTCTAAAGAGAAAGATAACCATAATAATATTTTAAGATATTTCACATAATATATATAATGTGCATTATATTACATGTACACACACACACTCATATATATATTTTTCACCTTTAGAGTCATATGATTATTAGAATTGGAAGATTTTTGGAAGGTGATTTCATTCAAGCCCCATGTTAGTGACTGACAATCATACAACTCTTTGTCTTTTAACCATTATTCCCAAGTTAGGAGCAGAACCAAATCTGAGATAGGTGTTCCTACACACCAATTTTCCTTATTTGACCTTATCTTTGCTTTTCGTACCTTCCCATTTAAGTCATTCCTTCTTTTTTTTTTTTTTATTTTCAAATTTCCACTCTGCCTTATTCTCATCACTTTCAGGTCAGAAATTTTTAAATTATAAACCAAAACTGGTCAAATAAAATGAAATAATTCCCATCCCATTTATATTTTGAGCAAAAAGATACTTTAAATTTTGCTGTATTCACTTAAATATGTAGCACCTATGAGGAGCTCAGATTAAGCTTCTTATGTAATCCTGGGCCATGAAATGCTTTCCTGCCTGAGTGCACATGAGTGCAGATCTTATTAAAAAGTTTATGCAGCATGTGGACTTCACATCCCAGCTCCCAGGGAGATGACCTTCTCATGGACATGGATTTCCCATGAAGCCATGGTCCTCACAAAGCCCATCTGCTTTGCCTATGACAATGAACCTTGAGCCCCTTTGAGCTCCCCACACCCAACCACGGCCAATATCTTCCTGCTCTGTTGAACCCACATCACTCTCACTTTCTTTGAAACCACTTGAGTGAGCAGATTTGATATCCTCTAACATCTAGATCACTCATAGATGTAATACATATACTATATATTTTTCTTAAATTTTAGAGGAAGTTTGTGTAGCAGTTATATGAGGACAGAGACTACACATTTTTTGGATTATTTCCCTTACATTTTGAAAAAAATAATTGGCATCGTGGCTTATTATAGAAGCAATGTGTGTGCTAAGTCACTTCAGTCGTGTCTGACTCTTTGCGACCCCATGAACTGCAATCTGCCAAGATCTTCTGTTCATGGATTTCTCCAAACAAGAATACTGGAATGGGTTGCCATGCCCTCCTCCAGGAGATCTTCCCCATCAAGGGATTGGACCCACATATCCTGTGGCTCCTGCATTGCAGTCTGATTCTCTACCACTGAGACACTGGGGAAGTCTGTGGAAGCAATAGTTGATTTTAATTCATAGTTTATTTTTAATAATTTCACTTTTAAATGTAATCATGAAAGAAAGGGTATGATTAAAGAATTGGATGGGTGAATATAGACTCACTTATCAAATTACTTGTTAGTGCTACAGGCAATTCTTGAAGCTCTGGTAAGGAGAGTATGGGACCAATAAAAGGAAAAAGTTAACTCAGTGAGTAATTTATTAAGCTTATGCCTCTGGTGAGCATTTTTAGGGCAGCTAGTCCATGGCTTCCTGAATAACACACCATGTGGAGCCATTATCAGTGACTAAATATTAAATAAGATGGACCGAGGTCCTTACCTGACAGAATAATTCTCCTGATAGATGTACACTTAGGTTCATCAACAGGCCTGGCTTCCACGAGACATATTGACAGGAAGTCTACTTTTGAGTAGGACTTCTCAGGAAGAAAACTTTGCTTTTGGCTTAGGCGCACTTTTGAAAGGGAAGTGACATTAGCAGTGCTTATCAGTTTCATAAGAAAATTTAATGTAACATGATATAAAATGAAACATTGGGTGAATTTATGACAG
Organism: Dama dama; assembly: GCF_033118175.1. Lineage (NCBI taxonomy): Eukaryota > Metazoa > Chordata > Mammalia > Artiodactyla > Cervidae > Dama > Dama dama. The sequence goes on along the minus strand of NC_083687.1, from coordinate 4,976,711 downwards.
ATTGTCTTTAGTGACAGTTCAGGATACATATAGCTCATTGAAGAGACCATTTACCTAAGGCTTTTAAATTAAATTTTCTAAGCTCTTTGCATGTTCAACCCTACATTTAAGGCAAGTGGTGTTCCACTTCAGGGATATTAAACCACTTATGGTCATAAAGTGACCTTTCAATTTAAAGAAGTGAGTGTGCCCCAAATCAGAAGGTATTACTGTAAATAAAAATCTTTATTGAGTTAAAGAGGAAAAATTAACTTTAAAAGTTATCATCCTTGCTGGCACATGATAAAATACAATAATGATAATCAATATTAAAATGAACCCTGGGAAGGAGGATGTCCTGAAGCCAAACAGAGTATTCATCCTGCAGGGAAAGAAGCAGGGTCCAGCCTCTCATGAGGATGGCCTGATACACAAGTGTCTATTTTAGGACTTTAGGAGAGAGACCCAGGCATGAAGGTCAAGGGTCAGCAGTTCACCATCAGCTGTATTTGTTCCTAAACCAGAAACACTGTCTTAACTCAACTCCATCAAGGGCTCCTTGTTCATGAAAAGTTTGTACCCAGGTCAGTCAGTCGTTTGTTGCCCATGGGGTGTTTTGGCAAATAAGGCTGGACTCAAGGAAAATAGCTTCAGGTCCTAACAGATGAAATTAATCTTCCTCTCTTGCTAGCCTTCTGTGCGTCTTTCCCTTTAATGCACCTTCTCCCCCCTTACCCACACCACAGTGGTCTCATGTCCCTCTTTCTCTCATTCTCTCCTGTAAGGGGGCAGGTAGAGACCAAAGCAAAGCTAACGAGTTAGGGATTCAGTAGCATCCACGTCTGCTCACCCGTGGCCTTTGATAAAAGAGCAAACAAATAACTATAGTCTCACACACACTTTCTATTTTAAGGAATTGAGGCTGATTCCAGGCCCTTGTGCTCCTCAGGTTCCTCATCCCTGCCAGACGATGGCAAGGATTCCCTTGTGTGTGAAGAAGAGGTGGAGCCCCCAGTGTCCCGCAAGGCCACGCTCTGCACCTCCGCTATTCATTTGGCCGGGCCTCCTGAAGAAGCTGCCCTTGGTGCTGACTCAGGCTATTTATGCTGATTTTACCTCAGCCTAAAAGTGAAAGTGACCTCTCCAACTCTTTGGGACCCCATGGACTGTAGCCTACCAGGTTCCTCCGTCCACGGGATTTTCCAGGCAAGAGGACTGGAGTGGGCTGCCATTTCCTTCTCCAGGGGATCTTCCCGACCCAGGGACCAAACCCGGGTCTCCTGCATGGCAGACAGACGCTTTACCATCTGAGCCACCTGGGCCTTCCTTTAATTCACAGCAAGATTTGGCTGCTATGATTTTGATGTCTGTAAATCCTGCATTTCTTCTCATTTCTTCAGGTTTCCACTCTCCTGAGGTGCCCAGGCCTCCAACGTACCCCAGTGGTTCGGGCCTTGCCCCTGGCCTCATGAGATGTGTAGGTCCTGACAGGGCAGCAGGGGCAGAAACCAAGGGCCCGGGAGGTGCTTTGAAGTGGTTCATACTTAGTGATCAAATCATACGCTCCAATGTCTATGAAAGTATGAAATCAGACGCTCCAATGTCTAGAAAGTATGGTACATAAGAACTTAATTACTTGGGAATTTGTCCTGATCTGTTTTTCTCTTTTCCATGTTCCGCTAAGTCCAAGGCTTTAGTTATCTGGATAAGTCATGCTAACCTTTAGTGAAGGTTTCTTCCACTTCAGAAGGAAAGAGAAAGTCCTTTATAAAAGGAACAGACTACAGAAATGACAAGATATTATTTGCTTCTCTTATATTTATTCCTCTAGGAGTAGTTATAAGAGCTGACTCATTGGGAGAGATCCTGATGTGGGGAAAGAGTGAAGGCAAAAGGAGAAGATGGCCGCAGAGGACGACAAGGTTGGGTAACACCGCTGGCTTAAAGACAGTGAGTGAGTGTGTACGTGCTTAGCTTCTCAAACATATCCAGTCCTCTGCAGCCCTGTGGACTGCAGCCCATCGGGCTCCTCTTGTCCACAGAATTCTCCAGGCGAGAATACTGGGTTGGGTAGCCATTCCCTTCTCAGTGGACGTGAACTTGAGCAAACTGCGAGACATGAGATGGGCAGAGGAGCCTGGGATGCTACAGTCTGTGGGGTCGCAAAGAGTCAGACACAGCTTAGTGACCGAACAACAAGTCATGTGTCAGTCAGGTTCTCCAGAGAAACAGAAGCAATAGGATGTCATGTCCAGTTCTTTGCAACCCCATGGACTGTAGCCTGCCTGACTCTTCTGTTCATGGGATTCTCTAGGTAAGAATACTGGGGTGATTGTCATGTCCTTGCCACCTGGAAAGCCTATATGTGTGTGTGTGTGTGTGTGTGTGTAATGATCAAATCAAGCCCAACACAAGTTGTGTTTCTAAATATGAATGATATTTCTTCACTTCTGTGCTCAGCTATTCCCTGTGGCTACATGTCAGATAAGCACTCATCTTAGTGGTCCAGGGTCATAGACCCAGTAATGCTTGTTTCCTAATTATTAATAGAGTCTCCTTTTTCTTTCAAAGCCAATGATATGCACATCCTACCTATACAGGAGTTTCCCAGGTTTAAACGTTTTACAGATACACAGCTTGAAATAGTTTTTTCACTTTCTTCTCTCAGTGAATCTACAATACAGCTCTTGTCACACTTCCAGTTTTCTCTTCCCTGCTCTTCAAGTTTATTGCCCCAGTCTCTGGGATCATGGACTTTCTTTCCTTTTCTTTTCTCATTCTGTAGGTATCCATTTAACTGACATCTGTCATTGAGAGGATATGACTGCAGGTGGACCCTTGGGCTGAACCCAGGCAATTGAGTCATGACCCCACCCCTGTTCTTACAGCGTAGGCTCTGTCCACTGTCCTCATACAAGAAGATGCCCAGTAACGCAACCTTTGAGAGCTCTGTGTTGCTGACACCATCTGGGCCGTGTATGCGACTGAACCCAGTTAAAGCCTCTGTATACACTCTTATGATTCTGGAGGGTGCGTGCTGAGACCTCATCTTGCCACCACCCAAGACAAGCCTGGTGTGTGAGTTCCCTGTTTATTACATTTGTCATCTACCAGTCTAGTGTAGCTGCCTCACCTGGCCCTCTGCATACAGGGATTAGTTTCTAATGTCAGTCTGAGAACTCCTGATGTCATGAACCAACATCTGCCAAAAGATTAGTTCTCCCCCTGTCTATTAATGACATTTACAATTTTCCATACTCAGTTAATGCTAGAAAACTTTGAGGAGGTAAGATTAACAGACACATGATGCTTAACCAGAGTTTAAAACGCATGATGCTAATTTTACGCATCTACAATTGTCTCCTGAGATGAGAGCCAAGCTGATTAGTCCAAGGAGCAAAGCTGACAGCATTGCATCTTTTCCCAAACTGCCCACTCCCATGGCCTTATCCAGAGCTAGGCCTGCATCCGTGGTCCTTCTCACCAGCCAACACTGATGCTACTGCTGGTCTCAGGGGACTGGAGGGAGAAACAGAAAACTGGCTTCCCCGCTGCTGCCAGCTAAACAAGGTGGGCAAGCGTGTGCCCTGGGAGAGGTGGACAGGGCTGCAGGACAGCCTTCTTATGTGGAGGTTAGCAAGCGTGATTAAATATTCTCCATAGGGAGGTGATTGGATTAAATAATTGTTGATGGTAAACTTCTATAAACTGCTCATCATTATGCTTTGTGGGTCTATTTTGCAGCTGACCAGCAGTCAGGGGATTTATCAGGATGCATGGAACCTGGGATGGTGCTCTAGTCACTTATCTCCACTCCCCATGAGTGCTGACAGTTGTATCGTGGATGGATTTTGGTATTTACAGCATTTACAAATGTAATCTACCATCATGACTCCTCAAACTTTGGTATATAGGATAACAGGGTGAGATAGCTAAAAGGAAACCTTTTCTGAAGAAAAGAAGATTAAGGACAGGAGATTAGCAAACTGCTCACACTATTAATCACATATCACCACTCCAATGTGAGTACTCTGAGCTTGTGCACTGTAGGAAAAAAATAGAAATAGGGCTCAACTATGGATAAGTCTCTTGTGAGCAACTTGTTCCGAAAGTTCAATTTAATCTGTTGTAGTGCAGAGGTTTGAAAGATAGAGAAGCAATTACTCCTATCCCTGGAAGGCCAGGTGTTTCCCCATTAAGGAATTATGGCCAGCTCTCAAGATGATTTAAGACGCTGCCTGACAAATACCATATGTAAAATTGAATAACCCATAGTCAATCATGTCAGTGTGGTTTTCAGTAGATTTTAGATAATACATCTTTGTTAATGAGCTTTCTAAGCTTGGTAACCCCACCTCTCCTATGCAAACCACAAGGGGATATAATAAACTTTAATCATGTAGCACTCACTCCAAAATTGGTAGGAAATTAATGCATTTGACACTACTGCTTTTAAGTAAAGATCTTTGAATGTTGGTAGGAGAGAGGAGAATAAAATTAAAAGTGACTGTGATGTAGAGCACGTACAAGGGAGGAACAGAGTGAATCATTAGAAGTCAACTGTGTTGAGATAAAGGAGAATGAAGTATTTCAAAATATTTAAGGTGCATAACTAATCACATGATGGGAAGAGGATTTCTGGAAACAACCTCCACTTGTATTCCCTTAGTCCATCACTCCTCTACTACTTTGCCATGTCTGACTCGGAAGGGAAGAAAAAAACAGATGGATAAACCAGTGATGGGTCATCCAGCGGTAAATGACTTGGTCCGTCTGTGCTGGCCCAAGTCTGAGGAGACCCCTGGTTCGGTGTGCAGCATCTGAAGAGAGGGCCTATCTGGAGGCTTCCTGTAGAGAAGGAGAAGGGGGAAAAAGTCCAATGAACTTTCTGCATCTTAGCTAGAGAAAAGGGAGCAACGTCACAACTTCTTGAGGCCTTAAAGCCAGTGGAAGGGTGGGATTGGAGTTGGGAAGCTGTGTTTACAATGTTGGCAGCACAGAGTCTAAATCCAGACCTCCTCAAGCCCTGAGCCCACCTCTCCCAGGTATGGGCTGTGTCTCCTTAGGAAGGTTGCTTAATCTCCCTGGGCTTCAGTTTATTAGTCTGTAAAATGGGGATAATATTAGATTGCTATGAACATTAAAGTATCTAGAATAATCAAAGTTCCCAGGACATTACCAGCACTATATAAATGTTTGTTCTTATAGAAAATGATATTAAAATTACTATTGTTAATAAAATGAAATCACTGTTAAATAAAAATGCAAGAAAAAATACAACAGTATTAAATACCTTTTAAATATATACAAGATCTAGCTTCTAATCTGTAGCTAAGAACAAATTAATTGTGATTACTATTAGACAATTATTTCTTAATTAACCTCAGAAAAGGCAGTGTCGTTTAGGGGAAAGGGAACGGGGCTTTGGAGACGGAACACCTGAGCTCATGAAGGCGCTCAGCCATCTGTGCCTTCAGGGCCAGAGTCCTCCTCTGCTCCCACAGACCCTCTTTCTCCTCTGACTCTCCTTCAGTTAGAGCATCAACCCTGGCTTCCCCTTTGCCACTGAGAACAGTACTTGCCAGGGGTGCTAGGGTGACAACCAAGGACCCTATCTTGCACTATTATTCCACTTGACTCTCCAAACTATCCCTTATTTTGCTGCTGGACTAATTTCTGTAAAGCACCATTCCTTGTGTTTCTATTTCTCTCCTGCTTTGCAAACTTCCTCTGGTTTTCATTTTTTTTTTTTTTTTTTAACAAAGTCAAGTCAATGTTTTATTGTCTAGTGCTCTAGACATCAAAAAGCTCCAAAGTGAAGGTAGAGTTAGCTCCCTGGCTTCATGTTGGAGCTTTGTGATGCAACCAAACTGAGCCAAATTAATCTCCTGCTCCACCCACTGCTCAGGCTCCTCTCTTCCCTCCCAGTCTTCTCAACCTACACCATCCATTACAAATGTCTTTCCTGAAATTTTTGCCCCATCTTTGCTTTGTGATCTACTTAAGATGTTGTATACATCCTAGTTGACCTTATATTATAACAGTTGTTATTACAGTTATATTGGCTCCTTGTACCTGTGTCCCATAAGGCTTGGCTACTCCTAGATCTTCTTGAGTAGGCACTCAAATATATGATGAATAAGTCAATTAAATGAATGAATAAGTGCCGTTAACAGTGTGATCCAGTAGATCTTAACTTTGGTTTGAATTTTACTATTTATTAAATAATAAGATTGAAGGAGACTCTCCAGCTTATTTTCATGTTTCCTTCCAGCTTATAAAGTTGATGATTTTAAACATTCCATGTCATCATATAAAAAGAACATGCAGTATATTTGAAATGAGTACAAAACCTCTTTAACACAATCACCCTTTTGGTTTCCTCAGCTTTAATTATTTGTAATTTCCTGCTAATGTTAGCATATTAAACACAAATCCCATTATTGTTTAAAAAGTAATTAATAATAAAACCCACTTTTTTCAAATAGAGGAATGAATCATGGGGTTTTAAGTTGCTCAGAGAATCTGTTTATATCAACGTTTTCATGTTCTAGTAGATTTTTCCAAAGTTTTGCACTGTGGTTAAGAAGCAAGGAACTTATATATTTGTTTTTATTTTAATTTTAGGTACATTGCTTATTGTTAGTCATTTCCCTCCTTTTAAATATCTTGACTTTTAAAACAGAGTTGCAGGTGTAGAAGCAAGGAACTTACATATTTGTTTTTATTTTAATTTTAGGTATGTTGATTATTGTTAGTCATTTTCCTCCTTTTTAACATCTTGACTTTTGAGGTAAAGTTACAGATGTAGAAAATGAACTTATGTTCATTATGTTAAGTGGAATACTACTTCATAAAAAAGAATGAAGTAATGCCTTTTGCAGCAACATGGATGGACTTAGAGATGATCATGTACTAAGTTATATCCTTTTAAAATACAACAAAATGCCATTAGGAAGTGTCTTGCTCTTCCACAGACTCCTTCCACAGTACCCCTGTGTACTCAAGGGTACAGAGTGCATCGACCTCATCAGACACCGGAAATCTCTGACTTTATGGTCATTAGTCCTGGACTACAGCACCTATGGTGAACTAGTATGTCTTTGTAAGAGCTAGATGGAGCCAATAATACAACAGGGAAAATATGGAATTTTAAAATTAATTTTTACTGGAGCATATAATTTCCAATATTGTGTTGATTTCTTCTGTACAGGAGCCTGGTGGGTTACAGTCCATGGGGTTTCAGAGTGGGATGCTACTGAAGCAACTTAGCACTCAGGCACACATATGTGTATATATATATATGTGTATAAATGTATATATATAGGTATATATATGCAATATAGAGGATCAGTTCAATCTATCAGTCATATCTGACACTTCGCAACTCCACAGCCTCCCTGTCCATCACCAACTCCCATAGCTTGCTCAAACTCATGTTGATTGGGTAGGTGATGCCATCCAACCATCTCATCCTCTGTCATCTGCTTCTCCCACTCCCTTCAATCTTTCCAAGCATCAGGGTATTTTCCAATGAGTCAGTACTTTGCATTAGGTGGTCAAAGTATTATAGCTTCAGCTTCAGCATCAGTCCTTCCAATGATATTCAGGACTGATTTCCTTCAGGATGGACTGGTTTGATCCTGTTGCAGTTCAAGGGACTTTCGAGAGTCTTTTCCAACAACACAGCTCAAAAGCATCAATTCTTCATTGCTCAGCTTTCTTTATAGTATAACTCTCACATACATACATGACTACTTGAAAAACCATAGTTTTGACTAGACAGACCTTTGTAGGCAAAGTAATGTCTCTGCTTTTTAGTATGCTCTCTAGGTTGGTCATAGCTTTTCTTCCAAGGAGCAAGTGTCTTTTAATTTCATGGCTGCAATCACCATCTGCAGTGATTTTGGAGCCCAAGAAAATAAAGTCTGCCACTGTTTCCACTGTTTCCCCATCTATTTGCCATGAAGTGCTGGGACCAGATGCCATGATCTTAGTTTTTTGAATGTTGAGTTTTAAGCCAACTTTTTCACTCCCCTGTTTCACATTCATCAAGAAGCTCTTTTGTTCCTCTTCACTTTCTGCCATGAGGGTGGTGTCATTTGTGTATCCGAGGTTATTGACATTTCTCCCAGCAACCTTGATTCCAGCTTTTGCTTCATCCAGCCTAGCATTTCCCAAGATATACTTTCCATATAAGTTAAATGAGCAGGATGACAATATACAGCCTTGACATACTCATTTCCCAATTGGGAACCAATCTGTTTTCCCATGTCCCATTCTAACTGTTGCTTCTTGACCCACATACAGATTTCTCAGGGGGCAGGTAAGGTGGTCTGGTACTCACATCTCTTTAAGCATTTTGAATAGCTTGTTGTGATTTACACAATCAAAGTCTTTGGCGTAATCAACAAAGCAGAAGTAGATGTTATTCTGGAATTCTCTTGCTTTTTCAATATTCAGTGGATGTTGACAGTTTGATCTCTGCTCCTCTGCCTTTTCTAAATCCAGCTTGAACATCTGGAAGTTCATGGTTCACATACTGTTGAAGCCTGGCTTGGAGAATTTTGATCATTACTTTGCTAGCGTGTGAGATTAGAGCAATTGTGTAGTAGTTTGAACAGTCTTTGGCATTACCCTTCTTTGGGATTGGAATGAAAACTGACCTTTGCAGTACTGTGGCCACTGCTGAATTTTCCAAATTTGCTGGCACACTGAGTGCAGCACTTTAAGTATCATCTCATAGGATTTGAAATAGCTCAACTGGAATTGCATCACCTCCACTAGCTTTGTTTGTAGTGATGCTTCCTAAACATGACTTAACTTCACATTCCAAGATGTCTGGCTCTAGGTGAGTGATCACACCATGTTGGTTATCTGGGTTATGAAGATCTTTTTTGTATAGTTTTCTTGTGTATTCTTGCCACCTCTTCTTAATATCTTCTGCTTCTGTTAGGCTCATATAATTTCTGTCCTTTATTGTGCCCATCTTTGCATGAAATGTTCCCTTGGTATCTCTAATTTTCTTGAAGAGATCTCTAGTCTTTCCCATTCTATTGTTTTCCTCTATTTCTTTGCCCTGATCACTGAGGAAGGCTTTCTTATCTCTCCTTGCTATTCTTTGGAACTCTGCATTCAAGTGGGTATATCTTTCCTTTTCTCCTTTGCCTTTGGCTTCTTTTCTTTTCTAAGCTATTTGTAAGGCTTCCTTAGACAACCATTTTGCCTTTTTGCATTTCTTTTTCTTGGGGATGGTCTTGATCCCTGCCTCCTGTACAACGTCATGAACCTCCATCCATAGTTCATCAGGCACTCTATCAGATATAATCCCCATAATCTATTTGTCACTTCCACTGAATAATCATAAGGGATTTGCTTTACATCATACCTGAATGGCCTAGTGGTTTTCCCTACTTTCTTCAATTTAAGTCTGAATTTGGCAATAAGGAGTTCATGATCTGAGACACAGTCAGCTCCTGGTCTTGTTTTTGCTGACTGTATAGAGCTTCTCCATCTTTGGCTGCAAAGAATATAATCAATCTCATGTCCGTATTGACCATCTGGTGATGTCCATGTGTAGAGTCTTCTCTTGTGTTGTTGGAAGAGGGTGTTTGCTATGACCAGTTTGTTTTCTTGGCAAAAGTCTGTTAGCCTTTGCCCTGCTTCATTCTATACTCCAGGGCCAAATTTGCTTGTTACTCCAGGTATCTCTTGTCTTCCTACTTTTTCATTCAGTCCCATATGATGAAAAGGCCATCTTTTTGGGGTGTTAGTTCTAGAAGGTCTTGTAGGTCTTCATAGAACCATTCAACTTCAGCTTCTTCAGCATTACTGGTTGTGGTGTAGACTTGGATTAATATGATATTGAATGCTTTGAGTTGAGAACAGAGACCATTCTGTCATTTTTGAGGTTTCACCCAAGTACTGCATTTTGGACTCTTTTGTTCACTATGAGGGAAACTCCATTTCCTCTAAAGGATTCTTGCCTACAATAATAGATTTAATGGTCATCTGAATTAAATTCTCTCATTCCAGTCCATTTTCATTCACTGGTTGCAAAAATATTAACGTTCACTCTTGCCATCTCCTGTTTGAACACTTCTAATTCATGGACCTAACATTCCAGGTTCCTATGCAATATTGCTTTTTACGCCATCAGACTTTACTTCCATCATCAGTTCACCAGTCACATCCACAACTGGGCATTGCTTTTGCTTTGGTTCCATCTCTTCATTCTTTCTGGTGTTATTTCTCTACTGATCTCCAGTAGCAAATGGGCACCTATCGACCTCGGGAGCTTATCTTTCAGTGTCATAACTTTTTACCTTTTCATACTATTCATGGGGTTCTCATTGAGCCTCTTTTTTTGGGGGGGTATTCATGGGGTTCTCAAGGCAAGAAGACTGAAGAGGTTTGTCATTCCCATCTCCAGTGGACCACATTTTGTCAGAGTTCTCCACCGTGACCCGTTCGTCTTGAGTGGCACTACACGGCATGGCTCATAGTTTCATTGAGTTAGACAAGGCTGTGGCCTTTGTGATCAGTTTGATTAATTTTATGTGACTGTGGTTTTCATTCTCTCTGCCCTCTAATGGAGAAGGATAAGAGGCTTATGGAAGCTTTCTGATGGGAGAGACTGACTGGGGAAACTGGGTCTTGTTCTGATGGGCTGGGCCATGATCAGTAAATCTTTAATCCAATTTTCTGTTGATGGATGGGGCTATGTTCTCTCCCTGTTGTTTGACCTGAGACCAAACTATGGTGGAGGTAATGAAGATGATGGTGACCTCCTTCAAATGGTCCCATTCATGCACTTCCACACTCAGTGCCCCAGACCCTGCAGCAGGCCACTGCTGACCCATGCCTCCACTGGAGACTCCTGGACACTCACAGGCAAGTCTGGATCAGTCTCTTGTGGGGTCACTGCTCCTTTCTCCTAGCTTCTTGTGCACACAAGCTTTTATTTGTGGCCTCAAGAAGTCTTTTCCCCCAGTCCTGTGGAAGTTCTGTAATCAAACCCCAATGGCCTCCAAAATAAGATTCTCTGGGGGTTCTCAGTCCTTTTGCCAGATCTCCAGGTTGGGAAATCTGTTGTGGGTCCTAGAACTCTCTTAACAGTGTGAGAATTTCTTTGGTATAATTGTTCGGTTTGTGGGTTGTCTGCTTGGCAGCTCTGTGGTGGGGTTAATGGTGACCTCCTCCAAGAGGGCTTATGCCAGAGGCTGTGTGACCCAAGTCTGCTGCATCCAGAGCCCTTGTCCCTGCAGCAAGCCACTGCTGACCCATGCCTCTGCTGCTGCTGCTGCTAAGTTGCTTCAGTTGTGTCCAACTTTGTGCGACCCCATAGATGGCAGCCTACCAGGGCCCTCTGTCCCTGGGATTCTCCAGGCAAGAATACTGGAGTCGGTTGCCATTTCCTTCTCCACATGCCTCTGCAGGAGACTCAAACACAGGTCTGGCTCAACCTCTGTAGGATCTCTGCGTCCTGAGGTACAAAATGTTTTGTTTGAGCCTTCTGAGCATCTCTGGCAGGTATGGGGTTTGATTCTAAATTCTATTCTGCCCCTGCTACCATCTTGCTGGGGCTTCCCTTTGCCCTTTGATGTGGGGTATCTTATTTTGGTGGGATCCAACATTCTTCTGTTGATGCTTGTTCAGCAATGGGTTTTAATTTTGGAGTTCTCACAGGAGAAGATGAGCACACCACATCCTTCTATTCCCCCATCTTGAGAGCTTCACTCTCTGAACTGTGACTTTGGACCTCAGTCAACTACTGGATGGGGATGGAGCCTGAGATTTTCATTCTTAAGGTGCTGGCAGCCATCTCATTGGTTTCCAGTGTCTCATTGGTGCTTTTCCAGCTTCTCAATGTCCACTGCCATCCTTAGACTGCACATTCAAAACGCATCTCAGGCAGTAACGGGACCGTGATCGCGGAGGACTGGTGGGCAGGAGCTGAGAAAGTGAAACTACGCGCAGGCCTTTCCCTTCTCCAGGGGATCTTCCCAACCCAGGGATCGAACCCAGGTAATTGCAGGTGGATTCTTCACCAGCTGAGCCACAGGGGAGCCCAAGAACACTGGAGTGGGTAGCTTATCCCTTCTCCAGGGGATCTTTCCGACCCAGAAATCGAACTGGGTTCTCCTGCATTGCAGATGGTTTCTTTACCACCTATGCTATGAGGGAAGCCCCATAAGTGTGTGTGTGTGTGTGGGTGTGTGTGTATAACATTTGTGTGTGTATATGTATATATGTGTGAGTATGTATATATATATATATATATACCGCATGTGTGTATATGTATATATCTGTGAGTATGTATATATATATATATACACCATGTGTGTGTGTATATGTATATATGTGTGAGTATGTATATATATATATATATATACCGTGTGTGTGTATATGAATATATGTGTGAGTATGTGTATATATATATATATACACCATGTGTGTGTGTATATGTATATATGTGTGAGTATGTATATATATATATACCGTGTGTGTGTGTATATGTATATATGTGTGAGTATGTGTATATATATATACACCATGTGTGTGTGTATATGTATATATGTGTGAGTATGTATATATACATATACACCATGTGTGTGTACATGTATATATGTGTATGTATATATATATATATACCATGTGTGTGTGTGTGTATATGTATATATGTGTGAGTATGTATATATATAAATATATATACCATGTGTGTGTATATGTATATATGTGTGAGTATGTATATATATAAATATATATACCGTGTGTGTGTATATGTATATATGTGTGAGTACATATATATATATATATATATATACACTATGTGTGTGTATATGTATATATGTGTGAGTATGTGTGTGTGTATATGTATATATGTGTGAGAATGTATATATATACACCTCACCTCCTTTATTCATCAGTCAATGGACATTGAGGCTGTTTCCATGTCTTGGCTGTTGTCAATAGTGCTGCCAGGATCTACTGTATAGCACAAGGAGCTCATCAATATTATGTAAAAACCTTTATGGGAAAAGAATCTGAGAAAGAATAGATATATGTATATGTGTAACTGAATCACTTTGCTGCATGTCTGAAATTAATACAACATTGTGATCAACTATTTGTTGTTGTTGTTCAGACTGTCAGTCATGTCCGACTCTTTGTGACCCCATGAGCTTGTCAGCATGCCAGGCTTCCCTGTCCTTTGCTATCTCCCCGAGTTTGATCAAACTCATGTCCATTGAGTCGACGATGCCATCCAACCATCTCATCCTCTGTCACCTCTTTCTCCTCCTCTCTCCATCTTTCCCAGCATCAGGGTCTTTTCCAATAAGTTGGCTCTTCGCATTAGGTGGCCAAAATATTGGAGCTTCAGCTTCAGCATCAGTCTTTCCAGTGAATATTCAGAGTTGATTTCCTTTAGAATTGGCTGGTTTGATCTCCTCGCTGTCCAATGGACTCTCAAGAGTCTTCTCCATCACCGGTTTGAAGGCATCAATTCTTCATCGTTTAGTCTTCTTTATGGAACAACTCTCATATCCATACATACTACTAGAAAAACCACAGGTCTCATAGCTTTGACTAGACAGACCTTTTTCAGCAAAGTGATGTCTTCGCTTTTTAATATGCTGTCTAGGTTTGTCATAACTTTTCTTCCAAGGAGCAGACATCCTTTAATTTCATGGTTGCAGTCACCATCTCCAGTGATTTTGGAGCCCAAGAAAGTAAAATCTGTCCCTGTTTCCATTGTTTCCCCATCTATTTTCCATGAAGTGATAGGACCTGGTGCCATGATCTTAGTTTTTTAAATGTTGAGTTTTAACCCAGCTTTTTTGCTTTCCTCTTTTACCTTCATCAAGAGCCTCTTTAGTTCCTCTTCTCTTTCTGCCAAAGGGTGGTTTCATCTGCATATCTGAGGTTATTGATATTTTTCCCAGCAATCTTGATTCCAGCTTGTGCTTCATCCAGCCTGGCATTTTGCATGATGTACTCTGCATATAAGTTAAATAAGCGGGGTGACAATGTATAGCTTTGATGTACTCCTTTCCCGATTTTGAACCAATCTTTTGCTCCATGTCTCATTTAAAGTGTTGCTTCTTAAGCTGCATACAGGTTTCTCCGGAGACAGGTAAAGTGGTCTGCTATTTCTATCTCTATGCCAGTGCTGTGTAAGTTGATTCAGTTGTGTCCAACTCTTTGTAACCTGATGGACTGTAGCCTGCCAGGCTCTTCTGTCCATGGGATCCTCCAGGCTAGAATACTGGAGTGGGTTGTTGTGCCCTCCTCCAGGGGATCTTCCCGACCCAGGGATCAAACTGATATCTGTGATTCCTGCATTGCAGGTGGATTCTTTACCACTGAGCCACTGGGGAAGCCCTCCCAACTCTATACTACAATACAAAATGTAAAAATTAAATTAAAAAATTTTATGACAGTGATGGCACTTTGAATCATTATTCAGTTAAACAGATGGATGCATGATTTAAAATTCTTGACTTAATATGAAAGTTCTATATCACTTGGTGTTTCACTGAATATTTGAATTTTAAAAGTTTTATTACCTAATATAGAAGCAAAATAATTCCAGTGCTTCCTATTTGACAGAGACAATAAGAATTTCTGCCTTGTAAGTGCAGCAAGACTGGTGTTTTAAGGTCATATTATCACATGATTTGTTGTTTCTGACTCTGTGACCCTCCAAGTAAAGGAGATATTTATGGCTTTATTACAAAAGGGTTGCCCTTGACAGTTTCAATTCCTCTGAAGGTTGGAAGAATTCAGCATTCAATGTATAATTGCTTCCTTGCTTTGCCTTGCATTACAAGAATGATTCTTTTGTAATTATAATTTAAATTGTAATTATAATTTTAATGCTATTTTGCTATTCTTATAATTTTTGAGCAGTGTTGAAAGAATTGGGTAATCCAAGTTTATGCCCTGACCAGTAATGCTGAAGAAGCTGAAGTTGAACAGTTCTATGAAGATGTACAAGACCTTCTAGAATTAACACTCCAAAAAGATATCCTTTTCATTATAGGGGACTGGAATGCAAAAGTAGGAAGTCAAGAAACACCTTAGAGTAACAGGCAAATTTGGCCTTGGAGTACAGAATGAAGCAGGGCAAAGGCTAATAGAGTTTTGCCAAGAGGACGCACTGGTCATAGCAAGCACCGTCTTCCAACAACACAAGAGAAGACTCTACACATGGACATCACCAGATGATCAACACCGAAATCAGATTGATTATATTCTTTGCAGCCAAAGATGGAGAAGCTCTATACAGTCAACAAAAACAAGACCAGGAGGTGACTATGGCTCAGATCATGAACTCCTCATTGTCAAATTCAGACTTAAATTGAAGAAAGTAGGGAAAACCACTAGTATGACCTAAATCAAATCCCTAATGATTATACAGTGGAAGTGAGAAATAGATTTAAGGGACTAGATATGATAGAGTGCCTGATGAACTATGGATGGAGGTTCATGACGTTGTACAGGAGACAGGGATCAAGACCATCCGCAAGAAAAAGAAATGCAAAAAAGCAAAACGGCTGTCTGAGGAGGCCTTACAAGTAGCTGTGAAAAGAAGAGAAGCCAAAAGCAAAGGAGAAAAGGAAAGATATACCCACTTGAATGCAGAATTCCAAAGAATAGCAAGGAGAGATAAGAAAGCCTTCCTCAGTGATCAGGGCAAAGAAATAGAGGAAACAATAGAATGGGAATGACTAGAGACCTCTTCAAGAAAATTAGAGATACCAAGGGAACATGCAAAGACGGGCTCAATAAAGAACAGAAATGCTACAGAGCTAATAGCAGCAGAAGATATTAAGAAGATGGCAAGAATATAGAGAAGAACCGTACAAAAACAATCTTCATGACCCAGATAAACAACATGGTGTGATCACTCACCTAGAGCCAGACATCCCAGAATGTGCTGTCAAGTGGGCCTTAGGAAACATTACTATAAACAAAGCTAGTGGAAGTGATGGAATTCCAATTGAGCTATTACAAATCCTGAAAGATGACGCTGTGAAAGTGTTGCATTCAATATGCCAGCAAATTTGGAAAACTCAGCAGTGGCCACAGGACCAGAAAAGGTCAGTTTTCATTAGAATCCCAAACAAAGGCAATGCCAAAGAATGCTCAAACTACTGCACAATTGCACTCATCTCACATGCCAGTAAAGTAATGCCCAAAATTCTCCAAGCCAGGCTTCAGCAATATGTGAACTGTGAACTTCCAGATGTTCAAGCTGGTCTTAGAAAAGGCAGAGGAACCAGAGACCAAATTGCCAACATCCTCTGGATCACTGAAAAAGCAAGAGAGTTCCAGAAAAAACATCTATTTCTGCTTTACTGACTATGCCAAAACCTTTGACTATCTGGATCACAACAAACTGTAGAATCTTCTGAAAGAGATGATAATACCATACCACCTGACCTTCTTCTTGAGAAATCTGTATGCAGGTCAGGAAGCAACAGGTAGAACTGGACATGGAACAACAGACTGGTTCAAATAGGAAAAGGAGTACATTAAGGCTGTATATTGTCGCCCTGCTTATTTAATTTATATATAGAGTACATCATGAGAAACACAGGGCTGGATGAAGCACAAGCTGGAATGAAGATTGCCGAGAGAAAAATAAATAACCTCAAATATACAGATGACACCACCCTTATGGCAGAAAGTGAAGAGGAACTAAAAAGCCTCTTGATGAAAGTGAAAGAGGAGAGTGAAAAAGTTGGCTTAAAGCTCAACATTCAGAAAACAAAGATTATGGCATCCGGTCCCATTTTTTATTGGCAAATAGATGGAGAAACAGTGGAAACAGTGTCAGACTTTATTTTTGGGGGCTCCAAAATCACTGCAGATGTTGATTGCAGCCATGAAATTAAAAGACGCTTACTCCTTGGAAGGAAAGTTATGACCAACCTAGACTGCATAGTAAAAAACGGAGACATTACTTTGTCGACAAAGGTCCATCTAGTTAAGACTATGGTTTTTCCAGTAGTCAAGTATGGATGTGAGAGTTGGACTATAAAGAAAGCTGAGCACTGAAGTATTGATGCTTTTGAACTGTGGTGTTGAAGAAGACTCTTGAGAGTCCCTTGGGCTGCAAGGAGATCCAACCAGTCCATCCTAAAGGAAATCCGTTCTGCATGTTCATTGGAAGGACTGATGTTGAAGTTGAAACTCCAATTCTTTGGCCAACTGATGCAAAGAGCTGATTCATTGGAAAAGACCCTGATGCTGGGAAAGATTGAAGGAAGGAGGAGAAGGGGGGAACAGAGGATGAGATGGTTAGACGGCATCACCAACTAAATGGACATGAGTTTGGGTAAACTCCGGGAGTTGGTGATGGACAGGGAGGTCTGGTGTGCTGTAGTACATAGGGTTGCAAACAGCTAGACATGTCTGAGTGACAGAACTGAACTGAACTGAACTGAAAAGCGTTGTGTATTTTTTAATATATAGGAGAGATCGTAAATATTTAATCAACAACTTAAACCTTAGCTATTAGAAGATTTTTTATCCTTTATCAATTATTTTTAAAACTTATTTATGTAGTCAATATTGTTTCAACTCCCAAGCTTATTGAGTCATCTCATATATTGAGCAACATGGGCAACTTTGACTTGGGTATCATTTCAAAATACTGATGTTCTAGCTGGTGGGGAAATACCTTTACCTTCCCCATTTTTGTCTTCAGACCCATATAGCTTGTGCTCATTTAAAGTCTCTAAATGAGACCCCTGGCAAATTTCTCTGCTTTTTACCTAGTTTGGAATATGGAATGGTCTGTTTTATAGGTATTAAGTAGTCCTGTCTAATCCAAATAAAAACTTTCATTCCACATGTGTGCTAAGTCAAGTCAGTCATATCCGACTCTGTGCGACCCTATGGACTGTAGCTTGCCAGGATCCTCTGTCCATGGGATTTTCCAGGCAAGAATACTGGAGTGGGTTGGCGTGTCCTTCTCCAGAGATCTTTCCAACCCATGGATTGAACCCGAGTCTCCTATGTCTCCTGCATTGGCAGGCAGGTTCTTTACCACTGGCCCCACCTGGGCCTTCTCCCTGATTATACCCTCGTACCCCTCAACTCCAGCACAGGGGTAACCAGTTTCCACAACCTGCAGCCTGGGGGCTGGAGGAGACACCACCTTTTGCATCACAGATTCTGTGTCTCTGTGCCACGGATGTGTTAGCTGTTGCTTCTGGCTCCTTAGAATCATCAGGATGGAGATACTAGAAGGTCAGGTCGGGTCTTAACCTAGTTGTTTGTTAGAATCTAATATCATCACTGTTCATGTTTGGTTCTTTCCCAGGCTGCCTTAGCAGGTGTAACAGAAGTCTCCCACCCATCCAGGGACCTCCAGCCTCATATATCTCTCTGACATAGACCACATGCTTTCTGGGGGCCTGTGTGAGCATCCATACCCTTGGTTCTGGCTCCTCTGAACATGCTCCATACATTGTTGCCTTGGTAGGTACTCTTCCTAAGCTGAATGCTGTCCTAATGCCTCCCCCCTCCCCCCCAACCACCTGCCAACCTCAGAGGAAATAGCTGCTTTCCTCCTATACCCTATCCTTGGACACATGGTCAAATGCTAAAATAAATCCTCTCTGGAGAAAAATAACAATGATAAGCATCTCTACAAACTTTCAACCTAATGCACAACATTCAAGAAAAAATTATACCTATCCCATTAGTCAGGCATATTGACTAATGGGATCAAAAGAGAAAACAAACAATGAAAGCAAGCTCATAAGTGATACAGTTTTAGACACAGAAGGTGAGGGTGGGATGATTTGAGAAAATAGCCTTGAAACATGTATATTACCATATGTAAAACAGATGACCAGTGCAAGTTCGATGCATGAAGCAGAGCACTCAAAGCTGCTGCTCTGGAACAACCCAGAGGGCTGGGGAGGGGAGGGGGGTGGGAGAGGTTTCAGGATGGGAGACACATGTGCACCTGTGGCTGATTCATGTCAGTGCATGGTGAAAACCATCACAATATTGTAAAGTACTTATCCTACAATTAAAATAAATTAAAACAACCAAAAAATGTGATTAATAAGTTTTTCAGAGAACTATGCCCAACACACACACACACACACACACACACACACACACACACATGTATTGTTTTTATTTTTTTTACATTCAGATTTATTTTTATTCTTACTATTTTCTTAATAACTATGCTATAAATTTGGATATAATTTTCAGGTCTGTATATTTAATTTGTCATTTAGGCATACACAGCTTAGAGTTCTTTTGATTTCCTTGTTAACCTGAGAATCATTAATACTTAAAGGGGTTTTTAAAATTAATTTTTATTGGAGTATAGTTTCTTTACAGTGCTGTGTTAGTTTCTGCTGCAAAGCAAAGTGAAACAGGTGTAGATATACACATGTGCTAAGCCACTTCACTTGTGACCCTATGGACTCTAGCCCTCCAGACTCCTCTGTCCAAGGATTCTCAAGGCAAGAATACTGGAGGGAGATGCCATGCCTTCCTCCGGGGGATCTTCCTGACCCAGGGATTGATCCTGAGTCTCTTAGGTCTCCTGCATTGACAGGTGGTCCTTTACCGCTAGCACTACCTGGGAACTTCATACGTATACATATATCCCTTTCCTTTTGAACCTTATCCCCATTCTGGTCTCCACAGTGCAAGTGAAGCCCCCCCCCCCCCCGTGCTATGCATTATGTTCTTATTAATCACCTATTTCATACATGGTATCAATAATGTATATGTGCCAACCCAAATCTCCCAATTCCTCCCACCCCCACCCCATTCCCTCCTTGGCATTCATGTATTGTCCACTACATATTGCCATTATTTTTGCTTTGCAAACAAGATCATCTATACCATATTTCTAGATTCCACATTTATGCATCAATATATGATATTTGTTTTTCTCTTGTTTACTTACTTATGAACACTCTCTAGGTCCAATCATGTCTCTGCAAATGACCCAACATATGTATTATTAATATCATACAAAACAGAACTAGGTTCTAGGATCAGACAAACACAAACAAAGAGGTTTACATCTATGTGAATGTCTGGTGGGGCATTTGAAAATCTTTCAGGATGTTCCTGGTGTAGAACTATCCTGAGAATTGCAAGGCCTCTAGCATTTCAACAGCATCTTACAATTATCATGTCAACTGAACCACCCACAATTTTCCCAGATACCCTTTGGGGAAGGAATTGATCCTGCTGAAAACTGGTCTTGTTGCTCCCCTTTCCACAGGGAGGGCGCATCCTTGACAACTGTGATAGTGGCACAGATCTGTACAGATCATCCAGCTGGTCACTTAGTGAGGCTTGCACCCTGACCTCCTAACTTCTAATATGATGTTCTTCCTCAAATCCTGGATTACACTTTAAGTTTTTGGGAGAACTGGCTTGGATTCCTCAGTCAATCAGCAATTTGAGACTTTCTAAAATATATATATATATATATACCCAGATGAATGATACAAGATACCTAAAACCATAAAAACATTAGCTGTTTTAAAAACTCCCTTTATCATAGTACTTATTCTCCAAAATTTTGAAGTAGGTTCGGATGTTTTGCTGAGAGTTTAAAGGTCTCAAAATACCACGCCCTGCTTCAGCTTAGGAGAATCAAAGCATCTTTCAAAGATCTCAAGTTTGAAAAACATCAGAAAGGCCTCCTTGTAGAAGAGTTCAAAGCAATCATAGGTGAATCATGAGGGATTTGTGTGGAAAGTTAGTATCCAAATATATTTTTCCTCTGAAAGGCACATAGGGTTCTAAAGTCAGTTGTATTAGCATTTTTATGAATTCTCTTACAACTCCACAGTTCCTTGGCCCTGCCTGAGATCCTAGCCCACTCCAGCTTCCATGGTCCTGCTATCTGCTCCCGGTCTACCTGCCCTCTTGTCTCTCATACATGGATAACAGAGCTCTTCTAAAAATTTTTGATTTTTCTCCATTGCTGTCTTATAGGCAGTTTCAGACTTGCATTTTTATCACACCTCTCAAAACACAGTGGTGCAGCTGTTGAGTTTTAATGGCCCCTTGTTGGTCATTCTCAAAACTAGTGCATTGTTATTTAGTGTTCTGTGTGTGTGTGTGTGTGTGTGTGTGCACATGCAAGCTCTGTTCAATTTCCTATGCTTTTTTCCCTGGCTCAGCAGAGTCCTAGTATCTACTAGTGAGACAGATGGATGTACACGTGTGCATCTATCTCACTAGAACCAAAGCCCAGTAATGAGCACTTGTACCTCAGAAAGTAATTACAGAGCAGAAATTCTGCTGATAAATGCATACAAATCCAGACAGTCCTACTTTTATCAGAGCCTCAGTGAGCTCTAGCCAGGGGGCTGTTATACCCACAGAGTGGTCAGTTTTTACTTGCTGCAACTTCAGGTATGCCAGCAAGGTTTGGGAACCGGGAACACCAGTGACTACTCCTGAGTCCCTGCTGGTGAGCAGTGCCCTCAGCAGGATTATCTCTCTAGGATTTAATTTGTTCTCGTCCCTCTGCTTAACAAATATGCTTGAATGCTTGTCTAAGTGCAAGACATTTCTACTGGAAAACATATGACATTTAGGTTTGCATTCAAGTACTTCAGTCCATGGCAGTTTATATGCTTCTTGGAAGTCTGTACAAATGTCACTTCAGTCCTAACACTTTGCCTGAGTCTTTTTATGTGGCTGGCACAACTGGAGCAAACCACACACGGCTCACTGCAGTGTAAGGATGGGTTGGAGCATCGTGAGGTGTCTGACTCCCCTCTTTCCCCACCCTCCTCTCTGTTCCCTATCACCCTGCACACACTTCTGCCACCAGTTCATGACTGAAATTATTCTGCTACTTTGGCATTATGTATTTTTTTAATCAAAATTTAAGCCTATTATCTGATTGTATGTTAGTATGAATTGATGTATATATGCAATTTTAATGATGAGAAGGTGAAGGAAGCCTGAAGAATCTGGTCCCTTGGAATACGAGGGGCCAAGAATAGGCCAAAAAGAAGACCTCTTGGGTGGAGAAGGCAGCACTGCTTTGGGGGTTCCCCGAGCCCCTGGAGCAGGTCATGTGGTCTCAACCTTGTTAGCTGTCAGTCTAGAGAGCTGGTGCCAGACCTGGTTCTCACCTTGTGTTGGGAGTTAGCAAAGTGGGGAGGGAAGTATGTAGTCTAACTTCCTATTGGGTTGTCTGCTCATGCTCTGAGTGTGTGCTGGTACGGGGTGCAGGGACCCCCCTAGCATACAAGACTCAACAAAGTTTTATTCTCTTCAGAATCCAGGGTGAGAGGTGCACACAGTACTTAAGTGTCCTTTAAGATGGGCACTAACAACAGGATGGATCTCAACGAGGATTAGGAGAATCAAATCAGAAAGTACATGGACATTAATGACAGATGAATGAAGATATGATATATATATACAAAATGGAATACTACTCAGCCATTAGAAAGAATGAAATAATGGATGCTCAGGAACATGCATGACCAAGAGGTGATCACACTAAGTGCAGTAAGTCAGGCAAATATCATATGACATTGTTTGTATGCAGAGTCTAACATGTGACATAAATGAACTTATTTACAAATCAGAAATAGACTCAAGGACATAGAGAATAGACTTGTGGTTGCCAAGGGGATGGGGGTTGGGGAGAGTTGGACTGGAAGGCTGGGGTTAGCCGATGCAAACTATTATAATTAGGATGGATAAACACCAGGTCCTATTGTATAGCACAGAGAACTGTATTCAATATCTTACAATAAACCGTAATGTAAAAGAACATGAAAAAGAATATATATATATATATATACACACACACATGTATAACTGAATCATTTTGGTGTACAGCAGATACTAATGCAGCATTGTAAATCAACTATACTTCAATAAAAAAAGAAAATATGTGGGCGTTAGAACAGTCTTAGAATAGTGATAATTATGAATTATACTCAAGTTTAACTTAACCAACTCCTTTATGATTTCACCTAACTTCAAAATACAGTTTTTCAATATCCCCTTAGGTATTATTCCAAACATTTTCAGTGGCTGTTTACTACAGTAATTTCTTTATCCTTTCAATGTATGATAGCTGTTGCCTGAATTTATTGGTTCCAGTGAATTACTTGCCCTTTCAGAGTATGTACTACTAGTGGTATCTTAATTTGACCACATTGTACAGACTTATTTTGTGTTTCAGCTATTTTGTTTGATCAGCTGTTAATCCTCTGCTGTTTACTTTGAAAGGGATGAAGAAGGTGACAAAAGCATAGACTAAGTTTATAATTGTCCAGCAAATTTTTTCTTTCCATTTTCACATACAAAAGTGTCCTAAATACTTTCACAAGGGCCCTCTTCAGCTTTTATTTTCACCAAATTAGCTTTACAAAAGGCATCTTCCAAATTACTCTTTCTTGGACTACTTTGAGTTTCCACTTTTGTTAGTGTCAACCGACACTTGCTTTTCCTCTCCAAACATCCAAATTTATTGACCTTGCCCTGGCCTCTAAACTCTCATTAACAGGTCTGGCATGTATTTTCCTTTCCAAGTAAAGCTGTTATTACTTGTAGACCTAACTTGTGGTTGCCTTGCTTGTGGTAACTCCCCATGTGGTAGCAGGGATGCTGACCTGGAGATGACCATGCTAAGTGCAGTGAGTCCGACTGCTTAGTAAGTGAGTATGATCAGCTCCACTCCTGGCTTGCTGCTCCAGGGCATCGCCAGGCCCTCAAGTGATAAAAGACTATCCAGAAGGTGGTAATCATGTCTGATCTCATAATTGTGCAACCATGAAAAAGAACTCATTTCTATATTTAAACTCTCTTCTCACTGGCAGTAAGCTATTTGCCTGGAGCTGCAGCCAGTCATAATCCCAGCTCCCTGGACTGGGAAGGGGAGAGATGAAATCCATGGAGGAGGAGAAGGAATTGGACTGGTGGGGTCCTTGGATCCATTATGTGCAACCAGCTCTACTGGTCTTCTCATTCCACAGATGTTTTGTTTAGGCTTAAACTTGACTGAGATGTTTTTCACTTGAAAGCAGAAAAATTCTCACTAATTCGATGCCTTTAACCTTTAATCTCAAAGTTGACAAAAAGGTCTTGATTTTAAATATAAACTCTACTAGCAATTTAAGACTGAGCAGTCCAATGCCAGATCAACTAGTCTAGAACGGAGAGAATGTACACATTTTGTGAAATGCTTTTACCATGAACTGTAGACTAAACGTGCAGTGTAGCCTCAAGATGCGGAGCTGAAATGCATGCATGTCCTGGCTGAGATACAGTAGCTCAGACCATGTTCAAGTCCTGCATTAGATTCGCATTTGAGCAATCTTGAGCCCATCATTTACAGTCTTCCTTCATATAATGAGGATGGTGATGATCCCATAATGTGGTCAATGGGAAGTACAAGATGAAGAATAAAGCAAAGCTTAACAGGTCTTTTTCTCCTTGACACGTGTAAGCATATATTCTGTTTCCTATACAAACATATCTTATATCTTTCCTCACTTTTGTTCACATTTGAACCTCTGTTTATAGGGGTTTTATTCTCTGAGGGCCTAGGTTGGGATAAAGCTGGTCTTGATGGTGGACCAGAAGGCCATTTGTACCCCTGGCCTTTTAGTTTATGGGAATCTCATCACTGTTACTGGAGCTTCAGGAATCTGAGCCAGAATAGCACCCTGACTGCTCTGTTCTCATCTGTTTCCAGCCCTGCTTCCAGCAACACAGGGTGACGCCTCTCAGACACTGAGACAGAAGAGCTGAGGATAGATTTTCCCTTGGCTGAACCTCCTGTTGGGGAGTTTAATTCCTAGCAGTTACTATAGCTCATTTTTTTTTTTTTTTTTTTTTGGTCTTTTTAAAAAACATTTATTTATTTATTTATTTATTTTTTAGTGGGTTTTGTCATACATTGATATGAATCAGCCATAGATTTACACATATTTCCCATCCCGATCCCCCCTCCCACCTCCCTCTCCACCTGATTCATATAGCTCATTTCTTTGTTGTCTTTTGTTATTTGTCTCTCACATCAGCTCTCATCAAGGACTATCCACTTCCCCTGCCTCTTCCACACTACAGCTCCCCAGCCACAGGACGATCCACCTGCCTTGTTCTCTGGACACCATCCATCCCAGCTTCCTCTGCTAGCAGGTGATAGTTGAGGGCAAGCCTCTCTTTGATGCTTTAGGTTTACTAGGCCTGGACCATTTTATATGCTGGATGAGTGGTAACCATAGTTACCACCACCACCACTGTGATGCTTGCCACATGCTAAGATACTGGGTGAGCTGACATCTGTCACCTTGTTGGGTATGAGATTTCTTTCTTTCTTCTAACCTGAATATTGGGTGGGTGTTTTTCCTCCCTCTCCCTAGTCTGTGTGTCTTATTTGAAACAGTTCACTCAACTAAGAAAGATTACTTTTCTTCATAGAAGAGGATCTTCTCTGAGTTAACACACCTGACTGAAGGCTTCCTTTTTCTGAAACATACAAATAGGGTCTTGTACTTCCACAGCTGTTAAATCTATAATAATTAAACTTAGAACAGTTTCCTCATTAGGCTGCTAAATGAAATATATCCTATAGTACATAGATGCTAGCAATAAGCCCATCATAAATTCTCATGTGCTTTATGTTCTTGATAAGAATGGTGAATAGTGAGCTGTGATGTTTCTCCTAGGAAACAGTTCTCATGTTCAAGGATATTATTGTCTCTGGAAACAAATGAACTATTTGGATGAGCAGGCAATAGGTACAATGTCTTTGCTCTAGTGGTAACAAACTATTTTTTCCTTTTAAATATTTTTAATAACAAGACTGAGCAGCCAGGGTAGCAATTATCAACATTTTCAAAAAGTAAAGAGCATAAAGGATGTTCTGAGATTTCTACAGTAATAGACACTAAAGCTGTCTTCATATCCCACTACAGCTAATAAACTTTGAAGAAGGGTTTTCAGTGGCTTTGGAGAATATTTTTTCCTGTTAATAGTGTGTATATAACTCATATCAGGAGATTGCCTGGTGGCTCAGATAGTAAAGAACCTGCCTGCAATGCAGAAGACCTGGGTTTGATCCCTGGGTCAGGAAGATCCCCTGGAGAGGGGAATGGCTACCCACTCCAATATTCTTGCCTGGAGAATTCCATGGACAAAGGAGCCTGGCAAGCTAGGGTCATGGGGTTACAAAGAGTCAGACATGACTGAGTGACTTTCACTTTCATTTCCACCAGTGCTACAGACAAGCTATCACTTCTGCACGAAGGAGAAAACAAGTAAGTATTGACAAGTCATCTAATTAATGTAAGGTCATCTTATCAATATCTTATCAATATCAGAATACCTAGATCTAGTTGTCCAAGGGGAAGCAGAGAGACAAAGAAGCAGTGGTTTTACTTTTACCTGTGCTGTTTTATCTGAAGTGATCAGTCTGAGGGAGAATTGTATTAGGTGTTAGAGTCTCTGCTCTTCCAGATTCACAGCCCTTGCCTTTCCAAGCATTTATTTCAACCTGTCCTCAATAGGGAGGAGCAGGTACCGTGTGAGTGAATCATCCTTTCAGTCGTTGCCTCCTCTGAGTGGAGGAGTTTTCCAGCTGTGCTGTGAATTTAGAGAAAGCATTTCATGGAAAGCCTCACTTTAAACAACATTGGGTGATGGTGGAGCCAGTCCTGGAGACAACCCAGATGCCTGCGGCGTGAGCTTTCTGTGCACTCAGCACAGGCTGTTTCATCACACCATTAGTTTTCACACAATTGAGAAAGTTTTGTCTCAGGCACTTCCAAAAGGATTAATCCTATTTGTCTTGTAAAAATCGGTAAAGGAAGTGATGCCCACTTGCTGGTCCCTTTTCCTCCAACTCCAGGTTGAAGGAAGGTGCCTTCAGCATAGTTTGGTTTCCCCTGATGGATCTGGCTTCCAGTGCTGGTCAATACCTCTCTGTCGTCTCTTCCACCCTGAGGACAAGGACGGGGCTGACCGTAAGCTGTCATCGGCACGAGGCACAGACAGGGTAGCACCAGTGTGTCCCTGGTGTCCCTGCAGTGGGGTGAGTATCTCACAAGCCCATGGGCCCCAGCGCCTTTACCCTAAAGTGAGCATGGGGGCTTGTCTCTAACGGCCTATTTCTCCTAATGTTTCTTCCTGAAATGCTTGTGTACAGACTTATAATCATTTTATGGTGTCTGCCATTGTGTTTCTCAAGAGTTCTGATGAGTATGCTATAGTAAACTATTAGACATTTTGCCTAATAGAGATTTTTTTGCTTTAAATAATAGTGTACAAATACTTCCCTGAAGGGATACTCCTATAGATTGAGCTCTCAAATAGTGTGACTTTTATCTAATGAAACACTGCACAAAAGTATGAACAAATGTACAAAGATATCTTGGGTGTCCTGACACAGATTTGTGAGGAAGCTGGCTCACTGGCTGGAAGGGTGGACATTCTTCTTTCCCATTGACAGCGTGGGATCCTCAATGCAACTGGCTTATTCCCTTACAGGAAATTCAAACACAGCCTTTACAAGTTGTATCAGCTTCTTGTAGCTGCTGTAACAAATCACCAGTCACTTGTGGCTCAAAATGATGAAACTGTATCCCTGATAGTTCTGGAGGCCAGAAGTCAGAAATCAATTTCAGGAGTCAAATCAAGGGTGCTCCACCTCATGGGGTTCTGAGGAGGGTCTGTCTCTAACCATTTTCTGCTCTGGTGGCCACTGGTATTCCAGAGCTTGAGGCTTCATCATTCCTATCTCTGTCTCTATGGTTACCCTGTCTTCTCTCCTGTCTGCGGTAAAGTCTCCCTCTGCCTCCCTCATACAAGGATGCATGTGACTGCATTTATGGCCCACCCTGATAGTTCAGGACAATTTCCCCATCTCAGGATCTTTAATTTGCTTACATCTGAAATCCCTTTTCTTATTGCATAACATTTGCAGGTTATTCCAGCAACCCGCTATTCAGTCTTCCACACATATGTTACCAGCAGCTTAATAAATAGCATGACCTAGATTGCTAACAACAATTCTCTCAGGAATCTGCAACATCCTCCACTAAGAATATAGAGCATCTTAATTAGCAAATGTGGGGCATTTTGGCTTATGAACCAGAATGTTACAAAACACAAAGATGAAGCTTGTAGACTTTGTGTAGATCCAGAGTTGCATGGAATTTTTCATTAGAATTTGTGTTATGTTTTACATTGCACATCTGTTACCAAGGCTTGTCCATACCTTTGGATGCTTGTCAAAATCTAGAGATTGTCTGCAACATCAGCATTTTCTGGCCTACAGATATAGACATGAAAAACTTAAAATGGACTTTCTAATCAACTCACAGAATTTATACATATTTGCATGTTCTGGAAGCCATGAAAGATGTGGCACACCATTTTTATCCCTGCATGTCAGAGGGTTTACTTTTCATCATCTTAGATAACACGGAACTGACCCCTTAGCTCTTATATTGAGCCCCGGTCCCCCTTTTCAGATGGCCTTACCCAGGATCTGATACACAGTGGTAATTGCTGCATCTTCATGTAAAATCAAAACTCCTCCCAGCCCCAGTTGCTCTTGATTTCATTTCTTCTGCATTGCAGATTCCCAGTTCTGAGGCTTAGCATTCTTATAGTCCTGACTTATTCTCACTGTTGCTTCAACACTGACCACTGCCTAGTGGCTGACTTCTTCCTGTCTGTCTATAGATGTTCCTGGCTGGTGACTGCCTCCCACCCTCTAACCACCCTGTCTACACAAGGGGTCTTGAGATACGATTATACTTCCTCTTGACTTGAACCACAATTATGGCAGAGTAAAAAGTAATAGTATGAAGAAATCCAAATGCTATGGTCAATAGCTTGAAGAGTCCTCTTTTCCCTTCACTGAATTGGGAGAATGAATTATTCAGGCTGCAGTGGTCCTGATTACTGGTACAGTAAATGTAGAATACAAGAAACATGATGATTTTTTTTTAAAATTTATTTATTTTTTTATTAGTTGGAGGCTAATTACTTCACAACATTTCAGTGGGTTTTGTCATACATTGATATGAATCAGCCATAGATTTACACGTATTCCCCATCCCGATCCCCCCTCCCACCTCCCTCTCCACCCGATTCCTCTGGGACTTCCCAGTGCACCAGGTCCAAGCACTTGTCTCGTGCATCCCACCTGGGCTGGTGATCTGTTTCACCATAGATAGTATACATGCTGTTCTTTTGAAATATCCCACCCTCACATTCTCGGAAACATGATGATTTTATAGATCTCTGTGCTAGAAGAGACTGCTCCAGAAACACCGAATGATTCATTTAACCAACAAGAATATTTCTATTTTTCAGGACTTTGCTAGGTGATAGGAACAAAATGATAAACAAAAACAGACTTGCTTTGCATCCCCTTGGGGCTTACATGCTAGAGGTAAAGTCATCTATTAATTCAAATAGTCATAAAAATGGCAAGCTAAAACTACAAGTGATAAAAGACCTCTTCTAGGAAAAGCCAGAGTATGAAATTTGTTATCCAACCTAGTTAAGGGGGAGGCATTCAGATAAAGTTTCCCCAAAGAAGCAGTATCTTTACAGGAATTTAAGAAATGAGTGGGAAATTGTCAGGATGGGATGGTGCGGATGAGGAGCGGACTTTCCAGGCAGAGGGCATGTGTGCACATGTCCTGGTGAGAGAGAGCGAGGGATGTCAAAGGGCCTGAAATCAGATCAGTGAGGCTGAATCAAGAAGCTCTCTTGGTGCAATAATGTTGGTGAGGTAGGCAAGGCTCAAGTTTTCTGTTTTCAGGCCTTTAAAGATTTTATGCTTGGAGGGATTGGAGGCAGGAGGAGAAGGGGATGACAGAGGATGAGATGGCTGGATGGCATCACCGACTTGAAGGACATGAGTCTGAGTAAACTCTGGAAGTTGGTGATGGACAGGGAGGCCTGGCATGCTGCAATTCATGGGGTCGCAAAGAGTCAGAATGGCTGAGTGACTGAACTGAACTGAACTGACCTGAAAGATTTTGTCTTGCCAGAAAACCATAGGGAAATTATTGAATACATTAAGCAGAAACCTGATGTGATCAGGTTTGTTTTAAGGAGACTATGCTCGGTAGAGATGAATTTGTTGGAAATCAAGAATGAGTGTAGGGAGCCCAGTCAGGAGACTAAAAAAGATGCATGAGGGCTCCTTCTGTTTTTTTCATATTCTTTGATTTTATCCGTTTTTTTGGCTTTCAGCTTTGTCCTTGGATCAATATACATTTGTTTAAGGAAAAGGAAAAAATTTATGAATGAATAAGTCCCGTTCCGCTTGGCAAAGGAGGAAACTCCAGTTCGCCAGGGTGTGCATTTAGTGCCTCAACTGTTTGTCATGGAAGCCCAGGCTTCATCTGAAAACCTCAAAGGTTTTTTGCATCATGAAAACACAGAGAGCAAACATGTTCTGAATATAAGAAATCACTGGTGCATTAGGGGAAGAACCTGTAGAAGCTCTAGGGATAAGGCGCAGACATCCCATATTGTGATCACTGTGGACGAGACAGTGATTAAGCAAAATTAAAGGTCTTTTTAAGACTGCAGAGGGTATAGAGATCCCTAGGTTCTTGGTAATTATGCAACAGAAATTTAATCCAAATTGGCAGGAAATTAGTCTTTGAAGACTAAAAAGATGATAATAACTAAGTTAGTTGACAATATGATGTGAATATTTGTCTCAGCTAAAGAAAAGGTCATTCTATCAGCTTCATTAAGACTTAAGTATTTTATTAAAATGAAGATATTCTAAATATGTTAGGCTTTTGAAAAAGAGATCCAGGAATTACAATTCTGAATTGCAATTGCTTGATATCCATCCAGGGATTGAATTAATAACCACAAAAATATGAACTAAATATTTCTGCTGAAAAATTTCCCATGTTTATCCTAAAATATTCAAAATTAAAATAAAGTAGAGGTTCTGAAGCTTTGAAAATGTGCTCATTTGGCTTTGTGAGCAGAGCTGGTGAGGGCTGGTTCCTTAGAAAAAGGTCCTGGTGGTGTGTTCTCAGTTATGCTTGTGAGGATCTGCCTTGACTGGCTTCTTCATAGAGGACTAGAATCTTCACCCTTTGGTTCAGAGATCGAATTCAGAGACTGAGGATTTTATTTACCGGGAGAAGGGAATTCTAGGTTCTAGAGAAAATGAACCAAGGGAAAATCTTTAGGGGAAGGGTTAACCTGATGACACATGACAGAGATTCTCATGATTCAGAGAACCACTTTGCTTCAGACCCATTGCAGATTCTGTAATCACAGCAAATTCTTCTAATCTTATTGAGAAAGGATACAACCTGGCTAGTAACACCCAGGACATTATCTCTGGGGTCCAGTCAACCAGAGGGTAATTATTCATCTTACTAAAGCCCTTCTGTTGTCACACATTGTACTGTAATAGATCAAGACTTCCCTGGTGGCTCAGATGGTGGATCTGCCTGCAATGCAGGAGACCTGTGTTTAATCCCTCGGTTGGGAAGTTCCCCTGGAGGAGGGTATGGCAACCCACTCCAGTATTCTTGCCTGAAGAATCCCCATGGACAGAGGAGCCTGGCAAGCTGCAGTTCATGGGGTTGTAAACAGTCAGATATGACTGAATGACCAAGCAAAGCACAGATCAACATGCAGCCTTTTGAGTTCTGCATGCAGGTCAGGAACTAGCTTTATCAAACATTAGCCTTGAGATCTTTGTCATGTTGCAGAACCTCTCTAAGCCTCATTTCTCATTTCTAGAATGGGGATAATGGTGCTGTTTACTTTCTACTGTTATTAAGTAAGTAAGTGTTAATCGCTCAGTTGTGTCCAACTCTTTGTGACCACATGGACTGTAGCCTGCCAGGCTCCACTGTCCATGGGATTCTTCAGGCAAGAATACTGGAGTGGGTTGCAATTTCCTTCTACATATACTGTTATTGGGGAGATGAAATTATTTGATCGACATAAAGAACTTAGCACAGTTGAGTGACACATAATAAATAAATTGCAGCAATTACTCCAATTTGGAGACCTTTCAGAGGAAGTTGATCTTCATCCAGTTCCCAGTAGAGATGCAAACAAAAGAATGAAAGATTTCCATAGAATATTTTATCAGTTATGCAAATACAATGACTGTCCTATGAAACTAACATATATTTCTGGAGACAATTTTAGGAAAAAAAAACACATTATTTTGAAATTCACCAGTGAAACAGTTATAAACTGTAGCAAAAAATTGTCTGCCCTGTTAAAACAAACTGTGGAAAATTCTTAAAGAGATGGGAATACCAGACCACCTTACCTGCCTCCTGAGAAATCTGTGTATGTCAAGAAGGAACAGTTAGAACTGGACATGGAACAACAGACTGGTTCAAAATAAGAAAAGCAGTACATCAAGTCTGCATATTGCCACCCTGCTTATTTAACTTATATGCAGAGTACATCATGAGAAACGCCAGGCTGGATGAAGTACAAGCTGAAATCAAGATTGCTGGGAGAAATATCAATAACCTCAGATATGCAAAGGTCACCACCCTTATGGCAGAAAGTGAAGAAGAACTAAAGAGCCTCTTGGTGAAAGTGAAAGAGAAGAGAGAAAAAGTTGACTTAAAACTCAACATTCAAGAAACTAAGATCATGGCATCTGGTCCCATCACTTCATGGCAAATAGATGGGGAAACAATGGAAACAGTGAGACACTATTTTGGGGGGGTTCCAAAATCACTGCAGATGGTGACTGCAGCCATGAAATTAAAAGACGCTCCTTGGAGAAAAAGTTATGACCAACCTAGACAGCATATTGCAAAGTAGAGACATTAATTTGCCAACAAAGGTACATCTAGTCAAAGCTATGCTTTTTCCAGTAGTCTTGTATGGATGTGAAAGTTGGA
Organism: Dama dama; assembly: GCF_033118175.1. Taxonomy (NCBI): domain Eukaryota; kingdom Metazoa; phylum Chordata; class Mammalia; order Artiodactyla; family Cervidae; genus Dama; species Dama dama. The sequence goes on along the minus strand of NC_083687.1, from coordinate 4,943,814 downwards.
TTATAAAGAAAGCTGAGTGCCAAAGGACTGATGGCTTTGAACTGTGGTTCAAAGGACTCTTAAATGTCCCTTGGACTGCAAGGAGATCCAACCAGTCCATCCTAAAGAAAATCAGTCCTGAATATTCACTGGAAGGACTGATGCTGAAACTGAACCTTCAGTACTTTGGCCACCTGATGCAAAAAGCTGACTCATTTGAAAAGACCCTGATGCTGGGAAAGATTGAAGGCAGGAGGAGAAGGGGATGACAGAGGATGAGATGGTTGGATGGCATCACTGACTCAAAGGACATGAGTCTGGGTAAGTTCCAGGAGTTGGTGATGAACAGGGAAGCCTGGTGTGCTGCTGTCCATGGGGTCATAAAGAGTTGGACACGAATGAGTGACTGAACTGAACTGATTAAAACATTTACAGTGTTTTCCTCAGAGCCATGAAAGAAGAAGTGTTAATGGCATATCATGTGAATTTTTCTTATATTCACATATAATTTATTATTGGCAAAATATTAACTGTTTAAGTAAACTCTGCAAAAGTTAGTGGCCAGAAGATATAAAACTAATGCATACATTTAATAGAATATGGTAGTGTTTTCTTGATTTGTTTAAATGGGATAAATCATGTGATTTTTTTTGATAAATGCAATTTATATGAAAATGTAATTTCTAGATATTCACCAGCCCATTCATAGGATAAAAAACAGTTGTCATAAATTCAAAAAAATGCAATCTTATATTTTTGTGACTATTTATCAAAATGAAATATTTTTCTGCAGGCATGATAGAGAACTTATTATTATACGCTTGGGGTTTTTTAAAATTCATGTTTTGTTTCAGAAACAGGTTATTATTTCTGATTGACTGTTTTGGATTTTAAAACCAATATTGTCATTAGACAAGAAGTATAGTGAGCTATATAAGCATAAACAAAATCAGGCTATACTTAAACAGCTCCTCAGAGGAAGTTTCTCAAGAAATCATTGAGGTAATTTGAAATGTATTTTTTCTCTGATGTTCTAATATGCTACATATACTTATGAGTTTAATTGCCCTTGGGTGATCATTTTAAGGGAACCACACAACTGAATCTTAATCCCTTAATGTCTTAGGACCTCACAATATTTCCCTTGTGTTATCTGGTTTATCTCTCTTTTGTTAATGAATCCTAGGGAAGTTGTAAGAATCTCTCCCTCCTCCATATGCAAATGTGTCACCCAGAACCCTTTTCCTTGAGAAATCTTTGTGGATATGTATGAACACCAGCGTGTATTTTTACATCACTGACCCCCACCCTCTAACCTCAGCCTCAGTAGACAAGACCCTCTTTCCTGTTGAAGGAGTTTCTGAGCCCATGTCAGCTCTGTCTTCATCAGCTGAGTCTCTCATGTGGGGGAAATACTGACCCATAATCTCCTCAGACAGAGGAAAATCTAGTTTTCAGGGAGAGAAAGAGAATAGACAGATTATGCAGAAAGAGGCAAACTCAAGTCCATAAAGTCCCCAAAACTCAGAGCAATTTTGTTTCCTGATACTTTCCTGTTGCTGATGCCAAACCCTTAAGATACCCAGCAGTTTATGAATTCCATAAGCTATCCTGTGTTCTTACAACACATTTTCTTTTGTTTAAGTAGCTTTTGTGAGTTTCTGCTATTTGTAACTGAGTAGCTTCTACTAAGGTGAAAATTTAAGTCTCTGGCCTTGTGTAGGAAAAAAAAATTATGGTTGTGGGAGAAGAATTTTCCCTATGATATTGTACAAGTCTGAATTCCTACACCCCTTAAAAGCATCTGAAAAAGTCAGGGGCAAAGCTATGAAAATCATGTATGATGAATTTTAAGCCATTTTTTAAAATTGAAGTATACTTAATTTATGATGTTACATTAGTTTCAGGTGCCCAGTAAAGTGATTCACTTCTACATATCTATCTTCTTTTTCATTACAGGTTATCACAATATACAATAGGATTGTGTCATTTATCTATTTTAAATATACTGGTGTGTATATGCAAACTCCTAATTTATGTTTCTCCACCTTCCCCCTGACTCTACATTCCCCTTTGGTAACCATGCTTGTTTTCTATGTATTTGAGTCTATTTCTGCTTTGTAAATAAGTTCATTTGCATAATTTTTAGGTTTACATATAAGTGATGCTGCATATTTGTCTTTCTCTGTTTGGCTCATTGCTAGGCCCATCCATGTTGCTGCAGATGGCATTATTTCGTCCTTTTTAGGGCTGAGTAATATTCCATCGTGTATATACAGAGCGTCCTCTTTACCTGTTCATCTCTCAACGGGCGTTTAGGTTATTTCCGTGTCTTGGCTGTTGTTAGTAGTCCTGCTGTGAACTTAAGGGGGCATGGATCTTTTTGAATTAGAGTTTTGTCCAAATATATGCTCAGAAGTGAGACTGCAGAATCTTGAGGTAACTGTTTTACGTTTTTTAAGGAACCTTCATACTGTTCTCCATAGTGGCTGTACCAATTTACATTATTTATAAAATAAACTCAAATGGATTAAAGACTGATAACTGTAAGACCAGACACTATACAACTCCTAAAGGGAAACAGGCAGAACACTCTGAAAGAAATGGCAGCAACATTCTTTTGGGTCTGTTTTCTACCATAATGGAAATAAAAACAAAGCAAACAAATGGGACCTAATTGAACTTAAAAGCTTTTGTATATTGTAAAGTAATTAGCCTCCAACTAATAAAAATAAATGGAAAAAAAAACCTTTTGCATAGCAAGGAAACCATAAACCAAATGAAAATGTAACTTATGGACTAGGAGAAAATATTTGCAAATGATGACACCAACAAGGGGTCAATTTTCAAAATATATAAACAACTTATACAGCTTAAAAGATACTAGAAAATAGTCCAATCAAAAGATGAGAAGAAGACCCAAATAGACATTTCTGCAAAGAAGACATACATATGGCCAATAGGCACAGGAAAAGATATTCAGTATCATTAATTATTAGAAAAATACAAATCAAAACTGCAATGAAGTATTACCTCACATCAGTCAGAATAGATATCATCAAAAAGTCTAAAAATAATAAATTCTGGAGGGGCTGTGGAGAAAAAGGAACCCTCCTACACTGTTGGTGGGAATGTAAATGTGTGTGTAATTTTAGGAATTCCTGAATATTGACAAAAAGTGAAGCATGATATTTCATAGACCAGGAAAGTTTTGTCAACTTTCTTGTGAAAATTTATGGAAAAAAATTATAAAGCACAGAAGAGAAAACTACACAGGTATTTCTGAGAATAATTTTTGCTTCTGAGTTTATAATCTTATTTCTTCATGTAAGATGTGACTGCACAGTACATATAAAAGAAATTTTAAGTCATTTTTTTAAGGTCACAGTAGCCGTGTGTCAGAATTGAGATCAATTTCAAGACACATCTCCTCAGCTACTTTGCTATTCTGCCTCTAAATTGTATCTTAAGATTTGGAGATTGCCACTCAGGTTAGTTCCTGGAAGTACATTTTTCGATGAGGGATGTGTACAAAGGAAGGATATGAATAAAAGAAGCTTCTCATGTTCCTTATCTACATCCCTTGCTCCTCTCAGATGTCCATCCTCCACCCACTCCACCCCTTCCTAGTCCCAGTCCTGCTCCACCGTAAATTACTTAGATGTTACCTTCATTTTGTAGCATGTAACTGCCAGCCACCCACCTTTACTGCACCTGATAGATTTTTCTTGTGATTCTATAGGATTAGCAGTTACATTTGAGATATCAAAAAGCAGGATAGTGGTGCTAAAATTCTTCCATAAAAAAGAAGCTTCTACTGTCAGGTATTTCCTCCTTTAATATATTGTGAAAACTAATGACTTTAAATGCTCCTGCGGGTGAATGACCACCTTTGTCAGCTCCCAAAATTTAAAATTAGACCCCACAGAGCCAGTAGTTCTTATTACTTTGAATAGAACTGATAATATCAGACAATTCTAGTACAATTTTATTTTAAATGTATTTAGGTGGCTATCTATAGTTGACAATGACAAATGATCCCAGCTTAAGTCTCTTTTCACAGGCATTGATCCGCACTAAAAAAAAGGCCAGTGTAGTTCTTATTGCAATGCATTGTGAGTCTGGGAAACAATGGACAAATTTATGATGAGTCAGTTACCTGGCTCCTGCAAAGTACAGCATTAGCCCTTTTGAGGATGAATCTAAAAATAGACACTATAGCTACTATATTGACTAAAAACATCTCAATAGAATTACCACAATTTTCTTCACTTAGAGAAATTCCAAGCCACATGATTTGTGGGTCATACTTGTGGTGCTGGAGATTGGTTTAGAGGAAGATATATAACAAGCAAATTGCTTCCCTGAGTCCAGCAGGAAAAAGGAACATTAGGAGTAATTGATAGTGAAGGGATGAGGGAGATAAAACGAGATGGACTGGGAAAAATTTAATGACTCTTTGTAGCTTTACATCTGTCACAGTTTTTGTGCTACATTAAAATTTCATTATTTTCACATTTCATGTTTTCATATTTTTCCATCCCCTTCTTTCTGCTAAATTTACCAAGTAATACAATGGAGATAATGGAGAGCTATTTCTGCAAATGTCATTGAATCTGTTACTGGAAATGAATAAATTGTTGCACTGATGCATTCTCCTCAAAATACATTTTCAATTAGCAGTAGAGGATTGTATACAAAACATGCTCTTTAAAAAATTACAGAAAAGATAGATCATGCTATGAAAAACTAGAAACCTAGAATCATGAATATTTGCATCTTTTTTCAGCTTCAGTGGGACAAATGGTTGTGTCAACCTGCTTTTATGAATTTTCTTCATTTATAATATTTAGTGTTTATCTAGAAATGCACTCCACCCCTCAACTCCTTGAACTTTCAGTTGCCACAGGTTACATTTTCATAATAATTTCTGTTAATTTATAAGATAAAGGTATTTTATGTGTGAATATCTGTAGCCATTAATTAAACTTATTTTTGCAATCCTGTATTAGCATAATTACTATTTTGGAGTAATTTTTCATTCAAAGTAAAGAAACCATGATTCTATTTTCTATCCATGATTAAATCATCATGCAGCCTCTTGTAAGAACTTGTACTTTTGGTACTTTAGTTGACTGGCATGGAAGAGAAAATATTTCAATAGTTTGTCCTAAGCCTGTGCATTCCAAGATGTGGAAGCGGGTTGGACTTCAAGATGCAAATTCTTCAATCAAAACTGAACTGCTGGGTCAATGCTGCAGGTGGACTCCAAGAAGTTAGAAATTCACTTCTTCATTTGCCATATAATTCTCTCCCTCTCTGTATTGCCACACCCCTCCCCCACACTCAGAATTCCAAATCACAAGGACTTGAATAGAATTGAATAGGAATTTGAATAGAATTTGTATAGAGTTGTGTGAAAATTGTAAAAATCTTATTTATGTTGAATTGGTTCATAGTGCTTTTCAGGTCTACTGTATCCTACTTTTCTGTATATTGATTCTAATAATTTCTGAGAGCTTGATACTGAAATTCCAACTAAAAATCTGAATTTAGCTGCTTACAAAATAGTTGTAATATATAGTTGAACTATAAGTAACTTTGTTCTGTATTTTCCAAGTTTCCTGTAAATGTGTTCTCATACTTTCATAATTTAAAAAGAAAAAAGAAAGAATTACAAAAAAAGTGGTATAATCTGCATACCTGAGGTTGTTGGTATTTCTCCTGGCAATCTTGATTCCAGCTTGTGATTCTTCCAGCCTGGCATTTCACATGATGTACTCTGCATAGAAGTTAAATGAGCAGGGTGACAGTATACAGCCTTGATGTACTCCTTTCTCAATTTTGAAGCAATCTGTTGTTCCATGCAGTTCTATTGCTTCTTGACCTGCATACAGGTTTCTTAGGAGGCAGGTTTACCCTCCTAAGGGAGGTGGCCTGGTATTCCCATCTCATTAAGAAAATTTCACAGTTTGTTGTGATTCACACAGTCAAAGATTTTAGCATAGTCAATGAAACAGAAAGAGTTTTTTTTTTTTTAATTCCCTTGCTTTTTCTATGATCCAGTGTATGTTGGCAATTTGATCTCTAGTTCCTCTTCATTTTCTAAATTCAGCTTGTATATCTGGAAGTTCTTGGTTCATGTATTGCTGAAGCCTAGTTTGAAGGATTTTAAGCATAATCTTGCTAGCATGTGAAATGGGTGTAATTGTATGGTAATTTGAACATTCATTGTCATTACCTTTCTTTGGGATCGGAATGAAAATTGACCTTTTTCAGTCCTGTGGCCACCAGTGAGTTTTCCTAATTTGCTGGCATAATGAAATAGCTCAGCTATTTCAAATAGGTGATGGAATAGGAATTCCATCATCTCCACAGCATATATATGTAAATTTATTTTTAATTGAGGGATGTTTGCTTTATCATATTGTGTTAGTTTCTGCCATGCAGCAGCATGAACCAGTCATAGGTCTGTGTCTCCTCCCTCTTGAACATCTCTCCCATCTCCCACTCCATCCCAGCCCCTCTAGGTTGTCACAAAGCCCTGATGTGAGTTCCCTGAGTCAAACTGTCTTTTAACTGAAACTGCTCCCCAGGTGTCAGGACTCACTGAAACTCAAGTTCTTTTGTCTCAGCACTGAAAGGATTCAGTGTGAGACAACGCCACAAGTGAAGATGAGTTATTAGCACAGGATGCTTGTGAAAGGTACAAGCAGGCAGGCAAGGGAGTGCAGGCTTAGAACAAAGAGGGTTGAATTTCTATAATCAAAGAAAAAGGGGAGAGAGGAGAAGACCATCTTCTTCCTTATTCTGGGGTAGACATCAAGGCTTACATCGTTAGTTCCCTCTCTGACGTTCTATGGCCTAACAGGGACTTCCACGGTGCTATTTAAATCATATGTATATTAGCAGAAGGATGGTGACATATCCTAAAATATGGTAATTCATCTCAGGTTTCAGTATAATGTATCTTTTCCCCAGTTTCTTTCCTTTTTACCTATTTTCTTGTCTAGGCTACAGGCAGAAATGCTGCTCTTCAGGGTCAGTGAACTCCCTAACTTCATATAACAAGATTCAGACTCATGTCAATCATCTCTGCTTTGACTATCAGGTCTTGTGGCTTGAGAGTGCCTGGTACTTGGATGCATCTGGCCTTTTTTCAAGGTAGAGTACTTTGTTGCTAGGTTACTGGGTTCTTTTATTCAGTGATCATTGGATTCAGGTTTCCCAGATGGTGCTAGTGGTAAAAAAACCTGTCTGCTAGTGCAGTAGACGTAAGAGACGTGGGTTCCATCCCTGGGTTGAGAACATCTCCTGGAGGAGGGCATGGCAACCCACTCTACTGTTCTTGCCTGGAGAATCCCGTGGACTGAGGAGCCTGTTAGGCTACACAGTTCACAGGGGATCAAAGAGTCGGACATGACTGAAGTGACTTAGCACGCACACGTGCACTCACTTTCCACAGTCTCCCAAACTTCCTTAAATTCCCTCTCTGTCTTTAATCCCCTGGTGGGATTTCTAGACTATTTAATTATATTACCCTATCTCAATCATTGTGTTATTGAACTCCATCCACATGTCTTCCTTACTTGTCCATGTGTTCTGCATTGAGAAATGGACATTCAGTCTCATGGAGCCAAATACTGGAAGAAATCATGGTATTCCAGTTGAGAATCGAACTTGTCCGCCTCATAAAATATTGTTGAATTAACATTGTTTCTGTTTAGTATATTGCACTCTTTTGTGTAGTTTTTCATTGAGAGTTCATTCTCTCATTTTGTTTTTGACTGAAGCAATGTTTTATAATAAATGATGTTAATTTTTAGCTCCCAATCTGCCTCTCCTTAAAAAACTAAGTTGTACATGCTGCATTTATGATTATAGGTGAACAAATCAAAGAACAACTAATCTAGGAATGCTTTTGTTGCTTTCTATTCGGAGTTTCACAATACATGATGTGACAAGGAGTACTATGTAATATCAAGACAGTTTGCTGTATTCATCTACTGTTGCTCATTCAGTAAACATTTATTATAATATTTCTTTGTGCCACTTAATTTCTGTGCTAGATGATAAAGCCAGGGCTAGAGCTGCTAAGCTTGCAGTGAGCCTGTGGCTACCATCTGCATGTATAAAGGGCACAATTGTGTGTACCTGTATTTGGACTTTTTAGACAGCTCTTGCAAAGGGGAAAGAGATGGCTTAGTGATGGATAACCTGGGTTCAAGTCCAGGCTCTGACTCTTGGCAGCTTGATGGTTTTGATTAGATTTTTTTTTTTTTTTTTCTTGAGCCTCCATTTCCTCTTGTGTCAAAAATAAACATGCTTGTCCTAGGGTTGGATGAGATAATACACAAAAAACATCTGTAAATTCTAGAGATGTTCCCAAGTTTAAAATACTGGAATTATTATGAGATGTGCAGGCAGTTATTATTAAGGAACAAATGGAAAGCACTTTCCATGAGAATGTACTGCCAGCAGAGACTTTGCCAGAATGTCTCACTCCGGGCTGATTTGAAAGTGGACTCGCATCCATGTTTGGCAGGAGCATGCTTGACACCTTCTATGGCCCTGCTTCAGGGCCCCACTGTTCCACACAGCTTGCTTTTTGCTAATTAAACTGAGCCAAGAGTGTCAGCATTTATTAGGCTGGACTCTGGGACGAGCATGGAACTGTGAAAGCAAAAAAGAACCTCACATTTGTGCAAGGTTACTGAAAATACATAGGCTTTGAAGTTTGCATAAGTTGCCTTCTTATACATTGTAGTTTAAAATAGGCATCTAACTCTGGGAGATAGTGAAGGACAGGGAAGCCTGGCATGCTGCAGTCCATGGGTTCAAACGAGGAGTATGCAAAAGAAATGTCCAGCTTTGCTAATGCTGACTGGCATATGGATTTTTCAGTGCCACTGGAGCATTTCGATTTTTATCTCCAAGATGTCTGCAATCTGCACTCAGCTGGAACCAGTGGAAAAGAGTCTCAGAGATAACAATGTTATAGCCTGAATGTCTAGACTCATTTTCATCTGGATGATGCGTTTTACTTTCTACATCTTTAAAGTGGAAAGGAAAAAAAATCCTTGTTTCAGTAAACATTTTAAACAATTGAGTAGCATAGCTCATGTCTAGAAGGGCTATTGACTCCCATTTCTTTGATATATTTAATCAGAAGGGGCTCTTGATGATGAGTGGTCATTTACAGACACTTTTAAATGTGGAGTTAATGGAAGTGAGAATTAAAGGAGAAATTATTCTTACTCTGTACTGTGCCTCCGTGTTAGAAGACTTCTGGCCTTGTCTGAAGGAAAAGGTCAGTTTTCATTCCAATCCCAAAGAAAGGCAATGCCAAAGAATGCTTAAACTACTGCACAATAGCACTCATCTCACATGCTAGTAAGGTAATGCTCAAAGTTCTCCAAGCCACAGGCTTCAGCAATACGTGAACCGTGAATTTCTAGAGGCAGAGGAACCAGAGATCAAATTGCCAACATCCGCTGGATCATTGAAAAATCAAGAGAGTTACAGAAAAACATCTATTTCTGCTTTATTCACTATGCCAAAGCCTTTGACTGTGTGGATCACAATAAACTGTGGAAAATTCCGAAAGAGATGGGAATACCAGACCTCATGACTTGCCTATTGAGAAACCTATATGCAGGTCAGGAAGCAACAGTTAGAACTGGACATGAAATAACAGACTGGTTCCAAATAGGAAAAGGAGTACGTCAAGGCTGTATATTGTCACCCTGCTTATTTAACTTATATGCAGAGTACATCATGAGAAACTCTGGGCTGGAAGAAGCATAAGCTGGAATCAAGATTGCCAGGAGAAATATCAATAACCTCAGATATGCAGATGACACCACCCTTACGGCAGAAAGTGAAGAGGAACTGAAAAGCCTCTTGATGAAAGTGAAAGAGGAGAGTGAAAAAGTTGGTTTAAAGCTCAATATTTAGAAAACTAAGATCATAGCATCTGGTCCCATCACTTCATGGCAAATAGATGGGGAAACAGTAGAAACAGTGGCTGACTTAATTTTTCTGGGTTCCAAAATCACTGCAGATGGATGATTGCAGCCATGAAATTAAAAGACGCTTACTCCTTGGAAGAAAAGTTATGACCAACCTAGGTAGCATAGACAGAGACATTACTTTGCTGACAAAGGTCCTTCTAGTAAAGGCTATGGTTTTTCCAGTGGTCATGTATGGATGTGAGAGTCTTCAGCTGAGCATTGAAGAATTGATGCTTTTGAACTATGGTGTTGGAGAAGACTCTTGAGAGTCCCTTGGACTGCAAGGAGATCCAACCAGTCCATCCTAAAGGAGATCAGTCCTGGGTGTTCATTGGAAGGACCGATGTTGAAGCTGAAACACCAGTACTTTGGCCACCTCATGTGAAGAGTTGACTCATTGGAAAAGACCCTGATGCTGGGAGGGATTGGGGGCAGGAGGAGAAGGGGACGACAGAGGATGAGATGGCTGGATGGCATCAGTGACTTGATGGACATGAGTTTGAGTAAACTCCAGGAGTTGGTGATGGACAGGAGGGCCTGGCGTGCTGCGGTTCATGGGGTCACAAAGAGTTGGACATGACTGAGCGATTGAAATGAACTGAACGAAACTGAACTGAAGGAAACCTGAATCATTCACTGGCCCAGTGATTATCAATTAAGCTTGACTTACATCTTTACATACCAACATTAAAGGGAGCTGGTTTTTCTTTATCTTTGAGAATACTTCCTCCCTTGAGTCATTACAGCCAACTCTAAAAGGGTTTCTCCCACTTGACTTCAGATGTGAGCACAGCCAATTTAAAGTAATGTATGTAGAAATAAATTGTACTTTGGTGCCTCTCTAATAACCAGAGGAAAAAGTGGGCAATTTCCTTGGAATTAATGATGGGCATGCTCACATTTACCAAATATTTATATGGAACCAAATGTTCCTTACACAGATTAACACCAGCTAGGGACACAGCAGCCCAGCCCAGTGTGTCGAGAGTTATGGCGGGACTCCTCTGCTGTCTGCATGTACAGACACTGCCGTCAGTTACACAGGCTTGCTGCCAGCAGCTCCGGTTTATATACATTTTAATGCTTAGTTTTCAGAAGCTTTGTGGAGCATATAAAGGGTATTTTTAAGAATGTCATACATATTGTAGTTTACTCCCATTTATTTGATCTTTTAAATCAGATGGGACTCTTGATGATGAGTGTTCATTTACAGACAGTTTTAAATGCAGGAGTTAATATAAGGAGAAAGTATTCTTAGTCTCTATTGTGCCTTCCAGTTAAAAGATTTTCTGTCTTATCTGAAGGAAATCTTCCTCATTCATCTGGCTGGTGATTATTAATAAAGCCTGACTTACATGTTTTCTTATATTCAAAAATATAATGAATGATTAAATACACTCTGAAAGACATTAAAAAACTCTTTAAACCCTAGATATAAACATTACATAATTTTTTAAAAAAATTTTGATTAATTTGAACATAAGTTAATTTTAGACAATTCTCTTACATTTAGTTTCCTATCTTATGTAGATTAGACGTAAGTACAATGCTTTTCAATACTTCTAATTTCCAAAGTGGTAAAAATTTCATGTTTCATTGTAACAATTTTTAGCTACTCGGCCTATTTATAACAACCAAGGAGAGAAACAGAATGGATCTTGTGAAGAAACATTTATTAATAAGCAAGTATACAAGGATTAGAAAAGTCTGTCTGAATCACAAAGCAAGGATGGCATTTAGTATCCAAGTCTGCTTCCAGACAAAATTAGCTAAGGCTTCTGTGAAGTTAGAGCCTGCTGGTTGCAAAATTGGAAATTGGTTTCCTGGGGCTTTCTGTAAACTCTTCATTACTTTACTCAATCATGGTTCATTAACGAGTTAACAGACACAAGACCAGTGTAGGTTGGGATGTATGAACAGCCAACCTTCCATCTCCTGAGCGTCACTTGAAACGTGAATGTCACAGCAGATTAGACATTGCATCAAACTGTGTTTTCATATAATACCATACATGGTCATCCCACAAATCACATCCACTCAGCCTCTAAATATTGTTAGGTGTTTTTGTTTTATCATGCATTTCACAGGTCAGTAAAGGTTTTAATTCCAAGAGACTCTGATGGAAATCTCTGATGGAGACTCTGATGGAAATCAAATAAGAAATCTCAAAAGGCATCTGAAAAAGAAATAACTTGGAGAAATGCAGTTAAGAGATTTGGCGAAAGCAGATTTAATGGTTCCCATTAACTTAGATCTAATTCACTGGAGGGAAAAAATCTATAGAGACATTAGAGAATTTAAATGTGCTTCTGAAAATTCTTGGGCAAACTGTAGCCTTGGCTCATAAAATACTTTTGCTTAACCTAAGCAAATATTTTTGACTCCCAGACCAAAAAATTCATTATATAGTTCATATTTGCAAGAAAGAATTGATGCTTTTGAACTGTGGTGTTGGAGAAGACTCTTCAGAGTCCCTTGGACTGCAAGGAGATCCATCCAGTCCATCCTAAAGGAAATCAGTCCTGAATATTCACTGGAAGGACTGATGCTGAAGCTGAAGCTCCAATACTTTCCCACGTGATGCAAAGAATTGACTCATTGGAAAAAACCCTGATGCTGGGAAAGATTGAAGACAGGAGGAGAAGGGGATAACAGAGGATAAGATGATTGGGTGGCATCACCGTCTCGATTGACATGAGTTTGAGTAAGCTCTGGGAGTTGGTGATGGACAGGGAAGCCTAGAGTGCTGCAGTCCATGGCGCTGCAAAGAGATGGACATGACTGAATGACTGAACTAAACTGAATGTGGCTGGATGCCATGATCTTGGTTTTTTAAATATTTAGTTTTAAGCTGGCTCTTTCACTCTCCTTCACCCTCATCAAGAGGCTCTTTAGTTCTTCTTCACTTTCTGCCATTAGAATGGTGTCATCCACATAACTGAAGTTGTTGATGTTTCTCCTGCCTATCTTGATTCCATCTTGTAACTCATCCAGCCTTGCATTTCTCATAATATACTCAGCATATAGGTTAAATAAACAGGGTGACAGCAGATAGCCCTGTTTTACTCCTTTCTCAATCCTGAATCAATCAGTTCTTCAATACAGGGTTTTAACTATTGCTTCTTGACCCATATACAGTTTTCTCAGGCAACAGGTAAGATGGTCTGGTATTCCCATCTCTCAGTGTTTTCCACAGTTTGTATGATCCACACAGTCAAAAGATTTAGCATAGTCAATGAAACAGAGGTAGATGTTTCCCTGGTATTCTCTTACTTTCTCTATGACCCATTGGATATTGGCAATTTGATCTCTGGTTCCTCTGCCTTTTCTAAACCCAGCTTGGAAATCTGGAAGTTCTTGGTTCACATAATGCTGAAGCCTAGCATGCCAGATTTTAAGCATGACCTTACTAGCATGGGAGATGAATGCAACTGTCTGGTGGTTTGAACATTCTTTAGTACTATCCTTCTTGGGAATTAAGAAGAAGATTTACTTTTTCCAGTCCTGTGACCACTGCTGGGTCTTCCACATTTGCTGCCATATTGAGTGCAACACTTTAACAGCATCATCCTTCAGGATTTTGAATAGCTCTACTGAAATTTCATCCTATCCACTAGCTTTAATGACAGCAGTGTTTCCTAAGGCCCACTTAACTTCACTCTCCAGAATGTTTGCCTCTGAGTGACAGACCACACCATTGTAGTTATCTGGTTCACTAAGATCTTTTTTTTTTTTTTTGTACAGGATTTCTGTGTATTCTTTTCATCTCCCAGGAAAACTGGGTAATAATATGCAACAGAATGCAACTGGACCCCTATCTTATATCACATAAAATTCAGTTCCAAATGGATTAAAGACTTGAATATAAATTTGAAACCATAAGATTTCCAGAAGAAAACCTAAGTGGTAAGCTCCTTGATGTCAGTCTTGGTGGTGAACTAGGTAGGACTCAGCAGTCCTACTTCCGGGTATATACCTAAAGGAAATGGAAACGGGATGTCAGAGAAATTCTGCACTTGTTCACTGAAGTATTATTCACACATAGCTAAATGTGGGGATAACTTGTCTTTTAATGGATGAATGAAGAAAACAGATGTGATATACATATACAATGGAATATTACTAATTCATGAGAAATGAGGAATTCTTGCCATTTGTGACAAGTAGGTGGACTTTGAGGGAATTATGTTAAATGAAATAAGTCAAAAAGAGAAAGACAAATGCTTCATGGTATTACTTATGCGTGCTTACTCACTTAAGGCATGTCTGACTCTTTGCAACCCTATGGACTGTAGCCTGCAAGGCTTCTTTGTCTGTGGGATTCTCCAGGCAAGAATACTGGAGTGGGTTGGCATGTCTTCCTCCAGGGGATCTTTCTGACCCATGGATCAAACTGTTGTCTTTTATGTTTTCTGTATTGGTAGATGGGTTCTTTACCACTAGCGCCTACTTATATGTGGACATTTAAAAGAAAAAATCAAGTTTGTAGAAACAAATTAGAAAAGTAGTTTCCAGGGGCTGGGGAATAGGAGAAATATGGAGAGGTTTGTAAAAGAACATAAATTTTCAGCTATAAGATGAATAAGTTCTGAGGATTTAATGTAAAGCATGCTGACTGTAGTTGATAACACTGTATTGTTTAATTGAAATTTGCTAGAACACTTAAAAGTTTTCATCAAAAAAAAGAGAGAACTATGTGAGGTTATGGTTATGGTAATTTACTAGATGTGGGAATTGTTTCATAAATTTTATGTGTATCAGATCATCATATTTTACACTTCAAATACTTTGCAACTTAATTCATAAAGAAGGTCTGTATTTTTTAGAGAGAAAAAACCCTAAGGGTGGCTTGTACATTTTTTAAAAAAGGGCAAGTCTGCAATAGCAAGCAGCAAGTAACAACAACAACAAGAAAGCAACATTTTATTTAGCGCTTACTTTTTACGTAGGAGGAAAAATCATGACAGTGATTTATTCTGGTTTGACTCTGTCCTTTGAGATGGATGAGTTCCCATTTTTCCCCCCACTCTCACTTAAGTTTTAAGTTTCTTGCATTTATTTAACATTTTGAGATCAGCTTTCCCTACATGATTTTCTCATTTATTTCATATAAAAGTAAACTTTCACACAATGAATCTTCCTGCTGGCAGGTGAGGACCCAGCTGTCTGATCATCACACTTCAGTTCTGCCCAAACATATTGACTGGAATGAGAGATTCACCACAATTTTTCAACCCCCTAGTAAAATTTGATTCAATAATAGACAGTTGACCTATATGTTTATTTATATTTAGGCTACAGAATTTCATGTTCATTTGCTCCTCTCTCCATGGAATTGTCCAGGCAAGAATACTGGAGTGGGTAGTCATTTCCTTCTCCAGTGAACCTTCCTGATCCAGGGATTGAACCTGGGTCTCCTGCATTGCAGGTGGACTCTTAACTGTTTGAACCACTAGGGAAACCCCATCATTTACTCTTTCTTAACTCTAAAAATGGATGAAACAGGTCTGTTTGTAGAACTTACTCTATAGAGAAATTTTTGTAAGGTACTCTATCCTCAGACGGCAGAAAATTAGACTGATTCTGGTTTAAATTACAGAGTACAGATCCAGCCCAGAGTCCATGTTTGGAAAAGAGTTGCTGACCTGAGAGTCTGTGGACCAGCCTGGGCTTCCAGGCCTCTTCTGGGCACACAGGCACCCCACTGTCAGTTCAGTTCAGTTCAGTTGCTCAGTCGTGTCCGACTCTTTATGACCCCATGGACCGCAGCACGCTAGGTCTCCCTGTCCATCGCCAACTCCCAAAATTTATTCAAACTCATGTCCATTGAGTCAGTGATGCCATCCAACAATCTCATCTTCTGTTGTCCCCTTCTCCTCCTGCCTTCAATTATTCCTAGCATCAAGCTCTTTTCCAACGAGTCAGTTCTTTGCATCAGGTGGCCAAAGTATTGGAGTTTCTGCTTCAACATCAGTCCTTCCAATGAATATTCAGGACTAATTTCTTTAGGATGGACTGGTTAGATCTCTTTGCTGTCCAAGGGACTCTCAAGAGTCTCCTCCAACACCACAGTTCAAAAGCATCAATTATTTGGTTCTCAGCTTTCTTTATGGTCCAACTCTCATATCCATACATGACCACTGGAAAAACCGTAGCTTTGACTAGACAGACCTTTGCTGGCAAAGTAATGTTTCTGCTTTTTAATATGCTGTCTAGGTTGGTCACAACTTTTCTTTTCAAGGAGTAAGCATCTTTTAATTTCATGACTCCCCACTGTACTGACTTTAAATTAGCTCCAATTCTTGGGTCGGATGTACATTCAGGAAAGAGGGAGGTTTGAACTGGACCCAGGACCCTCGCCAGTTGAATGTACTGGTTTTTGTTTTGTTTTGTTAGGCCTTAAGTCTAAAAAGGGCACATCACCATGCATTTACACTCTGTTCTTTTCTCTTTTGCAATCTTACCTGCGCATAACTCTCAACTGTCTGTTTTCCTTCATACGCTCTTTCCCTGAGGGAATTCAACAGCAGTGTAGTGTGACTTAAAAATATTCCCCAATAGTAAAATAAACAAAACAATTTAAAAAAAAAAAACTCTTGCATAAATCAGACTGGCTTTTTAAACTATATGCCTTTGGCACTGTTACTTTAGACCATAAACTGTTTGTAAGCAAGGGTGATGCAAACTTTGATTAACTTTTGTCCAATGCCATGTGAATGAATCTTAATATGTGCTGACTATTTTTCCCCATTAACATAATCTTACTTATTTCAATGCATTATTTTCCTTCTTATTTCCTTAATGTACTTATTATGTATAATACACAGTGGGGAATAGGCATAGAAATAAATGGGCACTTTTTTTTGAGAATTATGACTAATATCATTATTTGTCTTCTTTTTCATTCTTAAACAGAGACAAATATTTTCTCCATTAACAAAGATACTCCTTTGTTATTTTCATCTGTGTTCTTCATCAGTAGTTATTAACTACTCTGTTCATAATCATCTCAAGAAATATCAATCCTTTCTTGCTCAGAAATGCAGTCCTTACCTTACACTTCATAGCTGAGGGTGTTGAATGGTGTGAATGCCATTACTCTGAAGATTCTTTTTTTTTTGTTTTAAAATTTATTTATTTTAATTGGAGGCTAATTATTCTACAATATTGTAGTGGTTTTTGTCATACATTCACATTAATCAGCCGTGGGTGTACACGTTTTCCCCATCCTGAACCCCCTCCCACCTCCCTCCCCATCCCATCTCCCAGGGTCATCCCAGTGCACCAGCCCTGAGTGCCCTGTCTCATGCATCAAACCTGGACTGGTGATCTGTTTCACATATGGTAATATACATATTTCAATGCTATTCTCTCAAATCATCCCACCCTCGCTTTCTTCCAGAGTCCAGAAGTCTGTTCTTTACATGATAGGATAAATTTGTGAGTGAGCATGTCCCCTGTTTGTGGGGCTGGGCCATAGTTTGATGGACTTGGATTGATTTCCTTCAGTGACACCCAACCTGCAGAGCAATATTTTTGCCTTGTTCCCTGAGAACAGCTACCTAATGAAATAGTCACCTTCCAGTTTAAATGCAAAACTTTCAATTAACAAGGCTGTAGAAATGGAAACTCTAGGTGCTCTATCCTGAGCAGGAAATTTGAGTGAGGCATGCATCTAGTCAAGCACATTGCATGGGCATGGGTAATAGCAATCTATTTCACAGAGAAGAATCCAGCTGGCATTCAGCTTGAAGACTGGACTGGAATCCTCAGGGAGGGATGCAGAATAGAAGAGAAATTCTTCATGTACAGCTTTCCCAGGATAGGATGCAACATTGGATGAGAAACTCATTGTAGACAGCATTCTTTCTTTCTTTCTTTTTTATTCCTTTATTTTCTTAAACAGTAGTTTTTACTTATTTGGTGGTGTTGGGGCTTAGCTGCCCCATGGCATATGGCATCTTAGCTCTCCACCCAGAGATCAAACCCATGCCCCTTGTATTGCAAGGTGGATTCTTAACCACTGGACCACCAGGGAAGTCCCTTTCTTTGTTTGAGAGGACCTGTATCTTGAGATGCTTAAGGTCTAAAGCACTTATCATAACTCTTGAACTTCCTGAGTTTCTCTCATCGGTAGTAGCTGGGCGTCTGCTGTTGTTTCCTCCCCCTCCCCACAGGGAGAACACCCTTCAGAAGGACTGGGACAGCCCACTGTGTCTGCAGACTTCTCTCAGAATCAGGAGAGGGACTGAAGGCTCAGAGGCAGGAGCAGAACGGGGGAAGACGAGGCCTCTGGTGTGAAACGTGTGTGAAGGAGTGCCTGGAGGTAGGAATGGGTCTCTGGTGCAAGTGAGTGACAAACAGAAGTGGAGGCTCAGGACCACAGACCACCAACTCGCAGCAGGGTGACCAGTGAAGACTGCAGAAAACACACGGGACTGGGACTGATGCACGGAGTTCTGGGCCTGGTCCCGTCACTGGTGTGTGTGTGTCCTTTGTGGGATTTGAGACGTATTCTTTAAGTTTACTGACTCTCAGTTTTGTCATCTGTAAAATGAAAGAAGCACTAACTTCCATCACAGTTTTTATGGTTCTATGGTGGGTCTTATTTGGAGCTATCATACTGTTAAAAGGCATAAGGCTGCTTAGAGGACATTAGAATTAACTTGAATAAGAACACACCAAATCAATCTTTTTGACACTGATGGTTAGTTAGCAATTTAACAACCATACTTAGCAAATGAATTCATGAGAAAGATAAAGAGAACATTCCCTAAATATACTCTATCAAAAAACACTTTCTGTTTCATGCGCTGACAGTAACAATAGATTAGAAAAGTTACTTAAACAAGTAACTTGTGCATAAATACACATAAACAACAGTGCTTGGAACAAAAGCACTAAATTTTTTTCATTAAAAAAAAATTTTTTTTTCATTTTTAAATTTTTTTCATTGATTTTCAAAGGAAATTATATTCAAATTGTACTGAAATTCTATTCAAAGTAGATATGATGCATGTTCTTCCCTCTCCTCTGCCCCAAAAGTCATGTATTGGAATGCAGACTTTACCTAGACACAAATCTCCTAAGTGCTTTAACAAAATTGGAAGAGAGAGAAAAAATGGGATTACTCCGAGAAAAAATTGAAAGCCAACTTGTACTGTGCAGCACTGGGGTGGCAGAAACAGCTACACTACAGCCTAATCCTTGCAACAAGCCCAAAACTCTACAACAGTGGCTGGCACTGTCTGATGAAACTGCCAGGGAGCCAGATGTCACAGCTGGGAACATTATCCTTGTGTTTCAGATGAAATTGAAATTGATACAGCAAATGGCACTCTATCATTAACTCCTTTGTATCCACATGAGGCTTTCTACCCTTGAAATCTCTTATCAAGGGTAAATTTCAGAGGGTAATTGGGAGGTGTAGAAGACAAGGATAACCACTTTATTAGAAAAACAAAGTGAAGAGGAGACTGTAAATATTTTTCAAAGAAGGAAAAATAGCAAATAAGTGATTTTTAAATGACAAACTATAGAAGGATGGAGGAGTTGTAATAGCATCAGGTTGATGAGGCTGTAAAAATTACTTGACTTGTATATTTTTTCTAAGATCAGTAGTAGTGTTTTTTTGCCAGAGACAATGAGGAAAAAAGATGGTGAAGAATTTTTTCATGAAAGCATTCCAAATAATTCATAAATGTTAACTGAACATGTCCAATGCATATGTCCCTGTTTTAAAAATTGCATAAATCTCAAAAGTGTTCTATAGTATGGAATCATATTATCTATATACAATGTATAATAATACTGTGTAATTTATGTACATTATGTGAGACCCTGTGTGAAGAACTGGATGGTTTGAGTCTATAGCATAATTCTGTTTGTAAATACAGTATTGTCCTTGCAGTAGACAGAATTGTACCCTCTGTTCCCCATGATAACCAACTCTAAGTCTTGGAACTTGTACATGTGAGCCCCTTACATTGCAAAAGGGACTTTGCAGATGTGGTTAAGGGTATGGATTTTGAAACGGGGAGTTATCCTGACTTATTTGAGTGGGCCCAATCTAATTACATCAGTACAACTCATGTAAAGCAGACAACTTCTCTGGCTGGGTCAGAGGATTAGATGGAGAGAGAATCTGAAGCATGAGAGGGATTCACCTCCTTAAGACTGGATTTGAATTTGGAGGAA
The DNA here is from genome assembly GCF_033118175.1 of Dama dama. Taxonomy (NCBI): domain Eukaryota; kingdom Metazoa; phylum Chordata; class Mammalia; order Artiodactyla; family Cervidae; genus Dama; species Dama dama. The sequence continues at coordinate 4,923,625 of NC_083687.1, read as the reverse complement.
GGAGGTCATGAGTTAAAGAATGCAGGGCCTCTGGGACCTGGGAATATCCCTCAGCTGATGAACAACAAGGATCTCAGTCCTCCATTTTTACTTTGTCAATGACCTCTCTGCAGTCTTTCAGAAATTGAAGAAAAAAAAAAAAGAGTAGAAAAAATTCAGTTGAATGGATGGAAAAATGAGTTGTAAAATTTTCTCAAAAAATAGAGGGAAAAAAAGAGAGAGTAAAAGTAAAGTAAAGCAAACCACATAGAAAATATTCAGGTGATCTTTTCCTCAACCTATGGGGATATAAAAAGAGATACTGGAGAGGATAAAGCCACTAGCTTTTATTCATACACCTATTCTTGAAAGCTGATAACCACTAAACAGTGACTACATTGTTAGACTGTAAATATTGTTCATGGGAGAACGATTTCTTTCCTAAAATGACTCATGTCCTGAATCTGAAAGAATAATACTGCTAGTAAGGAGGTAAAAGAAACTTTCATCACATTTTCTCTTATTTTATTTACTTTCATTTTGCTAACTTTACTGAGGAATAATGGAGAGATATAATTGTATATCTGCAAAGAATACAGATATAATTCAAATCCTAAAAGAAGATGCTGTCAAAGTGCCACACACAACATGTCAGCAAATTTGGAAAACTCAGCAGTGGCCACAGGACTGGAAAAGGTCAGTTTTCATTCCAATCCCAAAGAAAGTCAATGCCAAAGAATGCTCAAACTACTGCACAGTTGCACTCATTTCACATCTAGCAAAATTCTCCAAGCTAGGCTTCAACAGCACATGAACCAAGAACATCCAGATGTTCAAGTTAGATTTAGAAAAGGCAAGGGCACCAGAGATCAAATTGCCAAAATCAGTTGGATTATAGAAAAAGCAAGAGAATTCCGGAGAAAACATCTACTTTTGCTTCACTGACTATGCTAAAGGTTTTGACTGTGTGAATCCCCAAAAAACTGTGGGAAAATTCTTAAAGAGATGGGAATACCAGACCACCTTATGTTCTCCTGAGAAACCTGTATGCAAGTCAGGAAGCAACAGTTAGAACTGTACGTGGAACAACAGACTGGTTCCAAATTGGGAAAGGAGTACGTCAAGGCTGTATATCATCAGCCTGCTTATTTAACTTATATGCAGAGTACATCATGCTAAATGCTGGGCTGGATGAAGCACAAGCTGGTATCAAGATTGCTGGGAGAAATATCAATAACCTCAGATACGTAGATGACACCACTCTTATGGCAGAAAGTGAAGAACTAAAGAGCCTCTTGATGAAAGTGAAAGAGGAGAATGAAAAAGTTGGTTTAAAGCTCAACATTCAGAAAACTAAGATCATGGCATCCGATCCCATCACTTCATGGCCAATAGATGGGAAACAATGGAAACCATGAGAAACTTTATTTTGGGGGTCTCCAAAATCAATGCAGGTGGTAACTGCAGCCATGAAATTGAAAGAAACTTGCTTCTTGGAAGAAAAGCTATGACCAACATAGACAACATATTAAAAAGCAGAGACATTACTTTGCCAACAAAGGTCCATCTAGTCAAAGCAATGGTTTTTCCAGTAGTCAAGTATAGATGTGAGAGCTGGGCCATAAAGAAAATTGAGTGCCGAAGAACTGATGGCTTTGAACTGTGGTGCTGGAGGACTCTTGAGAGTCCCTTGAACTGCAAGGAGATCAAATCAATCAATCCTAAAAGAAATCAATCCTGAATATTCATTGGATGAACTTGAGATGCTAACAGGCAGGAAGGCCAGGGGTCTCCAAATGGAGGAAAATGGCTTCAAGTGTCGGACATTTTTTCTCTCTCTCTTAAGTGGCAGGAGGAAATAAAAAAGTGTTAGATTTTTTCCCCTTCTCTATACAAACTTAAAAAGAGGTTTCTTTTAAAATTCAGTGCTGGCATGATGACACCTGGTTCCACCTGAACTTAACTTTTCTCAAACCTTGAGTTAACTAATGCATTTTTCTTATGGAAATGTTTGTCTTAAGCTATGCTAATGAACCATATATTTACCCTAGATTCTGTCTTCAAGTTGGTTCAACCTAAGACTGGAACTTAAGACTCAGAACCCACTTGACAAACCAGTATGTTTTACTCATGCAAATGTTCTCTTAAGCTATGTAAATGAGACTGTATTTGCTTGGAAACCCACCTTTCTTCAAGATTCATGTCAATCATTTTATGGCCAGGGACAACTCACTTTGCGCCAATGTTATCTCAAAATGCATGTTGTGGGTGAGGGCCTGGTGCCAGTTTCTGAGTTTTGAGATATTTCCTTTCTCTAATTAGCAGACTGCTAGTAGCTATATAACATCTGGCCAAAGACTAGCAGGGGGGCACTGTTTGTGCCCATGTCTATGTCAGAAGCTTTCTCTCTTTTATACTCTAATAAAACTTTATTACACAAAAGTTCACAGCGATCAAGCTTTGTGTAATCAATCTTGTGTAATCAAGCTTTGTGTAATCAATCAATCTCCGGATTGAATTCCTCTCCTCTGGAGGCCAAGAATCCCAGCATCTTTCATGGCTCATCAACAACCTTTCAGACTGGTGCTGAAGCTGAAACCCCAATACTTTGGCCACCCAATGCAAAGAACTGACTCATTGAAAAAGACTCTGATGCTGGGAAAGATTGAGGCAGGAGGAGAAGGGGACAACAGAGGATGAGATGGTTAGATGGTATCATTGACTCGATGGGCATGAGTTTGAGCAAGCTCTGTGACTTGGTGATGGACAGGGAGGCCTGGCATGCTGCAGTCCATGTGGTTGCAAAGAATCAGACAAAACTTAGCAACTGAACAACAACAAAAATTGAATGCAGCACTTTAATATCATTATCCTTTAGGGTTTTAAATAGCTCTGCTGGAATTCTATCACCTCCACTAGCTTTATTGGCAGCAGGGCTTCCTTAGGCCCACTTGACTTCACACTTCAGAATATCTGGCACTGACTGAAAGGTCACACCACTGAGGTCATCCCAGTCATTCAGATATTTCTTGGTACAGATCTTCTGTGTATTCTTTCCATCTCTTCTTGATTTCTTCTGCATCTATTAGGTCTTTACCATTTCTGTCCTTTATTGTGCCCATCTTTGGATGAAATGTTCCTTTGATATTTTCAATTTTCTTGAGGAGAGCTCTACTTTCCCCCACTGTGTTGTTTCCTCTGTTTCTGTGCATTGTTCACTGAAGACGTCTTTCTTGTATCTCCTTGCTATTCTCTGGAACTCTGCATTTAGTTGGCTGTATCTCACCGTTTTGCTCTTGCTTTTTCTTCTCTTATTTTATCAACTATTTGTAAAGCATTCTCAGACAACCACGTTGTCTTGTATTTCTTTTTCTTTGGGATGGTTTTGCTCTTTGCCTCCTGTGAAATATTACAGGCCTCTGTCCATAGTTCTACAGGCACTCTGTTTAGTAGATCTGATCTCTTGAATATATTCATCTCCACTGTATATTCATAGGGGATTTGATATAAGTTGTACTTGACTGACCTAGTGGTTTTCCCCACATTCTTCAGTTTCATCCTGAATTTTGCTGTGAGGAGCTGGGGTTCTGAGCCACAGTCAGCTCCACGTCTTGTTTGTGCTGACTATACAGCTTCTCCATCTTCAGCTATGAAGAATGAAATCAGTCTGATTTCAGTATTGACCATTTGGTGATCTCCACGTGTAAAGTCTTCTCTTGTGTTGTTGAAAAGGGTGTTTGCTATGACCAGTGTGCCCTGTTGGCAGAATTCTATTAACCTTTGCCGTTCGTCATTTTTTACTCCACGGCCAAACTTGCCTGTTACTCCATGTATCTCTTGACTTCCTACTTTTGCTTTCCAATCCCCTATGATTAATGTTGTTGTTGTTGTTGTTCAGTCATGTCTGAGTCTTTGCAACCCTATGGGCTGCAGCATGCCAGGCTTCCTGTCCTTTACGATCTCCTGGAGTTTGCTCAAACTCATGTCCATTGAATCGGTGATGCCATCCAAGCATATCATCCTCTGTCGGCCTCTTCTCCTCCTACCGTCAATCTTTCCCAGAATCAGGGTCTTTTCCAGTGAGTCAGCTCTTTGTGTCAAGTGGCCAAAATATTGGAACTTCAGCTTCACTATCAGTACTTTCAATGAATACTCAGGGTTGAATTCCTTTAGGATTGCCTAGTTTGATTTCCTTGCAGTTCAAGTGACTCTCAAGAGTCTTCTCCAACATCACAGTTCAAAGCATCAATTCTTTGGTGCTCAGGTTTCTTTATAGTTCAACTCTCACATCCACACATGACTACTGGAAAAACTATAGCCTTGACTAGATGGACCTTTGTTGGCAAAATGATGTCTCTGCTTTTTAACATTTTGTCTAGGTTTGTCATAGCTTTCTTCTTAAGGAACTTTTCCAGTCCTGTGGCCACTGCTCAGTTGAGTTCAGTTCAGTCGCATAGTGGTGTCTGACTCTTTGTGACCCTATGGACTGCAGCATGCCAGGCCTCCCTGTCCACCACCATCTCTTGAAGTTTACTCAAACTCATGTCCATTGAGTCAGTGATGCCATCCAACCATCTCATCCTCTGTCAGCCCCTTCTCCTTCTGCCTTCAATATTTCCCAGCATCAGAGTCTTTTCAAATGAGTTAGTTCTTTGCATCAGGTGGCCAAAGTATTGGAGTTTCAGGTTCAACATCAGTCCTTACAATGAATATTCAGGACTGATTTCTTTAGGATGAACTGGTTGAATCTCCTTGCAAACCAAAGGACTCTCAAGAGTCTTCTCCAACGCCATAGTTCAAAAGCATCAGTTCTTCAGCACTCAGCTTTCTCTATAGTCCAACTCTCACATCCATACATGACTACAGGAAAAACCATTGCCTTGACTAGATGGACCTTTGTTGGCAAAGTAATGTCTCTGCTTTTTAATATCTAGGTTGGTCGTAAATTTCCTTCCAAGGAGCAAGTGTCTTTTAATTTCATGGCTGCAGTCATCATCTGCAGCGATTTTGGAGCCCCCCAAAATAAAGTCTGTCACTGTTTCCACTGTTTCCCCATCTCTTTGCCATGACTAGAGGTCTCTTCAAGAAAATTAGAGACACCAAGGGAACATTTCATGCAAAGATGGGCTCAATAAATGACAGAAATGGTATGGACTTAGCAGAAAAGCAGAAGATATTAAGAAGAGGTGTCAAGAATACACAGAACTGTATCAAAAATCTTCACTGCCCAGATAATCATGATGGTGTCACCTCTCACCTAGAGCCAGACATCCTGGAATGCGGTCAAGTGGGTCTTAGGAAGCATTACTACAAACGCTAGTGGAAGTGATGGAATTCCAGTTGAGCTATTTCAAATCCTAAAAGATGATTCTCTGAAAGTGCTACACTCAATATGTCAGCAAATTTGGAAAACTCAGCATTGGCCATAGGACTGTAAAAGGTCAGTTTTCATTCCAATCCCAAAGAAAGGCAATGCCAAACAATGTTCAAACTATCGCACAATTGCACTCATTTCACACATTGGTTAAGTCATGCTCAAAATTCTCCAAGCCAGGCTTCAGAAGTATGTTGACTGTAAATTCCAGATATTCAAGCTCGATTTGCAAAAGACAGAGGAACCAGAGATGAAATTGCCAACATCCGTTGGGTCATTGAAAAAACAAAAGAATTCCAGAAAAATATCCATTTCTGCTTTATTGACTATGCCAAAGCCTTTGACTGTGTTGATCACAATAAATTGTGGAAAATCCTGAAAGAGATGGGAATACCAGACCACCTGACCTGTCTCTTGAGAAACCTGTATGCAGGTCGGGAAGCAGCAGTTAGGACTGGACATGGAACAACAGACTGGGTTCTAAATCAGGAAAGGAGCACATCAAGGCTGTATATTGTCACCCTGCTTATTTAACTTATATGCAGAATACATCATGAGAAACGCTGGGCTGGATGAAGCACAAGGTGGAATTAAGTTTGAAGGGAAAATTATCAATAACCTCAGATATGCAGATGCCACCACCCTTATGGCAGAAAGTGAAGAAGAACTAAAGAGCCTCTTGATGAAAGTGAAAGAGGAGAGTGAAAAAGTTTGCTTAAAGCTCATCATCAGAAAACTAAGATCATGGCATCCAGTCCCATCACTTCATGGCAAATGGGTAGGGAAATAGTGGCCACTGCTGAGTTTTCCAAATTTACTGGCATATCGAGTGCAGCATTTTAACAGCATCATCTTTTAGGATTTGCAATATCGCAGCTGGAATTCCATCAGCTCCGCTAGCTTTGTTCATAGGGATGCTTCCTAAGGCCCACTTGACTTCACACTCCAGGATGTCTGGCTCTAGGTGAGTGATCACGCCATCTTGATTATCCTGGTCATTAAGTCTTTTTTCCCATAGTTCTTCTGTGTATTCTTGCCACTTCTCCTTAATATCTTCTGTTTCTGTTAGGTCCATATGGTTTTGGTCTTTTTTTGTGCCCACATTTGCATGAAATGTTCTGTTGGTAGCTGTAATTCTCTTAGCTCTCTAGTCTTTCCCATTCTATTGTTTTCCTCTCTTTCTTTGCATTATCCACTTAAGAAGGTTTTCTTATCTCTCCTTGCTATTCTTTGGAACTCTGCATTCAGATGGGTATATCTTTCCTTTTCTCTATGATGAATGAGACTTTTTTTTTTTTTTTTGTGGTGTAGCTCTAGGAGGTCTTCTAGGTCTTCTTAGAACTGATCAACTTTAGCTTTTTCAGCATTAGTGATTGGTTCATAGACCTGGATTACTGTGATGTTGAATGGTTTGCCTTGGAATGATCAGAACATCATTCTGTCATTTTTTAGGTTGCATCTAAGTACTGCATTTCAGACTTGTTTGTTCATAATGAAGGCTACTCCATTTCTCCCATGGGGTCGCACATAGTCGGATACAACTGAGTGACTAACACACACACATGTTCTTGCCCACAGTAATAGATATAATGGTCATTTGAATTTAATTCACTGATTCCTTTCCATTTCAGATCACTGATTCCTATGATTTCGATGCTTACTCTTGCCACCTCCTGCTGACCACGTCCAATTTACCTTGATTCGTAGACCTAACGTTTCAGGTTCCTGTGCAATACTGATCTTTACAGGATTGGATTTTACTTTCATCACCAGACATATCCACAGCTAAGCATCTTTTCTGCTTTGGCCCAGCTGCTTCATTTTCCTGGAGCTACTAGTTGCTGTCCTCCACTCTTCCCTAGTAGCATATTGGTCACCTTCTGACCTGGCGAGCTCATCTTTTGGTGTCATATCTTTTTGCCTTTTTATACAGTTTATGGGGTTCTCATGACTAGTGAGAGTCCTTTGCCATTCCCTCCTCCAGTGGATCATGTTTTGTGAGAACTCTCCACTATGATCTGTCCATCTTGGATGGTCTTGCACAGCATGACTAATAGCTTCACTGAGTTATGCAAGCCCCTTCGCCATGACAAGGCAGTGATATATGAAGGGGTTAGTGCATTTTAGTCTCTCCATTTTGTATTTGTGGATACCTATTGATTAAAAGTTAAACCATGCCTAGAGAAAAACTCAAAATATTGAAAAAATTAAAAACTAAACATAAGGCTGACAAAAATTTATTAGGAAAATAAACAAAACAAATGTGACATTATTAATTTCAAACAAAATAGAATGAGAATATAGTATTTATGAAGAGCATGATATGCAACAAAATAATGGATCATGTATTTAAAATGTGCAAAAAAAAGACATGTAATCTAAAAATCCAAAATATTAGATTAAAAAAGGAGAAATAATAATCATAGTTATTGTGAAAAACAGCATGTGGTTTATTATGCATAAAAATATAGTCCAGGTTAAGAGTTTTATATACATTAATATTTAATCCTTTAACAATGCTGAGGCAGATACTATTCTCTCATTTTAAGGGGAAGAAAATTCAGTAATGGAGATTATAAGCAATGTGCCAAGGGTTAAATAATTAGGAAGTACTGGAATTGGATTTCAAATCCCCATTAGTCAGGGGTCCTACTGCCCTACAATTCTGCCTTCCTCTCTCCCTTCTACAAACAAAAAAACTCAGAGCATAGAGATCGAGCATGATGATTGTTTGATTTAAATGATATATGTGTCAAACTTTCAACTCAATCAAGTGCTCATACAGCTAGATACTTTTGTCACAATTATTCTTTGTAAAGTTCTAGGAGTTTTGACAGATACATGGCGTCACATGTCCATGAATATAGTACCAAAGAAAGTTTCACAGCCCTGAAAGCCCACTGCATTTCACCTGGTTAACCCTCCCACCTCCTCAAGCTCCTGACAGCCTCTTATATGTTTTCTATCTCTATACTTTAGCCTTTGTCAGAATTTCATATAAATAATATTATATAGTATATGTCCTTCTGAAACTTCTTTCCTTCACTTAAGCATACACATTTAAGCAATCTCATATGACATTTATACACATTGCTGCATAGATTATAAGCTTATTCTTTTTGTTCACAAACAATATTCAGTAGTATGGATGTACCATAGTTTATTCATTTGTCCATTGAAGGCCATCTTGGTTGCTTCCAGTTTTAGGATATATTCTGATTTCTAAAGGTTAACAGTGAATTTCACATTCCTAGGTGCTAGTGGAGGGTATGAAAAAACTTGTAATACACTGCCTATCACTGGTATATGTAGTTTTCCTAATTACAAATGAAAAATGACTCACTATTCAATATGCCTTTTAAAGATGCAGTAAATTGTTCTTTGATACTAAACAAGGAAGAACAAAAAAAATGAACTGAGCATTCCGTAGAGGAATTACAAAATGAGAAACAAGCAAATGGAAGGATGAAAAAGGATGAGAAACACAGACATTAATAAATTGGAAGATATGAAATAGAAATTTTAAATAGTTTCAAGGTATTTTTACTTACAATACATTCAGTAACATATGTACAACTTTAGCATGTTTGATCAAGACAAAAGGACAAAATCCTTCAAGTACATATCATTAGAACAAAAAAGAAGATATATGCTAGGTAAATGGTTTCAGACTACAGATATAAAGTTGAAAGAATACCAATATCAATGTGTGACATAAAAGTTTTCTTTAATATAGAATAATCTATTTTTGAAAAAAAAAAAAAAAAAACCTGGAAAGTTTGATAGCAAATCGACTTCAACTGGTTATTAAGAGAAATTGATAAAACAACAAGGTCCTATTGTATAGCTTCGGGAACTATATTCAGTATCCTGTGAATAACCATAATGGGAAAGAATATGAAAAAGAATAAATGTATGTGTAACTGAATCACTATTCTGTACAGCAGAAATTAATTCAACATTCTAAATCTACTATATTTTATTGCAATTTCTTAAAAATTAAAAAAGAGAAATTGATACAACTTAGTATGTTTTATCCTAGGAACACTAAAACAATATGTATTTTCAAAATGTTAAAAAAAATATTTAATTTACAAAGTTCTCTGGAAGGTATTGATCACTGTTCACTGAATTTTATGAATGTTCACTGAATGCTTAGATTGTGTCAGGCATTGTTCCAAGTGCTCCATACACTTAGCTCACTGAATTCTCACAAAGTCATCAAAAAAAAAAAAAAAAGTGTTGTCACTGTTTTACCAATTTCACAGAAAAGAAAACCAAAGCACAGATATCTTAAAGAAAACTAAGAAAGGGCAAAGTCAGGACAGGAACCCAGGCAGTGTGACTGTCCTGCTGTGGTCTTATTCTCTGGCACATGATGCAGAACCTATTTCTATTAAAAACAATAGTTGTGAAAACTACAGAACCACTATAACCACCACCAATGAATTCACCACCACTCAATACTGGTACCACTGCAACATAAATTATGAGTAGAGATGTGCCATAATAAAGAGGGTCTATTTAAACCTAAAGGTGAACATCAGAGTAAACAATGAAATATTAAAAGCAAGACCAGAGCAAGTTTGCCTCATACTCATAATATTTTATACATTTCCAGAAATTCTTGGCAACTGAATGAAAAATAAAACAATTACAAGGAAGTATACCTTTTGGGAAAAAATATTTAATTATCATAATTTACATATGATGGCCTATCCAGGAAGCATAAGAAAACCAGTAGAAAACCTATTAAAAGTAGTAAGAGAGATCAATAATTATCCAGGTTGAAAAAAGATGCCAAATATAGTCAATTTTTTTGTTATTCAGGAATTTCAATAGAAGGAAAAAAGTCCATTCACAACAGTTAAAAATTTATAAACTGCCTAGAAATAGTATTCTGTTTTTCAGTCACCAAGTCATGTCTGTCTGACTTTTGCGACCCCATGGACTACAGCACACCAGGGTTCTCGGTCCTTTACCATCTCTGGATCTTTGCTCAGATTTATGTCCATCGAGTGGATGATGCTATCTAACCATCTCATTCTCTGCTGGCCTCTTCTCATTTACCTTCAGTCTTTTCCAGCCTCAAGGCCTTTTCCAATGAGTCGGGTCTTTGCATCAGGTGGCTGAAGTACTGGAGCCACAGCATCAGTCCTTCCAGTGAATATTCAGCATTGATTTCCTTTAGGATTGATTGGTTTAATCTCTTTGCAGTTCAAGGGAATCTTGAGCCTCCTCCACCACCAAAGTTTGAAACCATCAATTCTTTGGCTCTCAGCCTTCTTTATGGTCCAACTCTAATATCCATACATGGCTACTGGAAAAAACATAGCTTTGACTAGAAGGACTTTTGTCAGCACGGTGATGTCTTTGTTTTTTATTATGCTGTCTAGGTTTGCCATCACTTTCCTTCCAAGGAGCAAACATTTTATAATTTCATGGCTGCAGTCATCATCCTTAGTGATATTGGAGCCCAAGAAAAGAAAATCTGTCACTGCTTCTACTTTTCCCCCTTCTTTTTGGCATGAAATGATGGGACCAGATGCCATGATCTTAGTTTTTTGAACGTTGAGTTTTAAGCCAACTTTTTCATTTTCCTCTCTCACTCTCATCAAGAGGCTCATTAGTTCCTCTTCACTTTCTGCCATTAGAGTGGTATCATCTGCATATCTGTGGTTGTTGATATTTTTCCTGGCAATCTTGATTCCAGCTAGTGTTTCACCCAGCCCAGCATTTCACATGTTGTACTCTGTATATAAGTTAAATAAGCAAGGTGACAATATAAAGCCTTGTATTCCCCTTTCCCAATTTTGAATCTGTCTGTTGTTCCATGTCTGGCCCTAACTGTTGTTTCTTACCCTGCATTCAGTTTTCTCAGGAGACATACAGGTAATATGGTCTGGTATTTACATCTCTAAGAATGTTCCACAGTTTGTTGTGATCCACAAAGTCAAAGGCTTTAGCATAGTCAATGAAGCAGAAGTATATGTTTTTCTGGAATTCCCTTGATTTTTCTATGATCCAATGGATAATGGCAATTTCATCTATGGTTCCTCCGCCTTTTCTAAGCCCTGTTTATACATCTAGAAGTTCTTGGTTCATGTACTGCTGAAACCTAAGGATTTTGAGTATAACCTTACTGTATTTCAAAATGAGCACAAGTGTTCAGTAGTCTGAATATTCTTTGGCACTGCCCTTTTTTGGGACTGGAAGGAAAACTGACCTTTTCCAATCCTGTGACCCCTGCTGAGTTTTCCAAATTTGCTGACATATTGAGTGCATAACTGTAATAGCATCATCTTTTAGGATTTTAAATAGCTGAGCTATAACTCCATCACCTCCACTAGCTTTGTTTTTAGTAATGTTCCCTAGGCCCACTTCACTTCACACTCCATTGGGCTCTTGGTTAGTGACCATACAATCATAGTTATTTGGGTCATTAAGACCTTTTTGTACAGTTCTTCTGTGTATTCTTCCCACCTCTTCTTAATCTCTTCTGCTTCTGTTAGGCCCTTACCATTTCTGTCCTTTATTGTGCCCATCCTTATGAAATATTCCTTTGATAGCTCCAATTTTCTTGAAGATATGTCTATTCTTTTCATGCAGGTCCACCCAAGACAAATGGGTCATAGTGGAGAGTTCTGACAAAAGGCTACTGGAGGAGGAAATGGCAAAACACTCTAATATTCTTGCTGTAAGAATTCCATTAACAGCATGAAAAGAGATAATGTATGGGATCAAAATAAATCCAGATAAAAAACATTGCTGAAATATCTAAAAGAAACATAAATACATAATATAAATTATTTCAGTGGTGTACTGGTAAACTGATCTTTGCCTGGCTTTGAGGGACTGTAGAGCCATGATTTGTGGCGTTTGCTGATTTCCATAGTATAAAAATGACACCATGGCTTTTTTCAAGATACCAAGAATTTAAAACCACTTGGCAAAATTTCGGAATTATTTACCAATTGATTTTTCTGAGCTGGTAAAAGCTGGCACCAAAACAACTGAATGATTCCCAGTTTAATTTGTATGTTTAATGTAATTGCATTCTAGGCCTCATTACCATGTTTTTGAAGCTAGACAAAGTAATTTTAACATTTATCTGAGGTTCATTTTGGAAAATGAAATCATGATACTAGCCAGCATAATTTTGCAAAAGTAGTGAGAACCGCATGTACTTTTATATATGAAAGCATGTTATAAAACTGCAATAAAAAACAACATTCTATTAGCACAAAGCCAATAGATCCATAGCTCATGGTAGATTCTAGTAGGTGTATACTAGTATAGTTCTAGTAAATGTAGAAACCTTTGTGTGAAAATTTTAGTTGTAGAAGTGCAAATGCACACAGTGAGGCAGCACTTTTATCTACAGTAACAAATGAGCAAAGTTTTAAGTGTTGATCTAGCACTAGAGATGAGGTGGTAAAGCGAGCACCTGTTCTGTAGGACTGTAACCTTTTTGTGTGAACTTCCTGGAAATCAACTTATTGATAGACATCATGAACTTTATAGAGTGTCTGTCATTTAATACACAGTTTATCTTTGAAAATATAGATTTAAACATGTTTTTACTTTTGTGAAAAATAGTGGACAATTTGAAGATCTCTCCTTGTTTGGCATTATTATGCATCATACATCTGAAACCCATGGTAGCTGGCTGAAGGATCAGGGGAAGGTGATGTGTATGGGCATTTCCATGTAGTTCATGGAATTCAAGAGCAGGAAGTACAACTAGTTTGGAGTTCTGTTAACCCAAAGAGAAAATTAAGGAAAACTCATCTGTATCCAGGACAGCTGTTCTCTTCACATCGGTCCCTGGGGCTCCATGATCTTTGCCTAGCTTTGAGGGGCTGTAGAGAAAATATTTTTGTATTTCTGCAGTAAAGGGTTTTTCTCAGCAAATTTTACTGAAACCTGGGACCTGGCTAAAAGAGTTATTAGCTCTGGGAAGTAATTTAAAACCATAATAACTCCAAAAAATTTACCTAACCCCAGATGTACTTCTTTTTTCTTTAAAATTAAAATATAGTTGATTAACAAAGTTGTGTTAATTTCTGTTGTATAGCAATAATTTCTGTTGTGTTAATTTCTGTTAATTTCAGTTGTGTGTGAGTATATATATATATATATATATATAAAATATTATTTTTCATTATGGTTCATCACAGGATATTGAATATAGCTCCCTGTGCTATACAGACTGACCTTGTTGTCCATCCATCCTATATGTAGCAGCTTGCAGCTACAACCCCGAAATCCCAGTCCATCCCTCCCGTACCACCCTTCCCCTTGGCAACCACAAGTCTCTTCTCTATGTCTCTGTGTTGTTCTGCTTCACAGATAGATTCGTGTCGTCTTTTAGACTCCATGTCTGAGTAATATGAATGGGACTTCAGATGATCATACTAAGGGAAGTAAGTCAGAGAGAGAAACACAAATACCCTATGATATCACTTATATACAGAGGTGTGTATTTTGACTTCTAGGAGTGATTTAAAATCGGGATGTGGAGACGTTCCTAGGTTGTAAAGTTGGATTTATCTTTTCTGAATAAATTTATTTGCCTTCCAAAAGGTTGGAGTGTGAACCCAGTACCACTTGCAGAGAGAAAAGGCTTTTTTCTTTTTATGCGGAAAGGAGGGGACCATTGGATTAATTAGGTTTTGGCTTTCATGATTTTTTTTAACACAGGCCCCACATTTGTGTAGGATAACCTCTTGTTTTCATGGCCTTACCCTAAGTGAAACACCAGGAACTCAGAAGCTTATCTGTTGTAACGTAAATAATAATTAAATTTCTCTTTTCAAGAAATCTTTGAGTGCCTTCAAGATGATATGAATAAATATGGAGACTAAAGACTTAGCAGGTATTTTGACCCATCCTCCAGCTTCTTCTGCAACTCTGCTCATCAGAGCATGCTGTTTAATCATGGATACTCCTTAAATCCCCAAAAAGTCTAGAACCCATCAGTGAGTGTTCAGTTTTCTTAGTTTCTCAATTACAAATTCCTCAGAGAGAATCCAATCAGAATTTGCCTTACTATACATGGAATAAGGGCACAGATTTTTGAGTGAAAAGAAGAGGAAATGATTGACCCCTAGAGGACAGCCTCCAACAGTAGGAAAAGTGATTGTCATACCTGATAACATAGATTATATGAAGTTAGTAAAACTGTATTTTGAAGAATGTTTAATGATTCTGGAATATGTTCATGATGTGTGCTTATAATTTTGAGTAATATGCTCTTCAGTCTATTTTTCTTTTTTTATAATGTATCTGGTTTTAGTATTGGCCTCATAAAATAAGGGAAGTATTCTAAACAGATAGAATTGACACTATTACTGCCTTAAATATTTGGTAGAATTCACCAGTGAAATCATCTAGGCTTGGAGTTTTACTTGATGAACGATTTTAATTACATATTTAGTTTTTTTTTTTTCAATAGAATATAACTATTCATATTATCTATTTCTTCTTGAGTGAGTTTTGGTATGTATATTTCAAGGAATTGGTGCTTTATAAAAGTTTTTAAAGGGAAGCAACTTTAGGATATAATTAGGTATCATTCTATAACCTTTTACTTTAAAAGCTTATTTTAATCCTAAATACAGTAAAACACGTAAGTAGAGTTTTATTCTGTAAACTTTCTGTGCCTAGACTTCTAGGATAAAGACAGTAATAAAAACAATGTATGCTTTCTTATCTTTGAACTGTGACAATGGGATTTTAAGCTGAGGAATTAGTCTTGTATTCTCCTTTTATTAGTTTATGAATATATTGTCCATTTATTTCAGTTCTATTCAACCAGATGGGCCTCCCCATGGGAAGGAAAGAAAAGCACATGAGGCTCCATGCTGCTTCTGTGAGAGTGAAAAACCAACAGACAACCATATCTAAAATTTCTCCTGGGCATGGCACATTTTTTTAAACTTTACTTTTGGATCACAGCTCTTTCTTAGTTTTGCCTTTCAGTCTAGATGCTTGCTTAGATTAATTGTATGCAATACTTACTTGGTTACTTAACTCACAGGCTCTAGGGACCAACTACCTTAGTAACATTTATAATCTAGTTAAGAAGCAAAGAGGAACTAAAAAGCCTCTTGATGAAAAGTGTAAGAGGAGAATGAAAAAGGTGGCTTAAAACTCAACATTCAGAAACTAAGATCATGACCTCCGGTCCCAACACTTCATGGCAAATACATGGGGAAACAGTGACAGACTTTATTATCTTGGGCTCCAAAATCACTGCAGATGGTGACTGCAACCATGAAACTAAAAGACACTTGCTCCTTGGAATAAAAGCTATAACCCTGAC
The DNA here is from genome assembly GCF_033118175.1 of Dama dama. Classification (NCBI taxonomy): domain Eukaryota; kingdom Metazoa; phylum Chordata; class Mammalia; order Artiodactyla; family Cervidae; genus Dama; species Dama dama. Next base: position 4,907,945 of record NC_083687.1, on the reverse strand, counting down.
AGCATATTAAAAAGTAGAGACGTTGCTTTGCTGACAAAGATCTGTCAAGTCAAGCTATGGTTTTTCCAGTAGTCATGTATGGATGTGAGAGTTGGACAATAAAGAAAGCTAAGTGCCAACGGATTGAAGCTTTTGAACTGTGGTGTTGGAGACTTTTGAGAGTCCCTTGGACTGCAAGGAGATCAAACCAATCCTGAATATTCACTGGAGGGACTGAAGCTAAAGCTGAAACACCAATACTTCGGCCACTTTATTGGAAGAACTGACCATTGAAAAAGACCCTGATGCTGGGAAAGATTTAAGGCTGGGAGAGAAGGGGATGACCGAGGTTGAGATGGTTGGATGGCATCACCAACTCGATGGGCATGAATCTGAGTAAGCTCTGGGATTTGGTGATGGACAGGGAGCATGCCTTGCTGCAGTCCATGGGGTTGGAAAGAGTTGGACACGACTGAGTGACTGAACTGAGCTGAACTGAACTGAGCTTTAGTTTGATGAAGACAATATTCCACCATCCAAATTCGAGCCTTTTAGTTAGAAAATCTAAACTTCAAAATCAAGGTTTGCAAGTTTTCACACTTACTAAGAATTTAACTATAATCTAAGTCAATTGAATAAGTATAATTTTCAGAAATTTGATGGAATCTCAACCAAATTCCTCCTAGATAATTGACTTATTTTATTCTATAAGCCAAGTTTATTGAAGTATAATTTATATATACTATAAAATTCACCCTTTAAACTGTATGATTCTATGAGTTTTGACTTTCAATTGTCCTCTTCCTGCCCTTTCATCCTCCTGTAGCCTCTTCTATTACCCTCTTCTACCCCACCCAAATATCTTGAAAATATTTGAAATAAACAGGTAGATACTCTTCCAAGCATTGCAGTATCAAATTAATATGAAAAAAAAAATGGTAGATAAATACAGATGTCAAGTGCTTCCTTAACCTTGGTTATTTGTTCTGAATTTGTGTGAGAATCTTTTCTAGAATTTGCCGAATACTGCAGCATCTCTTACACTGCATCACTGGCCCCATTGTACTGTGCGTGATTTAGTGACCTGTGAGCTGCCTCAGATTCACATTCTTATATATTATGAATCTTGTGGTTCATCTGTCAGTGGAGGATGGGGAGAAGAACTTTTTCTATTTTCTGATGATAGTGATAGTTTCCTCTTTTGTTCTATAACCTTTTCCTTTTTTTTTTTTTTTACAGAGATTTTTAGAATTTCTCCCTGATAATTCTCCAAGTGTTAGTTGCTCAGTCATGTCTGACTCTTTGTGATCCCATGGATTGCAGCCTGCCAGGCTCCTCTGCCCATGGAATTCTCCAGGCAAGAATACTAAAATGGATGGCTAGTCCCTTCTCCAGAGGATCTTCTGACCCAGGGATCAAACCCTGGCCTCCAGCATTGCAGGCAGACTCTTTACCATATGAGCCACCAGGGAAGCCTTTATTCTCCAAGGGCCTCTCTTAAAGAGTAATCTAAAGTACTCTGTTACTTAGCAAATTTCTGTTTTACAGTCAAGGTTCATGTATAACCCCAAAGTGAGGAAACTATCAAAATTAAAAAAATAAAAGTTACAGTTGCCTTTAAAGGCAGAATTATAAATGTGCTGTATTGTGATTACCTTGTGCATGAATTGTCCCTCCTATTACCTTATCTTAAGCTAAACCTGTGAAATTGCTTGATCAGAAGGTAGTAAATACTTTTGTTTCTTGTTTTTTTGCCACACCATATGGTATGTGGGCTCTTAGTTCCCAGTGCAGGGATTGAACCTGTGCCTCCTGCAGTGGAAGCCCAGCGTTTTAAGCACTGGGCTGCCAAGGAAGTCCCAGTACTAAAGTTTTTAATGCATAACCTCAAAATTGTTCTCCTGAAAGACTTCATTGTTAAATTCCCTATCACTATATGAGAAAATTATCTCTCAACTTTACTGTTTCTTTGCTTTATATTTGAAACTTCTACACTTAATAGAGCTCAGGATAAATATTTGCTAAACCAACTTGAACTAAAAATATCTTTGTAAAGGAGGTGTAATTTAAGGTAGAGATGCTTATATTACTAAATTAAAGAATAAACAATTTCAAAATGAAATGGATATTATTTTCCAGCTGATTATTATGCTACCTCATATTACAATGAAAAGTTGCTTGAGATGAAAATTTAGGGCCCCATAATGTGTTGAAACAGAGTATAATTTTGAATAATGTGATATCTATAAAATATTAAAGTGATGATTTTCATATAAGAATAAGAGTCTGGTACCATTTTATGAAAATAATTGCTCAGATTCTTCCAGTCCACTTTTCTATTTATTATCACAGGTGTCATTTCCCAGTCAACTTCTCTTACGTGTACTTTGGGTGATTTCTCTAACAACTGATGCTATTATATCATTCAGTGCATTCTTATTTCTCATAAACACACAGTCAACAAAAATCTTAAAGGGACTACTGCACATCCTGAGAGTTGGCACATTTTATGAGCAGTGAGTAACTAAGGACAAATGTATTTGCTTGCATTTGACAAGTTACTCATCTTGGGTGTGGTCAGAGGAAGTAGCCTCTTCAGCCTGCTTGAACTTATCTGCTAATTATACCAAATCAATGGCTTGGCCCTTATTTATTACGAGATTTTTGTTAAGGAAAACTCAGAAGCAATCCAGATCTTTGGAGATGGCTAAATTGTTTCTGATAAAATGAGACAATTTTGTCCAATGAGGAAGAGCATTATAGATTTTAAAATTCAACTACAATTATGACTTTAGTTTCATAAAATGAAAAGATGATTAGAATATTCTAGCAATTGGAGCTTCAAATGCTATTGTTTAAATCACTGAGGTAGAGTCCTGTGCCTGTAGTGTATGGTGACAGTTTAGTGGATACTTGCCTCAAGGCTTAAGTTGTATATGTATACACAGAAAACTAGAGTATTATAAAGTATAATGATTTATCTAATAAATGGCTTATTAGAAATAAATGAAAAGGAACTCTTAGGGAAAACTTAGTGTCAAACAAAGTATGTGTGAAGTAATTAAGGTTAAACAGATTTAAAGCTTTCAGACTAAGATCGTGGGGCCTGGTTCCATCACTTTACAGCAAATAGATGGGGAAACAGTGGCTGACTTTATTTTTTGGGACTCCAAAATCACTGCAGATGGTGACTGCAGCCGTGAAATTAAAAAATGCTTACTCCTTGGAAGAAAAGTTATGACCAACCTAGACAGCATATTAAATAGCAGAGACATTACTTTGTCAACAAAGGTCCGTCTAGTCAAAGCTATGGTTCTTCCAATAGTCATGTATGTATGTGAGAGTTGGACTATACAGAAAGCTGAGTGCTGAAGAATTGATGATTTTGAACTGCTGTGTTGGAGAAGACTCTTGGGAGTCCCTTGGACTGCAAAGACATCCAACCAGTCCAACCTAGAGAAAATCAGTCATGAATATTCATTGGAGGGACTGATGCTGAAGTTGAAACTCCAATACTTTGGCCACCTGATGCATAGAGCTGACTCATTGGAAAAAACCCTGATGTTGGGAAAGATTGAAGGTGGGAGGAGAAGGAGCTGAAAGAGGATGAGATGGTTGGATGGCATCATCAACTCAATGGACATGAGTTTGAGTAAACTCCAGGAGTTGGTGATGGACAGGGAAGCCTGGTGTGCTGCGGTCCATCGGGTCACAAAGAGCTGGACACGACTGAGCGCCTGAAGTGAACTGAGCTGAAAGTCTATTTGCTTTTGTAACTTCAGCCAAAAAGAAGAATTAAAGATTTGAGGTAAAAAGTGGTAAGATTCTGTTTTTAAGCTCTAATAATCTTGGTGTGGTTTTCGGTTCAGCTTGATAATAGAAATCATCTTCGCTTTTTCCTATGCTAGACAGCTAACAGGGATTGCCCTTTGGAATCCCTTAATCTCACTTTGTGCAATTTTTTTTCTGTACATTATTTGTTTGGAATAGTTATTTTTCTTTTTAAAACCAGATAACCTTCCTTAAATGCATTTATAAGCATAACTGTTCTCTGAGTCTATTGCATTGATAACCTTCAGGAAAAAAAGACCAATATTAACTCAACAGTGAATAGTAAAAAAAAAAAAAAAAAAAAAAAAATCCAGAAATCATGACCCCTGAGACATAACCTCCTTATTTGAACTATAGTTACTAAATTCATTTTATATTTTATTGAGATTCAAGTTTACAGGGCAGAAATAGTCACACTTAAAGAATGTTTTTCAAAATAAATTGGAAATATGCAAAAAGATTGACTTGTGTATTTATTGCCATTTCCAACAATATAAACAATTTTATAAATCATTTCAGTTTTGTTGCTAAGAAACATTGATTCTACATAGAAAATTTAAAGTGTTTTCATTATTTATATTAACTTAAAATATAAATTATACACATACATGAATGGAAAATAAAACAGCATGAAAGGGCTAGTTATGAAAAGCAGCAATTTCTGAATGTATCCATTTCCACTCATTTCCACCCATGCCTGATCCTGGAGGCAAAGACTGTCAGTGGTCTCCTCTGTTACAGTTGGCTTTTGCCACTCTATTCTTTCTTATCAACTGTGGACTTTATCATCAACTTCTTACAATAACACATCAGATTTAGCTCACTTTCCAGTCTTCCAAATTTCATCTTCTTTGCCTAATACTGCTGTTTAGTTTCTCAGGTGTTTGCTTATGCAATCAGTAATATACATAATACATGTACTGTGCTTATCCTTGATCTCTCATTCCTTTAACAGAGTCAGTATTTCTTGACTGTTAAGTTTGTCAAATAGGAAAATAATGCACTTCTCCCTTTCCCTCCTTCTATAATTAAGCAAGGCCCCATGGGGCCTTCCTGGGACGGATTCCACCCCACACCCCCCTTTTCCCCACACATGCCCTCTTTCTGCCTCTTGTTTGTAGAAAAGTTGTAGTCTCCCAGGCTTCCCCTGAATCACAAAAGGCTGAATCAATGATGGAAAGAATGTGAACTTGTAGTAACAAGAAGTAGCAGTTGGGCCAAGACTGGTGACCATTTAAACAGTAAATTAGCCATATAGAAGAGTCAAGGAATCTTTAGTTCCTCCCTGGAGGAAAGTGCACATTCTTGTTTTACAGACACTAAAACCCCGACCAGATAGTAGAAGTTAACTATGTGACAATGATGAGCACAAAGCACCCAGATTTGCTGAAGCCTGAGGATTGACGAAGTGAACCTCTGTGACCCAGCCCTGTGAACTCACCATCAACCAATCAGATACTGTGACTGAGCTGCCTACACACTCTGCACTTCCTTCTCTCACCTAGCCATTAAAAATCTTCCCTGAGGCTTCCGGTTCAAGATGGCAGAGTAGAAGGATGTGCACTCATCTCTTTATGTGAGAGTACAAAAAATGCAACTAGCTGTTGAACTTTCAGCAACAGGAGGACACCAGAACCTACCAGAAAAATATACCCCACGTCCAAAGATGAAGAAGAAGTCACAGTGAGATGGTAGGAGGGACACCATCATGGTAAAATTCAAATCCCATACCTACAGGCTGGGTGACCCACAAACTGGAGAATAATAATACCAAAGAAGTTCTCCCACTGTTGTGAAGGTTCCGAACCCCACATCAGGCTTCTCAGCCTGGGGATCTGACAAAGGAACTGGGAATTCCCGGGGAATCAGGACTTGAAGTCCAGCAGGATTTGGATATAGGACTGCCACAGGAGTGGGGGATACAGAGACTCCCCTCCTGGAGGGCACAAACAAAATCTTGTGCACACCAAGACCCAGAGGGAAGGAGCAATGACCCTACAGGAAACTGAACTAAAACCACCTGCCAGCATTGGAAGGCTTCCTGTGGAGATGTAGGTCAGCAGGGGCTCACCACAGGCATGGCAGCACTGGCAGCAGCAAGCTGGGAAGGTTCCCCTTGCCATAAACCCTCTTGGAGTTTGACATTAACCCTAGTATAGACCCTATAGGCTCCAGGGCTGTGTTGCCTCAGGCCAAACAACTTTGAGGGAGAGAGTGCAGCCCCACCCACCAGCAGATAATTGGATTAAAGCTTTACTGAGCAAGGGCCTGCCCACCAGAACAAGACCTAGTTTTTCCCACTAGTCCCTCACATCAGGAAGCCTGCACAAGTCTCAGCCTCCTCCATCAGATGAGAGATGGAAGAAGCAAGAAAAACCCATCCCACAGTGACTAAAACAAAACCTATATAGCAGAAAGTTAATTAGGATAAAAAACCAGAAAGTTATGTCACAGATGAAGGGACAAGATAAAACCCCAGAAAAACAACTAAATGAAGTGGAGATAGGCAACTTTCCAGAAAAATAATTCAGAATAATGATAGTGAAGATGATCCAGGATCTCAGGAAAACAGTGAAGATGCATGCAAGCATTGTATACCAAAAGCCTATAAGAACTAAAGAACAATCAAAAAGAGATGAATGATATGCTAAAAGGAGTCAATAGCAGAATAATTGAGGCAGAAGAATGGATAAATGATGTGGAGGACAGAATAGTGGAAATCATTGCCACAAAACAGAACACAGAAAAAAAAAAAAAAAAAAAAGAAAAGAAATGAAGACAGCCTAAGAAACCTCTGGGACAACTTTAAACATACAAACATTCATATTATAGGGGTCCCAGAAGAAGATGAGAGAAAGAAAGGACCAAGAAAATATTTGAAGAGATAATAGCTGAAAAGCTCCTTGACATGGGAAAGGAAATGGTGAGCCAAGTCCAGAGAACACAGAGAGACCCAGGCAGGATAAACCCAAAGAGGAACACACCAAGACATATTGTAATAAAACTGACAAAAATTAAAGACTAAGATAAAATATTAAAAGTAACAAGGGAAAAATGGCAAATAATATACAAGGGAACTCCCATCAGACTATCAGCTGCTTTCTCAACAGAAACTCTACAAGCCAGAAGGTTAATGCCATGAAATATTTAGTGATGAAAGGGAAGAGCCTACAACCAAGACTACTCTATTGAGGAAGACTTTCATTCAGATTTGATGGAGAAATCAAAAGCTTTCCAGACAAGCAAAAGTTAAGAGAATTCAGCACCACCAAACCAGATTTACAACAAATGCCAAGGGAAATTCTTCAGGCAGGAATATGAGAAGGAAAAGACCTACACAAAATAAACCCAAAACAATTAAGAAAATGGTAATAGGATCATACATATAGATAATTACCTTAAATGTAAATGGATTAGATGCACCAACCAAAAGACATAGACTGGCTGGACGGATGAAACCATGTGCATGTGTGCACTTCCACTTACCGCATCACTCTACTTGATCCCCCAAATCATATGTAATTATTTTATATTGTTAAGTTAATCATGTTCCCATTATGGTTTGCAATTGTAATTATCTTTTATTTTTTGTCTGGCTATTGACTGTGAATACTGATAAACATCTTTTACTATTGTGATTATGTAACTATTACTCCCTTAATACTATTGCATCATGATTGGTCAACAGAAAAATAATAGAATTATATATTACCAAAGCTAGGCTTTAATAGAAAAACCTGTAATCACTTTTTAAAATCCAGATGCATGTTAGAATTATCTTGAAATTTTTAAAAAGCTCCAAATGACTAGGTGTTTTCTTTTTTTCCCCAGAGCTCCAGATATATTTCTAATGAGTAGTCATGTTTAAGAACAACTGGACTGTATGATGATTTTTCACTTTTTTATAGTTTGTTTCACTTTTTCTATTTCATATTCAGTGCTCCAATTTCATTCAGTTTATGTTTTCCAATTTCTCCATCTCTTATTCTCATTTTTTGATGTTCTTTCTCAAGCCTTTATCAGACATAGTAGAAATGCTCTTGTATCCATATACATATAAATAATTTGGCTTTGCTGGTAGCTCAGCTGGTAAATAATCCACCTGCAATGCAGGAGACCCTGATTCAATTCCTGGGTTGGAAAGACCCCCTGGAGAAGGGATAGGCTTTCCACTCCAGTATTCTTGGGCTTCCCTGGTGACTCAGTCAGTAAAGAATCCACCTGCAATGCAGGAGACCTGGGTTTAATCCCTGTGTTGGGGAGATTTCCTGGAGGAGGGCATGGCAATCCACTCCAGTATTCTTGCTTGGAGAAACCACATGGACAGAGGAGCCTGGTGGGCTACAGTCCTTGGAGTCACAGATGAACACAACGGAGTGGCTAAGCACAGCAGAGCATATAAATAATATGTATAATATGTGTATTTTAGAAAACATGAATTTTTGCCCAAATAAGAAGTTTATAATATTTTGATTCCACTTATTTGACTTAGCATGAGTAAAATGCTAGATTTCTAATTAAAAAAATAGATAAACAACAAAGATTTACTGTGCAGCACAGGGAACTGCAGTCAATATCTTATAATAACTTGTAATGGAAAATAATTTCAAAAATAATATATGTGCCTATGTATAACTGAATAACTTTGCTGTGCACTTGAAACATTATAAGTCAACTATACTTCAATAAAATATGCATATTAAGAAAAAATTAAAAATGAATATAGCATGAAAGAAAATGCTTCCCTAAAACTCGTCAGGGAGCCTGAGTCTTTTGAGTGTTAGCAGCCCTTTTTGCTCGGTGCCCTGCAATAAATGCTACACTTTTCTTCAGAAAACCTGGTGTCAGTAGACAGGCTTCACTGCATTCAGATGAGTGGACCCAAGTTTGGTTCTATAACTCCAATTCTTCCCATTTCTGTCAATCTAGTTTTATTTTTAAATTGGCAAATTTGAAAACATTTGCTGTTTTGTAACCACAATTAAGACATCTATACTTCTTAATTGATTGATCTTCAAACTTGAAGGCTGGTTATTGACATTTATATTATTATGACTATAATATTATGAATGTGGGAATATTCCTCATTTCAAAGCTAAGAGATTTGCCAGGATTTCTTTTTTTTTGTTTGTTTTCTCTATGTTTCCAGTATCACTGCTTCTTTTTCAATCAAGGGTGATTGTTCAGTTGGTCTCTTTCCCAGCCTCCATCAGTCATTCCATATTAGACTTTCCTCTATATTTGGATTGTGCCTCCTGCCTTGGAACTCCATGTTGCTTTATCCTGCTATTTTCTTCTTGGGAAAATAATCATTAAGTTTTTTTCACCAAAACCTAATGCCTCCAGCTTCTCGCTTATTCTGATTCTTGCTTAAAATCCCCTTGTGAGTTTCTTCTTCAAATTCATTGATGTCCTCTTTGAATTTGGTTTAACTATTATTTCATATTTCATGTCCAGGTAGTCATTCACACCATAGAGCTTATCTTGTCCGCTTTCTGTACATCTTCCTCCAGAGTTGGCAGTTTTCATGCTTTTGTTTGGTCTTGTTTCTGCTAATTATCCACTTCATTCTTTCCAACACTGCTGACCTAGTTTGCCTCCTCTGTTTTCTGAATCTTATATTTTCCTTTTATGTTTCACTTCTTTGTTTTGCTGGAGGGCATTTTAAAGGATCTTCCCAAGAAGGAAGTCTGGAACCTTATGTGTCTGAGAATATCTTTAATCTCTGCTTGCTCTGAATTGGTGAAGGTTATGTAATTTGTCAAACTTTTCTTTTTGGTATTGGTAGGTGACATTTACAAATTTAGGTGTGTCTGATTCTAGGGACTTGTCTAGTGGTCTAAGTTAAGACCCTGCCCTTCCACTGCAGGGAGCATGGTTTCAATCCCTGGTAGATGTATCTGATTCTAAACACCAAGCTCGTTCACTCTGCCCTGCTGGTTCTTATGCTATTTTGTTATTTGTAACTGAATTTGCCTCTGGGAACCTTTGAGAAATACATGTTATATCAGCACAGATTACTCAAAGGGGAAAGAGAAAGAAAGCTTAAAATTCTTAATCAGTTAGTCATTCCTCAGGTAGATTAAAGAATAGTTAGAATCTAGTTGAATATATTGTTTCATCAGTATGATTTGGGATTATTTGGGGTTTGGAGATGACTACCCAGGTCTTCACAAAATGTGAGTATTGGTGGAATCCCAATTAATATGTATCAAGTCCCTAATATGGGTGGGACATTGTACCAGGTGCTGCAGTAAATGCAAAGATGAGCAAGATATAGCCTTAGTCATTTATTTAAAGAAAGATAAACACAAAAACAGTTACAATGGTGGTAAGCTATAAGTCATGTAAGAGAAAACTAATATGCTACAGAACTTCAGGAAGAGAGGTGAGCAAGGATCAGCAAAGGTAAGAGAGAGAATGGAAGAATTGAAGGTTTCATGAGGATGTCATTTAAAGTAAGTTTTTTAGATGAGAGTATTTTAATAAAAGGAAGTGAACTCCAATCTGAGGGAATAATGAAAGCAATAGTAAGCCATGAACATATTCAGGAAAGAGGAATATTCAGGTTTCTAGACCATTTGGGGAATGGATGAGATAACATTAGAGCACACACAGCATAAACAATTATTCAGTAGGAAATCACCAAATCCTTACTGTGTGCAGGGGATGGGAGTTCAGCAGTGAGTCAAGGTGACATGGTCACTGCTGTTCTTGAACTCACCATCACATGACGAGGACACAAAAGGTAAGAGGTAGATGGGAGACTGGGCTGGACATCTGGTATTTGTCAGATGGAGTAAAATTCACACTTTGTTCTTACCCACACTCCAAGGACAAATTAAGTGACAAAAACAGCTCTGCTAAAGTAGAGAGATAAGGTGCCTACTCCTGACATCAAGGAAAACTTCCCTGTCTGCATGTGCACAGGTCCGCTTCTTGGAGGTCACAAAACAAGGGGGCCCCACCCCATAAGTGTGAACATACCCCCCCCCCACCCCAGGTCTCTGCTGTGGCATCCATCTTAGCAAAATGTTGCACATATGTCTTGGGGAAGGTGGTGGGACAGTCAGGTGTGAAGAAAGAAACAAGATAACTGGCCAATGTAAACAAAGATCCTGCAGGACTGTCCCGTATAAGTGATTTAAATTACCTTTTTACTTTGCTCCTCACTCAAGACACCAGCATTCCTCTCTGCATGTGTATTTTTGTTTTGCTTCTGACTTAAATAATAAACAGTTTTTCTGTGCGCTCTCTCACATGTTGTGCTGTGTCTCTAATAATAAACTTTGTATCTCTTTTGCAAACAGTAAAGACCTAATAGCAGCAGAAGAGATCAAGAAGAGATGGAAAGAATACACAGAAGAACTGGACAAAAAATACCTTAATTACTCAGATAAGCTTGATGGCATAGTCTCTTACTCAGAGCCAGACATTCTGGAATGTGAAATCAAGTGGGCCTTAGGAAGCATCACGATGGACAAGCCTAGTAGAGGTGATGGAATTCCAGCAAAGCTACTTAGAATCCTAAAAGATGATGCTATTAAAGTGCTGCACTCAATATGTCAGGAAATTTGGAAAACCCAGCAAACAGTGGCCACAGGACTGGAAAAAAATCAATACTCATCCCAATTCCCAAGAAGAACAATATTGAAGAATGTTCAAACTACTGGACAAATGCATTCTTCTTCCATGCTAGTAAGATTATGCTCAAAATCCTTCAACACATTGTCTAGGTTTATCATAGCTCTCCTGCCAAGAAGCAATCATCTTCTAATTTCAGGGCTGCAGTCATAATCCCCAGTGATTTCAAAGCCCAGGAAGAGGAAATCTGTCACTGCTTCCACCTCTTCCCCTTCTATTTGCCATGAAGTGATGGGACCAGATGCCATGATCTTAGTTTTTATAGTATTGAGTTTTAAGCCAGCTCTTTCACTCTCCTCTTTCACCCTCTTCAAGAGGCTCTTTATTTCCTCTTTTTTTTCTACCATTAAAGTGGTACCATCTACATAGCTGTGGTTGTTGATATTTCTCCTGAAAATCTTGATTCTAGCTTGTAACTCATCCAACCTGGCATTTCACATGATGTGCTCTGCATATAAACAATCGGGGTGACAATAAGCAGTTTTGTCAGTACTCTTTTCTCAGTTCTGAACCAGTTGTTCCATACAGAATTCTAATTGTTGCTTCTTGACCCAAATACAGGTTTCTCAGGAGACAGGTAAGATGGTCTGATATTCCCATTTATTTAAGAGTTTTCCACAGTTAGTTATGATCCACATAGTCAAGGGCTTTAGCATAGTCAATAAAACAGAGGTAGATGTTTATCTGGAATTCCTTTGCTTTCTCTATGATCCTACGAATGTTAGCAGTTTGACCTCTGGTCCTTCTGCCTTTTCTAAACGAGTTTGAACATCTGGAAGTTCTGGGTTCAAGTAATGCTGATTCTTAGCTTGGAGGATTAATACTCAACATTCAAAAAACTAAGATCATGGCATCCAGTCCCATTACTTCACTGCAAATAGATGGGGAAGCAATGGAAACAGTGACAGACTTTATTTTCTTGGGCTCCAAAATCACTGCAGATGGTGACTGCAGCCATGAAATTAAAAGATGCTTGCTGCTTGGAAGAAAAGCTATGACCAACCTAGACAGCATATTAAAAAGCAGAGACATTACTTTGTCAACAAAGGTCTATCTAGTCAAAGCGATGGCTTTTCCAGTAGTCACGTACGGATGTGAGAGTTGGACTATAAAGAAAGCTGAGTGCAAAGAATTGATGTTTTTGAGCTGTGGTGTTGGAGAAGACTCAAGTCCCTTGGATTGCAAGGAGATCAAACCAGTCGATCCATAAAGAAATCAGCCCTGAATATTCATTGAAATGACTGGTGTTGAAGCTGAAATTCCAATATTTTGGCCACCTGGTGTGAAGAGCCAGCTCACTGGAAAAGACCCTCATGTTGGGAAAGATTGAAGGCAGGAGGAGAAGAGGGCAACAGAAGATGAGACAGTTGGATGGCATCATGATTCAATGGACATTAACTTAGGCAAACTCCAGGAGATGGTAAGGAACAGTGAAACCTGGTGTGCTGTAGTCCATGGGGTTGTGAAGAGTCAGACATGACTTGGTGACTGAACAATAGTTTGTTTTACAGTTTTTGCCTCTTTGAAGCATTTTTGCTTTCACAAAAATGAACTTTTTGTTCATTTGCTTCTACCCTGCAGCCCCTGGTGGACTGGTGCCTGGGTCCAATTCCTGGACAAAGAAATAAGTTCCTGCTTTAAAATTGCTGTCCCTCCAAGAAAAGACTCATGAAATGAGTATACATTTTAGCAGGTGCTGTGAAGGAACAACACTCATCTCAGAGAGTTGTATGGATGACATATAGCACCTGATCCCTATCATTATTATTTTCATGACCATTTTTAATATTATTAGGAAGTAAGTAAACAGGGTATGTTACGACACAGTATGGACAAGATTTTAGAAACGTCTGCTATGGTGACGTTGATGAGCTTGAAATAAAAAATAAGCCATGTAATGCCAATAATGGGCAGAAACAGTGACTGGGCAGAAAGAATAGAGGAGCAAATGGCCCAGGGCAGAACATTTTAAGGGAGGCTTTAGAGGGTGAAGATTGACCTGATTGGCTGGAGTGGTTGAAGACACAATTGGAGAGGTGGGCCTATGTCTACTGTGCCTCCTTGTGTGGCTAGGATCATGTTTTATAAGATTTGTTGAATGGATGAAGAAATGAAAGAATAAAGGCCTGGTGAGCTGTGCCGTGGTTTTGCAAATCTGAGGAAGCATGTGTGGCCATGCTATGAAAGACCCTGAATGCGGATGAGTCTATAGGTTTAATAGACAAGGAAAATGTGCTATTCTTTTCTAAAAAATGAAATATATGGCCAAGACACTCTACATAATTGTTGGAGCTTGGTTGGGAAAAAAGTTAGACTCTTTTTACACAAATGAAGAATTTTGAGATGGTGACAGTAGATCATCACACAAAACACAGCGCTTAGCACAAGATCCTGTGCAACTGTGTAGTTCACACACCCATCAGGCCTGCTCTGTAGGTGGCTTTCCATGTTTTGAAAATCTGAAAGAGACACGTGCACCCCAATGTTCATCGCAGCACTGTTTATAATAGCCAGGACATGGAAGCAACCTAGATGCCCATCAGCAGACGAATGGATAAGGAAGCTGTGGTACATATACACCATGGAATATTACTCAGCCATTAAAAAGAATTCATTTGAATCAGTTCTAATGAGGTGGATGAAACTGGAGCCCATTATACAGAGTGAAGTAAGCCAGAAAGATAAAGAACATTACAGCCTACTAACACATATATATGGAATTTAAAAAGATGGTAATGATAACCCTATACACAAAACAGAAAAAGAGACACGAATGTACAAAACAGACTTTTGGACTCTGTGGGAGAAGGTGAGGGTGGGATGTTTCAAGAGAACAGCATCGAAACATGTGCATTATCTAGGGTGAAACAGATCACCAGCCCAGGTTCGATGCATGAGACAAGTGCTCGGGCCTGGTGCACTGGGAAGACCCAGAGGGAGCGGGTAGAGAGGGAGGTGGGAGGGGGGATCGGGATGGGGAATACATGTAAATCCATGGCTGATTCATGTCAATGTATGACAAAAACCACTACAATAAAGTAGTAAAGTAATTAGCCTCCAACTATTAAAAGTAAATGAAAAAAAAAAAAAAAAGAAAGAAAGACTTGACTTTCAGAATATGGTATGGATAGAGATAGACTGTCTAATCAACAAATAAAATACTCTGAACAAAGTAGTGGGGAGAAGCTAAATGGTGAGGGGGAAATGATAGGAAACGGATGAAAGGAAAACTGTCAGAAACAGGCTGTATCAATGATGTTATTGGTTGGATAGAGGAAATAGAGTTAGAAAAGGGAAATTTTAAGGCAATCTGAGTCAGAGAAGACCACTCAGCTTGAGAACTAGTACTAGTTAAGCAGTTCACTGTACCCTCGAATCTCCTGTATATTTTATCAAAATTTAATGCTTCAGACAACACATTAGTGTCAATTGTAATTACTGTGATTTTTAAGATAAAGCAGCAGTGGTTTAAAGAGCCTCAGGTCACAGATCCAAGGAATGCTGTTTGTATCTGGATTTCAAGTTTAAGTCTGTGCTCTCTCTACTGGCCTCTCCCTGTGGTCTCCTTCCACCAAGAAGATGCATGGGTGGTGTCCTGCTTTGAGATGTAGCTGTTCTCTGGATGGATTTCTTTATCATTTATTATTTAACAGATGTTCACTGAGAGCCATCCAGGTGCCCAGGTTCTGTGCTCAGGGCTTTGTGATAAAAGGATGAAATAGATAACTAATAATTCGTATGTAATGGAGAACTCAAGAGTGGTGTCTCTCAAAAATAGAATTCATTCTAAAACTTCTTCTGTTATGCCCAATTTCACTTCTGGACCATAATGTGGCAGGTATGTGTCACTGATCAGAGTTGCTAACCCTGACATATTTTATTACTTTATGCACATACATAACACATACGTGCATGTGTTGTGCAACACAGGGCAGTCGTTACCATCATCTAGCCAAACTCCTACCGCTTAGTAGCAATATGACTGAGGGCAAATGGACTAAGCTCAGTCAGTCAGTTAGAACACCTGAGTTTCTCAAGAACTGGGGACCATAAAAATGCCTGTCTTAAGAGAACAAGTGAATCAGCATTAGAGTTCGAGGTGAACAGTGTCTAGTGCACAGTTTCAATCAACCTTAACTGTCACTATTACTTCTGTTCCACAATCTTATTTTAGATAAGTCTTAGATATCAAATTGATAAATTTTATGGACAAAATAAAAAAAAAAAGACTAGATGGAAAGGCACAAGGATAAAATAATTTATTTTATCCATTATTGGAACTAACATATAATGTAAGAAATTTTTAATGGAGAAGTGATAAGAAAAAATAAACGAGCTATTTTTAGACCAGCAAATCCTAAACAGAATTTCCCAAGTGATGCTAGTGATAAAGAACACTCACCTGCCAATGCAGGAGACATAATAGATGTGGGTTTGAGCCCTGGGTCAGGAATATGCCCTGGAGAAGGGCATGGCAACCAACTGCAGTATTCTTGTTTGGAGAATCCCATGGACAGAGGAGCTTGGGGGGCTACAGTCCATAGGGTTGCAAAGAGTCGGATAAGACAAGCAACTTAGCATGTATGCACAAATACTAAACTACCAGTGTCTAGTTTGGCAGTAATTATTGTACTAGGCATTATTATGTTTTTATCAGTTAATCAAATAATATTACACATGTATATTTTATGTGCTCATGTGCACATATAAGTTCAGACATAGTTTGAATGCTAAGTCAGCACTGTAGCAAGTGGTGGCAATTATTACCCATGCAATATTCTCAAGAGATTTTCACCGAAAATAAAATTTAAAAATGCTAGTAATTAAACCATACACTTGTGCTTGTAAACTTTTAGAAAGTGAAAATGTTAGTCTCTCAGTCAGGTTGGAGGGGTTGCAAAGAGTCCAACACAACTGAGCTACTGAACTGAACTGACTGAAAACAAAAATAACTTGCTGGTTCCAGGCAGCAAATATGAATCCCCCAAATGCTCTCTTTCTAATATTAAAAATTGTCTCACCAGGCAAGGTACAAGTTTATCTAATGAAAATTGGTGACTCCCTTCAAATGAGAAGATAAGGAAGCCAGTGGGCAGCAGGCTTGTTTGGTATAAAACCAGGCACTTTGGCGTCTCCATCTTGGTAGTGAGGGCATCAGCTCTGCAGGAGGAAAGGCTGATCCTGAGGACAGAATGGCCAATGTGTCAGCAGCTTTTGTTCCCGCCTTTCACACAAGCACCTGGAAATGGGGATCTGAGAGGAGACAGACTTTGGGTCCAGGGAGTCACAGGGCACACACATCATCATCTCATATAATACGCCTGCGGTTCTCACTTGCTTGAGACTGCAGTTTTGGGGAAGAACATCTCCATCACTACTTTCCTGATGTTTCATCAGTTAAAAAGGAGCTTTCTTTATTCTCTGCTGAGAGTACGATGCATCAAGAGGGCTTGCTAAGAGTAACGTTCAATCTTGTGAATTAGTTATTGAAAACTAGAATAACATGTTTACCCCTTTCCTTAAATCCTCCACATTAAGGGGCAAATTGGACAAATAGGAGAAGAAGCGTTAGCGGGTTACTAGATGGGAAAAGTCTCTAGAAACTGAGGCAGAAAAGAAAGAGCATAAGAAACTGCTGTTTAATCTGGAAAAGAGAATTGAGGGGGTGTCCTGATAAAAATAGGAGCTTTTTGTGTGTGTATGTGTATCAGCAGAACAAGCTTTCTGATGAAAATCCTGTACCGGGAGGTAAATTTTAGCCTAGTGGAAGGGAAAATCAATCTGTTATTCACCAACAAACAAACACAAAATTTGACCATAAGAGAAAACAACTGCTTTCTCCTGAAGTAATGATTTCTGGGTCACTGGAAGTGTTTAAGCAGAGAGTGAAAGACCACTTTTAGGAACAGAGCAGAAAAGAGTCCAACATCTGATAATGATTCAGTTAAATGCTCTGAAATCTAGCATCTTATGTTCTAAGAATGTACCCAGCTTTATGCCTTGGGTTTAAGGTTCAGGAAGCCATGTTATTTCTAAGAAATTTTTCTGTGTCCCATTTAGGAAAAATAAAGAAATAAACTAGTTCCTAAATGAGAAAGGAATAGAACTTGGACTTTATATTTTTCTGGTCAAAAGAGGCTTCCATATCTTTTGTCTTACTCATTCTAAGAAAATAATACTCTAAATCGTAACACTTTCCCATTTAATGTTTCCTGTTGTGAAAGTTGGTCTCATTTCTCACCTTGGAGGGAAAGAGTCAGCTCTTTGTCTCATCATCATTTTTGATTCCCTTTACCGCAGAGAGCAAGGCACCATTTAATTCGAAATAAACATGTTTTATCTTTTATTTGTTCCTGTGAAAATAGTTGGTGGTGAGTTAGCTCATTGTTAGCATGCCACTGCATCAAAGGTATAAGTCAGGTGGCCAATAGTCATGTATTTCACTCCATGGTTTAATTGTGTTTCTCCAGCACTTGATTGCTGGTGACAGAAATGTCAGTTAAACTAGCTTAAGAAAACAGAAACTTAGGTAACTGAGGAAGATAAGAATGGACTTTACATATATCTAGAGCTGAGATTCAAATAACTGGTTCATTCTTAGCCATTCTTTAGCTCTAATTTTTCAGGATTAACTTCATTCTGGTAAAGTCTTCCCATGTGGTGGTGAAGATGGTCATCATTAAGTCTAGGCCTACATTGATTGCTCTTACTGATGGTCCAAGAGAAAAACAGTGCATCTCTCCAAATTCCCTTTGCAGAAGTTGCAGGGATGACCTTCCTTGGCCGTGAAAGCCACATGCCCACCCCTAACTTAATCTTAGTGATCACTGGGATGAAGTCCTTGAGTTCCCTGATTGTCCATTCCTGGATCACACATCCATCTTTGGAACCAAAATCTGTATGACCCATGGGGCTCTGCGAATATGTGAGTCTGGGCATGGTTCTCCCAAAGGAGGAGATTTGAGCAATAAAAAGTAGCTCATATCCTCCAATGAGATGACTTGTTAAGTTCTTCTTTCAACAGACATTTATAGATCATAAAGTTTTGGAGATCTAGAGAAGAACCCACTCTGACCTCCTCTCCTGGGAGTCAGGTCAGTGGGTGGGGCTGGTCTTTATACATTTAGTGTAAAGGCTATAGTGGAGATAGGGATGGGATTTTGAAGGAGCTTAGAGGAGCATATAACTAGGTGGACTCAGTAGTGTAAAGAGTAAACACCAGAGATGACAGTGAGTGGGATCTGGAGAAGGGGTGGGGGTTGCAAGGTGGACACATTGGGAAGGAGAGCCCAGGAAGAGGGGCCGGCAGGTATAAAGATGCAAACTGTAGAAAGGAAAATAAATAACTCTACCATCATGGATGATAGCTAGCATTTATATCATAATCAAAATAGGTTTTAAACTTTTATAAGCCAGCAGTTTGAAAAAAATCATGACTTGGTAAATTTGAGATTCTTGTTCATTTTGGCTGAAAGCCAGTGCAACTTATCCTAGATAACTCAATTTCTATTAAACTGAACTGTTTTTCCACTTGTAAGAAAACTCTATAGTGGAAATAATGATTATTTTTTAGATCAAGTTGTTAAGATAAAATGTTAGAAAGCTCTTAAAGGCAATTGCAGTGAAGTTTAACACTTTTACTTCTACTGGAGGAAAAAAATAGTATGGCAGCAATTCAGGAAAGGCACACTCAAAACTCAGTGAAATGTAGAAGCAATAGAAGTTAAAAGTGAAGCAGTTTTCTATAGATTTCAGTTATTAATATTTTTAAATATGATAAAGACAATTATTGATTCCATATACCACTGGTGATGATTCAAATATGAAATATCCTAAACATTACACTGGTTCAAACTGTGAAGATAAATGTGATTTTAAATATTTTGAGGTAGATTGGAGGACAGAGGAGCCAAGAACAGGCTGAGTTGGGTAGGTCACACAATCACAAAATGATGTTTGGTTTCAGTTTTCACTATGATGTTAGGTTCAATAAAATGGCTTGCTTTAGAGAGACCAAACAATCATGCATTCATGGCGTAGTTGAGGATAATAAAAGCACTATTTTGGATCCTGTATCTCTATTGCCTTTCTTTTTTTTTTTCCTTTTTTTTTTCATTTATTTTTATTAGTTGGAGGCTAATTACTTTACAATATTCTAGTGGTTTTTGCCATACATTGTCATGAATCAGCCATGGATTTACATGTGTTCCCCATCCTGATCTCCCCTCCCACCTCCCTCTCCATCCCATCCCTCTGGGTCTTCCCAGTGCACCAACCCTGAGCACTTGTCTCATGCATCCAACCTGGGCTGGTGGTCTGTTTCATCCTTGATAGTGTACTTGTTTCAATGCTATTCTCTCAGAACATCCCACCCTCGCCTTCTCCCACAGAGTCCCAAAGTCTGTTCTGTACATCTGTGTCTGTTTTTCTGTTTTGCATATTGGGTTATCATTACCATCTTTTTAAATTCTATATATATGCGTCAGTATACTGTATTGGTCTTTATTTTTCTGGCTTACTTCACTCTATTGCCTTTCTTCCTCAAAATGACCCTTTGTTTGAGGCTCAGCATCATCTCACTTTAGTGATGAGGTTGAGTAGCACATCCAGTTAGACCCAGGACCTTGACTCACAGGTCAAGATACTAGATACTAGAGTCCAAATTTGGATAATAATGACTAATAGTTATTTAGTATCTACTCTGAGCCCAGATTTACACATGCCTCATCTACTTTTCACAGGTGTCTTGTAAATATGTATTATTTTAAACCTATTTCACAGTTGAAGAATAACTTGAGATGCTGAGAAAATTGTCCAAGTCTGTAAAAGCCCAAATCTGGGTTTCTGGACTCTCTGTTGACCTGTCCTGTATGGTCATCAGGAACAAGAGGAATCTAGATCTTCATAATCTCTCATGAATCCACAATAAATGCCCATTAGTGACTAGAGGTTACTCTGCTGAGACCTTAATTGTAAAGAATCACTAAAGAACATAAATATGGTAGTCACAAAATAGTTGATTTTGAAACATGTATTTGTGCTACGTGTAGGAGTTTAGGATTTAAATTTATTTATGATAAAAAGTTGCATATCTTATATACTGAATCTTAATATCTCTTTGAATTTTTCTTGTTTTAAAAAAAGCTCTGGATTTTTATACTAATTTTAGATATAAAACTCTTAGATCTCTGTTTAAGTAGACTTGGTAGCATTTAAGAAATTAAAATTTTAGCACAGGCTTATATTTTAATGTGGCAAGTTGCATACATGATAATATCTACTACTGGGTTCAAAAAGTCATTGTATCAGGAATAAAAATGTAGAAATGGGAAGTGGAGGTAGTGAAAGATTTTATGAAAATTTAGGCGGTATTTGAAGAGAGTAATTGAAGGAGTAAGACCTGGTTAAGAAAGTGACAGGAAGCCACAGCTTAGGATATGCCCAAAGAGGTTACTTCTCTGGAGGTCCATTGATTTAAACTTTACCTTCCAATGCTGGGGTTGTGGGTTTGATCCCTGGTTGGGGAGTTAAAATCGCACATGTTTCATGGCCAAAAAAATCAAAACATAAAAACAGAAGCAATATTGTAACAAGTTCAACAAAAACTTTAAAAATGGTCACATCAAGGTGAATGTAACCTTGAAAATGAGGGCATGGACGGCAGTAGAAATCATGTTGCTGGTTAATGTTCATCTTCCACATATCTTTTCCTCCAGCTCAAAACTCAATGCCAAAAATATATCAAACACAGCATAATAAATACATAAAAATGGACACTGAATATAGAACTGTGTCTGGGAGCTGGAGGAATGGGATGTTAGTGTTTAATGGACACAAAATTTCAATCTGGAAAGATGGAAAAGCTCTGGAGAGGAATGGTGGTGATGGTTGCACAATGCTGTGAATGTACTGAATGTCACTGAACTAAACAGTTAAAAATGCTTAAAATGGTAAATTTCATGTTATGTTTATTTACCACAATAAACACAAGAAAGGAGGCTTCTTATCTATAGGAATGTCCGATAAAACTAGGTGGTTCATGTGGGAACTGTCCTTCTAGAGTAAAGCCTTCTACATATCTGCCTTTCACAGCAGCCAACTCACCACTGACTCAACAGAAAATAAAACCTGAACGTTGGTAAACTCTTGTCCATCAATACAAAGTCCTCAGGTAGATTTTCTACCATCTTAACCTTAAATTCAAACAGGCAATAAAACATGACCAGACAGATGAGGAATGTCAAAAAGGAAAGAGAAATATTAAAATTCACAACAACGGATGGAGAGGGAATGGTTAATTCAGAAAACAGAAAACAGCCATCTCTATCAGTTCAGTTCAGTTCAATCGCTCAGTCAGGTCTGACTCTTTGCAGATCTTTACAAATCTTTTAGAGAGATATTACTTTTATTAAACAAGAACAATATGCTGTGGAAAAAAAAAGGAATACACAAAAATTTAACCAACAGAAAAACTCAGTCAAAGAGTAAATACATTAAATAAATATAGAAAAAGAAAAAAAAGGACAAAAAACAAGAAAGGAAAATATGAGAATAAAGACTAAATACATAAGGATAAATCCAGGATTTGATACCTAAAAATGGAAGTCCCTGAAAGAGAAAGCAGAAGGTAATGAATCATCAAAGAAATGGCAGCAGAGGCAACACTGAGCTAAAGCATGAACTTCCATTTGGAGGAGCCCACCACGTGTCTGACAAAGTGAAGCAAAAGTGTTTACCTACACATGTTGTGAAAATTCAGAATGCTGAAGTTACTAGGAAGAAAAAAACAAAGTTAAGAAACAGGTCAACTTACTGTTCAACAATTAGAAGACAAATAACTCAGTTTAAAAAAGGAACAAAAGATCTGAACAAACAAGAAAGTAAACAAATGACCAGTAAGCACATGAAAAGATGTCTAATAATTATTAGCCATCAGGGAAATCCAAATCAGAACCACATTGGGGTACTATCTAACACCATTTGGATGGCTATGGCCAAACAGACAGAAGATGAATGTGGATAATTTATACTCTCATACATTGATGTTGGAATGGAGAGTGATATATGCTTTGGAAAACAGTCTAATAGCTTCTCTGAATATTAAACATAGTTACCCTACAAATGACCCACCAATCCTCCCCTACCCCAGATATCTAGCCAAGAGAAATGAAAACAAATATTGACATAAATAGTTGAAAATAAACTTCCATAGTAGTACTATTCTTAATAGCCCCTCATGGAAACAACCCAACTCATGAAAAGATAAATAAAATGTAGTGCATCCATTCAATGAAATATTATCTGGCCATGAAAAGGAATGAAGTGTATGTTAAAACAGAGATGAGCCTTGGTGATATGCTAAATGAAAGAAGGTCACATATTTAAGAACTCCTTTACATGATTAAGCAAATCTATAGAGACAGAGAAGAGATATTTCCTAGGGAAGGGAGGGTTGAGAGAAAAGGGAGAGTGATTTTGATGGGTACAGATTTCTTTTAGAGGGGAGAAAATACTCCACAATTTTTCTGGGGATGATTGCCTAGCTCTGTGACTATACTATAAGCCACTGAATTGTACACATTAAGTGGGTGACTTGTGTGGTTTGTGTGAATTTTATCTCAATGAAGGTATTTTTTTCAAAAAGTCACATTATCAGACTTCTGAGTAGACTTACATTCTAGAAATCCATATATAATGCAGAAATGAAGAAAGGCCACAAGGATGAGAATAATAGCAAAGGCTGATTATTCAGATTTTTCTAAAGCAAAATAGTCAGCCACCATCACTTGGCTGTGGCAGAAACTCAAAGGCAGGCAGAAGAGAGAGAGCTTTTTACTGGAAAAAGGGAAGGCTTAAGGTGTGCCCTGATTGAGGTTGGGGCATGGAGAAACTGTAGGCAGGCTGGTTAGAAACAGGACACCCTGTGTGATTGGTTAGGTGTGTATCTTTCTCTGTTGTTGTCCACTCAGTCGTGTCTGACTCTGCGACCCCATGGACTGCAACACACCAGGCTTCCCTGTCCTTCACCATCTCCTGGAGCTTGCTCAAACTCATATCCATTGAGTCAGAGATGCCATCCAACCATCTCATCCTCTGTCGCCCACTTCTCCTCCTGCCTTCAACCTTTCTTAGCATCAGGGTTTTTTCCAATGAGTCAACTTTTCACATCAGGTGGCCAAAGTATTGGAGCTTCAGCTACAGCATCAGTCCTGTCAATGAATATTCAGGACTGATTTCCTTGAGGATGGACTGGTTGGATCTCCTTGCAGTTCAAGGGACTCTCAAGAGTCTTTTCCAACACCACAGTTCAAAAGCATCAGTTCTTTGGTGTTCAGCCTTCTTCATGGTCCAACTCTCACATCCATACATGACTGTTGGGAAAACCATAGCTTTGACTAGACAGACCTTTGCTGGCAATGTCTCTGCTTTTTAATATGCTGTCTAGGTTGGTCATAGCTTTTCTTCCAAGGAACAAGCAGGTTTTAATTTCATGGCTGCAATCACCATCTGCAGTGATTTTGGAGCCCAAGAATAAAAAGTCTGTCACTGTTTCCATTGTTTCCCATGTATTTGCCATGAAGTGATGGGACCAGATGCCATGATCTTCATTTTTGGAATGTTGAGTTTTAAGCCAACCTTTTCACTCTCCTCTTTCACTTTCATTAAAAGGTTCTTTAGTTCTTCTTCACTTTTTGCCATAAGGGTGTTGTCATCTGTTTATCTGAAGTTATTGATATTTCTCCTGGCAATCTTGATTCCAGCTTGTGTTTCATCCAGCCCGGCATTTAGCATGATGTACTCTGCCTAGAAGTTAAATAATCACCTGTGTAGGCAGGCAGGTTCTTTACCACTGGTGCCTAACCAATCCATGTTTGATGCATGTAACAGGCCACTCAAAGCCTGTGCACTGGGACAACCCAGAGGATGGGATAAGGAGGGAGGTGGGAGAGGTTTCAGGATGGGGGACACATGTACACCCATGGTTGATTCATGTCAATGTGGACAAAAACCACTACAATACTGTAAAATAATTAGCCTCCAATAAAAATAGATAAATAAACAAACAAAAAAAATCAGCATGTATAATAATACAGCCTTAATATACTCTTTTCCAGTCTGTTGTTTCATGTCCAGTTCTAACTGTTGCTTCTTGTCCTGCATACAGGTTTCTGGTTGGCATTAAACTGAAAGTAGGAATAAATCTTAGGGACATTGTCAGTTATTGACCAATTTCTGGCCACCTGTGCCAATTTTTGGCAAGGTCTCAAGAAAAATGTGTTAAAATTGTGAAGGAATGAAAAAAAAAATATTAAAAAATGTGTCCAAGGAATAAAATCTAAGAGCTGAATATAAACTTGCATATTCAAGGATTCATTACTTCTTAAACTCCTTTCCTTAGAAAGTTAATTGAAGACATTTTCCCAAAAAAATTAGCATAAAAAGGGAAAGATGTGACATCCAGAAAGAGATTATCCAATCCAGAAGAAGAGGTACCTGAAGTTCCAGGAAGAGCATGATTTGGTACTTTTAGAGAGCAGCCCTCCAGAACGAAGGCAAGAACCCAAGATGTCTGCAGGGAGTTCTACTTGGGGAGGGAAGAGACGGGGTTTCTAAGAGAGCTATAGTAAAATACAAAGATATTAAGGATATAATCAGAGTGCAAGGGGAAAAAGAGGCAATTTACAAAGGCATTAGACATGCCAAGGAAAACTATAATATAGTGTTTGCAGTTTTTATTATTTTAAAAGATTGTTCAAGCAGAGCTTATAACTACAAAGGTATAATGATACAAGCACTATTATTTTTCAGTGACGACAAAGTGTAAAATAATTGATGGTAGCCACAAAATAGAACATTAATATTATCATCCTTGATAAAGTAGACATACAGATGACACAGTAGGGAGGTGAAAGATGGGGGAAAGGCGAGGGAAAGACAGCACACTTCATCATTGCAAGGCAGGAAGCTGTATCTATAGAGCTGTGTCTATCGTTAATATGACAGGAAGAAGATGTGTTATTTTATTACTGAGAGAATTAACGTTGTACACATGCATTCACCCACCAGCATAAAAACCTGAACCCGAATCCTTTCTTAACAATGCAGTGCAGACGTCTCTCAACGTAGTAAATAAATGATTTACATTATCATTTGTAACTGTACCATACCTTTATTGCTAGATTTTTGGGTTGTTTTTAAATATTCACTATTATCAAATGTGCTACAAATATGTCCTAATTTGTTTCTATTTATGTAATTTACCTATTATTCCCTAGTAGAAACTTCCTTAAAAATACAGCTCTACCTTAAGGTATCTATATTTGAGAATTTGAATCTATAGTCAGATTGGTTCCCAGAAATGTTCATCAACTCATAGTCTCAACAATAATTTATACTTCTTGCCCACCATAATCAATATTTTAATCCATATCCATCTCCCATTGGTGAGGGAGATTACATTGCGCTCCTGGAAAGAAGAGTGCCTGCACCATGATAATCTTCTCAGATTTAATCTGCATTTTTAAATTCTGCCTCCTCAGTGGGAACTGGTCTTAATCAAAATAGTAACCCGAATAATACTTGAAAAGCATTTCAATGTAATTGCCAACTGGAAGCTATTATAGCCCTCCAAGAATACCTTTTAAATAGTTTCAGCATGTTTTACTGAAATAAATATATATTACTAAATATATATTAAAAAATCTTTGACTTTTCATAATAGAATTATGCTAGATAAAAATAGTAGACAATAGACTCTTTTAAGCACTTCAGATACCTGTGTCAGAAGAAAAAGTTGTGGATGGTACAAGTGAAATTTTACTTTATCTACACCAGTAGCATTTTAGGTAGTATTTTCCACAGGAAACTCAGTGATGAGGCTGCATGTATGTTCATGTGTGTCTATTAGCAAGCATCACATCTGTCTTCCTGTTTGGTTTTCCTTTGATGTCCCATCTATTTTACTCTTCATTTGAATTCTATCACATTTATAGCATCTGCACTGACAAGATTACTCACTTTCCTGGCTGAGATTTCATGGCATTTAACAACCATAATTATACTTTTCAAGTGCTGTACCAATCTTCAGTATTATGTTCCCTGGCAGGGATATTAGTTTTCAAAAATGCTGAAGAGCTCTTAAGAGATTTCATTTGTAAAGATGAGCTGTACTTAGTTTTGATGGCAGTTATTTTGTTTATAACCACACTAAAAGCATCAGTCTCATTAAAATTATACTAAAATTGACAAATCTAAATATGATAGACTAAATTCTATCATAAAATTTCTAGAAATGATCCTAAAGATTTTAGGATCTCTAGCTCCTCTAGCTAAAATCTCAAGCTCCTTGCAGATTTTAGAGGACAGGTGATGAAAGTAAAATTGTCTTACTTTCTGGGTGTATATAGTTCAAGATTGAAAGATAGGGTGATATATGTCCTTTTACATACAGCCAATCCCATTTTATTCTTGTTGTTTTAGTCTAGTTATTACTGTCATTCTCCTTCACTCTCAAAATTGTCTTGGAATGGATGATAAAGTATATAGTCACCCTGTTTACAGAGTTTCTATTAAATCTAGTACTACTTGGTCTAAGTCATTCAATTCTTTCTTTCACCTTCCTCTGGTACCTACTATGTTATAAAGTTTGGATGAATTTTTAATAACAGTTCAAAAATATAAAATTATATATATATAAAAGTGACATTTTATGTCTTAGATATATGTACATACTCTAAGACATAAAATGTCAATTTCAGACCACACACAAGTATGTATGTCCTTAAAATAGAATAAAGTATACACAGCTCCAAGGCAGATGACTGCATGTTTTTATAGACTGTCCTGCTTCACACGTCCCATGTATATATATTGTAACTTGCCTACTCTACTGATGTGGATCTTAAGGCAACTGTAAAGAAAAATAAAATTTCTTCTTCCCTAAACCAATAAAAACCTGCATAATACAAAACTTTCAACATTTGAGAAAGATATGATTGTTCACTAAAAAAAGTTGGAATTTAAATTATGCAACTATTCAGTTTATTATTTTTTGCAAATTTGACCTAATGATAATGTCTCATCACTGAGAGAACAGTATGATAAAGACCAGTGCATAGTTTATAATTCTTCTGCTTTGCAAAAAACTTTATTGATTTTTGGCAATAGAATTCTTAGGACTATGTGTCGAGGTTTACTTTTCCATTTTATTTGATATGTATTTTTTTCTTTTTTTTTTCATTTATTTTTATTAGTTGGAGGCTAATTACTTTATAATATTGTAGTGGTTTTTGTCATACATTGACATGAATCAGCCATGGATTTACATGTATTCCCCATCCCGATCCCCCCTCCCACCTCCATCTCCACCCGGTTCCTCAGGGTCTTCCCAGTGCACCAGGCCCAAGAACTTGTCTCATGCATCCAGGCTGGGCTGGTGATCTGTTTCACCCTAGATAATAAATCCACAAACCTATGGACACCTTATCTTTGACAAAGGAGGCAAGAATATACAATGGAAAAAAGACAACCTCTTTAACAAGTGGTGCTGGGAAAACTGGTCAACCACTTGTAAAAGAATGAAACTAGAACACTTTCTAACACCATACACAAAAATAAACTCAAAATGGATTAAAGATCTAAATGTAAGACCAGAAACTATAAAACTCCTAGAGGAGAACATAGGCAAAACACTCTCTGACATAAATCACAGCAGGATCCTCTATGACCCACCTCCCAGAATATTGGAAACAAAAGCAAAAGTAAACAAATGGGATCTAATTAAACTTAGAAGCTTTTGATATGTATTTTAACATAGAAATGTAAAATATAATATTTAAATGGTTCATATTTTCATCAACCAGATAACTTAATATCTATTAACATTTAAATGCATCCATTCCCCTACTACACATAAATGAAATTTCATCCTTACACATGCATTCACTATCCATTGTTGTATAAAAAATTGCTCCACATGTTAGCAGATTAAAACACGGACTTTTGTCATTTCCCTGTTTCTGTGGGTCAGGACCTCAGCAGTGGCTTAGCTGGGTGGGTCTGGCTCAGGGTCCTCCCAGGGTTCCAGACAGGCTGTCAGCCAGAGTGGCATCATCTGAGGGCTTGGCTGGGGCTGCAGGATCCACTTCCAGGGTGACTCACCACACGGCTGTTGGCAGTGGACCTCTGTTCCTTGCCACGGGATCTCTTCATAGGGCTGCTCCCATGTCTTCAAGACATGTAAGTAGGACTTCTGCGGGGCAAATGATCCAAGGAAACTGCAAAGAATCTTCTGTAACCTGGTCTCAGAAGCTACACACCATCATTTTTGTCACATGGTTCACTAACAGCAGCTCACTAAACCCAGATCTCACTCAGGGGAGGGGAATTAATCTCAACTTTTGAAGTGAGGAATAGTGAAGAAACCGTGGACATGTTTTAGGGGTTCTGTATCATCCTAGAGGGTTGGAATGGGGAGGGAGACTGGTGGGAGGCGCAAAAGGGAGGGGTTATATGTATATATGGCTGATTCTTGTTGAGGTTTGATAGAAAACAACAAAATTCAGTAAAGCAATTATCCTTCAATAAAAAAATAATTAAAAAAATACTGGGCATAATAAAAGTGCAGGAAGCTAGTATTAATCAGTACACTAGAAACTGAAATGTTTCTGAGAGAAACTAAAGAGGGTCTGAACAAGTCTGAGCATATTCAGAGAGGGTAGGCTCAATATTGTTATGATCTTAATTTTCTCCAAGTTGATTTATACATTCAGTTCTATCAATACAAACCCAGCAGGTTTTCTTGTATAAATTGACAAGGTGACTCTTAAAAAAATATGGAAATGCAAAGAAACTAGAATAACAAGATGATCATGAAGAAAGTTGCAAAACATATACCAACACATTTTAAAATTTAATATGAAGTTATAGTACCTAAGATGAGTGTTTTTTGGTATAGGATGAAAGTGAAAGTCTCTCAGTTAAGTCTGACTGTTTGTGACCCCATGGACTATACAGTCCATGGAATTCTCCAGGCCAGAATACTGGAGTGGGTAGACATTCCCTTCCCCAGGGGATCTTCCCAACCCAGGGATTGAACCCAGGTCTCCCGCATTGTAGGTGGATTCTTCACCAGCTGAGCCATGAGGGAAACCCTTGGTATAGGGCAGATAAATAATTCAGTGAAGTAGAACAGAAACCTGGAAGGAGACACATAATGTCATTTTTTTTTTTTTTTGCAAAAATGCTGAGAAGCTTAACATGCAAAGTCCTAAACTGGAAACAATCAAATAAATGCTAATCAGTAGGGAAATGAATTAACAAACTGGTATATTCATAAGCTGAACTGTTTCTCAGCAACAGAAAGAACAAAATAGGCTCACTTCTGGTTCAAGGTGGCAGAGCAGAAGGACACACGCTCATCTCTTCCTGGGAGAGCACCAAAATTGCAACTAGTTGTTGAACAATGATTGACAGGAGGATGCCAGAACAGCCCCCCCCCCCCAAAAAAAAAAGATATCCCACATCCAAAGACAGAGAAGAAATCACAGTGAGATGGGGGGGGGGGGGGGGCGCGGGCAGAATCACGATAAAATCAAATCTCATACCCACTGGATGGGTGACCCACAAATAGGAGAACATTAATACCAAAAATGTTCCCCAACTGTTGCGAATGTTCTGGGTCCCACATATGGCTTCCCAGACTGGGAATTTGACAAAGGGACTGGGAATCCCCAGGAAATCTGAGCTCAAATCTCATACCCACTGGATGGGTGACCCAAAAGTAGGAGAACATTATTACCAAAAATGTTCCCCAACTGTTGTGAATGTTTTGGGTCCCACATAAGGCTTCCCAGACTGGGAATCTAACAAAGGGACTGGGAATCCCCAGGGAATCTGAG
The DNA here is from genome assembly GCF_033118175.1 of Dama dama. Taxonomy (NCBI): domain Eukaryota; kingdom Metazoa; phylum Chordata; class Mammalia; order Artiodactyla; family Cervidae; genus Dama; species Dama dama. The sequence goes on along the minus strand of NC_083687.1, from coordinate 4,877,592 downwards.
CTTGAAGACCAGTGGGATTTGATTACAAGACTTCCACAGGACTAGGGGAAATAGAGACTCCAGTATTGGAGGGCACAAACAAAATTTTGTGTGCATAAGACCCAGAGGAAAGGAGCAATGACCCTGCAGGAGACTGAGCCAAAACTACTTGCTAGTGTTGTAGGGTCTCCTATGGAGGTGTGGAAAAGAGGGACTCATCACAGGGATGGGAGCACTGGCAGAAGCAGTCCTGGAGTTCCTCTTTGGTGTAAACTCTATTGGAGTTCACTGTTAACCCTACCAAAGAGCCCACAGATCCCAGGGCTGGGTCACCTCAGGCCAAACAACTAACAGAGAGGGAGCACAACCCCACCCATCAGCATATAATTGAATTAAAGCTTTACTGACCAAAGGCCTGCCCACCAGAGCATGGCCTAGCTTTTTCCAGCCTGTTCCTCCCATCAAGGAGTTTACAGAAAGCTCTTAGCCTCATCCACCAGAGGGTAAAAAGAAGAAGCAAGAAGAACCACAGTCTTAACCACAGCTGCTGGAACAAAAACCACATTACAGAGAGTTAATTAGGATAAAAATGTAGAGAGTTACACCCCAGATGAAGAGACAAGGCAAAACTCCAGAAAAGCAACTAAAAGAAGTAGAGATAGGCCACCTTTCAGAAAAAGACTTCAGAATAATGAAAGTGAAGATGATCTAGGATCTCAGAAACAGAATGGAAAAGATGCAAGAGATGCTTACTAACAACCTGGAAGAACTAAAAAACTGATAAACAGAGAAGATAATGCACCAGCAGGAATCAATAGCAAAATAACTGAGGCAGAAGAATGAATAAGTGACTTTGAGGACAAATGGTGGAAATTGGTGCCACAGAATAGAATACAGAAAAAAAGAATGAAAAAAATGAAGACAATCTCAGAGACCTCTGGGGCAGCATTACATGCACCAGCATTCACATTGCAGGGGTCCTAGAAGGAGATGAGAGAGAGAAAGGACCAAGAAAATATTTGAAGAGATAGTTGGAAAGTTCCTTAACATGGGAAAGGAAATAGTCAATAAAGTCCAGGAAGTGCAGAGTCCCAGGCAGGATAAACCCAAGGAGGAGCACACCAAGACACATAGCAATCAAATGGACAAAAATTAAAGACAAAGGTAAAGTATTAAAAGCAACAAGGGAAAATGACAAATGACGTACAAAGGAACTCCCATCAGGTTGACAGCTGATTTCTCAACAGAAACTCTACAAGTCAGAAGGGAATGCCATGATATATTTAGAGTGGTGGAAGAGCCTACAACCAAAAATACTTAAGAAGACTCTATTCAGATTTGATGGAGAAATCAAAAACTTTCCAGACAAGCAAAAGTTAAGGGAATTCAGGACCACCAAACCAGATTTACAGCAAATCCTAAGGGAACGTCTCTAGGCAGGAAACACAAGAGAAGAAAAAGACCTACACATAATAAACCCAAAACAATTAAGAAAATGGTAATAGGATCATCCACGTAGATAATTACCTTAAATGTAAATGGATTAGATGCACCAACCAAAAGACATAGACTGGATGGACAGATGAAAACTTGTGCATGCATGCACTTCCACTTAGCACATCATTCTGCTTGAGTCCCCAAATTGTATGTAGTTATATTGTTAGGTTAATCACGCTTCCTTTATGGCTTGCAATTGTAATCATCTTTTACTTTTTGCCTGGCTATTGATTGTCAAATCTGATAAATGCCTTTTACTCTTATGATTGTGTGATTATTACTCCATTAATACCACTGTATCATGATTGGTCAACAGAAAAGTAGTAGAATTCTGTATAACCAAAGCTAGGATTTCACAGGAAAACCTGTAATCACTTTTTGAAATCCAGATGTGTAACAGAATTATTTTGGAATTTTTTGAAAAATACACATGCCCAGGCATTGATATTCTTCTCCAGAGCTCCAGATGTCTTTCTAATGAGCAGCCATGTTTAAAAACAACTGAACCATATGATTATCCTTTACTTTTTTCTAGTTTGTTTCACTTTTTCTATTTCATATTCAATGCTCTCATTTCATTTAGTTTATATTTTCCAATTTCTCCATCTCTTCTTTTTTATGTTCTTTCTCAAGACTTTATAAAGCATAATAGAAAAGTTTCTGTACACACACATATATATATAAGTATGTATAATACATATACTTTAGAAAAGAATTTTTGACTAAAAATTTTATGACATTTTGATTCCACTTGTTTGACTTTGTAAGAATAGAATGCTAGATTTTTAATTAAAAAAAAAAAAAAAGATTTGCAACAAGAAACAAAGGTTTACTATATTGCACAGGGAACTATGGTTAATATCTTATAGTAATCTACAACAGAAAATAATCTCAAAAATAATATATATGTATATGTATAACTGAATCACTTTGCTGTGTACCTGAAACATTGTAATCAACTATACTTCAGTAAAATATATATATATATATATATATATATATATAATAAGGAAAAAAAAGCAAAATACTGATATGTGCAAAAACACAAATAAATGTTTAGTACATTTTGCTGAGTGAAACAAACCAGATGCAAATAAATACATGATATATTTTCATCTATATGAAGTTAAGAAGTACAATTCATTCATGGGACTAGAAACCAGAATAGTAGTTACCACTGGGGGACAGTGTAGACAGGGAAAAGGCAGGCTATGTTTGCATATTAATCCCATGATTGTTTTTCTGTTATTGTTAATTCTTTCATATTTCTCACATAGAAGATCATGCTGTCTGCAAACAGTTTATTTTTAACTTCCTAATTTACATATTTTGATTTCCTTTTCCTGTTTGATTTCATTAGGTAGTACTACCAGTATAATGCTGATAAAGAATGCTAAGAAAAGACATCCTTGCTTTGGTCCTCATCTTAGAGAGAAAGCTTCGAGATTTTTAAGTATTATGTTAGATGTAGGGTTTTTTTTTTTGCAGATTTTTTCTTATCAAGTTGAGGCATTTCCTTCTACTCCTAACTTGCTTTTAATTTTTATCATGAATGGGTATTGTATTTTGTTAAATGCTTTTTTATGCATCTATTGATGTGGTCATGTATTTTTCTTTTTTTAACTGGTTAATAGAGTCTATTAATTGATCTTCAAATGTTGAACCAGCCTTGCATACTGGGGATATATCCTTCTTAGTTGTAGTGTGTAATTGTTTTGATAAATTGTTGGATATGATTTGCTAATACTTTGTGAAGGATTTTTGCATCTATATTCATTAGACACATTGGTCTGTGATTTATTGTTTTTTTCTGTTTTTTTTTTCTTTCCATTTATTTTTATTAGTTGGAGGCTAATTACTTTACAATATTGTAGTGGTTTTTGCCATACATTGACATGAATCAGCCATGGATTTACATGTATTCCCCATCCAGATACCCCTCCTACCTCACTGCCCACCCCATCCATCTGGGTCTTCCCAGTGCACCAGCCCCGAGCACTTGTCTCGTGCATCCAACCTGGGCTAGTGATCTGTTTCACCCTTGATAATATACATGTTTTGATACTGTTCTCTCAAAACATCCCATCCTTGCCTTCTCCCACAGAGTCCAAAAGTCTGTTCTCTACATCTGTGTCTCTTTTTCTGTTTTGCACATAAGGTTAGCGTTACCATCTTTCTAAATTCCATATATATGCGTTAGTATACTGTATTGGTCTTTATCTTTCTGGCTTACTTCAATCTGTATAATGGGTTCCAGGTTCATCCATCTCATTAGAACTGATTCAAATGAATTCTTTTAAATGGCTGAGTAATATTCCATGGTGTATATATACCACAGCTTTCTTATCCATTCATCTGCTGATGGGCATCTAGGTTGCTTCCATGTCCTGGCTATTATAAACAGTGCTGCGATGAATATTGGGGTGCATGTGTCTCTTTCAGATCTGGTTTCCTTGGTGTGTATGCCCAGAAGGGGGATTGCTGGGTCATATGGCAGTTCTATTTCCAGTTTTTTAAGAAATCTCCACACTGTTCTCCATAGTGGCTGTACTAGTTTGCATTCCCACCAGCAGTGTAAGAGGGTTCCCTTTTCTCCACACCCTCTCCAGCATTTATTGCTTTTGGATAGCAGCCATCCTGACTGGTGTGTAATGGTACCTCATTGTGGTTTTTCATTTGCATTTCTCTGATAATGAGTGATGTTGAGCATCTTTTCATGTGTTTGTTAGCCATCTGTATGTCTTCTTTGGAGAAATGTCTATTTAGTTCTTTGGCCCATTTTTTGATTGGGTCATTTATTTTTCTGGAATTGAGCTTCAAGAGTTGCTTGTATATTTTTGAGATTAATCCTTTGTCTGTTGCTTTGTTTGCTATTATTTTCTCCCAATCTGAGGGCTATCTTTTCACCTTGCTTATAGTTTCCTTTGTTGTGCAAAAGCTTTTAAGTTTAATTAGGTCCCATTTGTTTATTTTTGCTTTTATTTCCAATATTCTGGGAGGAGGGTCATGGAAGATCCTGCTTTGATTTATGTCGGAGAGTGTTTTGCCTATGTTCTCCTCTAGGAGTTTTATAGTTTCTGGTCTTACATTTAGATCTTTAATCCATTTTGAGTTTATTTTTGTGTGTGGTGTTAGAAAGTGTTCTAGTTTCATTCTTTTACAAGTGGTTGACCAGTTTTCCCAGCACCACTTGTTAAAGAGGTTGTCTTTTTCATTGTATATCCTTGCCTACTTTGTTGAAGATAAGGTGTCCATAGGTTTGTGGATTTATCTCTGGGCTTTCTATTCTGTTCCATTGATCTATATTTCTGTCTTTGTGCCAGTACCATACTGTCTTGATGACTGTGGCTTGTAGTAGAGCCTGAAGTCAGGCAGGTTGATTCCTCCAGTTCCATTCTTCTTTCTCAAGATTGCTTTGGCTATTCAAGGTTTTTTGTATTTCCATACAAATTGTGAAATTATCTGTTCTAGTTCTGTGAAGAATACCGTTGGTAGCTTGATAGGGATTGCATTGAATCTATAGATTGCTTTGGGTAGTATAGTCATTTTGACAATATTAATTCTTCCAATCCATGAACGTGGTATATTTCTCCATCTGTTTGTGTCCTCTTTGATTTCTTTCATCAGTGTTTTATAGTTTTCTAAGTATAGGTCTTTTGTTTCTTTAGGTAGATATACTCCTAAGTATTTTATTCCTTTTGTTGCAATGGTAAATGGTATTGTTTCCTTAATTTCTCTTTCTGTTTTCTCATTGTTAGGGTATAGGAATGCAAGGGATTTCTGTGTGTTAATTTTATATCCTGCAACTTTACTATATTCATTGATTAGCTCTAGTAATTTTCTGGTAGAGTCTTTAGGGTTTTCTACATAGAGGATCATGTCATCTGCAAACAGAGTTTCACAGCTTCTTTTCTGATCTGGATTCCTTTTATTTCTTTTTCTGCTCTGATTGCTGTGGCCAGAACTTCCAACACTATGTTGAATAGTAGTGGTGAGAGTGGTCACCCTTGTTTTGTTCCTGATTTTAGGGGAAATGATTTCAATTTTTCACCATTGAGGGTAATGCCTGCTGTGGGTTTGTCATATATAGCTTTTATTATCTTGAGGTATGTTCCTTCTATTCCTGCTTTCTGGAGAGTTTCTATCATAATTGGATGTTGAATTTTGTCAAAGGCTTTTTCTGAATCTATTGAGATAATCATATGATTTTTATCTTTCAATTTGTTAATGTGGTGTATTACATTGATTGATTTGCAGATATTAAAGAATCCTTGCATTCCTGGGATAAAGCCAACTCGGTCATGACATATGCTATTTTTAATATGTTGTTGGATTCTGTTTGCTAGAATTTTGTTAAGGATTTTTGCATCTATGTTCATCAGTAATATTGGCCTGTAGTTTTCTTTTTTTGTGGCATATTTGTCTGGTTTTGGAATTAGGGTGATGGTGGCCTCATAGAATGAGTTTGGAAGTTTACCTTCTTCTGCAATTATCTGGAAGGGTTTGAGTAAGACAGGTGTTAGCTCTTCTCTAAATTTTTGGTAGAATTCAGCTGTGAAGCCGTCTGGTCCTGGGCTTTTGTTTGCTGGAAGATTTCTGATTACAGTTTCGATTTCCTTGCTTGTGATGGCTCTGTTAAGATCTTCTGTTTCTTTCTGGTTCAGTTTTGGAAAGTTATACTTTTCTAAGAATTTGTCCATTTCTTCCAAGTTGTCCATTTTATTGGCATAGAGCTGCTGGTAGTAGTCTCTTATGATCCTTTGTATTTCAGTGTTGTCTGTTGTGATCTCTCCATTTTCATTTCTAATTTTGTTTATTTGGTTCTTCTCTCTTTGTTTCTTAATGAGTCTTGCTAATGGTTTGTCAATTTTGTTTATTTTTTCAAAAAACCAGCTTTTAGCTTTGTTGATTTTTGCTATGGTCTCTTTAGTTTCTTTTTCATTTATTTCTGCCCTAATTTTTAAGATTTCTTTCCTTCTGCTAACCCTGGGGTTCTTCATTTCTTCCTTCTCTAGTTGTTTTAGGTGTAAAACTAGGTTGTTTGTTTGACTTTTTAAGGTAAGCCTGTAATGCCTGAACCTTCCCCTTAGCACTGCTTTTACAGTGTCCCATAGGTTTTGGATTCTTTTGTTTTCATTTTCATTCGTTTCTATGCATATTTTGATTTCTTTTTTGATTTCTTCTATGGTTTGTTGGTTATTCAGAAGCATGTTATTTAACCTCTATATGTTGAAATTTGTAATAATTTTTTTCCTGTAATTGAGATCTAATCTTACTGCACTGTGGTCAGAAAAGAAGACTGGAATGATTTCAATTTTTTTGAATTTCCCAAGGCTAGATTTATGGCCCAGGATGTGATCTATTCTGGAGAAGGTGTCGTGTGCACTTGAGAAAAAGCTGAAATTGATTTTTTTGGGGTGAAATGTCCTATAGATATCAATTAGGTCTAGCTGATCCATTGTGTCATTTAAAGTTTGTGTTTCCTTGTTAATTTTCTGTTTAGTTGATCTATCCATAGGTGTGAGTGGGGTATTAAATTCTGCCACTATTATTGTGTTACTGTTAATTTCCCCTTTCATACTCGTTAGCATTTGCCTTACATATTGCAGTGCTCCTATGTTGGGTGCAAATATATTTATAATTGTTATATCTTCTTCTTGGATTGATCCTTTGATCATTATGTAGTGTCCTACTTTGTCTCTTTTCACAGCCTTTATTTTAAAGTCTATTTTATTTGATATGAGTATTATGACTCCTGCTTTCTTTTGGTCTCCATTTGAGTGATATATTTTTTTCCAGCCCTTCACTTTCAGTCTGTATGTGTCCCTTGTTTTGAGGTAGGTCTCTTGTAGACAGCATATATAGGGGTCTTGTTTTTGTATCCATTCAACCAGTCTTTATCTTTTGGTTTGGGCATTCAATCATTTACGTTTAAGGTAATTATTGATAGTTATTGTCCCGTTGCCATTTACTATGTTGTTTTGGGTTCGTGTTTATACAACCTTTCTGTGTTGTCTGTCTAGAGAAGATCCTTTAGCATTTGTTGAAGAGCTGGTTTGGTGGTGTTGAATTCTCTCAGCTTTTGCTTGTCTGTAAAGCCTTTGAATTCTCCTTCATTTGTGAATGAGATCCTTGCTCGGTACAGTAATTAGGTTGTAGGTTATTCTCTTTCATTACTTTAAGTAAGTCCTGCCATTCCCTTCTGGCCTGCAGGGTTTCTATTGATAGGTCAGCTGTTATCCTTATGGGAATCCCGTTGTGTGTTATTTGTTGCTTCTCCCTTGTGGCTTTTAATATTTGTTCCTTGTGTTTGATCTTTGTTAATTTGATTAATATGTGTCTTGGGTGTTTCTCCTTGGGTTTATCCTATTTGGGACTCTCTGGGTTTCTTGGACTTGGGTGGCTATTTCCTTCCCCATTTGGGGGAAGTTTTCAGCTATTATCTCCTCAGTATTTTCTCATGGCCTTTCTTTTTGTCTTCTTCTTCTGGGACTCCTATGATTCGAATGTTGGGGCGTTTCACATTGTCCCAGAGGTCCCTGAGGTTCTCCTCATTTCTTTTGATTCTTTTTTCTTCTCTGCTTCATTTATTTCCACCATTTTATCTTCTACCTCACTTATCCTATCTTCTGTCTCCATTATTCTACTGTTGGTTCCCTCCAGAGTGTTTTTGATCTCATTTATTGCATTATTCATTTTTAATTGACTCTTTTTTATTTCTTCTAGGTCTTTATTAAACATTTCTTGCATCTTCTAAATCCTTGTCTCCAGGCTATTTATCTGTAACTCCATTTTGTTTTCATGATTTTGGATCATTTTTATTATCATTATTCTAAATTCTTTTTCAGGTAGATTCCCTATCTTCTCCTCTTTTGTTTGACTTGGTGGGCATTTTTCATGTTCCTTTACCTGTTGGGTATTTCTCTGCCTTTTCATCTTGTTTAGGTTGCTGTGTCTGGAGTGGCCTTTCTATTTTCTGGTGGTCTGTGGTTCCTTTTAATTGTGGAGGTTTCTCCCAGTGGGTGGGGTTGGATGATTGGCTAGTCAAGGTTTCCTGGTTAGGGAAGCTTGTGTTGGTATTCTGGTGCATGGAACTGGATTTCTTCTCTCTGGAGTGCAATGGAGTGTCCAGTAGTGAGTTTTGAGATGGGCCTATGTGTTAAGTGTGACTTTGGGCAGCCTGTATGTTGATGCTCAGGACTATGTTCCTGTGTTGCTGGAGAATTTGAGTGGTATGTCTTGCTCTGGAACTTATTGGATCTTGGGTGGTGTTTGGTTTCAGTGTATGTATGGAGGCTTTTGGATGGTCTCTTATTACTTATCATTCCCTATAGTCAGAAGTTTTCTGGTGTTCTCAGGTTTTGGGCTTAAGTCTCCTGCCTCTGGGTTTCAGTCTTATTCTAGTAGCCTCAAGACTTCTCCAACTATACAGCACTGATAAAAAAAACTTCTAGGTTAATGGTGAAAAGATTCTCCACAGTGAGTGACACCCAGAGAGGGTCACAGAGTTACATGAAGAAGAGGAGAGGGAGGAGGGAGATAGAGATGAGCAGGAGGAGAAAAAGGGGGACTCGAGAGAAAAGAGACAGATCTACACAGTACTCTGTTCCCTAAGTGTTCTCCATAGCCCAGACACCCGCAGAGATTCACAGAATTGGATTGGGAAGAGAAGGGGAGGGAGGAAATAGAGGTGGTCTGATGGAGAAAATGAAGAGTCAAAAGTGGGAGAGAGTAATCAACACACTCCTGATTAAAAATGGGTACTGAATATTGGATTCTTAAATGTCCAAAATTGATATCAAATACTGAAAAACAAAGATTAAAAATCTAGAGTAGAGGTTACACTCTTAAAAATACAATATTAAAAACAGAAACAAAAACACAAACATTTAAGAAATAAATATGAATTTCGGTTTAAAAATAGGGCTTTTTTTTTGCAAGGTTATAGTGAAATGAAAATGAAAATTAAGGTGTAATAGAGGAGTGATAGAGGACTTTAAAAGAAAATAAGAGAAAAAATAAAAAAAGAAAAAAATTTTTTTAAATTATGTGAAAATGAAAATGAAATTTTAGGAGTAATAGAGGATTAATAGGGAATTTTTAAAGAAAATTAAGGAGAAAAAATTTAAAAAAAGAAAAGAAAAAAATATTTTTTTAATTAAAAAACCATATAAACAAAAAAAAATGTAAAAATATGTCATGTGTATTGAAAACTATTTGTTCACACATTGTTTTTGATAGCTTCAGCTGAGAGGGACTATCTGATCTCTGTTAATTCATCACAGGAAGAAAAAGATCACCAATAAATTATGTTTAAAAATATATATATATCTAGGAATTTCTCTGGAGCTGTTGTAGTCAGTGTGGGTTCGGTTCAGTTTCAGATGGCTCCTTATTCCAGCTTACACTTCTCAATATCTATAGGTCCCTTCCAGTGTAGTCGGTATTACCTACAGGGATTTTAATCTGTGGCACCAGTCACTTCTAAAGCGGTTCCCTCTGTTTATTTGGCTTCTGTTTGCTGGACTTTTCAGTGTCTAATTTCCGCCCTGACACAGGCGGGCGGTGGTGGTCTGTCGTTTAGGTTCTCTTGTTCAGTTGTGCTGCGGGGAGGGAGGGGCGCTGCAGACAGATATCACTGGCGTGTGTGGGGAGCACTCGCAGTGTTCCGGCCACACTGGGTTTGCCCCCGCTCACGGGTGTGTGCTTTCCCTGTCTACACTACAAAGGCTCCAGGCTGCTCTACACGGAGCGGGCCCTGCGTGGCATGCGGTTCCAGTGTTCGGGTATTGCACAGAAGCGCAGACTCGGTTGGGCCTGCGTTCTGTGCCTTCCCCGCCCGAGTAGCTCAGGCAGCCAGGAGCTTGATGGGCGCACTCTCCCCGGGTGCGGTGCGCCATCTCCCCTCCGCGGCCCCAGCCTCAGTTTCCGCACACGTGCCGGTCCGGTGCGCCTTGTGTCTGTTCTGGGGAGCTGGCCTCTAGCCACGACCCTCCCAGCAGATGTCGACCATCCAGAATCTCAGGAAGTCTTTGGTTAGAAGTTGGAAGCCTGTTTGCAGTTTGGTAGGGGTGCCGTCTCTGGGGCCGAGTTTGCCCCTTTCCCCTCCCCCCGCCTCCTGCCTCCAGCGGGGGATGGGTGGGTGCACCGCCTGATAGCTCTTTCCTGGATCGCTCAGTTCTTCCTTTGTTCTGCGAACGGGCCAGCAGTGTGTTCGGGCTGGTTAATTTTCTCTCTCTCTTGCTATGCCACAGTTTAAGTTGCTATCTCACGTTAGCTCCCTCTGATTGCCCTCAGGGCATTCAGGCCTGGTCCTTACCCTAAGCAATGCCGCCCCGCTCCTCTCCATTCCGCCCCCACTTGCTGGTGGCGGATGCGGGCGTCTGGGTTACTTTTCTGCTGGGAGTTGCTTTTAGGCATGTAATCTGTGGGTTTTATTTATTTTTCCTCCCAGTTATGTTGCCCTCCAAGATTCAAAAACTTCCCCCAGACCCACCAGTGAGAGGGTTTCCTGGTGTTTGGAAACTTCCTCTATTACGACTCCCTTTCCAGGACAGGTCTCCATCCCTAGCTCTTTTGTCTCTCTTTTTATCTTTTATATTTTGTCCTACCTCCTTTTGAAGATGATGGGCTGCTTTTCTGGGCACCTGATATCTTCCGTTAGAGGTCAGAAGTTGTTTTGTGAAGTTTGCTCAGCGCTCAAATGTTCTTTTGATGAATTTGTAGGGGAGAAAGTGGCCTCCCTGTCCCATTCTTCTGCCATCTTAGCCCCTCCTCCTGATTTATTGTTATTACAGAATGCTTTGGTACATTTCAAAATAAGTTAAATTGTCCCTTCCCCTACTGGAAATGCAAGTGTTTTTTTCTCAGATATTTACAGTGGGAATCAGGTTAAACTCCTACATGTAACTCTCACAGTATTGTAGGGCCCTTCTTATAACAAGGTCCCCCCTGAAGTTTTTAACCCTCAGTCTTGTGGACACTGCACCTCCAGAAATTTGTCAATTATGTTCAAGTTTTCCTCTCCTGGCCCTGGTTCCCTTGGTTTCTATTCCAGTAAGCCATGACTTCCTGTGTTCACTTGTCTATCTCTCCAATCTTGGGCAGTGGTTTGCCCCATGTCCTCCCCTCTCTTATGGAACCAAGAAGAATTGTTGATTTTTCAGTCTATTCAGCTTTTTACTTGTTATAGCAGAGTGACAACTTTCAAGTTTCCTACATGCGGAACTGGAAACCAGAAATCAATATTTTGTTTTTACAGTGAAGTTTGGTCTTGTAATATTAAAAAGTTAATTTTAGATTTATTTACTTATTTTTCAATTACCATTTATTCATTGAGGTTTGAAAAAGTTTTCTTTTTCTTTTTTTTTAAAGTCATTAAGAAAATATTTATTTATTTTACTTTACAACACTGTATTGGTTTTGCCATACATTGAACTGAATCCTCCATGGGTGTACATGTGTCCCCCATCCTGAACCCCGCCTCCCACCTCCCTCCCCATCCCATCCCTCTGGGTCATCCCAGTGCACCAGCCCTGAGCACCCTGTATCATGCATCGAACCTGGACTGGCGATTCGTTTCACATATGATAATTTACATGTTTCAATGCCATTCTCCCATATCATCACACCCTCACCCTCTCCCACAGAGTCCAAAAGACTATTCAATACATCTGTCTTTCTTGCTGTTTCGCATTCAGGGTTATTGTTACCATCTTTCTAAATTCCGTATATATGCATTAGTATACTGGATTGGTGTTTATCTTTCTGGCTTACTTCAATCAGTATAATAGGCTCCAGTTTCATCCACCTCATTAGTACTGATTCAAATGTATTCTTTTTAATGGCTGAGTAATATTCCATTGTGTATATGTACCACAGCTTTCTTATCCATTCATCTGTTGATGGGCATCTAGGTTGCTTCCATGTCCTGGCTATTATAAACAGTGCTGTGATGAACATTGGGGTACACGTGTCTCTTTCAATTCTGGTTTCCTCAGTGTTTATGGTTTAATATAAAAGAAGAACACTCTCCACTCAGGGCAGATTGAATTTACATATCATTTAGAATGAGCAAACAATGATCCTTGAAAAGACACTTTTAAGTGTACTGTAAGTTCTTCCAGGCAATTTGTTTGAACTCTCCAAATATAAAAAAATAAAAAATTGTCTTGCTATTAGAGGTTTCAAAATAATTGTTCTTTTCAATAGTTTTGATATTAATTCCAGTGTCAAAGAAGTACAAAATAATTCTAAATGGTTAGACTGGTTTAGAGGTAAAAGATAACTTGAGCTCAATGATATCATTAAAAGAAAATATATTAAATGTTTTTCCATTAAGGAAACATTAAAAATTATAATTGTAAATAAAAAGGACCTTAAAGAATGAAGATATGAAATAAAATAAAGATAAAGGAAAAATCCCTGGGTTGAGAAGATTCCCCTGAAGAAGGGAAAGGCTACCCACTCCAGTATTCTGGCCTGGAGAATTCCATGGACTGTATAGTCTACAGGGTCACAAAGAGTCAGACATGACTGAGAAACTTTCATTTTTTTAAAGAATAAAGTACTAAATTTGTTGAGAGACAATTGACTCAACATTTTTATTGAAGATAGTGAGGTAGAGTTTTCTGCATTATTCACTGTCATCTAAAGAAAGATAGAAATATGTTGCTATTTTGCAGCAGTTAAGTTAATCCTAGATTAACAGGGCTTCCCCCCACAGCTCAGTTGGTAAAGAATCTGCCTGCAATGCAGAAGACCCCAGTTCAATTCCTGGGCCAGGAAGATCCACTGGAAAAGGGATAGGCTACCCACTCCAGTATTCTTGGGCTTTCCTTGTGGATCAGCTGGTAAAGAATCTGCCTGCAATGTGGGAGACCTGGGTTCAATCCCTGGGTTGGGAAGATCCCTTGGAGAAGGGAAAGGCTACCCACTCCAGTATTCTGGCCTAGAGAATTCCATGGACTATGGGGCAGATCTTGGGATATAACTCCAAAATTTGAGCTCATCACCACCTCATGATACTATGGCAGATGAAAGATATTTTCATGGAAACTGGGATCACAGACAATCCTAGGCTTTGTACATGAAAAGACTCTAAAGGTGATATAATTCACCTGATTTTATAGCATACTTTGCTACTAGTTTCTGGGTTCACTCTGAATTAATTTCTAAACCTTTATCATAGCTTATTTTATGACTGGATACTCAAATGTCTTCTCTACATGACACCATTCAGTTCAGTTCAGTTGCTTAGTAGTGTCTGACTCTTTGCAACCCTGTAAACTGCAGTACACCAGGCTTCCCCATCCAACACCAACTCTCAGAGGTTACTCAAACTCAAGTCCATTGAGTCAGTGATGCCATCTAACCATCTCATTCAATGTTGTAACCTTCTCCTGCCATTGATCTTTCCCAGCATCAGGATCTTTTCCAGTGAGTAAGTTCTTTGAATCAGATGGCCAAAGAATTGGAGTTTCAGCTTCAGTATCAGTGCTTCCAATGAATATTCACGACTAATTTCCTTTAGGATTGATAGGTGGGATCTCCTTACAGTCCAAGGGACTCTCAAGAGTCTTCTCCAACATCACAATTCAAAAGCATCAATTCTTTGGTGTTCAGGTTTCTTTATAGTCAAAGTCAAACTCTCACATCCATACATTACTAATGAAAAAATCATAGCTTTGACTAGATAGACCTTTGTTGGCAAAGTAATGTGTCTGCTTTTAAAAATGCTGTCTAGGTTGGTTTTTCTTTTGTCTTTTAACTTCATGGCTGCACTCACCATCTGCAGTGATTTTGGAACCCCTTAAAGTAAAGTCTGTCACTGTTTCCCCATCTATTTGTCATGAGTTATAGGACCGGATAACCATGATCTTCATTTTCTGAATGTTGAGTTTTAAGACAACTTTTTCACTCTCCTCTTTCAGTTTCATCAAGAGGCTCTTTAGTTCTTCACATTCTGCCATAAGAGTGGTGTCATATGAATATTGGAGGTTATTGATATTTCTCTGGGCAATCTTGACTTCAGCTTGTGCTTCTTCCAGCCCAGCATTTCACATGATGTACTCTGCATATAAGTTAAGTAAGCAGGGTAATAATATACAGCCTTGATGCACTCATTTCCCAATTTGGAACAAGTCTATTGTTCCATGTCTGGTTCTAACTTCTTTTTTTTTTTTTTTTCCCCCCCAGATTTCTATTGTTTATTGAACCCATCTTGATACCAAATGGGCAGCGGAAGAGAAGTGTCCTTCAATTCCTCGAAATGTCTTTCTGCTCTTGTTAAAATATTTCCCTGTGGTAGGTTTAAAAATTTAAAACAAATAAAGCTATATTAACAATAGTTATAGCTTTAGAAAATATCTTATGTTGGAATTGTCACACGAGTGTATGCTCCTCGGTTCTTTGTCTCATCACAACAAAGATTTGGAGTGACGGACATTAAAGCCCCTTGGCGGGTCACAGCTCTCGGAGAACAGACCGTGTTATAGCTCTTAAATAAATCAGTGTTACAGCTCAGTGTTACAGCTCTATTTATTTAGATAATAGCAGGAAAAAATCCATCTTTGAGGCACGAGGGCACGTCCCTTCGTGCCCTCAAAGACGCGAAGAGAAGAGAGAGAGCTGGTTCTAACTTCTTGACATGCATACAGATTTCTCAGGAGGTAGGTTAGGTGGTCTGGTGTTCCCCTCGCTTGAAGAATCTTCCACAGTTTGTTGTGATCCACACAGTCAAAGGCTATGGCATAGTCAATAAAGCAGAAATAGATGTTTTTCTGGCCTATCTTGCTTTTTTGATTATCCAAAGGATGTTGGCAATTTGACCTCTGGTTCCTCTGCCTTTTCTAAATCTAGCTTGAACATCTGGAAGTTCACAGTTCATGTACTGTTGAAACCAGGTTTGGAGAATTTTGAGCATTACTTTGCTAGTGTGTGAGATGAGTGAAATTGTGCGCTGGTTTGAACATTTTTTCGCATTGCCTTTCTTTGAGATTGGAATGAAAATTGACTTTTGCCAGTCCTGTGGCCACTGCTGAGTTTTCCAGATTGTCTGCATATAGACTGCAACACTTTACCAGCATCATCTTTTAGGATTTGAAATATGTCAACTGAAATTCCATCACCTCCACTAGTTTTGTTTGTAGTGATGCTTCCTAAAGCCCACTTGACTGCATTCCATGATGTCTGGCTCTAGGTGAATGATCACACCATCATGGTTATCTGGGTCATGAAGATCTTTTTCTGTATAGTTCTTCTTTGTATTCTTGCCACTTCTTCTTATTATTTTCAGCTTCTTTGGGGTCTGTCCTTTATTGCGCTCATGTTTGCATGAAATGTTCCCTTGGAATCTCTAATTTTCTTCAAGAGACATCTAGTCTTTCCCATTTTATTGTTTTCTTCTATTTCTTTTCAGTGATCACTAGGGAAGGCTTTCTTATCTTTCTTTGCTATTCTTTGTAACTCTACATTCAAATGGGTATATTTTTCCTTTTCTCCTTTGAGTTTCACTTCACTTCTGTTCTTAGCTATTTGTAAGGCCTTCTCAGACAACCATTTTGGCTTTTTGCAATTTTTTCCCCTAGGGATGGTCTTGATCACTGTCTCCTATACAATGTCACAAACCTCCATCCATAGTGTTTCAGGCACTCTGTCTATCAGAGCTCATTCCTTGAGTCTATTTGTCACTTCCAGTGTATAAACATAAGGGATTTTATTTAGGTCATATCTGGAGGGTTTCTACGAACAAAGCTAGTGGAGATGATGGAATTCCAGCTAAACTATTTCAAATCCTAAAAGACAATGCTGTTAAAGTGCTGTACTCAATATGCCAGCAAATTTGGAAAACTCAGCAGTGGCCACAGTACTGGAAAAGGTCAATTTTCATTCCAATCCCAAAGGAGGGCAATGTCAAAGAATGTTCAAACTACCGCACAGTTGCACCCATCTCACATGTTAGCAAAGTAATGCTCAAAAGTCTCCAAGCCAGGCTTCAATAGTACATGAACTGTGAACTTTCAGATGTTCAAGTTAGATTTAGGAAATTTAGAAAAGGCAGAGAAACCAGAGATCAAATTTCCAACATCAGTTATATCATTGAAAAAGCAAGAAAATTCCAGAAAAAATTCTGCTTTATTGATTACGCCAAAGCTTTTGGCTCTGTAGATCACAAGAAAACTTTGGAAAACTCTTCAAGAGATGGGAATACCAGACCAGCTTAGCTGCCTCCTGAGAAATCTGTATGCAGTTCAAGAAGCAACAGTTAGAACCAGACATAGAACAACAGCCTGGTTCCCAGTTGGGGAAGGAATGCATCAAGGCTGTATATTGTCATCCTGCTTATTTAACTTATATGCAGAGTACATCATATGAAATGCCAGGCTCAGTGAAGCACAAGCTGGAATCAAGATTGCTGGAAGAAATATCAATAACCCCAGATATGCAGATGACCCTACCCTTATGACAGAGAGTGAAGAGGAACTTAAGAGCCTCTTGATGAAAGTGAAAAAGGAAATTGAAAAAACTGGCTTAAAGTTCAGCATTAAAAAAACTAAGATCATGGGATCTGGTCCCAACACTTCATGGCAAATAGATGGGGAGACAATGTAAACAGTGACAGCCTTTTTTTTTGGGCTCCCAAATCACTGCAGATTGTGACCCCAACCATGTCATTAAAAGACACTTGGCCTCAGAAGAAAAGCTATGACCAACCTCGACAGCATATTAAAAAGCAGAGACATTACTTTGCTAACAAAGGTCCATCTAGTGAAAGTTATGGTTTTTCCTATAGTCATGTATGAATGTGAGAGTTGGACTATAAAGAAAGCTGAGTGTGAAGAATTGGTGCTTTTGAACTGTGGTGTTGGAGAAGACTCTTGAGAGACCCTTGGACTGCAAGGAGACCAAACCCGTCCATCCTGAAGGAAATCAGTCCTGAATATTCATTGAAACGACCAGTGCTGAAGCTGAAGCTCCAATACCTTGGTGCAAATAACTGACTCATTGGAAAAACCAAACTCTGATGCTTTGAAAGATTGAAGACTGGAGGAGAAGAGGACAATAGAGGATGAGATGGTTGGATGGCATCACCGACTAGATGGACATGAATTTGAGCACACTCCGGGTGTTGTTGATGGACAGGGAAGCCTGGCGTGCTGCAGTCCATGGGGTCGCAAAGAGTCGGACATGACTGAGCGACTGAACTGAGCTACACTGACTGATCTAGACGTTCTCCCTACTGTCTTCAACTGAAGTGTGAATTTTGCAATAAAGTATTCATGATCTGAGCCACAGTCAGCTCCCAGTCTTGTTTTTGATGACTGTTTAGAGCTTCTCCATCTTTGGCTGAAAAGAAATACACAATCTGATTTTGGTATTGGCCATCTGGTGATGTCTATTTGTAGAGTCTTCTTTGTGTTGTTGGAAGACGGTGTTTACTATGATCAGTGCATTCTCTTGGCAAACCTCTGGTAACTTTTGCGCTGCTTCATGTTGTACTTCAAGGCCAAATTTGCCTGTTAGTCCAGGTATCTCATGACTTCCTTCTTTTGCATTTCAGTCCCCTATGATGAAAAGGTCATCTTTTTTGAGAGTTAGTTCTAGAAGGTCTTGTAGGTCTTAATATAACCATTCAACTTCAACTTCTTCACCATTACTGGTTGCAGCATAGACTTGGTTTACTGTGATATTGAATGGTTGGCCTTGGAATCAAACAGAGATCATTCTGTCATTTTTGAGATTGCACCCAAGTACTGCATTTTGGACTCTCTTGTTGACTCTGAGGGCTACTCCATCTCTTCTAAGAGATATCCTGCAGTAGATATAATGGTCACTGACTTAAATTCATCCAACCAATCCATTTTAATTCACTGATTCCTAAAATTTCAATGTTCACTCTTGCCATTTCCTGTTTGACCACTTCCAGTTTATCTTGATTCATGTACCTAACATTCCAGATTCCTATGCAATATTGTTCTTTACAGCATCAGTCTTTACTTCCATCACTAGTCACATCTACATCTGGGTGTTGTTTTTTCTTTGGTTCCTTCTCTTCATTCTTTCTGGAGTTATTTCTCCACTTTTCTCCAATAGCATATTGGGCACCTACGAATCTGGGGAGTTCATCTTTCAGTGTCATATGTTTTTGCCTTTTCATAGTGTTCATGGGGTTCTCAAGGCAAAAATACTAAAGTGGCTTGCCAATCCTTTCTCCAGTGGATGATGTTTTGTCATAAAAAACACATTTTTATGAGACAACAAAACATGCTATGTTATGTCATACACATTTTGTCTCTACAAGGCTAATACCACCAATTGTCTGAAGTGAGTTTGTATTTCATGCTAAACCTGATTTTCTGATTTAAATTTATTCTTCTTTTCACTTTGGTTGGAATTAATTTGGCCTTGCCTAGAAATACACAAACAGCAAAACAAAACAACAGATATTTTCATCCAAAACAAAGTGTATCCACTAAAGGAGTATATGATAAAACAACTCTTTCTATATCTGGAAAACCATCAACAAATATGCAGCTGTGAGACTCTTGTGTCTTCCCTGGTGCCTCAGATGGTAAAGAATCTGGCTGCAATGCAGGAGACCCAGGTTTGAACCCTGGGTTGGGAAGATCCTGTGGAGAAAGGAATGGAAAACCCACTCCAGTATTCTTGTCTAGGGAATTCCATGGACAAAGGAAACTGACAGGCTACAGTAATGCTGGGATTGCAAGCATCACAAACAAAGCAAGCTAGTGGGGGTGACAGAATTCCAGCTGAGCTATTTCAAATTCTAAAAGATGATGCTGTGAAAGCGCTGCACTCAATATGCCAGCAAAATATGGAAAACTCAGCAAAGCCACATGACTGGAAAGGTCAGTTTTCATCCCAATCCCAAAGAAGAGCAGTGCCAAAGAACATTCAAACTAATGCACAGTTGCACTCATTTCACGTGTTAGCAAAGTAATGTGTAAAATTCTTCAAGCTAGGCTCCAACAGTACATAAATTGAGAACTCTGACATGGTCAAGCTGGATTTAGAAAAGGCAGAGCAACCAGAGATCAAATTGCCAACATCTGTTGGGTCATAGAAAAAGAAAGATAATTGCAGAAAAGCATCTGCTTCTGTTTCATGACTACGTTAAAGCCTTTGACTGTATGAATCACAACAAACTGGAAAATTCTTAGAGAGATGGGAATACCAGGCCACTTTACCTGCCTCCTGTGAAACCTGTATGCAGGTCAAGAAGCAACAATTAGAACCAGACCTGGACCAATGGACTGGTTGAAAATTGGAAAAGGAATGCATAAAAGCTGTATATTGTCACCTTGCTTATTTAACTTATATGCAGATTACATCATGAAAAATTCTGGGCGGAATGAAGCACAAGCTGGAATCAAGATTGCTGGGAGAAATATCAATAATCTCAGATATGCAGATGATGCCACCTTACTGAAGAAAGTGAAGAGGAACAAAATAGCCTCTTGATGAAAGTGAAAGAGGAGAGTGAAAAAGTTGTCTTAAAATTCAACGTTCAAAAAACTAAGATCATGGCATCTGATCCCATCACTTAATGGCAAATAGATGGGGAAACAATGGAAACAGTGACAGACTTCATTTTGTTGGGCTATAAAATCAATGCAGATGGTGACTGCGACCATGAAATTAAAGACGCTTGCTTTTTGGAAGAAAAGCTATGACAAACCTAGACAGTGTATTAAAAAGTAAGGCATCACTTTGCTGAGAATTGTCTGGGTAGTCAAAGCTATGGTTTTTTCCAGTAATCATGTATCGGTGTGAGAGTTGGACCATAAAGAAGGTTGAGTGCTGAAGAATTGATGCTTTTGAACTGTGATGTCGGAGAAGACTCTTGAGAGTCCTTAGACAGCAAGATCAAGCCAGTCAATCCTAATGGAAATCAACCCTGAATATTCATTGGAAGGACTGTGGCTGAAACTGAAGTTCCAGTTCTTTGGCCACCTGATACAAAGAGCTGACTCATTGGAAAAGACCCTGATTCTGGGTAAGATTGAGAGCAGAGGAGAAAGAGAAGATAGAGGACAAGATGGTTGGATGGCATTACCGACTCAATGGACATGAGTTTGAGCGAAGTCTGGGAGATGGTGAAGAACAGGGAACCCTGACTTGCTGCAGTTCAAGGGGTCACAAAGATTCAGACATGACTCAATGACTGAACAAATGAGATTTTTAATAGATTTTGTAAAATATCTTCAGAAATTTTCTACTTAGAAAATATCTAGAAACCAAAACTTTGTTTATCATCAGTCACTACAATGTCTAGCCCCAGTAGCTTTTACTTTGAGGAATTAAATTGCAGTTTGGCAATAGAGATGTACAAAACCACATCATAAGCCCTCCAGACTTTATTCTCTGAAACTTTTACTAAAATTTCTAATTCCTTAGAATTTTGTTTTAACATTCACTTAGGAAAAGAACAAAGCAAAATAACAACATCTGAGTATGAAAACTCCAGGACATCATAAATGCATAGATTTCATTTTTTTTTGAGGATTAAAATCTTTATTTGAACATAAAGTTAGTGTTTTTTGCAGATAACTGTCTAAAACCAAGTCAACAAATTTGCATTTTCATTTAACTCTATATTATACTGTTAACCATATCATATTATAAATACATTATAAATAAATTACAATAAATCTGTATTGTGAAGATACAGTTTTAATATTTTCTTTTGTAAAAGAAATGTATATATATTTCTTCCATATATATATTTGACTGTATTGGGTCTTAGCTGTGGGACACAGGAGCTTTGCTGCATCCGGCATAATGTTTCATTGCGGGGCATGGCTTCTCCAGTTGCATGGTGTGGGTTCAGTAGTTCTGTGTGTGGGATTCAGAGCACATGGGCTTCAGGAATTTTGGGGTGCCAGCTTAGCTGCTCCGCACCGTATGGAGATCTTAGTTCTCTGACCAGGGATCAAACTGGCATCCCCTGGACCACCAGAGAATTCCCTGAAGGTATTTTTTTTAAAGCCTGTGATTTTTCTTCACCAAATGGTAAGAAAATATCTTACATGGTCAAACTATCTCTTCGCACACAGCATGGTCAATAGTAAGTCTGAAATTTCAATAAATATAAGAATAGGCCCAGGAGTTAGTTAATTGAAAATAAAAATTGCCCGCTCCATTCTAATTCAGTACCTTTGGAATGGGACTCAGAATCTGTATGTTTAAAAAATCCTTCAGTATGTTGAATGCAGGGACTCTGGAAATCATACTTGATAATATACTGGTAACTTTTTTTGGGCCAAAATTTTTAGACTTTTACTTACGGGGGAAAGACCAAACAGTACATTTGTTATTTAAATTAAAATTTTGTGTTTAGTATTGTAACCTGCTTTGCTTCTGAAATCCCAGCCGTGACTTCTAACCCTGGTAATCATGGAATTTTGCTTGAAAGCAACTAGAAACCTGACTAAAACAAAATGTCAGTTTGAACACCCAAGCATAAGGACTGGAGGAGTTTGAATCTTAAGAAAAGAACAAAAGGACAAGACTGATATTTGGCATTGCTTTTCTATCTCAATGCTGACTAAGAGGCTAAACATCTGAGCAGAAATTTCAGCAGTATTATAGATCATGATGGGAGTGTGGGTGCTGGAGTTCAGGTCCCAGATGGGGTGAGCACTTTGGTGACATTGGTGCATGCATCTGTGTATCTATATTTCCCCCCCGACCTGTCTTGGTTAGTGATACAACTGAAGAAGCCAAAACAAACTGGATTTAAGTCGTGAGTGTTTTGGGGTCAGTTATCTATATTCTTTATCAGAACCATTTTTCTTTTGTTCATTCACTTGATAAATACATAATGTGTGTCAACTATATTCTGAGACTTTGGTGTCTGTTTTATTTTGAGAATTTTTTTCATGCTAAGTTTTTTGTTTTTATTTTTTGTTATGCCTCACAGTGTGAGGGATTTTAATTCCCTAACCAGGGATTGAACCCATGTCTCCTGCAGTGGAAGCACAAAATCCCAACCACTGATTTCACATATACCTGAGATCATGCAGCATACGTCTTTCTCTGTCGAACTTATTTCACTAAGCCTAATGCCCTAGGTCCATTCATGTTGTTGCAGAATTTCCTTTTTTTTGGTGGCTGAATAATATTCCAATCTATGTATATATGCATTTTCTTTATTCATTCATTATGCTACTTCCATGTCTTCACTAGAGAAATCCCTGGTATTTATTTTAAAGGATAATACCTACTTCATTAGGTCATTGTAAGGATTATAATTAGGTGATTTTCAGCATCTGTCACAATGACTTGTGTATAATAATGCTCAATAAATATATGCTGAAGAAAGGAATTGATCAAAGCAGAAGTACCAGGCTTCTAATGAAAATCTACTTTTGTCTCATATGCTTTCACTTGCCTTCTAAAGAAATCTAAATGTCACATATTACTATTGTTACAGTATCATTATAAAAAGTTTGTCAAAATTAATAATTTTACTTCACAGTTAAGCAAAAAGTAACACAAAAGGAGATGACAAATTTATGTTACTTGTTCTAAAACTTATTCAAATTTATATTCTGTTTTTTGTTTACTTCAAGCTATATTCTTCTTTGTTTAGTGAGATATGCTTGATATATAACATTGAATTAATTTTAGGTGTACCATATAATGATCTGGTATATGTGTGTATTGCAAAATTATCACCATAAATCTAGTTAACCACAAAGAGTTACAACATTTTTTTCTTGTGATGAGAACTTTTAAGATTTACTTTCTTACCAACTTTCCAATATACAATATATATTTTTGTTACCTATAGTCACAATTAGCATCTTCCCAGGTGATGAAGTAGTAAAGACTCTGCCTGCCAATGCAGGGAATGCAGAGACATAAGTTTCATCCCTGGGTCAGGAAGATGCCCTGGAATAGGAAATGACAACCCATACCAGTATTTTTACTTGGAGAATTCCTTGGACAGAGGAGCCTGGTGGATTCCAGTTAAGATTGGAAAGAATACAGCATGACTGAGCAACTGTACACACATAGTCATAATTACACCCTTAGGAATAGTTATCGAATAGCTGGAAGTCTACACCTTTTGATCATCTTCACCCATTTTGCTGACCTCCTAACCACTGCCTCTGGCCTCCACCAATCTGTTCTCTGTATATACAAGTTTTTGTTGTTGTTATTGTTTTTTAGATTTCACATATACCTGAGATCATACAGCATACGTCTTTCTCTGTTGAACTTATTTCACTAAGCCTAATGCCCTAGGTCCATTCATGTTGTTGCAGAATTTCCTTTTTTTTTGTGGCTGAATAATATTCCAATCTATGTATATACGCATTTTCTTTATTCATTCATTATGCTACTTCCATGTCTTTACTATTGTAAATTATGCTGCAATGAACCTGGAAGTGCATATATTTTTTCAAGGTATTTTCTTTGTTTTGAAAAAGTACTGAGAATGGAATTGCTGAATTAAAGGCTAGATTCTTGACATCGTTCTTATGCAGGTTTTTCTAACCTCTGTAAAGTTCTTCTAAATTCAGGATAAAATTCATCTTAAACCAAGTTTAGGCTCTCCAGCCTTTAGAGTCAATGCTATTTAGCATTCTATCCACCAATGATATGTCTGATTATTTGACTATTGGATTTTGTGTTACATTAGCTCTTTTCAGATACAAAACAAAAATGCTGTTTGCTAGGTGTGTGTGAGTATTCCACCTAAGATTTACAATAGATTGTAAAACATGGATTCTTGGAATGAATAAAATTGTCATTCTGAAAACATTTGACAAGAAAATCATATGAATTATTTTTATGTTAAAGAGGTTTTATTTTCATGCAGTTTTTTTTTTCATGCAGTTTTTATTTCCATTCAGATTAGCTTATGTGTGTAGAGATGAAAAAAAACACAAACAAACAAAACTATGTTCAATTTGACCTTTCATGGTTAGGTTCATAAAGGGAATGAAATTTCAAAATTTTTTTTAAATAGAAAATTTGCTTGTTTAATGTTTAACAGGGGTAGGACATACCTCTGTCCATTCTACCCAATTACCAGTGATGAGGTTATTCTTTCTCACAATTATTACCTCTCCAGGTGTTGAAGATACTCATCTGCTAATTCAGGAGACGTGCAAATGTCATTCCAGAAAGGACTGAGCAAGTTGTGGCATCATTGGCAGGATGTGTTAAGGTGGAAGTTCCATGGGTAATGGATTGGCATCTGTAGATTGAGGTCCACCCCACCACTAAAGGCATCCTGCTCTGTCCAGGTAATAAGCTGTCTCTCTGTATTCACTGGGCTTCCACAAGTCTCCCTGCCATTAGCCTCTCAGCATGATGGGCAGTCTCCCTGTGAGGGTGCCATTTCTTGCCATGTGAAAGTCATATAAATTTTAAAATATTGTTTCTATGATAAAGTTGCTCTTACAGGTAAAAATAAATTAAAAATGAGAGGATGAGCATCAAGACTTTTTTTTTTTTAAGTCTACTATTCATCTTTGAAATTTTGCTTAATTGGGATCCTTTGCCAACGCCCTCCAATAAGAGAATACTGTATTTGCACTTATATTCATCTTTAACTCACAACTGAGAATCGCCTTTGTTTTCTTGGCAGAAGTAGTTTTTTCTCTTTCATTGCAGCATGACTTTTAATAATAAAACTGCTTAATTTTGGTATTCATTATCTAAGTCAAGGTTGCGTTAGTACTTTGGTTTACTTGCACAAAATTTTAGTTACTCTGCAGTTTTTCATTCTTATGGCATCCATTTTCCATTCTTTCAATATTTATTGTGCAGAACCTACTGATAACAAGTTGACAAGTCTGTGACATTTGCTGCCAAGAATCATGATCTATCGGGGGCTGGGGTACAGATGGAGATGGATGGATTGACATAGGAAAAGAAAGTGCGAATCTTTACAAGTTAGCTTAACTGTTAAGAGACTTCTGTATACCTATCTGTGTATGAGTGTGCTTGTGTTATTTGCTCAGTCCTGTCCAACTCTTTGCGATCCCATAGACTGTAATTCACCAGGCTCCTCTGTCCATGGAATTCTCCAGGCAAGATTACTGGAATGGGCTGCCTTTCCCTTCTCCAGGGGGTCTTCCCAACCCAGGGATTGAACCCAGGTCTTCTGCTTTGTGGGGAGATTCTTTACTATCTGAGCCATTAGGGAAACACATGTATCTACATATTTGCTTTCAAAATCAATGGAAGAAGTTTAAAGACTGATGAAATAAAGATTCCAAATGCAACTTATTAAAAGTTTCCTATATGGCAACCCACTCCAGTATTCTTGCCTGGAAAATCTCATAGACGGAGGAGCCTGGTAGGCTACAGTCCATGGGATGGCGGAGTCAGACACAACTGAGCGACTTCACTTTCACTTTCTTTCATTCTGGTGTACATTTGAAAACCCATGGTATTTGTTATCATTTCTTTACAAGGAAAGCAAAGCCAAGAAAATTGCCTGGATGCTTGGTGCTTTGCAGGCACAATTTTTCCACTTTTTAGGAATTATGGAATATGGAGTGTAGATGTAGGCTTGCAAATAAACTTCATTTTTTGGCCAATTCTAATACTTGACCTTGTAAGCCTCAAAGGCTGGGACTTGGTTATAACATCACTAGAGCTTGACCAAGTTCTTACATATAGTAAGTAAATAATAAGATTATTGAGTTATTTATTGGTTTGGAATTCATTATAATCACTACTCAAGAACAAGGGTTTTTAAAATGTGAGCAAATGTTTACATGTGTTTATGAAGTGTTTTAAAAATACATTTATATTCTAGAGATTTATTTTATTCTTTATATATTCTAAAGTTATATAATTGTAGTAGCTCTGGGACATATTCTGAGGAAATTACATAGTTACTAAATAAAATAAATTCAAAGTATTTTCAAAGTTATTTAAATGAGTGTGATTTGTATACTTTTGACAAATAAGGTTTGTCCACATTACACCATACGTCTGAATAAAGCTTAGTAGAAACTTAAAAAAATAACATTTATACTTTTCTACATATCTGGACACGTGATATTTTGAAAGTAAAACACCAGTAGGTCTAATTGAACATTTTTATCATATTTAAGAATCATACTTCATGCAAACATGGTTGGACCTAGAGATTACCATATTAAGTGAAGTAAGTCAGACAGGGAAAGACAAATACCATATGATGTTACTTATAAGTGGAATTTAAATTATGACACAAATGAAC
This sequence comes from Dama dama, assembly GCF_033118175.1. Taxonomy (NCBI): domain Eukaryota; kingdom Metazoa; phylum Chordata; class Mammalia; order Artiodactyla; family Cervidae; genus Dama; species Dama dama. The sequence goes on along the minus strand of NC_083687.1, from coordinate 4,850,882 downwards.
ATATCTTCCCTGATAGCTCAGTGGGTAAATAATCCACCTGCAATAAAGGAGATCCTGGCTTGATTCCTGGATAAGGAAGATGCAGTGGAGAAGGACTAGGCTAACCACTCCAGTATTCTTGGGCTTCCCTGTGGCTCAGCTGGTAAAGAATCTGCCTGCTATGTGGGAGACCTGGGTTCAATCCCTGGGCTAGGAAGAACCCTTGGAGAAGAGAAGGGCTACCCACTCCGGCATTCTGGCCTAGAGAATTCCATGGACTGTATAGTCCATGGGGTCGCAAAGTGTTGGACACGACTGAACGACTTTAACTTCACTTCAATGAGACAGAAACAGACTCACAGATACAGAGAACAGACTTGTGGTTGCCAAGGTAGGCGCTTCCCAGGTGGCTCAGAGGTAAAGGATCTGCCTGCTGACAGAGAGACATGGATTCAGTCCCTGGGTTGGGTAGATCCCCTGGTGAAGGAAATGATAACACTCCATTATCCTTGCCTGGGAAATCTCAAGGACAGAGGAGCTGGGCAGGCTACAGTCTGTGGGGTCACAAAAGAATTGGAAACCACTTAGCCACCAAATAACTCCTGTCACTGAGAGCACTTTGATTTTCCAGCAGGTTGGAAGCAGAGAGGATTGGTTGGCCATCTGATGCTCAGCCAGGAGACAAGAGGGTAGAAGGGAGTTTGGAGGGTTGAGAAGTGCTGGATCCAGTCTCTCTAAGACGTTGACTCTCCTCTGGAGGCCCTGTGAGGTTACAGAAGGAAGTAAGAACCATTCAGTTCAGGTCAGTCGCTCAGTCATGTCCGACTCTTTGCGGCCCCATGATTCGCAACACGCCAGACCTCCCTGTCCATCACCAACACCCAGAGTTTACTCAAACTCATGTTCATTGAGTCGGTGATGCCATCCAGCCATCTCATCCTCTGTCATCCCCTTCTCCTCCTGCCCCCAATCCCTCCAAGCATCAGGGTCTTTTCCAATGAGTCAGTTGTTTGCATCAGGTGGCCAAAGTATTGGAGTTTCAGCTTCAACATCAGTCCTTCCAATGAACACCCAGGACTGATCTCCTTTAGGATGGACTGGTTGGATCTCCTTGTTGTCGAAGGGACTCTCAAGAGTCTTCTCCAACACCACAGTTCAAAACCATCAATTCTTCTGTGCTCAGCTTTCTTTATAGTGCAACTCTCACATCCATACACGACCACTGGAAAAACCACAGCCTTGACTAGACGGACCTTTGTTGGCAAAGTAATGTCTCTGCTTTTTAATATGCTGTCTAGGTTAGTCATAACTTTCTTTTCAAGGAGTAAGTGTCTTTTAATTTTATAGCTGCAATCACCATTTGCAGTGATTTTGGAGCCCCCAAAAATAAAGTCTGACACTGTTTCCCCATCTATTTCCCATGAAGTGATGGGACCAGATGCCATGATCTTACGTTTTCTGAATGTTGAGCTTTAAGCCAACTTTTTCACTCTCCTCTTTCACTTTCATCAAGAGGCTTTTTAGTTCCTCTTCACTTTCTGCCATAAGGGTGGTGTCATCTGCATATCTGAGGTTATTGATATTTCTCCAGCCAAACCACTCAGTATTCTTGCCTTGAGAACCCCATGAACAGTATGAAAAGGCAAAATGATAAGATAAGATAAGATAAGGAACTCCCCAGGTTGGTAGGTACCCAATATGCTACTGGAGATCAGTGGAGAAATAACTCCAGAAAGAATGAAGGGATGGAGCCAAGGCAAAAACAATACCCAGTTGTGGATGTGACTGGTGATAGAAGCAAGGTCCGATGCTGAAAAGAACAATATTGCATAGGAAACTGGAATGTTAGGTCCATGAATCAAGGCAAATTGGAAGTGGTCAAACAGGAGATGGCAAGAGTTAATGTCGACATTCTAGGAATCAGAGAACTAAAATGGACTGGAGTGGGTGAATTTAACTCAGATGACCATTATATCTACTACTGTGGGCAGGAATCCCTTAGAAGATGGAGTAGCTGCCATGGTCAACAAGAGTCCAATATGCAGTACTTGGATGCAATCTCAAAAATGACAGAATGACCTCTGTTCGTTTCCAAGGCAAACCATTCAAAAAGAGCCATTACATAGACCCAAATAGGATCTGTCTGTGACTAAGGGGAAATGCCCCAGAAGCAGCCGGCTTGTATCCCTGCTTTGGGGGAATTACTTGTGGCAAGTGTCACAGCTCAAGGCAGTAGATATCAAATCTACCTATGTTCAAGCCCTCTTTAAAGGGTGAATTTTCTCATCGCCCTTTAAGTTGAGGTGAGCTGATTGAATTATAGTGTGCTTTAAAAATGTGCAAGCTTAGCTGTAGGTGTAAATCCCTTCTGCTTATAGCTCTGTGTTGCTGCTGTTGTTCGGTGGCTAAGTCGTGTCTGACTCTTTGTGATGCCAAGGACTGTAGCCTGCCAGGCTCCTCTCTCCATGGGATTTCCCAGGCAAGAATACTGGAGTGGGTTGCCATTTCCTATTCCAGGGAATCATCCTGACTCAGGGATTGAACTCATGTCTCCTGCAATGGCAGGCAGATTCTTTACTATTGAGCCACCAGAGAAGCCCATTTATAGTTCTTTCACACTGACTTCCCTGGTGGCTCAGATGGTAAAGCGTCTGCCTACAATGCAGGAGACCCGGGTTCAATCCCTCCGTCGGGAAGATCTCCTGGAGAAGGAAATGGCAACCCACTCTAGTACTCTTACCTGGAAAATCCCATGGATGGAGGAGCCTGGTAGGCTGCAGTCCGCGGGGCCCCAAAGAGTCAGACACGACTGAGTGACTACACTTTCACTTTCTTTCACACCCATGAAGCAAATATTTATAGGGAGAATACAAATGATATAACATATATAAAACCACTTCAACCTAACAAATTTAATATTCAAAATGTCTCTCAAAGGGCATCAGACACATACAATAAAGAACATGAATCAAGTATAGAGTATATTAATTTTACATATATTATTTAATATTTATATTCATCTGAGTCAAAACCCCAAGGGTCAAGGTGAACTATTTAAAGCAGCCCAGAGGACTCACTCATGGCCTTTTGAAGTCAGTACCGTCGGTCAACCACTTCCCTTGCCTCAGAATTGTAAGGTGTGCACTCTTCCATGTCTAACTTATTTCCCTTTTACATTGTCTTTGATACCCTTCAAAATAGTGTGACATGTGGATCTACCAGACCACATGCATCCTGCAATTGGGCAACCTTTTCACTCTTTTTGCCTGATATATATATATAGTATTACAACTATCACAAAAGTAAAAACTTTAAAAATTTAGCAGATCATTTTTATAACTCTAAACCTGTGGACCCGAATTGGCATATCCTGATTCAGAGGAGTAATTATTGATAACTAACCACAGAAACCTTAAAAGATATTTGAGTAACAGCCATCTAGATGGGCTTTCACTGGGAAGCTCTTTCAGAAGAGGAGAAGCAAAAAGTCTCTCTCCTCGGTTCACATTGTGTCTAGGGGCTTGGGCTGATTCTAGATGGCATTTGTTTTTAGCTAATGGGTTGTTTCCTTTTCAGCTACTTGGACAAAATTTTAAATTATCCCGTTAATGCTGACAATACTTTCAGGTTCTTCAGAAACAGAATCTGTATTCAGCACTATGTTTGAGACAAAGTTACAATAGGGAACCTGCAAATAACTAGACCAATGACCATAATGTCAGAATAATGTTCTTCTTTTGTAACCAAGTGAATTGATTAAAAAAAAAAAAAAAAAAAATGACACTAGCCCAGCTCTGTTCTCAGGAGGGCTGTTAGAAAGGCTATGGAATGAAATTGGGGATGATAAAAGAACCCTGTCATGTCATTTGTAAAATTCTTTATAGCAGCCCTTGAAATTAAATGCATTCTTTATAGCTATGCTTATATTGTAGTTTTATTCAAGTACTTATTTGAGATCTTCGGGGAAGAATATTCTTACAGGCATCAAAAAAGTTGTAAAAGTGAGGTGAAAGTAGAAATAAATAAATGCTAGTGCTTAAACAAGATTTTCCAGTTTGCAAGTCTCCAACAGAGACCATATAAACCCATAATTAATAATTTGTCAGTTAGATAATAGCTCTTTCTTTTATTTATGTGTGGATTCAAGCTGTCTTTTTATTTCAGAAACAAAACAAACATGGATGCACTCAAAATCAGGCTCTTGAAAGAAACCACTTGAATGTCAAATGGGTTTCAGTGGTTTTCTACACTGATCACAACACTTTCACCACTTACTGGAAAACTATGATATAGCATAAATCATAACAAGTTGGGTAGTTTTTATTACTCTAATCCCAAATGGGCATGTGGTGGACTAGAAACTCTAAATTTGTCTCTAGACTTCACTAAGCTCTGTTAGGTAAACACTTTTGGCTTTCTCAGGGAAAGATTCCTCCCATAGCTTTTGCTATTGTTTGGTTTCCTAAGTTTCGGGTAAGACCTCTGGTGAACATAATCAACCTACCAATCAACCTACTACACAAACTAACCAACCACCATGTAAACAAATATTTGGTTCTAAACTCTTCTGCCATGAAGAGCAGAAAATCTGTTCTAGATGTCTGAAGGAGCCATGGATTTCTCATCTTTTTAAACTACTTTTCTTGAATGAGAAAGAGTACAAATGAAAGAATAACTATAGAAAAATTAATTTTCAATGAAAGAATAGATATGAGCCTAAAACGATAAATCCCAGGAAGGATCATACTTTTTTGGTACTGATCATGCAGCCATAAGGAATTGTGCCATCTTCACTTTGGGCATGCACTTTGCAGTAGTTATTAATGCTATTTCGCAGGTATCTGTGAGTCTCCTTGAGATCTGTAGAAACAATTTCGTGCCCTTTGAAGTTGGCTGTTGCCAGGTGACTTGACTTGCCAGTCAAATGTAAGGAGTGATTCAAGTCATTTTTGGAAAGAAGTTTTAAGGGATACTGTGACTTGCCTCAGTCTTTCTCTCTGAAATGGTAACTCCAGACAATGTCTGCTATATTCACATGGTTCCTTCCCAGAATGAGGATAATGCAGGGCAGAACCACAGCCAGATGAGGAGGAACCAGGATCATCAAAGAGAAATACTCCTTGTGCTTCAAGGCACTGAGATTGGGGTGTTGGTATTATTGGGTCTTCACTTACTCTGTTCCATGTCATCCACTCTCTGTGGCAAGAGTCAGCAGAAACAGACAACAGTTCAGACTCACCTACATGCTCAGAATCTAAAAGGGAATATATTTGGGAAAAAGGCAGGAGAGATTGGAAAAGAGAGGGGAGTTATGGGTGGGAAGAAACATTGAGAGGAGGGGAAAGGAAGATCAGAATATATTTTGGTTGTTTTTCATTCAAATATGTATTATCTGTGGTCATTTTTCTCACTTAAAAAGTATATTATGAAGAAAATAACTTGAGAAGGAAAGCATAAAAGCTTATTTTAAGTAAATTCCCATGTAATTTTGCTTTGGTACACACATACAATGATTGGGGAGTAAAAGAGCCTATGCAATTCATGTTCCAGTGTGAAATGATTGATTGTGGTCTAAAATGTTTCTGAGGACGTTCAGAGACCACTGATGGTAACTGTTGCCAAATGTAGCTGATGTACAAGAAGATGATGAGTCTGTTTGCATGATGACAACAAATATAATGTATGTTGAAAAATGGGAATTTCAAATCTGCAAACACTTCTTGTGAACATCATCAGTCAGCTACAAGGACTCAGTATTTATTTTGCTTTGAGACACTGCTAAGAAGAAAGAACATTCTAATTCTAAATAAGTCAATTTGTTTGCTACTAAAATCACCCATTCAATCCCAACAGAAGAGATTGTACACATTATGTATGCCGCAAACAAAAAGAATCAAAACAGAAAGACAGATGCACTCAGAGTCTTCCATTATGTTCTGAAGCTAATTCAATTCAAGGATCACTCAGTGTTTACCACATGCTTTGTTCGTGAACCATGATGCATTGTTCCCATCATTTAACAGAGAAAAACAGTAGCAGCCATAAGAAAACAACAGCAGCTAACTCTCAGGATGGTTACTGATTAAGAACTTGAAAAAAGTGCTCTAATATGGAAGGCTATTTAATCCTCTCCATCACACTGTTAGTAAGGGACTATCGATCCTGTTATAGGAGGAAGACATTGGGACAGAAAGAGGGCAAGTGACTTGCCAGCAGTCTCCTGGCACATAAGTAGTTAAATCAAGAATTGAACCCAGATAGTGGGGTTATAGGGTCAGAAGTCTTCTCTTTGCTGGAAAGAGGGTAGGAAATTAGAGGACTCAAAGCATAAAGTCAGAGTCTAATTTCCAATAATTGTGATTGGCTTTTATTAATATTTGGTATTTAAAATTGTGAAATAACTATTATAATGACAAAAATATATTTTTGAATGGAAACTGCCTTTTATCTTCTTACTTTTTGTGGCTAAACTCTTTGCTTTTCCATTGTTATTCCAGATATTTTTCAAAACCTTACAGAATTTTTATATAGTTATTAAACTTATAGAATAATTTTATATTTTATTTATTTTATTTGTCCACTAAATAACTCTCTATACCAATGCAGGCTTAAAAATTTTACATTTGTAATGGATGTCTAATATTACACAGAGTTGATGTACTAGAATTTATTATATGATTTCCTGCTACTGGTCATTTAAGTTTTTCTTGATTATTTCATTTTATAAATAATGCCATAATGGGTTTTAATGAACAATTTTCTTAGAAAAATATATTATCATGGGTCTAGTTATAATTCATAAATTTTATTGCCTAAAGTAAAATTATGTTTTTGTTTATTCTGTCATCAGTGTATAAATTCAATGCTATTACTATAATTTTAACATTTGGAATTATCATTATTTTAGGTTTTGGGTGTTTTAGAGGGTATGGATTGGTATATGCTATTTAATTGGTTTCACTGATGTACTGAGGTCATGAATTGATGCCCTATTTTCTGATTTACTAAGAAAAATATGTATCACCTTCATTTCCTATCATAATTGATGTTTTTATGTGACAGCTCATACAGTGTTGCATTCTGCTTAAATAATTAGTCTATTCAAAGGTAAATACTTTCCTGAGCTGACTGAGCCCTTTGAGACTCTGCTCATCCCCTTCAGGGAAGTACTTTGTGTTTCATAGCTGTATCCAACATCCCCACTCGCCTTGCATGCTGGAGCCTTGAAATTTAAGGGGACTATTTTATCCTTGCCATGGAAGGGCAGGGGTCTTGCATAATTGCCTGTCTTCTAGACATTCAGCAATTTCTGTAGGTCAGTGCTGATTCAGTTCTGGCCTCTGTACCAGGGAACTCTGAAGTGTGAGTGATGCCATGGATGCCTTCTGACTTTGGGAATGACTCTGGGCTGAGCTATTTCAAATCCTAAAAGATACTGCTGAAGTGCTGCACTCAATACCTCAGCAAATTTGGAAAACTCGGCAGTGACCACAGGACTGAAAAAAGTTTCCATTCCAATCCCAAAGAAGGGTAATGCCAAAAAATGTTCAAACTACTGTAAAATTGCACTCAATTTTTATGCTAGCAAGGTAATGTTCAAAATCTTTTAATCTAGGCTTCAGCAATACACAAACCAAGAACTTCCAGAACTTCCAGATGTACCAACTGGGTTTAGAAAAGGCAGAGGAACCAGAGATTAAATTGCCAATGTTCTCTGGATCATGGAGAAAGCAAGGGAATTCCAGAAAAACATCGACTTCTCCTTCAATGACTATGCTATGGTTTTGACTGTGTGGATCACAAGAAACTGGAAAATTCTTGATGAGATGGGCATGTCAGACCACCTTACCTGTATGCGGGTCAAGAAGCAACAGTTAGAACCAGACATGAAACAACAGGCTGGCTCAAAATTGGAAAAGGAATACAAGGCTGTATATTGTCACTCTGCTTATTTAACTTATATACAGAGTATCTCATGTGAAATGGCAGCTTGGATGAATCACAGCTGGAATTAAGATTGCTGAGATAAATGTCAACAGCTTCAGATATGAAGATGATACCACTCTAATGACAGAGAGTGAAGAGGAACTAAAGAGCCTCCTGATGGGTGTGAAAGGGGAGAGTGAAAAACCTGGCTTGAAACTCAACATTAAAAAACTAAGATCATTGCATCTGGTCCCATCACTTCATGGCAAATAGAAGGGGAAAAAGTGGTGACAGATTTTATTTTTCTTGGGCTTCAAAATCGCTGTGGACGGTGACCTCAGCCATGAAATTAAAAGATGCTTTCTCCTTGGAAGGAAAGTTATGGCAAACCTAGACAACATATTAAAAAGCAGAGACATCACTTTGCTGACACAGGTCCCACGTAGTCACAACTAGGGGGCTTTCTTGGTGGCTCAGATGATAAAGAACCCACCTGCAATGCAGGAGACCTGGGTTCAGTCCCTGGGTGGAGAAGATTCCCTGGAGAAGGGATTAGTTATGCACTCCAGTATTCTTGCCTGGAGAATTCCATGGACAGAGGAGGCTGGTGGGCTAACTCCATGTCTCAAATAGTTGGACATGACTAAAGGACTGACACTTTCATGGTTTTTCCAGTAGTCATGTATGGATGTGAGAGCTAGACCATCAAGGAGGCTGAGCACTGAAGAATTGATGTTTTTGAACTGTGATGCTGGAGAAGACTCTTGAGAGTCTCCTGGACTGCAAGGAGATCAAACCAGTCATCCTAAAGGAAATCAACCCTGAATATTCATTGGAAGGACTAAGGCTTAAGGTGAAGCTCCCACACTTTGGCCACCTGATGGAAAGAGCTGACTCATTGGAAAAGACCCTGATGCTGGGAAAGATCAAGGGCAGGAGAAGAAGGGGGCGACAGAGGATGAGATGGTTGGATGGCATCATCGACTCAATGGACATGAGTTTGAGCAAACTCTGGGACATAGTGAAGGACAGGGAAGCCTGGACTGCTGCAGTCCATGGTGTCAGGAAGAGTCAGACAAGACTGAGCGACTGAACAAAAACATTCACTGGAAGGACTGATGCTGAAACTGAAGCTCCAATACATTGGCCACCTGATGGGAAGAGCTGACTCATTGGAAAAGATCCTGATGCTGGGAAAGATTGAAGGCAAAAAGAGAAGGGTGTGACAGAGGATGAGATGATTAGATAGCATCCCTGACTCAGTGGACCTGAATTTGAGCAAACTTCAGGAGATAGGGAAGGACAAGGGAAACTGGCCATGCTGCAGTCAATGGAGAGAGGACTTAGTGACTGAATGAAAACAACAAAACCAGGTGCCCCTCCAAGAGTTTGCACCCTGAATAGCAAATCCCATGGACAGCAGCCCCCTTTTCTGATGGGGGCTCCCCTTGTCCTGCAAACCCTGAACTCTCACTTGCAGGTGTGGTAGCTTGTGAACCCCCAGTACACACAGCAAAGAGCCAGAAGGCTGCCTCCCTTGGGTCATTTACCTAAACATCTGCCCCTGTGCAGCACTGGCATTGTCCCCCTTCCCACGTTAGCATTATTCCTGTGAGGGATTCTCTCCTAGAGGATGTAAGCTGCCTGCACTTGACAGGGAGAGGAGGCCAGCAGCATCCACAGTTTTCCCAGTGGTACCGATCCCACCAAACACAGTCTAGTATATTTTATTGGACATTTCTCCTGTAGCTCCATTAGGAAAAGATGAGACTAGGATGTCCTGTATTCACTCCCTGACTCCCATCTTTGATTTGCCTGTTTTTTTTTTTTCTTTCTTTTTTTTTTTTTGTGTGTGTGTGTGTGATTTTTTTCTTAAGATGCTATCCATCCTCCCTCCTTCTATGAGATTCAGTGGATGGGGGTGGGGGACAGGAGGGAGTTGATTGCTAAACAAGGGACATTTAGATTTATTTTTAAATTTGCAAATCGACATCTAATACGCAAACAGTAATATGCATGCACCTGAAGCTCTCTGACTTTTCACGTAGTGAAAACCCCCGTGGCCATCGCCTGGGTCACGGGGCAGAAGAGAAGCCACAAACAGACTCTTCCGTCTTGCCCCTCCCCAAGCACCCGCTGTCTCTTGGTGCCAGTGACCAGATGTGGTTTTCTCTTTTCTTTCCTCCTTCCTTCCTTTCTTTCTTTTTTTGTTGTTGTTTGTCCCTCACCCCCAGCTTGAAGTAAGGAAAGTTTCTTAAAACTTTGGCCTGATGTTTTTCATCAATTTTGATCCTAAAAGAAATCAGTCCAGAATATTCATTGGAAGGACTGATGCTGAAGCTGAAACTCCAATACTTTGGCCACCTGATGCTAAGAACTGACTCATTGGGAAAGACCCTGATGCTGGGAAAGATTGAAGGCGGGAGAAGGGGACAACAGAGGATGAGATGGTTGGATGGCATCACCGACTCAATGGACATGAGTCTGAGTAAACTCCAGGAGTCGGTGATGGACAGGGAGGCCTGGTGGGCTGCAGTCCATGGGGTCGCAAAGAGTCAGACAGGACTGAGCGACTTCACTTTCACTTTTCACTTTCATGCATTGGAGAAGGAAATGGCAACCCACTCCAGTGTTCTTGCCTGGAGAATCCCAGCGACGGCGGAGCCTGGTGGGCTGCCGTCTATGGGGTCTCACAGAGTCGGACACGACTGAAGTGACTTAGCAGCAGCAGCAGCAGCAGCATCTCTACTTCTTGGACTCCAGTATTTTCCCCATTTGTTATCTACCTTATGAATATTTTCTATCTTAAAACTATACTAATTCTAATTTCTGCAATGCCCAGCCAGTTTTTAAATCTATCTGGTGAATTATTTTTTCAGCGGTACTATTTTAAATTTTTATTATTTTTATTTGATTTTCTATATGGATTCCAAGTATATGGTAAAATTCTTCATTTTTCATCTATGTTCAAATGTATTAATCATAATTATTTAGATTGGATGATTTCAGTCTTCTGTTACTATTTCTATTCTTTCTTTCTATTTTTCCTTTTTCTTCAAGTTATTTGGTTCTGAATCTTAGCATGTCTGGTAATTTTTGATTCAGTTCTAAATATTAGACATAAAATTGTAGAAGCATTGATTAATATTTTCTTTCTTCCTTTGGCCAAAGTTAGTATGCATCAATCAGGCCTACCTTATTGATCACCTTCTCAATAGTCTATGACTGCCAGTATTCTACAGGCACTTGAAAAATAAGGTGTGTTCTTCATTGTCAGTGGCCATATATGTCAACTAGATTGACCTTATCAATTATATTATTCAAGTTTTCTATGGACATTTATTTTCCTCTAATTTAATATCCAGCAAATTGAAAGAAGTGAAATACAATTTTGTTGCTGCTGCTCTTTTTTATCTCTCATGATTTCTGACATAGCATTTTTGCTCTTATTTGATATTCAGTAATGACATACATAACTGTACTATGTTTATCATTAGTTGTATCTTTTGGTATTATGAAGTTTCCTTTTAGCCAAGTTTAATACTTCTGGGTTGAAATTTATGTGGTTTTATATTATGATTACAGCATTAATATTTTCTTGTTTGTTTGCAGTTGCATATTCTTTTATTTTTAACTTTAGAAATCAGTTATGAACATCCTACTGTTGATATGTAGCTTATGCTCTAATCTACATGTTTTTTTAACACTTGAGCTTAAACATTTATCATGGCAGATATGTGGGGTTTTAATTCTGCCATATGTGATATTTTCTTTTTTTATGTTTTTTCTTAAATGTTTCTTACTTTATTGTCTGTTTTCACTTATTGTTTGCTTTTGTTTCTTATTACAATTGAGAAGTTCTCTGTACCACTCCCCTTCTTCTCTTCCTTTGTTTTACTAAGCTATAATGTTTCTTAGTGTTTAGCTTTTTTGCTCTTAATTATGTTACTACTCATCATTTAATTTACCTTCAATGATATTTTTGTTGCCTCTTAGCTCTTGAAATGTATTAAGCACCAATTTTATTTTATTTTGCAACTTTTCCCCTTTCTGCTTTCAAAATTTTAAGTCTTATCATTTCTACATAAAAATTTATTACATATTTTACTCATGTTTCTCTATTGTTTAATTTACTTATGCAGTTAAATAGTACATAAGTAAAATGCTCATTTATGGTCTTTTTGCTGAATTTCTCTAGACATATTCTACTTGGCTAAAGTTAGGCATCTAGCAATTTCTTCAAAAGAAAAGTTCATAAGAACAATACTATGACCTTGCATGTTCAGAACTGTGCATCTGTAATGTTTATAACAAAGATAGAGCTTTGCTTGAATGCTTTTTCAATTACTTTCTGATACTGAATGTTACTACAGAGAAACTTGAGTTACCCTCAATTTTTCCTTTGTGCATAGAGTGATTTTATGATGTATCTTTAAGAGCAAGTCAGTTTTGTTAGGGAATAACGCGTAACTGCACAGACACGGGGTAAATAGGTGCAAACCAGAGCTCCCCTCAGCAGGTTGGGATGCAGGGACACCCGACTTACTAAAGTGCTCTCAATCATGGACAGCAGATTCTGCTTTTCTTGGAGAACCCAAGTTATGTGAATCGTGGTTCTCTTTTGATTGTACATGTTTCAATTATTTTATCTGTAGTACTTTAACATTAAACTTTTTCATTTTATTTCTTTCTCAATATCCCTTATTCTGTTTTTCAGTGTTTAGCCTCTTTTACATCTTTCAACTTTATCTTTATTGTGTGTGTGTGTTGATCTTATTTCCTTGTATGTCTGAGTTCTGCCAACACGTTTTAATCCACTTCTTATTTTGCCATTTCTTTGCTAAATTCCTTCTTAGAAACAAGTAGTCTTTTTTATTAAAGAAGAGACTTTTTATTGATTAAAAAATACACATTAAGATAAACATCATTGTATTTAATGAATACTATGCTAATCATTTGAGACATAAACTCGCAGAAGCATCATTGTATACATAGTATCCATGCATCCAAATACACATGAAATCTGTTTCTTACTGACTGGAGTATTCTTTATTCTCAAATTTCTGGATGTCATTTACTGAAGTTTACTACGTATTAGGTAATGCTGCTGCTGCTGCTAAGTCGTTTCAGTCGTGTCCGACTCTGTGCGACCCCATAGACGGCAGCCCACCAGGCTCCGCCGTCGCTGGGATTCTCCAGGCAAGAACACTGGAGTGGGTTGCCATTTCCTCCTCCAATATTAGGTAATGAGGAATAGTTAATTACTAACAAAATAGAAAAGAATCCAGACCCCTTTTGCTTACCATAAATACAGTAAACCAAAAATTAATACTAGAAAATAATCACAAGTGGTGCAGTGGTAAAGAATCAGCCTGCCTATGCAGGAGATGCAGAAAATGTGAGCTCGATCCCTGGGTCAGGAAGATTCCCAGAATAGGAAATGGCAACCCGCTCCAGTATGTTTGCCTAGAAAATTTCATGTGCAGAGGAGCCTGGTGGGCTGTAGTCCATGGGATTGCAAACAGTTGTATGCAACTGAGCATGCATGCATACTTGGAAATTAAAAAAAAAAAAAGAAAACTCTCTCTGATTCTTGGATATAATAAAAATTTAAATTGCAATTACAAAATAGAGAAAGGCAATAATTAGTAATTCTTTATCATAATTCATAAGACATAACAAAAATTACTCAGATGAAATTTCATGGTCCTAAAAGGTTGTTTTCTTAAATGGGATAGATGAAAATGAAACAACAAAACTTTTAGCACAAGAAGCTAAAAAATGAAAAACAAAACTTCTCCAAAGAAAGAAAATGAAAGAAAGAAAGAAATATACTTAAGATCAAAATCAGTATACTGGAATAATAGACTTGGTGAAAATGCTGGGTTGATTCTTTAGAGAGTAAAATAAGTTATGAAATTAATTAGTCCAATTTTTTAAAAGAGTTAATTTTCAGGCCTTGGAAATTGCTTTAGAGACTCTCAAAAGACAAAAAATCTTCATTTTAAAAATGATTAATCAATTTTACCTAATCATATCCAATAATGCATTACTCTGACTATCTTTTAAAAACTAGGATCATTCCCTCAGTACTTCTGTAGCATCTTAATCTTGGTTTCTGTAAAACTCCCCACCTTGTAAAATACTATACAAAGTATTTATTTATCATGTTGATGGTTTACTTTTTCTTATCCAGCAGTAACTATAGTGTAAGGTCCAGAAAAGTAGAAATTTGGCTGTTTATTCACTAGAACAGTCTAAGGCATATATAGTTGTTCAGTCACTTAATCATGTCCCACTATTTGTTATCCCATGGATTGCAGCATGCCAGTCTTCCCTGTCCTTCACTGTGTCCTGGAGTTTCCTCAAACTCATGTGCATTGAGTCAGTGATACCATCCAACCACCTCATCCTCTGTCAACCCCTTCTCCTCCTGCTCTCAATCTTTCCTAACATCAAGGTCTTTTCCAATGAGCCAGCTCTTTCCATCAGGTGGCTCAAATATTGGAGCTTCACCTTCCATGTCAGTCCTCCCAATGAATATTCAGAGTTGATTTCCTTTAGAATTGACTGGTTTGATCTTGCTGTCTGAGGGACTCTCAAGAGTCTTCTCCAGAACCACAGTTTGAAAGCATCAATTCTTGGGCCTTCCACCTTCTTTATGGTCCAACTCACTAGAAAAAGAGTCCAACTCACAAGTCTAGCTTTGAATATATGGACCTTTGTTGGCAAAGTGATGTCTGCTTTTTAACATGCTGTCTAGGTTTGTCATAGCTTTTCTTCCAAAGAGCAAGAATCTTTTCATTTCATGGCTGCAGTCACCAACTGCAGTGATTTTGTAGCCTCTAAATTAAAGTCTGTCACTGTTTCCTTTGTTTCCCCATCTATTTGCCATGAAGTGATGGGACTGGATGCCACGATCTTAGTTTTTTGAAGTCTGAGTTTTAAGGCAGCTTTTCCATTTTCCTCTTTCATATTCATCATGAGGCTCTTTTGTTCCTCTTCTCTTTCTGCCATTAGGGTGATGTCAACTGCAGAGCTGAGGTTATGGATATTTCTCCTGGCAATCTTGATTTCAGATTAAGTTTCATCCATCCTGGCATATCTCATGATGTACTCTGCATATAAGTTAAGTAAGCAAGGTGACGAAACACAGCCTTGACATACTCCTTTCTGAATTTTAGCTGGTTCATTGTTCCATGTCTGGTTCTAACTTTTGCTTCTTGTCCTGCATACAGGTTTCTCAGGAGGCAGGTAGGGTGTTCTGGTATTCCAATCTCTTTAATAATTTTCCACAGTTTGTTGTGATCCACAGTCAAAGGCTTTAATGTAGTCAATGAAGAAGAAATAGATGTTTTTTCTGGAATTCTCTTTTTTCTATGATCCAACGGATGTTGGTGATTTGATCTCTGCTTCTTCTGCCTTTTCTAAACCCATCTTATATATCTGGAAGTTCTCAGTTCATGTTCTGTTGAAGCCTAGATTTAAGGATTTTGAGCATTACCTTGCTAGCATGTGAAATGAGTGCAGTTCTGCAGTAGTTTGAACATTCTTTGGCATTGCCTTTCTTTGGGATCATAATGAAAATGGACCTTTTCCAGTCCTGTGGCCACTGCTGAGTTTCCCAGATTTTCTGGCATTGAGTGCAGCAGTTTAACACTATCATCTTTTAGGATTTGAAATAAATCAGCTGGAATTCCATCGCTTCCACTAGCTTTGTTCAGTGTGATCCTTCCTAAAGTCCACTTGACTTCGTACTTCAGAATGTCTGGCTCTAGGTGAGTGATCACATCATCATGGTTACCTGGGTTGTTAATACATTTCTGCATAGTTCTTCTGTGTATTCTTGGCATCTCTTCTTAATATCTTCTGCTTCTGCTAGGTCCATACCATTTCTGGTCTTTATTGCATACATCTTTGCATGAAGTATTCCCTTGGTATCTCTAACTTTCTTGAAGAGATATCTAGTCTTTTCAATTTTATTGTTTTCCTCTCTTTCTTTGCATTGTTCACTTTTTTTTTAAATTTTTTTTATTTTATTTTTATTATTATTATTTTTTTTTCCAGTGGGTTTTGTCATACATTGATATGAATCAGCCATGGATTTACATGTATTCCCAATCCCAGTTCAGCTCAGTTCAGTCGCTCAGTCATACCCAACTCTTTGCGACCCCATGAACTGCAGCATGCCAGGCCTCCCTGTCCATCAACAATTCCCAAAGTCCACTCAAATCCATGTCCACTGAGTTGGTGATGCCATATCATCCTTTGTCATCCCCTTCTCCTCCTGCCCTCAATCTTTCCCAGCATCAGGGTCTTTTCAAATGAGTCAGCTCTTCGCATCAGGTGGTCAAAGTATTGGGGTTTCAGCTTCAGCATCAGTCCTTCCAGTGAATGCCCAGGACTGATCTCCTTTAGGATGGACTGGTTGGATCTCCTTGCAGTCCAAGGGACTCTCAAGAGTCTGTAGGACTTTCTTATCTCTCCTTTACCCATTCAGATAGGTAAATGTTTCCTTTTCTCTTTTGCTTTGCACCTCTCTTCTTTTCTCAGCTATTTGTATGGCCTCCTCAGACAGCCATTTTGTCTTCTTTGATCACTGCCCCCTGTACAGTGTTAGGAATCTCTGTCATATTTCTTCAGGCACTCCATCAGGTCTAATCTTTTGAATCTGTTTATCACATCCATTGTTTAATCATAAGGGATTTGGCTTCTGTCATACCTGAATGGCTAAGTGGTTTTCCCTACTTTCTTCAATTTAAATCTGAATATTGCAGTAAGGAGTTCACGAGCCTCAGTCAGCTTCCAGTCTTATTTTGCTGACTGTATAGAGTTTCTCCATCTTTGACTACAAAGAATGTAAGCAATATAATTTCAGTATTGACCATCTCATGATGTCCATGTGTAGAGTCATCTCTTGTGTTGTTGGAAGAGGGTGTTTGCTATGGCCAGTGCATTCTCTTGGAAAAACTCTGTTAGCCTTTACCCTGCTTCATTCTGTACTCCAAGGCCAAACTTATCTATTACTTCAGGTATCTCTTGACTGTCTACTTTTGTATTCCAGTCCCCTCTAATGAAAAGGACATCTCTTGACTGTCTACTTTTGTATTCCAGTCCCCTATAATGAAAAGGACATCATGTTTTAGTTCTAAAAGGTCTTGTAAGTATTTATGGAACCGTTCAACTTCTTCAGCATTAGTGGTTGGGGCCTTGACTTGGATTACTGTGATATTGAATGGTTTGCCTTGGAAACGAATCAAGATCATTCTGTCGTTTTTGAGATCACACCCAAGTACTGCATACTTGGACTCTTTTGTTGACTATGAAGCTTACTCCATTTCTTCTTCTAAGGAATTCTTCTCCACAGTAGTAGATATAATGGTCTTCTGAATTAATTTAATCCATCCCAGTCCATTTTAGTTCATTGATTCCTAAAATGTCGATGTTCATGCTGACCACTTCAGCTTTACCTTGATTCATTGACCTAATATTCCATGTTCCTGGGCAATGTTTTTCTTTACAGCATTGGACTTTGCTTTCACCACCAGACATATCCACAACTGGGCATTGTTTCTCCTTTGGCTCAGCCTCTTCATTCCTTCTGGAGTTATTTCTCCACTCTTCTCCAGTAGCATATTGGACACCTACTGACTTGGGGGAGGGGTTCATCTTTCACTGTCATATATTTCTGCCTTTTCATACTGTTTATGGGGTTCTCAAGGCCAGAGTGCTGACGTTGTTTGCCATTCCCTTCTCTAGTGGACCACATTTTGTCAGAATTCTCCACCATGACCTGTTCATCTTGGATGGCTCAAATGATGTGACTCATTAAGTTACACAAAGTTGTGATTGAAGTGATCATTTTGGTTAGTTTTCTAATTGTGATTTTCATTCTGTCTGCCCTCTGATGGATGAGGATAAGAGGCTTGTGCAAGCTTCCTGATCAGAGGGACTGGCTGTGGGGAAAACTGCATCTTGCTCTGGTGGGCAGGGCCAGGCTCAGTAAATCTTTAATCCAATTTTCTGTTTATGGGTGGAGCTCTAGTTTGGCCTCAGGCCAAACCTTGGTAGGGGCAGTTGTGACCTCCTCCAAAAAGATTTATGCCGGCACATCATGCCTTCCAGGACCACTGCTCTCAGTGACCCTGACCTTTTGGTAGGTCACTGATGACCCAGGCCTACACCGGAGACTCTCAAAGACTCACAGACAAGTCTAGCTCAGTCTCTTGTGGGGTCAATGCTCCTTTCTCCTGGGTCCTGCTGCTGCATGCAAGGTTTTGTTTGTGCCCTCCAAACAACGGTAGGCTGGCCCTCATTTTGTTTACTTAAATGTCTTATGTGTTACTTCACTTTCTTCTGACAGTGATTGTCCCTATCATATCCCAGACATAGTATGTCTGATGTGAAACTGTTTTTTTTTTCAAGTGAATTAGTCTCTTTGCATATCTGACCAACACTTTTTAAAAATTAACTTCAAAATTCAACGTGTTTACAGAACATGTGTTAGTGTTGACCTTTCAGATAACTTTTCCTTTATAACAGGAGACATTTCAATGTGTAGAATGGAATCCTCTTTTATCTCAGAAAACTTCTGTTCAATTATATATTTTTAAATTCGTTTTCAGAAGTCTCCACTTCTGTTACCTTGGACCATCTCTGCCTATCATTTATACTTTTGTTTTAGCCCAATTCTCTCTTGCCCTCTCTGCGTCCATTCACATTACATTTTGTTCTTTCTCCTTTCTTTCCATATGTCTCTTAATGGGGTCTCCACGAGATTTATTCTCTTTTGAGTCCCATATATTTTTGGTTTTCCTTTCTGAAATGATTTTATTGTCTGTTTCTGTTTTCCTGAATTGTGCCAGTTCCTGCTTCATAGCCTCTTTCTATGAGGACCATTCTCTGATCTTGGCTGTCTTTCTAGAAGTCTTTCATTCTTACTGCAATCTTCTTTTATAGCTATGGTTTTTCATTAAGAGTTTACAATTTTCATGTTTTGTGGAAATGTGATTTTGTTTCTAATGAGTTTTCTTTGTCTATAGGAGAGTTTGGTCAGTTTTTTTTTTTTTTTTTTTTTGGTATGTTTTTCTTGT
This sequence comes from Dama dama, assembly GCF_033118175.1. Lineage (NCBI taxonomy): Eukaryota > Metazoa > Chordata > Mammalia > Artiodactyla > Cervidae > Dama > Dama dama. The sequence goes on along the minus strand of NC_083687.1, from coordinate 4,831,884 downwards.
ATTTTTGTATGGATGTTTTGTTTATTTGTTTTATTCTTACACTGGAATGGGGTGAATTTTCCTGGGCTGTCTGCTGATGCTCATTTCAATATGTATTAAATGCAATGGGGAGAGTGTAATTCCCAGAACTCACTGTGTTCAAATGGTACCTCCATCCACACTGAGGGAATGTTTCCAGGCCAGCACACATCTCTGACTCTCAGAAATTAGTATGTTTCTGCTGTTTTTCTGATTCCATGGCTGAGTTTCCTCAGTTTTTTCCACCTGGAATGTAGGTCCTGCTTTCCACAGAGATGCACTTGAATTTCAGAGGGTATCTTGCTGGTGTTTCACCTCACCTTCCTTTTCTGCCTGTAGATTTGAAGGCCACCTTCTCAGGATAGGGCATCTTCTAATGGGTATTTTGCCATGGTAATAAGATCTGCCAAGACCTGATGTCTCCACGGTTGTCTTCTTCACTCAGCCAGCCTCATCACAGCCTTCTGAGTGAATTCTCTGACTGGCTCATTAGTCTCAATGGCCCATTGTCCTGCTCACGTGTAATGTGAAATTCACAAGTTTTCTCTGTCTCTCTGTCTTAGGAAGTATGTAATTCAGATTTTTATCTTTCTCTTTAGTTTGCCTGTGTATTTCCCAATAGGATGATTCCAAAAAGAAACTACCACCATTTTTCTAGTCAAATAAAATATGTCCTTCTTGCATTTTGTAGTTGTGCTTTATATTCCCCTTCATATTTGTTAGAATTTAATGCTATATGTTAATCATTTGTATGTTTATTCATTATAGAATAACATGTAACTATTTCCTGTTAACTGTAACAGTATTTCTCTTTCTAGATTTTATTTTTTGCCTGAAGGCATGTTTTATGCTTTCATAAAAGGAATTCTCATGCTACATTGGTACTGTGTTATCTCTCCCTTTTTAAAAAATTTCTTATGGAAGGAAAGTTGAATTTTCTTAGAACTATTTTCAGGATGTTCTTTCAGTTGAGGAAAAAATGTAATTTCCAGAATTTGTCACCTCTTCTGTAGCTACAGAGTTAGAATTTTGATAAGGTGGCTCTCTGTGCTCCTTTGGGCCAGCTGGTCTTCTCTGTGTCCACAAACCAAACCCTATCCAGAGAAGTCTCTCCCCATGTTCTCACAGCCTCTTATAATCAAGGCACAGGATTTCTGCATTCCAAGGTGGGCTCCTCACTCTCAACAAGGAAGTAACTGCTAATGAATTCTGAGATTTGCTGCTGGCCCCCCGCCCCCACCCCCCCAACTCCTAGTGTTTCTGCCTTGGTGCATCTAAGCTCTGAGCTCAGCCTTGCTCACAGCAGATCCCAATGGAGGACTACAGCCTTGGACTGCAGACTTCTGTGTCATCTTCAGGGTAGAGCTTGAGAAGCTCAGGCCCTTTGGCAGTGCTCATGGCATTTTCTGCATGGCTTTTGCCAGCTCTCAGATCACTCTGGAGCCTTTTGTATATTGTGGATTTGGTGGATATTGCTTCTTTTAATTTCATTGAAAATGGAATGGAATTTTTGTGTGTGCTTTTTTATTTTCCAAGGTATCTTGTGTAGTTCCAGGAAGAGAAGGGGAACGTTCTGATGCAAATGGTCAATATTTTCATCTCAAATTGCTTATCTCAGGTAATATAATGTCCAATTTGTTCAAAGCATTTCTTAGAATTAACATCTCCTTCTATACATTTGTTCTTGATGAAGAAATGATTATGCCTTTAAAATGGTGTGCTCTGTTAACTTATCCTCTTATTCATAGGCAAGACAAATTTTATTTTATTTTTTGCCAATACAGAATATTTTTCTTGGTTATTTTTACATGATTTATAGGAAATCTAACTTTTAATATCTACATTTTCCTTGTAGAAGAAACCAAAATACCTCTGCTGGTGACATTTATGTTGTTTTGAATTATATATTGCATCTATCAAATATTGCATTTCTAGTCACAATAAATGGAAACAAAGATACTTCAGAAAAAGAGGTACTGATATACTATTTCTTAGAATTTACTTAAGTTGTAAAAGAAAATTACAACTTAATTACAATTTCTATCTTGGGGGGAAAAACTTATTTTTCCCCTGTTTAGTTGAAAAGGAAAATATCATTAAATTAACCTAAATCAGGTGCATGCTTCTGAGGCACTACACCCAGGCTGGGGTAATAATGCAAAACAGGAAATTAAAACAGAGACAATTACTGGAATTCATCACATTTTAGGGAGCATACTGTCATCACCAAGAGAAAGAGTTGAACTCCCAAGAACCCCTGTCTCCTTAGCAAATGCAAAATGGTAACAGCTGCAACAGTGAGGAATTTTGTGGTTCTCTTGATTGAGGGCTGGTGTTTAACATCTCTGAATCTCACTTTCCTCATCTGTAGAACAGGCTTGAGAAAAATGCAACACTTGAGGTTGTTTTGATGACTAACTAAACCAGTAACTTATGTACATTGCAAAGCTTATAGTAGGTTTTTAAGATGGAAACTACCGTTGCAAGCAAAGTGTTAGAAAGAACTCCTTTCTATCCATAAGGAAATCTTCTGTATAGTGGGTATCATGCGCTATGTGTAGAGTATGTTGTGTAGCATGCAGATTTCACTTTAGTATCTGAAGTCCTCATTCTGGTAGCTGATGGGACTTCAGGCTTCTGACAGACCACAGCTAAATTCAATGGCTGATTGATGAGAAGCCCAGAGGACCAGTGTCACTGCTACAGGGCGGACACCACAGAAGGGACACTGGCTCCCAAACTAGCAGCCTTGGTTGGCCCAGGCCTCTGTCGCTTCTGCACGGCAGGTCAGTTTCTCCCTCTGCTCCACCCCACTTCCGTCACTCCCTCAAAGGGCCTGACTCTGAGAGTCACCGTGGTTGCTTCCTTGAAGCAAACCCATCTCAGAGTCTGTGCTCAAGGCACCAAGTCTGTTCCAGTGTCATTTGAGTAAAGCTGAAATGTATCCCCACTGCCTACCTCATGTCAGTTACTAGTGTCAAACCTTCCAGCATTTAGCATCTACTTTCTATTCACTAGGGACATGCTATATATCAAGCATTGAGTGTATTTCAGGACTTCTTTTACTGTGCCTTTCTAAGTAGAATGAGTTGCTTTTCTTAAACAGTGCAAGGCATTGTAAGGCCTGGCAGCAGGAGATTTTCTGATTGGCTGTTACCAATCAGTGTCAGCTAGTAGGCAACTTTGTCAGGCTTACTGGAAAGTATTTGCTAAGGCAAAGAACTATACATTGGATTTATGTGGAGAGAAATAATGTACCAGCATGAATAAATTATGAAAATATGCTTTTACAACACAGGCAGTATATTAGAAAAACAGATGCAAGCTTGTTTTGTGAATTATGAGGTTATTCTCAAGTTATGTATGATTTTTATTCTCAATATGTTCATTGAATTTTTCTCCTATTTCATTTGATTTGAAAGTGTGTTTTTCTAAATGGGGTTGGTTTAAGCACTAAACTTAGAGATAGCAGGGTAAAATGAGAAAAAATACAGGCTTCACTATGAAGAGAAATGGGATTGAATTCCTTTGTCACTTTGTAACTTTGACCTTGGGAAAATTACTATGCTGTTTCAGCCTTGATTTTCTTTTCTAAAAAATTTTATTTTAGGGCCTTGATTTTCTTGCAAGTTAAATGAGGATACTAATATTTACTCCAAAGGATTTTAAGATAACTAAATGAGATAAGGCATGTAAAAATACAATGTCATTTAAAAGAACTTAAAAAATAGTAACTTTTATTGTTATTATTACTATATCTGTGTTCATATATGGTGTTTATTATATGATAAACCCCTCTATACAATTAATGCATTACTAAAACATAAGGAGCAGGTTGAAGTAACAGAATTTTGCCAAGAGAATGCACTGGTCATAGCAAACACCCTCTTCCGACAAGAAAAGAGAAGATGCTATACGTGGATATCACCAGGTGGTCAATGCTGAAATCAGATTGACTATATTCTTTGCAGCCAAACATGAAGACAACCTATACAGTCAGCAAAAACAATAGCGGTAGCTGAGTGAGGCTCAGGTCATGAACTCCTTTGTGCAGTATTCAGACTTAACTTGAAGAAAGTAGGGAAAGCCACTAGACCACTCAGGTATGACCTAAATCAAATCCCTTATGACTACACAGTGGAAGTGACAAATAAATTCAAGGGATTAGATCTGATAGAGTGTTTGAAGAACTATGGACAGAGGTTTGTGACATTGTACAGGAGGCAGTGATCAAGACCATCCGCAAGAAAAAGAAATGCAAAAAGGCAAAGTGGTTGTCTGAGGAGGACTTACAAATAGCTGAGAAAACAAGAGAAGCTAAAGGCAAAGGAGAAAAGGAAGGCTATACCCATTTGAACAGAGAGTTCCAAAGAATAGCAAAGAGAACTAAGACAGCCTTCCTCAGTGATCAATGTAAAGAAATAAAATAGAATGGGAAAGATCTCTTCAAGAAAATTAGAGATACCAAGGGAACATTTCATGCAATGATGGGCACAATAAAGGACAAAAATGGCATAGACCTAACAGAAGCAGAAGGTATTAAGAAGAGGTGGCAAGAAGACACAGAGGAACTAGGCAAAGAAGACTTTCATGACCCAGAGAACCATGATGGTATGTTCACTCACTTAGAGCCAGACATCCAGGAATGCAAAGACAAATGGGCCTTAGGAAGGAAGCATCACTGCAAACAAAGCCAGTGGAGGTGATGGACTTCCAGTTAAGCTATTTCAAATCCTAAAAGATGATGCTGTGAAAGTGCTGCACTCAATATGCTGAGCAAATTTGGAAAACTCAGCAACGGTCACAGGAATGGAAAGATCAGTTTTCATTCCAGTCCCAAAGAAAGGCAATAGCAAAGAATGCATAAACTACTGCACAATTGCACTCATCTCACACGCTAGTCAAGTAATGCTCAAAATTCTCCAAGCCAGGCTTCAGCAATATGTGAACTGTGAACTTCCAGATGTTCAAACTGGATTTAGAAAAGGTAGAGGAACCAGAGATCAAATTGCTGACATCCACGGGATCATTGAAGAAACAAGAGAGTTCCAGAAAAATATCTATATTTGCTTTATTGACTATGCCAAAGCCTTTGACTGTGTGAATCACAGCAAACTGTGGAAAATTCTTAAGGAGGTGGGAATACCAGACCATCTGACCTTCTTCCAAAGAAATCTGTTTGCATATCAAGAAGCAACAGTTAGAACTTGTCATGAAACAACAGACTGGTTCCAAATAAGAAAAGGTGTAAAAGGTTGTATATTGTCTCTCTGCTTATTTAACTTATATGAAGACTACATCATGTGAAATGTTGGGCTGGATGAAGCACAAGCTGGAATCAAGATTGCCAGGAGAACTATCAATAACCTCATATATGCAGATGACACCACCCTTTTGGCAGAAAGTGAAGAAGAACTAAAGAGCCTCTTGATGAAAGTGAAAAAGGAGAGTGAAAATGTTGGCTTAAAACTCAGCATTGAGAAAACTAAGATCATGGCATCTGGTCCCATCAATTCATGGCAAATAGATGGGATAACAATGGAAACAGTGACAGACTCTATTTATGGGGGCTCTAAAATCACTGCAGATGGTGACTGCAGCCATGAAATCAAAAGACGCTTGCTTCTTAGAAGAAAAGCAATAACCAACCTAGATAGCATATTAAAATGCAGAGACATTACTTTACCAACAGAGATCTGTCTAGTCAAAGCTGTGGTTTTTCCAGTAGTCACATATGGATGTGAGAGTTGGATTATAAAGAAAGCTGAGCACTGAGTCTTGATGCTTTTGAACTGTGGTGTTGGGGAAGACTCTTGAGAGTTGTTTGAACTGCAAGGAGATCCAACCAGTCAATCTTAAAGGAAATCAGTCCTGAATATGCATTGGAAGGACTGATGCTGAAGATGAAACTCCAATACTTTGGCCACCTGATGCAAAGAACTGACTCATTTGAAAAAAACCCTGATGCTGGAAAAGATTGAAGGCTGGAGGAGAAGGGGACAACAGAGGATGAGATGGTTGGATGGCATTACTGGCTCAATGGACATGAGTTTGTGTTGGTTCTGGGAGTTGGTGATGGACAGGGAAGCCTGGTGTGCTGCAGTCCATGGGGTCGCAAAGAGATCATCAGACTGTGTGACTGAATTGAACTGAATACATAAGAATTTAGGATTTTCAAGTATTTGTTTTGAGAGGTCATATAACAGAAAACTCATCTAAATCAACTAATTTAAGTTTGTATGGATGAAATGAGTTTATATACACACACACACACACACACACACACACACACACACACACACATTGATGGAAGAATTTTTCACAAATTGAGGTGTAAAGAAGTCAGTCTGGTATACGCATGATTTGATTTGAACTTTAGGCCAACCAAAATAGCCTGTTTGTGGCATATTAAACATGCATTATAGATCTGTTTTAACCATCAAAAAAAGAATGCATTTAAAATCCAGTAAGTATCTACTGCATAACACAGGCGCCCATACACATCCTTATGTAATAACATAATGGTGAGTATAATATTATAATGTAACATTATATAATAACCTATAATGGAAATAATCTTAAAATTATATATATAATATATAAATATATATGTTTCACTGGAAGCACTGTACACCTGAATTTTGGTATTGTAAATATAATATTGTAAATATACTTCAATTAAAAGTGTTTTTATTTTTTATTTTTTGTATTTTATTTTATTTATTTATTTTTTTAATCTAGGAAAACATTTTATTTTCATTTATTTTTATTAGTTGGAGGTTAATTACTTTACAATATTGTAGTGGTTTTTGCCATACATTGACATGAATCAGCCATGGATTTACATGTGTTCCCCATCCTGATCTCCCCTCCCGCCTCCCTCCCCATCCGATCCCTCTGGGTCCTCCCAGTGCACCAGCCCTGAGCACTTGTTTCATGCATCCAACCTGGGCTGGTGATCTGTTTCACCCTTGATAGTACACTTGTTTCGATGCTGTTCTCTCAGAACATCCCACCCTCGCCTTCTCCCACAGAGTCTAAAAGTCTGTTCTGTATATCTGTGTCTCTTTTTCTGTTTTGCACATAAGGTTAGCGTTACCATCTTTCTAAATTCCATATATATGCGTTAGTGTACTGTATTGGTCTTTATCTTTCTGGCTTACTTCACTCTGTATAATAGACTCCAGTTTCATCCATCTCATTAGAACGTATTCAAATGTGTTCTTTTTAATGGCTGAGTAATATTCCATGGTGTATATGCACCACAGCTTCCTTATCCATTCGTCTGCTGATGGGCATCTAGGTTGCTTCCATGTCCTGGCAATTATAAACAGTACTGCGATGAACATTGGGGTGCATGTGTCTCTTTCAGATCTGGTTTCCTCTGTGTGTATGCCCAGAAGTGGGATTGCTGGGTTATATGGCAGTTCTATTTCCAGTTTTTTAAGAAATCTCCACACTGTTCTCCATAGTGGCTGTACTAGTTTGCATTCCCACCAACAGTGTAAGAGGGTTCCCTTTTCTCCACATCCTCTCCAGCATTTATTGCTTGTAGATTAAAAGTGTTTTTAAAAGAATTTTAAAAATTGAGTAACTGTGATTCAGGCATCCAAAATGAAGCCAGGTGGCCACTGTAACTGTGGTTTCAGACACATTCTGCATGACTGAGACCTTGAATTTTCTGAACTGTATCAAACTGTACCAGTCATTCTCAAAACAATGTCTTTCAAAAGCTGCCACCTCAAACTTTATGGTCTCATGCACTTCCCTTGTAATTATGCGACCACTGTAGACCCCACCCAATCTTGGCTTAATAAGCATCCTTCCTTCTTGCCAGCTCCTATCTTAATTCTTGACAAACAGCTTATGTACTTTTGTTTCTTTGCTTTTACAAGCTTCCCTCATTTTGTGGTTTAGCAGAACACAATTCACGTGCTTCTTGAACCTATGTCTCCCAGGCTGTAGTCCTCAACTTGGCTCAAATAAAAATAATTTTTATACATATTATAGTTTGGTTGTTGATTATTGCATTGACAGCATTTCATATTGCAAAACACATGATAAAGGTTATCTATTTACAGTTGTTAATAGGATCATAAACATGACTTAGTGACTGAACAACAAGTTGTTAATGATCATCTCCCTTAAATAAACTTAATTATTCACAAAGTCATCAGCATAGTAGTTGAACTAAATTTTGTTCCATTATTAAAATTACCAACATGCTTTAAGTTAATAGTACAGACCTTGCACTTTTTACCCATTTATAAGGAAAGCAAACTGTTTTAAAATATTCTAACCTGATCACAGATATGAGGAGCTAGGTTTATATCTATATACCAAGTAACTAAACTTGGTAAAGTTAAAATAGTATACTTATTGCACATATCTTCTACTTAGATAAAACTTTAAGGGAAATTTTATTTATTCTTTTTTTTTTTTTTTTTAACCTTTCCAGCAACTAATACTTTCTTCAAGTTTTCACAGTCTATGGAAAACCTAACCTGAGTATATTAGATTGGATCCAGACCAAACGCCTTGACACAGATCAGGGGAGTTTCCAAGTTTCCAGATGAAAGTAAAAAGGTTTCTTTTTGGTGGTCTACCTACTTTGGGAGCTCGAAGATATTTCTTAAACCACTGTTTCTAGGAAATGCATGTAAGGTTTTGACCCTGATGCTGTTTGATGATATGGTGACTAGAGTAACAGACCTGAAGTAAAGACTGCTTCCTCCCAAAAGGGTCACTGTGAGATTTACAGAAATACTTTAAATTAGAGCAACAGAGACTTATGTATTTTATTTTCTCATATTAAAATCTCTGCTGCTATTGTGTGTGGCATGAAAATAAATGACTTGATGGTAATTATGAGTGAGAATTTCTCATTTAACAGGGACAACACACCTTTGTAATGGTTTATATACACAAATCATTTATAACTTATGTGTCTAAATGGCAATGGCATTATTTTTCAAACTACGGTGACTATCACCACGTTGGTGAGGTCACAGCAAAATAGGAGAGCTGTCAAAATGTCAATGGAGGGGAGGCCTGTTCTCACTTCTGGTCTCAGGGGGCCAGGGTGTCTTGTCGCAAGTGAGGGGCCTGATTATGGGGCCACTCAGCTGGCAAAATGACAGTGAGGCTCACAGTGGGAGTCCCTGAAAATTTGGCTCACGTGGGATTGGTCTGCTTGTGGCCATAGTTTCCTCTGGTGAGGTCAGATGTACAGAGAAGGAAGGTACATGAGTCCTGGAGGTTTGTTGGATGGGGGAACGGCCTATACTTCCTTGTACAAGTAACTTGGTAGATTATTGCTCCAGCAAATGAGAGACAATGTAGTTCAAAGGACTTGGAAAAACAGAAAGTGCTACATAAGTATAAGTTACCACCAGTGTAATTTATTTCATCTTAAGTTGCTTTTGAATGTCAAAGTTATTTAAATATTTAATTTTCTTCTGGATGAACAAGTACTGAGAACACTCTTTCAGAAGTAAAGGCAGAAAAGCTTTGTGTTTGCTCTGTTTAACCCTATAAACACTTCTTTTCATGAGTAGCTCATGGAGATGCAGTCACAAGTTCTATGTGATTGGTTCAGATGTTTTTCCAGAACTTTCCTAAGGAGACAATATTGATAGTTATTGAAGAATAATCACAAATTCTATTTATCTTTTGATTACTATTCACTCTAACAAGAGTTCAGAGCAGAGACATTTCTATGGGTGTAGCAAGGATATTTTTTTCTCTTTTCTTCCTACAAAGTCCCTTCAATGAAGCTGCATTCAATTTCCCAGATCAATGGCATTCCATTTTCCACGCCCACATTTTCTTGTTCTTAGGAAATGACAGTATTACGCATCATGGATGCAAGTGTGTTACTGGATTAAACTTTACTGATTAAGTAGATATTAAGTCATAGTACTCCCCAAAATCACTGTCAACTCCCTGATACTCTTTTCTGTATGTCAGGGAGGGAACTACACTTCCCAGCTATGTGGTGCTGTTCTGTGATCAGGGTTCTCCAGATTTTCTTAGTAGCTCACAGTGAAGACAGAGGAACCGCTTACACGCTCTATTTAAAAGCACTTCTCTTTTCCCTCTGACAAGTGTTCTAGTTACAGGAACAAAAAGAAACAGATGGCAACACCAACAAGAAACTGAACAAGTGACAAATATAAAAGTGCAGCTACAAATTGAAAGGTTTCCCATCAATAATTTAGTGGGATAATTGGCAAGTGTGGTGATGTCTCACCATTCCTCAAACTCCCAGTTCTCAGCTGGTAGGAAAAACCTCTAGTCCCCAAAACTAAAAAAATTTCAGATACAGTTTCCCATCCTGCTTGCTGTAAGAAACTAGACATAAAAGATAATCTTGGTTATGGGATCTGCGGCAAAACCTTCCAGAAGTTTTCTAGGAAGGATTCTTTTCCTCCAAATAAATAAAAATGTCCAAGGAGAGGCCTTTTCTTTCCTTCTGGCATTGGATAATGTTAAAGTAAAACTAATGCTTGAAGTTTCTGTAGCCATCCTGTGATAATGAGGACAAAATCAAGAAAATCACGGGGGGTTGATTCAGAGCTCTACTTTCACTGAACCAGTGCAGAAATACTTAGACTGTTGTTACCAAATAAGTATGTGATAAGAGATTATTTTTATTCAAAACGGAAAAGAAACTGGTGATAGACATACTTTGAAGCTTGAGTAATTGGGAAATTAGTGAAGGCATGTGCAGAATGGTATTTATCCTTAGATGAAGCCTAGAGGGTAAAAAAGGTATATAATTGAAGATGATGAGTATTTTAGAGTTCAGGTTCAAGCATGTTCAGTCACTCAGACCTCTCTGACTCTTTGCCTGCCCAGTTCTTCTCTCCTGGGATTATTCCAGTGGGAATACTGGAATGGGTTGCCATTTCCTCCTCTAGAGACTCTTCCGGACCCAGGGATCAAACCAAATACTCATGCAGCTCCTGCATTGGCAGGCAGATTCTTCACTATTGAACTGCCTGGGAAGCCCAAACATTAGTTACTGTGGTGAAAAAAAAAAAGTGATTCAAATAAAGATATGTATATTTACTGTCACCTTTCAATTCAGGGGAGAAATGAGAAGCTTCATTATTAATGGAACTGACAAGGTCTATAAATATTAATATATTGGGACTCTGCCTATAAAAAAAAAGGAAAATTCCTTTCCATCTCTCTACTGTATAGTTGTACCAAAAACACACCCACACAATCACACATTGCTTCTTATAAACATTAACAATAATTTGCTCTTAAATTTAACAGGATGACAAAAGATTACCTTCCATGTGGAAGAAGTAAGGTACAAGCACCAGAAGAAAAACCCAAAGACACCTATAGTTAATGTTCTCTGAGTGGAAAGAGAATGTATTGTTTATAAGAAATGAGATCAAGATGCCATTAAAAATATTTAGTCAACAAAAATTTGTTTTAGAAGTAAAATGTTTGGAAATTATAAATCTAAGAACAAAAATATAATTCTTAACAGAAGTTTTATTGAAAAATAATTCCCAGAAAGTAGAAAGAGAAAAGACAAAGAAAGGTTTAAAAAAGCTATAAAATTAATGTGAGAGGTTCAAAATTAAAATGACAGGATTTTGGTACCCTTTTTCTAAATTTCATATATATGTGTGTTAATATACAGTGCTTGTCTTTCTCTTTCTGACTTACTTCACTCTGTATAATAGGCTCCAGGTTCATCTGCCTCATTAGAACTGACTCAAATGTGATCCTTCTTATAGCTGAGTATTTGTATTTGTATCACAATTTTATTTGTATTTGTACCACAAAAATAACCACAAATTCCTTATCCATTCTTTCGATGGACAACTAGGTTGCTTCCATGTCTTAGCTATTGTGAATAGGGCTGCAATGAACATTGGGATAAGTGTGTCTCTTTCAGTTCTGGTCGCTTTGTGGTATATGCCCAGCAGTGCGATTTCTGGGTCATCAGTTTAGTTCAGCTCAGTTCAGTCGCTCAGTGGTGTCTGACTCTTTGCGACCCCATGAATCACAGCACACCAGGCCTCCCTGTCCATCACCAACTCCCAGAGTTTACTCAAACTCATGCTTATTGAGTCGGTGATGCTATCCAGCCATCTCATCCTCTGTCGTCCCCTTCTCCACCTGCCCCCAATCCCTCCCAGCATCAGGGTCTTTTCCAATGAGTCAACTCTTCGCATGAGGTGGCCAAAGTATTGGAGTTTCAGCTTCAACATCAGTCCGTCCAATGAACACCCAGGACTGATCTCCTTTAGGATGGACTGGTTGGATCTCCTTGTTGTCCAAGGGACTCTCAAGAGTCTTCTCCAACACTACAGTTCAAAAGCATCAATTTTTCGGCGCTCAACTTTCTTCACAGTCCAACTCTCACATCCATACATGATCAGTGGAAAAATCATAGCCTTAACTAGACGGACCTTTGTTGGCAAAGTAATGTCTCAGCTTTTTAATATGCTATCTAGGTTGGTCATAACTTTCCTTCCAAGGAGCAAGTGTCTTTTAATTTCATGGCTGCAGTCACCATCTGCAGTGATTTTAGAGCCCCCCAAAATAAAGTCTGATGCTGTTTCCACTGTCTCCCCATCTATTTCCCATGAGGTGATGGGACCAGATGCCATGATCTTAGTTTTCTGAATGTTAAGCTTTAAGCCAACTTTATCACTCTCTTCTTTCACTTTCATCAAGAGGCTTTTTAGTTCCTCTTCACTTTCTGCCATAAGGGTTGTGTCATCTGCATATCTGAGGTTATTGATATTTCTCCTAGCAATCTTGATTCCAGCTTGTGCTTCTTCCAGACCAGCATTTCTCATGATATACTCTGCATATAAGTTAAATAAGCAGGGGGACAATATACAGCCTTGACCTACTCCTTTTCCTATTTGGAACCAGTCTGTTGTTCCATGTCCAGTTCTAACTGTTGCTTCCTGACCTGCATACAGGTTTCTCAAGAGGCAGGTCAGGGGGTCTTGTATTCCCATCTCCTCCAGAATTTTCCACAGTTTATTGTGATCCACACAGTCGAAGGCTTTTGTGTAATCAATAAAGTAGAAATAGATTTTTCTGGAACTCTCTTGCTTTTTCGATGATCCAGTGGATATTGGCAATTTGATCTCTGGTTCCTCTGCCTTTTTTAAAACCAGCTTGAACATCTAGAAGTTCTCAGTTCACGTATTGCTGAAGCCTGGCTTGGAGAATTTTGAGCATTACTTTACTAGCGTGTGAGATGAGTGCAATTGTGCGGTAGTTTGAGCATTCTTTGGGATTGCCTTTTTAGGGATTGGAATGAAAACGGACCTTATGGCAATTTAATTCCCAGTTTTTTAAGGAATCTCCACAATGTTCTCCATAGTGGCTGTGCCAGTTTGCATTTCTACTAACAGTGTAGGAGAGTTCCCTCTTTCCCACACCCTCTTCAGCATTTATTTTTTGTAGACTTTTAGATCATGGCCATTCTGACTGATTTGAGATGATATCTCATTGTGGCTTTGATTTGCATTTCTCTAATAAGGAGCAATGTTGAGCATCTTTTCATGTTTTTATTAACCAACTGTATGTCTTCTTTGGAGAAATGTCTCTTTAAGTCTTTTGCCCACGTTTTGATTGGGTTGTTTGTTTTTCTGGCATTGAGTTGTATGAACTGCTTGTATGTTTAGGAAATTAATTCTATGTCAGTTGTTTCATTTGCTATTATTTTCACCCATTCTGAGGGTTGTCTTTTCACCTTGCTTATCATTTACTTTGCTGTGCAAAAGCTTTTAAGTTTAATCAGGTCCCACCTGTTTACTTTTGTTTTTATATCCATTACTCTAGGAGGTGGGTGATAGAGGATCTTGTTTTGATTTATGTCATCGAGTGTTCTGCCAGTGTTTTCTTCTAAGAGTTTTCTAATTTCTGGTCTTACATTTAGGTTTTTAATCTGTTTTGAGTTTACCTTTGCGTATGGTTTTAGGAAGTGTTCTAATTTCATTCTTTTACATGTAGCTGTCCAGTTTTCCCAGCAATACATATTGAAGAGACTGTCTTTGCTGCATTATATATTCTTGCCTCCTTTGTCAAAAATAAAGTACCCATAGATGCATGGATTTATTTCTGGGCTTTCTGTATTGATCCATTGGTCTGTATTTCTGTCTTTGTGCCAGTACCATACTGTCTTGATGACTGTAGCTTTGTAGTAATCTGAAATCAGAAAGGTTGTTTCCTCCAGCTCTATTCTTCTTTCTCAAGACTCCTTTGGCTATTTGGGGTCTTTTGTGTTTCCATATGAATTCTGAAATATTTTTTTCTAGTTCTGTGAAAAATGCCATTGGTAATTTGATAGGGATCACACTGAATCTGTAGATTGCATTTGGTAGTATAGTTATTTTCACAATATTGATTGTTCCTACCCAGGAATATGGAATATCTCTCCATCTGTTTATGTCATCTTTGATTTCTTTCATCAGTGTCTTAAAATTTTCTGTGTATTCACTGATTAGTTCTAATAAGTTTCTGATACTATCTTTAGGGTTTTCTATGTACAGTATCATGTCAACTGCAAACAGCGAGAGCTTTATTTCCTTTCCAATCTGGATTCCTTTTATTTCTTTTCCTTCTCTGATTGCTTTAGCTAGGACTTCCAGAACAATGTTGAATAATAGTGGGGAAAGTGGGCACCCTTGTTTTGTTCCTGACCCTAGGGGGAATGCTTTCACTTTTTCATCAATGAGAATAATGTTTGCTGTAGGCTTATCATATATGGCCTTTACTATACTGATTTAGGTTCCTTCTATGCCCATTTTTGGAAGAATTTCAAAATGAGGGGGTACCCTCAGGATGAACAGCGTCAGCGAGAGAGAGAGAGAAGACACATGAGATCAGCCTTGATAGGGCCAAGTCTGCGAGGGAGAGAGAGAAAGAGAGAGAGAGAGAGAGAGAGAGAGAGAGAGAGAGAGAGAGAGACACCAGATGGGGGGTGCAGCTGAGTCTAGCAGGGTCTGGCAATGCTTTATTTTTTACCATAGCTTTTATACCTTAAATTAGAACATTTCTGAAGGGAAGATAGTTTAACATTACATCAGCTTGTCTTTCATGAAACCAGGGTGTATTCTGCATACTTTTTTTTGTTTATGAGGGTCTTGTATATTATCTTCTGGCCTTGGGGTCTATTAACATTTTATGCAAGTCAGGTGAATGTAAATCTATTTTCCATTTCTGTGGTGACCTTAACTGAAAGGTAGCAGTCTCATAGGGAAACAGTAGAGAGCAGAAGTATAACCTTGTTAACATAAAAATTAATCCTTCTGCAGAAGTTGTCAGTTGAGTTTATCTAAGAAGTTTACCCCACACTGACTCTGTGACTTTGGTGAGGCAGCCTCTGCCTAGCACTCCTAGGTGACAATTAACAACCATCTCATTGTTACCACACTAAGGCTAAGCTCTTATTTTTCTAGATCTATAACTATGTTAACAACGGTTTCTATAACACAACCTTAGCACATTAAGAGCAAAAACACAGCAAGCAAATGTTAACCCAATAGCTACTTTTAGAATAATTTTTCTTGTGTTTTCTAATAGGGCTTCCTCACTCCCCAAAGGGCTCTATGTCTACTAGGGCCTTTATATGATCAGGTTCTTTATGTTATTTTATGATTAGGGTATTATAAGTAGTCATGCATATTAGTACCAAGGGCATAAATGCATTTGCCAAACAAACTAAAATACCAGCAAAGGAGTTTAAATTAAAACACTCCTTTCACCCTGGATAATCTCATAAAATACCACCACCTGGGAAACTTGATTAAAGTTCTAAATTGATTCTTATTTGGAAAGAGATCGGGGAAGGCCTTCTGCCTGTGTCACAGAAATTAGGGAGTAGTCTATTGAAGCAAGCATCAGAAAAACAGATATCATCTTTAAGGTGAGTGTCAGGGGCAGCTTTTTGGAATCCCTGAAAACCTGCTCCGCCTTGCCTGTCAGGTTTTCTCCCTCATGACCTTGTCATGGGTGGGATCTCGTGTGCCAGCTCCCCTCATAAATGGATGATGATTTCTCTCAAAGGCTTTTTCTGCATCTATTGAGATTATCATATGCTTTCTATCTTTCAATTTGTTAATATAGTGTATCACATTGATTGATTTGCACGTATAGAATCCTTGCATTCCTGGAATAAACCAAAATTGATCATGGTGTATGAGGTTTTTGATGTGTTGCTGAATTCTCTTTGATAAAATTTTGCTGAGGATTTTTGCTTCTATGTTCCTCAGTGATATTGACCTGTAGTTTTCTTTTTTTGTGTGGTGTCTTTGTCTGATTTTTGGTATCAGGGTATGGTGGCCTCATAGAATGAGTTTGAAAGTGTTCCTTACTCTGCAATATTTTGAAAGAGTTTTAGAAAGATAGGCATTAACTCTTCTCTAAATGTTTGATAGAATTCTCCTGTGAAGCCATCTGGTCCTGGGCTTCTGTTTTTTGGGAGATTTTTGATGACAGCTTCAATTTCAGTGCTTGTAATTGGGTTGGTAATAATTTCTATTTCTTCCTGGTTCAGTCTTGGAAGACTGAACTTTTCTAAGAACCTATCCATTTCTTCCAGGTTATCCATTTTATTGTCATATAATTGTTAATAATAGTCTCTTATAATCCTTTGTATTTCTGCATTGTCTGTCATTACCTATCCTTTTCATTTGTAATTTTGTTGATTTGATTCTTCTCTCTTTTTTTCTTGATGAGTCTGGCTAAAGGTTTTTCAATTTTGTTAATCTTCTTAAAGAACCAACTTTTAGTTTTATTAATCTTTACTATTGTTTCTTTCATTTCTTTTACATTTATTTCTGCTTGGATGTGTATGATTTCTATCCTTCTCTAATTTTGGAGTGTTTTTGTTCTTTTTCCAGTTGTTTTAGGTGTAAAGTTTCTTGAGGCAGGATTGTGTTTCTATATACTTCCATCTGAGGACGCTTTCGCTTCATCCCATAGGTATTTAGTTATCATCTTTCCATTGTCATTTGTTTCTAGAAAATTTTATTTCCCTTTTGATTTCTGCAGTAACCTATTAATTACTTATAAACATATTGTTTATTCTTCATGGGTTTGTGTTTCTTACAGTTCTTTTCTTGTAATTGATATCCAGTCTCATAGCATTGTGGTTGGAGAAGATGTTTGATACAATTTAAATTTTCTTAAATTTACTGAGGTTTGATTTGTGGCCCAAGATGTAGTCTATCCTGGAGAATGTTCCATGTGCATTTGAGAAGAAAGCGTATTCTTCTGCATTTGGATGGGATGCCCTGAAGATATCAATGAGATCCATCTCATCTAATGTATCATTTAAGACTTGTGTTTCCTTATTAATTTTCTGTTTTGATGATTTGTCCATTTGTGTGAGTGGGGTATTAAAGTCTCCTACTGTTACTGTGTTACTGTCAATTTCTCCTTTTATGTTTGTTAGTGTTTGTCTTATGTATTGAGGTGCTCCCATGTTGGGTGCATAGATATTTACAATTGTTATGTCTTCCTCTTGGATTGATCCCTGGATCATTATGTAGTGTCCTTCCTTATCTCTTGCAATCTTCTTTATTTTAAGGTCTACTTTTTCTGATATAAGGATTGCTACTCCAGCTTGCTTTTGCTTTCCATTTGCATGGAATATAATTTTCCATCCTCTCACTTTTGGTCTATATGTGTCTTTAGCTCTGAACTGGGTTTCTTGTAGACAGCATATATATGAGTCTTGTTTTTGTATCCATTCAGCCTGTCTGTATCTTTTGGTTAGAGCATTTGATCCACTTGCACTTAAAGCAATTATTGATATATGTGTTCCTATTGCCATTTTCTTAAATATTTGGTGTTGATTTTGTAGATCTTTTTTATTCTCTTCTATTTCTTGACTAAATAAGTCAGTTGTTGTAAAGCTGGTTTGGTGGTACTGAATTCTCTTAACTTTTGCCTGTCTGGAAACCTTTTCATTTCTCCATCAAATTTTTTTAAATTTTTTTTTTATTAGTTGGAGGCCAATCACTTCACAACATTTCAGTGGGTTTTGTCAGACATTGATATGAATCAACCATGGATTTACACGTATTCCTTGCTGGGTACTGTAATCTTGGTTGTAGGTTTTTCCTTTTCAATACTTTAAATATATCCTGCCATTCCCTTCTGGCCTGATGATTTTCTGCTCAAGGATCAACTGTTAAGTGTATGGGATTTTCCTTATATGTTACATGTTGCTTCTCCCTTGCTGCTTTTAATATTCTTTCTTTGTTTTTAGTCTTTGTTAGTTTGATTAGTATGTATCTTGGCATGTTTCTCCTTGGGTTTATCCTGTATGGAACTCTTTGTGCCTCTTGGATTTGATTGAATTTTTCCTTTTCCATGTTGGGGAAATTTTCAACCATAATCTCTTCAAAAATTTTCTCATACCCTTTCTTTTCCTATTCTTCTTCTGGGACCCCTGTAATTTGAATGTAGGTGTGTTTGATATTGTCCCAGAAGTCTCTTAGTCTATCCTCAGTTCTTTTCATTCTTTTACTTTATTCTTCTCTTCAGAAGTAATTTCCACCATTTTATCATCCAGCTCACTGATTCGTTCTTCTCTTTCAGATGTTCTGCTATTGATTTCTTCTAGAGTATTTTAAATTTCCTTTCTTGTGTTTCTTGTCTCTATATGTTTTTTCTTTAATCTTCTAAGTCCCTGTTTATTGATTCTTGCCTTTTCTCCATTCTGTTTTCAAGGCTTTTGATCATCTTTACTATCATTATTGTTAATTCCTTTTCAGGTAGTTTGCCTATTTCCTCCTCATTTATTTGGACTTCTGTGTTTCTGGATTGTTCCTTCATTTGTGTAGTACTTCTCTGTCTTTTCATTATTGTTTTAAACTTACTGTGTTTGAGGTATCCTTTCCCCAGGCTTTAAGGTTGAATTATTTCTTCATTTTGGTTTCTGCCCTCCTAAGGTTGGTCCAGTCGTTTGTGTAAGCTTTGTTTAGGGTGAGATTTGTGCTGAGTTTTTGCTTGCTGGTTTGTTTTTCCACTGATAGTTGGTGATGCCAGGTCTTTTATTCAAGTAGTTTTGTTTGTATGAGTTCTCACTATCTGATACCCCCTAGGGTTAGTTCTTTGGTAGTCTAGGGTCTGGAGTCAATGCTCCCACTCCAAAGGCTCAGGGCTTGATCCCTGGTCAGGAATGAAGATTCCACACGTGGCTTGTTATGGCATTAAGTGAGATTAAAACAAATATCCAAATATGAGAAACTGAAGATGAACCCCAGACAAATGGCAGTTACAAAATCAGGCGAATAGTAATTAAATAATAGAATACACACACACACACACACACACACACACACACACACACACACACACCCATAAGCAAAGTCAAAAACAGTCCATCAAAGATAGAGTACAGTAGACTGACTTGGAAAACAAAGTAAATAAAAAATTATTTTTACCACATAAGAACTAAACTAACTAAAGCACAGACTGGAAAACAAAACTAAAGCAAGTTTCCAAGTGGGGAATGAAGCAATGAAAACAAAACTAACAAATATGTTGAGAGGAGAGGAAAGAAAGAAAAAAAGAAACAATAGATATGAAAAGTTAAATAGAGGTAGATGAAGAAGATTTATATACATTAAAGATTAACTGCAAGGGGAAAAGAACAGTAGGAAAGGCAGACAAAGTAATAAATGTAGAAAATATAAAAGGTGTAAAAAAATTAAAAATTGAGTTTATAGAAAAGAGAAAATAAAAAAAGGAATAAGAAAGAAAAAAAGAAGAAAAAAAAAAAAAAAAAGGAAAACTCCACAGAACTGCAAAAACCCAATGTAGAGCCAGACTTTTATAACAACAATAAAAGTTGTGACTGAGTGAACATGTATACATATACACCCATAAGCAAAATCAAAACAGTCCAACAAAAATAAATAGTACAATAGATTGACCCAGTGAATAAAGGAAACCAAAAATTATATCTATCAGAACAAAACTAAATCACAATGGGAAAACAATACTAAAGCAAGGTGCCAATTGGGGAATAAAGCAATGAAAATAAAGCTAACAAATACGTTGAGAGGAAAGGAAGGAACGAAAAGAAAGAAAGAATGGATATGCAAAGTTAAATAGAGGTACATAAAGAAGATTTACATACATTAAAGATTAACTTCAAAGGGGGAAAAAAAAAACAGTAGGAAAAGCAAACAAAGAAATAAATGTAGAAAAAAATAGCTTCAAAAATTAAAAATTAAAATTAAAAAAGAGAAAAAAAAAAAAAAAAAGAAAAGAAATGAAAACTCCACAAAACTGCAAAAGCCGAACGTAGAAGCAGAGGTTTACAACACCAATAGAAAATGTGACTGAGGGGAAAAAAAGGTCAAAACCTTAATTAGGTTTCATAGTTCCAATTGAAATCTACAATTACCACAGAGGGGGCAAAAAAAAGAAAAAAAATCCAAAAAAATCTACAAAACAAGTCAAAACATAAGAATAATAAATGTTTTTCTTGAGTCACTGATGTCAGAGTCCTATCCCTTGCTGGGAGTCACAGTTCCCCTTATCTCCCTAGCATGCCTTCCAACACAGCAGATCTCTGGACCTGCATGGGGGCAGCTCAGATTCTAATCTGGTCCTACTCAACTGAGTTGCCTCCAGTGTCCACAGCTATCAGAACTAGTGCGTTTTCTTTTGTGGGAGCTCTCAATGTCTTTTTATCTATTCCATAGACAGAGAGTCTGCCTAGTTGATCGTGTGGTTTTAATCTTTACCTTGTACAGCTGGTGGAAGGTTTTGGGTCTTCTTTCTTAGTCACACTGCCCCTGGGTTTCAATTGTGGTTTTCTTTCCACCTCTGCATGTGGGTCGTCCACTGGGGTTTGCTCCTGAGGCTGCCCTGGAGGACTTGGGTCTGCCCCAGGGAGGGCCAGGTGTGGAGGTGGTGCAGCTGCTTGGGTATCAGGGGTTCTGGCAGCACCAGATACTCAGGGGGTTGGCGGCTAGGGCAGCAGGAAATATAGTGCTCTAGAAGGGTATGGCAGCCAGTATTGGCCAATATGCTCCAGTGTTCTTGACTCGAGAACCCCTCTCCCTGTCAGAGAAGCCTGGCAAGCCACAGTCCACAGGGTCACAGAGTCGCATAGGCCCAAAGCGACCCTGAATGTATAGATGCAAGACTTTTTTGCCTGTGGCAGCTCTGCCCCAGTGAGAGCTGAGCGTGAAGTGCACAGCTGCTTGGCTTGCAGAGACGCTGGCAGCGGCAAGTGTGCAGAGACACAGACTGCCTCCACCGCAGGAGTTATGGACCTATCAGAATCTTCTTTCAAGCCTTTGTAGCTGGTGATCAGAAGGCGTCTTTGGCCAGCCTTTCTCCTAGCTCTGCCTATTCAGGCACTTAGAGGACTTCTTCCCTGGGGTCCTTCTCTGTTGTTTGGTGCATGAGACACATAGAGCCGCCCCCCTCCCTCCCCCGGGTGGGGTCCTACTCTGTAGATTGGCACATCAGGCATTAAAGGGGCACCCTGGATGGGGTCCTACTCTGTAGACTGGCACATCAGGCACTTAAAGGGGCACCCTGGGTGGGGTCCTACTCTGTAGATCAGTGCATCAGGCATTAAAGGAGCACCCTGGATGGGGTCCTACTCTGTAGACTGGCACATCAGGCACTTAAAGGGGCACCCTGGGTGGGGTCCTACTCTGTAGATCAGTGCATCAGGCATTAAAGGGGCACCCTGGATGGGGTCCTACTCTGTAGACTGGTACATCAGGCACTTAAAGGGGCCCCCGGGGTGGGGTCCTACTCTGTAGATCAGCACATCAGGCATTAAAGGGGCCCCCCGGGTGGGGTCCTACTCTGTAGATCAGCGCATCAGGCATTAAAGGGGCCCCCCGAGTGGGGTCCTACTCTGTAGATCAGCACATCAGGCATTAAAGGGGCCCCCCGAATGGGGTCCTACTCTGTACTTCAGTCTGTCAGGTGCTTGATGGGTCAGCCTCTCTATCGTTCAGGTGCCCGCTGCTGGCATGTGGGAAGAGAGAGGCTATGGTGATGGCTCCACCCCTTATGTGTGACTCAGCAGTATCACCTTGCTTCCATGACTGCCTGGCTTTCCTCCAAAGGCATTTCCCACTGCAATCTCCTTCCTCACATCCCCTTTATCCGTCTCTTTGCAGTCAACAGCAGCCCTCACCCTGGGATTGCTCCACAATCCCCAAACTCCAGCTCCCAGCCACTGTGCCTTCCAGGGAAGCCGTGTCCCTGTCTGTGGTATGTATGGCTGCAGCAAGGACTGTCTGATTCTCATTCCATTTAGGCTGCCCCAGATCAGCTGTTTCACTCTCAGCCTTAAATGTTTCTTCTTTGACTCAGACAATTGCCCTGATGAGAGGATCAAACCCTTACTTCAATTCTGCCACCCACCAAGGGTAGGTCCAGCCCTAGCTTTTCTCCCTAGTTCCTTCATACTACTGAGTTTTTCATGGTTCTATATATTCTTTTCTGGTGGTCAGGTACTCCTGCCCACTCTCAGCTGGTGTTCTGCATGCACTTCAGGGTCTGAAGGTGTATTCCTGAGGCATTCATGGAGAGAGATGTACTCCATGTCCACCTACTCCTCTGCCAGCTTCTTCTCCACCCTTTCCTAGAGGTTCTATATTAACCTGCTTCACCTTTTATACTAAAACATCAGGTTGCTTTATTCCGTGCCAGGTATATTACACACATCTATTGTTGCATGCTCAGGGTGACCTTTATGGAGTCCAAGCTGATTCTGCTCACTGCACAATAAGTCAGTAAATCCAGATGAGGTGTTGGGATGAGAAAGGGACTTTATTTGGGAGCCTGCTGATCAACTATATGGCAGGCTAGCACCTCAAAATAACCTTCTTGTTGGGGCTTTGTTGCCAGGTTATTTGTTCCACTTATATTGATCAAATAAATGAAGTCACCATAATGTTTCTAAGTGGTCTATTTAAACAATTGCCTAGTACAATGGATGAAAATTCTTTATCTCTGGTGGCACCTCAAATATATTCTAGCAACATAGTTTTTAAAATGTGCTTAAGCTTTATTGATATAATGAATCTCTTATATTAGCCTTATATAATAATTTATGATACCCCCCACACACATAGACATATATATATTATATATATAATATATATATATATATGTATATAGACATGTATACACATAATTGTATATACATGGTCATTCCATTTCTGTCACTACATAGCTGCGCATCTTTGAGTAACCTCTGTGGCAGTTGTTACCATGTTTCTAAAGTAAGTATAATATCACTATCTAGCTTTTTGGTTTCTGTAAGAATTAAAGCAACACAAGTAAACACCTTAAGAGGACAGTCTGGCTTATTACTATAATTTTGGCCCCCATGCTGATTATTAATATGATGATAATGACAGTATACAGAACACTGAACTTGGGTTTAATTCTTCTCTTAGTTCTTCTATTATGGAACAAGCCATTTAAATCTGTGTTTTGCTTTCGTCATCTGTAAAGTGGAACAAACTATAAGAGTGTACAACACAGTCCAGGAGAGTTTTCTGTACGTGATGCGTAATGGTTTATCACTGCACTGCTTTGTGCAAGGCACTAGACACAGGAGAAACAAAATTTTATATTTAGTTTTAATTAATTTAAATGTAAATAATCTCATGTGTCTAGCAGCTATTGTGTCAGATAGTGAAGACCTGTAACATTCTGAGATTCTGAACTTACCTGTATTCATCAACAAAACAACAATATAAATGCAAGAATTTATTTGTAGGCCCAGAGTATTTATTTATTCCCCAAAGTGGTCAACTTTCAGGCAACATCTGTGGTGCTGAGTATAATTGGGCCAAGATAACTTACTTCTCTTTACTTACAGACAAATACTTTATTTTTTCCCTTTGCATATTTCAGTGATGAGTAGCCACTTTCCTAATAAAATCTGTGTTTGTGGTTTTAATTTATGTATTTGAGATTTCTTAATATCTGGTGATCACACTTAAATTTCTAGTCCACACCCAGAGAAAGAGTTAACATACATTAATAGTGAAAACAAATAAACAAACAAACAAGAAAAAAACCAACCAGGCTAGAATAGTTGTTTTTCCATTGTGGATGTACATTAAAATCATTGGGGGTAAGGGCTTTAAAAATTCTGTTCCCAAACCTTCTGATGTAGTTGGTGTAGAGTGAGGCTATTTATTGGTGTATCCCCAGGTGCTTCAAATAGGCTGACAAGGTGGGAGCCATTGCCTAAATCTTTGGGAAAGAAAATCATGTCATTAATTCTCCCAGAATTCAAGGAACTAGGGCTGTGTGTTGTTATTCTTATTTGGGAGTCATGTTTATCTAACTCAGTATGCTTATAATTCCCTTGAGAGCTCAAAAGGCGCTTCGTTTTGACAGGCAGAGCAGTGATTCTGATACAGGAGATGGACTGCACGTGGAGAGGCAGGGCTTAGAGAACACACAGAGCTATGGCAACTCCTTAAGCTTGGGATGAGATACAAAACAAAAGGAAAAGTCTTGAAATGTTACATAAATGTGAAGTATTGCACATGTGTTAGATTGGGAATTCTCTATACTTGTTAGATTCCAGTAACGAGGTTGGCACTCATGTATGTAGTTCTCATACATACATACCACTCATGTATGTAGTTCTCATATAGTGATGGATGAGATGATGATGACAACGCAGACAGTGGTAGCATTAAAATGACCTGTCTGGGGGAACAGTGGACCTCATCTATTTGCCTCTTTGATCATGACAGTGGGGAACTCCTCCCTCTTCAGCTGTGACTGTGGAAGTTTAGGTGGCCAGAGAAGGGTCTCCCACGAGGATCATGATCATGAAACTTTTGGGTGCTTGTTGTCTCCTAAAAATCTACTAGGTCACCTACTAGGGACCACTTAGCACCATGGTCAATTTAAAATAGCCTAGTTGTGGTCCATAGACCTAGAAACCTTATTTTGTCTGAGAGTATATACAGTCACTGAGTGTTTCATTTTTATTAACTAAAGTAACTCAAATGTAAACAAATAAAAATACCAATTTATGAACTCACAATGATTGCTACACAGAAGATAATACTTATGTCTATAAATAAATGTACTATAGTTAATAAAATTAATGTACTTTATTCTCATAGGCTCATGTACCTGAGAAACAAAAGCATAATATAAGCTTGTTTACAAGCCATAAAATAAGAATAGAGTGTTCAGATTAATTGACCTGTCCTGCCTTCATACTGAAAAATGATGGCATCTCCTACATCACAGAAGAGATGGTTTTATATGGGGCAAGAACACTTGCTGTCCCAGAGCTGGGCTTCCTCTCCCATGGGGCATGTTAGGATGGACACTGACAATATTTTCTTCTATGACTTTCTTTCCACTATGTTCCTGAGACTAAATACCTTTTAAGGTATTTACCTTTTAAATACTATGTACATTTTAAGGGTACAGTCCTTCCCTAGAGATGATAATGCATTGAAATGAGTTTTAGTTTTCTATTAGCACTGGCTCATTGAAGTTGCAAAGACACTCAGATTTCCACAGATGATGAGGTATGTAGGTTTATTTTGAGATTTCAAGCAAAGAAAACTTTGGTGGCTGGTATCAATAAACTTGAATATATATCATGACCAAGGATAACGCTAGTGACTTAGCATTAACACTTCTGTTGTCTCTGAGTGTCCTCACATAAGCATCCAGAGAGAGCATATAATCTGATCTCTTTCTTAGATCAACCTAAATAAACCTAGAAGGTAATAATCAAACAAACAGTATTTATTTGGGAGCAGAGAATTGCCATTTGGTCACTAAGAGATAGCTGGCAGCCCAAACAGTGTCCTATTAGGAAGTAAAAGTCAGGGGCTTTTAGAGGCAAAGCAGAGAGGTTTACATTACCAATAATTTTAATTGGAGCTGGAGGCAGATGCCAGTATTGGCTGAAGGACTGATCACTAAGGCCATAGCCAGAGGGAGGGAAAAGGCAGTGATGGTGACAAACTGCAGGTTTTCTAGGGTAGTCCTTGGGATATCAGTGACTTGACCCAGTTCAAATGTTAATGGTCCCACCTGGTGAGGACATGGTTAATGCCCACCTTGTTAATTGCCTTCTGGCTCCGCTTGAGAACCCCTGGCACAAGTGACTCCATTTTATTTCACATTTCCCACTTCCTAGGAGAAATCAGCCATACTGGGTGGAGTTCCCACATGGTCTCTCTCCATAAGCCATTTGCTTTCTTACCTTCATTTTGTGATGACCGCCTTGCTTAGAATGCTGATCTGTGGTCTCAGTACAGAAGGCATGGGTAACTTGTGAACAAATTCCTGCTTTGGGCAGACTCCCTCACCAGAAGGCTATGGACTTGCTGGCTACCCAGGCCTTCATGTTACATGCCAGTCTTGCAGGACTAAATGTCAGTGCATTTTTCTGAATGCATCATAACTCTTAACAGTTGATGTTCAAGTCTTCGAGTAATAATTTCTTTTATTTGTAAATTACTAGGGGAATGTCCTCTTAATAATCACTATTAGTTCAGTTCAGTTCAGTTGCTCAGTCATGTCCGACTCTTTGCAACCCCATGGACTGCAGTACGCCAGGTTTCCCTGTCCATCAGCAACTCCCAGAGCTTACTCAAACTCATGTCCATTGAGTTGGTGATGCCATCCAACTATCTCATCCTCTGTTGTCCCCTTCTCCTCCCACCTTCAGTCATTCCCAGCATCAGGGTCTTTTCAAACGAGTCAATTCTTTGCATCAGGTGGCCAAAGTATTGCAGTTTCAGCATGAGCATCAGTCCTTCCAATAGATACTATTCCAGTCCTTCTGGTAGTTACTATAACATAGATTAAATTGGGTCAACTTATTTTAAACAGAGTTGATTGACATAGCAAGAAAGTCAGATATGAATTCTAGTCAAAGTAACTAGGAAAACTAAAAAAGAAAGAAACAAAGAAAGAAAGAAAGAAAAAAAGAAAGAAAGAAATACTATGCAGTAACATTTATTCAAAAGCTGATACTTAACATATTCCCCAATGTGGTGCTAGTAGTAAAGAACTCGACTGTCAATGCAGGAAATGAAAGGGATGCAGGCTGGGTTCAGTCCCTGAGTCAGGAAGATCCCCTGGAGGAGGGTATGGTGACTCACTCCAGTATTCTTGCCTGGAGAATCCCATGGACAGATGAGCCTGGCTGGCTACAGTCCATAGGGTCACAAACAGTTGGACATGACTGAAGTTGATTTAACACTCAAAATACTTAACAAAGGAAAAATTTTACAATTATCTTTACCATTATGGTTACTATTTAGACGTGTTTTCATAAAAGATAATATAAATTCAAGTTTTCATATTATAGCACAAAATACAGGTTGCTATTTACAAAATAAGAAAATGTGCAATTTTATTCATTAAAAGAAATGAATGAATCTCAATTATTAAATAAAATATACTTTCTGTTCTTTATTAAGCTATATATATTTTAGAGAAACCAGGATCTGCATGAACATAAAATTGGTATATATTGTATATTTCATAAACATTAAATGTCAAATCCAAACTCAAGTACTGCTTGTAGTAAATTCTTTGTAAATGTGTCAATCTAACTTTAAAGGAGATAAATATCAATATCTTCTTTAATTGCCATTAGAATTTTTTCAAGTCATGTGTTAAAATATTTCCTTCACATTTAATTATTTCCAGTGTATCTTATAGAGCATATGTTGTTAGACATAAAAATATATTTATGTTTAATATTAATATCAGATATTTATAATTTTGACATTTGCCACCATTGTAAAATAAGTCTAGTGATTTACTTCAGTATTATATGTCTCTGGGAGTAAGTAGAAATAATAAGCAAATTCTGAGTCAGACTTAACTGGGTTTGTACTATCAGCACCATCTTTCATGTGTTTTACACATAAATGTTTTGTGTTGCTCTATTATGCAAGTATAAATGTCAGTATAAGTAAAGACTCAATGTGAATTTAAATCTGCTTTCTTTCCACATTATTGAGGACATGCTGACATTGAAATAAACAATTAAAAATAGAAGCTATGGAGATATTTTTCCTCTTTCTGGAAAATGAAAAATGAAACAACTTCTGTCAATTTGTCAAAGTAAACAAATCTGCTTACTTATGATTTCTTTTCTTTGCCAAGGAAACGTACACATGTACACCCGTGGAGGATTCATGTCAATGTATGGCAAAACCACTACAATATTGTAAAGTAATTAGCCTCCAATTAAAATAAATAAATTTATATTAAAAAAACAAGTTATATAGCTTTTAAAATACCTTTTAGTGCTGGTAACAGTTTACAACTTCTCTGCTACATAAAGCAGTGTGTGCTACTTGCTTGATGATGCTTGTCATTCTCTACTGTGTTTGTAAAACAAAGTCCCTAAGGTCAGAGGTGGGGAAAACCTTGAGCCATGTACTTTATAACTTGTATTTTGTAGATGAGAAAAATGAGACTTAGAAAGTCTTCAGCTCCTTTATCACAGTCCTGTATGTTATAGGTGGATGAGCGAGGAAAGCTCACAGCCCTGCTAACCAAGTGTTCTTTCCCTTATCCCAAAGCTGTCATACTGTTGAATTCCAAATACTATTTTTGTTAAGGGTTTCTGTAAGGGTCTATTTTCCATCTTAAGGTTATTTCTATATCTAAGGGAAGGCAAAATTTTACATTTGATTGCTCCAAAAGATACCAGCTTTTCAAAAACCCACTAGAGAAGATGTGGACAGGAAAGTAAACCTATGTTTTAATTAAGACTCCAGCCTCTTTCAGGAATAGGTGGAGAATTTGAAATGTGAAAACTTGTCCTAGACACCTTTCCAAGGTGAAAAGGTATTTGAGGTTTACCTATTCCTTCCTTTAAAATGTCTTTGTGGCTGGAGATTTAGTTAGATTATTTAAAAAATTATTTAATTTCCTTGGCTCATCCTTAATATAAAGAAATTCTAAAATCTTACCCACATGATTCCAGTATATCTGCACAAACATTGCAAAGCTTTCCCTTGAAAAGAATAAAGTTTTTAATCCCCAAAACATCACAAGCATTTGTTTTGATCTTTCACCTAGTTAAAGCTCTCATATTGGAAGTTATGTATTTATGATACAGATTCTTCAATTTACTGAAGTTTTATCTTATGAAATACAGCTTCTATTTCTATTTCTATTTCTATGTTCTCTGTGTGCTGAAGTCTAGTTTACAGGGCATTAAAGCAGCCACTATCACCTTTTTAATGTTTCCTGTTTGCATGGGATATCTATTTTTCATTTGATTACTTTTAACAAAGTTGTTTTTAAAGTAGGTTTTGCAGGCAACATAGAATTAGTTTTCATTTCTTCATTCTAAATCCATGTTGATAATCTATGGCTAACTTTGAGTCTGAGTCCTTAGTCAATGAACACTTAATTATTATACAGTTGTATTTAGGTCTATAGTTTCACTATTATTGTTGTTGTTGTCATTATTAGTTTGTTCTTTTTTTATTTTTTCTGCCTTGTTTATAATTATTAAATACATATTCAAATAAAATCTTAACTTATTTATTATTTTTCACCTGTCTCATTGTACAGATTTTTTAGTGGTAGTTCTAGGAATTACAATATATATCCTTTAAATCTCACTGTATATTCAGAGTTGGTTGTACAACTTCACATTGAACATAGAAATCTTGCTACTGTCTAGGTCTATTTACCTCACCTCCCAACTTCTTCATAATAGATGTCATAGTAGACCTACATAGGTGCTATCTATTACAAAACATATAATATTTTTAAACTGTCATATAAGCTTAACTAAATTAAAAAAAGAAAGTCTTTTACATTTCTATGTATATAATTTTCAGTGTTCTTCAGATTTTCTTGAAGATTTCATTTTCAATCATGTATTGTATTCTTGTAGTCTACTTAGGCTATCTTGTAGTACAGACCTACTGGTGAAAAATTTAGTACTTTTTTAATCTGAAAAAAAAATCCTATTTTCTTTTTTTATATTTATTTATTTTTTAATTGAAGCATAATTGCTTTGCAGAATTTTGCTGTTTTCTGTCAAACCTCAACATGAATCACCCATAGGTATACATAGGTACCCTCTTTCTTGAACTTCCTTCCCATATCCCTCCCCTTCCCACCCCTCTAGGTTGATTCAGAGCCCCTGTTTGAGTTCCCTGAGACATACAGCAAATTCCCATTGGCTATTTATTTTACATATGGTAATATAAGTTTCCATGTTACTCTCTCCATACATCTCACCCTCTCTTCCCCTCTCCCCATGTCCATAAGTCTATTCTCTATGTCTGTTTCTCCATTGTTGCTCTGCAAATAAATTCTTCTGTACCATCTTTCTTGTTTCTATATATATGTGCTTGTAAATGATAATTATCTTTCTCTTTCTGACATGCTTCACTTTGTATAATAGGCTCTAGGTTCATCCACCTCATCAGAACTGACTCAAATATGTTCCTTTTTAATGGCTGAGTAATATTCCATTGTATATGTGTAACAACTTCTTTATCCATTCATCTGTCGATGGACATCTAGGTTGCTTTCATGTTCTAGCTATTGTAAATAGTGCTGCAATGAACATTGGGATACATGTGTCTCTTTCAGTTCTGGCTTCCTCAAAGTAAATGCCCAGGAGTGGGATTGCTGGGTTATATGATGGTTTAATTCCTAGTTTTTTAAAGGAACCTCCATACAGTTTTCCATTGTGGCTGTATCAGCTTACATTCCCACCAACAGTGCAAGAGTGTTCCCTTTTCTCCACATCTTCTCTAGCATTTATTGTTTTTAGACTTTGTGATGATGACTATTCTGCCCAGTGTGAGGAGCTATCTCATTGTAGTTTTGATTTGCATGTCTCTAGTAAGGAGTGATGTTGTGCATCTTTTCATGTATTTGTTAGCCAGCTGTATGTCTTCTTTGGAGAAATGTCTGATTAAGTCTTTTTCCCACTTTTTGACTGAGTTTGTTTTTCTGGCATTGGGTTGTATGAGCTGCTTGTATATTTTGGAAATTTAATCCTTTGTCAGTTGTTTCATTTGCTATTATTTTCTACCATTCTGAGGGCTATCTTTTCACCTTGCTTATAGTTTCCTTTGCCGTGCAAAAGCTCTTAAGTTTAATCAGGTCCCACTTGTTTACTTTTGTTTTTATTTCTAGTACTGTAGGAGGTGGGTCATAAAGGATCTTGCTTTGATTTATGTCATAGAGTGTCCTGCCTATGTTCTTCTCTAAGAGTTTTCTAATTTCTGGTCTTACATTTAGGTCTGTAATCCATTTTGAATTTATCTTTGTGTATGGTGTTAGGAAGTGTTCTAGTTTCATTCTTTCACTTGTACATATCCAGTTTTCCCAGCAACACATATTGAAGAAACTGTCCTTGCCCAATTGTTATTCTCGACTCCTTTGTCAAAAATAAGGTACCCATAGGTGCTTGAGTTTATTTCTGGGCTTTCTATATTGTTCCTTTGGTCTGTATTTCTGTCTTTGTGCCAGTACCATACTGTCTTGATGACTGTAACTTTGTAGTATAATCTGAAGTCAAGAAGGTTGATTCTTCCAGATCCATTCTTCTTTCTCAAGACTGCTTTGGCCATTTGGGGCCTTTTGTGTTTCCATATGAACTGTGACATTTTTGTTCTAGTTCTGTGAAAAAATGCCGTTGGTAATTTGATAGGGAGCACATTGAATCTGTAGATTGCATTTGGTAGTATAGTCATTTTCACAATATTGATTCTTCCTACACAGGAACATGGAATATCTCTCCATCTGTTTATGTCATCTTTGATTTCTTTCATCAATGTCATAATTTTCTGTATACAGTTCTTTTGTCTCCTTATGAAAGTTTATTCCTAGATATTTGATTCTTTTTGTTGCATTGATGAATGTGATGAATTCCTTAATTTCTCTTTCTGATTTTTCATTGTTATTATATTGGTGATTTCTGTGTATTGATTTTGTATCTTGTGACTATGATAAACTCACTGATTAGCTCTAGTAAGTTTCTGATAGTATCTTTAGTATTTTCTATGTTTAGCAACATGTTATTTGCAACCAGTAAGAGCTTTACTTATTTTTTGATCTGTATTCTTTTTATTTCTTTTTCTTCTCTGTTGTAGCTAGGACTTCCAAAACTATGTTGGATAATAGTGGTGAAACTTGGCACCCTTGTCTTGTTCTTGATCTCAGGGGGAATTCTTTCAGTTTTTCACCATTGAGAATAATGTTTGCTGTCGGCTCATTATATATGGCCATTACTATGTTGAGTTAAGTTCCTTCTGTGCCAATTTTTGAAGAGTTTTAATCATAAATGGGTGCTGAATTTTGTCAAAGGCTTTTTCTGCGTCTATTGAGGTTATCATATGGTTTTTATCCTTCATTTTATTAATATAGTGTTCACATTGATTGATTTGCATATACTGAATAATCCTGACATCCCTGGAATAAACCCAACTTGATCATGTTGTATGAGTTTTTTGATGTGTTGCTGAATTCTCTTTGCCAAAATTTTGTTGAGAATTTTTTTGCACATATTTTCATCAGTGATATTGGCCTGTAGTTTGTGTGTGTGTGTGTTGTCTTTGTCTGGTTTTGGTATCAGGTTGATGGTGGTCTCATAGAATGCGTTTGGAAGTGTTTCTTCCTCTGCCAATTTTTAAAGAGTTTTAGAAGGTTAGGCATCAACTCTTCTCTAAATGTTTGATAGAATTCTCCTGTGAAGCCATCTGGTCCTGGGCTTTTGTTTTTTGGGGGGAGATTTTAAATCATAACTTTGATTTCAGTGCTTATATTGTTGTTCATAATTTCTATTTCTTTGGAAGATTGAACTTTTTCTAAGAATCCATCCATTTCTTCCAGGTTATCCATTTTATTGCCATATAGTTGTTAAAACTAATCTCTTATAATCCTCTGTGGGCTGTCCTGATAGCTCAGTAGGTGCAGAATCTACCTGCAATGCAGAAGACCCTGGTTCGATTCCTGGGTCAGGAAAATCCACTGGAAAAGGGATAGGCTGCCCACACCAGTACTTTTGAGCTTCCATTGTGGCTCAGCTGGTAAAGAATCTGCTTCCAATGAAGGAGACCTGCATTCAATCCTTGGGTTGGGAAAATCCCCAGGAGAACGGAAAGGCTTCTCACTCCAGTATTTTGCCCCAGAGAAGTCCATGGACTGTATAGTCCATGGGGTTGCAAAGAGTCAGACATGACTGAGTGACTATCATTTTCACTTTCTTTCATAATCCTTTGTATTTCTGCATTGTCTGTTGTAATCTCTCCTTTTTCACTTCTACTTTTGTTCATTTGATTATTCTCTCTCTCTCTGTCTTTTTTTTTGATGACTCTGGCTCAAGGTTTGTCAACTTGATCTTTTCAAAGAATCAGCTTTTAGTTTTATTCATCGTTACAAAGGTTTCTTTCATTTCTTTTTCATTTATTTCTGCTCTGAACTTTATGACTTCTTTCCTTCTACTAATTATGGGGTTTTTGTTCTTCTTTTCCAGTTATTTTGGGTGTAAAGTTAGGTTGTTTATTCGATGTTTTTCTTGTTTCTTGAGGTAGGATTGTATTGCTATAAACTTCCCTCTTAGAACTGCTTTTGTTGCATCCCACAGGTTTTCAGTTGTCGTGTTTTCATTGTCATTTGTTTCTAGGAATTTTTTTATTTCCCTTTGATTTCTTCAGTAAACTGTTGATTATTTAGAAAGGTATTGCTTAATCTAAACGTGTTCATGTTTTTTTTTTTTTACAGTTTTTTTTCCCTTGTGATTGATATCTAGTCTTATAGCATTGTGGTTGGAAAAGATGTTTGATACAATTTTCAATTTTCTTAAATTTACTGATGTTTGACTTGTGACACATGATGTGGTCTATCCTGGAGAATGTTCCATGTGCACTTGAGAAGAAGGTGTTTTCTTCTGCATTTGGATGGAATGTCCTGAAGATACCAATGAGATCCATCTCATCTAGTGTATCATTTAAGACTTGTGTTTCCTTATTAATTTTATGTTTGAATGATTTGTCCATTGATGTGAGTGGGGTGTTAAAGTCTCCTACTATTACAGTTTTACTCTCAATTTCTCCTTTTACGTCTGTTAGTGTTTGTCTTATGTATAGAGATGCTCCTATGTTGGGTGTGTATATATTTACAATTGTTATATTTTCCTCTTGGATTGATCCCTGGATCATTATGTAGTGTCCTTCCTTATCTCTTGCAATTTTCTTTATTTTAAGGTCTATTTTGTTTGATATAAGGATTGCTACTCCAGCTTTCTTTTGCTTTCTGTTTGCATGGAATATAATTTCCATCCTCTAACTTTCAGTCTATATGTGTCTTTAGATCTGAACTGGGTTTCTTGTAGATGGCCTATATGTTTCTTGTTTTTGTATCCATTTAGTCAGTCTGTGTCTTTTGGTTGGAGAATTTAAGTCATTTGGATTTAAAGTAATTATTGATATATATGTTCCAATTGATATTTTCTTAATTGTTTGGCATTTGGTTTTGTAGATCTTTTTCTTTCCTTTATTTCCTGACTATGCAGCTAAGTGCCTTTAACCTTTGTTGTAAAGCTAGTTTGGTGGTACTGATTTCTCTTAACTTTTGATTGTCAGAAAAACTTTTGATTTCTCCATCAGTTTTGAATTAGATCCTTGGTTTGTCGAGTAATCTTTGTTGTAGATTTTTCCCTTCCAGTACTTAAGTATATCCTGCCATCCCCTTCTGGTCTGCAGAGTTTCTGCTGAAAGATCAGCTATTAAACGTATGGGGTTTCCCTTGTACGTTACTTGTTGCTTCTCCCTTGCTGCTTTTAATACTCTTTCATTGTGTTTAATCTTTGTTAGATTAGTATGTGTCTTGGCATGTTTCTGCTTGGGTTTATCCTGTGAGGGGCTGTCTGCACCTCTTGGATTTAATTGACTACTTTTTTTTTTACCATTTTCTGGAATTTTCAACTATAATCTCTTCAAAACTTCTCTCATACCCTTTTCCTCTTTTTCTTCTGGGACCCCTATAACTCTAATGTTGGTGCATTTAATATTGTCCAAGAGGTCTCTGAGACTATCCTCACCTTTTTTCATTTCTTTTACTTTATTCTTCTCTTCAGCAGTTATTTCCATCATTTTATCTTCCAGCTTCTTCTGCTTCAGATATTCTGCTATTGATTATTTCTAGAGTATATTTAGTTTCCTCACTTGTGCTCTTTGTCTCTGTATGTTTCTTCTTTAATTCTTCTAGATCTTTGTTAATTGATTCTTGCATTTTCTCCATTCTCTTTTCAAGGTTTTTGATCATCTTTACCATCATTATTCTGAACTCTTTTTCAGGTAGTTTGCCTATTTATTTGGATTTCTATGTTTCTAGTATGTTCCTTTATTTGTGCAGTATTTCTCTGCCTTTTCATTATTTTTTTTTTAATCTATTGTGTTTGAGGTCTCCTTTTCCCAGGCTTCAAGATTAAATTATTTCTTTTGGTTTCTTCCCTACCTAGGTTGGTCCATGGTTTATGGGAGCTTCATATAGGCATATAGGCTGAGATTTGAACTGAGTTCACTATCTGCCCCCCCCCCCCCCCCCCCCCCCCCCCGCCGATGATCAGGGCTGAATGAGGTGATAACCCTGTCTGCTGATGATTAGATTCGTATTTTTGTCTTGTTTGTTGTTTGGATGAGGCATCCTGTACAGTGTGCTATCAGTGGTTGGGTGATGCTGGATCTTATATTCAAGTGGTTTTATTTGTGCAAGTTCCTCGCTATTTCATACTCCCTAAGGTTAGAGATGCTTACTCCTTGGAAGAAAAGTTATGACCAACCTAGATAGCATATTAAAAAGCAGAGACATTACTTTGCCAACAAAAGGTCTGTCTGGTCAAGGCTATGGTTTTTCCAATGGTCATGTAGGGATGTGAGAGTTGGACTGTGAAGAAAGCTGAGGGCTGAAAAATTGATGCTTTTGAACTGTGGTGTTGGAGAAGACTCTTGAGAGTCCCCTGGACTGAAAGGAGACCCAACCAGTCCATCCTGAAGGAGATCAGTCTTGGGTGTTCACTGGAAGGACTGATGCTGATGTTGAAACGCCAATACTTTGGCCACCTCATGTGAAGAGTTGACTCGTTGGAAAAGACCCTGATGCTGGGAGGGATTGGGGGCAGGAGGAGAAGGGGATGACAGAGGATGAGATGGCTGGATGGCATCACCGACTGGATGGGCATGAGTTTGAGCAATCTCCGGGAGTTTGTCATGGACAGGGAGGCCTGGCGTGCTGCGATTCATGGGGTCACAAAGAGTCGGACACGACTGAGTGACTGAACTGAACTGAAGGTTATGTGTTCTCTGGTAGTCTAGGATCTTAGAGTCAGTTCTCCCACTCCAAAGGCTTAGGGCTTGATCTCTCTTATTTTTTCCTTTGTGCTTCCTGGAGTTTCACTAGCACCTAGGATGTGGCATGAAGAGGCTTTGTAGTCAGCACTTCAGATCAGAGCTCCTAGAGTGAAACGGCTGCTCTCAACACCTCAGCTGAATGGCCAAGTGCACAAGTGCTGAGCAGCCCCTCCCATTCTTTTCACTTTGGTAACCATAAGTTTGTTTTTGAAGTCTGTGAATCTGTTTCTGTATTGTAAATAAGTTCACTTGTATCACTTTTTGGATTCCACATATTAGTGATGTCATATAATATTTATATTTCTGTTTGACTTATTTTACTTAGTATGATAATCTCAAGGTCTATCCATGTCTCTGCAATAATAGCATTATTTCATTCTTTTTATGACTGAGTAATATTATACTGTATATATTTACCACATATTCCTTATCCATTCATCAGTTGATGGACATTTATGTTGCTTCCAATTCTTGGCTATTGTAAATAGTACTGCAATGAACATTGGGGTGCATGTATCTTTTTGAATTATCATTTTCTGTGTATATAACTAAAAACAGAGCTACCATTATTGTTCATTCACTACATCATGTCTGACAATTTGCAGCTGTATGGACTTCATCACAGCAGACTTCCCTGTACTTCATTGTAACCTGGAATTTGCTCAGACTTAAATCCAATGAGTTGATGATGCCATCTAACCATATCATCCTGTGTCACCCCCTTCTCCTCTTGTCCTCAATCTTTCCCAGCATCAGAGTCTTTTCTAATGAGTCAGCCCTTCACATCAGGTGGCCCAAGTATTGGACCTTCAGCTTCAGTGTCAGTCCTTCCAATCAATACTCAGGGATTACTTCCTTTAGAATCAACTGGTTTGATCTCCCTGCAGCCCAAGGGACTCTCAAGAGTCTTCTCCAGCACCACAATTTGAAAGCATAAATTCTTTGGTGCTCAGCTTTCCTTATGGTACAATTCTCACATCTGTACATAACTACAGGAAAAACCATAGTTTGACTAGATGGACCTTAGTTGACAAAGTGATGTTTCTGCTTTCTATAAGCTGCCTAGGTTTTCAATAACTTTCCTTCCAAGGAGCAAGTGTTTTTTAATTTGGAGGCTGTAATCATGCTCCACAGCGATTTTGGAGCCCTAGAAAATAATATCTATCACTGCTTCCACTTTTACCCTTTTACTTGCCATGAAGTGACAAGCTGGATACAATGAAATTTGTTTTCTGTATATAGAATTTTAAGCTAGCTTTTTAAGTCTCCTCTTTCACCCTCATCAACAAGCTCTTTAGTTCTTCTTCATTTTCTGCCATTATATGTCATCTGCATATCTCAGCTTATTGATATTTCTTCTGGCAATCTTGATTTCAGCTTGTGATTCATCCAGCCTGGCATTTTGGATGATGTACTCTCATATGGGGCTTTCCAGGTGGCACTAGTGGTAAAGAACCCACCTGCCAATGCAAGAGATATAAGAGACATGGGTTTGATCCCTGGGTCTGGAAGATCCTCTGGATTAGGAAATGGAAACCCACTCCATTATTATTGCCTAGAGAATCCCATGGGCAAAGGAGCCTGGTGTGCTACACAGTCCATGGGGTCACAAAGAGTCAGACACAGCCGAAGTGACTTAGCACACACTCAGACTCACTTTGCATTTGTAAGTTAAATAAGCAGTGTGACAGTATACAGCATTGATGTACTTCTTTCCCAGTTTTGACCCAGTACATTTTCCCATGTCTGGTTCTAATTATTGCTTCTTGACCCATATACAGGTTTCTTAGGAGATAGGCAAGTTTGTATGGTACTGGTTTTTGGCCTGTGAGCCATGAAGTATCATATCTCTTTAAGAATTTTCCAGTTTGCTGTGATCCACACAGTCAAAGGCTTTAGTGTAGTCAGTGAAGAAGATGTAGATGCTTTTCTGGAATTCCCTTGCTTTTCTGTGATCCAACAAACGTTGGAAACTTGATCTATGGTTCCTCTGCCTTTTCTAAATCCAGCTTGTACTCTGAAAGTCCTAAATTCATGTATTACCGAAGCCCAGTTTGAAGGATTTTGAGCATAACCTTGCTCGCATGTGAAATAGGCTCAATTGTATGGTAATTTGAACATTCTTTGGTATTGCCTTTCTTCGGGATTGGAATGAAAATTGACCTTTTCCAGTCCTGTGGCCACTGCTGAGTTTTCCACATTTGCTGGCATAATGAATGCTGAAATCTAACAGCATCACATTTAAGATTTTTATAGCTTAGCTAGAATTCCGTCACCTCCACTACATTTGCTCATAATAATGCTTTCCTAGGTCCACTTGACTACCTGCTCCACAATGTCTGGCTCTAGGTGAGTTATTACACCACTGTCGTTACACAGGTCACTAAGACCTTATTTGTACAGTGACAGACTTTATTTTTTGGGGCTCCAAAATCACTGCAGATGCTGACTTCAGCCATGAAATTAAAAGACACTTGTTCCTTGGAAGAAAAGTTACTACTAACCTAGACAGCGTATTAAAAAGCAGAAGCATTACTTTGCCAACAAAGGTCCATCTAGTCAAACCTATGGTTTTTCCAGTAGTAATGTATGGATGTGGGAGTTGGACTGTAAAGAAAGCTGAGTGCTGAAGAATTGATGCTTTTGAACTGTGGTGTTGGAGAAGACTCTTGAGAGTCCCTTGGACTGCAAGGAGATCCAACCATTCCATCTTAAAGGAAATCAGTCCTGAATATTCATTGGAAGGACCGATGCTGAAGATGAAACTCCAATACTTCAGCCACCTGATGCGAAGAACTGACTCATTTAAAAGACCCTGATGCTGGGAAAGATTGAAGGCAGGAGGAGAAGGGGACGGCAGAGGATGAGATGGTTGGATGACATCACCAACTCAATGGACATGAGTTTGAGTAGGTTCTGGGAGTTGGTGATGGACAGGGAAGTCTGGTGTGCTGCAGTCCATGGAGTGCAAAGAGTCCAAAATGACTAAGAGACTGAAGTGAACTTCTGAAAAAATGAAAAAGCAAAAAACTGTCAAGTGTTAATGTCATTGGCCTAGAATATTCCAAATATAGACTAATTTTTAAAATGGTGAAAGAGGGAATGGAGGTTGGTTAGAACATCTCAGCATTTATTGAAAGAGTGCTATTGGTAATTTGATATAATAAGTGTAGAAGTAGAGATGTGAAAGACAAAAAAATATATATATCATTGTTTTATTCTATTTTTATCCATTGAAATACTACCTTTTCCATGTTACTGACTGTATTTGCCCATTAAAAGAAATTTAAGTCATAAATACTGGAAA
Source organism: Dama dama (assembly GCF_033118175.1). Lineage (NCBI taxonomy): Eukaryota > Metazoa > Chordata > Mammalia > Artiodactyla > Cervidae > Dama > Dama dama. The sequence continues at coordinate 4,792,164 of NC_083687.1, read as the reverse complement.
TGTCTTCAAATTGTGATAAAATCTGAGTGTTAAAATTGGTTGTCTTGACTGAGAACAAGATGGAGAAGGAGTAGGTGGATGCGGAGTACATCTCTCACAACAGATATATCAGGAATACACCTTCAGACACAGAATGCATGCAGAAAAATAGCTGAGAGCAGACAGGAGTACCTGACAAGCAGAAAAGAAACTCGGTAGGGTGAAGGGGAAAATGGGAGTGTTAGTAGGACTGGACCTGCCCTCAGAGGGTGGGGGAACTGAAACAGGGGTCTGATCCCCACATAGGGGTAATTGTCTGAGTCATACGAGAAATATTTAATGCTGAGAGTGAAACAGCTGATCTGTGGCAGCCTAAATGGAATGAGAATCAGACAGTCCTTGCCATAGGCATACATACCCAGGTGGTGCAGTGTCTGGGTGCTGGAGTTTAGGGGTTGTGGAGCTTTCTCTGGGCGAGGGCTGATGATGACTGCAGGGAGACAGATTGAGGGGATGTGAGGGAGGAGATTGTGGTGGGAAATACATGTGGAGGAAAACCAGGAAGCCATGGAAGCAAGACTATACCGCTGAGTCATGTGTAGGGAGTGGAGCCATCACCAAAGTCTCTCACCCACCACAAGCCAACATCTGTAGCTGAACAATACAGAGGCTGGCCCATCAAACACCTAACGCACTGAACTACAGAGTAGGACCCCATACAGGGTGCCCCTTTATGTGCCTGATGCACCAATGTACAGAGTAGGACCTCAGCCAGGTGGCCCCTCTATGTGCCTGATGTGCTGATCTACAGAGAAGGACCCCAGGGAAAGAAGTCCTCTAAGTGCCTGAATGGGCAGAGCTATGGAGAAAGACTGGCGAAAAAGGCCTTCTGATCGCCAGCTACAAGAGGCTCAAAGAAAGACTTTGATAGGGCTGTAATTCCTGCAGTGGAGGCAGTCCATGTACCTGCACTCATGATGCAGGCACCCACAAGCTTCATGCGCAACTTTGTGCTCAACTCTCACTGGGGCAGAGCTGCCACAGGCAAAAGAAGTCTTGTGCCTATGTGTGCAGGATTGCTTCAGTAGTATCCAACTCTTTGTCACCCTGTAGACTGTGGCCTGCCAGGCTTCTCTGTCAGAGAGGGTGGTTTTCCAGTCAAAAATACTGGAGTGTATTGGCCAAAACTGGTTGCCATAACCTTCTAGAGCACTGTATTTCCTGCTGCCCTATCTGCTAAACTCCGCCCCCGCCCCCCCCCCCCCCCCCCGAGTACCTGGTGCTGTCAAGGAGCAACCACCTTGGAGCAAGGAGCAACCCAAGGAGCTTCACCACCTCCACACCTGGCCTTCACAGGGGCAAACCCAAGTCCTCCAGGGCAGTCTCAGGAGCAAACTCCTGGGGATGACCCACATGCAGAGGTGGAACGGAAACCACAATTGAAACCCAAGGGCAGTGTGACAAGGAAGAGGACCCAAATCCTCCCCACCAGCTGTACAAGGTGTAGATTAAATCCATACAATTAGCTAGACAGACTCTGTGTCTATGGAATATATAAAACATCATTGAGAGCTCCTGCAAAAGAAAATGCACTAGTTCTGATAGCTGAAACATTGGAGGTAAGAACTCAGTTGAGTAGAACCACATTAGAATCTGAACTGCCCCACATCAGGTCCAGAGATCAGCACAGTTTTAGAGGGCATCCTAGGGAAGTGAAGTGGACTGTGACTCCCAATGAGGGAAAGGACTCTGATAGCAGTGACTTAAGAAAAGCATTTATTATTCTTATGTTTTGACTTGTTCTGTAGATTCCTTAGGATTTTTTCTCCAACCCCCCCAAGTTGTAATTGCTGATTTTATTGGCACTATGAAATCTAATTAAGCTTTTGAGCTTTTATTTTTTTCTCAGTTACACTTTTTATTGCTGTTATAAACCTCTGCTTCTATGTTGGGCTTTTGCAGTTCTGGGAAGTTTTATTTTTTTTTCCTTCTCTCTCTTTTTTTTTTTTTTTTAAATTTTAATTTTTTATACCTATTATTTTTATACATTTATTCCTTTGTTTGCTTTTCCTACTGTTCTTCCCCCTTGCAGTTAGTTTTTAATATATATAAATCTTCTTTATCTCTCTCTAGTTAGCTTTGCATATCTATTCTTTCTTTCCTTTCCTTTCAACATATTTGTTAGTTTTATTTTCATTGTTTATTCCCCGGTTGGCACCTTCCTTTAGTTTTGTTTTCCAGTTTATGCTTCAGTTAGTTTTGTTCTTAACAGGGAGTTATAATTTTTGGTTTCCTTTGTTAGCCGGGTCAATGTAGTGCACTTTATTTTTGTTGGTCTGTTTTGACTTTGCTCATGTGTGTATATATATTCCTTTATTTTAATTATTATTTGCCTGATTTTGTAACTGTCACTTGTCTGGGGTTCATCTTTGGTTTCTTGTTTTGGGATAATTGTTTTAATCTCACTTAATGCCATAACAAACCACTTGTGAATTCGTTCCTGACCAGAGATCAAGCCCTGAGCCTTTGAGTGGGAGCACTGACTCCAAGACCTTAGACTACAAGAGAAATAAGCCTAGGGGGATATCAAATAGTGAGAACTCACACAGAGGAAACCACTGGAATACTGGCATCACTGGCATCACCCAACCACCAATAGCACCCTGTGAGGACGCCTCATCTAAACAAGAAGCAAAACAAAAGTACAAACCCTATCATCAGCAGACGGGATTACCACATCACTCAGCATTGCCCATTACAGGAAAAACAAGCAAACAAACAAACAAAAACTCAGCACAAATCTCATCTTATATGAAGCTTACACAAACCCCTGGACCAACCTTGGGAAGGTAGAAACCAAAGGAAGAAAGGATTAAATCTTGAAGCCTGTGAAAAGTTCACCTCAAACACAGTAAGTTAAAAAAAAATAATGAAAAGACAGAGAAATACTACCCAAATGAAGGAACAAACTAGAAACACAGAAGTCCAAATAAAGGAAGAGGAAATAGGCGAACTACCTGAAAAAGAATTCAATATAATGATAATAAACATGATCAAAAACCTTGAAAACAAAATGGAGAAAATCAAGAATCAATGAAAAAAGACCTAGAAAAATTAAAGAATAAACATGAGGAGACAAACAACACAACTACTGAAATTAAAAATACTCTAGAAGGAATCAATTGTAAAATATCTGAAGCAGAAGAACAGAACAGTGAGCTGGATGATAAAATGGTGGAAATTACTTCTGAAGAGCAGAATAAAGTAAAAAGAATGAAAAGGAAGTATAATAATCTAAGAGACCCCTCGGACAGTGTCAAATGCACCAACATGCAAATTATAGGGGTTGCAGAAGAAGAAGAGAAAAAGAAAGGGTATCAGAAAAGTTTTGAAAAGATTATAGTTGAAACTTTCCACAATATGCAAAAGGAAATAGTCAATCAAATCCAAGAGGAACAAAGAGTCCTATAGAGGATAAACCCAAGGAGAAACATGCCAAGACACATACTAATAAAACTAACAAAGACTAAACACAAAGAAAGACTATTAAAAGCATCAAGGGAGAAGCAACAAGTAACATACGAGGGAAACCCCATATGCTTAACAGCTGGTCTTTCAGCAGAAATTCTGCAGGCCAGAACGGAATGGCAGGATATATTTAAAGTACTGGAAGGGAAAAATCTACACCAAGGTTACAGTAGCTGGCAAGGATCTCACTCAAAATTGATGGAGAAATTAAAAAAGGTTTTCAGACAAGCAGAAGTTAAGAGAACTCAGTATCACCAAAGCAGCTTTACAACAAATGTTAAAGGGACTGATATAGTCAAGAAATAGGAGAGAAGAAAAAAAAATCTACAAAATCAACCCCAAACAATTAAGAAAATGGCAGGCAATAGGAACATATATATCAATAATTACTTTAAATGTAAATGGATTAAATGCTTCAACCAAAAGACACAGACTGGCTAAATGGATACAAAACCAAGACCCATATATATATGCTGTCTACAAGAAGCCCACTTTAGAGCTAAAGACACAGATAGACTGAAAGTGAGAGGATGGAAAATTATATTCCATGCAAATGGGAAGCAAAAGAAAGCTTTAGTAGCAATGCTCATATCAGACAAAGTAGACCTTAAATTAAAGAAGATTGCAAGAGATAAGGAAGGACACTACATAATGATCCAGGGATCAATCCAAGAGGAAGACATAACAATTATAAATATCTATGCACCCAACATAGGAGCACCTCAATACATAAGATAAACACTAATAAACATAAAAGGAGAAATTGACAGTAACACAGTAATAGTAGGAGACTTTAACACCCCACTCACACAAATGGGCAAATCATCAAAACAGAAAATTAATAAGGAAACACAAGTCGTAAATGATGCATTAGATGAGATGGATCTCATTGATATCTCCAGGACATTCCATCCAAATGCAGAAGAATACACTTTCTTCTCAAGTGCACATGGGACATTCTCCAGGAGAGACCACATCAAAGGTCACAAGTCAAACCTCAGTAAATTTAAGAAAATTGAAATTGTATCAAGCATCTTCTCCAACCACAATGCTATGAGACTAGATATCAATTACAGGGGGGAAAAAGTGTAAGAAACACAAACACATGGAGATTAAACAACACGTTTCTAAATAACCAACGGGTTACTGAAGAAATCAAAAGGGAAATAAAAAAAATTTCTATCAACAAATGACAGTGAAAAGCTGACAATTCAATACCTATGGTTTGTAGCAAAAGCAGTCCTCAGATGGAAGTTTATAGCAATACAAATCTTCAAAAAATGGGCATAGAAGGAACCTACCTCAATATAGTAAAGGCCATATATGATAAAACCTACAGCAAACATTATTCTCATTGGTGAAAAACTGAAAGCATTCACCCTAAGATCAAGAACAATACAAAGGTGCCCACTTACCCCACTATTATTCAACATTGTTCTGGAAGTCCTAGATATAGCAATCAGAAAAGAAAAATAAAAGTAATCCAGATCAGAAAAGAAGTAAAGCTCTCACTGCTTCCAGGTGACATGACACTGTGCATTGAAAACCCAAAATATAGTATCAGAAAATGACTAGAGGTAATCAGTGAATTTAGCAACGTTGCAGGATATGAAATCAATACACAGAAATCACTTGCATTTCTATATACTAACAATGAAAAATCAGAAAGAGAAATAAGGAATCAATCCCATTCACCATTGCAACAAAAATAATTAAATATCTAGAAATAAACTTACCTAAAGAGATAAAAGAGCTATATGCAGAAAATGCTAAGAACTAATGAATGAAATCAAAGATGAACTAAACAGACGGAGAGAAATTCCATGTTCCTGGGTAGGAAGAATCAATATTGTGAAAATGACTACCCTACCAAATGTAATCTAAAGATTCAATGTGATCCCTATGAAATTAACAATGGCATTTTTCATTGAACAAGAGAAAAAAAAATCACAGTTCATATGGAAACACAAAAGACCTCAAATAGCCAACACAGTCTTGAGAAAGAAAAATGGAGCTGGAGGAATCAACCTTCCTGACTTCAGATTATACTACAAAGATACAGTCATCAAGACAGTACAGTACTGGCACAAAAACAGAAATATAGACCCATAGAACAAGATTGAAAGCACAGAAATAAACCTATGCACCTATGGGTACCTTATTTTTGACAAAGGAAGCACTAATATATAATGGGGCAAAGACAGTCTCTGCAATATGTGGTGCTGGGAAAATTGGACATGTACATGTAAAACAATGAAATTAGAACACTTCCTAACACTATACACAAAGATAAACTCAAAATGGATTAAAAATCTAAATGTAAGATCAGAAATTAGAAAACTCTTAGAGGAAAACATAGGCAGAACACTCGACAATATAAATCAAGGCAAGATCCTTTATGACCCACCTCCTACAGTAATGGAAATAAAAACAAAAGTAAACAAGTGGGACCTGATTAAACTTAAGAGGTTTTGCATAGGAAAGGAAACTATAAACATGGTGAAAAAACTACCCTCAAAATGGGAGAAAATAATAGCAAATGAAACAACTGACAAAGGATTAATTTCCAAAATATACAAGCAGCTTATACAACTCAATGCCAGAAAGACAAATGACCCAATCAAAAAGTGGGGAAAAGACCTAAACAGATACTTTTCCAAAGAAGACATACAGATGGCTAGCAAGCACATGAAAAGATACCCAACATCACTCACTATTAGAGAAATGCAAATCAAAGCTACAATGAGATATCACCTTCCTCCCATCAGAATGGCCATCATCAAAAAGTCTACAAACAACAAATGCTGAAGAGGGTGTGGCAAAAAGGGAATGCTCTTGCACTGTTGGTGGGAATGTAAATGCCCATGGAAGACTGTATGGAGATTCCTTTAAAAAGTAGGAATAAAACCACCATATGAACCAGAAATCCCACACCTATGCATGTACCTTGAGGAAACCAGGGTTGAAAAAGACACATGTATCCCATTGTTCCTTGAAGCACTATTTACAATAGCTAGAACATGGAAGCAACCTAGATGTCCATTGACAGATGAATGGATAAAGAAGTTGTGGTACATATATACAATGGAATTGTTCTGATGAGGTTCAGTTCAGTTCTGTCACTCAGTCGTGTCCAACTTGAGGTGGATGAACCTAAAACCTATTATATAGAGGAAAGTGAGTTAGAAAGAGAAAGTTAAATATCATATTCTAACACACATATATGGAATCTAGAAAAATGGTACTGAATTATTTATTTACAGGGCAGCAATGCAGAAACAGACATAGAGAACAGATTTATGGACATGGGGAAAGGGCACGAAAGGGTGAGATATATGGAAAGAGTAACATGGAAACTTACATGACCATATGTAAAAAACATAGCCAAAGGGAATTTGCTGTATGGCTCAGGAAACTCAAACAGGGGCTCTGTATCAACCTAGAGGGGTGGGATGGGGAAGGAAGATAGGAGGGAGATTCAAAAGGGAGGGTGTATATGTATTCCTATCACTGATTCATGTTGAGGTTTGACAGAAAACGAGTTCTGTAAATCAATTATCCTTCAATTCAAAATAAATTAAAATAAAATTTAAAAAATTTGTTGTCTCTTTTCAGTTTCAGGGGGAAATTTCAAGCAAAGTCTTCATGTATTATTTGAAAGTACTCTTCAATGTTTGATTTAAGTTGATGTACTTAAAATTACACTTAAAAATTTCCATAATTAATTTAAAATTAGTTAAAATTAATAATGCCAATATTTTCCTTAGTTCATATAGTCTGGTATCTTCTCTTCAACAATGCCAATGATAAAAAAAATAATAAAAATTTTTAAAGGATTTAGTTATTCAATAAATTAAAAATATGTGCAAAGAGAAAATGACTTTAAAAAATGCCACAGCAATTAATCACTATTCTCTTTAAAATATGTGAGGGTGGACTTCGCTGGTGATTCAGTGGTTAAGACTCTGCACTTCCACTGCAAGGGGCACAGGTTCTATCACTGATCTCCAAACTCCCTTCATGCAGACAAAAAGAAAAAAAGAAAGTGAGACAATAACTTGAAAAGGCAGCAGGTAAACTTATTTTCTTCAAGAGAGCCTAAAAGTCTGAAGATCTTTTTCAGAAAGTTTTCCTGTGTTTATTCTTTTAAAACTCATTAGTGCTGTGCTTCATATTTACACAATTTGCAATAAGAAAAGACATATATATGTCAAATATATGTATATATGTCATATATATATGTCAAATATATAACTTATCTAAGAAGCTCACAATATTCCAAATGATTTTTTTATGTGGTCTATTGTAAGGGGCTTATTTTGAGGACTGAAATCAAAATAGACCTTCTTCCTCTAGGATGGAAAAATAGCTACTGGAATTTTTTATAATTAGCAGAGGGTATTAACACTTTTGTTGTTGTTCATTCACTCAGTTGTGTCCAATTCTTTGTAACTCCATGAACTGTAGCTTGCCAAGCATCCCTGACCTTCACCATCTCATGTTCAGTTGTCAGTTCAGTCACTCACTTGTGTCCAACTCTCTGCATACCCCATGAACCACAGCACGTCAGGCCACCCTGTCCATCACCAACTCCCAGAGTCCACCCAAACCCATGCCCATCGAGTCGATGATGACATCCAACCATCTCATCCTCTGTCGTCCCCTTGTCTTCCTGCCCTCAATCTTTCTCAGCATCAGGGTCTTTTCAAATGAGTCAGATCTCCACATCAGGTGGCCAAAGTATTGGAGTTTCACTTCAAGATCAGTCCTTCCAATGAACACCCAGGATTGATCTCCTTTAGGATGGACTGATTGGATCTCCTTGCAGTCCAAGGGACTCTCAAGAGTCTTCTCCAACACCACAGTTCAAAAGCATCAGTTCTTCAGAGCTCAGCTTTCTTTATAGTCCAACTCTCACATCCATACATGACCACTGGAAAACCATAGCCTTGACTAGACAGACCTTTGTTGGCAAAGTAATGTCTCTGCTTTTTAATATACTGTCTATGTTGGTAATAACTTTCCTTACAAGGGGTAAGAGTCTTTTAATTTCGTGGCTGCAATCACCATCTGTTGACTCTGGAGCCCAGAAAAATAAAGTCAGCCACTATTTCCACTGTTTCCCCATCTATTTGCCATGAAGTGATGGGGCCAGATGCCATGACCTTGTTTTCTGAATGTTGAGCTTTAAGCCAACATTTTCACTCTCATCTTTCACTTTCGTCAAGAGGCTCTTTAGTTCTTCTTCACTCTCTTCCACAGGGGTGGTGTCATCTGCATATCTGAGGTTATTGATATTTCTCCCGGCAATCTTGATTCCAGCTTGTGCTTCATCCAGACCAGCGTTTCTCATGATGTACTCTGCATATAAGTTAAATAAGCAGGGTGACAATATCCAGCCTTGATGTACTCCTTTTCCTATTTGGAACCAGTCTGTTGTTCCATGTCCAGTTCTAACTGTTGCTTCCTGACCTGCATACAGGTTTCTCAAGAGGCAGGTCAGGTGGTCTGGTATGCCCATCTCTTTCCGAATTTTCCACAGTTTATTGTGATCCACACAGTCAGTGTCTTTGGCATAGTCAATAAAGCAGAAATAGATGTTTTCCTGGAACTCTCTTGCTTTTTCAATGATCCAGCAGATGTTGGCAATTTGATCTCTGGTTCCTCTGCCTTTTCTAAAACTAGCTTGAACATCTGGAAGTTCACAGTTCACGTATTGTTGAAGCCTGGCTTGGAGAATTTTAAGCATTACTTGACTAGCGTGTGAGATGAGTGCAACTGTGCGGTAGTTTGCGCATTCTTTGGCATTGCCTTTCTTTGGGATTGGAATGAAAACTGACCTTTTCCAGTCCTGTGGCCACTGCTGAGTTTTTCAGATTTGCTGGCATATGGAATGCAGCACTTTCACAGCATCATCTTTTAGGATTTGAAATAGCTCAACTGAAATTCCATCACTTCCACTAGCTTTGTTCATAGTGATGCTTCCTAAGGCCCACATGACTTCACATTTTAGGATGTCTGGCTCTAGGTGAATGATCACACCATCGTGATTATCTGGGTCATGAAGATCTTTTTTGTACAGTTCTTCCATGTATTCTTGCCACCTCTTCTTAATATCTTCTGCTTCTGTTAGGTCCATACCATTTCTGTCCTTTATTGAGCCCATCTTTGCATGGAACTTGCTCAAACTCTTGTCCACCGAGTTGGTGATGCCATACAACTGTCTTGTTCTCTGTCACCCCCTTTATCTTCTGCCTTTAATCTTTTCCAGCATCAGGGTCTTTTCTAATGAATCAGTTCTACACATAAGGTGGCCAAAATATTGTAGTTTCGGCTTCAGCAACAGTCATTCCAATGAGTATTCAGGATTAGTTTCCTTTAGGATTGACTGGTTTGATCACTTTGCAGTCCAAGGGAATCTCAAGTCTTCTCCAACACCACATTTCAAAAGCATCAATTTTTTGGCACTCAGACCTTGTGGTCCATCTCTCACATCCATACATGACTACTGGAAAAACCATAGTTTTGACTGTTTGAACCTTTGCTGGCAAAGTAATGTCTCTGCTTTTTAATATGCTGTCTAGGCTTGTCATAGTTTTTCTTCCAAAGAGCAAGTGTCTTTTAATTTCATAGTGGCAGTCACTATCGGCAGTGATTTTTGGAGCCCAACAAAATAAAGTATGTTACTGTTTCCCTTATTTTCCCATCTTTTTGACGTGAAGTGATGGGACTAGATGTCATTATCTTAGTTTCTTGAATGTTGAGTTTTAAGCCAGCTTAGCATTCTCCTCTTTCACTTTCTTTTTTTTTTTCTTCTTTCACTTTCATAAAGAGGCTCTTTAATTTCTCTTTGCTTTCTGACATAAGGGTGGCATAATCTGCATATCTGAGGTTATTGATATTTCTCCTGGCAATCTCCTGTGTTTCCTCCAGCCTGGCTTTTCAGATGATGTACTCTCCATAGAAGTTAAATAAGCAAGGTGACAATACACAGCCTTGACATACTCCTTTTCCAATCTTGAAAGTTTCTGTTCTTCCATATCTGTTTCTAACTTTTGCTTCTTGACCTGCATACAGGTAGCTCAAGAAGCAGGTCTGATTTTCATATAACTTTAAGAATTTTCCACAGTTTGTTGTGTCAAAGGCTTTGGCACACATTCAAAGTCTTTGGCATTATCAATAAAGTAAAAGTAGATGTTTTTCTGAGATTATCTTGCTTTTTCTATGATCTGACTGATATTTGCAATTTGATATCTAGTTCCTCTGTCTTTTCTAAATCCAGCTTCAACATTTGGAAGTTCACTGTTCACGTACTGTTGAAGCCTGGCTTGGAAAATTTTGACAATTACTTTGATAACATGTGAGATGAGTACAGTTATGTGGTAGTTTGAACATGCTTTGGCATTGTCTTTCTTTGGGATTGGAATGAAAACTGACCTTTTCCAGTACTGCAGCCACTGCTGAGTTTTTCAGATTTGCTGGCATATGGAATGCAGTACTTTCACAGCATCATCTTTTAGGGTTTGAAATAGCTCAATTGGAATTCCATCACCTCCACTAGCTTTGTTCATAGTGATGCTTCCTAAGGCCCACTTGACTTCACATTGCAGGATGATTGACTCTAGGTGAATGGTTACAACACTGTGGTTATCTTAGATCTGAGGTCATAAGATCTTTTTTGTATAGTTCTTCTGTGTCTTCTTGACACCTCTTCTTAATATCTTCTGCTTCTGTTAGGTCCATACCATTTCTGTCCTTTATTGTGCCCATCTTTGCATGAAATGTTCCCTTGGCATCTCTAAGTTTCTTGAGGAGTCTTTCCTTTCAGAAGAAGTCTTCTCTAGTCTTTCCCATTTTATTTTTTCCTCTATCTCTTAGCATTGATCACCGAGGAAGGCTTTTTCATCTTTCTTTGCTATTCTTTGGAACTCTGTGTTCAAATGGGTATATCTTTCCTTTTCTCCTTTGCCTTTAGCTTCTCTTCTTTTCTCAGTTCTTTGTAAGGCCTCATCTTAAAACCTTTTTGCCTTTTTTTTTTTTTTTTTTTGTGTGTGTAGACAGCCTTGATCACTGCCTCGTGTACAATGTCACAAACCTCCATTCATCGTTCTTGATGCATTCTGTCTTTCAGATTTAATCCTTGAATCTATTTTTCATTTCCACTGTATAAGGGATTTGATTAAGTCATACCTGATTGGTCTAGTGGTTTTCCCCACTTTCTTCAATTGAAGTCTGAATTTGGCAATAAGGAGTTCATGATCTGAGCCACAGTCAGCTCCCAGTATTGTTTTTGCTGACTGTATAGAGCTTCTCCATCTTTGGCTGCAAATAACACAATCAATCTGATTTCGGCCTTGACCATCGGGTGACGTCCATGTGTGGAGTCTCCTCTCGTGTTGTTGGAAGAGGGTGTTTGCTATGACCTGTGCGTTCTCTTGGCAGAACTCTGTTAGCCGAATTAGACTGGTTCAATTTAAATCAAGGGCTGTTGTTTCTTTCATAGAAACCTAAATTATTAGGGAATTGATGTTGGAAGAACTTTATTTGATACTGAGGGCTCCTTAGAAAATATCTGATAAACAGAAAAACTATGGAATATATATCACAAAAGAGATAAGTCTAATTCATATTAATGTCAGTGAAATTCACTGTCCTTATTGGTACCACTCAATTTATAATTGTAAAAATAATTCTTATTATTTACTAGGAGACATATGTAGGATCTTTAAACCTATTACATCAATTTTTAACCAAATGACTGATTTTCCCATATTATACAGACATAGTATTTATTGAAAATATCTTTAAATTAAATATAATTCTGATAATCAGAGATAAAATGGTAAACATTTTAATTCTTTGAGAGAAAATATATTGGTTTATATAGACCTTATCTATTATTATGTTTCTCTTCTTTGTTATTTTAAGGAAGACTTTATCAAAACTTCTACAAAGCTTTATCTTTTTTGTTTATAAATATTTATCATTTTATCTTAGTAAGACAAAGAATTTGATTTTTTAAGTAAATGAAATGAGAAAGTTAAAACTTCAATCAAACCCAACTAACAGACAAAAATCCTTGTAAAATAATTTACTCGTAATTTTCTCTCATGAAACCTACTAGAAAAGAAGGTGGCATAGCCAATAGACTTTTTCCTTTGTTACAATTTTAACTGAGAATGACTATATATGTATATTTGATATATATAATATTTTTAATATATTAAATAATATATTAATATACAGTGTTGGTAATACATTAAGTGTATACTTAACGGGCATGTAAATTTTTTTCTTCAAAAATAAGCTGCTATATATTTTTTTTTAAGTCTCAGAGGTTTGCTGCTACATTATGAAATAAGCAGATCAACCAGTGATATTCCAACTGTAATTTACTCAAGAAGTGGCATCAAAGCCAAATATTTTTTGAAAGCTTTCATTTGAAAAGGTGTAAGTCTGTTTCTGAGTCTTTAACTACTCTTTCCTATTATGTTAAAACAGATACATCTCTAATTGCTTTAGGTGTAGAGTTAGGTTATTTAATTGGTTTTTTTCCTGTTTCTTGATGTAAGCCTGTAATGCTATGAACCTTCCCCTTAGCACTGCTTTTACAGTGTCCCATAGGTTTTGAGTTGTTGTGTTTTCATTTTCATTCATTTCTATACATATTTTGATTTCTTTTTTGATTTCTTCTATGATTTGTTGGTTATTCAGAAGCATGTTATTTAGCCTCCATATGTTTGAAGTTTTAACAATTTTTTCCCTGTAATTGAGATCTAATCTTACTGCACTGTGGTCAGAAAAGATGACTGGAATGATTTCAATTTTTTTGAAATTTCCAAGACCAGATTTATGGCCCAGGATGTGATCTATTCTGGAGAGTGTTCCGTGTGCACTTGAGAAAAAGGTGAAGTTGATTGTTTTGGGGTGAAATGTCCTATAGATATCAATTAGGTCTAGCTGGTCCATTGTGTCATTTAAGGTTTGTGTTTCCTTGTTAATTTTCTGTTTAGTTGATCTATCCATAGTTGTGAGTGGGGTATTAAAGTCTCCCACTATTATTGTGTTACTATTAATTTCCTCTTTCATACTCGTTAGCGTTTGCCGTACATATTGCGGTGCTCCTATGTTGGGTGCATATATATTTATAATTGTTATATCTTCTTTTTTGATTGATCCTTTGATCATTATGTAGTGTCCTTCTTTGTCTCTTTTCACTTCCTTTATTTGAAAGTACACCTAAAGCAATTAGAGAAGGAAGAAATGAAGAACCCCAGAGTTAGCAGAAGGAAAGAAATCTTAAAAATCAGGGCAGAAATAAATGCAAAAGAAACTAAAGAGACCATAGCAAAAATCAACAAAGCTAAAAGCTGGTTTTTTGAAAAAATAAACAAAATTGACAAACCATTAGCAAGACTCATTAAGAAACAAAGAGAGAAAAACCAAATTAACAAAATTAGAAATGAAAATGGAGAGATCACAACAGACAACACTGAAATACAAAGGATCATAAGAGACTACTACCAGCAGCTCTATGCCAATAAAATGGACAACTTGGATGAAATGGACAAATTCTTAGAAAAGTATAACTTTCCAAAACTGAACCAGGAAGAAATAGAAGATCTTAACAGACCCATCACAAGCAAGGAAATCGAAACTGTCATCAAAAATCTTCCAGCAAACAAAAGCCCAGGACCAGATGGCTTCACAGCTGAATTCTACCAAAAATTGAGAGAAGAGCTAACACCTATCTTACTCAAACCCTTCCAGAAAATTGCAGAAGAAGGTAAGCTTCCAAACTCATTCTATGAGGCCACCATCACCCTAATTCCAAAACCAGACAAAGATGCCACAAAAAAAGAAAACTACAGGCCAATATCACTGATGAACATAGATGCAAAAATCCTTAACAAAATTCTAGCAAACAGAATCCAACAACATATTAAAAAAATCATACACCATGACCAAGTGGGCTTTATCCCAGGAATGCAAGGATTCTTTAATATCCGCAAATCAATCAATGTAATACACCACATTAACAAATTGAAAGATAAAAACCATATGATTATCTCAATAGATGCAGAGAAAGCCTTTGACAAAATTCAACACTCATTTATGATTAAAACTCTCCAAAAAGTAGGAATAGAAGGAACATACCTCAACATAATAAAAGCTATATATGACAAACCCACAGCAAGCATCACCCTCAATGGTGAAAAATTGAAGGCATTTCCCCTGAAATCAGGAACAAGACAAGGGTGCCCACTCTCACCACTACTATTCAACATAGTGTTGGAAGTTCTGGCCACAGCAATCAGAGCAGAAAAAGAAGTAAAAGGAATCCAGATAGGAAAAGAAGAAGTAAAACTCTCACTGTTTGCAGATGACATGATCCTCTACATAGAAAACCCTAAAGACTCTACCAGAAAATTACTAGAGCTAATCAATGAATATAGTAAAGTTGCAGGATATAAAATTAACACACAGAAATCCCTTGCATTCCTATATACTAACAATGAAAAAACAGACAGAGAAATTAAGGAAACAATACCATTCACCATTGCAACAAAAAGAATAAAATACTTAGGAGTAGATCTACCTAAAGAAACAAAGGACCTATACATAGAAAACTATAAAACACTGATGAAAGAAATCAAAGAGGACACAAACAGATGGAGAAACATACCGTGTTCATGGATTGGAAGAATTAATATTGTCAAAATGGCTATTCTACCCAAAGCAGTCTATAGATTCAATGCAATCCCTATCAAGCTACCAACGGTATTTTTCACAGAACTAGACCAAAGAATTTCACAATTTGTATGGAAATACAAAAAACCTCGAATAGCCAAAGTAATCTTGAGAAAGAAGAATGGAGCTGGAGGAATCAACCTGCCTGACTTCAGACTCTACTACAAAGCCACAGTCATCAAGACAGTATGGTACTGGCACAAAGACAGAAATATAGATCAATGGAACAGAATAGAAAGCCCAGAGATAAATCCACGAACCTATGGACACCTTATCTTTGACAAAGGAGGCAAGGATATACAATGGAAAAAAGACAACCTCTTTAACAAGTGGTGCTGGGAAAACTGGTCAACCACTTGTAAAAGAATGAAACTAGAACACTTTCTAACACCACACACAAAAATAAACTCAAAATGGATTAAAGATCTAAATGTAAGACCAGAAACTATAAAACTCCTAGAGGAGAACATAGGCAAAACACTCTCCGACATAAATCAAAGCAGGATCCTCTATGACCCACCTCCCAGAATATTGGAAATAAAAGCAAAACTAAACAAATGGGACCTAATGAAACTTAAAAGCTTTTGCACTACAAAGGAAACTATAAGTAAGGTGAAAAGACAGCCCTCAGATTGGGAGAAAATAATGGCAAATGAAGAAACAGACAAAGGATTAATCTCAAAAATATACAAGCAACTCCTGAAGCTCAATTCCAGAAAAATAAATGACCCAGTCAAAAAATGGGCCAAAGAACTAAACAGACATTTCTCCAAAGAAGACATACAGATGGCTAACAAACACATGAAAAGATGCTCAACATCACTCATTATTAGAGAAATGCAAATCAAAACCACAATGAGGTACCATTACACGCCAGTCAGGATGGCTGCTATCCAAAAGTCTACAAGCAATAAATGCTGGAGAGGGTGTGGAGAAAAGGGAACCCTCTTACACTGTTGGTGGGAATGCAAACTAGTACAGCCGCTATGGAAAACAGTGTGGAGATTTCTTAAAAAACTGGAAATAGAACTGCCATATGACCCAGCAATCCCACTTCTGGGCATACACACTGAGGAAACCAGATCTGAAAGAGACACGTGCACCCCAATTTTCATCGCAGCACTGTTTATAATAGCCAGGACATGGAAGCAACCTAGATGCCCATCAGCAGATGAATGGATAAGGAAGCTGTGGTACATATACACCATGGTATATTACTCAGCCATTAAAAAGAATTCATTTGAACCAGTCCTAATGAGATGGATGAAGCTGGAGCCCATTATACAGAGTGAAGTAAGCCAGAAAGATAAAGAACATTACAGCATACTGACACATGTATATGGAATTTAGAAAGGTGATAACGATAACCCTATATGCAGAACAGAAAAAGAGACACAGAAATACAGAACAGACTTTTGAACTTTGTGGGAGAATGTGAGGGTGGGATATTTCAAAAGAACAGCATATATGCTATCTATGGTGAAACAGATCACCAGCCCAGGTGGGATGCACAAGACAAGTGCTCCGGCCTGGTGCACTGGGAAGACCCAGAGGAATCGGGTGGAGAGGGAGGTGGGAGGGGGGATCGGGATTGGGAATACATGTAAATCCATGGCTGATTCATATCAATGTATGACAAAACCCACTGGAAAAAAAAAAAAATAATAATAATAAAAAAAATAAAATAAAAAAAAAATAAAACAGACACAAAGTTAGAATTTGTACTTTAAAAACAGATTTGTATTCATTATTTTCCCCTGAAATTATGTTTAGAATTACATTAAAAAATAACTATACTTGTTTCTTAAGTAAGAGTTAAAGTTTTTAAAGCAAGTGCAATGCTAACTGTTTCACTGTATCAGGTATGAAGTAGTTAATGAACCTTGGTAAGAATTTATTCATAGCCTCTGGGAATATTGATGACTTTCTACTGTAAAGAAAGAAATGTCACGACTGTATCAGCAGACATTCAGGAAAATACGTGCTGTGTGTTTTTCGGTTGACCTTTGTGTTCTTCAGTGCCAGTCCTGGACAGCATTTGTAAAGCTCTTGTAAGGAAATGGTAGTAGCTGAATGGGTGAATCAATAACGTGTTGGATCTATACACAGTCCTAGAGCTAAAATGATCCACACTGTTGATCCTTTCATTCTCAGCTTGAGTCCACACTGGGTTAAAATAGGGCTAAACAGGAAAGCATCGACCTCTACAAGTACACAACATTTTTTTTTTTTTTTTTTTAAGTACACAACATTTTTACAAGTGCTTTCTCTACTTCCACTCCAATGCAAAATGATAGCTATAGCCCTTGACAACCCTAGAGTATTCAAGATGTCAGAGAATATAGATTCATTCTAAGAAGGTATGGGAGCGTCCCTGGTAGCTCAGTCAGTCAAAACTGCCTGTAGTGCAGGAGACCCAGGTTCAGTCCCTGGGTCAGGAAGATCCCCAGGAGAATGAAATGGCAACCCACTCCAGTATTCTTGCCTGGAGAACCCCATGGACAGAGGAGCCTGGTGGGCTACAGTCCATGGGGTCACAAGAGTCGGACATGACTTAGCGACTAAACCACCAAACCACTACCGAAGAAGGTATAAAGGAATTGACCTCTAACCAAATTGAATCAAATAATTCTCATATTTTTCAGGATTGTGAATCTGCCAATTCCTCTGAACTTACTAAGAAAGTCTATTAGAATGGAAAATCTGATTTAATCTGAAAATTGTATTTAGACTTTTGATGGTAAAACTACGTGATATAAATAATTTTGAAGCTAATGTGATAATATTAAAAATTACTTTAAAATTCTGTGGATGATGTCCTTATATATAAAACAAACATGAAGTATTATATTATTGGCAAACAGACTTTTGCAACTCCTTGAAAATCTTGCTATGGGTCAGTTCTACTGATTGCATCATGTTTTACTTTAGAGCCATGATGGTTGATAACCAGGCTGGTTGAGTGACCAGAGCAGGAAATATGGGTAATGTGTATCCATATTTAGCACAACCTTCGGATGCTGACTTCTGTTTGTCAGGGAAACATCCAGTCTCAGATAAAGAGGAATAAATAATAAGTTGTTCATACTAGTGTCCTTTCCTCTGATCTGTTGTAGGACTCCCTATTGACCAGTGTCCCCAGAACCCAGAAGGGGCAGAGCTCTTTTTTTTCCTGTGTGATGAGCCAGTCTGTCCAGGTCAGAGACAGAGAACAGGTGGCTGAGGTTGGAGGACAAGTCTGGTGGGGAGGGAGATCTCCAGCATGTTGTGTTCTTTTCTTTCTCCTTTAAGATTTTGCCATGAGTTTAATTTGAAAGCTTAAGTTTAAAAACACTTTATTGAATGTCACTATTATTCTGGTCACTATTATCTTTTCTATTTATAACAATCTTTTTAGATACAGAGGGAACAAACATGTTTTCTTTTAGAAAATCAGACCAACCTCCATTTTCCTGTCACTCTTTTTTTTTTTTTCATTTATTTTTATTAGTTGGAGGCTAATTACTTTACAATATTGTAGTGGGTTTTGTCATACATTGACATGAATCAGCCATGGAGTTACATGTACCAGCCCAGGTTGGATGCATGAGACAAGTGCTCGGGCCTGGTGCACTGGGAAGACCCAGAGGAATCAGGTGGAGAGGGAGGTGGGAGGGGAGATCAGGATGGGGAATACATGTAACTCCTGTCACTCTTATTAAGACAAAAACATTATGATGTTGAATGATGTCAACCAAGTAGAGAATGGAGTCATATGGTGGAGTTTATCACCATCATTCTGATAAGAGTGGCCTTCACAACTAATTTAGTTTATGTTGTGTTTAAATGTAATACTAATGGGAGAAAATGTTTTTTCCATATTCTGGAATATACCCTTTGTGATATCTACAAGTGTTTCCCCCTCCCCCATCAAAACATCACACAGAAAAAAATCAAATGCTGAATACATAGGCAAAAGGAAATTGTTTTTGACCCATGTAGGTGACTGGCTTGCTTTCTGAATATGATGTTTTATTACCCATATCATTGTCCTAGCTTGAAAATATTTATAAGTCATCATAAAATTAACTCTTTCTCTACCAATATTCAATCTGCAACATGTATGTTATTGACTTCCAGTAGAAGACCTTGTCCTGGTTGGCTATTTTATGTATCTTATTTTAAAAACGACTTCTTTTTAATTGGCTTGACATTTCTCTCACTTTAATTTTCCATATTGTTCACAATTTCATATCATGAAAAAATTCAAGTTCAGAGAATATTCAGTTTTCATTGTATCCTTCACAATAGTTTCCAGCCAATCATATTTTCATGTTTAACTGTTTCAGACAACAAACTTAATGTATATGTGTATTTATACTGGGAATAAAACAGAAAAGCTCATTTATAAGTATTGTCTTGATATAGGAAACTAATTATGCCTCTTAGCATCCTTAGGACAGTGGATACAAGACAAAGGAAAGGATGAAAACGGCTACCGCATCATAACCAGCAAAATGACACAGGCCCTTGTTGAGCAAGAGGCATGTTATCTATACAGATGAGACTTCTCTTGGAAGTATCAAGAGGAGAAATGACACCTGAGAGAAGAGTATAAGAAGCAAAAGGAGGAGGGTGGGTCTGTGTGTTTCCCTTTCCTGCCCATTTCTCACTGGTCAAGGGGCGTTCTGTGCAAGGATGTGTCCTGCTTTTCTGACTGTGTCATCCCTTCACTTGGCAACCACCCAGGAGGCTATAGCCCAGCTCAACAGGGTGGCATCCTGTCAAAGCAAGAAAAGGCAGGCAGGTGAGGAACTCAGTGATTTAACCCGCTACCCAGGTAGGTGAGGTTGTCAAAGGAAATGTGTTTAGAAAGAGGGTGTCAAGGACAAGAATCTGAGAAGGCTGTGTGCACTGGAAAAATACATTAACTTCATGGCTTGAACTTGATAATGACTTAGAATGAGGAAACATTCAAGACTATGAAATATTTAATATTTAATGGTAATCATACTAGAATAACATCTGTGCTTGTTTCTCCCACTGGATTGTAAATGTCTGTACAAACATTTTTTCTCATTTAATGTTACAATTCATGAATGCCAAGACTATATAATTAGTGGACACAGATATATGTATGCATTTATGTACCTATTTTCATTGCCAAAATATTTCAAATAGTAGAGTTCTAAAAGTGTCTTGGATCATGTATAAATATATAATTTCTAAAGGTGGTTACTTGGAGGGGAAATTATACTGTCACTTAGTTAAAATTTTAGAGGTAGCATTTGTAGGGAAAACTTACTGGATAGCGGTATACTCGGGAGATAGAAATTGGAATTCTAAAGCAGTGAATAAGTGGGGCACCATGCATTATCTCATTAACAAGATCTTGGTTGGATATTGTGAAAACTAATTTATTTATTAAAAAAATCCAGGAACTTCCCGGGTGGTCCAGTGATTAAGACTCTGTGCTCTCAATGCAGGGGGTGGCAATTTGATACCTAGTTGGAAAAGTAAGGCCCCACATGCTGTGGCCCCCTCCAAATAATTCCATCCAATAATACTCATGAAATATCCACAGTATTCTGTATCCTGTTGCAGTATTGATGATGTGAAAATCAGTAAATATTCCCTTCAGAAACTTGGAGTCTAATGAAGGAGACAGGCATGGAAACAATTCATTATTCATTACAGTAACTTATAAGGGGCTCTTTAATAAGCAAATAACAAAGTTTCCACAAGCCAGCTTTCACAGCTGCAAAATTACTCTGGACTAGTTCCACCTAAAACTACAGCCATGACAAGCACAAAATCAAAATAATGATGATGATTCACAGCACCCCCAACATATATACGGAAGGAAATAGAATGAAAATACTAGAATGAAATCTGGTGTGTAGCATTGTAAAATCTGTTGCATAGTTGTAATGTAGTCTATACACAGACTCATATTTTCTATAGGATAGATAACAAATTCCCAACATTTGTGAAACAGAAATGTCCACATATACAAAAATCTCATATAATTTATTAAAGAAAAAAATCCAAGTTTCATTTTAAATATCACATGGTCTGAAGTCTCTCAGATGTTTCTTTAAAATTAATTATTTACTTATTTTTATTGTTGTTTGTACAGCATCTTTGTTTCTAGACATGGGCTTTCTCTAATTGTGGTGAGTAGGGGCTGCTTTTCCTTATGGTGCACGGGCTTCTTTTGTCACAGAGCGCATTTCTGTGCATGCGGTGTTCAGTAGTCACAGCACGCCAGTTCATCAGTTGCCCTGTGCAGGCTCTAGGGCGCACAGGCTTCAGTAATTGTGACTCAGGGTCTCCAGCGTGTGGACTCAGAAGTTGTGGCACCAGGCCTTAGCCACCCGGTGCTGTGTGAGTTCTTCCCCTACTGAGGATCAAACCCACGTCCCCTGCATTGGCAGGCAGATTCTTATCCACTGTACTACCAGGGAAGTGCAGAAGATGTTTTGTTCTATATTTTGATTCTGGTGCCCAATAGCAATAGCATGTACTTGAGCTAGAACAAAAGATGAAACGCTGAATTATAATTTTGATGATGTGGAATTAAAAACTCAGAAAAATATACTTCTTTCTTCTTCCTCCCTACACCTCAAAAAAGTGTATATATACAAGACAACTTACAAACATGAATCAAATCAACAATTAAAAAGCCAGAAAATGAAAAGTAAAAGGAAAATAGGATTAAAAAAATGTTGTAAACAGCTTATTTAAGCTATTTGGGTTAGAATATAGTATGCTGGAATGTGGCACAAATGGGACCTTAACCTTTTTATCACCTGTGTGTGTGTGTGAGAGAGAGAAAGAGAATGCGAGTCTTGAAATTTAGAATTTATTGCATAACACTGTTTTCTAAAGAGAAACATGATCGTTCTTGATACTGAAGTTTAAGTTATACTGCAATCTGGTGACATGTTTCAAATGCCAATTTTCTTATATTGCCCCATACCCTTATAGGCAAAGATAACAAAAGTAATGGGAGTCAGGTATTTGGCTCTCTGACGATCTAGCTTATTTAGGGGATAGATTTTAAATTCTCTGAAGAATTAGTGAGTTGATACCCTTCCTGCTATATTACAGGGATAACAAATTGAACACCCATTAACTCCATTTACTGAGGTTTTGAAAGCTTTCTGTTTCAAGACAGAGCTTTTGAAGTTATACTCCTCGACAGGCGGCTGAAGCACCTGTATTCATTACAAAATAAGATCACAGCTGTGTGTTGTTAGTAGCTGAGCTGGGGCTATGGCACAAATTGTAGAACCCAATAAAGAAATGGAGGAAGAATCAATGTGGAATGCCATCCCAAGTTTCCATGAAAGTAAGCAAAAGGAGTGTATCACTGACACTTCGTGACGCCAATTGTCTCGCTAATCCTGTGCGCACTGCTTGCTGAACCCAGGGAAGACAAGGCGTGAGCTATGAGGCTGGAAGGAGACTGGAGCAGCTGTAGGAACTGCAGACACGTTTATTCTCTCCTAGTAGCAGGCGTGCTATAATCTTTTTTCTCGTGGCTGACCCAGCGGACACAGCCATGATGCAACAGTCATGTGGCTGCTTTTTAGTTGGAGCTCACATAGGCATACCACACGCAAACCCACGACTAGGCAAGTACCTCACGACATGCATGCACGGTGATATGAATGATCTTAGGTGTTACACAGTATTATTTACAAAACTTGGGGCTAGAGAGCCTGAACATGCCATCTTGGCTAATTTGCTCTCTCCCCATAAGGAGATATCATTGAAGCCCCATTTCTGTTTTGGATGATTTGAGGACTTAATAAACTTCCAAAGAAGATAAGAATAATGTTTTATTTTAGGTATTTTGCTTTTTACTGAGATATAATATACATATAATATTGTGTAAATTTCAGGTGTGCAGCGTGTTGATTAGATGCACAGGTGCTATGATATGATTCCCACTGTGGTGTTACTAGCAGCCCCATATTGTCACAAAATTGTCACTTCTTTTTTGAGGTGAGAACAATGAAGACCTAGTCTCATTATCTGAAGAAATCTTATTATCTAGTCATTTATTATCTGAAGAATCAATAAGTTGAATGTGGTATTGCTGATTCTAATCCCTATGCTGTACATTAGATCTCCAGGATTTATCCTCCCATCACAAGTTCATTCTCTGAAACATCTACCCAATTACCCTACCCTCTCATTCCTGGTAACTAGCATTCTGCTTTCTGTTTCCATGAGGTCAGGTTTTTTTACGATTCTACATGTAAGTGATACATGCAGTATTTGGAGAGATGGGGTTGTTTTAGCTGTAAGAAAAGCCAAGACAAATACACACACAAATAAAGCACTTGAAGAGTTTTGGAGCGACCTATGCTATTTATGTACCTACTAAGATAAACCAGTAACAAGATGTATATAGATGACTAATTGAAGTGGCTTGGAGAATATAGTAGAGTATCATTTTAGCTTTATGTGCCAAATTTATAAAACAATCAACTTTTAAAGATGTTTACCAAAATGACTTTGGTAATAATTAATCAATTTGCTAATTAAATAATCAGTAATGTACATAATTTCTAATAGTACTTAGAAGTATTTACCCCCAAATATTTCTCACCCATGGCAATAACTACATCTCATCTGTGTAAAACATATAAATATGTAAATCCATATACAAATAATAGGTGAAAAGCTTGCACCAGATAGTCCAACATATGTAAGTAACAAAATATATAAGTAACAAGTTGAAACTCATGGGTCAGCTTCCATGCCATTTATGTGTGATGGATGGGTTGTGCTTTTGCAACATAGCATTACTCAGCTTTCTGTTCATGGAAATGGAGGCATTCTTTTTCCTCATCTACTCTTATTTCATGGATGTATGATTTTTTCCTTACATCTCTGTAGACTTTAATCTACAGAGAAAGAGAGGAAAAGGGAGATACAGCCAAAGAAAAGAAAGCTTTGAGTTTCAAATAATTTTTAATATTCATAGAAGAAAAAAAAGAAGTCTTGAAAGTACAGACTTCTTCTGCAGAAACCAGAATTTTGAAAGAATCAAGATTTGTGGTCCTCTGAGCCAAAGTAAAGAGAATGCCGAAGATAACCTCCGAGAAGTTTCCTGGCTCCTTTTGAGGCTGCAGTAGATAAACTGGGAGAGAAGAGCCAGAGAGACAAATAGGCTTAGAAGTTACAGGTCTTGCCCACTGCTTCTGGGCTACAAATTTCACTTCCGTTGTTTTCTGGAGCCCTGAACACTGGACCTACCTGCTGACCCAGGGGCTCCCTGGCAAGGATTTTCCAGCAGAGAAGCCCCATCAGAGCCTAGATGGAGGATGTGGTTGTGTCTTACAAGCCAGCGCCTCTCCCACAACTTGAGGAGGACAGAGCTGGAGGCTTGAGTCATGCTAGAGCCAGTGAATGGGACAGCAGGGGTGGTTACTGTGCACTAACTGTTTTGAGGGAGCAGACCAAGTCTTACACACACCACAGCAACCAAAGTGCAACTGATGTGACAACTAGATACTGCTGTCACAGTAAAGTGTCACATCAATTATACCCCACAAAAAATATGACCTTGACTTGGAATTTCCTGTGGGCTCAGTGGGATCATGGTAGCTGCATATCTGTAGAGAGCTTGTGGAAGTAGGTGTATAGCTGATTTCTGCCCACCATTTCAAAGAATAAAGGACAGACAGTGGTTAACAATTCTATATTCCTCACAGTAGATCTTTGTTTACAAGGCTATGTGTAATGTAAGAGTGATCTTGAGCAGAGAATTCGTACTAAAGAGCCACGTTCTCAGTTCAGTAGCTCAGTTGTGTCTGACTCTTTTCGACCTCATGCAATGCAGCATGCCAGGCTTCCCTGTCCATTGCCAACTCCCAGAGTTTACTCAAACTTACGTCCATTGAGTCGGTGATGCCATCCAACCATCTCATCCTCTGTCATCCCCTTCTCTTCTTGCCTTTAATCTTTTCGAGCATCAGGGTTTTTCAGATGAGTCAGTTCTTCTCATCAGGTGGCCAAAGTTTTGGAGTTTCAGCTTCAACATCAGTCCTTCCAATGAATATTCAGGACTGATTTCCTTTAGTGTGGACTGGTTGCATCTCCTTGCTGTCCAAGGGACTCTCAAGAGTCTTCTCCAATACCACAGTTCAAAAGCACCAATTCTTCAGCACTCAGCTTTCTTTATAGTCCAGCTCTCACATCCATACATGACTACTGGAAAAACCATAGCTCAGACTAGATG
Organism: Dama dama; assembly: GCF_033118175.1. Lineage (NCBI taxonomy): Eukaryota > Metazoa > Chordata > Mammalia > Artiodactyla > Cervidae > Dama > Dama dama. The sequence continues at coordinate 4,766,669 of NC_083687.1, read as the reverse complement.
GACCTTTGTTGGCAAAGTAATGTCTCTGCTTTTTAATATGCTGTCTAGGTTGGTCATAACTTTTCTTCCAATGAGCAAGCGTCTTTCAATTTCATGGCTGCAGTCACCATCTGCAGTGATTTTTGAGCCCAAGAAAATAAAGTCTGTCATTGTTTCCGCTGTTTCCCCATCTATTTGCCATGAAGTGATGGGACCAGATGCCATGGTCTTAGTTTTCTGAATGTTGAGTTTTAAGGCAACTTTTTCACTTTCCACCTATAATATACATTGATTTGAAAGATTTGTGATTTAACTAAAGCAAACATTGATTTAAGCTTATGTTTCTACATTCTACAATTCATTACAACCCCGCCACCACTTACGCAGTTTTTGAATAGCCAGAAGAAATGGAATATAAAATTCAAAATTTGCAGAAGTTACACAGTGAAAAATACTACTCCCATCTTCCAAATTCACTAGTTTATCATATGATTTCCCTCTCCAAAGACAGACACCAAGACCAGAGTGCCTTTAAATTTGACCTACCTGAATCTGGTTTCTTGATCCATCACCAAAAGAAAACTACCTTGGCTTATGTTGCTAAATCACCAATTCTAACAGGTGTTCAAAACCTGCATCTCCCTGGACCTCTCAGTAGCAATCACTATTGGTCCTTGGTCTCCTTTGCAAACTCATCCTTTACTACTGAGGGTAAATTTGAAGTCTTAAAGTCTTGATTTTAGGACTTTCATCTTCCTTTAAGTAAAATCATCCATATCTGCAGATTCAATTACCGTCAGACTATATAGATGACTCACATTTTAAATCCACGTTCAGGTCCATATATCCAGCTTTTCACTGGATACTTTCTTTGGATAGCCCAAACCTATCTTAAAATCATCAGGGACAAAACTTAGCTTGTGGTCCTCTCCTCCAAACTTGGGTTTCATACCAGTGAGCACCACCACATGCCAGAACCCTTAGAGCAATCTTGGATGTCTCTTTTCCTCTTGTCTCATTATTTCTAAATTTTTAGTAATCCCTAGTTTCTTGGTCTTTTTAATATTGATTATCTTGCTTCTTTTTCTACATCCAGACACAATTACAGCACCCTTGAAGCCTTCCTTTCATAGCTGGATAACAGCTATAGCCTCCTAAGTATTTGACTTCTACATGTTTTGAATTTTGCTCATATTTAATATACATATTTCAATGTGTTATTTTTCATTTTTAAAAACCTACTCATGTCACCTTCTTTCCTTAAAATGTTTAATATCTTGTTTTTCTCCTTAGAAAGCAGTCAACACTCCCTACAGTGGCTTATGAGACTGCATTACCCATCCCCTACATATAAAGCCACTTTGACCAATATAGCAGCTTTGCAAAAATAAGAATAAAGTGAGTCTTCTGAGAGATCTACTCCTGTGCTAGTTTCTAACTATAATTCAAGGGAGAATTTGTTTCTTTGTTCCCTAATAAGATAACACTTCATTGAATATCATTTGATGCAAGGAAATTCTTATATTACTGGAAGGAGATTCTTATATTACTGGCATTGTATTTGGAGTTCTGTGGATTCAAGTCCCCAAAGAGAAAAAAATATCCCCAGAGACTCAAGTTACATTTTCCTTATGATTACAAAGAATTAGACTTGTATCTGTAACTTTAACATTGTCACCTTCTAATTTTTGTACTTGCAAATTTTATATCATTTTCTTTTCAGAAATCTGCCATGTATTTAAAGATATTTTGTAATATTTTACATGGCATTGGTATGATATGCTTCCTTTACCTCATCAGTTAGAAGTTCATTGATAGATTTATGCTGTGGAAGATTCTTTTCTCTCTGGATGGATCCTGCTTGGAAGTGATGCATTATTTACTTATAATTTTGGACTTGGTTTAAAATATTTCACCTGATATAATTCAACTAAAATGATAGGTGTGATTAGCCTATTATTTTTAATTTTTTTTCTCATAAATCTTGGAAGAAATATGTTTGCCTTGTGCAATTGGTTAGCTAACTTCTCTCCTCCTCCCCCACCCAGAAGAATCTCCATAAACTAGAACATCTGTTTTTGAGCTATAGAAGAGTTAGTGTAATTAGGGATATCTCTTTCTTGAACTTTCAATAAAGCCATATAGATTTTCACATTTTGTACAGATTTTCAGCTGTTATTTCAATATCTACTAAGATTATGATCTATTAATGTTGCTGCCAATTTTAGCCATGTTGGAGTAACAGGGACTTGATTCCTGAAACTATTGAAAACCTAAACCAAATATATGAAGCAAACTTTTCAAGTGTTGAACATCATTCAATAAAGGACAATGGCCTTGAGAGATGGAAAGTAAGTGAAGGGAACTTTATAATTGTCACAGTTTACTGCTGGAGAGTGTTTCCTGAGCCTGTCACATTCTGGGGGAAGCCAAGCCAGGCCAGGTCAGTCTACGTTGAGGAGACAGAGTTGGGAGGCCAGAGAGAAAAGGGGGATGAAGTTCACAGGAAGGGTGCTGGAGAGGGCTGCAGAGAGTGGTGACATCACTACAGACTCTACAGACACTAAAAGGACAGTAAGGAAATGCATGAATGGCTTCAATTCAGTCTCTCAGTTGGGTCCAACTTTTTGCGATCCCATGCACTGCAGCATGCCAGGCTTCCCTGTCCATCACAAACACTTGGGGCTCTCAGACTCATGTCTGTCAAGTTGGTGATGCCATCCAACCATCTCATGGATGGCTTTATATCAGTCAAAACACTTGGATAAATCCCTTGAAAGACAAGCTACAAAGACTCTAAAAAATAGATAATCTGGCTTGTCACATAGGTATTAAAGAAATTTATAGTTTAAAAATGTCCTGTAATGAAAGCTCTCTTTGTGGTTTCACTAGTGAATCCTACCAGAGAAGGCAATGGCACCCCACTCCAGTATTCTTGCCTGGAAATCCCATGAACAGAGGAGCCTGGTGGGTTGAAGTCCATGGGTTCGCTAAGAGTCGGACATGACTGGGCGACTTCACTTTCACTTTTCACTTTGATGCCTTGGAGAAGGAAATGGCAACCCACTCCAGTGTTCTTGCCTGGAGAATCCCAGGGATGGGGGTGCCTGGTGGGCTTCTGTCTATGAGGTCACATGGAGTCGGACACAACTGAAGTGATTTAGCAGCAGCAGCAGCAGTGAATCCTATATAACATTTAAGAACTACAAAATCAACACAAATGCTTCTGAAAAATTAAAAAGCTTATATTTGCATTTATTCTCTGAGGTTAGCTTGAGAATGCCCTTTATCACTCTTTGCTGATTTCAAAGGCTTTGGGGGATTTCTCAGAACATTTCTTTGGAAGGATTGATGCTGAAGCTGAAGCTCCCAATACTTTGGCCAGCTAGGTGAAGAACTGACTCATTGGAAAAGACCCTGATGCTGGAAAACATTGAAGGCAGGAGGAAAAGGGGACAACAAAGGATGAGAGTGTTGGATGGCATCACTGACTCAATGGACATGAGATTGAGCAAGTTTTGGGAGTTGGTGATGGACAGGGAGGCCTCGCATGCTGCAGTTCATGGGGTCGCAGTGAGTTGTACACGGCTGAGTGACTGAAATGAACTGAACAGAACAGAACATTTCTATTGATAATTACTACTACTGAATTTTACAGGCATCATTCTGGTCACAGTTGTATTTTTTAATTTGTTTCTTTGTTTTTTATGATGTGGTGCTCTTAGGATTTTATTTCAAGTAGACCAAATGTCTCTTTCATTTGAAAATTTGCAGGGGAGAATTGTATCTTGGCAAATCCAAATCTGAAATTTCTGTTATTATTCAAAGTGGTTTGAATTTATAAAGACTTTTAAAATATATTTAAGTACTTTTATTATTTTCTGAAAATCAGGATTAAATCCTATACACTAAATTGTTGCATGGTCTTTGTTTCCCATAAGTTTCTTACATTTTATGATTTTTACCATAGTCCATAAACATGTACTAAAATACATAAAAGAAGTCAATATTCTTCCACATCATTGACTTGCAAAATTTTGTCATCTGAATTTTATAAGATTAGAATCAAGTAATTTCCATTGACAGTTTAGGAAGAGCATAGGTTGTTCTCATAGGTTGGTCTCTTTCTATGAAAACAAACTGAAAACCTCAATGCTTGTACAATATTTAGATGAAATTTTGGATAATTCTAACACAAATAACATAAGTAGAGTGAGAAAACAGATATTCCAATATGTATCAAAAAACCACTATTTGATTAATAACAGTACAGTTTTGCTATCTTAGTATGCATTACTGAAGTTCAATAATTATTCAATTTGATGTCATGCATGTTCCACAAAATTCTCAAATATAACTTGCATATGAGATTTTTTAATTTGTATATAATTGCAAGTAAAACTTTAAGATAGTTAAAGTGTGGAGTATGATGACTAATACATGTACTCATTGTGAAAGTATTCCTCTACAAAGTTAATTTCACTCATCTCTCATATTTTCCTTTTGGTTATATATATTTTTGGGTGAGAATGTTTAAGTTCTAGTCTTACCAAATTTCAATTCTACAGTATAATGTTATAAATCATAGTCACCATATTAAATATTAGAGCCTCAGATTTTATTCATTTTATGACTGAAAGTTTTTAGACCTTTTTACCAATCTTCCCTTATTTACTCTAGCCCCCAGGCAATCACTTTTCTATATCTTCTCCATGAGTTGACTTTTTTTTTTAGATTCTACATAAAATTGATCACCATATAGTATTTGTCTTTTTCTGTCTGTCTTATTTCACTTAGCATAATCCCCTCTAAATTCATCCATGTTGTCACAAATGGCAGTATTTCCTTTTTTCTCATAGCTGAATAATATTTCATTGTATGTATATAGTCTAAATCTTCTTCATTCATTCAATGGACAGTTAGGTTGTTTCTAAACTTTAGCTATTGTGCATAATGCTGCAGTGAATATGAAAGTACAGATACCTCTTTGAAATTTCCTTTCCTTTTGGCATACTCCTAGAAGTGTGATTGCTACCCCATACAGTAGTTCTATTTTTAATTTTTTGCGGACCCTCCATCTTGCTTTCCTTGGTAGCTGTACCAGTTTATATTCCCACCAACAGCCACAAAAGTTCCCTTTTCTCTGCATTCTTATTGCATGCATGCATGCTTAACCACTCAATCATTTCCGACTCTTTGCAATCCCTTGGACTTTAGCCAGTGAGGCTCCTCTGTTCATGGGATTCTCCAGGCAAGAATATTGGAGTGGGTTGCCATGTCCTTCTCCAGGGGATCTTCCCAACCCAGGGATCAAACTGGGGTCTTCTGCACTGCAGGCAAATACTTTACCATCTGAGCCCACCAGCCCATTTATCTATCTTTTTGATTCTAGTCACACTAAAGATGTGAAGTGATACCTTATTGTGGTTTCTATATGCATTTCCTTGATGATTAGAGGTATTGTGCATCTTTTCCTGCACCTGATGTCCATTTGTATGTCTCTGGGAAATTTTCTATAGAGGTCCTTTGCTCATCTAAACACTTTTTCTCTTCTTATTGAATTGTATGAATTCCTTGAATATATTGAATGTTAAATCTTTATCGCCTTTATTGAACACATGGTTTACAAATATTTTCTCCCATTCCACAGGTTGCCTTTCAGTTTATTGGTGATGTTTTGCTGTGCAGAAGTTTTTTAGTTAGATATAAACCCACTTGTTTATTTTTGCTTTTGTTGCCTTTGCTTTTGGTGTCAAAACTGATAAAAAACAAATCTCAAGATATAAACCAAGGAAATTGTTCACTATGTTTTTTCCTAGGAGTTTTGTGGTTTTAGATCTTACTTTAAAATCTTTAATTCATTTTGAGTTGACTTTTATGATGTAGGATAGGGGCCCAGTTTTATTCTTTTGCATTTGGCTGTTCAGTTTTCCCAACACCATTTATTGAAGAGATTATCCTTTCTCCATTGTAATATTCTTGATTCTTTTGTCATAAATTAATTGGCCATGTGTACATGGCATATAACAGACAATTAAATTTAAGCACTGCTTTGAGAAATTTTATTGCTATTTTATTCTTGATTTGAACCAAGTTTAATAGAGATAAGCCATATTTAAAATGTGAACTAGTGATATAATTGAGTGAAAGTTGGGGAAAGAAAGTTTTTTTCTGGGGGTGATTACTGGGTGGAAATATTTCTTAACTCTTCTCCTTAGCATTAGTTTATTATATTTTAGAATATAGCCTTTGTGCCCTAATGCTCTAGTTTTTCCAATGTCAAAATGAGTCAAAGATTTGGGGAGCCTTGAATATTCTTTCTTATTAGAATTAATACTTCTTTATTTTTCAAAAGATATGCTCTTTTTAAGCTTTAAAAAAAAAATAAAATCCAAAGTAGAGTTTTAGTGGGGAGAAGGCAATGCCAGCTTAACGATGACAGTTCCCAAGAAGTCATTTTGTACATCAAATAGATCAGCACAGACAAATTATATTTTGAAAACTGAGGTAAACAACATATTACTAAATGTGAGTTACAGATTAAGAAATGTGAGTTCAACAATTTTGAAAATAAAGTGATTTTAATGACTGAGTCAGAAGATTTTAGTAACAAAATGATCATTTAATTATGTGTATTAAACAAGAATGTGCACAAAATGGAAAAAATAGTAAAACTCATTGCTGGTCTATAGCTGTTTTTGTATAGTTTTTAAACTGTACACAAAACTTGATAATGCTTAAGCCATCTGGTCATTTTATTAAGACATCTGTTTGTTCTTTTTATAAAACTTGTAGTGCAATCAGAATAGATTTAACTTAAATGCAAATTGAAGATTGAATTTGTAGGTGTTCAAAGAAAGAACAATAAAATAAAATATACACTTTTTCTCTATTGGCAGTGTTGTTGCCATAAAAATTTCAGGAATGGCACAAGGAAATATAAGTTTTCTACCTGAATAACATTTCTTCTTTTTTCTCACTAAATCTTCCCTTGTCTGATCCTAAATGGCTCTGCTTTTGCAGAGCAAAAGTACTGAATCATTATGGTTTAAAATTTAATGTAATTCAGCTAGTTGGCAACTTCTAAAAGCTTGAGTGATCTAGCTGAAGTGAAATCTTTTGTAAACATAGTGGTTTTTATTGAGAGGAGACATGAATTATATGCTGCATAAAAACAAAACGAAACAAAAAGGTTTAGCTAATAGACCTCTTCTCCCACTTGTCTTTCTCCTCTCACATCTAGAATATGGATCCTTTTATTTTCTAGAAGGCATTTGATGCTGATCCCCAAGAACTCTGACAGTACTTTTCCCAATCTGATCTATGACCTTGTTATGATATGATTGTTGTGCCCCTTCAAAATTGAAATAGTGTGATAGTATTAGGAAGTGGGGCCTTTGGGAGGTGACTAAGTTTAGATGAGGCCATGAAGGTAGAGAGTGACTAGTGCTTTTGCAAGAGTCATGAGAGAGCTTGCCGCCAGAACCTGACATGTTGGAACCCTGGTCTCAGACTTCAAGCATCTTCAACTGTGAGAAATAAATGTATGTTATCCCTAAGTAAGGGTTACAAGGACATGCACTCATCTTCTCCTGCAAGAACACCAAAATTGCAACTAGTTGCTGAATAACCATTGACAGGAGAATGTTGGATCACCCCCCAAAATATACCCAGGTGCAAGGGAAAAGGAGAAGCCCCAACTAGATGGCAGGAGGGGTGAGTCCATGTTTAGAATCAATCCTCATACCCACCAGAGATGCTCAGAGGGCACAAACAAAACCCTTGTGCACACCAGCACCCAGAGAAAGAAGCAGTGACCTCCAAAAGATTGAGCCAGACCTGCCTTGGAGTGTTTGAATGTTTCCTGTGGAGGCAGGGGTTAGCAGTGGCCTGCTGTAGGGGCAGGGGCTCTCGCTGCAAGGCCTGGGAGGCGAGGCATGTGGCATAAGTCCTCCTGGAGTAGGTGTGGCATTAGCCCCACCCTAGAGTCATGGAGCAGAAGACTCACACTGGAGAACAATTACACCAAAGAAGTTCTTGCACTGTTGCAAAAGTTCTAGGGTCCACAAGAGATTTCCCAACTTTGGATTCTGGCAAAGAGACTGAGAACCTCCAGGGAATTTGAGTTTGGAGGCCTTTGGGACTTGATTATAGAACTTCCACAGGAATATGGAAACAGACTCTTGAAGGGCACAAACAAAACCTTGTACACAACAGGACCCACAAGAAACTGAGCCAGACATGCATGTGAGTGTCCCAGAGTCTCCAGCAGAGGTGTAGATCCACAGTCAGGGGCACTGAATGCAACAGTTCTGGGAACCACGGCTTCTGGCATATGTCCTTTTGAAGGAGGTCGCTATTACTGCCATTAACCCTACCATAGATGGCCTCAGCCCAAACCTACAGGGAAGGAACACAACCCCACCCAATAGCAGAAAACAGCATTAAAGATTTACTGGGCATGGCTCTTGCATTTACAGAGCAAGATACAGTTTCCCCACAGCCAATCCCTCCTATCAGGAAGCTTCCACTAGCCTCTTACCCTCATCCCTCAGAGGGCAGATGGAATGAAAACCACAATCCCACCAAACTAACCAATCTGATGACAAGGCTCACAGCCTTGTCTAAGTCAATAAACTATGAGTCATGCCATGTAGGGCCACCCAAGATGGATGGATCATGGTGGAGAGTTCAGACAAAATGTGGTCCACTGGAGAAGGAAATGGCAAACCACTTCAGCATTCTTGCCTTGAGAACCCTATTAACAGTATGAAAAGACAAAAAGGTATGACATCAAAAGATGAACTTCTTAGGTCACTAGGTGCCAAATATACTACTGGAGAAGAGCAGAGAAATAGCTACAGAAGAAATGAAGAGGCCGAGGCAAAGTGGAAACAACACCCTGTTGTGGATGTGTCTGGTGGTGAAAGTAAAGTACAATGATGTAAAGAACAGTATTGCTTAGGAACCTGGAATGTTAGGTCCATGAAGCAAGGTAAATTGGAAGTGGTCAAACAGGAGATAGCAAAGTGAACATTGACATTTCAGGAGTCAGTGAACTAAAACGGGCCAAAATGGGAGAATTTAATTCAGATGGCCATTACATTTACTACTGTGGGCAAGAATCCCTTAGAAGAAATGGAGTAACCCTCATGTTCAAGAAAAGAGGCCAAAATGCAGTCCTTTGGTGCAATCTCAAAAATAACAGAACGATCTCTGTTTGTTTCCAAGGCAAGTCATTCAATATCACAGTAATCCAAGTCTATGCCTCAACCCCTAATGCCAAAGAAGCTGAAGTTGACTGATTCCATGAAGACCTACAAGACTTTTTAAAACTAACACCAAAACAGATGTCCTTTTCATCACAGGGGACTGGAATGCAAAAGTAGGAAGTCAAGAGACACTTGGAGTAACCAGCAAGTTTGGCCTTGTCATACAAAATGAAGCAGGACAAAGGCTAACAGAGTTTTGCCAAGAGAATGCACTGGTCATAGCAATCACCTATTTCCAACAAGAAGACATGACTCTACATAGGGCATCACCAGATGGCTCTGGTGTTGACCAAAGTCAGATTTATTATATTCTTTGCAATGAAGATAGAGAAGCTCTATACAGTCAGCAAAAACAAGATCAGGAGCTGACTGTGGCTCAGATCATGAACTCCTTATTGAAAAAAATTGAGACTTAAATTGAAGAAAGTAGGGAAAACCACTAGATCATTAAGGTATGACCTAAATCAAATCCCTTATGATAATACAGTGGAGGTGGCAAATAGATTCAAAGGGTTAGATCTGATAAAGTCCCTGAAGAACTATAAATGGGGATTCATAACATTGGACAGGAGGCAGTGATCAAAACCATCCCCATGAAAAAGAGCTGCAAAGAAGGCAAAATGACTGTCTGAGGAGGCCTTACAAATAGCTGAGAAAAGAGGAGAAGTGAAAAGCAAAGGAAAAAAGGAGATATATGCATCTGAATGCAGAGTTCCAAAGAATAGTAAGAAGAGCAAAGAAAGCCTGCCTGAGTGATCAATGCAATGAAATAGAGGAAATCAATAGAATGGGAAAGACTAGAGATTCCTTCAAGAAAATTAGAGATACCAAGGGAACATTTCACACAAAAATGGGCTCAATAAAGGACAGAAATGGTAGGGACCTAACAGAAGCAGAAGATATTAAGAAAAGGTGGCAAGCATACACAGAAGAACTATATAAAAGAGATCTTAATGACCCAGATAACCCAAATGGTGTGATCACTCACCTTCAGCCAGACATCCTGGAGTGTGAAGTCCAGTGGGCCTTAGGAAGTATCACTAAGAACAAACCTAGTGGAGCAGATAGAATTCCAGCTGAAATATTTCAAATCCTCAAAGATGATGCTGTGAAAGTACTGCACTCAACACACCAGCAAATTTAGAAAACTCAGCAGTGGCCACAGGACTGGAAAAGGTCAGTTTTCATTCCAATCCCAAAGAAAGGCAATGCCTAAAAAATATTTAAACTACCGCACAATTGCACTTATCTCACAAGCTAGCAAAATAATGCTCAAAATTCTCCAAGCTAGGCTTGAACAGTACATGAACTGAGAACATCCAGATGTTCAAGCTGGATTTAGAAAAGGCAGAGGAACAAGAGATCATTCTATGATCGTTGGATCATAGAAAAAGCAAGAGAATTCCAGAGAAACACCTACTTCTGCCTCATTGATGATGCTAAAGCCTTTGACTGTGTGGATTACAATGAACTGTGGAAAGCACTTAAAGAGATGGGAATACCAGACCATTTTACCTGTCTCCTGAGAAACCTGTATGTGGGTCAAGAAACAACAGTTAAAACCCTCTTTGGAGCAACTGACTGGCTCTAGACTGAGAAAGGAGTGTGACAGAGCTGTCTGCCGTCACCCTGTTTGTTTAATCTACGCACTGAGCACATCATGAGAAATGCTGTGCTGGATGAGTTACAGGTTGGTGTCAACATAGGCAGGAGAAACAGCAGCAACCTCAGATATGCAGATGATACCACTCCAATGGCAGAAAGTGAAGAAGAACTAAAGAGCCTCCTGATGAGTGTGAAGGAGGAGAGTGAAAGAGCCAGCTTAAAACTGAATATTAAAAGAAGAAAAAAAAAAAAAAAAAAAAAAGATCATGACATCCAGTCCCATTCCTTCATGGCAAGTAGAAGGGAAAAAGGTGGAAGTGGTGACATACTCTCTCTTCTTGGGCTCTAAAATCACTGCAGATGGTGACTACAGCCATGAAATCAGAAGACTTTGCTTCTTGACAAACCTAGACAGTGTGTTGGAAAGCAGAGGCATTACTCTGCTTACAAAGGTTTGTATAGTCAAGGCTATGGTCTTCCAACTTATGGTTGTGAGAGCTGGTAAAGAAGGCAGAGTGCCAAAGAATTGATGCCTTCGAACGGTGGTGCTGGAAAAGAATTGTGCGAGTTCCTTGGACAGCAAAGAGATAAAGTCAATCAATCTAAAAGGAAATCAACCCTGAATAATCACTGGAAAGAGTGATGCTGAAGCTGAAACTCCAGTATTCTGGTTATCTGATGTGAAAAGCTGACTCAATGGAAAAGCCCCTGATGCTGGGAAAGATTGACGGCAGGAAGAGAAGGGGGAAACGGAGGATGAGATGGCTGGATGGCATCCCCAAAGCAATGGACATAAACTTGGGCAAACTTTGGGACACAGTGAGGGACAGGGAGGTCTGGTGTGGTGCAGTCAATGGGGTCACCAAAAGTCAGATAAGACTGGGTGACTGAACAGCAACAAGAACATGATTTGAATACCGCCAACCTTTTAAAATATTAAAAATTTCCCCCCTGTGAACTATTCCTTTTCATGGGCCCTCGTGTTGTAAAACTTGATTTGCACAGATCTCTGATCCTAAATAGCCTGGGCAAAGACTGAAGTTCATTGTCATTCTGTACAAGAACAGGCATTATAGGTCGGCCAAATGCAGAATTAGCCCTGCTCAATTCCTGTGTTTAACAAATGCTTTTTTAGTACCTTCTATGTGTCAGAGACTATGCTCAGTGCCAGCTATATAATAATAGCAATTATAAACTGTAGTATAAGAGCTTGGTAATACAAGCCAATTAGTGAGTGTAGTAAGTACTATGAGGCCAACACAAGGTGTCTTAAAAGCTTTCTCTGACCACCCCCATGCCCCGGCCCCTGCCATCATCTCATTGGGTTAGATACCTCGAAAATGAAGGTGGTAAGCTCTGAAAGGCTTCTACAAATATATGGTGTCTAATCCAAAAGCTGAAACAAAGCAAGACTTGGCCAGATGAGAAGGAGGCAATGCACTGAAAGATTATCTCGAGGTCAAGGAACAGTATATGCTAATTCCTTCTAGATTTTTAGGGAGACTGATCTACTTAGTGATTAATGAATATTTCAGTAATGCTGAAATATAGTGTAAGGACAAAGGTAGATAATGCTGTGTAGAAAGATGAGCTTTGGAAATATGCAATGCCTTTTTAAGGATATTTTCAAACCATATTGTGATATAGCTGTATAGTTGGAACGTCCTCATTCATCTTAAGAATTGAAACTTGGAAGTATTCTTCTGCCTGTATGAACCTAATCCATGACATATATAGCCCATGTGCCTTTGTAGCTTTTTGCTTGCATCCTGGTTTCTACTCTTATGCTCCTTTGGGACAGAAGCTTCTACTCTCCTCAAATTCCTGTCCCCTTCCCCTGGTTTTCACAATTCTTTGCATTTTGTTGGTTTACTAGTAAGAGTTATCCAGAGAAGCAGAACCAATAAGATAGATAGATAGATAAATGTACAGATATATAATACAAGATAGATAGTTAGGGAGATAGATAAAGATAGAGATAGAGGCACAGAAAGAGATTTATCACGAGGGATTGGCTCACATGATTATAAGGCTGAGAAGTTCTGTGACCTACCGTCGTCAGTTGGAGGCCCAGGAAAGCCAGCGGTGGAGTCCCAGCCCCAATACTGAAGACCAGGGGAGCCAAAGGCGTAAGTCTCAGTTCAAGCCCAAAGGCCTGATTCAAATGCTAATCTTCCAGAAACACCCTCGTGGACACACTCAGAAGTAAGGTTTTACTAGCCATCTAGGCATTGCTTAGACCAGTCAAGTCTACACATACAATTAACTATCACAGCAGAACAATGTCCCCTAATGCTTGAGCACTGCCTCTCTTAGGCCACTCTGATCACTGATTCACCTACTCACTAACTCTCTTAACTCTCATCTTGGACACGTATATGAATAAGAGTTAGACTAGACTGGCTATTCCCATATCTGTGTGAAGAATGTTAATTTATTATGAGGAGTACAAGTCCCATGGTCAAGTCTATCAGGAAAGTGTTGTGAGGGATGGCTCTGGTTGGAGCCCCACTGATCTTGGACAAATCCACATCAGCCACATAGGTGAGGCCTTCATCAGGCATAGTGAGCTACCAGCTCATAAAGAGCTACATGAAGGAACAATAGAATGGGAAAGCCTAGAGATCTCTTCAAGAAAATTAGAGATACCAAGGGGACACTTCATGCAAAGATGAGCACAATAAAGGACAGAAATGGTATGGGCCTAACAGAAGCAGAGGATATTAAGAAGAGGCAGCAAGAATACACAGAAGAACTGTACAAAAAAAGGTCTTCATGACCTAGATGACCACGGTGGTATAATCACTCATGTAGAGCCAGACATCCTGGAATGAGAAGTCAAGTGGGCCTTAGGAAGCATCACTCCAAACAAAGCTAGTGGAGGTGATGGAATTCCAGTTGAGCTATTTCAAATCCTAAAAGATGATGCTGGTAGGGTGCTGCACTCAATATGCCAGCAAATTTGAAAAACTCAGCAGTGGCTTCAGGACTGGAAAAGGTCAGTTTTCATTCCAATCTCAAAAAAGGCAATGCCAAAAATATTCAAACTACTGAACAATTGCACTTGTCTCACATGCTAGCAAAGTAATACTCAAAATTCTCCAAGCCAGGCTTCAACAACTGTGAATTTCCAGATGTTCAAGCTGGATTTAGAAAAGGCAAAGGAACCAGAGATCAAATTGCCAACATCCATTGGATCATAGAAACAGCAAGAAAATTCCAGAAAAATATCTACTTCTGCTTTATTGATTACACCAAAGCCTTTGTGTGGATCACAACAAACTGTGGAAAATTCTTAAGGAGATTGGAATACCAGACCACCTTACTTGCCTCTTGAGAAATCTGAATGCATGTCAAGAAGCAACAGTTAGAACCAGACATGGAACAATAGACTGGTTCCAAATTGGGAAAGGAGAAAGTCAAGACTGTATAATATCATCCTGCTTATTTAAGCTATATGTAGAGTGCATCTACATAGGAAATGCTGGGGTGGATGAAGCACAAGCTGGAATCACGATTGCCAGGAGAAATACCAATAACCTCATATACACAGGTGACACCACTCTTATGGCAGAAAGAAAGAGGAACTAAAGAGCCTCTTGATGAAAGTGAAAGAAGAGAGTGAAAAAGCTGGCATAAAACTCAACATTTAAAAACTAAGATCATGGCACCAGTCCTATCACTTCTAATAGATGGGGAAACAATGGAAACAATGGTAGACTTTATTTTCTTGGGTTCCAAAATCACTGCAGATGGTGACTGCAGACATGAAATTAAAAGATGCTTGCTCCTTGGAAGAAAAGCTATGACCAACCTAGACAACATATTAAAATGCAGAGACAACGTATGGCAAAAATCACTACAATATTGTAAAGTAATTAGCCTCCAACTAATAAAAAAAATAAAATAAAATGCAGAGACATTACTTTGCTGACAAACGTCCATCTAGAACAGGTATGATTTTTCCAATAGTCATGTATGGATGTAAGAGTTGGACTATAAAGAAAGCTGAACACTGAAGATTTGATGTTTATGGACTGTGGTACTGGAGAAGATTCTTGAGAGTCCCTTGAACTGCAAGGAGATCAACCAGTCCATCCTAAAATAAATCAGTCCTGAATATTCATTGGAAGGACTGATGCTGAAGCTGAAACTCCAATACTTTGGACACCTGATGCGAAAAACTGGCTCATTTGAAAAGACCCCTATGCTGGGAAAGATTGAAGGAGGGAGGAAAAGGGGGCAACAGAGGGTGAGATGGTTGGAGGGCATCATCAACTCGATGGGCATGAGTTTGAGTAAGCTCCAGGAGTTGGTGATGGACAGGGAAGCCTGGCGTGCTGCATGCAGTCCATGGGGTCACACAGAGTTGGACACGAATGAGTGACTGAACTGAACCATGAGGTTCCTGTTGCTTCTCTGGCTCCCCGGAGGGGCTGGCATGAGACAGATTCTTATCACCCCTTGACTCTGATAAGATGTGGGCTCTCTGCCCTGATTGCCTTGGAATAGAGTTGCAGAATTGTCAGAATCTGGAATCACACAGCTGCATTCTTGCATCTCCAGCCATAGAGCACCTCACAACATGAGTCATCTAGTCCCTTTCATTTCAGGGTAGTCCTCTTGGGTGTGTGGACAGGATGGCAAGGACCTAGTGCCTCTGGAGAATCTTCTTTTCAGTGTGTGAATGATTGCTTAAGTCTGAAAGTGTCTTGTCACATCCTTCCCAGTGAAATCCTTCAGACCTTGCCTTGTCCTGTGTGTGCTGACCTGCTGCGATCAACGTGCACCTCTTAGAGACTCACAAGTTAGGACCTCGTGAATATGAGCAGTCTAGTAGTAAAGACATTTGATCATTTTGTTCAACTCAGTATTTCCTGATTTATTTCAGTGCAAAGTTTTCCCCACAAAATCCTTACTAAAACCACAGGGAACAAACACACTGAGACTCACTGGATAAAATATTGCTGTGGAATTCGCATCTTTCTCCTTTGGAGAAGCTTGTAAGTGTCAGTTTCATTTGCATTCCTGTAAGAATTAGTATGTTCTCTCTCGTTGACTGAAGAGTATGTTTTCACATTCAAGGACAGAACCTCTAATTCTCTAAAGTAAATGTCCGCATTTAGTTCACTGCCTTCAGAAATTTTGCAAACATGCAGTAAAACCATATTCTCTAGAATAAAATACTACAGTTTTTTTTTTTTTTTTTTCCGTCGCCAAATCTCACATTGAGAAGAGAAACAAGATTCTAGGGTAGCTCATGTTTGTTGAAACCAAGGCACTGGTTATTTTTACACAAACTACCTTAAGGAAGGCTGCTCCTTGCTGTTTAGAATATGAGGTTAGCTGAGGGAAGATGGGCTACTGCTATTGTATAGACACATCCCATACTTCAAAACTCCTAAATTTTGCCCTCTAGTACTTGATTTAAAAGTGGTATCAACTTAATATACATTTGAAAACCAAATTATCTTCTTTTTTGACTAGTTAGGGATAAACTGCTTCTTAGCAGTTTAAGGGGTGATTTTTGGATGACAAATGATGCCAGAAGTAATGCTGCCTAGGGAAAAAATGTATCTGGAAATATTTCCGTTAATTAATCTATAAATTTTTAAAGGGTCAACATTCAAAAGGTACTCTCCAGAATCTGGAAAATGATATGAGGAATATTGACTACTTAATCTTAAAATGGTAGGTTTATATTTTATTTTTAGATGAAGAATAAAAGTTATTGAAGTGAAGGGATAATTTAACAATTGACAGAATGAAGTAAGTGATTCACAGAGATGGGCTGATGTTTCCTTCTCTGATCAGATTATTAAGGAATTTTGGTTGGCATCTTACCAGTGTGTGACTATTAATCAGTGTAAAGCAATGAATAAAAAAATGGCTTATACTAAAAGCAGAGGCATAGATTTTTAAATTAGTTATTAAATGTTCAACAACTTAATCAGCATTTTATGGTTAAACTGATATCTAAGGATAAAAGCCTCAGGCTTTGAAACTGGCTATTATGAAGATATATATACATCAAAATACTATAAAGATATATTTGACTTTAGAGAACTCAAAAGTTCCTAATAGTTTAATCAAATTTGATTTCATAATATGAAATTTATGAAGTGCTTAGTAGGCACTTCATAAAATATTTGTTACATGAGTGAATGATTTTCTTATTGGTATTTAATTCTAATAGGTGCTATTGAGTAGAATAAAATTATTTCAAGAGGGAAAGAATTCATAATGTTTCTGACCAATAGCTCTCTCCCTTCTCTCTCTCCCTCAAGCATCTTACCCACCCTCACAGCACAAACACACCTTCAAACACAAGCACATAAACTCTTGCCCCTGAATCAATGTAAAGTGCATTCTAATGAGATACAGCTAATTAAAAACTGAAAAACCATTGTCTATCCAACTGGTCCCATTCCGAGAGAGAGGATGCAGGTGGATGCACCAGTCACAGAAGTTTTCTTGAGTTTGGAGGAGATGGCAGACAGATAGGAAGCAATGAAGGACCTTCAAATGTGGTGCCAGAGAAACAAACAACTCATGTGCGAGAGGATCAAATCAAACTGCATTGATGACAGTGTAAAATCTGTTTCTGACAAGTTGTGAAAAAGTTAATAAGGTGAGAGTGACTTAGTACAGAAAAAAAAAATTAATATTTTTAAATTTCATTTTACTAAAAGAGGGGTTTCCCTGGTGAAATTTTTTCCCTCAGAGGGTAAAGCATCTTCCTGCAATGCAGGAGACCCGGGTTTGATTCCTGAGTGAGGAAGATACCCTGGAAAAGGGAATGACAATACACTCCAGTATTCTTGCCTAGAAAATCCCATGGACAGAGGAGCCTGGCAAGCTACAGCATGGGATCGCAAAGAGTCCAACATGACTGAATGACTAACACTTTCACTTCACCTTAACTGAAAGAAACAGGGAAACTTCCAAAAAAGAAGTGAACAACATTTTTAACTTGAGGAAAGAATTGGGGACTAGGCATCTTTGAATCTCTAGAGCCTAACAGTGTGTGACATAGTGAATGCTCAATATTGATTATCAGTATCAAACTATTAGCTTCTGAGAAGGCACTGCATACGGTACTGGCTTGAAGCCTCAGAGAGACTGGTGCCTGGGCTTAAATTTAACTTCCACCACTTACCCTGTGGCCTTGGGAACTTATCTCCTTCATAGAAAGGAAATGATAGCACTGTCCAGATTACATGAATGAATATATGCCAAGTCCTTTAAACTGTGCTGGTATGTTAAATGCTATATTAAGTTTGAGTGCTGAGTGCTGAGTTGTTCAGGCCTGTCCAACTCTTTGTGACCTTATGAACTGTAATCTGCCAGATTCCTCTCTCTTTGGAATTTTTCCAGTAAGAATACTGGAGCAGGTTGCCATTTCCTACTCCAGAGGATCTTTCCAACCCAGGGATCAAGCCCCAGTCTCTTAGATCTCCTGCATTGGCAGGCAGATTCTTTACCACTGTGCCAGAAATCAAGTTTAATACAGCATTTCTTTTCTTTTTTTTTTTGTAAGTTAGGGACAGTTTTTATAAAAGTCTGAGGAAATTGGCAAAGAAAACAAGAAATTGATCTATGCATGTTCTTTTGCTTAGAGTATTTGATAAAATGCTGATTGAAATTGGACTTACCAAAGAAGTTTAGTGATCATATATAGGACCTAATTTATAGAAAAATGTGATAAATTATTTCCCAAGGTTTTTTGTACAAGAGAAAATAAAATATCATGTGCCCTTGACATAAAGATACTCTTATCAGATATATGTACACATTATACATTGAACATATGTATAATGTACAGAAGTTATTTTTTATAATTAAGTCTAAACATTAGTAATAGAATTTTATGACTGTATGAACCAAGAGATTCTTGGTTATATTCTTTCATTTTCCAGATAAGAAAAGAGACTCAGTGAAAGTAATCAGTATTTCAATGACACACAGCCAGAACTCTGGAGTAATTCTAGTGTTCAATGCCTTGTTCATTACAGCATGCTACCATTAAATCACAAATTCTTTTCTTGACTCACATGTAGTCTTTTCAGAGGAAAATAGAACTTGCAAATATTATTTAAGCCATAAATATCTTACTTTATAATTTCTTAAAATAATAATTTTGTTAGTTGTATAAAAATTGCATTATACTTTATAATATTTTAAGCAATGTATGAAAGTATAAAAATGTCTCTAAAATGAAATTAAAATTAATACTTCTTCAAAATAATAAACACTAACAGAAGATAAATTTCCTTCCATGTATCTTTCTAAGGATAAATGTGATGCAAAATGAAATAGTAAGACACATAGAAATTGTTTTAGTATTTCTAAATATTTTAGTATTTCTATTCTATATTCTAATTCTATATTCCAATCCCAAAGAGCAATGACAAAGAATGTTCAAACTACCACACAGTTAACTCATTTCACATGCTAGTAAAGTTAAAAATTCTCCAAGTTAAGCTTCAAGAGTATGTGAACCGAGAACTTCCAGATGTTCAAGCTGGATTTGGAGAATGTAGAGGAATCAGAGATAAAATTGCCAACATCCTTTGGATCTAGGAAAAGCAAGAGGATTCAAGAAAAATATCTACTTCTGCTTCATTGACTACATTAAAGCCTTTGATGGTGTGGATCACAACAAACTGGAAAATCTTGACAAAGATGGAAATAACAGTCCTACTTACCTGCTTCCTGTGAAACCTCTATGCAGATCAAGAAGCAAGAGTTAAAATCAGGCATGGAACAGCAAACTATTGCAAAATTGGGAAAGGAGTACATCAAGGCTGCATATTGTCACCCTGCTTATTTATCTTCAATGCAGAGTACATCATGCAAAATGCCAGGCTGGATGAAGCAAAAGCTGGAATGAAGATTGATGGGAGAAATATCAATAACCTCAAATATGAAGATGACACCACCCTTATAGCAGAAAGCAAGGAGGAACTAAAGAGCCTCCTCATGAAAGCGAAAGAGGAGAATGAAAAAGTTGTCTTAAAACTCAACATTAAAAAAATGAAGAAAATAGCACTCGGTCCCATCACTTCATGGCAAATGGGGAAACAATGGAAACAGTGATATACTTCATTTTCTTGGGCTCCAAATCATTGCAGATGGTGACTGCCATCACAAAACTAAACGACATTTGCTCCTTGGAAAAAAACGTATCACAAACCTAGTTCAGTTCAGTTCATTCACTCAGTTGTGTCTGACTCTTTGTGACCCCATGAACCATAGCATGCCAGGCTTCCCTGTCCATCACCAACTCCCGGAGTTTACCCAAACTCATGTCCATTGAGTCAGTGATGCCATCCAACCATCTCATCCTCTGTCATCCCCTTCTCCTCCTGCCTTCAATCTTTCCCAGTATCAGGGTCTTTTCAAATGAGTCAGCTCTTTGCATCAGGTGGCCACAATATTGGAGTTTCAGCTTCAACATCAGTCCTTCCAATGAACACCCAGGACTGATTTCCTTTAGGATGGACTGGTTGGATCTCCTTGCAGTCCAAGTGACTCTCAAGAGTGTTCTCCAACACCACAGCTCAAAAGCATCAATTCTTTGGCACTCAGCTTTCTTTATAGTCAACTCTCATATCCATACATGACTACTGGAAAACCTAGTAGTTTTCACAAACCTAGACAGCATATCAAAAAGTAGAGACGTTACTTTGTCAACAAAATTCTGCATAGTCTACACTGTAGTTTTTTCAGTAGCCATGTATTGATCTGAGAGTTAGACCATAAAGAAGGCTGAGGGCCAATAACTGATGCTTTTGAACTGTGGTGTTGGAGAAGGCTCTTGAGAGTCCTTTGTCCTGCAAGGAGATCAAACCAGTCAATTCTGAAGGAAATCAATCTTGAATATTCATTGGAAGGACTAAGGTTGAAGCTGAAGCTCCAATACTTTGGCCACCAGATGAGAAGAGCCAACTTGTTAGCAAAGACCCTGATTGAAGGCAGGAGGATAAGGGGACAGCAGAGGATGAAATGGTTGGATGGCATCACTGGCTCAATGGACATGAGCTTGTACAAGCTCTGGGAGATGATGAAGAGCAGAGAAGCTTGACATGCTGCATTGCATGGGGTCACAAAGAGTTGGAAACGACTGAGTGACTGAATAGTAATATGTTAGTATGTATTGGGTTGGCTAGAGACTTCATTTGAGTTTTTCCAAAAGGTGGTACAGAAAACCCAAATGAACTTTTTGGCCAACCCACTATTTTAAAATTAAATTAAATATATTTAAATTTAATTTGAATTTAACCTGAAAATTCAGCTAATTTGAATGTAAAAAATTGTTGAATTATAGTCAACTACCAAAAACTCAAGATCTTAATATTGATTTCTGTTTTGGCTAACTTTTAATGACATTAAAAGATGCTTGCTTCTTGGAAAGAAAACTATGGCAAATCTAGGAAGTTTATTAAAAAGCAGAGACATTACTTTGCTGACCAAGGTTTAAAGGTATGGCTTTTCCAAGAGTCATGTATGAATGTGAGAGCTGGACTATAAAGAAGACTGAGTGCCAAAGAATTGATGGTTTTTAATTGTGGTGCTGGTGAAGACTCTTGAGAATCCCTTATACTGCAAGATCAAACCACTCAATCCTCAAGGAACTCAACCCTGAATATTCATTGGAAGGACCTATGCTGAAGCCACTTTGGCCACCTGATGTGAAGACCCTGATGCGGGGAAAGACTGAAGGCAAAAGGAGAAGGGGGCAGCAGAAGATGCTGAATCAGCATCACTGATTCAATGAGCATGAGTCTGAGCAAACTCAGGACAGAGGAGCCTGGTGTGCTGCAGGCTATGGGGTTACAAAAAGTAAGATACAACTTAGCCACTGAACAACAACAAGAAGTGAATTCATTTTTGCATTATTAAGGGTTCTTGGTTGCCAATAGTAGAAATTGACTGTGTAACATGAGGAGAGAATAAATAAATTCATTCTAATGCTATTGAGTAGCTCAAAGAATTTACAGGATTGCTCAAGAACTAGATTCAGGTAGGTTACAGGGAAACAAGACATAAAACGGTGCTGACATTTTACCAATATTCTCTGTATTTAACCATTTGACAGTTGGGCACTTGCTGCTGATTTGATCATTGAAATGACTGGATATACATGAAAGGTTGTTGCTGAACGATAAGACGCTGGAATTCTTGGCCTCCGGAGTCAATCCGGGGCCAGAGACGAGGCTGGATCGTTCAGAGCTTTTGTGTAATAAAGTTTTATTAAAGTACAAAGGAGATAGAGAAAGCTTCTGACAGAGGCATCAGAAGGGGGCAAAAGAGTACCCCCCTCCTAGTCTTTAGCTGTATGTTATATAGTCATTCACAGTCTGTTAATGAAAAGAAAGGAAAGTCATAAAATTTAGAATGGCACCAGATAATTCATCCCTGGCCATAAAACGATTGACTTGAATCTTGTAGAAGGGCAGAATACCAACAAATAGTTTCATTTACATAGATTAGGGGAACAATACCTGAGTAAGTATGTTAGACTGTTTGGGGGAACCAACTTGAAGATAGAGTCTGGGGTACATTAACATAGCTTAAGACAACATTTCCATAAGAAAAAGAAATGTATTGGTTAACTCAAGGTTTGAGAATAGTTAGCTTTAGGTGAGACCAGGTGTCATGGCAACACAGCATTTTAAGAGAAACCTCCTTTTAAATTTGTATAGAGAAGGAAAAACATATCGCTGGTTTGTTTCTTCCTGCCGCTTAAGAGAGATAAAAATGTCTGGCACTTGCAGCCTCTTTCCTCCATTTGGAGACCCCTGGCCTTCCTGCCTGTCACCCTCTCATACATTGCAATGATTATGGGCTTTCTGCCCTTGTGTATTTCTTTCTATGCTTTTGGATGCTTATAGCCTTTCAACAGTAAACTTCTTTGATTCCAGTATCCATAAAAATATCTAAATATTTTTAAACTGGACATCACACTCCATATTCAATATGAGCATCTTTACCACACTCACTGCACATGTCTGCAAACCAGCTGTCAGAACATGAGGAGAGTGAACAGCTAATATTCAAAGTATTTTTACAGGGCATCTGAAACAGAGCTCATATCCGTGGGATTCCTTAAAAACAGAGTGCTAGAAATCCAAATTTCTGATTATCTGTTAAAATAGTTAAAATAGTAAAGTTGTGTGTGTGTGTGTGTGTGTGTGTGTGTGTGTTAGCCCTGTCACATCTGACTCTTTGTGATCCCATAGACGATAGCCCACCATACCCCTCTGTCCATGGAATTCTCCAGACAAGAATGCTGAAGTGGGTAGCTGTTTCCTACTCCAGGAAATCTTCCTGACCCAGGGATTGAACCCAGGTCTCCTGCACTGCAGGCAGTTTCTTTACCATCTGAGCCACCAGGGAAGCCCAATAGTCAAGTTACTTTTTTGTAAATATTCAAAATTTCAGTCTTTCCTGAGTTATATATTGTTTGAGTGTTACTTTTTTAATCTCTAGATTTATTTTATTTTTAAATTTACTTTTGATTGGAGAATAACAGCTATAAGATGTTATGTTAGTTTCTGCCATACAACAATGTGAATCAGCCATAAGTATACCCATGTCTCCTCCCTCCTGAACCTTCCTTTCACACTCACCCCATCCCAGAACTCTAGGTTGTCACAGAGTACGAGGTTGAGCTCCCTGTGTTATATAGCAGCGTTCCATTAGCTATCTATTTTAGATATGGTAATGTACATGTTTCAATGCTACTCTCTCAATGTGCCTCACCCTCTGCTTCCATGCTGTGTCCTCAAGTCTGTTCTCTATGCCTGTGTCTCTATTCCTGCCCTGAAAATAAGTTAATCAGTACTATTTTCCTAGATTCCATATGTATGCATTAATACACAATATTTGGTTTCCTCTTTCTGACTTCACTCTGTCAAACAGTCTCTATCCCAATCCATCTCGCTAGAACTTACTCAAATTCATTCCTTTTGATGGCTAAGTAATATTTCATTGTATCTATATACCACGGCATCCTTATGCATTCATCTCTTGACAGACATCTTGGTTGCTCCCATGTCCTGGCTATTGTAAATAGTGTTGCAGTGAATATTTGGGTATTGTGTCTTTTAGAAGTGTGATTTTTCTCAGGGCTTATGCCCAGTAGTGGGATTGCTGGATCATATGGTAGTTTTATTCCTAGCTTTTAAAGAAATCTCCATAGTGATCTCTATAGTGACTGAATCAATTTACATTCCCACAAACAGTGCAACAGTGTTCCCTTTTTTCCACACTGTCTCCAACATTTATTGTTTGTGCATTTTTTGGATGATGGTCACTCTGACGAGTGTGAGGTGATACCTCATTGTAGTTTTGATTGCATTCCTCTAAAATGAATAATGTTGAGCATCTATTCATGGGCTTGTTGGCCATCTGTATGCCTTCTTTGGAGAAATGTCTTTTTAGGTATTGTGACCATTTCTTGCTTGGATTCTTTGCTTTTCTAGTATTGCACTACATGAGTTGCTTGTATATATTGGAAATTAAATCATTGTTTATTATTTCATTTGCAATTATTTTCTCCCACTCTGAGGGTTGCCTTTTCATTTTGTTAATAAGTTCCTTTGCTGTACAAAAGCTTTCAAGGTTTGTTAGGTCCCACTTATTTATTTATTTTTGTTCTCATTTCTATTACTCTAGGAAGTGGATCAAAGAGGACCTTGCTCTGGATTTTTGTCAAAAAGTGTTCTGCCCATGTTTTTCTCTAAGAAAACATGTATTATTGTTTATGGCCTTACATTTAGGTTTTTAATTTATTTGAGTTTATTTTTTTGTATAGTGTTAGTAAATGTTCTAATTTCATTCTTTTACCTGTAGCTGTCCAGTTTTCCCAGCATCACTTATCGAGGAGGCTTTCTTTTCTCCATTGTGTATTCTTGCCTCCTTTGTCAAAGATAAGGTGCCCGTGGGTATATAGGTTTATCTCTGGGCTTTCTATCTTGTCCCATTGATTTATATTTCAATTTTTGTGCCAATACCATAGTATCTTGATTACTATAGCTTCATAGTCTAAAGTAAGAACATTCCATCTTTTCTCCTCATGATTGTTTGGCTATTCAGGGTCTTTTGTGTTTTCCATATAAGTTGTAAAGTTTTTGTTCTAGTGATGTAAAAAATGCCCTTGGTAATTAGATAGGCAATGCATTGAATCTGCAGGCTGATTTGAGTCATATATTCATTTCACAATATTGATGCTTCTAATTCAAGAAAATGATATATATTTCTCCATCTGTTTATGTCTTCTTTCATTTCTTTCATCAGTCTCTTATAGTTTTCTGTACATAGGTCATTTGTCTTATTAGACAGGTTTATCCCTAGGTGTTTTATTCTTTTTGTTGCAACAGTGAATGGGAATGTTTTTTAAATTCCTCTTTCTGATTTTTCATTGTTAGTGTATAGAAATGCAAGAATTTTTTTTCTGTGTATTAATTTTGCATCCTGCAACTTTACTAAATTCATCAATTAGCTGTAGTAAATTTCTAATGGCATCTTTAGTGTTTTCTATGTATAGTATTACGTTATCTGCAAACAGAGTTTTAATTCTTTTCCAACCTGTATTCCTTATACTTCTTTTTCTTCTCTGACTGTTGTGGCTAGCACTTCCAAAACTATGTTGAATAATAGTGGTGAGAGTGGGCATACTTGTCTTCTTCTGACCTTAGAGGAAATGTTTTCAAATTTTCACCACTGAGAATAATGTTTGCTGTGGGTTTGTCATATATGGACTTTACTATGTGGCGGTAGGTTGTTGTCAAAAGTTTTTCTGCAATTATTGAGATCATCACATGGCTTTAATCTTTCACTTTGTTAAGAATTGCTGGAATAAAACCCACTAGATTATGGAGTATGATCTTTTTCATGTGTTGTTGAATTATGTTTGCTATTATTTTGTTGAGGATTTTTGCACTTATGTTCATCAGTGATATGGGCCTGTATTGTGTGTGTGTACGTGGGTGTGTGTGTGATATCTTTGGCTGGTTTTGGTATCAGGATGATGGTGGCCCCATAGAATGAGATTGGGAGTTTTCCTCCCTCTTCAATTTTTTGAAAGAGTTTGAGAAGAATAGTTGTTAGCTCTTGTCTAAATGTTTGATAGAATTCACCTGTGACTCCATCTGGCCCTGGGCTTTTGTTTGTTGGAAGATTTTTTATCATTGCTGGTTATTGATTTGTCCATAATTTCTATTTCTTCCTGGTGCAATCTCAAAAGTTTTAACTTCTCTAAATTTGTCCTTTTCTCCCAGGTTGTCAGTTTAATTGGCATATAGTTGCTCATAGTAGTCTCTTGAGATCCTTTGTATTTCTGCAGTGTTTGTTGTAACTTCTTTTTTGTTACTAATTTTATTGATTTGAGTATTATCTCTTTTTTCTTGATGAGTCTGATTAGTGATCTGTCAATTGTGTTTATCTTCCCACAGAGCCAACATTTAGGTTTAATTGATCTTTGGTAATTTTTTCCTTTATTTCCTTTTAATTTATTTCTAGTCTGACCGTTACAATTTCTTTCTACTAGCTTTGGGGTTTTTTGTTCTTCTGAGAGTTGCTTTAGATTTAAGGTTAGGTTTTTATTTGATATATTTCTTATTTCTTGAGGTAGGCTTGTATTGCTATAAACTCCCCCTCTTAGCACTGCTTTTGCTGCATTCTAAAGGTTTTTTTGGTCATGCTCTCATTGTCATTTGTTTCCAGGTATTTTTTAATTTCCTTTTTAATTTCTTACATAACTTTTTGGTTATTTAGGAGTGTGTGGTTTATCCTCCATGTATTTGTCTTTTTACAGTCTTTTTTCTGTAATTGATATCTAATATCATAGCATTGAGATCAGAAAAAAAAGCTTAATACAACTTAAATTTTCTTGAATTTACCAAGTCTTGATTTGTGACCCAGGATGTGATCTATCCTGGAGAATGTTTCATTGCACTTGAGAAAAAAGTGTAATCTGCTGTGTGGGGATGAAATGTCCTGATGATATCAGTTAGGTCCATCTGACTTAATGTGTCATTTAAGACTTATTATTTCCTTATTAATTTTTCTATGTGGATAATCTGTCGAGTGGTGTAACTGGTCTGTTAATGTGTTGATTTCCCCTTTTATGGTTTTTGGTGTTTATGTATTGAGTTGCTCTATGTTGGGTATATAAATATTTATAATTATTTTATCTTCTTCTTGGATTGATTCCTTAATCATTATGTTGTGTCCTTACTTATCTCTTCTAACAGTTTTAAAAGTCCAACTTTATTTTGATTTCCATTTGCATGGAATATCTTTTCCTATCCCAAGACTTTCAGTCTGTATGAGTCCTTAGGTCTGAAGTAAGTCTCATCTAGGCAGAACATATATAAGTCTTGTCTCTATAAGCAGTCAGTCTGTATCTTTTGACTGGGGCGTTTAATCTATATACACTTAAGGAAGCTATTGATATGTATGTTGCCATTTTCTTAGTTTTGGGCTTATTTTTGTGGGTCTTCACTTTCTCTTGTGTTTCACAAATAGAGATGTTCCTTTAGCAGTATTTTAAAAGGATGGTTTGATAGTTCTGAATTCTCTTGGGTTTTGCTTGTCTGCAAAACTTTTGATTTCTCCATCAACTTTGAATGAGATCCTTGCTGGATAGAGTAATCTTGATTGTCGGTTTTTACCTTTAATCACTTTATGCATCCTTCCATTCCTTTCTTGCCTGAAGAATTTCTGCTGAAAATTGGCTGATAGCCATATGAGGACTTCTTTGTATGTTATTTTTGGCTTTTCCCTTGCTGCTCTTAATATTTTTCCTATGTGTTTGATTTTTGTTACTTTGATTAGTATATGTTTTGGCATATTTATCTTTGGGTTTATTCTGTTTCAGACTCTCTGGCCTTTGTTGGTTATTTGCTTTCCCATATTAAAGACGTTTTTGACTGTAATCGCCTCAAATATTTACTCATATCCTTTCTTTTTCTTATCTTCTTCTAGGACTCCAATAATTTGAATCTTCATATGTTCAATATTGCAACAGAGGTCTCTGAGGCTTTCTTCAATTATTTTCCTTATTTTTTCTTTATTCTTCTCCTTAGCAGTTATTTTTATCATTCTATCTTCAATATCTATTTATGCTTTATTGACTACGCCAAAGCCTTCGAGTTTGTGGATCACAATAAACTGTGGAAAATTCTGAAGGAGATAGGAATACCAGACCACCTGACCTGCCTCTTGAGAAACCTGTATGCAGGTCAGGAAGCAGCAGTTAGAACTGGACATGGAACAACAGAGTGGTTCCAAATAGGAAAAGGAGTACATCAAGCCTGTATATTGTCACCCTACTTATTTAACTTATATGCAGAGTACATCATGAGAAATGCTGGGCTGGAAGAAGCACAACCTGGAATCAAGATTGCTGGGAGAAATATCAATAGCCTCAGATATGCAGATGACACCACCCTTATGGCAGAAAGTGAAGAGGAACTAAAAAACCTCTTGATGAAAGTAAAAGAGGAGAGTGAAAAAGTTGGCTTAAAGCTTAACATTCAGAAAACTAAGATCATGGCATCTGGTCCCATCACCTCATGGGAAATAGATGGGGAGACAGTGGAAACAGCGTCAGAATTTATTTTTGGGGGCTCCAAAATCACTGTGGATGGTGACTGCAGCCATGAAATCAAAAGACACTTACTCCTTGGAAGGAAAGTTATGACCAACCTAGATAACATATTAAAAAGCAGAGACATTACTTTGCCAACAAAGGTCCATCTGGCCAAGGCTATGGTTTTTCCAGTGGTCATGTATGGATATGAGAGTTGGACTGAGAAGAAAGCTGAGCACCGAAAAATTGATGCTTTTGAACTGTGGTGTTGGAGAAGACTCTTGAGAGTCCCTTGGACTGCAAGGAGATCCAACCAGTCCACCCTGAAGGAAATCAATCCTGGGTGTTCATTGGAAGGACTGATGCTGAAGCTGAAACTCCAATACTTTGGCCACCTCATGTGAAGAGTTGACTCGTTGGAAAAGACCCTGATGCTGGGAGGGATTGGGGGCAGGAGGAGAAAGGGATGACAGAGGATGAAATGGCTGGATGGCATCATTTACTCAATGGGCCTGAGTTTGAGTAAACTCCGGGAGTTGGTGATGGACAGGGAGGCCTGGCGTGCTGAGATTCATGGGGTCACAAAGAGTCGGACACAACTGAGCGACTGAACTGAACTGATCTTCCAGCTCACTTATTCATTCTTCTGAATGACTTATTCCACTATGGATACTTCTATAGTATTTGTAATTTCCGTAATGCATTGTTCATTGCTGTTTGTTTTATTCATCATTTCTTCTACGCCCTTTTCAAATGTTACATATTTCTTGCATTTTCTCGACTCTATTTTGATATTTTAAAACTTCCTTATTCTCATTACTCTAATTTCTTTTAAAGATATGTTTCCTATTTCATTTTCGTTTATTTGGTCTTATAGGTTTTTGCCTTTCTCCTTCATCTGTAACATATTTTTTTTTGTCATTTTCTTTTCTTTCTTTCTTTTTTTTTTTTGATTAGTGGACAGTGTTCCTGTCTCCACTTGTTGTTTGGCTTGAGGTTTCCAGCAGTGGAGTTTGAAGGCAGTGGGATAGAGCCAGATCTTGATTTTGAGATGTGGACCTCTGGGATACCACACTCCAATTAATATTCTTGGGGCCTGATGTTTTCTGTTATTCATCCCTCCTACCAAAAACTCAGGCCTGATAATTTGCCTGTAAATTGGTATCTCACTAACCATGGGGCATGGAAATAAAGGAAAGGAACAGTAACAAAGAATAAAAATATGATAAATTTATAACACTAACAGATATTTTAGCAAAAAACAAGAGTATATTCAAAAGAACCCCTGGAGGGTAAGAGCAGACTCCAATAGCAAAGATAGAAATGTGTGTGTGTATAATGTACTAAGTCACTTCAGTCATGTCTTACTCTTTGTGGCCCTGTTGACTGTAGCCTTCCAGATTCCTCTGTGCATGGGATTCTCCAGACAAGATGGAGTAGGTTGCCATTTAGTTTTCCAGAGAATCTTCCTGACCCAGGGATCAAATTTATGTTTCTTATGTCTCCTGTATTTGCAGGTGGGTTCTTTTCCTCTAGCACCACATGGGTGGTCCAAAGTGAACTGCCTCCTCTGAGGACTTTCAAATTATGAGACTGACAGACTGAAATAAAAATAAGAGGGAACAGAATAATAACACAGAGTAAAAAATAAAATAACTTTAGAAAACTAATAGAAATAGTAGAAAAAATAAGAATATGTATGAAACAACCCCTGGAGAATAAAACTGAACCCAGTGGCAAGGAGTTTAAAAACAACAACAACAACAAAAGTAGAATAAACCTTAGCCATGTAGGATGGGGCTTAGGTGGGGAGGGTCTCAGGCAGTGACAGGATTTAGAAGGAAGCAGGGATTTAGGCAGGGTGGGTGTCCTGATTCACAACCCATGCCTTCTGAAAAGACTCTGGGAATTGGTAGCGGGATGCCTGGGCTCAACCCAGCTAAAGGGGCCTTTGCAGTGCCTCTGACTTCAGGGTGTGAAGTGTCAGGCGAGGGTCATCAGGAGACTTCCTGAGGTTAAGTGGGTGGGAAGTTCCCTGCTCTTCCACAACTCAAGGGACACCTCCCCAGTCGGCCCAGTTCTCTCTCCTATCCCCTCCTTCTTATGCGTGCATGACCTATGTGGGTAGAGGGTGCTTGGAGGACAGCTGGGCCCTAGAGGGACAAGGGGTACCTTGGAGGGAGGAGAGAGGTCCCATGGGCAGAGGGGCCCATAGAGGATGGACCGGGCCATGGTGGGAAGAGGGAACCAGAGAGATGAGAGGACCTCCAGAGGGTTCGGGTGGGGGCCTTGAGGGAGGAAGTAACCAGAGAGTGAAGAGGGATCCCAGCGGGCAGAGGGCCTGGCCAGGACAGTTGAGGGGACCCTGGAGGGAGGAGAGGTTCCTGGCGGGCAGAGGGAGACCTCAGAGGGTAGAGGAGGACCCAGAGGGTGCCCCACAGGAAGAAGGAGATTTTAAGGTCCGGAAGGCTTGGCCATGGGTCTCAGGAGGCTCCTCAGGGCCGAGTGCGGGGGGCGGGGAACACCAGGCAGTTTCCTCTCCTTGAGCCACGTGTGTGCTTCTCCTTTCATGCTTTTCAGTCACTCAGCCACATCAGACTCTGTAACCCCATGGACTGCAGCTTGCCAGGCTTCCTTGTCCTTCATTGTGTTACAGAGTTTGCTCAAACTTACAACCATTGAGGTGGTTGAAACCATCCAAACATCTTATCCTTTGGCGCTCCCTTCTTCTCCTGCCCTCAATCTTCCCAACATCAGGGTCTTTTCTAATGAGTCGGCCTCCACATTAGGTGGCCATAACAGTGGAGCTTCAGCTTCAGCATCAATCCTTCCAATGAATAATTAGGGTTGATGTCCTTTAGGATTGACAAGTTTGATCTCCTTGCTGGCCAAGAGACTCGCAAGAGTCTTCTCCAACACCACTGTTCAAAAGCATCAATTTTTCAGTGCTCAGCCTCCTTTATGGTCCAACTCTCACATCCATATATAACTACTGGAAAAATAGCTTTGACTTGGTGGACCTTTGTTGGCAAAGTAATGTCTCTGCTTTTTAGTATGCTGGCTAGGTTGGTCATAGCTTTTCTTCCAAGGAGCAAGTGTCTTTTAATTTCATGCTTGCAGTCACCATCCGCAGTGATTTTGGAGCCCAAGAAAATAAAATCTGTCACTGTTTGCATTGTTTCCCCATCTATTTGCTGTGAAGGGATGGGACTGGATGCCATGATCTTCGTTTTTTAAATGTTGAGTTTTAAGCCATCTTTTGTACTCTTTCACCTTCATCAAGAGACTTTAGGTTCTCTTCGCTTTCTGCTTAGGATGGAGCTGCTATGTCATCTGCTACGTCATCTGCTATGTCATTTCTGCTATGTCATCTCCATATCTGTGGTTATTGATATTTCTCCTGGCAATCTTGATTCCAACTTGTGCTTCATCCATTCTGGCATTTCACATGATGTACTTTTCATAGAAGTTGAATAAGCGGGGTTTCAATATACAGCCTTGACATACTACTTTCTCAATTTTAAACTAGTCCATTTTTCCATGTCTGCTTCTAACTATTTCTTGACCTGCACACAGATTTCTCAGGAGGCAGGTAAGGGGGCCTGGTATTTCCACCTCTTTAAGAATTTTCCACAGTTTGTTGTGATCCACACAGTCAAATGCTTTAGCTTAGTCAATGAAGCAGAAGTAATTTTATTTTTTTTAATTTCCTTGCTTTTTCTATGATCAAGCAGATGTCAGCAATTTGATCTCTGGTTCTTCTGACTTTTCTAAATCTGGTTTGTATCTGGAGGTTCTTGGTTCATGTACTGCTGAAGCCTAGCTTAAAGGATTTTGAGCATTACCTTGCTAGCATGTGAAATGAGCACAATAGTTTGATACTGAATACACAATATTCTTTGCCCAGTGTTTCAGTTTGGTCTGGCTGTCAGAACGATGTATCTGAGACTGGGTGTGGTTACGATAGCAAGACTGGGTCTTCTCATGGATCTGGATACTGGAAGTCTGAGATCAAGATGTTGACAGGGCTGCTTTCTCTAGAGGCCTCTCTCCTGGGCTGTCTTCTCCCTGTGTCTTCACATGGTCTTCTGTGTTTCCCCTGTGTCTGTTTCATAATCTCCTTTTTATAAAAACATGTTCTGTGGATTAGGACCCACCTTGGAACTAATTTTAGCTTAATTATCTTTTAAAAGACCCTTTCTCCCCAAACAGTTTTAGTCTAAGGTGCTAGGGGTTAGAATGTCAATAATATGAATTTTGGGGGCACATATTTCTGTCCATAACATACAGATAATTTGAATCTTTTGATATGTTATTTTAGGTTTTATTTATAGCTCTTTCCATTCTCCCCTCCTTTCTTTCTTCTTTCCTTTGTTTCATGATATTGTAAATTTTTTTCCATTTTCTATGCTTCCTTCTTGAAATATGGAAGCAAAGGGGGGATGATCATTTCATCCCCAACAATGATGGTTGTGCTATGCAAACTACAGGATGTCTACTTCTTCACAAATGACTCTTTGCTTGGTGAGATCCCAGGAAAGGTTAAAAATTTATCATAGCATGGGGTCAACTTTCACAAACCATTTTCTTTTTTTCTAAGAGGAATGACAAATTACCTGGTCATAAAATAAAGGTGAATTTGTATCAAGCCTTGCTACAAAGTTTCCAAAGGTGATGTGGAAATATGTGTTTTGACCTTGGCTGAATGTGAAACCTATGACTAATAGAGCAAGCTGTGCTTGTGGTAGACATAAAGTAGCTTATTTCTGTTCTTGGCAAACAAGCATTTCCTGTGCTTGGGCTTTCTTTCATCTTTAAAATACTTATACTCAAAACTATTGCTGTATTTTGCCATTAACTGATAACTTGGGCAAAGTTTGCAAAAAATAAACCAAGTTGTAATTTATTCTGATTAACAGATATTTCCCCTGAAACATTGCTGAATAAATTTATCAGACGATACAGCATCTATATCTTTTGTTAGAATTTCCCCATTTTAGTGTTTTGAGTTATATTCAACTAAGTAATGTGGCAGAATCTTTTAAAACAGTCAACCTCTATGCTAAAGAACATAAAGCATAACTTACTCTTCCATAAATTAATTCTCATATTAAGTGATTTTTCCATATATTTGAGGCTGTAAATAGCTTGGTCAGTTACAGGCTGAGTTGATATGAGACTATGCTATTCAGGTGTAAAATCTATATAGAGCTACTAGCTAGGATTATAATGAATCTTACAGAGCATTTATTTATGAATATTATTATGAATATACCGAGAGTGAGTGCTTGAAAACTTTGTGTGAAAGGAATAAAAGATTGTAGAAATAAATATAGCAACTTAGAAGTAAATCATTGAAGAGCAGTAGTTTCATAGTTAGAAAAAGTGACATTTTATTTTATTATTATTTTTAAATCTAAAGTCTTGAAAGGTAATTTTATTTTTCCTTTTTTAACTGAAAATACTTGTCATACAATAGTATATTAGTTTCATGTGTATTATGTAGTGATTTGATATTTGCATGTATTATGAAAGAAGTTTAGTAACCATCTGTCTCCATACCAAGTTATTAAAATACGATTGACCATATTCCTTATGCTATATGTTGCATCATTTGCAGCTTATTTATTTTTATAACTGGAGATTTGCTCCCCTTCACCAATTTCATCTTGCCCCTAGTCCCTTTTCCTTTAGCAGGGAAAAACCTAATTCTCTGTATCTATGAATCTGTTTTCTTTTATTTTCCCTCTTTTTATTTTATTGGAGGATAATTGCTTTACAATATTGTGTTGGCCTCTGCCATACATCAACATGAATCAGCCACAGGTGTACATATGTCCCCTCCTTCCTGAATTCCCCTCCCATCTCCCACACTATCCAACCCCCCTAATTCTATCACAGAGCTCTGGGTTGAGCTCCCATTGTCACACAGCAAATTCCCACTTGCTCTCTATTATGCATATGGTAATGTATATTTTTCCATGCTGTTCTCTCAGTTCGTCCCGTTTTCTCCTTCCCCCACTATGTTCACAGATTTATTCTCCATGTCTTGCCTCTCCATTGCTGCCCTGCAAATAGGTTCATCAGTACCATCTTTCTAGATTTCCTACACATGCATTAATATATAATATTTGTCTTTCTCTTTCTAACTTACTTCACTCTGTATAGCAAGTTCTAAGTTCATCCACTTTATTAGGACTGATTTGAAGGCATTCTTTTCATAGCTGAGTAATATTCCATTGTATATATGTACCACAATTTCTGTATCCATTCATCTATCTATTGACGGGCCTCTAGGCGCCATGTCCTAGCTATTGTAAAAAGTGCTGCAAAAAATATTTGGGTACATGTGTATCTTTGATTATGGTTTTCTCAGGGTATAAGCCTAGCAGTGGGATTGTTGGATCATATGGTAGTTTTATTCCTAGTTTAATAAGGAATTTCCTTACTGTTCTCCATAGTGGTTGTATAAACTTACATTCCTACCAGCAGTGCACACATCCTCTCCAGCATGTATTTGTAGGTTTTTTAATAAGGGCCATTCTGACCAGTGTGAGGTGATACATCACTGTAGCTTTGATTTCCACCTCTCTAATAATGAGTGACATTGAATTCAGCATTTTCTCTTGTGTTTGTTGGCCATCTGTGTGTCTACTTTGGAGAAAGGTCTGTTTCACTCTTCCACTCATTTTTGATTGGGTTGGTTATTTTTCTGGTATTAAGCTGCATGTGCGGCTTGTATATTTTGGATATTAATCCTCTGTCAGTTGTTTCATTTGGAGTTTCTTCCATTCTGAAGGTTGTTTTTAAATTGTATTTATTGTTTTGTTTGCAGTGCAAAACTTTTAAGTTTAATTAAGTACCATTTTGTTTACTTTTGTTTTTATTTCCATTATGGTAGGAAGTGGATAAAGAGGATCTTGCTATGATGTATGTCAAAGAGTGTACCTCCTACGTTTTCCTAAAAGAGCTTCTAGTTTCTGGCCTTATATTTAAATTTTTAACACATTTTGATTTTATTTTTGTGTATAATGTTAGTGTTCTAGTTGCATTCTTTTTTTTTCTTTTTTTCATTTATTTTTATTATTTAATTTATTATTTAATTACTTTACAATATTGTAGTGGTTTTTGTCATACATTGACATGAATCAGCCATGGATTTACATGTATTCCCCATCCCGATCCCCCCTCCCACCTCCCTCTCCACCTGATTCCTCTGGGTCTACCCAGTGCACCAGGCCTGAGCACTTATCTCATGCATCCAGCCTGGGCATTCTTTTATATGTAGCTGTCCAGTTTTCCCAGCACCACTTATTTAAGAGGCTGTCTTTTCTCTTTTGTATATTCTTGCTTCCATAGGTATGTGGGTTTATCTCTGGGATTTCTATCTTGTTCCATTGGTCTATAGTTCTGTTTTTGTGCCAATAACAAACTCTCCTGATGACTGTAGCTTTGTGGTATAGTCTGAAGTCAGGAAGGTTGATTCCTCCCATCTCCATTTGTCTTATTCCAGATTGCCTTGGTTATTTGAGTCTTTTGTGTTTCCATACAAATTGTGAAACTTTTTGTCTTAGTTCTGTGAAAAATACTATTGATAGTTTGATAGGGATTATATTGAATCTGTAGATTACTTTGGGTCATATAGTAATTTTCACAGTATTGATTCTTCCAATCCAAGGACACAGTTTATCTCTCCATCTCTTTGTATAGTCTTTGACTTCTTTCATCACTGTCATATAGTTTTATGCATACAGTTCTTTTGTCTCTTTGGGGAGGTTTATCCCTAGTTTTTTTTTTTTTTTTATTCTTTTTGTTGCAATGGTGAATGAGGTATTTTTCTTAACTTCTTTTTCTCTTTCTGATATTTCCTTGTAAGTTTGTAGGTATGCAAAGAATTTCTATATGTTATACATCCTGAAACTTTATTATATTCACTGATTAGCTCTAGTACTTTTTAGTACTTTTCTGGTGAAATCTTTGGGTTTTTTATGTATAGACTGGTGCTGAAGCTACAATACTTTGGCCACCTGGTACACAGAGAAAACTCATTGGAAAAGACCCCGATGCTGAGAAAAATTGAGGGCAGAAGAAGAAGGGGATGACAGAGGATGAGATGGTTGGAGGGCATCATTGACTCAATGGATATAAGTTTGAGCAGGCTCCAGGAATTGGTGATGGACAGGGAAGCCTGGTGGGCTGCAGTCCATGGGGTCACAAAGAGTCAGACACGACTGAGCGAATGTATCTCACCTTGTGCTTTGTGGAACTCAGATGATGTAGCTCTTGTTCACTTGTGGACTGGCATAAACTGCAGGCTACTGTAGGGATTTTGAGTAGGAATATGTTTAATCAAGAGAACATGCCTGGGACGCATCTGTTGCAGAGCAGGAATTCTCCACAGGACCTATAGATCATCCAGTAGCAGCTGGAAGGGCTGCCAGTGACCTCAGCCACCTGTAATGAGAGCACAGGCAAAACTCCTTGCCACCATTAGAGACTAACCCACCGGCCTCCCCCTCTTTCTATATCCAGCCTGAACTACAGAGTTGCCATCTAACCCGGCACGAGCCGAGAAGAGAACTTGGAAGAGCAGGGCTTGCACTGAGTGTAGTCCCAGTGCACCTGAAGCAGTGAAAGGATGACAGGTCCTCATTCACAACTTTGTGAAAAGGTTCAGCCATCACTAGTCCACAAACTCTTAAAGAAAGCTTCGGCTTTTTATTCTTTTCTGATAACTCCAGTTGTTAGGAACATTTATCTTTGAACAAAACTGCACTATCCTTAACTTGATCTTATGTCTTGGTTTGCTGTCTGGCAGGGAGCAAAGTAAGTCTTCCTGATTCACACAGGAGGCTACATAGCTCTGTGGCTTTGTGATTTTTATCATACAGTGGGTTTAAGCTACAATGCATTTCAGTACTGTGAAGGGCCATATTAGAATATACTTTAGTTATTTGATGTTGATATGAATGTGCTGATGTGGTGTGACTCACATAGCTTGCAGAGGAAATCATAGCTCTTTCTCCTAATTTAACCTAATATTGTGATGCTTAT
The DNA here is from genome assembly GCF_033118175.1 of Dama dama. Taxonomy (NCBI): domain Eukaryota; kingdom Metazoa; phylum Chordata; class Mammalia; order Artiodactyla; family Cervidae; genus Dama; species Dama dama. Next base: position 4,729,157 of record NC_083687.1, on the reverse strand, counting down.
GTTTCTGACATCCAGATTAATCTTATAGATCCAAAAAATTCTATGTTTTCTTTTATAAACAATTGTTCATTACTCATAATTTTGAATGGTATTTTGACTCTAAGTGTAGAATAGTTTCTGAATCTCTGTTAAATTTTATTTTGGCCATTTTGACTGTTGTTGTATCAAGATTTTCTTGAATACAAGTTTATTAAAGACTGAATTAAATTTGAATAAGTGTATTAGAAGAATAAAACTACATATATTTTTTAAGAGTCAGGATATATCTTAACCCTATGTACACATATTCATATATATTTTGTTTTTCTTTTTCACTGTTTTCTGAATGAACCTGACTCCCAAAGTTCTGGTATCAGGTTGTGGGTCCCCTGGGAGGTGATTAGGTCATGATGGGGGGGGGGGGTGGGGGCTCATGAATGAAATTAGTGCCCTTAGGCTGCAAGGGAATGCTTAGCCCCTTCTGCCAGGTGAGGACACAGTGAGAAGTCTGCAGTCTTCAGCCTGGAAGAGGAGTTTTACCAGAACTTGATCATGCTGGCACCTGATCCAGGACTGCCACCCTCTAGAATTGTAAGAAATGAATTCCAGGTGTTTGTGAGCATTTGTTAAAGCAGCCTCAGCCATGACATTCCTAGACATCTGTCCTCTTGGGAAAATTCTTCCAGGTTTCTGTTTCCTCATGCTTCTTTTCCTTTCTCTTTCTTCCCTAATTAAAACTTGGTTCAGTTATTGGAGATGGGAGATAGAATTCTAAGGTTGAGTTTTTGAAACTACAAAACATCCGCCTAGTGTTGTTTCCCTGGACCTTATGGATCTGTTTATTAGAACTTTTCCCCTATGGCTGCCATAATAAACTTATGGGTAGACTCATGCTTTCAATTATAGCAGATGGGGGAATTTTGGACAACCCTCCTGCTGAGAAAAATGAAAGAAGCTGAAGAATATTTACTTGAAGCCACGAAAAACCAACAAGGCAGTGAAGAATAGGAAGGTTTACCCAGTACTTAGGACTGCTTGACTTCAAGGATTTCTGTGGATTTCAGGCAAAGTGACTGAGTGCCTGAGGAACTAAAGGGCACTTTTGAAAATGTCATCACTCAGAGAAAGGAAAATCCAGATCTAAGTGTCCAGAAGGGGGCACTTACATTTATATTTCATTGAGATTTTAAAGGCCTCTAGGAGTAAGGATGCAGTCACAACAGGGCCGCCGTGTACAGGCTGAAGCTCAACTTTGAACCGTTTTCAGCCCTAACTTCAAAATGAGGGTCTTCCCAGAGTATTCTCCATCTCTTAGAGGTAAATCAAAAATCCCTTCTTGGGGATTATGTCATCCTCAACTGAAGCCTGTTATTATTTTTACAATTTCAGATTTGTAATGTTTGACATTAATTCAAAAATAATAGGCACAGATACAGATAAAAAACAAGGAAAAAACAGATAATCAAAAAATAAAAATATCAAGAATAAAAAATAGACAAAGAAATCAATAGATGACAGAAACATACCCATGGTATCCCAACAGAGAATTGATAGGACATAGAATTTATAGCCATGGTTAAGATGCTGAAGAGGATAAAAGGTGGGATTGGAGATTTTTAGAAGAATATTGAAAGGTATAAAAATCAAATTACATTTCTAGAATGGAAAAAATATAACATTTAAAGCTGAAGAATCCATGATTGGATTTAACAACAGATTGGACATAGTCGAAGTGAAAATTAATTAATGGAGATATGGCTTTGCTACTGAATCAGTGGAGGCTGGAGGGAATGGCAAATTTAAGATTTCAAAATAAAAGAACCGTGGGTAAGAACTCTAAACTCAAGAGATTTTTCTTTAGCATTGAAGATGAAGACAATTTTTGAACAACAGAATATCCAGAATTTAATAAATAAAATAATGAATTGCTTTTTGATGAAGAGAAACAAATACCAAATGGAAGGCCAATGGTACAGAAAGGAATAAGAAAACAGTAAAGTTATAATTACCTGAAGAAGTGTGATTATCTTCATAAAAGAGCAATAACACCCATTTCTAGGGTATAAAATGAATGTAGAATGAAAGACTTATTGACAATATCCCCAAAGAGTTAAATTGCTGTAGCACCTTGCATAGTCAGATAACAGGCTAACTATACCAACTAGCCTCACCACATCCCAACAGCTTAACTCTTTCCCACCTCTATTTTTCTACATAGCTTTATCGGCATCCAACTGTCTATGTGTATTGAGGTTTATGTGTATCATTAATCATATTTATTGCTTATCTAGCTCTTCTTGAATGTAAGCTCTGAAAGAATGGACTATTTTATTTATTCTGTTGGTAACACCTGACACCAGTAATTATAATGGCATGTGCCCCTATATATTTGCTGAATCACTGAAATATTTATGCAAATAAAATATTTGCAAATCTACTCTTCTTAAAATGCAGTTATATACAAATAATTGTTCATATGTAAGAAGTACTGTTAAAAACAATAAATCCTAAAGGAGTTAGTTGGAAAAGACATTCCTATCTTACCCTGCTTTTTAGCTTTGACTTATCAAAATCAGCCAGGTTTGGTAATATTATACACTGACATAGTCCAAGTCAACATGACATTTTAATAATAGGTAATGCCTGAAGAAATGATGGCAAAATTGGACTATAGTATCATGGAAAATGTGCTTAACGATTACCTTCATAATTTTTAATGGTATTTTTGCTGTAGGATATCAGAGCTATTCATGTCACTTCATATATATATATTTATATTTGCAGGTTAACCTAGCTGTAGAAGAAGACTTATGATATCATCTTTATGTATGAAAATACTTTATATGTAATTTGGAAAAATGATACAAACTCCTTAAATATATTTAGAACTTTTCCCTCCACAACTACTTAGAAATGTGACCAAAAAATGTTTATTGAATTAAGATATTTGATATTAAGCTCTCCACATCAACTATTTATTTTTCAATAAGCAAATGCATGTCAGTGGAATTTTTTTTTTTTTTTTTTAAAGAAAGCAAATGCCTATAAGTGGGATTGCTGGGTCATATGGTGGTTTTATTCCTAGTTTTTTAAGGAATCTCTATACCGTCTTCCATAGTGGCTGTATAAATTTAAACTTATATTATCATATGAAAGTAGATAGCCAATGGGAATTTGCTGTCTGGCTCAGGAAACTCAAATAGGGGCTCTGTATCACCCTAGAGGGGTGGGATGGGGAGGGAGATGGGAGAGAGTTTCAAGAGGGAGGGTGTATATGTATACCTACGGCTGATTCATGTTGAGGTTTGACAGAAAGTAACAAAATTCTGTAAAGCAATTATCCTTCAATAAAAAACAAATAGATTTTCCAAATGAATCATCTAGAATAAGAAAAAAGTTAGAAATAAATGCCATTTAATAAAATGTGTTGGATAAATCAAGGTCTTTGCAGGAGATAAATGACAAAACTTCAATGCATTAATTAAAGAGATTTACAGAAGGGACTATTAATACTTGCAGAACTATGGGCAGGGTGTGGGATTCTGGTAAGTGATGCTGGTGAGCTCAGAGCTAGCAGAGCTGGGAGGGCATCTATCCTGGGCTGAAGAAGCAGCGGCAGAGCCTCTGTGGCAAGGTAGGGGAGGGGAGGCTCTGGTCCAGGGAGAGAGGGGCCCCACACCTTCTGAAAAGGTGTGCAGCCCAGCAGGCAGGAATCCACGTCCTACCTCTTCTCCTCCTGCCTCAGAGTGCCTCCTCCTGGGTCCTCTGTGGTCCAAACACCCCTCAGGAGCCAGACCACAGAAGAGCGTGGGGTCGCCATCAGTCAGTGTGGGGCACCTGAGAAAGGTGTAAGGGTCTTTGGGAGGTCAGAGGCACAGTGCTGAGTACATCCTCATAGTAACTCAGAGAGGGAGATGAAAAGAAACGTGAAGGTATAGACATGTTTGCAGAAACCAACACAATTCTGTAAAGCAATTATCCTTCAATTAAAAAATTAATTAATTAACATAATAAAGTAAAAACAAAACATTGCCTTCTAGTCGTCACTGGTGCTCCAGATACTGAAGCTGTTCTGTGTAATTATGTAAGAGGATATTGTAACATTTAAAGAGATTAAATACGTTTATCATGCAAAACATAGAAAACACATTCCAAAATGAGTCAAACTTTTTCCATAACCATAGAAAACCAGGTAGATAAATTTCAGTAATGCAACTGTTAAGCAGCTAAATGTAGATTTTGGGAAATTTAAGGGATGCTAAAGCCACCAAGAGAATATATTAAATGAAAATTAAATCATTTCAGTAAAAAATATTTTAAAAAATATTTAATTTTTAACCTTTCCTAGATTAACCAATGCTTTGAAGATATTTCAGGTTGTAAACTCATTTAAGCATTTGGTTAGCAGCTACTATGTTTCAAGGATTTACACTACAAATCAGTCATAAATAGGCAGAAATCTGACAACAATAATCCCTGCACTTCTTGAACTCACATGTAAAGTATACTAGATAGTTAAAATAATTGCTTATAGTTTTTCATACTAGAAACATCATACGCTATTGGAATCTAATTAAAATTTCAATGTTAATGAAATAGTAACATTGGAAACATTGTGTTGATAGGTGCCTCTGAATCTATCAGAAAATATTACTGTATTTAGTGGTATACTGACTGACTCATTTATTTTATGATAAATATTGCAAAGAAGATTTCTTTAATAATAATAATACCCTCAAAAGGAAGATTATAAAGATTTTCTCTAAATTCCATTGATTTTTAGTTAATTTCAAAGTCAACATGGAATATTCTATTAACTTTAAAATCACTATAATTAATATACTTTTCAGAGTATATTAAAATAGAGACACTGAGATAAGTTCAATGAACCCTTGCAGGATTTTAGGTAGCAAATCCTGAAATTGCAATCAATTTAAAACTTTGATGCAAATTACTAAAAGTTTCATGATTGTAACATACCTGAGAGATAAGATTGACCTTAGTTATTGAAAACTGAGGTGTGACATCATTTCTTAAGACATCTTATTTCTTTTATGATAAATATTACAAAGAAGGATTTCTTTAATAATAATACTTTCAAAATTATTTCTTAATTGCTTGCATGCATGCTAAGTTGCTTCTGTCATGTCTGATTCTTTGCGACCTTATGGACCATAGCCTGCCAGGCTCTTCTGTACGTGGAGTTCTTCAGGCAAGAATCCTGGAGTGGGTCTCCATGCCCTCCTCCAGGGGAATCTTCCTGACCCAGGGATTGAATCTGTGTCTCTTACACATCCTGCATTGGCAGGCAGGTTCTAGTGCATTGGCCCTACTGGTGCCACCTGAGAAGCCCAATGTCACATCATCCCAATGAAATAATGACTAATATGCTTTTAAATTCTTATGCAATATTGTTTAAGGACACAAGAAACACATAGTAAGAGATTTTTCCTTCAGAAAAACTTGATAGCATGTAAAATTCTTGATATACTGATTTTTATCCTTTTATTTATAGTATGCTGAATTTTATATTTTTCATACTGTGAGATATGAAAACATATAGAACTCTTAGTCTGTGATTCCGAAAACAGACTAATTTTATTATCTACTATATATGAGTCAATGTCCCTGAATCCATTGAGATGGCTTAGTTAAGGTATATGTATGGACAGGACCAGGTAAGGGAAGCATCCAGAGACTGTCACCAGTAGGGAAGCATCACCACCCAGGAGAGAGGTGGACAGTTTGCTGGAGCCAGTGGAAAAGCTGAAAAGAGAGAGATGTAGTTGCCACCACAAGAGCAGTTCTGATGAAGAAGGGAAGCAGACAGAAATATCCCAAATGAGAAAGAGCTTCCACGCTTTAATCTCCAGCTGTTACTTCTTGTTGGCCAAAATCATTCAAAGTCAGAGGGCAAGGGTGTCCAGGTAATACCTCTTATGATTTAGAAACAATGAATATGGGAGCAAATGCAGAATAACCACCAGAAAAAGTAAAATGCTTCATCATATCCACTTCTATAAAAGGACTAATTAAATTTACAGGCATTTCCCCCTTTTTTGGTTGAAAATTCAAAATATTATTTTCTCTATTGCTTTGCCTTATGTAGGTGGTGAAGAAAACCATATTTGGAAATATGCAAAATGCATGTATCCATTTTTTGGTTGTATATTTCTAATTTCAAAAATAAATCTCAGAGTGCTTCACTGATATAAAGGCAAGAAAAGTTTATCAATGACTTCAATTTCAAAACACCTTTGATTAACTAGTGTCAAGTAAACTGACAGGTAAACTACTTTCCACTAATGATTCTTTTTATTGTTTCTATTACAAAATGTCTCTAATTGACAGAACATATTTCCCAAACAGTCAGTGTTATTAGATTAGAAGCCTGATGCTATTCACATCTGGGTATAGGAGCAAAAAGCAATTAAATTTAATAATAATGAAAAGAACCCACAGTAATAAATCATGCCACTACTGTAGTGTGAGTAGGGAAATTGAACAGGGACTAAATTAGAAGATGAATTCATAAAAATATGCCAATTACTGTAACCATAATAACATTTCTGTCCCAATTCAGGCTAATGTGAACCATGAGCATACCTCAAAACAAACCCCTTTAGGATACCATTTCAAACATTAGATGATTTCCCAAAACACAACTGATACAAAAATTTCATGAAAACTTAATGAGAATATCCATTTTTAAAGCAATGATAACCCCATTAGGTTATGTAACCCAGCTGTTGAAACTCATTCCTATATCTGAATATTCATGGCTAACACATCTGTGATTTACTTTGTAGGTGGCTTGGCACCATCTCCAAGCATACTTGGACACATAGAGCCACATCACCACAGAAAGTTGAGAGGATCAAACCTAAGTCACTGTACTTTTTACCACACTGTCTTTCTATCCATATATGAGGTTATTACCATTCAGTTGGGCTTCCCAGTGGCACTACTGGTAAAGAATCTACCTGCCAATGCAGGATACTGTAAGAGATGCAGGTTCAGTTCCTGGGTCAGGAGGATCCCCTGGAAGAGGGCATGACAACCCACTCCAGTATTCTTATTTTATTTTTTATTTATTTTTTTAAAAATCTAATGGACAGAGGAGCCTGGCTGGCTACAGTCCATAGGGTCCCAAAGAGCCAGACATGATAGAGTGACATAGTATGTATGAATGCAGCATTTAATGAACTAAAATGTTTAAAATAAACTTTAAGTTAAAAACTACTCTCATTATCTAGCTTATATTTTAAGGAAAGAAAGCTTCTGTTCCCTCCAGTCCCCAAATTTCATGGATTTGTGTTCTTTTTAAAAATTGAAAACTGAATTTAAATATATTTCCCTGTATCTTTGTAGTTTTGGCATGAAAATGAATTTATCAAGTTCTGTTTATAGGCAGGACAGTGGAGGTTGGGAGAGAGAAGAGATTCTAATTGTGTACTGAGGTCCAGAGGCCCCAATATCTGTAGCACATGTTTCTGGCTTTGTAAGCTGTAAGTTCCTTTTACTTGCTTGGAATTTTCCCTCAAAGCAAAGTACTAAATTAATCTTGTAGAATTCCCTGTTTAATGTTAAGCAAAATATATTAGTGAGGAACTAAATTAAGACTCTTAAATTTGTGGAGAGAGAAAACCTTATCAGAGAAATTGTTACTGGAAAAATTGCTGGTCTGCAATTGGAAATCTGCTGTGTTCCTTAGAAAAGAAGCATAGAGGTGGACCCTGACAGAAGGCTTGAGACTACAGAAATATTTGCTCATCACTAAACATAACTTCCCTGCTCACTGAGTTGTTTTCTAAGTGTGATATAAATGTATTAATGTCCTTTCCATAGCAAGTTTCAGGAAGAAAAAATGGAAGAGAAAATGAAAAAAATCAGCATAAACAGAGAACATGAAAAAAATAGACATAGAGGAATGTCATAGGTTTATAAAAGAAACCTATGTTCTACAGTTTCTACCAGATCTAACCTAGAGAGGTTTCAAATCTTTGATATCAATTGAATTATCAATTAAAATCATTCAGAAACAAGACAGACCTACTGGTGAATTGTTGTTTTCTTAAAAAGTAACTTCTTGCATCTTTTTTCTTGCTGAATATGAGAAATAATAGAAGAATTCTTTTATAATTATACATATATATATATGTTTTTATCTCTTGTAAATTTAATGAATAAAAGCACCTGAGTACCTTATTCTCATTTTCTATGACATAGAGGTGTTTTCTCATATACTTGAACTAGTGGAATGATAGTTTAAGATATTAACTTTCATTTTCTTAATTTCACTCATATATCATTTTCTACTCAAGGCAGCATACAGTCTGCATTCTGTTTCTAAAACTCGCAACTGAGAGTGGGGAGAGGATGGATCTGGAACAATAAAGTGAGCTGGATTAGACCCCCAAACCTGGCGCAGTACCAAGTTTGTGGAGGAAGATGACTTAGATTTGTCTGGCTCCTTTCAATTTGATTTGTTACCAACTGGAATCAAAATTTGGTGTATGGAACAAACACATTAGGAGGCCTGCTTGCACAAAAGGGTGCTTCTAACTTGAGAAGTCTTAGGAGCCTGGGTGAAGTGAAGGATCTACCAGATGAGAGGAATCCAGAGCTGTGGGTCACTCCCTGAACTCCAGGACTCGGGTGGCGGGAGGCTGGTGGCCCCGCCTGCCTTCAGTCTCCTCAGGGTGCTGCCAGGCAAGGGGGTTCTGGCTTGGCCACAGTCACAAATGCTGAAGTTCTTTTCTCACTGCATCACCAGGCCTACCTGAAATTGTCATTCAGTAGTCTTCACCACATCAGTCTAAAAAGATATCTTTCTCAGGGAGATGAGATGAGGGAAAGAGAAAGAGAGATGGAGAAGCTGGTGGGTTTACATTCAGGGCAGCTCACCAAGAAAGTAACATGACCCAGAGAAACCTTCTGTGTTGAAAATCTAAGCTGATAAGAAGAACAAATATCATATATTAATACTTGTATGTGGAATCTAAAAGAAAATGGTGAAGATGAGTTTTTGAAAAGCAGAGATAGAGACACATATAGAGAACTAATGTATGGATACCAAGAGGGGAAAGGAGGGTGGGACGACTTGGGAGATTAGGATTGACACATATACACTATTGATTCTATGTATAAAATAGAAACTGATGGGAACATAATGTATAGCACAGTTCAGTTCAGTTCAGTCGCTCAGTCATCTCTGATTCTTTGCGATCCCATGGACTACAGCACGCCAGGCTTGCCTGACCATCACCAACTCCCAGAGCTGGCACAAACTCATATCCATTGAGTTGGTGATGCCATCCAACTATCTCAACTTCTGTTGTCCCCTTCTGCTCCTGCCTTCAATCTTTCCCAGCATCAGTGTCTTTTCCAATGAGTCAGTTCTTCTCATCATTTGACCAAATTATTGGAGTTTAAGCTTCAACATCAGTCCTTCCAATGAATATTCAGGACTGATTTCCTTCAGGATGGACTGGTTGAATCTGCTTGCAGTCCAAGAGACTCTCAAGAGTCTTCTTCAACACCACAGTTCAAAAACATCAATTCTTTGGTGCTCAGCTTTCTTTGTAGTCCAACTCTCACATCCATACATGACAACTGGAAAAACCATAGCTTTGACTAGATGGACCTTTGTGGACAAAGTAATGTCTCTGCATTTTAATATACTGTCTAGATTAGTCATAGCTTTTCTTTCAAGGAGCAAGGGTATTTTAATTTCATGGCTGCGGTCACCATCTGCAGTGATTTTGAAGACCAAGAAATAAAGTCTCTCACTATTTCCATTGTTTCCCCATCTATTTGCCGTGAAGTGATGGGACTGGATGCCATGACCTCAGTTTTCTGAATGTTGAGCTTTAAGCCAGTTTCTTCACTCTCCTCTTTCACTTTCATCAAGAAGCTCCTTAGTTCCTCTTTGCTTTATGACATAAGGGTGGTGTCATCTGCTTATCTGAGGTTACTGATATTTCTTCCAGCAATCTTGATTCCAGCTTGTGCTCCATCCAGCCTGGCATTTCACATGATGTACTCTGCATTTAAGCTAAATAAGTAGGGTGACAATATAGAGCCTTGACATACTCCTTTCCCAATTTGGAACCAGTCTGTTCCATGTTTGGTTCTAACTGTTACTTCTTGACCTGCATACAGATTTCTCAGGAGGCAGGTAAGGTGGTCTGGTATTCCCATCTCTTTAAGAATTTTCCACAGTTTGTTGTGATCCACAGAGTCAAAGGCTTTGGCCTAGTCACTAAAGCAGAATTAGATGTATAGTAAATTCTACGTAAAGCTCTGTGGTGATCTAAATGGGAAGGAAGTCCAAAAAAGAGGGGATGTATGTCTACATATAGCTGATTCATGTTGCTGTATGGCAGAAACTAACACAGCATTCCAAAGCAAATATACTCCAATAAAAATTAAACAAAAGGAAAAAAAGAATCTAACCTGATGGAAACAAAGAGCCAGTGTCTCAAGAGCAGCAAGAATCGTCTGCATCTGCGCTGCCTATGTTGGCCGTTGGAGTCTCTGTACAGGGTGACATGAAAGTACCAGGAAACCCAGCCTGGGCACTGTGTGGGGTAGACCTCAGAGTTACGTCACAGAAGCCAATGGCAGGTAGAGCAGATGGTCATGAGCAATAGATGTTAATTTAGTTTTTATCTGCCTGACAGAATAGGTGCTCGAACTCTAAAATTAAGTACCAAAAATAAAATATTTTTTAAATACTTGAATTTGTGAACTGAGTTTCAATATCTTAGGCACATTCAATATGTTCTGTGTTGTATTTGTGGAGTTAAGTTTTGACCTTGAGAATAGGCCTTTCCTTGAACTTAATCCTTTTCCTTTCCCCCTCACTGGCTTTTCAAGTTGTTTCCATTTGATGTTACAATCCAGAGTCCATGCTGCTACACAAGATGTGCTGTTGACAACACGTTTCTATAAGCACAGCCTTTGGTCTGTGTTCAGACCCAGGATACAAACATGCATACAGTGTGCTCATTTCTTACCATTAATAAAACCTAAAGCAATGTATGACATTTATCTTTTTGTTTCTTTTGTAAAATCACATTTGACTATCTTCTAAATTCCTTAGATAAATAAATATTTTGGCGCTGTACATATTGGATTTTTAAAAAATATTTCCATTAGGATAGTACTAATTTGTTTAAAGAATGAGTTGAAGTGTATAAATTGGAGTATTAGGCCTTTTCAGTTATATTGTACCATAGAAGAACTTTCTTTGGATTGTTACTTTTTACTGGCAAGAACAGAATTGTGTAAATGTCATCTTAAAGATATATTGCATGCATCAATGTCAAGCCTGTATTATTTTTTCCATATAGAAGAGAGTCTCATAAGACTTACCTTCATTATAGATTCTCCAAGACAACTTGCAGCTGTCTGTGTGGACCCTTAAGAAATCTGCAAACTGAACATAAATTATTTGAAATAATTTTACTGGCAGTTACACTGTGAATTCCTTGCCTTGACTGAAGCAATTGCTTTTTAAGCTAGTTGGATATATTTATTCCTTAAGACCAGTATAATAACTCTTAAAAAATTGATCTATGGTTTTAAGTAGATATAAACAAATATGTATATATATCATGTGTGTGTGTTTACAGAAAATATTTCAGGATGATGCCAGGTATTTATAATTTCTTTAATATTTAATATCTCATAAAATTATTATATACCTACATGATCAAAATAATATTTTTTCTATTTTCCTGTTGAACCAAATACAATACTATATATAGTTTGAGTGCTTGAAACTAAAAAAATAAGTGTGAGATCTCAATGGTAAAGGGCTTCAGATTTTTCTTTACTATAAAATTAGCTATTAAAATAATTAGACTCACTGGATCAATAGAAAAATATCTAATATTTAAGTACATTTTTGAGTGAATCAAAAAACCTGTGCAAATTAAATTGTCTGAAATGGAAGTCTCACACAATGTGTAGATAGCTCTATACAGAATAAACTTTGAAAATTGTCATTAATCAGTCGTAATTTATGGTCAGCAATAATTCCTGATTAGAAATTGATTGATCATTGCTAATTTCTGTTGAGAGGAACGGAGTGGCTATGCATTTAGATCAAGGATGTATGTGTGTGTGTGTGTTCTTGGACATGTTTGTGTGTCTAAATTTCCTGTTTTGGATTTTTCCAGGATGGTTCTATTTTAAAATATTATCTCCCTTTATGCCCACAAGTTTATTCATATTTGTCAACCAATTTGTCTCAATTTTCAGTTTAGAAAAATGGTCATCACAGGCATCCAACCTCTAGGTAAACTTTGAGCCATCCTCTCTCCTAGTATCAGACATCTGGTTAACACCTAGCATACAAATTAGCTGGAAGACATTCCCAAAGTGAAGCCTGTCACAGCACAGATGCAGAAGGTCAGAGAAACACTTGATGTTTGGGTCAGGGGCACATGCTGTGAGCCAGGGAGCAGAGAATCAATCATGGTGTCAGAGACGGGAATTTGGATCTAATCCAGGCCACAGTGAGCTCATAGGATACCACAGGGGGACAGGGCTCGGGAAGATTCTACTCTTACAGCACTTAGAGTAAGCACACAATTTATCTGTGTTTTGTTTTTTAAACAGAACACTTTAAGCAACAGGCTTCAAAGTAGCACAATAGCAATGCAGGTCTTTTGTCAATTTGAAGAGTCACCTTATTTAACAATAAACACAAATTTGTAGGGAAACAGAGCCCACCTATGATAAAGCTAGTGAAGCATTTAGGGAAGAAGAAAGTGCATGAAAATTAGAAACAATCAGAAAATAAAGGTCTTTTTCTCTCGGCACTTAGGATATGTGGAGCAACGTGTGATGTTGTATTAGTTTCCAAAGCGCCTTTTGTTGTCACCCTCTGTTGTGTGTGTGTCCTCTGATACATATCATGCATCACAGAGGAAATTATTGGTGGAAAAGTGGAGACAAACAAATAGGACAGGATAGTCTAATACCTTGGAAAATTATGTCCAGAATCTGTACAGAGGATCTCAGAAAAGAGGTTTCATTCCAAACTTAAAATTTACTCTGAATCCTTACAAGAATGCTCCCAGCCATTAAGAAACTTTTCAGTTTTTTTTAAGTGTTTCAGCACATTTACAGATGGTAAACAATTGTCAGTGGATTTTTAAAAATTACAGAGCTTTATTTCTCAAAGCTTCTCTCTAAGAGACATAGCAGTGCTATCAAGGCAACTATCAAATCTAAAGAAAAAGTTAGAATCATCTTTATGTAAGTTTTGTAGGCAAGAAATAAGTTGCTTAGTGGATATGTATGAAATGCTACCCAACAAAAAGGTCTTAAAAACTGGAGATACTTTTTAAGTTTTGAACACACACTGCCCTTTGTTCCATAACCAAGCTCTGGTGCTGAGTTGGAAGCATAAACTAATTAGAAAAAAAATGGCCTGAAATAATATAAAGTCACACTCTTTCCTCAGAACCAGAGTCACTGAAACTTAGCACATCATGCTCACTCTGGTATGCTTGTGTGAAACTGACTTACAAAATTTCTCAGATGGAAAAATAAAACACTCACATTGCTTTAAATATTGGTAGGACTAAACAGTTTCTTTAGATTTTAAATGAGCATACTATGTACACCTAAACACCAGATGTGTAAATGTTTAATGTTCCTGTCAACTAGATTGAAGAAGAAGAGCCAAGGTGACCACTCTGTTGTTTTAAATGTATCCCTTTTATTTATATTTTTCACAAAGCTGGTGGACTATCTTTCATTTGTTTACAGAATATCCTGATGAATACTCCAGTAATATAAGTAGGAAAGGATGCCAAGTCCCAATGTGTTGATGTGAAGTCCACATCCAGGACCAGATCTCAGACAAAAGCTTTTATATGAAGATGTGATTTACTGATGAGGAAATGATTGTCTATTATACATTAAAAAACTGTTTCAATACATCATTAAATAAACTCAAATAATGTACATGAGAATCCCTTTAAAAATAGCTTTCATTTTATAAAGAGCATTTTTACTATGAAACTGGTTTTGAATAAAATGGATTTAAATATCAATGTATCTTCCAATAATGCTAGATAGTAGATTGATGAGAGAAGTACTCAAACAAAGACTGTTTATAATGAAATCATCCTAGGTAGAAAACTAGTACTATAAATTGTTTGCCAACGAAAGGTAGATTACCAAGTACTCTACATTTGCGTATTTGGTTTGATTTCCCCCATTTTTCCTCATAGAAATCCTCTGAAGTACAAATTAGAATTGATGTTTTACAGATTTTAGGTGATGGGTCCATAACCTGCAGAGTCTCTTGCAGAATCCACTCAAACAACTGAAATAGGATACACTGAATGGTTTAACAGAGAATGCCTCAGTTAGTGATAAAGAGTACAGGTAGTCTATACATAATTTAAGACTCTTAATAACATTTGTAAATGCAGATACTTTCTCGTGTCTGTTTATCATGGATGACCAGTCCCAACCAATCAGTTTTGTACTTCAATATTTTAAATCAATACTTTGTCCTACAGCTGCTTATTCCAGACACTTTATTCTTCTTACAATTCATTGAATCTGCCAAGCCGGATGTTTCTCTGCCCACATTATTCTTTCTGCCTAGGACACTGTTTCACCAGATACCCAAGGGGTTTACACACAATTACTCACCGGCAGCATAACAAAGGGCCCACTCATCCCCTCATTCTGCCTGAGTTTTCTTTTATATTCTACCAATCACTTCCTAATGTCTCCCCTAACAATTACATATATTTGTTTATGTGTTCAAAGTTTGCTTATTTCTCTCTAAAGTATGTTTACCACTATATTCCCTGACCCTAGAACTGTCTGGTTCATGGGGATAGCACAAAAACATGTTTTAATAAATGAGTGAATTTCAATGGCTGTTTCTTAGTGTTCTTGCTGCTGATGGTTACTAGATGCCCTTTAAACTTTACCACATTAAGAAAAGGGAACCCCCTACACTATCGGTGGGAATGTGATTTGAGGCAGCCACTATGGAGAACAGTATGGAGGTTCCTCAAAAGAACTGCAAAGAACTACCATATGATCCAGCAATGCCACTCCTGGGCATATATCTGGACAAAACTAATTTAAAACGATACATGTACCCCAGTGTTCTTGTAGCATTATTTACAACAACCAAGATATGGAAGCAAACTAAATGCCCATTGATAGATGAATGGATAAAAGAAAAATATAGTACATATATACTGAATACTATTCAGCCATAAAAAAGAATGATATAATGCCATTTGCAGCAACATGGATGGACCTAGAGATTATCATACTAAGTGAAATAAGTCAAAAAGAGAATGAAAAATAACATACGATTCCACTTATTATATTGTGGAATCTAAACTATGATTCAAATGAACTCATCTACCAAGCAGAAACAGACTCACAGATCTAGAGGAAAGACTTATGGTTGCCAAGGGAGAGAAAAGTAGGGGAGGGGCGGATTGAAAGTTTGAAATTAGTGGATGGAATGAGAAGAACTGGAATATATAGAATGGATAAACAAGAAGGTCCTACTGTATGGCACAAGGAACTATAGTCAATATCCTATGACAAACCATGATGGAAAAGAATATGAAAAAGAACTATATATATATATGTATATGCACAGAAGAAATGAACATAGCATTGTAAATCAACTAGAAATGAACCAAAAAATTAATTTCTCCACATAATGGGGAAATTTTTCTTTCCCCAGAGAGTGAATTAAGATTATCCCATGGCAGTTTTTGGGAGGGTGAAGTAGGCGCTTTCATACTTTTAAGAAAATCAACTCCTCAGTAGTCAGAAACTGCACAGTCTACTAGTTCTATCTGAAAAGTTAATTTGCCAATCTCTTTGCTTTCTTTCTTTTTTCTTTTTTGTATCTCCACTTTTTTCCAGACTACATATGATATAAAACAATAAAATTTTGCTATTTAGATCAGTGATAAAACCATCTTGTCCTTAAAATAGAAAAGAAGTTAAATGAACCACTAACTAAAAAGTTAGGCATTGCCATCCATCCACAAAAGGATAGCAATGAACTCACATTCCCTGTCTGTAACATGAAGAGGAGGGTGGTATAACTTGATTTATCTCAACAAGGCATTTGGTAATTACAAACATGTGAAACAGTTCTTTCTTTCTTTTTTTTTTTTTTTGAGCAAAGGAATTGTCCCTTTTATTGAGTCTTTCAAGTAGATGATTTTTTTTTAATTGAAGTATATTTGTTTTACAATGTTGGGATAATTTCTACTGTATAGCAGCGTGAATCATTTACATTCTTTTTTATATTCCTTTTCATTATGGTTTATCACAGGGTATTGAATAGAGTTTCCTACAGTTCCCTATACTATGCAGTAGGACCTTATTGTTAGTCCATCTTATATATAATAGTTTACACGTTCTAAGCCCAAACTCCCCTTCCATTCCTCCCTCAACTTGGCAACTACAAGTCTGTTCTCTATGCCCAGTCAACCTTGAAACAGTTCATTTTATTTTATTGTTTTAATCAAACATGACATTATTTAAGACAAGAATGACTGCAAACCATTATGCAGTGCTTATGAAGGCCAGGCATTCTTCTAAGGGCCTTTTTTTTTTTTAATTGGAGGAAAATTGCTTTATAATATTACATTGGTTTCTGCAGTTCTTTTTAATGAAGCTTTTTTGGCATAGTCTTGTCAAAATATCCTGGCCAGTTGCATTAATTCACTTTTTCTGTAGTGGGGAGGTCATTGAGTTAGTATGGCAGCAGACATCTCTTTCATCTTAATCGTTCTACTGTTTAAATCTTTTCTTTGTTTTTTATAACAAACATTATATTAAGTCTGTTGTAGCTTGATAACTGGGGTAAGGGAACGTTCTTCACTGAACAAACGGAAATAAGTGGAAGATTATCAATGTGCTCAGCATCTCTCTGCCTTTAGAGGAGATTTCACACTTTCTTCTCATCATATACCATATGCTGCCTAATAAGTCTTTGTGTTAGGTGAGTCCTTGTTTGGTGAGTCCTCACCATGAAATTTATTTCCTGCCACAGTCCCTGATACTGGCCATCTCTCTTGACACTTCCCTTTATCAAAGAGGGAAAGAGATTGGAATCACTTCTCTCTATATATAGTTTTCTTCCAATTGCAAAAGTAATTCAAAGTCTGCCCTTAGAAAGACAAAAGAGTGACTATCCTATTTTTTATGTCTCCATTGTCAATATACATATCATATCTATCACTCAATATATCTACATTGAAAGAAAAAGTTATTCAATATGTGGGTAACTAAGAGTGATTCATTCTGCAGCTTTGATTATTGAATTGCATGATGTGGCTTGACATTATACTCATGTGTATTTAGAGAAAACTCTTAAGTGGAAAATGTCTGCTATAACAGTTTGTAAATAATTTTATTATTGAATATATGATTTCTTAGTGATGTTAGATTATATCCTGGGGAACATTTCACTGATCAGGCCGTATGCTAGCTTTGCCCATGACAACTCTACTATTCACAACTAGATTATTATTATGTTTCAAAACTAGTTATCATGTTTCAAACCTTATCAACACACACATATATTTTTGAGTGATTTCTTTTCAGATGACATATTTCTTCTTTTCTTTTCCAACTTACTATGCAAAAATATTAAGCAACCATTATTAACATTTAATTTTTTCCCACTTGGGGGAGTAATGCAAGGTGGAAAACCATATAACTAATCTGCAGAAAGAGTTAGTGGGATAAGAATCCAAAAGGAAGAAAATATAAAAAAAAAACAACTAAAGTAATGCAAAGTAGTCAAGGTTTCTGTTTGTGAGTGTGTTTTGTTTACAGTGCTAAATTTAGGACACATAGTGGTCAAGGCCATAAGCCCTGCAACACACATCTGTCCATATTCCACACTAGAATTCTTTGAATTTGAGCAAGATATCTATCCTCAGCTTCTTTTCCTGTCATTGAGTTTATAAACAGTTTATTCTAAGAGATAATTCTATTTGACTATTCAGAATATTAGCTAGATGTAATACAAAAGTGACAGCAATTTTTGTTGTTCAGTCACTCAGTCGTATCCAATTCTTTCCATTCCCGTGGACTGTAGCACACCAGGCTTCCCTGTCCTTCACTATCTCCCAGAGTTTGCTCAGATTTGTGTCCATTGAGTCGGTGATGCTATCTAATCATCTCATCCTCTGCTTCCCTCTTCTCCTTTTACCTTCAGTCTTTCCCAGCTTCAGAATCTTTTCTGATGAGCCAGCTCTTTGCATCAGGTGGCCAAAATATTGGAGCTTCAGATTCAGCATTAGTCCTTCCACTGAATATTCAGGATTGATTTCCTTTAGGATTGACTGGTTTGATTTCCTTGTTGTCCAAGGACTCTCAAGAGTCTTCTCCAGCACCACAGTTCAAAAGCATCAATTCTTGGGCACTCATGGCTCAACTCTCACATCTGGACATGACTACTGGATAAACCATAGCTTTGATTATACATACCTTTGTCGACAAAGTGATGTCTCTGCTTTTAAATACTCTGTCTAGGTTTGTCATAGCTTTTCTTCCAAAGAGTAAAGTAAAGTGAAGTGAAGTCACTCAGTCATGTCTGACTCTTTGTGACACCATGGACTGTAGCCTACAAGGCTCCTCTGTCCATGGAATTTTCCAGGCAAGAATACTGGAGTGGGTTGCCATTTCCTTCTCCAGGGGATATCCCGACCCAGGGATCAAACCCAGGTCTCCTGCATTGCTGGCAGACGCTTTACTGTCTGAGCCACCAGGGAAGCCCAAAGAGTGAGCATCTTTTAATTTCATGGTTGCAGTAATTGTCTGTAATACAAAGGTGATAGAAACTTTAGTAATATTAATAAAGTAATGATTATCCACTAGAGTATGACTCTGTAGGTTTGGGGTGGAGAAAACTACTCATTTCTAACAAAACAACAACAATCGATTGTTATGCCATGACCCAGGGTAATGCCAAAGGCACATGAACCCCGGAATGTGCACGAAGGTGACTTTGATCTGGAGGATGGGGTTGCATTAAAATGCTTGTTAGAAAGTGAAAGCATCAAGTGAGAAGACTGCAGCAATTTCCTGAGACCACAAACTTAGTGCAGTTTGCTAAGGATTCTTGACAATCATCTCCATCTTGCATGATTTTCCAATCCCACTGGCCCAAATTCATACATCTTCAACTGCAGGTAATAAATATATTCTTTAAAGTGGTCTCCTACCTCCAGACTTTGTCCATCAAATCTATTATTGGCTCATAAATTTGCAAATTAATTTTCAGAAAGCAATGTTTTGGTATTTTCACTCTTGGGCTCCAAAATTATCATTGATTTCTTCATTGCCTATGGACTAAACTAAGGTTCTTTGACCCGTGACCTGTGATGTCACTCAGTCGTGTCTGACTCTTTGCGACCCCATGGACTGTAGCCTACCAGGCTCCTCAGTTCATGGAATTTTCCAGGCAAGAGTACTGGAGTGGGTTGCCATTTCCTTCTCCAGGGGATCTACCCAACCCAGGTTCTTTAGCTCCACTCAAAAAAGCCTTATATCAGCCCCAATTTTCATGTCTAAATCTTGCCTTTATTTACTACCTCTTGTCTGTATAGTCAAAGCTGTGGTTTATCCAGTAGTCATTTATGGATATGAGAGTTGGCCCATACAGAGGGCTGAGCATGGAAGAATTGATGCTTTTGAACGGTGATGCTGATGCTGAAGAAGACTCTTGAGAGTCCCTTGGACAAAAAGGAGAACAAGCCTGTAAATCTTAAAGGAAATCAATCCTAAATATTCATTGGAAGAAGCTGAAGCTCCAATACTTTGGCCACCTGATACAAAGAGCCAACTCCCTGGAAAAGACCCTGAAGCTGGGAAAGATTGAGGGCAGGAGAAGGGGGAGACAGTGGATGAGATGGTTGGATGGCATTATCAACTCAATGGACATGAGTTTGAGAAAACTCTGGGAGTTAGTGAAGGACAGGGAAGCCTGGTGTGTTGCAGTCTGTGGGATTGCAAACAGTTTGTTATGACTAAGCGACTGAACAACAACATAAACTGCATTACAGCTCATACAAACTTCTTTACATACTTTGCCACTACATTCTATCACATATGATGCTACACACTGCCTTATGTTTCTACACCTTTGTATTATGTGTCTTATACATTCCTTGAGTTAGATAATACACTTAGTAAATATTTGAAATCCATGCAATACCTAATGTGTGTGTTTGTGTCTCTGTGTGTGAAATACCTAATATAGCACTTTGTGTAAAATATATACTCAATCAGTATTTTTTGACATAATGGTTAAGACCACTTGTCAATGTTCAAACATAGGTTGGGAGGCTTTGTATCAGCAATTACAACCAGTTTAGACAAAAATAAGTCACCACGCATTCCTTCCTCTCTCCCATCTTCAATGCTCATGGTAATCATTTTTCTTAAATATATCTGTATACGTGGTTTCTCTTCATCTCCATAGTCTTATAGAAGTCCCCATTCTCCTTTATCTGGATAATTGCCACAGTGTTCCAACTGGTCTCCCTTCTTTCTGATCAGTGTCCTATATTCCACTTTGCTCACTGCTTCTGGACTGACTGCACCCAAGTTCTACTCTGTGGATATTGTACCACCTACAGCACAAAATCCAAACTCTTTCACAAGATACTCAGAGCTCATGGGTTCTAAACTTTACCTTCCCCTATCTTTTGCATTCTATTTTTCTACCACATGGAACTACCTAGTACTTGGAGTTTTGCAATACTGTATTATCCCATGAGGACTTATCTTTACCCATATAGCAGCCAGACCCTAGGGTAACCCCCAATAATTCCCAACTTCTGGCAGTTACACCTTTGCATAATTCTTGTCCCTGGAGTGTGGTTGGAAACTGTAATTTGCTTCTAGTCAATAGAATATGACATCAAGGTGTAGTTAGTATGATAAACTTTATCTTATGAGAAAGTTACATCATATAGTAAAGGTGAAAGGATTCTGCAGATGTGGCTGAAGTCTTGTGTCAGTTGATTTTGAGTTAGCAAAAAGGGGAACTATCATAGGTGGGCCTAACCTAATGAGCTGAAAGCCCTTAACTGTGAGGACTTCCTTGCTGGCCTTGTAGAGAGAAATATCCATATTTGAAAGGCCCATGGAAGGGAGTTGAGTGTGACCTCAAGGATCATACCAATGCCTCCAGCCAGCGATGCATCAGGACACCAGCCATCCAGTCATATTAATCCTGCCAACAAACCAAATGAGCTTCAAGTCAACTATTCTCTAAGTGAGCCTCTAGAGGAGAGCATAGACCAGGACAACCGCTTGACTGCAGCCACAGAAGACCCCAGCAGACAACTCAGCTAAGCAACCTGGGGCTCCTGATGGGAAAGCTATGGGATAATAAATGTGTGCTGTTTTACCACTAAGGAGGTAGTACTTTGTAACACAGCAGTAGGTGCCTAATAAATCCTACTATTGTCTTTGCCTGGATGTTTGCACCCTACTCTCTACTCAATTCCACAGCCCACTAAAATAATCTTTTAAGAATCAACCTAAATGGCACCTCTTCCATGAGTCTTTCTCTTATTTACTACTGTAGATTAATTATACCTGCTCTTGTCCTTTCAGAGTTTTTTCTTCATATCTTTGTTGATACTAATCAAGTCATATTGGAGTTTGATTTTGCACCTCTGTTTCTCTGTCATAAACTAAACTACTTCCTTGAGAGCTCATGTCTAAGTAAACACTCAATGTATGAGTTTGCATATATTGAATAATAAATTAATATTAAATCAGTTGCCCTAATGTCATTTGGTATGTTTATCAGCATAGTTTTATGGATTCTAATAGCACTTGAAATATTTGGTTAATATCTTAAAGTTCCCTGCTCCAAACAGGATGGAGGGGAATAGAATTCTTACAAAAGGGTAGACAACAGAGATTGAGAAAGTAGTAAAATTCAGGGAGAAGAGACAAGGTTTCATCTTAAGGGATAATTTTTTTAAAAGTTATAATTGGATTTAATTTGCTAATATTTTGTTAACGATTTTTTCTTTTTTAAATATAAATTTATTTATTTTAATTGGAGGCTAATTGCTTTACAATACAAGGTTTGTATAACATTGGGTTAAACAATTACTGTATTTCACCACCTTAATAACATAAAAATGGAAAATCATTTAACTATTCCACTGAAGACATTTGATAGAATTTCATATCCATTTATGATAAAACATCTCAGCAAACTAGAAGTAGAAAGGGATTTCCTCATCCCAATAAAAGGCATTTTTGGAAAACTTACTATCAACATCATAGTTAATGTTCCCTAAGATAAGAAACAAAATAAAAGTCTGCTCCTACCACTTCATTTCATCACTGTTTACTTCAACATTGTTTCTATACCTGTGTAATAGGCTAGAAAAAGAAATAAAATGCATGCAGATTGAAAAGGACAACATGACTTTACCTTGAAAAACAAACAACACTTCAACCTACTAGAACTGAGTGAATTTATCAAGGTCGCAGGATTCATATTCAAGACACAAAAAAGATTTGTAGTTCTATATTACTAACAATGAAAAATTGGAAATTCAAATTTGTAAAATAAAGTTTACAATAGTATCAATAAACATGAGCTAATTTTGGAATAAATTCAACAACAACAAAAATGAATAAATAAAAGTTATAGTTGGATGTGAATATTCTAGTTTAAAGACATGACCTGATCTTGATGAGAATGACTCTAAATTTTACAGTTACTCTGAAAGGAAATGAAATGAATTAAAATGAAAAGAGGAAGAAAATGGTTACCTATGTCTTGAGTTCTAACACAAAGTGAGTGATGGTGGTTTCATGTAGTCTGATCTATGATATGTGAATTAAACTGTGAACACCACTTAACAGGCAGTTATACTGAGGGGAGATAATATATGCTGAAAGCCTAAACTAAGTACAAAGAGTCTGATACACATCTGCTATGAGGAATGATGAGGCTGGATTTACACACACCCACTACAACCCACAGAAAGGAAGCAAAGATTTGTCCTCTTTCCCTAGTGACAAAGCTTTTAGAAATGATAACACGTTTTGACAATCCCTGAGATGTAATGCATGATCATAATGAACTCTTCCCTCCAATCAAAGAAGGATATGTGTACTACCTAGAACTGGTAGAAGGTCAGTAGATTCATCCACCATGGTGATATCATAGAGTTTATGAACTGATTTATCCTCAGATGAAGGATTAACTTTATTAATAGAGAATGCAGAAACAGTTTTCAGTTTCAGTTCTAGGGCTTTCATGTTGCATCTTATCTCTGGTTATAGAAGCTCACTTCCAAATAGATATTTTGATAGTCATAAAATTATAAATCAGATAAGATAGCAATACATGTATTTTTCAGAGTGATTATTTTTTGCCAACGGTCGTGTGCGTAGTAAGTGACAAGGCAGAACCCAGATCTCCACAGTGGGCCCCGAGACGTTTTACTCCACAGGAACTGACCACATGCCAATCAGCCAGCACCCCAGCCACCTCCGCCCCCACCCTTCCTGTGAGGTGAGTAAGAATCTTCTGTCATGCCTGTGCTGATGGATGATTCTCTGAGATGGAACCCATAGACTATTCATGAACAGGGTCAGCCTTTCATGCCTAGGAAGATGTCTTCTAAAAAGACCCAAGAAAAATAAAGTAAGTGAAAGAAGATCGATGTTAAGGAATTTCTTGCCTTCCCATAATTGGTTCTAAAACTGTGGTATGTCACTTATCATTCCCAAGTCTCAATTTCCCCATTTATTAAATGGGGTTAATTATTTCTGTCCCATACGTATCACAGATCAATCATGAAAATGTGAAGGGATAATATGAGTGATATGGATTTGAAAACCAGTTTATGTCTTAGAAGCATATCCACCATATTCAGCCTGTATAGAAGTTGCTCCTAAATATTTGAGTTGATTATTCAGCAAAAGTCCTTGAATCATGAAGCAGATTGTTGGAACTCTTTCTTTCATTCATTAACCTAGATTATTCTGTTTTATGCTTCATAAACTATTAATTTATCCTTTAAAGGATCAGGATTAAGTTACAAAGAAAAAGAATGAAGTCTTTTATGATAACACTTCTCCATATATAGAACCAAATGGTCCTCACTGAGTTGAGAGAGATCAAGCAGATGACATTTTTTAAAGTCTATTTCAGTATTTTAAAGTAAAGTTTTATATACATAATAAATATGAGACCTACACGGAGAGAAACTCTTCTACCTCAACTGGCCTTGAAGATGAGGACAGGGACCATGACCAGGACTATGCCGTCTCTAGCAGCTGGCGGTGGCCCTCAACAACTCACAGTCAGCAATGAACTACAGGCATCGGTCTTATAAACACAGAGAACTTAATTTTCTCAACAACTCAAATAGGAAGACATGAGTGCACCTCAGTGTTTCCAGAGGGGAGCACAGCCTGCTGACAGCCTGAGCTTAGCTCAGTGAATCCCATGCCAAATTTCCCCCTCAAGAGCTGTCAAATCATCAGTTTGTGTTGTCTTAAGCAATTGAGTTGGTGGAAATTTGTCATGTCAGCAATACAAAACTAATACAACCACGTTAGAGACTATGTATCAAGAACAGAATAGATTCTCCACACTTGAGGATCTGTCTTTCAGTTGCTAGGAAATTGTGGTGGTTGATCACTTTAAAAACTAGTTGCATTATTGCTGTTCAGAGATATTCTGTTTCTTGTTTTAGTCACCTAATAAAAGTTAATGTCTCCACCTCTTTGAAGTCAAACTCAGCCATGCCACTTTACTGATAGCATGTGAGAAGAAACATGTTGTAGCCAGAAATTTGTTTGCTATGTCTTTTTCTACTTGCACTGTGACTAGAGATGTTCTATATCTGCCTGAATCACTGATGACATCAAGAAAAAGCACAGGCCCCCACTGACCAGAGACATGGGAAGTATGAATATTTGATAAGGAAAAAGTCTTGTTTGCTTGCCATCACTAAGTTTGGGATTTGTTAACTTTCAAAATGAAGCCAACCTTGCTACCCTGACTGATACGCTGACCGACATAAAAAGAGACAAAAGCCCAGTGTCCTGACCTTAATGTTAGTCCAGCGGCCAGCTTCATGGTGTGAGCTTAGATTTAGTTACACGCAGAGGGAGTAGGTATAATTCTTTTGCTCTGTTTGCAAAATTACATAGAAATATGACAGTACCCACAAATTATATGGAATTATAAGGAAATCCAAAAACAACAAAAAAGAATTCCACTTCCAGCAATAGGGCACTAAAGACCAGCCTTATTACTGAGAACAACTAGAAAAGTCGAACACTAAAAAGTCAACATGAAGGTACCAGGTGGGCACCCAAGGAGTGAGGATATGCGGAGCTTTGACACATAAGGTTGGAGGGCATATCATTCAGCCCCAACACACCACCAACCCACCCTGTCCACTGGGATTGTTCACCAAGATTGACAGAGAAGGATCATAATTATCCTCCACAAATTAAAACAACTGGGAGCAGAAGTCAGTTAAGTCAGAAATTTCTTTAAGAAAAGGAAACAGATCAATTCTTATTTCCAGTACTTCGGTTCTTTAGAGTGAAAACTGAATATATGAACATGGAACCATTTCTTCTAGGGAAATACATTCTTATTTATACCTATCTCACATAAAATATACTCATATACTAAAAATGTTTCTTCCTGGTAGAGTCTATTTTCTTTATTTTGCAAACAGAAAAGGGGGTTTAAATCTGTTCAGTGACTTTCCTGGTGCTGCCCCACTAACAGGTGCCAGAATTGGGATTTAGAACTGGTCTCACTGGCCCCAGAACCAGAGCTGCTGCTGCTTACTTCACCATTCCCCCACTGTCCATCGCTGGTTCGTTTCTATGTGGAAGCTGAAACAAGAAGCAGAGTGTCACTCGTTCTGCTTTGCAATGGGTGGTGCACTTTTGTGCTCCCTGTGCAAGTCTGTTGACCAATGAAGTGGCAGGGATATTGAGCTTGGCATTGCAAATAACTTTCAGTGAGTAGGAAA
The DNA here is from genome assembly GCF_033118175.1 of Dama dama. Taxonomy (NCBI): domain Eukaryota; kingdom Metazoa; phylum Chordata; class Mammalia; order Artiodactyla; family Cervidae; genus Dama; species Dama dama. The sequence goes on along the minus strand of NC_083687.1, from coordinate 4,703,097 downwards.
CTAGAAAATATTCATAAATATAGTAATTAAGTAATATACTTCTGAAAAATTAGTGTGTCAAAAAGAAATCACAATGAAAATCAAACAGTAATTTTAATAGTGGGTAAAAATCACACCAAAACTTACAGGAGGAAGTTAACTCTGAATTTAGAAGAAAATTAACTGCATTTGAAGGCACAGATTAGAAAGGAAGAATGAAAGAACGATGTGATAAAAAATAACAGCTGAAGTAAGTAATTGATCAAAATATAGTAAATCAATTATAAGAGAAACATTTGTTTTTTTGAAAAAATCAATCAAGCTGGTAGAGTTTAGATGATTTTTGCATTCAGTGAAGAAATTAATTTATAATTTAAAGCCTTCATGAAGAACACTCTTGTTTCAGTTATCTTCACTGCTGAATTCTTCCAAGCAATGTAGGAAAAAACAACAGATACATACACACACACACTGCACACACATACTTTTCTGGATAGTATTAGAAAAAGACAGTGCACACTTCCTAACTCATTTTATGATCTAGCAGAGATCTTGATAACAAACATTAACAGCAGAAAAGAAGTACAGGTCAATATTTTTCATGAAAATGGAATGGAGTTTGTAAACTGACCACCAAAGGTATGATTACCAAGACTGTACTGTTAATACCATGTACTAACAATATTATAGAAATGGAGACTTTATTAGGTGCTCTTGGGAGTGTACATTATGTTAAATCTCTTTGGGAAGCTTCTGGCCGCATCTCGTATAATGTAGTATATTTGTGCAATTCAGCTCCTAGGTACAAACAAGTCAGTGACATAAAATAGAATTCTAAGAGCAATTTTGTTTATAAAAGCTCCAATATAAATTAAAGAGATGGATAGAGTAGAGACTATTCATATGCTACAAAATGAGAAAGAATGTGTTGGTACAAGTAAACTACACAGAGAAATCTCACAAAAAAGCATGTTAATTGCATAAGCATTAAAAAATTGAAAAACAGAAAGCCTTTCTAAGGTGTTTGGGGTTTGGGGTTAGATTAGAATCGAGAAGGAGCACTAAAGCAGGCACCGTGGTTCAGAACCCTTTTCACTGATGTGTGAATTTCCTTGATTGGGGGCTTATTGAACTGTTTTGTTTACCGTTCTGTAACTATAAGTCAATGAAAATTTATAAATAAATTTCAAATACTAAAGCATGATTTAAGTTATTCAAAAATAACAATGCAATCTGAGACTACATAATGAATTGACAGAAGAAATAAGAAATCAACCTTCTGGGAATTCACTTTGCTGTTCAGTTCAGTTCAGTTCAGTCGCTCAGTTGTGTCCAACTCTTTGAGACCCCATGGCCTGCAACACGCCAGGTTTCCCTGTCCATCATCAACTCCCAGAGTTTACTCAAACTCACGTCCATTGAGTCGGTGATACCATCCAACTAACTCATCCTCTGTCGTTCCCTTCTCCTGCCTTCAATCTTTCCCAGCAAAAGGGTATTTTCAAATCTGTCAGTTCTTCCCATCAGGTGGCCAAAGTATTGGCATTTCGGCTTCAACATTAGTCCTTCCAATGAATATTCAGGACTGATTTCCTTTAGGATTGACCGGTTGGATTTCCTTGCAGTCCAAGGGACTCTCAAGGGTCTTCTCCAACACCACAGTTCAAAAACATCAATTCTTCAGCACTCAGATTTCTTTATAGTCTAACTCTCACATCCATCACTGGAAAAACCATAGCCTTGGCTAGACCTACCTTTGTTGGCAAAGTAATGTCTCTGCTTTTTAATATGCTGTCTAGGATGGTCATAACTTTTCTTCCAAGGAGTAAGCGTCCTTTAATTTCATGGCTGAAGTCACCATCTGCAGTGATTTTGGAGACAAAAAAAATAAAGTCTGTCACTGTTTCCACTGTTTCCCCATCTATTTGCCATGAAGTGATGGGGCCAGATGCCATGATCTTAGTTTTCTGAATTTTGAGCTTTAAGCCAACTTTTTCACTCTCCTTTTCCACTTTTATCAAGAGGCTCTTAAGTTCTTCTTCACTTTCTGCCATAAGGGTGGTGTCATCTGCATATCTGAGGTTATTGATATTTCTCCCAGCAATCTTGGTTCTAGCTGGTGCTTCTTCCAGCCCAGCATTGCTCATGATGTACTCTGCCTATAAGTTAAATAAGCAGGGTGACAATATACAGCCTTGACGAACTCCTTTTCCTATTTGGAACCAGTCTGCTGCTCCATGTCCAGTTCTAACTGTTGCTTCCTGACCTGCATACAGGTTTCTCAAGAGGGAGGTCAAGTGATCTGGTATTCCCATCTCTTTCAGAATTTTCCACAGTTTATTGTGATCCACACAGTTGAAGGCTTTGACATAGTCAATAAAGCAGAAACAGATGTTTTTCTGGAACTCTTTTGCTTTTTTGATGATCCAGCAGATGTTGGCAATTTGATCTCTGGTTCCTCTGCCTTTTGTAAAACCAGCTTGAACATCTGGAAGTTCACAGTTCATGTACTGTTGAAGCCTGGCTTGGAGAATTTTGAGCATTACTTTACTAGCGTGTGAGATGAGTGCAATTGTGTGGTAGTTTGAGCATTCCTTGGCATTGCCATTTTTGGGATTGGAATGAAAACTGACCTTTTCCAGTCCTATGCCCTCTGCTGAGTTTCCCAAATTTGCTGGCATATTGAGTGCAGCACTTTCACAGCATCATCTTTTAGGATTTGAAATAAGTCAACTGGAATTCCATCACCTCCACTAGCTTTGTTCGTAGTGATGATTCCTAAGGCCCACTTGACTTTGCATTCCAGGATATCTGACTCTAGGTGAGTGATTATACCATCGTGATTATGTGGGTCATGAAGATCTTTTTTGTCCATATCTTCTGTGTATTCTTGCCACCTCTTCTTAATATCTTCTGCTTCTGTTAGAAGATATCATCTTAATATCTTCTGTTCTGTTAGTTTGGAATTAAATTTATAATTAAAACTATAAATGTTATTACAATAATGGACTGCTAAGGTTGATTTTGGTTTGGGAATCAGACTGAGTATGCTTTAATAAAGTAGAATGAATTTTCTGTCACTTTTCAAAATTAGTTGACCTTAACTTTGCATATTGATATTTATAACTATGTAATTACCTTAAAACATCTTTCTCTTATCTAGTCATTCCCATATAATTTCAGCACAAAATCCATATTACTATAAATTCATTTTAAGTAATTAGTTTATACAGTTGCTCTGAGGTTAAGTTTGTTTGATATAGACAAAAAAGAAAATGAAACTATTGAAGTTATTTCTGTAGAATGAGGTAGTGATAATACTTCTCTGTTTTGGACTCTGTTTGGATCCAAACATCCCATGTTTGGATGCTGAAGAACCAAATGAATTTAATGACAAGACTTAAAAATATTGCTACCCTATCTATCATAGTAGAGAGTTCTGACAAAATGTGGTCCACTGGAGGACTGAGTAGCAAACCACGCCGATATTCTTGCTGCATGAACAGTATGAAAAGGCGAAAAGATATGATATTGGAAGATGAGCCCCCCAAGTTGGAAGGTGTCCAATATACTCCTGGGGAAGAGAAGAGGACAATTTCTAATAGCTCCAGAAAGAATGAAGCAGTTGGGCTAAAGTGCAAACAGTGCTCAGTTGTGGATGTGTCTGGTGGTGAAAGTAAAATCTGATGCTTCATTGTAGACTGGAATGTCAGGTCCATCAATTAAAGTAAATTGGACATGCTCAAGCAGGCAATGGCAAGAGTGAATATCAACATCTTAAGAATCAGTGAACTAAAATGGATGGGAATGGTCAAATTTATTCAGATGATGATTATATCTACTCCTGTGGGTAACAATCTCTTAGAAGAAATGAAGTAGTCCTCATAGTCAACAAAAAGAGTCCAAAATGGGGTACTTAGGTGCAATCTCAAAAGTGACAGAATGATATAGGTTTATTTCCAAGGCAAATCATTCAACATCACAGTTTCACAGTAATCCAGGTCTATGCCCCAACCGTTAATCCCAAAGAAACTGAAGTTGACCTGTTTATGAAGACTTATGAGAACTTCTATAACTAAGAAAAAAAAAAAAAAAGATGTCTTTCCCATCATAGGGAATTGGGATACAAAATAGGAAGTCAAGAGATACCTGGAGTAACAGGCAAATTTGATCTTGGCATACAAAATGAGGCAGGGCGAAAGGTAACAGAGTTTTTTTTTTTTTCAAGAGAACTCATTGGTCATAGCAAACACCCTCGACCTACAATAGGAAAGACTAGAGATCTCTTCAAGAAAATTGGCTATATCAAGGGAATATTTCATGCAAGGAATTCACCTAGAACCAGACATCCTGGAGTGGGAAGTGACGTGGGATTTAGAAGCATTACTGCAAACAAAGCTAGTAGAGGTGACAAAATTCTAGCTGAGCTACGTAAAATACTAAAAGATAATGCTGCTAGAGCGCTGCAGTCAATATATCACCAGGAACGGAAAGCTGAGCAATGGCCATGGGACTGGGAAAGGTCAGTTTTCATTCCAATCTCAATGAAGGGTAATGCCAAAGAAATGTTCAAACTATGATACAATTGCACACATTTCACATACTAGTCAGGTTTTGCCCAAAATCCTTCAAGCTAGGCTTCTGTAGCACGTGAACTGAGAACTTCCAGATATACAAGCTGGGCTTTGAGAAGACAGTGAACCAGAGATCAAATTGCCAATGCTCGTTGGATCATAGGGAAATAAAGGGAATTCTAGAAAAAACATCTGCTTCATTGACTATGCTAAAGCCTTTGACTGTGTGGATCACAAAAATCTGTGGAAAATTCTTAAAGAGATGGGAATACCAGACCACCTTACATGCCTCCTGAGAGACCTGTATGCAGGTCAAGAAGTAACAGTCAGAACTGGACGTGGAACAAAGGACTGGTTCAAAATTGGGGAAGGAGTACATCAAGTCTGTATATTGTCACCCTGCTTATTTGACTTATATGCAGAATTCATCATGTGAAATACCAGCCTGGATGAATCACAAGCTGAAATCAAGATTGCTAGGAGAAATATCAATAACCTCAGATGTGCAGACGACACCACCCTTATGGCAGAAAGTGAAGAGGAACTGAAGAGCCTGTTAATGAAGGTGAAAGAGCAGAGTAACAAAGCTAATGTAAAACTCAACATTCAAAAAACAGAGGTCATAGAATCTGATCCTTTTAGTTCATGACAAACAGAGGGCAAAACAAAGCAAACAGTGACAGAATTTATTTTCTTGGGCTTCAAAATGACTGCGGATGGGGACTGCAGCCATGAAAGAAAAGACACTTGCTCCTTGGTAGAAAAGCTATGACAAACCTCGACAGTATATTAAAAAGCAGAGGCATCACTTTGCCGACAAACTTCTAGTCAAAGTTATGGTTTTCCCAGTAGTCATGTATGGATGTGAGAGTTGGATCATAAAGAAGCCTGAGTGCTGAAGAATTGATGCTTTCTAACTGTGGTGTTGGACAAGACTCTTGAAAGTCCCTTGGACAACAAGGAGATCAAACCAATTCATTGGAAGGGCGATGCTGAAGCTGAAACTCCAATGCTTTGGCTACCTGATGCAACGAACCAACTCACTGGAACAGAACCTGATTCTGGGAAAGATTGAGAGCAGGAGGAGAAGGGGACGGCAGAGTATGTGACAGTTGGATGGAATCTTGGACTCAAAGGGAATGAATTTGAACAAACTCTGAAATCCTGGAGTGCTGCCGTTCATGGGGTTGCAGAGTCAGACACGACTGGTGACTGAACAAAAACAATACATCTTCAGTGACTTCTCAGGTTCTCAACTTCACAAACACTAGATATTAAAAATTGGACCTTGGAAAACTTCTTAATTAATTGGAACATAGTGTTGAATAATTGATGAACTACTTAAAAGTGTTTTACAAGATTCAAAACATATAAACAGTTAAGACAAATGAGAAATCCAGTTTTTCTAACAATTGGCTGGTGAGAAATATCAACGAATAAAATCACAAATAACAAGCCAGGTTAATCACAACTTATTGCTTGCATGAAAAATAGGATTATTCATTAATATATATATGTACATATATGCAGAGAATCAGTCAATGGCATATACATTAAACATACAAAGTAATTACAGACACAGAAAATTAGTTCGTAAGTTGCTCTAGAGTGGAGTATCTGTGTAAAAGATGTTGAATTATGTAACAGTCATCAGATCTTTGTTGCAAAAGTACATTAGTGATCTTACCCAAGGTCAATGGACACTTGAAACTGAATTGGAACCAGAGCTGAGGTGTAACTCTTCCTCAGTTATTGATTTTAATCCCCATTATTCTAAGAAGGGTGACCACAACTGTCTCACTGCTTAGAGCATTCTGCAGAGAAGTGTTAGACATGCATGTTCTGGAGGTAGAAAGTCCTATTTTCAAAAGCTTTAAGTTATGTGACCTTGGGCAAGTTTATTAAAAATTCTGAGTTTCAGTTTCCCCATCCATCAAGTTGGAATAATAATAAAACCTATCTTAAAGGGATATGGGAAAACTAAATACAAGGAAAGACTTTCTCACTGCACTTGTCATAGTAAGTACTCAGTATGTAATAGTTACTGTTACTACTACTGTTGTTTATGGTATTTGTTTCCTTTAGCCCTTTGATGTAACAAGTCTCATATCCTCAGAGTCATGCTGACCTTGCATTTTGCATTCTCTGATGAGCGTATTTATCTATGAGAAACTGAGTTGACTTGTCCATCCTTAATCTTTCTAAAGGGCTTTCCCGGTACCTCAGTTGGTGAAGAATCCACCTGCAATGCAAGATACCCTGGTTCGATTTGCTGGGGAAGGGATAGGATACCCACTCCAGTATTCGTGGGCTTCCCTTGTGGTACAGTTGGTAAAGAATCTGCCTGCAGTATGGGAGACCTGGGTTTGATTCCTGGGTTAGGAAGATCCCCTGGTGAAGGGAAAGACTACCCACTCCAGTATTCTGGCCTAGAGAATTCCATGGACTGTATAGTCCATGTTGTCACAAAGAGTCGGACATGACTGAGTGACTTTCAATTTCACAACCTTTCTTAAAGTTCTCACTAATCAGGATGGATAGATGGATAGTCTATAATCAGACAATCAGATGGATAGTCTTTTTATACCTGAAACAAAAGTGTCTCATGACAAGAGCTGGACAGTTTTTCAAATTAGTTTTCAACAGGTTATCACCTGCATTGTAATCTACCTAATAAACTCTAGGAAAATTAAAGTTCTCAATCAGACCTCACACGACTGTATTTCCACAGACTGTGGAGGCTGTTCTGTTTTGAAAAAAAGCTTACTTTTTTTCAGGAGTTGTAGGAAGTGAAAATTAAAATTAAAAGAATGGGTCCAGATTTTAGAGAGTCTTTAGGACATCAGGGTGAAGAATTTAGACCAATGATAGCAAATTTATTAAAACTTCATTATTTGCTTTGATGGATTATTGAGGTTTTCAAAATTTGAGTAACATGGAAATTTACAATACCATATGCAAACTAGATAGCCAAAGGGAATTTGCTGTGTGGCGCAGGGAACTCAAACTCTGCTCTGTGACGGGCTGAAGGGTGGGATGGGGAGAGAGATGGGAGGGAGGTTCTGGAGGGAAGGGACATGGGTGAACCTATCTATGGTTGATTCTTGTTGATGTAACAGCAAACCACAAAATTCTGTAAAGAATTTTAAGAGTATATCTTACCTCTTCAAGAAAACTTACTGCCATCAGTTATTAATGCCTACCTTGAAATATGGAAGAGCATGTATCTGCAATACTGAGCTAGACTGTGCGGTCAGGAACAGGGATGATTTCTAGAGAAATCTCAGATTTCAGAGATCTTCAAGGAAGATTGGTTTGAATAAGCTCTATATGGCAGCCTGAAGTGGCAAGGCTGAATCAGAGACCAAATGGTTGTTAAAATAAATCAAAGAGATGCTTCACAATTTGTTTTTCTAGGGTATTTATTTTGTGAAGTATGCCTAGACCAGAAGACTCCAACCTGTTTGGTACCAGGGACCAGTTTTGTGGGAGACAATTTTTGCATGAACTTGGACAGAGGGATGGTTTTGGGGTGATTGAAGCACATTACACTTATTGTGCACTTTATTTCTATTATTATTATTGTGCAATATATTATGAAATAATTGTACAATTGTCACTTGCCACTCACTGATGGGATTTTGATATGAGTCTGCAATCAAGTAATTTATTATGGTCTCTGTGCAGGCAAACCTTTCTGCTAAAGATAATCTGTATTTGCAGTAACTCCCCAGTACTGCCATCACTGCCTAAGCTCCACCTCAGATCATCAGGCAGCAAATTCTTATAAGGATCATGCAACCTAGATCCCTCCCATACTCAGGTCACAGAACTCAGTTCTGGATCCTATGAGAATCTAGTGCCACCAATGATCTAACAGGAGGTGGAGCTCAGGCAGTAATTCAAGTGATGGAGTGTGGCTGTAAATACAGATGAAGTTTCACTTACCTTCCCACCACTCACCTCCTGCTGTGTGTGGCCCTGTTACGAACAGGCCATGGACCAGTACTGGCCTAGATGACTTATACCTCCATCAAAGTGTCTAAAACCAAGGTGCAGTCTTGAAGGTTAGCACTGCAAAGCAGATGGTCTGTAGTCAAGATCTACTTGTTTGTAGTGTATTAACAACCCACTCCAAAATCTCAGGGACTTAAAGCAAGAAATGTTTATTTCTCATTCATGACCTGTGTTTACCAAATGCCAACAGAAGGCCCCTCCAATGTCTTCCACCCTCAAGAACCCAGACTGATGGAAACTCCACTGTCTGAAAGGACCACAAAGAAGAGAAAAGAGACCCTTGCAGAGTATTACACTGATAAATAAATGTTCTTACCTAGAGGTGTCACTTGAGCCCAGGACTACTGGCTAGATTGGTTATGTGGCTCTGACCAACAGAAGACTTTGGGTCAGGCAGTGATGTAAAATCCTCCCACATGCCTGGCAGTGAGGATAGAGTGGAAATGGATGGGAAGATGATAATTAGAAGAAAGATTTACTGTCATAGAAAAAAAAAAAAAAACACTTAAATTATTAGTTCAGTTCAGTTGCTCAGTTGTGTCTGACACTTTGTGACCCCATGGACTGCAGCATGCCACGTTTCCCTATCCATCATCAACTCATGGAGCTTGCTCAAGCTCATGTCCATTGAGTCGGTGATGCCATCGAACTATCTCATCCTCTGTCGTTCCCTTCTCCTCCTGCCTTCAGCCTTTCACAGCATCAGGGTCTTTTCCAATGAGATAGTTCTTTGCAGGTGACAAAGGTATTGGAATTTCAGCTTCAGCATCAGTCCTTCCAATGAATAGTCAGGACTGATTTCATTTAGGATTGATTGATTTGGTCTCCTTGTAGTCCAAGAGACTCTCAAGAGTCTTCTGCAACACCACAGTTTGAAAGCACCAATTCTTCAGCACCCAGCCTTCTCTATGGTCCAACTCTCACATCAATACATGACTACTGGTAAAACCATAACTTTGACTGGATAGACTTTTGTTAGCAAAGTAGTGTCTGCTTTTTAATATGCTGTCTAGGTTGGTCATAGCTTTTCTTCCAAAGGGCAAGCATTTTTTAATTTCCTGGCTGCAGTCACCATCCAAAGTGATTTTGGAGCCCAAGAATGTTTCCATTGTTTCTCCATCTATTTGCCATGAAGTGATGTGACTGGATGTCGTGATCTTCATGTTTTTGCATTTTAAACTGGTGTTTTCACTCTCCTCTTTCACTTTCATCAAGAGGCTCTTTAGTTCCTCTTTGTTTTCTGCCATAAGGGTGGTGACATCTGCATATCTGAGATTATTGATATTTTTTCCTGGAAATCTTGATACCAGCTTGTGCTTCACCCAGCCAGGCATTTTGCATGATGTACTCTGCATAGCAGTTAAATAAGAAAGGTGATACTATATCACCTTGAAGTACTACTTTCCCAATTTGGAACCAGTCCATTGTTCCACATCCGGTTCTAACTGTTGCTTCTTTACCTGCATATAGATTTTCAGGAGACAGGAAAGATGGTCTGGTATTCCCATATATTTAAGGATTTTCCACAGTTTGATGTGATCCACACAGTCAAAGGCTTCAGCATAGTCAATGAAACAAAAGTAGATGTTTTTTTCTGGAGTTCTCTAGCTTTTTCTATAATCTATCTGATGTTGGCAATTTGATTTCACGTTCCTCTACTTTTTTCTTTTTTTTAATTTGTTTAATTTTTATTGAAGGATAATTGCTTTACAGAATTTTTCTGTTTTCTGTCAAACCTCAACATGAATCAGCCATAGATATACATACATCCCCTCCCCATTGGAACTCCCTCCCATCTTCCTCCCCATCCCACCCCTCTAGGGGCAAACAGAGCCCCTGTTTGCGTTTCCTGAGCCATACAGCAAATTCTCATTGGCTATCAATTTTACATATGGTGATGTAAGTTTCCATGTTACTCTTTCTGTACATCTTACCCTCTCCTCCGCTCTCCCCATGTCCATATGTATGTTCTCTATGTCTGTTTCTCTGTAGTTGCCCTGTAAATAAGTTCTTCAGTACCATTTTTCTAGATTCCATATATATGCATCAGAATGACGTATTTATCTTTCTCTTTCTGACTTACTTTACTCTGTATAATAGATCCTAGGTCCATCCACCTCATTAGAACTGACTCTCATGTGTTCATTTTTATGGCTGAGTAATATTCCATTGTGTATATGTACCACAACTTCTTTATCTGTTCATCTGTCAATGGACATCCAGGTTGCTTCCATGTTCTAGCTATTGTAAATAGTGCTGCAATGAACAATGGGATACATGTGTCTCTTTCAATTTTGGTTTCCTCAGGGTGTATGCCTAGGAGTGGGATTGCTGCATTATATGATGGTTTTATTCCTAGTTTTTAAAGGAATCTCCATACCATCTTCCATACTGGCTGTATCAATTTACATTCCCCAAAACAGTGCAAGAGTGTTCCATTTTCCCCACACCCTCTCCAGCATTTATTGGTTGTAGACTTTTTGATGATGGCCATTCTGACTGGTGTGAGGTGATATCTCATTGTGGCTTTGATTTGCATTTCTCTAATAATGAGCAATGTTGAGCATCTTTTCATATGTTTGTTAGCCATCCGTATGTCTTCTTTGGAGAAGTTTAAGTCTTTTTAAGTCTGTTTCCCACTTTTTGATTGGGATGTTTGTTTTTCTGGTATCGATTTGTATGAGATGCTTGTATATTTTGGAAATTAATCATTTGTCAGTTGTTTCATTTGCTAATATTTTCTCCCATTCTGAGGATTGTCTTTTCACCTTGCTTATAGTTTCCTTTGCCGTGCAAAAGCTTTTAAATATAAGCAGGCCCCATTTGTTTACTTTGTTTTTATTTCTGTTTCTCTAGGAGGTGGGCCATAGAGGATCTTGCTTTGATTTATGTCATCAAGCGTTCTGCCTATGTTTTCCTCTAAGAGTTTTATAGTTTCTGGTCTTACACTTAGGTCTTTAATCCATTTTGAGTTTATCTTTTTGTATGGTGTTAGGAAATGTTCTGATTTGATTCTTTTACATGTAGTTGTCCAGTTTTCCCAGCACTGTATATTGAAAAAGCTTTCTTTGCCCCATTATATATTCTTGCTTCCTTTGTCAAAATTAAGGTACCCATAGGTGTGTGGGTTTATTTCTGTTCTTGTTCCATTGGTCTATATCTCTGTTTTTGTGCCAGTACCATACTGTCTTGATGACTGTAGCTTTGTAGTATAATCTGAAGACAGGAAGGTTGATTCCTCTGATTCCATTCTTCTTTCTAAAGACTGCTTTGACTATTTGGGGTCTTTTGTGTTTCCATATGATTTGTGAACTTTTGTGTCCTAGTTCTATGAAAAATGCCATTGGTAATTTGATAGGGATCACATTGAATCTGTAGACAGCATTTTGTAGTATAGTTATTTTCACAATATTGATTCTTCCTACCTGGGAACATGGAATAGCTCTCCATCTGTTTATGTCATCTTTGATTTTTTTCATTAGCGTCTTTTAATTTTCTGGGTACAGTTTTTTGGTCTCATAAGGTAAGTTTATTCCTACATGCTTAATTCTTTGTGTTCCAGTGGTGAATGGGATTGATTCCTTAATATCTCTTTCTTAATTTCCATTGTTAAAATATAGAAATACAAATGATTTCTGTGTATTGGTTTTGTACCCTGCGATTTTGTTAAATTCACTAATTAACTAGTGTTTTCTGATAGTATCTTTAGGGTTTTCTATGTACAGTATCATGTCACCTGCAAACAGTGAGAGCTTTGCTTCTTCTTTTCCAATATGGATTCCTTTTATTTCTTTTCCTTCTCTGACTGCTGTAGCTAGGACTTTCAGAACTATGTTGAATAATAGTGGTGAAAGTGAACACCCTTGACTTGTTTCTGATCTTAGGGGGAATGCTTTCAGTTTTTCACCATTGAAAATAATGTTTGATGTAGGCTTATCTTATATGGTCTTTACTATGTTGGGGTAGGCTCCTTCTGTGCCCATTTTTTGAAGAGTTTTAATCATAAAAGCATGCTGAAATTTGTCAAAGACTTTTTCTGCATCTATTGAGATTATCAATTGGTTTTTATCTTTCAACTTGTTCATATCGTGTATCACATCGATTGATTGATTTGTGTATATTGAAGAATCATTGCATCCCTGGAATAAACCTAACTTGATCATGGTGTATGTGCTTTTTGATGTTTTTCTGAATTCTGTTAGTTAAAATTTTGTTGAGGAGCTTTACATCTATGTTCATCAGTGGTATATTGGTCTGTAGTTTTCTTTTTTTGTATTGTCTTTGCCTGGTTTTGGTATCAGGGTGATGGTGGCCTTATAGAATGAGTATGGAAGTGTTTCTTCCTCTGCAATTTTTTGAAGAGATTTAGAAGGATAAACATTAGCTTTTCTCTAAATATTTGATAGAATTGTCCTGTGAAGCCATCTGGCCCTGGGCTTTTGTTTTTTGGGAGATTTTTTTTTTTTTTAACCACAGCTTCAATTTCAGTGCTCTTAATTGGGTTGTTCATAATTTCTATTTCTTCCTGGTTCAGTCTTGGAAGACTGAGTTTTTCTAAGAATCTGTCCATTTCTTCCAGGTTATCTATTTTCTTGCCATATAAATTGTTCATCATAGTCTCTTATAATCCTTTCAATTTCTGCATTGTCTGTTGTAACCTCTTCTTTTTCACTTCCAATTTTGTTCATTTGATTCTTCTCTCTTTTTTCTTGATGAGTCTGGCTTAAGGTTTATAAATTTTGTTTATCTTCTTAAAGAACCAGCTTTTGTTTTATTAATCTTTGCTAGTGTTTCTTTAATTTCTTTTTCATTTATTTCTTCTTGGGTCTTTATGATTTCTTTCCTTCAACTAATTTTGAGATTTTTAAATTATTTTTCCAGTTGCTATAGGTGTAAAGTTAGGTTGTCTATTCGATGTTTTTCTTGTTTCTTGAAGTAGGATTGTATGGCTATAAACTTCCCTCTTAGCACTGCTTTTGTTGCATCCCATAGGTTTTGGGTTGTCATGTTTTAATTGTCATTTGCTTCTAGAAATTTTTTCATTTCCCTTTTGATTTCTTCAGTAACCTGTTTTTTAATTTAGAAATGTGTTTCTTAGCCTTTTTTATCTTGTAGCTGATATCTTGTCTCATAACATTGTGGTCAGAGAAGATGCCTGATACAATTTCAATTTTCTTAAATTTACTGAGGTTTGATTTGTGACCCAAGATGTGGTCTCTCCTGAAGAATGTTCCATGTGCACTTGAGAAGAAGGCGTATGCTCTACCTTTTCTAAATCCAGCTTGAACATCTGGAATTTCTCAGTTCACGTACTGTTGAAGCTTAGCTTGGAGAATTTTAAGCATTACTTGCTAACGTGTGAGATGAGTGCAATTGTGCAGTAGTTTGAATGTTCTTTGGCATTGCCTTTCTTTGGGATTGAAGTGAAACTGACCTTTTCCAGTCTTGTCGCCACTGCTGAGCTTTCCAAATTTGCTGGCATATTGAATGCAGCACTTTAGCAGTATGATTTTTTAGGATTTGAAATAGCTTAACTGGAATTCCATGACCTCCACCAACTTTGTTCATAGTGATGCTTCCTAAGGCCCACTTGACTTCAGACTCCAGGATATCTGCTTCTAGGTGAGTAATCATACTGTTGTGGTTTTATAGGTCATTAAGATATTTTTCAAATAGTTTCTCTGTGTATTTTCCCCACCATTTCTTAATATATTCTTCTCGTGTTACGTCCATACCATTTCAGTCCTTTATTTTTTCTATCTTTGCATGAAATGGTCCCTTATTATCTCTGATTTTTTGAGGAGATTTCTAGTCTTTCATATTCTGTTGTTTTCCTCTATTTCTTGGCACTGATGACTGAGGAAGGCTTTTTAAAAATTTTCCTTTGCTATTCTTTGGAACTCTACATCTAAATGGGTATATCTTTTCTTTTCTCCTTTCCCTTTTGCTTCTCTTCTCAGCTATTTGTAAGGCCTCCTCAGACAACCATTTTGCATTTCTTTTTGCATTTCTTCTTGGGGATGGTTTTGATCATAGCCACCTGTACAATTTATGAATCTCCATTAATATTTCTTCTGGCATTCTGTCTATCAAATCTAATCACTTGAATCTATTTGCCCCTTTCACTGTATAATTGTAAGTGATTTGATTTAGGTTATACCTGAATGGTCTAGTCTTTTTTCCCTTTCTTCAACTTAAGCCTGAATTTTGCAACAAGGATTTCATGATCTGAGCTACACTCAGCTCCTGGTCTTGTTTCTGCTGACTGTATAGAGCTTCTCTATCTTCAACCACAAAGAATATAATCAATCTGATTTCCATCAGATTGACTATCTGGTGATGTTCATGTGTAGAGTCGTCTCTTGTGTTTTTGGAAGAGGGTGCTTGCTATCACCAGTGCATTCTCCTGGCAAATTCTATTAACCTTTGCCCTACTTCATTTTCTACTCCAAGGCTAAATTTGCCTTTCACTCCAGGTATCTCTTGGCTTCCTACTTTTGCATTCCAGTCCCTTATGATGAAAAGGATGACTTTTGGGTGTTAGTTCCAAAAGGTCGTGTAGGTCTTCATAGAACCATTCAACTTCAGCTTCTTTGGCATTAATGATTGGGACATAGACTTGGATTACTGTGATATTGAATGGTTTGCCTTGGAAATGAACAGAAATAATTCTGTTGTTTTTGAGATTGCATCCAAGTACTGCATTTTTTATTTTTGGTTGACTACTCCATTTCTCCTAAGAGACTCTTGCCCACAGTTGTGGACATAATGGTTATCTGAATTAAATTTGCCCATTCCCATCCGTTTTAGTTCACTGGTTCCTAACATGTTGATGTTCACTCTTGCCATCTCCTGTTTGCCCACTTCCAATTTGCCTTGATTCATGGACCTAACATTCCAAGTTCTTATGCAATATTGCTATTTACAGCACATCCACAACTCGTCATTGTTTTCACTTTGGCTCCATCTCTTCATTCTTTCTGGAGTTATTTCTCACTCTTCTCCAGTAGCATATTCGGCACTGATCGACCTGGAGAGTTTATCTTTCAGTTTCATATCTTTTTGCCTTTTCATACTGTTCATGGGATTTTCAAGGCAAGAAATCTGAAGTGGTTTGCTATCCCCTTCTCCAGTGGACCGTGTTTTGTCAGAACTCTCTACCATGACCTGTCTGTCTTGGGTGCCCCTATGCAGCATGGTTCATAGGTTCATTAATTTAGACAAGGCTGTGATCCATGTGATCACTTTGGTTAGTTTTCTTGACTGTGGTTTTCATTCTTTCTGCCCTCAGATGGTTAAAGTTAACAGGTGTGTGGAAATTTAAATTATAAAGCATTGGAGAATTTCAATATTCCTTAACTGGTGAAAGAGGAGCTCCTTATTAGAAAAAAAAAAAAATGATAGCTATGATTGATAACCTTATCAAAGGTTGTCAGACACCTGACTTGCTCTGATAAAAACTCCACTCTGGTGTCAGCACAGATGATGAGTTAAGGGTAATTGCCCTGGAACGTGAGGGTCAGATAGGTTAAGGCTTGACACTGGGTTTGTGGCTGATGAGTGGCACAGCCATTAGTTTCCCATATTCAAATACAGAAGAGCAATATTTTAAATGAGGGTTTTCCCAATTTTACTGCTCATACAATTCATTTGATGACCTTATTAAAAGAAGATTCTAAATCAGTAGTCTTGGGATCAGTCTAAGAATCTGCATTCATAACAAACTCTCATGTGATGGCCAGACCTTGATCCATGGAGCTGCAAGACATGGGATAAACCACACATCATTTCATTTTGTGCACCTTCTCATGCCACTGTCTACACTGCCATTTGCCACTCTTCCACGTGGAGAGACCCTTAGATGCACAACACGAGGCATCTGTGAAGTCGAACAAATATGCTTGAACTTCACAAAACTTTTGGTGAAACTTTTCAAAATGTATAGATGACAAGAAGAAAAAAAACATTACTTTTGAGGCTGTGTTTTTTGATTCACCTTTGTATTACAACGAGAGTCACCTGCCATATGTACTGGATGAGGACTCCACCTCCTCAGCGGCGTGTCCACACACAGGGAAGTAAGAGTTGAGGAGCGAGAGCACCTGGTGTGTCTCAGTGTAACTGTACATTTCAGTGTGCTTCTATTGATTGCTATTAACACCGGTGTTCTGTGCAAATTACATTTATTACTTTCTTACCAAAGTCTCCATAGGGAATTCAATATTTGCCACCTGACTACACACTTGACATTTTGAAGGGTAAGTGTAACTCTATCATAAATTACATCTCAAGGTCACTTTGTGTGGTTCAGTTCAAAGCAGAGTGGCTAACAATGACAACGACACCAAAAAAAATCATTGTACTTCAAGGACAAAACAAAAAACAGTTGAGGGGGGCTGGTTAGTCAGAATGTCTCCTGGAAAAATTTGTCTGAGACTTTGGTGGTCAAGTTGCCTGGCAAACTCTGAAGGGACCCATCAGTCAGGTGTGACACACTGCTGATTTTATCACTAAATCACCCTCACAGACTTGATTTGTCTCATCAGGTCAAGTGAAAAAAAATGATGGTGAGCTCTTTTCAAATTTTCTTATTGAAGCTTCTCCAAATAATTTATATTTTATGTTGAGCTAAGCTAATCTACCATAAAGTTCTACCCTTAATAGTAAGATATGTAGTGTAGGTGCCATGCTTTCTTAAACAAGGTCAAATAACAAATTACAAATTATTTTTAACAAGCTGGAGAAATGTTCATGATGTTAACTCCCCAGAAATATATTCAGTAGACTGCAGGTTATTTTGACTTTAAGTAGTAAGAGGGGAAAAGGTAAACGTTATCATAGACTGTTGGACAAATGACTAATTTTCCATAAAAATCTACCTAAATTCAGTTATTTTTATAACTTAGCATCCAAGGAGATGTTTTAAGTCAATTTTTGGCTAACATTATATTCCAAATGAAATAACTTAAGATGCTGAATATTGATGACTTAAGTAGAAGTATAGGTGTGGAAATATTTTCCAACATGTGAGATTCTAGTATAATTTAGGGATTCATGTATAATTATGCAATTATTAGGGAATAACATCTCTGAGATCCTACTCTAAAACACTAGAATAAGTGTTATGGGAATGACAAACACAATATGGATACTCACTTCATTACAGTAGTAATTGTCTTTCCTCTAAGATCTTAGGTATTCAAAATTTATCAGTAGCTACAATAAATAGACTGGTATAAATTTATACTGTCCTCTATTGTATATAAAAAGTGACTATTCGACTGCATGTTCCTTCGCTCTATAACCATTATTTAACCATTTCTGAGAGATAAATCTCAATTTAGAAAGGTTTTTACATGTATGTTTTTAAATTTGTATTTATTTTGTGAATTGCCTGTTCATTTTACAGATATTTATGTTTTCTCTTATTTATTTAGAAAACGTTTCACTGTATTTACAAAATGTTAGTTAACATGTCTATACATGTATAAGGATTTAAAAAGCATTCAGTAAGACTTTTTTAACACTGTATTAGATTCAGCTTGGGTGTATCAGTATTATCTGGAAAAATAGTAATGCCTACTTTTTTAGACAACATAGTGAATTTTATATAAATTGCTAGATAATAATATGCCATATTTGGAGGTATGCTCCCAAACATTTAGGATACAGATAATCACAATCTTACAGAAACTCAGAGATAGGAAAAGAGGTAAAAATATTCCAAGAATCTTTATGTGTCTGGAATAACCATTGAGCTTAAATCAGACAAGGACAGTATAAGAATAAAAAACTGTGGACCAATTTCACTTGTAAATATAGATGGAAATCTCTAATGCAGAAAAACTGCAGTGATGTAATAAAATTGAAGATAATCTCAGAAACAAAAGGATTAAAGGAGATGAAAGAAGAATAAAAAGAAAAAATATTTGGTCACACAAATATAGGAAAAATACCATTCAATAAAATCAATAACTACTCATGATAAATGATGTTGTATATTAAAAATAAAACAAAGAAAGCACTCAATGTATTGAAGGGTTTAAGTCAGTTGAAGGCTAGCTACCAAAAGTTTATGAAATAAATTACAGTTAATAGTAAAACATTAGAAACACTCTGCTTAAAATGTGAAAATAGATAAACATGTTTTCTACCCTTGATTATACTCACTTTTATTCTGAAATTTCCTAGGAAGTATACTAATACAAGAAAAATTAAGAAATATGTAAGGAAAAGTAAAACTATAATAGTTTGCAGGTGATATAATTCTCTTGTAGGAAACATACTAGAAAATGCAAGCATAACATCAGAATTAATTATATATATTATGATATAGTAATCAATTGCATGGCTATATAATTAAAAAATTATTTAAAATGCAATTTAAAATATATCCTTTATTATAGCAACAAAGCCAAAAATGAAAGCTATCATGGATAAGCTTAACAAAAGGTATGTATTGCTTTAATGGAGATAATTATATTATTTGTTACCAGACATTTACAAAATTATTAATAAATGAACAAATAAGCTATGGTTAGACTTAATATCTTAAATTCATAAGTTTCTTCCCTAAATAACTTAAACATTTCACGCAAGTCCGTTGAAAATCCTGACAGAGTTTTCATAGACATTGCTAAAGTGATTTGACATCTGTACAGAAGAGTAAAGGACCAAAAACTGCCAAAAAAAAAAAAAAAACAAAGTGAGGATACCTGTCCTAACAGATATCAGTATTTACTGTAATGCTTTTGAGAGTTGTCTGGATGGACATACTGATCAACTAAGTAATAGAGCATCAAGGAAAGTACCTCAATATATGCAGAATCTTATATGATTAAAAAGAAAAACTATCTGTCACAAAAATAGAGACAAAATACTATGCAATAAACCAATATATATTATATGGTTTTATACAACAGATTTTATCATAAGCAACTATGATAAAAGCTCATATACATATGGGCTATCCTGGTGGTTAAGCATTAAAGAATCTGCCTGCAATTCAGTAGAGTCAGGTTTGATTCTAGTCAATCTGATCATATGGACCAGAGCCTTGTCTAACTCAATGAAACTAACTGATGCCGTGAGTAGACACCCAAGAAGCACAGGTCATGGTGGAGAGGTCTGACAGAATGTGGTCCCCTGGAGAAGGGAATGGCCAACCACATCATATTCTTGCCTTGAGAACCCCATGAACAGTATGAAAAGGCAAAAAGATAGGATAATGAAAGATGAACTCTCCAGGTCAGTAGGTGCCCAATATGCTACTGGAGATCAGTGGACAAATAACTCCAGAAAGAAGGAAGGGGTGGAGCCAGAGCAAAAACAACACCCAGTTGTGGATGTGACTGGTAATAGAAGCAAGGTCCAATGCCGTAAAGAGGAATATTGCAAACAGGAGATGGCAAGAGTGAATGTCGACATTCTAGGAATCCGGAAACTAAAATGAACTGGAATGGGTGAATTTAACTCAGATGACCATTATATCTACTACTGTGGGCAGGAATCCCTTAGAAGAAATGGAGTAGCCATCATAATCAAAAAAAGAGTCCAAAATGCAGTACTTGGATGCAATCTCAAAAGTGACAGAATGATCTCTATTCGTTTCCAAGGCAAACCATTCAATATCACAGTAAACCAAGCCTATGCCCCAACCAGTAACACTGAAGAAGCTGAAGTTGAATGGTTCTGTGAAGACCTACAAGACCTTTTAGAACTAACACCCAAAAAAAGATGTCCTTTTCATTAAAGAGTCTGAAATGCAAAAGTAGGAAGTCAAGAAAAACCTGGAGTAACAGGCAAATTTGGCCTTGGAGTATGGAATGAAGCAGGGCAAAAGCTAATAGAATTTTGCCAAGAGAACACACTGGTCATAGTAAGCACACTCTTCCAACAACACATGAGAAGACTCTACACATGGACATCACTAGGTGGCCAACACTGAAATCAGATTGATTATATTCTTTACAGCCAAAGATGGAGAAACTCTATACAGTCAGCAAAAAGAAGACCGACTGTGGCTCAGATCATGAACTCCTTATTGCCAATTCAGACTTAAATTGAAGAAAGTAGAAAAAAACACTAGAACATTCAACTATGACCTAAATCAAATCCCTAAATTATACGGTGGATGTGAGAAATAGATTAAAGGGCCTAGATCTGATAGAAAGAGTGCCTGATGAACTATGGATGGAGGTTCATGACATTGTACAGGAGATAGGGATCAAGACCACCCCCAAGAAAAAGAAATGCAGAAAGGCAAAATGGCTATCTGAGGAAGTCTTACAAATAGCTGTGGAAAGAAGTGAAGTGAAAAGCAAAGTAGAAAAGGAAAGATATAAGCATCTGAATACAGAGTTCCAAAGAATAGCAAGGAAAGGTAAGAAAGCCATCCTCAGTGATCAGTGCAAAGAAATAGAGGAAAACAATAGAATGGAAAGACTAGAGATCTCTTCAAGAAAATTAGAGATACCAAGGGAACATTTCATGCAAAGATGGGCAAAATAAAGGACAGAAATGGTATGGACCTAACAGAAGCTGAAGATATTAAGAAGAGGTGGCAAGAATACACAGAAGAACTGTACAAAAAAGATCTTCACGATCCAGATAATCACTCACCTAGAGCCAGACATCCTATAATGTGAAATCAAGTGGGTCTTAGGAAGCATCACTATGAACAAAGCTAGTGGAGGTAATGGGATTCCAGTTGAGTTATTTCAAACCATAAAATATGATGCTGTGAAAGTGCTGCACTCAATATGCCAGCAAATTTGGAAAACTCAGCAGGGGGCATAGGACTGGAAAATGTCAGTTTTCATTCCAATCCCAAAGAAAGACAATGTCAAAGAATGCTCAAACTACCGCACAGTTGCACTCATCTCACACGCTAGTAAAGTAATGCTCAAAATTCTCCAAGTCAGCCTTCAGCAATATGTGAACCGTGAACTTCCAGATGTTCAAGCTGGTTTTAGAAAAGGTAGAGAAAGCAGAGATCAAATTGCCAACAACCGCTGGATCATTGAAAAAGCAAGAGAGTTCCAGAGAAACATCTATTTCTGCTTTATTGACTATGCAAAAGGCTTTGACTGTATGAGTCACAATCAACTGTGGAAGATTCTTCACAAGATAGGAATACCAGACCACCTGACCTGCCTCCTGAGAAATCTGTATGCAGGTCAGGAAGCAACAGTTAGAACTGGACATGGAACAGCAGACTGGCTCCAAATAGGAAAAGGAGTACGTCAAGGTTGTATATTGTCACCCTGCTTATATTTAACTTATATGCAGAGTACATCGTGAGAAATGCTGGGCTGGATGAAGCACAAGCTATTATCAAGATTGCTGGGAGCAATATCAATAACCTCAGGAATGCAGATGACAGTGCCCTTATGGCAGAAAATGAAGAAGAACTAAAGAGCCTCTTGATGAAAGTGAAAAAGGAGAGTGAAAAAAATGGCTTAAAGCTCAACATTCAGAAAACTAAGATCATGGCATCTGGTCCCGTCACTTCATGGCAAATAGATGGGGAAACAGTGGCTGACTTTATTTTTTGGGGCTCCAAAATCACTGCAGATG
Source organism: Dama dama (assembly GCF_033118175.1). NCBI lineage: Eukaryota > Metazoa > Chordata > Mammalia > Artiodactyla > Cervidae > Dama > Dama dama. The sequence goes on along the minus strand of NC_083687.1, from coordinate 4,680,949 downwards.
GTGACTGCAGCCATGAAATTAAAAGACGCTTACTTCTTGAAATTTATGACCAACCTAGACAGCATATTAAAAAGCAGAGATATTACTTTGCCAATAAAGGTAGGTCTAGTCAAGGCTATGGTTTTTCCCAATAGTCATGTATGGATGTGAGAGTTGGACTATAAAGAAAGCTGAGTGCCAAGAATTGATGCTTTTGAAGTGTAGTGTTGGAGAAGACTCTTGAGAGCCCTTTGGACTGCAAGGCGATCCAACCAGTCCATTCTAAAGAAGATCATTCCTGGGTGTTCTTTGGAAGGACTGATGCTGAAGCTGAAACTCCAACACTTTGGCCACCTGATGTGAAAAGCTGACTCTTTGGAAAAGACCCTGATGCTGGGAAAGATTGAGGGTAGGAGGAGAAGTGGATGACAGAGGAAGAGATGGCTGGATGGCATCACTGACTCAGTGGACATGAGTTTGGTGAACCTCGGGAGTTGGTGATGAACAGGGAGGCCTGGCATGCTGCAGCTCATGGGGTTTCAAAGAGCGAGATATAACTGAGCGACTGAACTGAACTGAACTGAGGTTTGATTCCTGGGTTGGGAAGATCCCCTGGAGGAATGCATGGCAACCAGTTCCAGTATACTTGCCGGGAGAATCCCATGGAGAGAGGAGACTGGCAGGCTAAAGTTCACAGGGTTCTAAAGAGTCAGACATAACTGAATGGACCAAGCATGCACAGACACACACACACACACACACACCCCTACATATATATATATACCAAGAGTAATAGATATATGATATATATATATATATATATATATATATATATATATATATATATATAAAATATAAATCAAGAGACATTTAGATCAGAAGAAAATGGTGTATTATTCAGTAATTTGGAAAAACTGATTTCCCATATTTAAATTTTTATTTAGTCTTTCAGGAATAACAAGAATAAAATAAACTTGAAAAGCAAAATATTGTAGTTTTAGAAGAGAATTTTTTTTTGTTCTGGGATAAGGATTGTTTATAAAATATATCAATTATAAAAAATAAAATGCTGATAAACATTAGACATTTTCATCTATGAAAAATTATTTGATTCTACAAGAAAGAATTTTTATGCATCTTTGAAACATGATAAAAATTAGAAATATAATCCATAGATTTGGAGCCTATATTTGCCATTATGAATAAAGAGCTGTAACAAATTAATAAGACAAACTGCTCAATTGAAAAATGAGCAAAGGATGTGAATGAAATTCATAATGATAAACTGAATTGCTAAAAATAAAAAAACATATTTGTCCTTACAGTACCAAGTCAGATATGAGTTAAAATCACAATAAAATGATATAACTACCAATTAGATCATGGGGGAAGGTGTATACTTTTATATAAGGAGGGATCTAATATTGTCAAGAACTGTAAGAAACAGGAGCACTTGTTTCCTTATGAGGAGCATACAGTAGAACTCTCTGAACATGCAACTTGGTTATTGCTTAAGAATGATGAAGAGGTGCTATTTCTCAGGTCCAGTAATTTCACTCCTAAATTTTCTCTCACAGGAATACAAGGAGATATCAGTAAGTTTTGCACTAATGAGAACTAGAAGCAGGTGGTGGTCAGCATTATTCCAGCTTACCAACACCCAGCTTCAGAAACTACTGCTCTGGGCTGAAGCATGGGGCTGGTTCTGGCCGGCAAACTTGGAACAGAGTGAACTGTGCAGTCATCCTGTCCCCGTTTCCCACCACCCACACACAGCATTAGGACTGTGGTTATCTAGTTGGGAAGTCTTTATACCTGGAGACCCGAGTATTCTGTGAAATTAAACATTGTCTTCCACTACAGTAGACTGACTGAGCAAGAAATACACTTTTTTCTCTAATATTTTCAGGTTGTTTCCTATCATTGCATAAACCTAACATCTCCTAGCTGATATACAGCTTGTGTGTGTGTGTTCTTAGCCACTTAGTAGAGTCCAAAGGACTGTATGTAGCCCACCAGGTTCATTTGTGCATGCAATTCTTCAGGCAAGAAGACTGGAGTGGGTTGCCATGCCCTCCTCTAGGGGATCTTCCCAACCCAGGGATCAAACCCAGGTCTCCTGTGCTGCAGGTGGATGGTTTACCATCTGAACCAAAAGGGAAGCCCCTGATATACAACTTAAAAGTCATCGCAGGAGACACTAAATACATTGTAAAACACTAATATGATGCTACACAGCTTTGAAAGATTCATGAATTAGATATATGTCCAAATATGAGCAAACCTCTCTGAAATGATTATGAATAATCTTTATAGAATATGTAGAGGGTTATATAAAGAGATATGATGTCTATATTATTTATTAAAGCTGTATTCCTATTTGACACAACATAAAGAAATACTGGAAGTTGGGAAACTCAGCTTCAAGACAGTGATTGGCTTCCCCAAGAGGAGTGGAAACAATCAGGTTGAAATACCTTGGTGTTTTTATCTGTCCTTGTAATCCCTTCTTGCCTGTGGTGATAAATTTGTGGTGTTTATTAAAATTTTTAAATACATTCATATTTCCTTGAATGTGTTCAGCCTATTCTTTTCTTTGAAGAGGACTCCTTCAAGATGTCTAGAATCCTCTGAAAATATCAGTGTGGGGATAAAACGGTTTGTTTTACTCATATAATCTTTCATATTCCTTTGCATTTTGCAGATGCACTCCCTTTAGATTTGGGATGATTTTATAGTTGATAAGCTCCAATTTTGGGCTTCCCTGGATGTTCAGTTGGTAAAGAATCTGCCTGCAATGCAGTAGACCTTGGTTCGATTCCTGAATCAGGAGGATCCCCTGGAGAAGGATAGGCTACCCACTCCAGTTTTCTTGGGCTTCCCTGGCGGCTCAGACAGTAAAGAATCCATCTGCAGTGTGGGAGAGCTGGATGTGATCCCTGGGTTGGGAAGATCCCCCAAAGGATGACATGGCAAACATTTCCAGTATTCTTGTCTGAAAAATTCCCATAGACAGAGAAGTCTGGTGGGCTGTAGTCCATGGGGCATCTAAGAGTCAGACATGACTGACACTCTCTCAACAATTCCTTATACTTCACATCTTCTGAAAAAATGTTTCTATCTCAAATATTTTAAAGTTCAAATCCAAGTTCTCAGAGCATTCTTTTTATGTATTAAAATGTTCATGGTTTTTTCTATTTCAACAAAATGTTTAAATTTTTATGCTGCAACATCATTGGAAAAGTAGACAACACGATAAAAATAATGAATAATCCAAAATTCCATACAGCACTAAGTAATGCAGATAAGCAAAAACAGTTAGCTCCTGATAACTTCAGTTATCCCATAATTTAAAAACAAAAGGAATAATTGCAAATTAACATTAACAACCATGACTTCTTATTCAATGTGGTGACATTTCAGGATTCAGTACTTACTTAAAATTGTTTAGTGTCTGGTCATACCTGCCTTCCATAGCCATTGACAAGCAAAAATAAGTCTTTAAAGTAATGAAATCTTTTGCTATAGAGTTAACTTAGTGATACTGCTTCAGAAAAATTTAACTCTCTTGAACCAGAAAGTCAAACACTTTACTTTTCTTCCTTCAAATTTAGTTTCATGCCACTTACTAATATTTTGGAAAGGTCTTGCAGTGCAAATTTCTAAATATTCCATGTGAATATTGAACATTTTGGGATGTTGCTGAAGGCCACAGAATGTTCCTTACAATGTTTTGTTTCCAACAGAATGTAATAGCAAATATCCCAGTATTAGTGAGTTAAAGCTCTGACCAAACTAGATAGCATTTTAAAAAGCAGAAACATTATCGACAAAGGTTCATATAGTCAAAGCTATGGTTTTCCCAGTAGTCATATAGGGATGTGAGAGTTGTACTATAAAGAAAACTGAGTGGCAAAGAATTGAAGCTTTTGAACTGTGGTATTGGAGAAGACTCTCAAAAGTCCCTTGGACTGCAAGGAGATCCAACCAGTCAATCTTAAAGGAAATCAGTCCTGAATATTCATTGGAAGGACTGATGCTCAAGCTGAAACTCCAATACTTTGGCCATCTGATGCGAAGAACTGACTCATGGAAAAGACCCTGATGCTGGGAGGGATTGGGGGCAGGAGGAGAAGGGGGCGACAGAGGATGAGACGGTTAGATGACATCACCGGCTTGATGGCCATGAGTTTGAGCAAGCTCTGGGAGTTGGACGGGGAAACCTGGTGTGCTGCAGTCCATGGGGTCGCAAAGGGCTGGACACAACTGTGTGACTGAACTGAACTGAATTCATATTTCTTCAGTATTTAGTATATAGATTCTGTTTGCAAGGAAGATTCTACATGGAAAGTAGTATTAGGCCTATCTTTAGGCCTTATAAAATAAAATCTGTGAAATACATTATAAAATCTGTGAAATGAATCACAACAATCCTTTCCTGAGCTTTTGCTGTTGCCAAATTCACAGAATAAATCCTTGGTCTTCAAAAATTCTGCCTTCACAATGCTGAAATATACAGAAGTTCCAGGAATTGGAATATGACCAGGTGCTAAACTATTGGATGACTACTTTACAAATTTACTTTAATGTGTATAAAACAGTGTAAATGATTTAAATTGGTGTATTATTAACAACTGGTTGCTTTTGCATAAGCACTTTAAGGTACCACCTTGTTCAGCTTATTTAAAATACTAATTCATTAGTTTTAATAATCAACATAGGGTTTATTGTTTCCATAATGCCAGCTCACACAGTTGAGTCTGATTTTAGAATTTTTAAAAAGTATGCATTAATTATTAAAGATTTTATTTATTTTGGCATATTTCCACCAGGGGACATTACCCACATTTAAAGTAAAAATTAAAACCCTTTCTGAAGGCAAGGGTGATTTGAGAGAATAGTATTGAAACATGTATATTATCATATGTGAAACAGATCACCTGTCCAGGTGTGATGAATGAGACAGGGTGCTCAGGGCTGGAGCACTGGGATGACCCAGAAGGATGGGATGGGGAGGAGGTGGGAGAGGGGTTCAGGATGGGGAACTCATGCACACCCAGGGCGGATTCATGTCAATGTGTAGCAAGACCACTACAGTATTGTAAAGTAATTAGCCTCTAATTACAATAAATTAATTAAAAAAAGAATTAAAAAACCCCTTTCTGAATTGTAAATGTGTCTATCTGACAAATATTTGTCTCTAAATATTTATTTTTAAGTCTAAAAGTTAAAACCTTGAGTGAAAATACGGTGTTCCATTTCCACAATATTTACCTCATTTTAGGCAAAAAATTTGGTTAGAAAATGCCTTTTATGAAACCAGAAAATTGAGAATGCTTCACTTTATTTAAATCAACTAAAATCTACACTATTGGGCTAATAAGAGTTAATGCATTATCCTCTGAATATCAAAGAAAAGAATTTGTTTAATTGAAATTAGTGGATTAAAGTAATTATCACAGGAAAATGCTAATTCAAATAGATTAAAAAAAAACAAACAGGGATTTTATTGAGATAAGCCTGTATAAGAAAAATAAAATGTATTTTCCCTGAAGTCTATTCATGAGGCCCTAAATTTCTCTAGTTCCATTAGCATCTTAAAATCCTTATTCATTTTTTAATGTCACTTGTACGAGTACAGGAATTAAATATTCTGTCACCCTAAAGACATATATTAAGTGTTATTACCTACAACTCCTAGAATTAAAAATATCCCTTATGTTTAAAAAAGTTGATTTTAAACTAGCATTCAGTTTTCAATTTTTAAATTTATCATGGGAAAATATGTAATTATGTTTTCTTTTTTTTTGTAACAACCCAACTGATGTTAGTTCATTTATTCACGTTATTTAAAATAGAGGTTATTATTTTTGTGGATTTAATAAAAGATTACCACTGTGTACTGCAAAAGTAACACAAATAAATTTTCAGTCTAAAGTGAAGGTGATTACATGGCTTGAAAGATTCATCTTAAGATAATAAATAGAAAAAAACGGTCTATTGCTTAGATCAAGAGAAAGTACTTCTCAGAGTGTTAATCTCTTAAAAACTTAAAAGCCTCTATCTCTTTCAAATAACAAATTGCTTATAAAGTCCTCTGTAAATCACCAGGCTGATAACCCTTTTGATTTCTTAACCTTTTCAGTGTTGCTGTAACTGTAGGTATGAGATTAACATGGCCTCACAAGTTTCAAATTTCAATCAATCCAAAAGCAAGGACTTATTGAGCATCTGTAAGATACACATATATTTCATTATGTAGAATTTGAACCTTAAACTCCTTCCACTCAAATACTACTGTCTCATTCCTGTTCTTTAGGAAACTATTGACTTTCCTATTTAAACAGGTATAAGAAAAAGCCACTTGCTTATTCCAACAGGCAGTTACAGTTAATTTGAAGTGTGTAAATGTATGTTCATCTCATGTATTTTACACAGACAAGAACACGTTGGGAGAAAGAAAATGGAATGTGGTTATAAATTACTATGAGTGTAGGTTAGAGGTTTTGGAGTGCATCGGCTATTTATTCACATGCCCCACATTTTTGAAGGTTTACTGTGTAACAAATGCTATATATGGTAGATAAATGGAAAAGAAGACACAGTGACTATATTTAAGGGATGTGTGTGCAAAGGAGTGAGAGGCAATGATAAATTCACTTCTTCAAACGTGGATGTTTCCAGTTGTTGAAAAATGTCTGGCAAAGAGACACTAAGCATCGTCTCCATTGAGCACATTTCCAGTTCATGGAATTCCAGCCCCAAACACTGGCCTGAACTGTCTCAGATTTTCAGATGCAATTAACTGATTGGCATGCAGATTCTATTCTGTACAGTAAAAGTTCCAATGATTTCCTCTCCCAACTCCCCCCACCACCACAGCAAAACTAGTTTGCCTCTATCTGCACCTTTTAATCAACATATCTTTACACTCTACCGGTTTTTCTTTTTACCTTTTTGCTAAGTTCTTGCCAGTTCTGGTTCCCTCATGAATGAAATAAATTCTTCAAAGTAGGTTCATTTTTAGATATTTACAAAAGTCATGATTTTACCTTTTCTTTTCTTTTTTTTTTTTGGAAAATTATCTTTTAACAAGATACAGGATTGAGTTCGAGGTGAGAGTTTGAATGTCAGCAGTTTGCTGGTAAACCGCACCTGGATTCACCGGGGTGGATGAGGTCACCCAGTTTGGGATAGATGGAGAAAATCTTGAGGAAGGCTATAATTGAACAAGTGCAATTTTAGAAGGATTCTCTTATATAAAACATTTTTCCCATTTCTGTTCAGTTCAGCTCATTTCAGTCGCTCAGTCGTGTCCGACTCTATGTGACCCCCAGTCGGTCAGGTTTCCCTGTCCATCACCAACTCCTGGTGCTTGCTCAAACTCATGTCCATCAAGTTGGTGATGCCATCCAATCATCTCATCCTCTGTCCTCCCCTTCTCCTTCTGCCTTCAATCTTTCCCAGTATCAGGGTCTTTTCCAGTGAGTCAGATCTTCGCATCAGATGGCCAAAGTATTGGAGTTTCAGCTTGACCATCAGTCCTTCTGATGTATATTCAGGACTGGTTGCCTTCAGGATTGATAGGCTGGATCTCCTTGAAGTCCAAGGGACTCTCAAGAGTCTTCTCCAACACCACAGTTCAAAATAATCAATTCTTGGGCGCTCAGCTTTCTTTTCCCATTTGAATCCTGCTAAAAGAAATGCAATTTTCACTTCAGTTCAAAATAACATTTCCAGAGTAGAAACCCATAGAACACATTCTTATAGCAGTTTAAAATGCTAGACTTTAGGTAGAATAGCCATTTTGACAATATTGATTCTTCCAATCCATGAACACGGTATGTTTCTCCATCTGTTTGTGTCCTCTTTGATTTCTTTCATCAGTGTTTTATAGTTTTCTATGTATAGGTCTTTTGTTTCTTTAGGTAGATATACTCCTAAGTATTTTATTCTTTTTGTTGCAATGGTGAATGGTATTGTTTCCTTAATTTCTCTTTCTGTTTTTTCATTGTTAGTATATAGGAATGCAAGGGATTTCTGTGTGTTAATTTTATATCCTGCAACTTTACTATATTCATTGATTAGCTCTAGTAATTTTCTGGTAGAGTCTTTAGGGTTTTCTATGTAGAGGATCATGTCATCTGCAAACAGTGAGAGTTTCACTTCTTCTTTTCCTATCTGGATTCCTTTTACTTCTTTTTCTGCTCTGATTTTATGGCCAGAACTTCCAACACTATGTTGAATAGTAGTGGTGAGAGTGGGCACCCTTGTCTTGTTCCTGATTTCAGGGGAAATGCTTTCAATTTTTCACCATTGAGGGTGATGCTTGCTGTGGGTTTGTCATATATAGCTTTTATTATGTTGAGGTATGTTCCTAAAGTAAGATTTGCAAACCAGTAGGGCAGCAGTTTTCAATCTTAGTTGTATCTTGGAATCATCTGTGATATCTTAAAATGCTGATGCCTTTATTCCATCCCCAGAGATTCTGATTTATCCGATTCAAGGGGGTGGGGTGGTCTTGGTCTGGTATTTTCAAACAGTCTCCCATTAATTCGAATATGCAACTGAGATTGAGAAACACTGTTCATGAAGGTGTGTTGAGGACCCAGAGGGCCATGGAAGTGGTTACTAGGAAGCCTTCAGGGCATTTGCTTCCTACATGTAGAAATAGGATATTAAATGGAGGCCATTTAGGTTACACTATAGGATAAATTTCAATTTATAATGTATTAAAATGTTATAGACAGCTTTGCAGAAAAGCTGTCTGTCCATCCTTAAGCTTTTGGGAATGTCTAGCACAGTTCTGTCTTTGACACAACATTGTAAATATGTCCAAATCAGTCATCTTCTTCAAAAACAAAGACCAAGTACAATTAATGGCCTTGTGAGATAAAATTGAAATCTTCTATTGGATATATTCATTACCTGAGACATTTAATACACACTTCTTATTTTACCTGATAAATCTATTGCCATCAATATTAGTATCAAAATGAGAAATTGACATTAAAGATACTTTAAACAAGATCTCATGTATTTGGGGAAATCAAATGTCCACTTTTAAATGATGGGTGTATCTAAGAAGATATAACAAGGAAAGTTAGAAAATATTTATAATAGAATAAAAAGAAAAGACAATTTACTAGAATTTTTTGCATGCAAGTGAAGCTGCTCAATTAAATTAAATACAATGTGGAGTCTGACTAAAGTATGAAAACAAATAATGGGCACAAGCATAAAATTTTGTTAAATGTGAACAAAATTTGTACTTGATTTAATAATGCTGTACCACTTGTTAATTTGTTTTTTTTTTTTTTTTTTTTTTTTTTTTACAACACAATATTTCTTCGTATTCTCAGAATTAGATTAGAAGTTTCAGGCCTTATTAAATTTTTTTAAATCACTGAGATAAATTTTTATAGATTCTTAGTAATTAAACTAGATGTCAAAATACATGGAATTGTATGAGACTATTGTGTGACTATAAATTAGAAATCTAGCATCCTGTTCATACTAAATCTAACTCATATTTTTTTTTAAATTTTGCTAGGCAAAAATTCATAAATTTTCTAAAATGCATACTAAATTATGCATGCTATGTATACATACACAAAAGTTTTTCTACTAAGAAAAAGTGAAACAAACTAAATAAAAGTAAAGGATCATCATATAGTCCAGTTGTTTTTATTTCTACTTTTCCTAATTCATTTACTTTTAATTGAAGGCAGGAGGAGAAGGGAACAACAGAGGAGGAGATGGTTGGATGGCATCACCGACTCGATGGACATGAGTTTGGATAAGCTCCAGGAGTTGGTGATGGACAGGGAGGCCTGGAGTGCTGCAGTCCATGGGATTGCAAAGAGTTGGACATGACTGAGCGACTGAACTGAACTGAACTGAATATTCCATTGTATCTATGTACCACAGCTTCTTTATCCATTCATTTGTCAATGGGTTTCTAAGTCCCGTCCATGTTCTCAGTTCCGTTCAGTTCAGTCACTCAGTCATGTCCGACTCTTTGCGACCTCATGAATCGCAGCCTGCCAGGCCTCCCTGTCCATCACCAACTCCCGGAGTTTACTCAAACTCATGCCCATCGAGTCAGTGATGCCATCCAGCCATCTCATCCTCTGTCATCCACTTCTTCTCCTGCCCCCAATCCTTCCCAGCATCAGGGTCTTTTCCAGTGAGTCAACTCTTCACATCAGGTGGCCAAAGTATTGGAGTTTCAGCTTCAGCATCAGTCCTTCCAATGAACACCCAGGACTGATCTCCTTTAGGATGGACTGGTTGGATCTCCTTGCAGTCCAAGGGACTCTCAAGAGTCTTCTCCAACACCACAGTTCAAAACCATCAATTCTTCACTGCTCAGCTTTCTTTATAGTCCAACTCTCGCATCCATACATGATGACTGGAAAAACCATACCCTTGACTAGATAGACCTTTGTTGACAAAGTGATGTCTCTGATTTGAATATGCTGCCTACGTTGGTCATAACTTTCCTTCCAAGAAGTAAGCATCTTTTAATTTGATCACTGCAATCACCATCTGCAGTGATTTTGGAGACCCCAAAAATGAAGTCAGCCACTGTTTCCACTGTTTCCCCATTTTTTTGCCATGAAGTGATGGGACCAGATGCCATGATCTTAGTTTTCTGAATGTTGAGCTTTAAGCCAACTTTTTCACTCTCCTCTTTCACTTTCATCAAGAGGTTTTTTAGTTGCTCTTCAGTTTCTGCCATATAAATAGAGCTGCAATGAACATTGGGTTACATGCGTTTTTTTCAAGTTTGGTTTCCTCAGGATATATACATAGCAGTGGGATTGCTGGGTCATGTGGTGGCTTTATTCCTAGTTTTTTAAGGAATCTCTATGCGGTTCTCCATAGTGACTGTATCAATTGGCATTCCTGCCAACAGTTCAAGAGGGTTTCCTTTCCTCCACACCCTCTCCAGCATTCATTGTAGATTTTTTGTTGATGGCTATTCTGACCAGTGTGAGGTGATACCTCATTGTAATTTTGATTAGCATTTACTCATAATGAGCAATGCTGAGAATCTTTTCATGTGCTTATTAGCTATCTGTATGTCTTCTTTGGAGAAATGTCTATTTAGGTCTTTTTCCCACTTTCTGATTTGATTTTTTATCTTTCTGGTATTGATTTGTATGAGCTGTTTGTATATTTTTAAAATTAATCCTTTGTCAGTTTTTTCATTTGTTATTATCTTTTCCCCTTTCTGAGGGTTGCCTTTTCACCTCATTTATAGTTTCCTTTGCTGTGTAAAAGATTTTAAGTAATTTGGCCCCACTTGTTTATTTTTGTTTCTATTTCCGTTACACTAGGAGGTGGGTCATAGAGGAACTTGCTGTTATTTATGTCATAGATTGTTCTGCCTTATGTTTTCCACTAAGAGTTTTATAGTTTCTGGTCTTACATTAGATCTTTAATCCATTTTGAGTTTATCTTTGTGTTCAGTTCAGTTCAGTCGCTCAGTCGTGTCTGACTCTTTGTGACCCCATGAATTGCAGCACGCCAGGTCCCCCTGTCCATCACCAACTCCCAGAGTTTACTCAAACTCATGCCCATCGAGTTGGTGATGCCATTCAGCCATCTTATCCTCTGTCGTCCCCTTCTCCTCCTGCCCCCAATCCCTCCTAGCATCAGGGTCTTTTCCAATGAGTCAACTCTTCACATGAGGTGGCCAAAGTACTGGAGTTGCAGCTTCAGCATCAGTCCTTCCAATGAATACCCAGGACTAATCTCATTTAGGATGGACTGGTTGGATCTCCTAGCAGTCCAAGGGACTCTCAAGAGTCTTCTCCAAAACCACAGTTCAAAAGCATAAATTTTTTGGCACTTAGCTTTCTTCAAAGTCCAACTCTCACATCCATACATGACCACTGGAAAAACCATAACCTTGACTAGACAGACCTTTGTTGGCAAAGTAATGTCTCTGCTTTTTAATATGCTATCTAGGTTGGTCATAACTTTCCTTCCAAGGAGTAAGCATCTTTTAATTTCATGGCTGCAGTCATCATCTACAGTGATTTTGGAGCCCCAAAAAATAAAGTCTGACACTGTTTCTACTGCTTTCCCATCTATTTCCCATGAGGTGATGGGACCAGATGCCATGATCTTAGTTTTCTGAATGTTGAGCTTTAAGCCAACTTTTTCATATGGTGTTAGGAAATGTTCTAATTTTATTCTTTTAAATGTAGCTGTCCAGTTTTTGCAGGACCACTTATTGAAGAGACTATCTTAGACCCTTTATCAAAAATAAGATATCCATAGGTGTGTGGGTTTATCTCTGGCTTTGTGTCTTGCTCCATTGGTCTATATTTCTGTTTTTGTGCTAGTACCATACTGTCTTGATGACTGTAGCTTTGTAATATAGTCTGAAGTCAGGAAGGTTGATTCCTCCAGCTTCACTCTTCTCTCTCAAGATTGCTTTCACTATTAGGGGTGTTTTGTATTTCCATATGAATTTTGAGGGTTTTTTTAAAAATTTATTTATTTTATTCTAGTTCTGTAAAAAAAATACTATTGGTAATTTGATAGGGATTGCACTGAATCTGTAGATTACATTTGGTAGTATAGTCATTTTCATCATATTGATTCTTACAACCCAGGAACATGGAATATTCCTCCCCATCTGTTTCTATTGTCTTTGATTTCTTTCATCAGTGTCTTATTGTTTTTGTATCCAAAATGACTACATATGGTGACTGCAGCCATGAAATTAAAAAATGCTTGATCTTTGGAAGCAAAACTATGACCAGCTTAAACAGCATGTTAGAAAGTTTGAGACATTACTTGACTGATAAATGTCTGTATAGTCAAAGCTATGGTTTTTCCGGTAGCCATGTATAGAGGTGAAAGTCGGACCATAAAGAAAGTTGAGTGCTGAAGAATTGATGCTTTTGAATTGTGGGTGTTGAAGAAGACTCTTGAAAGTTCCTTGGACTGCAAGAAGATCCAACCAGTCAATCCTTAAATATTTATTGGAAGGACTGATGCTGAAGTTGAAGCTCCAATACTTTGGCCACCTGATATGAAGAAGTGACTCACTGGAAAAGACCCTGATGCTGAGAAAGATTGAAAGCAGAAGGAGAAGGGGAGGACAGAGGATGAGATAATTGGATGACATCACCAATTGAGTGGACATGAGTTTGAGCAAACTCTAGGAGTTGGTGATGAACAAGGAGGCTGGCGTGCTGCAGTCCATTGGGTTGCAGAGTTGGACATGATGGAGTGACTGAACTGAACTGATAGCAGCACTTTTTTCTCTGTAGGTAGGTTTATTCCTATGTATTTTGTTCTTTTTATTGCAATGGTAAATGGATTGATTCCTTAATTTCTCTTTCTGATATTTCATTGTTAATGCTTAGAAATGCAAGTGATTTCTGTGTATTGATTTTGTATCTTTCCACTTTGCAAAATTCACTGATTAACTCTAGCAATTTTCTGATCATATCTTTAGGATTTTATATATATAGTGTCATGTTGTCTGCAAACAGTTTTGCTTCTTCTTTTTCAATCTGGATCCCTTTTATTTCTTTTTCTTTTCTGATTGTTATGGCTAGCACTACCAAAATTATGTTGAATAAGTGATGAGAGTGGGTACTCTCGTGCCCACTGAAGCTGAAAAGAGGGAATCCTGAGAACTGAAAGAGGGAATGCTGAAAAACTGAAAGAGGGAATGCTTTCAGTTTTTAACCACTGAGAATATTGCTATGGCTTTATCATGTGCTATGGTGTGCTGAGTCAATTAGTCGTATCTGACTCCTCACGACTCATGGACTGTAGCCCGCCAGGCTCCTCTGATCATGGGGATTCTCCATGCAAGAATACTGAAGTGGGTTGCTGTGCCCTCCTCCAGGGGATCTTCCCAACCCAAGAATTGAAGCCAGGTCTCCTGCAGTGCAAGCAGTTTCTTTACCAACTGAGCTACCAGGGAAGCTCATATATGGTTTATCGTATATGACCCTTATTATGTTCAGGTTGGTTTCTTCTATGCCCATTTTTTTATCATAAGTGGATGCTGAATTTTGTCAAAAGCTTTTCCTGAATTTATTGATATTGTCATATGTTTTTTATCTTTTAACTTGTTAATATGGTGTATCACATTGACTGATACTCTTATATTGAAGAATACTTTCATCACTGGGATGAATCTGACTTGATCACAGTTTATGAGCTTTTTAATGTGTTGCTGAATTCTTTTTGCTAGAATTTTGTTGAAGATTTTTGCATTTATGCTCATCAGTGATATTGGCCTGTAATTTTCTTTTTAAATGCTGTGTTTATTGGGTTCTGGTATCAGAGTGATGGTGGCCTCATAGAAGAAGTTTGGAAGTGTTCTTTCCTCCTCAGTTTTTTGGAAGATTTTTGGAAGGATAGGTATTATCTCTTCTCTAAATATTTGGTAGCATTCACCTGTGAAGTTATCTGGTCCTGGGCTTTAGTTTTTTGGGAGATTTTTGATCACTGTTTCAATTTCAGTGCTTGTACTTGAGTTGTTCATAATTTCTATTACTTCCTGGTTCAGTCTTGGAAGATTGGACTTTTCTAAGAATCTTCCATTTCTGTCAGGTTGTCAGTTTTATTGGCATATAGTTGCTCATAATAGTCTCTTATGATCCTTTGTATGTCTGCTTTTCTGTTGTAACCTTTTCTTTTTCATTTCTGATTTTGTTGATTTGACCCTTTCTTTCTTTCTTTCTTTTTTTTTTTCTTGATCAGACTGGCTAATGGTTTTTCAATTTTGTTTATATTCTCAAAGAACCAGATTTTAGTTTTATTAATCTTATATTGTTTCCTTATTTTCTTTTTCATTTATTTCTGATCTGATCCTTATGATTTTTTTCCTTCAACTAACTTTGGGGTTTTTTTGTTCTTCTTTTTCCAGTTGTTTTAGGTGTAAAGTTTAGTTGTTTACTTGATGTTTTTCTTGTTTTTAGAGATAGGATTGTATTATTATAAACTTCCCTCCTACAACTGCTTTGGCTGCATCCCATAGTTTTTTAGTTGTTTTGTTTTCATTGTCATTTGTTTATAGGAAATTTTTCCTTCCCTTTTGATTTCTTCAGTAACCTGTTTGTTATTTAGAAATGTATTGTTTAAACTCCATGTGCTTGCATTCTTTTACAGTTTTTTCCCCCTTATTTGATATCTAGTTTCATAGTGTTGTGGTCAGAAAAGATGGTTGATATAATTTCAGTTTTCTTAAATTGACTGAGGTTTAATTTGTGACCCAAGATGTCACAAACCTATCCTGGAGAATGTTCCATGTTCACTTGAGAGGAAAGTGTTTTCTTCTGCACTTGGGTTAATAGTTCTGAAGATATTAATTTGGTTGATTTGGCCTAATATTTCATTTAAGTTTTGTGTTTTCTTATTTATTTTCTGTTTGGAGGATCTTTACATTGGTGTAAGTGGAGTGATAAAATTCTCTATATTATTGTGTTGCAGTCAATTTCCCCTTTTATGTCTTTATGTTTACCTTATGTTTTGAGGTGTTCCTATGTTGGGTGTATAGATATTTACAATTGTTGCATCTTCTTCTTGGATTGACTCCTTGATTAGTATGTGGTGTCCTTCTTTATCTCTTGTGATATTCATTATTTTAAAGTCCAGTGTTGTCTGAAGTGAGAACTGCCACTCCAGTTTACTTTGATTTCCAATTTCATGGAATATTTTTTTTCATCCTTTTACTTTTAGTCTGTATGTATCTCTAAATCTGAAGTGGGTCTTCTGTAGACAGCATATGTATGGGGCTTGTTTTTGTATCCATTCAGCCAGTCTGTGTCTTTTGATGGAGGGTTTATCCATTTACACTTAAAGTAATTATTGATATATTTGTTCCTATCGACATTTTCTTAATTGTTTTGGGTTTGTTTTTGTAGGTCTTTCCTTTCTGTTGTGTGTATTCCCTATACAGGTCTTTTTAACATTTGTTGTAAAACTGGTTTGATGGAGCTAAATTCTGTTAACCTTTGTTTGTAAAGTTTTTTTAATTTCTCCATCAATTTTGAATGATCCTTGCTTGGTACAGTAATCTTGGTTGTAGATTATTTTTTTCCTTTCTTTCTTTCAGGACTTTAAATACCCTGCCAGTCCCATCTGACCTGCAGAGTTTCTGTTGAAAATCACTGGTTAATCATATGGCATTTCCCTTGTATGTTACATCTTTCTTTTCCCTTGCTGCTTTTAATATTCTTTCTTCATGCTTAATCTCTGGTAACTTGATTAGTATGTGTCTCAGCATATTTCTCCTTGGGTTTATCCTATATGGGATTCTTTGCACTTCTTGGACTTGACTGACTATTTCCCATGTGGGAGAAGTTTTCAACTATAATCTCTTCAAAATTTTTGTCAGTGCCTTTCTTATTCTCTTCTCCATCTGGGACCCCTATAACTCAAATGTTGGTGTGTTTAATATTGTCCCAGAGGTCTCTGAGACTATTCCCAATTCTTTTCATTCTTTCTCCTTTATTCTGCTCTTCAACTGTTATTTCCATCATTCTATCTTCCAGCTCACTTATCCATTCTTCTGCTTCTGTTAGTCTACTATTTGTTATTCTACTATTGTTATGTTATCTACTATATGTTATCTACTAGTGTTACTCTGTTAATCTACTCTACTACTTCTAGAGTATTTTTAATTTCAGTAATTGTGTTATTCATCTGTTTTTGTTTATTCTTTATTTCTTCTATGTTCTTGGTAATTGAGTTAATTGTGTTGCTTGCATCTTGCATTTTTTACATTCTATTTTGAGATTTTAGAACACCTTTATTGTTATTATTCTGAATTTTGTTTCATGTAGTTTGCCTATTTCCTCTTCATTTAGTTGGTCTTGTGTATTTCTAGTTTTTTCCTTCATTTGCATGATACTTCTTTGCCTTTTCTTTTCTAATTTACTGTGTTTGAGGTCTCCTTTTCTCAGGTCTTCAGGTTAATTTCCTTCTTCTTTTTGGTTTCTACCCTTAGCAGGTAAGGTTGGTCCAGTGGTTGGTGTAGGCTTCTGTTGGGTATGACTTGTGTCTGCTCTGGTGGGAGGAGGAACGAAGGAAGTTTTTATTTGTTTGCTTGTTTTCCCTCTCTAATGGGCAGGACTGTATGAGGTGGTAATCCTGTTTGCTAATGTTGGATTTGTGTTTTTGTCTTATTCCTTGCTTGGGCCAGGCATCCTGCACTGGGTGCCATGAGCAGCTGGGTGATGCCAGGTCTTGTAAACAGGTGGAGACCTTTGTGGAAGTTCTCACTAATTAATACTCCTTGGGATTAGGAGTTTTCTGGCAGTTTAGAGTCTTGTTATCAGTGCTCCCACTCCAAAGTTTCAGGGTCCAATCTCTGGCTTGGGAAATGAAATTCCACTGGTGATTTGTAATGGCATTAAACAGGATTAAAGCAAACACACTAAAACAAGAAACAAAATGGAAACCCCAGGCAAATGGCAAATACAAAGTGAGGTAAATACAAACAAAAATATTGGAATATATACACACTCCATATACACACATAAACAAAACCAAAACAACCTTAAAAAGCAAAGAAAGAAAGCAAAAAAAGAAACAAAGCAGAAGAGATTGAACTAGCAAGCAAAAGAAAGCAAAAATGATATCAGCCAGTTAAAAGCAAAACTAACAACAACAACAAAAAAAAAAAAAACCAAAACTAACTAAAGCATAAACTGGAAAACAAAACCAAAACAATGCGCCAACTGGGAAATAAAGCAATAAAAGCAAAACAGACTAATAAGCATGGTGAGAAAAAGAAAAGGATAAAAAGAAAGAATGAATAGAAAAGCAAAGTTAAATAAGAGGTAGATAAAGAAGATTTATATATGTTAAAGAGTAACTGCAACAGGAAAATAATAAGAAAAATCAAACAAAATAATATATGTAGAAAAATAATAATAATAATAAATTTGAATTATTTAAAGAAAAAGATTTTACAAAGGGAAAAACCCTCAAAACTGCAAAAGATCAATGTAAAGTCAGAAGTATTTAAAAGAAATAAAAAGTGTGATTAACAACAACAAAAACTTCTCAAAATCATAAATAGATTTGATAGTACTAATAAAATCAACAACTATAGCAACAGTGGGAAAAAAATCCGGAATCAACTACTAAACAAGTTAAAATATAATAGTAAATGTTTTTCTTAGATTTCAGCTGTTAGCATCTTTTCCCTTGCTGTGAGTCACAGTCCAGCTTGCCTCCCAAGGATGCCCTCTAATACTAGGCTGGTCTCTAGACCTGTTGTGGGGGTAGCTCAGACTCTAATCCGGTCCTACTACTGTGTTCTTGCCTCTAATATCTGTATCTGCCAGTGCTAGTGTGTTTTCTTTTGCAGGATCTCTCACTGTCCTTTTGTATATTCCATAGACACAAAGCCTGTTTATTCAATTGTGTGGATTTAACCTGCAGGTTTTACCACTGGTGGGAAGTTCTGGGTTCTCTTCCCTAGCCACACTGCCCCTGAGTTTCAATTATGATTTTATCTCCACCTTTGTGTATGAATCATCCACAGGGGTTAGATTCTGCAGCTGCCCCCAGAACTTGGTTCTGCCCCCAGAGGCCTGGGTGTGGAGTTGGTGCAGCCACTTGGAACATAGGGAGCCTGACAGTACCAGGTACTCAGGGGAGCTGAGGGCTAGGACAGCAGGAAATATGGTGCTCTTAGGGTTGTTTCTAGACTCTGTCTGCTCTGTTCCAGTGGGGATCGTGCAAGGGGGTGGCACAGGATCTTGGAGCCAGGGGACCCTGGCAATACCAGATACGCCTGGGTGCTGGTGGCAATTGTCACAGGAGGTATGGTGCTATTAGGTTTTTTCCTAGATGAGGGTAGCTCCGCTTTCAGTGAGGACTAAGCATGGAGGTGGCACAGCTGTTTGGACTGTGGGAACCCGGCTAGCACCAAGTGTGCAGGGGTGCCAACTGTCTTGGCTGCAGGAGCGATGGTACTATCAGAGTTTTACCTGGCCTCTGGCAGCTGTCAATCAGAGGGCCTCTTTTACTGGTCCTTCGCTGTTGCTTGGGCCGTTCTAGCACTTACAGGACACCCCAGTCGGGGTCCTTCTCTGTTTCTTCTGGCGTCAGGCACTTAAAGGGCCACCCTGACAAGGGTCCTTCTCTGTTGCTTGGCAAGTCAGGCACTTAAAGGGCCACCCTGACAGGGGTCCTTCTCTGTTTCTTCTGGCGTCAGGCACTTAAAGGGCCACCCTGACAGGGGTCCTTCTCTGTTGCTTGGCAAGTCAGGCACTTAAAGGGCCACCCTGACAGGGGTCCTTCTCTGTTGCTTGGCAAGTCAGGCACTTAAAGGGCCACTCTTTCTGGGTTCTTTCAGCTCTCTGGTGCTGAAGTGTGGGGAGAAGGAGGCTATAGAGATGGCTCCACCCTCTGTATGTGATTCCGCAGTATCGCCTGCCTCCATGTTTGCCTGGCTTTCCTTCACAAGCATTTCCCACTGTGATCTCCTCCCTCAGGTCTCCTTGGGCTGTCTCCCCACAATCAACAATAGACATTATCCTGGGGTTGCTCTCCAATATCTATGCGCCAGTTCCCAGTCACTGAACTTTCTAGGGGACTTGTGTCCCTGTCTGGAGTACGTATGACTGCGGCAAGGATTGTCTGTATAATTTTCATTCCATTCAAACTGTCAGAGGTCAGCTGCTTCATTCTCCAACAGCCTGAAATGCTTCACCTCTTTCCAAAATGGCTGTCCTGATGTGGGGATCTGACCTCTCCTTCAGTTCCCCAACTTCCCATGTGCAGACCCAGTCCTGCTAACTTCTCCGCTTTTTTGCCCTCCTTCCTACATCCTACAGAGCTTTTCTCGGTTCTGTATATTCTCTTCCAGTGGCCAGGTACACCTGCTTTCTGTCAGCTGTTGTTCTGTAAGATCTTCCCAGTTGTTTTTAAACATGACTGCTCATTAGTAAGACATCTGGAGCTTTGGAGAAGACTATCAATACCTGGGTATTTGTATTTTTCTCCAAGATAATTCTGTTATGCATTTGGATTTCAAAAAAGTGATTGCAAGTTTTCCTATTAAATGGTAGTTTTAGTGATATAGAATTCTCTTATTATCTGGTCCTTCGCTGTTATTATCTGTTGATCAATCATGATACAATGATATTAAACAAATAATAATTATATAATCAAATTAATAAAAGATAATTATCAATTTTTGCAATCAATAACCAGACAAAAAATAAAAGAGCGTTACAATTGCAATCCATAATGGAAGTATGATTAACCTAACAATATAAAATAATTATATACAATTTGTGTGCTCATGCTGGCTGATGTGGTAAGTAAAAGTGCACATGGTTTCATCTTCCCAGTCAGTCTATATCTTTTGGTTGATGCATTTAATCCACTTACATTTAAGGTAGTTATCAATATGTATGATCCTATTACCATTTTCTTGATTGTCTTGGGTTTATTTTCTGTAGGCCTTTTCCTTCTCTTGTAATTAATACCTAGAGAAGTTCCTTTAGCATTTGTTGTAAAGCTGGTTTGGTGGTGCTGAATTCTCCTAACTTTTGCTTGTCTGGAAAGCTTTTGATTTCTCTATCAAATCTGAATGAAAGTCTTGCTGGGTAGAGTGTTTTTGATTGTATGCTCTTCCCTTTCATCACTTTACATCTATTATGCTGTTCCTTTCTGGCTTGTAGAGTTTCTGTTGAGATAGAAGCTGATAACCTTATGGGAGTTCCCTTGTATGTTGTTGCTTTTCCCTTGTTGCTTTTACTATTTTACCCTTGTCTTTGATTTTTGTCAGTTTGATTACTATGTATCTTGGTGTGTTCCTCCTTGGGTTTATCCTGCCTAGGACTCTTTCTGCTTCCTGGACTTGGTTGACTATTTCCTTTCCTTTATTAAGGAAGTTTTCAGCTATTATCTCTTCAAATATTTTCTCAGGTCTTTTCTCCCTTCTTCTGCGACTGCTATAACACAGATGTTGATGTGCTTAATGTTGTCACAGAGGTCTCTTAGGCTGTCTTCATTTTTTTTGTTGTTTTTGTTTTCATTCCTTTTTCTATATTCTCTTCTGCCACATTCTGTCCTCCAGGTCACTTATCTGTTCTTCTGCCTCAGTTATTGTGCTATTGATTCCTTCTAGCATATAGTTCATCTCTGTTTTTTTGTTCTTTGGTTCTTGTAGGTCTTTGGTAAACATTTCTTTCATCTTCTTGATCTTTGACTTGATTCTTTTTCTGAGATTCTGGATTATCTTCATCATCATTTTTCAGAATTCTTTTTTCTAGTAGTTGCCTGTCTCCATTTTATTTGGCTGTTTTTCTGAGATTTTATCTTGTCCCTTCATCTGGGACAAAACTCTCTGCTTTTTCATCCTCGTTAACTTTCTGTGATGTGGTTGTGGTTCTAGACACTGCAGAGTTGTGGTTTTTCTTGCTTCTTCTGTCTACCTTCTTGTGGATAAGGCTAAGAGATTTGTTTAACTTTCCTGATGGGAGGGACTGTTTTTGGGAAAAACTAGGTCTTGTTCTGGTGGTCAAGGCCATGCACAGTAAAACTCCAATTCAGTTAGCTGTTGGTGTGTGAGGTTGTGCTCTCTCCCTTTCAGTTGTTTGGCCTGAGGTGATCCAGCCCTGGGGATATGGGCTGTCTGGTAGGGTTAATGGCAACCTCCCCCTTCCAGGACTGCTGCTGCTGATGCCCCTGTCCCCATGGCAAACCACTGCTGGCTCACACCTCCATTGGAGACTCTCCAACACTATCAGGTAGGTCTGGTTCAGTCTCCTGTAGGGTCATTTTCCCCTTCCCCTAGATCTTAGTGCATGCAAGAATTTGTGCCCTCTTAGAGTGGAGACTCTGCTTCCCCTGGCCCTGTTGAAATCCTATAATTAAATCCCACTGGCTTTCAAAGGTCAGATTTCCTGGGGATTCTCAGTCCCTTTGCCAAATCCCCAGGCTGGGAAGCCTGAAATGAGGCTCAGAACCTTCACAACAGTGGGAGAACTTCTTAGGTATTATTATTCTCCAGATTGTGAATCGCCCACCTGGCAGATATTGGATTTGTCTTTTTATCATGTTTCTGGTCCTCCTACCATCTTTTTTTTTTTTTTTTTTTTTTTTTGGTTTCTTCTTTATCTTTGGATGTGGGATATCTTTTTCTGGTCAGTTCCAGCATCCTCCTGTCAATGGTTGTTCAATAGCTAGTTGTGATCTTGGTGCTCTTGTAGGAGGGGATGAGTGCATGTCTTTTAAAATTTTTTTTATTTTTATTTATTTATTTTATTATTATTATTTTTATTATTTTACATTTTTTTTATTAGTTGGAGGCTAATTACTTCACAACATTTCAGTGGGTTTTGTCATACATTGATATGAATCAGCCATAGAGTTACACGTATTCCCCATCCCGATGCCCCCTCCCACCTCCCTCTCCACCCGATTCCTCTGGGTCTTCCCAGTGCACCAGGCCTGAGCACTTGTCTCATGCATCCCACCTGGGCTGGTGATCTGTTTCACCCTTGATAATATACATGCTGTTCTTTCAAAACATCCCATCCTCACCTTCTCCCACAGAGTTCAAAAGTCTGTTCTGTACTTCTGTGTCTCTTTTTCTGTTTTGCATATAGGGTTATTGTTACCATCTTTCTAAATTCCATATATATGTGTTAGTATGCTGTAATGTTCTTTACCTTTCTGGCTTACTTCACTCTGTATAATGGGCTCCAGTTTCATCCATCTCATTAGAACTGATTCAAATGAATTCTTTTTAATGGCTGAGTAATATTCCATGGTGTATATGTACCACAGCTTCCTTATCCATTCATCTGCTGATGGGCGTCTAGGTTGCTTCCATGTCCTGGCTATTATAAACAGTGCTGCGATTAACATTGGGGTGCACGTGTCTCTTTCAGATCTGGTTTCCTCAGTGTGTATGCCCAGACGTGGGATTGCTGGGTCATATGGCAGTTCTATTTCCAGTTTTTTAAGAAATCTCCACACTGTTCTCCATAGTGGCTGTACTAGTTTGCATTCCCACCAACAGTGTAAGAGGGTTCCCTTTTCTCCACACCCTCTCCAGCATTTATTGCTTGTAGACTTTTGGATAGCAGCCATCCTGACTGGCATGTAATGGTACCTCATTGTGGTTTTGATTTGCATTTCTCTGATGATGAGTGATGTTGAGCATCTTTTCATGTGTTTGTTAGCCATCTGTATGTCTTCTTTGGAGAAATGTCTGTTTAGTTCTTTGGCCCGCTTTTTGATTGGGTTGTTTATTTTTCTGGAATTGAGCTTCAGGAGTTACTTGTATATTTTTGAGATTAATCCTTTGTCTGTTTCTTCATTTGACAAAGGAGGCAAGGATATACAATGGAAAAAAGACAACCTCTTTAACAAGTGGTGCTGGGAAAACTGGCCAACCACTTGTAAAAGAATGAAACTAGAACACTTTCTAACACCATACACAAAAATAAACTCAAAATGGATTAAAGATCTAAATGTAAGACCAGAAACTATAAAACTCCTAGAGGAGAACATAGGCAAAACACTCTCCAACATAAATCACAGCAAGATCCTCTATGACCCACCTCCCAGAATATTGGAAATAAAAGCAAAATTAAATAAATGGGACCTAATGAAACTTAAAAGCTTTTGCACTGCAAAGGAAACTATAAGTAAGGTGAAAAGACAGCCCTCAGATTGGGAGAAAATAATAGCAAATGAGTGCATGTCTTTTTACTCCATTATCTTGAACTGGCAGTCCCTCTCATCACAAGTTTAAAGACTCTAGGGAAGTGACTCACCAGGTACATGATGTGTAATTCAACTTTTCAGATTCCACATGTAAGTGATATCACGCAGTATTTGTCTTTCTATCTCTGGCTTCTTTTGCTTACCGTATGTGCTACTGGTTTATTCATGACATTGCAAATTACAAGATTTCCTTCTTTTTTAAGGCTGAATATCATTCCATTGTGTACATACATAACCGCTGTCTTTATTTATTTGCAATCAATGCCAATAACAACAATTAGGTTGTAACATTGTTTCTATATCTTAGCTACAGTGAACATAGTGTACACATAACTCTGAGAAATTGATTTAATTTCTTTTGGAGATACATGACACTTTGACTGTATGGATCACAATAAACTGTGGAAAATTCAGAAAGAGATGGAAATACCAGATCACCTGACCTGCCTCTTGAGAAACTTATATGCAGGTCAGGAAGCAACAGTTAGAACTGGACATGGAACAACAGACTGGTTCCAAACAGGAAAAGGAGTACATAAAGGCTGTAATTGTCACCCTGCTTATTTGATTTATATGCAGAGTACATCATGAGAAATGCTGGTCTGGAAGAAGCACAAGCTGGAATCAAGATTGCTGGGAGAAATATCAATAACCTCAGATATGCAGATGACACCACTCTTAGGGCAGAAAGCAAAGAGGAACTAAAAAGCCTCTTGATGAAAGTGAAAGAGGAGAGTGAAAAAGTTGGCTTAAAGCTTAACATTCAGAAAACTAAGATCATGGCATCTGGTCCCATCACTTCATGGGAAATAGATGGGGAGACAGTGGAACAGTGTCAGACTTTATTTTTTTGGGCTCCCAAATCACTGCAGATGGTAACTGCAGCTATGAAATTAAAAGACGCTTACTCCCTGGAAGGAAAGTTATGATCAACCTAGATAGCATATTAAAAAGCAAAGACATTACTTTGCCAACAAAGGTCCATCTAGTCAAGGCTATGGTTTTTCCAGTGGTCATGTATGGATGTGAGAGTTGGACTGTGAAGAAAGCTGAGCACCGAAAAATTGATGCTTTTGAACTGTAGTGTTGAAGACTCTTGAGAGTCCCTTGGACTGCAAGAAGATCCAACCAGTACATCCTAAAGATCAGTCCTGGATGTTCATTGGAAGGACTGATGCTTAGCTGAAACTCCAATACTTTGGCCAGCTCATGTGAAGAGTTGACTCATTGGAAAAGACCCTGATGCTGGGAGGGATTGGGGGCAGGAGGAGAAGGGGATGATAGAGGATGAGATGGCTGGATGGCATCACTGACTTGATGGACGTGAGTTTGAGTAAACTCCGGGAGTTGGTGATGGACAGGGAGGCCTGGCGTGCTGCAATTCATGGGGTCGCAAAGAGTCGGACACGACTGAGTGACTGAACTGAACTTATATATATATATATAAAATTTTCCCACCAAGTATATATATGGTGGGATTGCTGGATTTCATGGTTCTTTTCTAAAAGATAAAAATAAAATTACATTTATGAATAGAAAAGGCATAATGAGAAGATTCATGGCAAAGTAGGTAGAAAATGAATTGTGGTTGCAGAACTGGGAGTAGAGGAAATGGGGAGTTACTATTTAATGGGCTCAGTTTTGCAGAATGAAAAGATTCATGTGAGTGTGGGGAGGTGATGGTGGAGCAGCCATGTGACTGTACTTAAGGCTGCTGGACTACAGTCAACTTAGAAGCATTAAGATGGACCATTTAATGTGGTGTGCATTTTAGCACAGTTAAATTAGGTAATAAACTAACATTTTTTTCTTTAAGAAATATTTAAAATATTTAGTCTTCCTTCATAATTTACTTCTGAATTTGTAAATATTTGGGAGATTTCTTTTCAAACTTTTGCCTGAAGTACACTTTGGATTGTTTTTGTTTTTGTTTTTTTTTTTTTACTCACTTTTACTAATCTCATCTGTCTCTCTTAATTGGATATTGTGGTTATTTTCTTTACAAAATAAGTCTTTGTAGTTAAATGATGCTGAGAGTTAAATGCAGTTGAGAATTACTAACAAGATTAATGCTCAGTCCAGAGTAAAACTTGCTAGACTACCTCTCCAATCCTGGTATCTATTTTATTTCAGTTTTAGAAAATATAAATTAAACTCTTATTCACTCATTTGGTAAGAAAGACAAACAAGTTGAATTTTAACTCTCCTTTTTTTTTCCATCAGATAAAGAGTGCAGTTAATAAAATTTTAAGCTATTTCTGTAATAACATTGGGCTTCCCTGATGGCTCACATGGTAAAGAATCTGCCTGCAATGCAGGAGACCAGGGTTCGATCCCTAGGTCAGGAAGATCCTCTGGAGGAGGCATTGGCAACCCACTGCAGTATTCTTGCCTGGAAAATCCCCATGGACAGAGAAGCCTGGCAGGCTACAGTCCATGGGGTAGCAAAGAGTCAGACACAACTGAGCGACGAAGCATAGCACATAATAACATTACCAGACTAGATTCTATGTTGAGTGGAATCACCCATAATTTTTCTAGTGTTTCAATTGATTAAAATATTATGTGATGCCGATACCAATCTTTAGATGCTATTTCTATGCATAAATTATGTAGTTACATTTACTTGACAGTAATGTATACAGGATGGAAAAATAAATAATCTTTCTTACTCCATCTCTCCCTCCCTGCTTCCTATACAATCTTTCTTCCTCCCTCACTTCCTAATTTCTTTCCAGCAAGCCTGTGTTCTCTCTTCCTTCACTCACTCTCTCCCTCCCATCCTTCTGTATACACTTTATTCCTTCTGTCACTGGCCGTTTTTCCTCATTCTCTTCTTTCCCTTTAGTTGCTGTTGTTCAGTCATTCAGTGATGTCTGACTCTTTGCACCCCTATGGACTGCAGCATGCCAGGCTTCCCTGTCCTTTAGTATCTCCCAAAGTTTGCTGAAACTCATGTCCATTGAGTTGACAATGCCATCCATCTCATCCTGTGTCACCACCTTCTTCTCCTACCCTCAGTGTTTACCAGCATCAGGGTCTTTTCCAATAAGCCAGCTCTTCACATCAGGTGGCCAAAGTATTCGAGCTTCAGCTTCAGCATCAGTCTTTTCAACGAATATTCAGAGTTGATTTATTTTAGGATGGACTTGTTTGATCTCCTTGCTGCCCAAGGGACTCTCAAGAGTCTTCTGCAGCACCAGTTTGAAAGCATAGATTCTTCAGCACTCATTCTTCTTTGTGGTCCAACTCTCATATCCCTACATGACTACTGGAAAAACCTTTTTTTTTTTTTTTTGTTTTTCTTTTATATCTTTGGTTAGACTTAGAATAGCTTTACAAGAAAAGTCTAGACTTCTTGAAGGCAGCTTTTTTTTTTTTTTTAAACTGAAATATACCCAGTGATAAAAAGATTGGACAAAAACACATATTATGAATAGCTTCTTTCTGAGCAACTATTTTTTTTTTTTATCTTGCTTGACATTTTTACAATATAAGGACTTAATCTACCATTTAAAAAATCTCATTTTTAAATTTTCTATGTGTAACACACTGCTTGTTCATTTCTATCAAATCTGAAATATTTTCAATCTCATTTTTTACTTCTTTCCTTCCTTCATCATATTTTCTTTCATCCACCCTTCCCTTACCTTAAAGCTCTATTTTTCTGTTTTCTAACAAATAAACTCAAGAGTTCAATGTTTATTCATAATCAAGTAGTTCATAATACCACCTTTTGATAATTTGTCCCATCCTAAGTGTGCATTTCTAATTACCATAGGCTGTCTTCTTGTGTATGATTCTTGGTCCCTTCACTTGGAGAAGCAGGACATTACTAGTGTTTCTGAGTCAGGTTTCTTATTTATAAATGATAGGAATAATAGTGCCTATATCACAGGATTGCTGACAATCAAATAAAATGCATTCCTAGCACTTTTCATAGTGCCTGGCACATGGTGAATATTACATGTTCCATGCTGTTCCTGTTGTTGTAACTGTATTTGTTGAGATGGCACCATCCTGATATAAATTCCTCATTTCCTTATGCCTAGATCATGACAATATTTTTTTAATGGGATTTGTTTCAAGTCTTCTCTCTGATTTACTAAGTACTGTATTCTAAAGTAATCGTCCTAAAACACCACATTTATGACTTTACTTCATTCTGCAAAAGAATCTCAACTCCTTATTTTCTCAAGTATCACTACCTATATAATATTCTTTTCTGACTGTTATGGAATGTTTGTGTCCCCCCAAAAAATTAAAAATAAAAGGGCTTCCCTCATAGCTCAGTTGGTAGGGAATCTGCCAGCAATGCAAGAAACCCTGGTTTGATTCCTGAGTTGGGAAGCTGCTGGCAAAGGGATAGGCTACCCATTCCAGTATTCTTGGGCTTCTCTTATGGCTCAGCTGGTAAAGAAACCGCCTGCAAGGTGGGAAACCTGGGTTGGATCCCTGGGTTGGAAAGATACCCTGGAGAAGGGAAAGGCTACCCACTTCAGTATTCTGGCCTTGAGAATTCCACAGACTGTATAGTCCATGGGGTTGTAAAGAGTCAGACATGACTGAGTGACTTTCACTTTCACCCCCAAATTAATCATATGTTGAAGTCTTATTCCCCCAATGGATGGTATGTGGAGAAAAGGCTTTGGGGGATGGTTAAATTTAGATTAAGTCATGAAGATGCAGCACTCATCATGGGCTTGGTGGCCTTATAAAAGGGAAACGTTGTTCTCTTTTTCTTTCCCTCTTTCCAGGGGAATGCACTGACAGAGGGCCATGTGATGACATAGAAAGAAGTTGGCCATTTGCAACCTAAGGAGAGAGCTCTCAGCAGGAACTAGATTGACCAGGGGTCCTAAGTCCTTGCTCTTGGGCTTCTGGCCTTTAGCACTGTGAGAAAATAAATTTCTGTTATTTAAGCCACCCAGTCTGTGGTATTTTGTATATCAGTCCAAGACGAAGAAAATGATTGTATTGATACTTCCTGAATTTTAATTTCATACCATGAGAAATTCTAGTATATGTATATTTGATCTTTGTAACTCTTCTGTATTTTCAAGTTGCATTTCAGATTGAGTGAATCTTAAACCACTTCCACTGAGAATAATTACTCAATATAGAAACTAGTTGTTAAGAAGAGAAAAATGGAGATGAAGTCTGACACAGAACAGATTAGATATTGTGTTTGTTTGCAAAAGAGCCATGCTAATAATAAAGTCAGAATAGCCTGGGCTCTTGAAATGTATTTTAAAACATTTTAGGAGACAGATAGGAGACCCATGTAAGGAAATCTAATTGGGATGTACTGAAATAAATTTACTTAATAAAAATAAATTTACTGAAATAAATTTAGCTAAAGCAAAATAAAACAGGGTGGGTACTGAGAAAAGAAAAGTGATGAAAGATAAATAGAGAGTGAAACTTTCATTTATGTGAGAAGAGAAAATTGAATATCACATATTTTAAAATTTATGGCAGATTTACTTGTCTACCTTTAATCATCATTTTTAAGAATAAACACCCTTTGGTAAACTATGAAACATTTTTTTTTAACTTGGAAATTTGATATTTAGTTGAGTTTTATATGTATTAAGCTTTTAAATGTATTTAACACAAATTTTAGTATATACTTTTGTGCACATGTAAAGAAGAAAAGTAAGCTATAAACTATTCAAACTGTTATTAAATTTTTCAGTCTAAGTTATTTTTCAACTTATGAACAATATTTACAATTTTTCATACTGTCATCAGTTCTCTAAAAATGCCATAAGAAATAAAGCTTTTTAGTCGTGTGTACTCAAAGCAAGATTTGCAGTTATATAGAGCTGGTCTGCTTTCAATTACTGCTTAAGCAATGTTAATAGATATCATAATCACCATATTTCTCATCCCTTCCTCTTCACCATTTGGTTTTTAAAGGTTGAAAAACTCTTCACTATAATTAATTTCTTGGAGAGTTTTATAAATTTAAACCCAACAAGTAAGATTTGATGCCAAAAGAACTGATACTTGAACTTTCTCCAGGAACAAAATCTAATTGAATTGTTACATTCCTGAATTAATTGTAAGATGTTGATTAAAAGATGCAGCCCAATTTCAACAAGTTTAAAGTTTAAAATATATGTCTTAGTGTCTATGAAATTTGAGAGATACCATTGAAAACTTATTTCATCTCAAATATTTATTTCCTTCTCCTTCTCAGGTTGTTGCTGAAATTCTTGCTGGTGATACAGTAACATGGTGGATGTGCCAGAACAGTGTTTAAATGCCCAAACTAGCATATTACTCCATTTTTGTCCTGGAGCATGGTGTCTTAATCTTTCTTATTGATGAAGACTCATCAGTTATTTCTAAAACACTCAATCCTTCTTTATTTTATTACACTGGTCCTCAAGGGATGAGATGGAAAAGAGACAGGATCAGCTTGAAAATTACCCACAATAGAGTGTAGAGCACATCTGTCCCTCCTGATAATGTTTGACACATTTTTAGTACATTTTCAACAAAGATATTTAAATCCATATTAAAGGAATAGGTAGCTATGAGATCATCAAAAGATGTTCTAAAATATCATTTGCATGAACATATAATTACAGCATGTAATTAAACATAAACAACTGGCAAAGTAGATGAAGGAAGAACATACATGGGGAAGATAAGTGCAGAAGGGCCTGGGCCAGATTGTAGTGCATGCATGAGTGACCGACACACACTTTACTGACTTGGTTAGAATCAGACTGTCATAGAAAAGCAGCTGAAAATAAGGATTATTATTATTATCATCATGATCACTGTTAGTATAACTGTATGGATATTTATTCTGTGTCAGGAACAATGCTGTGTAGCTTACAAACCCTAGTGCATTTAACCCTCACAACAGACTCAATAGCAAATAACCAAGTCTAATGGAAGAATTTTTTCAACTTAAAAAAACAGCAAAAAAGGGTAAAATTTGTCATTCTTAGATATAATGAATATAATTCATTATTGTTCTCAAAACACATGGTAATGTTTCCATCACCATTTGTGGAAATTCAGCAGTTGCCTCTGTGACTTAAAGGGCTTTCAGTGATGGCTTCATGAATTCTAAATAGTTGATTATAGGTGAAATGTATGGGGACAGAGATCCCATGGGTTTTATTCCAATCACTGAAATTCTGTGTGTTAATCTCCAGCAGCTAAGAGAAAGAGAGCCCTAAAAGGAGTTGACTTGATGTTCTCGCAGGGGAAGAGGCTCAGAGAGCTTCCTGCAGCACTTTGTGGAGCCTGAGGAGGTTCTTGGGGCATTGTACTAATAATGGACAGTCTCTCTCTGCATTTTTACTGTGCAGTTTTAACGTATTTTCACATACTTTGTGGATATGGACTTAAAAAGAGGAATACTATCAGGAAAATATAAAATATACTCCACCCACACCTTTGGAAATCAGAAGAATGATTCCTCAATGCTGTGGTCTGCCCTAAGTAATGTATTAGGCACTACTGCTGCTGCTGCTGCTAAGTCACATCAGTCGTGTCTGACTCTGTGCGACTCCATATACGGCTCCTCCATCCCTGGGATTCTCCAGGCAAGAGTATTGGAGTGAGTATTAGGCACTGAGCCACATATAAGTATTCAAATCACTCCACCTTGCCTTCAGGGAATCTGCAATCCCGCACTCATCTCTGGGGGGAAAAGTCTCTAAAAAACAGTGAAACAGCAAAATTTCTGCTCTCTTTCCAGTTTTAGAATTTCACCTTGGCTCCACTGGCTGCACTTCATTTTTCTTGGAAGGACTCAGTCCAATTCTCATTTTAGTGGTGTGTGTCTAGCATCAGTCATCAGTTATTTTTATTAATTTACAACTTGGTAGTGAACATTTACTTATATGCTGGAAAAATAAACAAGACTTAATGAATGTTTAAACTGATCCGTGACCTTGAAGGGTTTGCACAATAGTGATAATCTGTCATTTCTAAATTATTGAATAAACTGTATCTTAAGATAAGCAAGAGAAGCTGTGCATGAAAAATAGCCTCCCATTATCAGAATACGTCATTTGATAGTAAGAACATTTAATAGACACCTATACCAAGTTAATGACAATCATTTATTTCCTTAAAGATAAGAATGCCTCTTGGCAGGAATAATTGTTACTATAAAATTAAGTTTCCCTAAATTGCTGTTACTCACTTTTTAATTAGTACTTAACTCACTTATTCCATTATAATCTATTATTTCATGTATTACATGCTATATCTGATTCATTAGGGCAGCCCTGTTAATGGCCTTGAATGCAGTTTCTCTCCTTGATGTCCCAATTTCCCTCTTTACACTGCATGCAGTAAACATTTTAAATTATTTTGAAAGCAACGTTCATGCATAGTGTTTTTATGTGCTATAAAATACTTCAAACAAACATCAATTAACCTTAATAAATTATTATTGAAAACTAACTTTAAACTCAGAATTATATCAAATAAGAGAGTTTGCATTTAAGAATGGGATGGAAGATAGATGGGCCCCAGGCTGACTAGCTGGAGTTTGTCTTCTGTGGACAGATACTCCAAGATAAAGAGGAATTGCTGAGCTCTGCACAGTGAGAGACTGCATATTTCTCATTCTAAGGTCAAGGAGACCTTCCTGACTATATAGAAACAGAGAGGCTCCTTGGAGGTAAAAAAGGGAGTGATGTCAACCTACCCATAGACCTCTTCACTGGAATCCATCTTGGCTGAGAGATGCATGTGAACACATGGGCAGACCCTGAAATAAGCCAGACATGGATTTAGAACCAGGCAAAGCAAGATGATTGGCCAAAGGAAACCTGGAAGAAATGCCCCATATAAGTGATTTAAAATACCATGATTGTACAACTCTGAGTCCACTTGTATGTCTATCCACACCTAGTGTATTCTTTTTCCTGCTAATAAATGTTTTACTTTCTTCACTACTTCCCATCTATATGGGAATTTTATTTCTACAAAGCTGTGTGGACTAGAGCCTTGTCACTGGTCACTGGTCATTGGTCTAGTGGCTAGATTGAGCACTCTCACCACTGAGGCCCAACCTCAATCTCTTGCTGGGAACAGAAATCCTGTTTCAAGCTGCAGCAAATCCAGGCCACCTGAGATCAGGAAGAGATCAAAAGAAAGTGCTTGCCCATTGAAATGTACACTTTCATTGGAGACATAAAGTATGTATGTCACATATATATATATGTGACATATATATATATATACACATATATATATATATATATGGATAAAGAATATCATCTGCCCTATTAGTAAACAAAGGATGTTGTGGCATCAAGCTATCAGCCATTGCAGCCACCTCCAATGGTGCATCCTGAGGGGAACTCAGGATGGAAATGAAAAGGATACTGGCCTTAGATAGTTAAGGTGCATATCAAAGAAATGCTTCCAAGAAGACAAGACTCTTGTATCTTCCCACACATAGAAAAGCACTAAATTCATTAACTTGGGGTATCTGTTTTCCTTTAATTAACAGTAATCTTTTGATGTTCTGACTACATGGCCTTTGTTTCAAAAACTCCTGTATATCCTGGCTACTCCATTGCCTAGATGAAGCACAAGCTGGAATCAAAATTGCTCACAGAAACATCAATAACCTTGGAAATGCAGATGACACCACCCTTATGGAATAAAGCAAAGAGGAACTAAAAAGCCTCTTGATGAAAATGAAAGAGGAGAGTGAAAAAACTGGCTTAAAACTCAAAATTCAGAAAACTAAGATCATGGCATCTGGTTCCATCACTTCATGGCAAATAGATGGGGAAAAAGTGGAAAGAGTGACAGACTTAATTTTCTTGGGCTCCAAAATCACTGCAGATAGTGACTGCAGCCATGAAATTAAAAGCCGCTTGCTCCTTGGAAGAAAAGTTATGACCAAACTAGACAGCATATTAAAAAGCAGAGACATTGCTTTGCCAACAAAAGTTTATAGTCAAAGCTATGGTTTTTCCGGTAGTCATGTATGGATGTGAGTTGGATCATAAAAAAGGCTGAGAGCTAAGGAATTGGTGCTTTCAAACTGTGGTGCTGGAGAAGACTCTCGAGAGTCCCTTGGACTGCAAGGATATCAAACCAGTTAATCCTAAAGAGGACTTCCCTGGTGGCTCAAACGGTAAAGCGTCTGCCTACAGTGCGGGAGACCCAGGTTCAATCCCTGGGTCACAAAGATCTCCTGGAGAAGAAAATGACAACCCACTCCAGTATTCTTGCCTGGAAAATCCCATCGATGGAGAAGCCTGGTAGGCTACAGTCCATGGGGTCGCAAGAGTCAGACATGATTGAGTGATTTCATTCTCACTTTTCAATTCTAAAGGAAATCAATCCTGAATATTCATTGGAAGGAGTGATGTTGAAGGTGTCTGGTACTTTGGCCATCTGATGCAAAGAGTTGACTCACTAGAAAAGACCTCGATGCTGGGAGATATTGAAGGCAGGAGGAGAAAGGGATGACAGAGGATGAGATGGTTGGATGGCATCACTGACTTGATGGACATGAATTTGAGCAAGCTCCAGTAGATGGTGAAGGACAGGGAAGCCTGGTGTGCTGCCGTCCATAGGGTCACAGAGAGTCAGACATGACTGAGCAACTGAATAACAACAAAATGGTCCTTTAACTTTACTTTCTCACCTCCTCCCACTCTCTGTTCTACAAAAGAAATGGTCATGCAGACTGTGATAAGATGGCATTCTAGGATTCTATTCTGTCATCTTCTTGGACACCTGGCTTTTCAAAAAAGTTGCTATTCCTTGTACTGACACCTCATTTCCTGATTATTGGCTTGTTGTGAGGTGAGCTTGGACTTGGTAACAAAATGTTTAAAGTCAATAATTCCTTTCCCTTCTATGCCTGAATATGTCCTGTATCATCAACCATTTAACTTGTTTTATAGCTTCCCTCCCTCCCTCAATGTCTTAGTTGCCTTCTTAGGGACATGTTTTCAATTGGTAAGTGTCCCTTTAACATGTTACTTGTAACTCAACTAAATGCTTTGGTTTCGGCAGCGTATGGCTTCAGATTATGCAGAAGCTATGATTTCCTATTTTTGGTACTTGACTTGCATTGAGTTTTTATGAATATTTCATACTGTTGATTCTTAGTATGTTTGTGTCAAATAAAATCCTTTCACATAAACTTATGTTAATCCAAGATCTTCTCATTTGCTAGTTAAGAGATGAGAAATAGACAAGGAAGAGAGAGCTAGAACAGTGGAATGGAATTTGAGAAGCAAGACTGGCTCCATCACTTGCTGTGGGAAGTGAGGGCTGAGGCCTGGGGAGAATATCTGACCTGGGGAGGGCAGTGCTCACTTACCCCATGAAGCTGACTGCAGCACAAATGAGGTGATGCAACACAGATAATAAAGGATTCAGTTCAGTTCAGTTCAGTTCAGTCACTCACTCGTGTCTGACTCTGCGACCCCATGAACTGCAGCACACCAGGCCTCCCTGTCCATCACCAACACCCAGAGTTTACTCAAACTCATGTCCATTGAGTCAGTGATGCCATCCAACCATCTCATCCTCTGTTGTCCCCTTCTCCTCCTGCCTTCAATGTTTCCCACCATCAGGGTCTTTTCAAATGAGTCAGCCCTTCGCATCAGGTGGCCAAAGTATTGGAGTTTCCGCTTCAACATCAATCCTTCCAATGAACACCCAGGACTGAATAAGGGATTAAGGAGTTCCTACTGAGTCCAAGCTCACTCTCCTCACTGCTCAGCCGGCCAATAAGTAGGGAGATGAAGTATTGAGACAAGGACTAATGAGTTTATTTGGAAAGCTAGCAGACAAAGAAGGTGGCAGACTAATGTCTCAAAATAAACATCTTATCAGGGTTTGGGTGACAGGTTCTTTTACAGAACAGAGATGGGGTGAGTGAGGAAGTAATATTAAAAAGCCATTAATCTTGCAAATATCTCCTGAATGGCCAACCTTGAGGAAGGGATGCATTAACATTCAGGCAAAGGGGCAAGGTCCCCTCAGACAAGTCATATGTAGACAGTATTATTTTAGTGAATAAAAGTAATGAGAAGCAACATTTAAAGTAAAAGAAACAGATTTTCCCCTGTAACAGAGTAAGTAGAGTAAGAGAGGAAATTCCTCTATGGTTTTGGAATTAAATAGCAGGGCAGGAAGCAGTTCTAAGAAAAAAAAATTCTCTTGTGGTTTATTTTGATTTGATTTTGCTTATTCTTAAGTATAAGCAGACAGGAAACAAGTTTATAGTGAAGGAGAAGGTGCTGGGGTTCATTCTGTGTCATTTTATCATTGTTCTTATTTATGTGCTGACACTCTCTGGGTCCACTACAAGCGTCTTGAGAGCAGAACGAACTCTGGTTTGGCCTCTTGGCACTAAAATAATGGGTGAGACTCAGGTGTCTGCTACTTTGAATTGTGGAACTTCTCCCGATGGACGTTTTGCTTCAAAGGTTGCTGTGAGTAATTCTGCAGCCACAGCAGCAAACTTATTTTGTTTTCTTGTTGGTTTCTATCTTGGCTTATAAAAGACGAAATACATAAGAAGTAGAAAGGAAAAAATAAGATAAAATGAAAGAAAAATTACCAAAACACAGTAGCACCAAACATTTTGGGGTTTTTTTTTGGTGGGGGCAGGGGGATATTTTTTAGCAAACAGGATAATATACCAAGTTGAGAGACAGAAAAGACCATCCATCAAGGAATGCATGCAAATAGGAAAGAAAAGAGAATTGAGAACTGAGCCTTGGGGCAACTCCAGAATTAAGACAGGAGACAGGGGGACAGTTAATGCAGTTTGAAGTGAACAGCCCGTGAGACAGGAAGAAAACAAGAGCATGTGATACCTTGAAAGTCCAAAGAATAGCATGTACAAAGGGGAGAGAATGGCCACAGTGCTAGATACTGCTTATTGTTCAAGTAAGGTAACTGAGAACTGAACCTTGGATTCAGTCACCCATAGGTCATTGTGGAGTGAAAGTCGCTCAGTCGTGTCCGACTCTCTGTGACTCCATGGAATATACAGTCCCTGGGATTCTCCAGGCCAGAATACTGGAGTGGATAGCCTTTCTGTCCTCCAGGGGATCTTCCCAACTCAGGGATCAGACCCAGGTCCCCCACATTGCAGGCGGATTCTTTACCAGCTGAGCCATCAGGGAAGCCCAAGAATACAGGAACGGGTAGCCTATCCCTTCTCCAGTGGATCTTCTCGGCCCAGAAATTGAACCGGGGTCTCCTGCATTGCAGGTGGATTCTTTACCAACTGAGTTATCAGGGAAGCCTTAATAGCTTAGGTCATTAGTGACTTAAATACAGCTTCAGAATATCCAGAAACTGCACACCATTATAAAGATTGTGCGTTTTGCTCTTATAGTGGCTTTGAGGTTAGGCTATGTGCCTCCTATCTTGCCTTTCAAGGACTGTACATTGTATTCTTATCTGTATTAGTATTATTGTATAGAATAATGTATTGCATTATTCTTGAATTCATTTCACAATTACTGGATGAGCACCCACTGTGGGTTCTGGGTCAAGACTTTTAGATACTTCCCTGAACCAGGATGCACAGGATTTGCCTTCATGGCACTCATGGTCTGTGGAGAGGTCACCTACTTGTTGTCTATTCATATGCCTTCATCGTTATGTTCTTCCCACATAGGGCTTTCTTTTTCTCAGATGTTGAGCAGCTTTGTGTTGTACTACTTCCAAATCACAGAAGAATGGTGCAGGGTCATAGCCTGTTATGGTAATGCCATTTTTTCTAGTGATAGCTGGTTTAAGAATGGACATGTCAACCACCAAGGCCACGAGCCCTGAGGGGAGGTCCAGGGATGGACTTCTGGGAAGGACACCCATGTGTTAAAGAGAGATGAGAATAAAGGAGTCTCTTTCTGCTTCTGGACTGGTGTCAATGATGGGGTTCAAAACATGCTACCTCAAAACTTGGCACCTTGGCATATTAAATATTTTAAGCTGAAGGATTTTGAGAAAACAGGAACAGAAAAACCAATCTGATCTCCTCCCCCGAACTTTTCCCCTGAAACTCATGAATGGAGGGCCCTCATACGCCTGGAACAAAGGAACATCATTATTTCTACAACAAAGCGATGCTCAGAAGGATCCAGACAACAGGTTTCACTAAGTTTTCCCCTTTTTACTGCAATCACCTCCACTTGCTCACCTGTTATATTTCCATAGAGTGGCCCACTCTTCATTAAACCTAGCATGAAATATGCAGGGCTATTTCTTGAACTCTCCATTTCCTAATGAAGGCTTCCATGTCACATAAAGCTTAAATAAATGTGTATGCTTTTTCCTGTTAATCTGAGAACTATGAGATTATGAATAAATCATTGTGGAAGGAAAAATTAAAGTGGATGGTAGGTAGAAACAAGGAATTTAACCTAAGTTGTCCTGAGTCCTCATAATATTTTGTTCCTTGAGCCACTAGACTTTTTGTTGTATGAGTACCAGTCAGATGCGTCTGACAGCCAAATACATTCTGATATCATTTTTTTTTCCAGAATGAATAAAAACATTTTCTATTCATTGGAGGATACAAGCGACAAGGTAAGGAAAAAGCAAATGGACTGAGTGGTAAGAACATAAAAAGTAGAGTTGTAAAAAATAAAGTTAAACATAATATATTTGATATATTGCAGGAGAGATGAAGCAAAGCAAGACAAATAGTGAAATCAGTTCTGAAAGCAAATTACAAGCACAAATCAATTATGACAGCACATTTATACAGCCCACCTGCTGGTCATCTGCATTTAAAGAAGGAGATACCATCATACATGCAGCTCGCATTTGGATAGTGGATTCTAGTGTTAACCTGAAAATACAACGTTGGATAAAGAGTTTGTTGAATAATAAAAGCAATGTCTCTAGTGACCAAAGTCAAAGACACATTCATTTACAAAGAAGTTGTTTTGAAGCATGTATCTAAAGTAACTTCTAAAGCAACAGTTCCCTAGTCTTTTTGGCACCAGGGACCAGTTTCATGCAAGACAATTTTTCCATGAACTTTGCAGGGCAGCGGAGGGTGTGGGGGTGAGGATGGGTGTGGTGGCGTAGTTTTGGGGTGATTTAAGCACACTGCATTTATTGTGCACTTTATTTCTATTGTTATTATGCCGTGATATATAATGAAATGATTATACAATTCACCATAATGCAGAATCCCTGGGAACCCTAACCTTGTTTTTCTGCAGCTAGACAGGCCCATCTGGGAATGATGGGAGACAGAGACATCCCAAGTGTGGTGTGCTTCTATGGGTAGCTAATGCCACCACTGATCTGACAGGAGGTGGAGCTCAGGTAGTAATACAAGCTATGGGGAGTGGCCATAAATACTGATAAAGCTTCAGTTGCTTACCCACTACTCACCTCCTGTTGTGCTGCCTGGTTCCTAAGGTTCCTAACAGGCCACAGGCTGATATGGGTCCCTGCTTTGGGACTGGTTAGGGACCCCTGTTCTAAAGCTAATTTAAACTGGAAGTTGTGCAATCACCTTCAGCCTACTTAAAGCTTAGAGGCATATTTCTTAATTCAAAATTAAGCTAGGAAAAATCTATCTTTCATCTGCAAGGAAGACAAGATGCCAAAAGTAAATATCCATCAAGAGGGAAAAAGAAAATGTAAAGGTAGAGAAAGTAGATCAGAAATATAAAGGAAGAGTGAAGACAAGTACAAATTTAACCACATCATTTTCTCAGATCCTTATAATCAGACTTTAATTATAAAGTAGGTCAGATTGATATCTTTCTCATAGAAACTGACTTTTCTCATGCCATTCAAGTTATAGTTTGAGCTCTGCTGTTTGACAGGAAAGCTGTTCACTTGTAAAGTCACTTTTAGGAAGCCTGCAAACAGTGTGTTATGATATGCTCTGAATAGAAAATCAATTTTAGGGTTAAGAAGGTTAAAAAAAAAAAAAAAAAGTTGTCATTTACTTTCACTGTCCAAAGATTTCCATCTTGATTGGGTTAAGGGGACAATGAAAATATACTCTTAAACTTTAAGATAAATATTTTTAATCTTCAGTAACTTCTAAATGGCTAGGCATAAATATCAAGTTTATAGCCCTGTAACACAGTTCAAGATTACTCATAATAATGAGCTCCCCATCAAGATATGTGGTCTGTGATGGAAAGAGATGGGCAATTCAGAAGTGATGCATCTAAACACCACAATGTTGGATATTAGAAAAAAAGAACAGAGGTTTTAGACGATTCACCTTATGATTCAGCAAGAATAGCTTAAATAGGTGAGAATGCTTTTATTCAATCTTTTAAAATGATTTCATAGTTTCACTTTCATTTAAAAATTTTGTTGATACTAGAAGATTATTTACAAATTTGAACAAAGAGAGCAGAGCATCCCCCACCCCAGTACCACTCAGTTTAATCACTGTCTTGCCTCTCAGCTGGCCCCAGCTTCTAGACATTTACAGAACTCGGAAAGGAGGGAGTGGAACAAAAGAGATGATCTTACCTAGTCCTTTCTTCAGAGAAGGCAATGGCACCCCACTCCAGTACTCTTGCCTGGAAAATCGCATGGACGGTGGGGCCTGGTAGGCTGCAGTCCATGGGGTCGCTAAGAGTCGGACATGACTGAGCGACTTCACTTTCACTTTTCACTTTCATGCATTGGAGAAGGAAATGGCAACCCACTCCAGTGTTCTTACCTGGAGAATCCCAGGGACTGGGGAGCCTGGTGGGCTTCCGTCTGTGGGGTCGCACAGAGTCGGACACGACTGAAGTGACTTAGCAGCAGCAGCAGCAGTCCTTTCTTAGGAACAATGTAATATTATGTATGCTATTTACTTACTAAATATTTAAAATAATAATACAAAAATCACATTGCTTTTAAGTGTGACTTGAAAAGCCCATTGTTTCATTTAAACATATTTATGTTAAATAAATTGAGGCACTGAAAACTGCACAGCTAACCAGAACATTTATAAAAAACTATTCATACTGGAGTGGATAGCCCCAGTCCCTTCTCCAGGGGATCTTCCCAAACCAGGGATCCAACTCAGGTGTCCTGCATTGCAGGTGGATTCTTTATCAGCTGAGCCACAGGGAAGTCCCAAATTGAGGCACAAAAAACTGCACAATTAACTAGAACATTTATAAAAAACTATTCATATAGGAAAAATTATGCCTCTCAATTAGATAGAAATTAAATTGATTGAATATTTTTGACTGTTTCTAAAGAGGGCAATTTGAGTGCCAAAGAGTAAGATTAGTTTGGCCACCTCCCCAGTATAAGAAACCATACTCTGCTGTCTTATTGAGGAACAGAATGATACACTCCATTTAAGCATAAGGTGTAAATGAGTCTGTGTTACTTAGTAGCTGGAGGCTGAAAAGTCTGACTAACTCAAGGAACGTTTTACCATTGCTATTTGATTGACAAGTGAAGGAATTAGTTACTGTTTGGTCAAAACGTTGAAAGGATCGCATCACTTTCTATTTCATTTTGCATCTATATGTATTAGTCCTGAATAATTAATTTCAAGTTGGAAATGCATTGACATTGACATTGACATCGCTCAGTCATGTCCAACTCTTTGCGACCCCACGAACTGTAGATTACCAGGCTCCTCCATCCATGGAATTTTCCAGGCAAGAGTACTGGAGTGGGTTGCCATTTCCTTCTCGAAATGCATTAGTGATACTTAAAAAAAATAATGCTGCACCTGAATCAATGTACCTAGGGAGTTGACCTTTCTGAAGGTAAAATATAATTTAGAATTTAAAACATGAACAACAAATATATTATCAGGCATATTTGCAAGTTGAAAAAGAGTTGCGAGTGTCTATTGAAATGTGAATACCAGCAATTCAAGTTTTGCAAGTAATTTAGACCTTGAAACTGACAGCAAAACTGCAATAAAATGACTATCTGGCTTGAAAGATTTAATAACTGCAGAAAGAACCTCTATTTCAGAGCACACTGGGGATGTAAACTGGTTTATTCCATTGTGCTGCTGCATGAGGGCTAATAAAATAGAAACAACAGAGCACTTTTAGAATATGATTCCAATGCAGTGTGCATATACATCTCAGTTTATTGAACAATTTAAGTATGATGCCTGGAAGCCAGAATGAAAATATCTATTTCAGTGGTCATTCCTGAAGTCTGGGTGTGAAGAGAAAATAAGAAGAATTAGAAAATAGACACTTACCACATTATACTCTTATCTGCCATGTCTCTACTCATGGCAGTTTCAATTGTTTTTTCCTCTAGTGTCCATAAGAATCTTAGTCACAACACATCAACACAAAAGACAATTGAAAGGAGTCTTTGTGTGTACATATATGTATATATACCTACATGTATGTTCATATACATGCATATATATGTGTGTGGATATAGGGATATACTTATGTATACACACATATATATATATACATATGCATGTATATATGTGTGTGTGGACATATGAATACATATATAATCTAAATTGGAAGTGGTTATTGTTATGGCCTGAATATTTCTGTCCCATCCAAATCCATATGTTCAAAATCCCCAATATGATACTGTTAGGAGGTGAGGCCCTGGAAAGGCAATTAGGTTTAGATGAATTGTCAGGGTGGAACCCCTGTGAAGGGATAAGTGTCCTTACAAATCTCCCCCTCTCTCAGCACCCATCATGAAGGAAAGGCC
Source organism: Dama dama (assembly GCF_033118175.1). Classification (NCBI taxonomy): domain Eukaryota; kingdom Metazoa; phylum Chordata; class Mammalia; order Artiodactyla; family Cervidae; genus Dama; species Dama dama. Next base: position 4,638,556 of record NC_083687.1, on the reverse strand, counting down.
CGCAGACAGACAGCTGTCTGCTGTATAGCCAGGAGGAGGTGAAGACTCACCTTGAACGCAGTCTGCCAGCATCTTGATCTTGGACTTTCTAGTCTCCAGAACTGAAAGAAATAAACATCTCTTGCTTAAGACACATGATCTTTGGTATTTTGTTACAGAGACTAAACCTGAATAAGACAACAATGCTTATACAAATTGAGTATCTCTTCCATGCTATTTGTTTGGAACTAAAGGCATTTTAAAAAACGTATTTACTTATTTTAATTGGAGGATAATTACTTTACAATATTGTGATGGCTTTTGCCATAATCAGTAAGAATTGGCCATACATATACAAGTGTCCCCTCCATCCTGAATCCCTCTCCCATCTCTCTTCCTACCCTACCCCTCCAGATTGTCACAGAGCACTGGTATTGGTTATGCTGCTGCATACATCAAATTTGCACTTGTTTTTAACGGCAATTGAAAGAAACCATTGAAATGCATTAATCTGAATTCTAAAACAAAAGATTTCTTTTTCCATGTAATATATTATTATTTTTATACTTTCATTTCACTTACCTGTAAATAAAGATTTTTTCTATAAATTTTAAAGTAACTTCTTGCTTTGTAAATATTTGATTTTTATGAATAACACTCATAGAAAATGAATTAGTATTTTTAAAAAATTCTTGGGCATAATAAAATTTAGTTTCTCAAATTTTGAACAAAATCTCTCACCAAATATCAGAAAATTAGTTACAATTTGCTTCAAGATTTTCCTTTTAGTCTACCATATATTAATAGATGTTTTTATACATGACCAGGGCTTCCCTTGTGGCTCAGCTGGTAAAGAATTTGCCTGCAGTGTGGGAGACCCGGGTTTGAGCCCTGGAGTTCGATCTTCTCCTGGGAAGATCCCTTGGAGAAGGGAAAGGCTACCCACTCCAGTATTCTGATGTAGAGAATTCCATGGACTGTATGGTCCATTGGGTCACAAAGAGACGGACATGTATGAGCAACTTTCACATTCATGGGCAGTATTGAGGTTATAATACTTTGATAAATAACATATATTTGTCTACTTCCAAAATTTGGAAGTGATTGAGCGGCATTATTGTTAAGCTGCTTAAAGGAAAAGGCTTTGATCTGTGGCCAAACTAGATTCCTGCTCTATCTTGTTTATACCAGCACACTCACTCCCTACCCTTCCTAAGTTATTCATTTGAGGAATACATCTGAAATTAAAACTGAGTTTTAGGCCAAACACATGTATCCTGGACTTTTGCCTCACAGATACTTGGGGAAAGAAAATAGTAAAGAAAATAATTGCTCAGTTTTTGCAGAGATTGATTGGGTTACCCTCCCACCCAAGTAAGTAACACCGTTCAGTAGATGTCACTCAACAATCAGATAACTGTCAGTTTTCCTCATGGTCCAAGATAAATAAAAGGGTGAGTGAAGGGTCTAGCATTCTTGCCACCTCGTCTTAAGACCTTCTGCTTCTGTTAGGTACACACCATTCCCGTCCTTTATTGAGCCCATTATTGCATGGAATGTTCCCTTGGTATCTCTAATTTTCTTGAAGAGATCTCTGGTCTTTCCCATTCTATTATTTTCCTCTAGTTCTTTGCACTGGTCACAGAGGAGGGCTTTCTTATGTTTCCTTGCTATTCTTTGGAACTCTGCATTCAAATGGGAATATCTTTCCTTTTCTCATTTGCTTTTTGCTTCTCTTCTTTTCACAGCTATTTGTAAGGCCTCCCCAGACTACCAATTTGCCTTTTTTCATTTCTTTTTTTGGGCATGGTCTTGCTACCTGTCTCCTGTACAATGTCATGAACCTCCATCCATAGTTCATCAGGCGCACTGTCTATCAGATCTAGTCCCTTAAATCTATTTCTCACTTCCATTGTATAATCGTTAAGGATTTTATTTAGGTCATAGCTGAATGGTCTAGTGGTTTTCCCTACTTTCTTCAATGTAAGTCTGAATTTGGCAATAAGAAGTTCATGATCTGAGCCACAGTCAGCTCCTGGTCTTGTTTTTGCTGACTCTATAGAGCTTCTGCATCTTTGGCTGCAAAGAATATAATCAGTCTGATTTTGGTGCTGACCACCTGGTGATGACAATGTGTAGAGTCTTTTCTTGTGTTGTTGGAAGAAGGTGTTTACTATGACGAGTGCGTTTTCTTGGCAAAGCTCTATTAGCCTTTGCATCCAAGTGCTGCATTTCGGACTCTTGCTGACTATGATGGCTACTCCACTTCTTCTAAGGGATTCTTGCCCACAGTAGTAGATATAATGATCATCTCAGTTAAATTCACCCATTCCAGTCCACTTTATTTCACTGATTCCTAAAATGTTGATGTTCACTCTTGCCATCTCCTGTTTGACCACTTCCAATTTGCCTTGATTGATGGACCTAACATTCCAGGTTTGTATGCAATACTAATTGCTCTTTACAGCATCAGACCTTGCTTCCATCACCAGTCACATCCACAACTGGTGTTATTTTTGCTTTGGCTTCATCTCTTCCTTCTACTGGGAGTTGTTTCTCCACTGATCTCCAGTAGCATATTGGGTACCTATCGACATGGGGAGTTCATCTTTCAGTGTCCTGTCTTTTTGCCTTATCAAACTGTTCATGGGGTTCTCAAGACAAGAATACTAAAGTGGTTTGCCATTCCTTTTCCAGTGGACCACATTTTGTCAGAGGTCTCCACCATGACCAGTCCATCTTGGATGGACGTACACAGCATGGCTCATAGTTTCATTGAGTTTCATTGATCATGATGGTGTGATCACTCACCTAGAGCCAGACATCCTGGAATGTGAAGTCAAGTGGGCCTTAAGAAGCATCACTATGAACAAAGCTAGTGGAGGTGATGGAAATTCAGCTGAGCTTTTCAAATCCTAAACCATGATGCTGTGAAAGTGCTGCACTCAATACACCAGTAAATTTGGAAAACTCATCAGTGGCCCCAGGATTGGAAAAGACCGGGTTTCATTCCATTCCCACAATGTCGAAGAATGCTCAAATTACCACACAATTGCACTCATCCCACACACTAGTAAAGTAATGCTCAAAATTCTCCAAGCCAGGCTTCAACAGTATGTGAACCGTGAACTTCCAGATGTTCAAGCTGGTTTTAGAAAAGGCAGAGGAACCAGAGATCAAATTGCCAACATCCACTGGATCATCAAAAAAGCAAAAGAGTGCCAGAAAACCATTTATTTCCGCTTTATTGACTATGCTAAAGCCTTTGACTGCATGGATCACAATAAACTGTGGAAAATTCTGAAAGAGATGGGAATACCAGACCACTTGACCTGCCTCTTGAGAAACCTGTATGCAGGTCAGGAAGAACCAGTTAGAATTGGACATGGAGCAGCAGACTGGTTCCAAATAGGAAAAGGAGTACATGAAGGCTGGATATTGTCACCCTTCTTATTTAACTTATATGCAGAGTACATCATGAGAAACACTGGGCTGGATGAAGCAAAAGCTGGAGTCAAGATTGCTGGGAGAAATATCAATAGCCTCAGATATGCAGATAACACCACCCTCATGGCAGAAAGTGAAGAAGAACTAAAGAGCCTCTTGATGAAAGTGAAAGAGAAGAGTGAAAAAAATGGCTTAAAGCTCAACATTCAGAAAACTAAATCATGGCATTCGGTACCATCACTTCATGGCAAATTGATGGAGATACAGTGGAAACAGTGGCAGACTTTATTTTGGAGGGGCTCCAAAATCACTGCAGATGATGACTCCAGCCATGAAGTTAAAAGATGCTTACTTCTTGGAAGAAAAGTTATGACCAACCTAGACAGCATATTAAAAAGCAGAAACATTCCTTTGTCAACAAAGATCGTCTAGTTAAGGCTATGATTTTTACTGCAGTCATGTATGGATGTGAGAGTTAGACTATAAAGAATGCCAAGTGCCAAAGAATTGATGCTTTTGAACTGTAGTATTGGAGAAGACTCTTGAGAGTTCCTTGGACTGCAAGGAGGTCCAACCTAGAGGAAATGGGTCCTGAATAGTCATTGGAAGGAATGATGCTGAAGCTGAAACTCCAGTACTTTGGCCACCTGATGTGAAGAACTAACTCATTTGAAAAGGCCCTGATGCTGGGAAAGATTGAAGGCAGGAGGAGAAGTGGACGACAGAGGATGAGATGGTTGGATGGCATCGCTGACTCAATGGACATGAGTTTGAGTAAACTCCAGGAGTTGGTGATGGACGGGTGTGCTGCTGTCCACTGGGTCGCAAAGAGTCAGACATGACTGAGTGAGTGAACTGAACTGAACTGAAGGATCTAGTAGCATTACTCTAGCAGATGTTGCTTAACTGGAAAAACAAGGAGCAGGTAAGACAAGTATGCATCTCCTGCTCAGCAGACAGGATTCTTACATCAGGGTCTAACTTCAATATGGCCAAGACTACCCTGAAAATGATGTGTGTGTGTGCACGTGTATGCACATGAAAGCATGCATGTTTCTGAGATTCCAGAGCTTTAGTTACAGTCTCATTGGAGTCAGTTGCTGCCAGCTATTGAAGATACACAAATATGTGCTATTGAGTTGGATTATTTATTCTGTTGTTTAGTAAAATTAAATGGTTGGAATAATTTTTTCCTTTGTTGAATCCAAATGAATATATCAAATTTTTCAAATGTTTTGACATGGAGCAGTAACTGATTCAGTCCAGATCTAATTGTTTGTATTCAAATTTTCTTGGTTGATCTCAGGTATATGTGAATTCTGTACAATATGCTGGCCTTTTCCCTAAATGTGTTGTTTGCAACTGTATCTCGCACAGAATGGAGTCATTTATTTGATTAGCCAGGCCCACCTGTAAATGTTAATATGAACTCAAGTCCTTATGGTAATTTTATACAAAAAAGTCTTTGTTAATTATTTAAATGGTTTAAGAATGGCATATTTCAAAGCAGGCACAGAGGGAATTCTGAGAGAGTAATAACAGAAGTGAACATAGGTTAGTGGTTACCATGTTGAAATAATTAATACCCTCCTTGCCATCCTCTCACCTTCTACTGCTTTCTCCTCCAATTGTTTTTGTCAAATAAAAGTTCATGTGCCTCACTCACCCAGTGAAACAACATGTCAGAGACTAAAGAAGAAAAAAGTTTAGTAATCAACAGGCCACCAACTACAAAGATGGGAGATTTGGTTTTTCTCAAATCCTTCTTGCTGGCTGGAGCATAAAAGTTTCAAAGGCAAAAAGAGTAAAGGGAAGGGATCTTTGCTTTTTGTTTGTTCTTTGATTTTTTTGAAGTATAGTTGATTTATAATTTTTTGTTAATTTCTGCTATACATACAGTAAACTGATTAAGCTACACACACACACACACACACACACACACACATATACATTCTTTTTAAAAGTATTCTTTTCCATTATGGTTTATCATAGAATACTGAATATAGTTACCTGAGCTATACAGTAGGACCTTCCTTGCTGTTTATCCATCCTATATATAATACTTTGTATCTGCTAATCCCAAATTCCCAGTCCAAACCTCCCCCACTCCCTTCCCATTTGGCAACACTCAGTTTTTTCTCTATGTCTAAAATCTGTTTCTATTCCACAGATAGGTTCATTTGTGCCATATTTTAGTTTCCACATATAAGTGATATCATATGGTATTTGTATTTCTTTAACTGACTTCAGTTAGTATGATCGTCTTTTGGTCCATCCATGATACTGCCCATGTGTGCGTGCTTAGTCAATTCAGTCATGTTTGACTCTTTGTGATCCTATGGACTGTAGCCTGCCAGGATCCCTTGCCCATGGGATTCTTCAGACAAGAATACTGAATGGGTTGCCATGCCCTCCTCCAGGGGATCTTCCTGACCCAGGGATTGAACCTGCATCTCTTACATCTTCTGCATTGGCAGGCAGGTTCTTTACCCCTAGTGCCACCTCAGAAGCCCTTTGTTGCTGCAAATGACCATTGTTTTGTTCTTTTTATGGCTAAGTAATATTCCATTATATATATATGTATCACATCTTCTTTATCCATTCATCTGCTGATGGACATTTAGGTTGTGTCCATGTCTTGGCTACTGTGAATAGTGCTGCTACAAACATAGGGGTGAATGGGTCATATTTTTAGTTCTATTTTTAGTTTTCTGAGGAATCTCTAAACTGTTCACCATAGTGGTTGTCCCAGTTTACACTCCCTCCAAAAGTGTTGGAGGGGTCTTTTTTCAAGGAAAGAAGTCCTTTTGATTTCAGCTTTTGGCTAAGGCCTTCCTTGCAGATTTCACGGTCCTATCAAGTGACCAGATGTGCCATTGATGATCATGATTGATCTATGTGCTCAGGAAAAGCAAATTAGAGCCTACATGATGGATTAACAATTTGAATTCCTGGTTAGCTGCACTGTTATTTTCAAGGTCATTTTGTTTCCTTTATTTCTGATTCCCTCACTTCCCTAATTAGTAACTGTTATAGAGTATGTTCTTTGCAACTCAAGGCAGGCAGGACTAGGAAATGAAAGCTTTTGTTCTACAAAGAAGAAATGATGGTCAGGGAGGGTGTTTGGGCCCTGGGAGGGCCCCCAGGGTTCTGCTCAATTTCAGTATTATTCCTTCATCCTCCTTTAGAATGAAGATGTACAGAGGAATTTTTGTTACACAAATTAGGGTACTTTTCCTCTTCATATTTAAGTATGACATTATTTATATAATTGCAGATGCAATAAGTCAGGACATTTTCCCTATTCATTCATTTTGGCAAACATACATTAAATATCTGCTATGTAACAGGTGCTGAGCAAGGTTCAGTGAGTACAAAGGTGAATGAAAGATCTCAGTCTCAGAGAAGAGCACAGCTCAGCTATGTCCTCCCTGTGTTTGCATGTGCAGAATTGTTTTCCAACTGCATGGTATATATAGTAAGAAATATTAAGTATATTTTATACAAAGAGTATTTTAAAGCACTCATCTTTACAAAGATAATAATAATAGGACAATAGATAGTGAAGCAGAAATATTTTTTAGTCATTGTCAAGTTTATTGCATGGAAAAAGAAAATAAAGAATATGTATTTCTATGTAATATATTCAGATGAGATGCAAGATCTATCAGAAAAATTCTAATTTTTACATAATTCCTGAGTTGAACTGAGGTATGTAGAAGCCAACTGATTAAAGTCAAACGATGAAGTGATAGTTGGTCAGGAAATGAAACATAAGGCATGTTCAACCTTTAAATCCTCCACTCTAACCACTTGAAACCCAAACACACTTGACAAGAATATAAGACCAAAGTTATTGGTTTCCTACTTTTACAGTCAAATAAAATAATAGTAAATATCAATTGTTATACATTTGTGAAATCCTACAGACAGGATTATCCTCATGCCTTCATATCCTAAACCAATACAAAGTTGCAGAAATGAGCAATTGCAATTCATGAAATATACATATACATTTTAAAGAAATACAATAAGAATGTCCCCAGTATATCATCAATTAAGGCAGTTTGTGAAGAAACTGTGGCTATATAGAACCATATTGCATTCTGTAGGTAGAATAAGAAATATAAAAATAAAACTTGGCTACATGAATAGAACACAAAAGTAAGTTTTTTCCTAATTAAAAGAACCTGTGAAATCTAGAGGTTTAGGTAATAACTATTGTATATTATCTTATATTAAATCCTGATGACATCTACAAGTAGTAATGTTTTCTTACATACAGCCCTGAAGCATAGTCCAATAAGACGATGTTTTAGATGAGAGAAGGAAGACATCAAACTTGGAAAAGCTGTCTTTTGAGTACCATGGGGACTAGAGATAATGGTCTACACTGCCCAGGGTAGTTCTACCTGTACACACACAACAGGCGGAAAGGACATGCAATGCATGTTTTGACATACTTGTGGTCTCTGGGAGGCTGGAATGTGTCCGGGATTTGGGTTTAAGCACACACTTCTCTTTTTACTAAAGGATTTGACTTTAACTTAAGCTTTTTTCATTTTTGTGAGTGATTAAAAAACAAAACAAAACAAAAAAACTTGAGGCTCCATTGCATAGGTGCTGTGCTAAGCCATTTGGATCCAGTGTGTGTGTTGTGACTAAGCTGACCCGTGTCCTGGGCAGGGAGAGCCCAGCACTGGTGCTTGGAGCTCTTTCTTGTGCTGCTGTTCTGCGTTCATTCTTTGGGCCCCTAAGGTTTTGTTTTACAGGAGATGAACTTGGAACAGAAACTGCCACCAGCCTCTGCTGAGAAGGCTTTTGTGTCCAAGGGAGTGGGAAGGGGAAAGGGACAGGCTGCAGCCTCTCCTGGCTGATGCAGCAGCCATAGCAGTTCAGTTCAGCTCAGTTCAGTTGCTCAGTCATGTCTGACTCTGCGATCCCATGAATCGCAGCACTCCAGGCCTCCCTGTCCATCACCAACTCCCGGAGTTGACTCAAACTCATGCCCATCGAGTTGGTGATGCCATCCAGCCATCTCATCCTCTGTCACCCCCTTCTCCTCCTGCCCCCAATCCCTCCCAACATCAGGGTCTTTTCCAGTGAGTCAACTCTTCGCATGAGGTGGCCAAAGTATTGGAGTTTCAGCTTCAGCATCAGTTCCAGTGAACACCCAGGACTGATCTCCTTTAGGATGGACTGGTTGGATCTCCTTGCGGTCCAAGGGACTCTCAAGAGTCTTCTCCAACACCATAGTTCAAAAGCATCCATTTTCGCCATAGCAGTAGACACACTGTAATCTCCCCCTTTGTGTCTGGCCCAGTGGACACAGTCTTGATGCAGCAGTAATGCCTCCACTCTTCAGGTGGAGCTCACACATATGTACTACACATGACATGTGTCCTACACATGACATGTGTCCAAGCCAGTACCTGGTGACACATATAAGCAGTACTACAAATGATCTCAGCTGTTACATAGTCATTATTTACAAAACATGGCACAAGAGAGCCTGAACCTGCCCCCTTAGATAATTTGCTCTCTCCCCACACTCCACCCCTTCAGGGTCTCTTGCCTCACAGTCTATGCATAGTCCATCTTCTGTGATATTCACCTGGTAACACTGACCCTTGAACTTAAATCTTGCAACAATAGTAGATGCTAAAACAACAGTTACATCCCCAACACATAGCAAAACCAAGCCTACTGACCACCTAGTTCAATAAAGAAAATAGACTTAATTTAGATAATTATTCCCTCCAGAGTTCTGACCCTTACATGGGCAAAACCTAATAAAAAGCAAGACTTCTGTTCATTGCTTTTGTTGGAATTGTGTCTAGAAATCCTTGATTGGCCAGAATTTGAAATACAATTTGATTGTTAGCATGATGTCACTACATGTGTAGTATTGACAGAGTCAATTCTTAGGCAGATTGATAAGAAGTCCAGGGGCTCCCAAGGAGGGAGGGGTCTGGAATTCTCAAGGAGGAAGAAAGGACAAATGTGTTTTTTTGTGTTTTTTTCTGTTTGTTTGTTTTTTTCTCTCTACATTCCTTAGGATTATATAATAATAATGTACCCTGCTTGAGGACAGTCTCTGGAAAAAACCTTCTGGCTAATTCTGTTATCTTAAAATTTAAATTATGGGAGTGGGCCTAGTGAGGTCTTTACAACCTCCAGACATTCTTTTGATTCACTGTAATAAGTAATTAAAAGGTATATAACTCCATTGCTAACACTAGCAAGCGGAGTACTCTTTCTACCCCCTTCTATGTCCTGACTATTATAAACAGTGCTGTGATGAACATTGGGGTGCACATGTCTCTTCAGATCTGGTTTCCTTGGTGTGTATGCCCAGAAATAGGATTGCTGGGTCATATGGCAGTTCTAATTTCATTATTTTTATTCCATAACAATTTTTAAGTCACATTTTTAAAAATTTATTTTAAACTACATAACTCATTTATCTTTATTATAAAAATCCAAATGATAAAAAAATAGAAGTCTTTTTGAATGCAATGGTAAAATTCTATGGTTTTTATCATAGTTATGATGGCTATTGAGGTTTCTGTTAGGTATCATTTATCAAGTTAGAGAATTCTCCTAACTAAACTCTTGGTGATTTTTATTTTTCTAAGTGATTAGTCTTTTTAAAATGTTTTTTTTCTACTTTTATTGGTAATTCTTGTTAATTATGTTCACACTTTATTTTTCAAAAATTTTTGCTTTTATTGGATAAAACCCAATCAGATCAAGGTGTATTCTTCCTCCAATATACACAGTGGAGCTAGATTGAATATGCTGATATTTTATCACATTTCAATTAGAATATTTTATGCTCTCAAGTAAGATTCATTTTATTTTCCAGTCATATTCTATGTTCTTCTTTAGTTGTTTTACCATGGCTGCTCTTTTCCTTTGTGAATTCTTTCTTTAATTCATCTTTGATTGGTTGTATTTTGCCAACAATAATATTTTAAACAACAGTTACAGAGCTTCTAATTATCAAGTTGACATATGTTGCCTTTATATTACTGAAATTAAAAAACTTAGATAATTAATTTTTTTAAACTATTTATCATTATTTTTCTTTCTACCATTTTTGTAGGTGTGCACTTATTAGCTCAGTGGTTTCTATTTTCTTTCATTTATGTCATGTAAAAAAACAAAACATATCCTTGACTTGTAAATAGCTGCTCCCATTGGATGTGTACAACTTGATGAGTTTGGGAATAAGAAAGCAAGAGAGGCATGGATAAATTGGGAGGTTGGAAATGACACGTACATACTACTACACATAAAATAAACAACTAATAATGTTCTGTGATATAGCACAGTGAACTGTACTGAATACTCTGTAATGACCTATGTGGGGAAAGAATCTAAAAAAGAGTGGATATATGTATATGTGTAACAGATTCACTTTTCTGTGCACTTGAAACTAACACAATATTGTAAGTCAATTATATGTCAATAAAAATTTAAAATAAAAGCAATTAAAAAATGTGTACAATTGTGAAATCATCACCATTGAATAGTGCTTGTGGCTAGTGACACTGTTATTTATACTTAACAATTTTCGAGATGTCAAATCTTGTGTTAATGTTCTTACTACATGTCTTTGCTTCTTTAGGCTGCTATTAAAAAGTTCCAGAGACTGGGTAGCTTGTAAACAGCAGAAATTTATTTCTCACAGTTCTGGAGGCTAAAAGTCCTAGGTCCCGGGGTCTGCATGGTGGGGTTCTGGTGAGATCCTCTTCCTGGCCACAGATGGTATCTTCTCTCCAGGTCCTCACAGGGCAGTAGGATGAGGAGCTCCCTGCTGGATCTTTTATAGATATCACTCCCATTCATAAGGGCTCCACGTTCATGATATAACTTCCCAAAGATTCTAATTCCTGATACCATCATCTTGGGGCTTAGGGCCTTAACACCTGACTTTGTGGACAAGGATACAGATGTTCTGCATGTAGAACCACAAAGAGTAATCATATTGATAAGGAGGAAGGAAGGACACCTAGGGTGTTTCTAGACTGACTCTTCCATCAGCCTCCTGGGATGTAAATTCATCTCCCCAGGACCTGTAAAACTTCTGGAAAAATGTAGAAGAGTGTTCTGAGAAACTTGTCATGATTGACTCAGGCAAACAGGTGAGTGGATGAATCCTTCTCATGAAGCCTGAGAAAATGTAAAGAAATAGTGTGGAAAGTATACAAAAAGCCACGAACACCAAGATGGTGTCAGGAAGCAGTGTAACACGCAGAAGGCTGATGGAGGAGTCAGTTTAGACACACCCTAGCTGTCCTTCCTTCCTCTTTATCAGTCAGTATGATTACTCTTTTCCTAGAAATATCAAGTTTATTTATTTATCTTTTTCAATTTTTGTGTGCCTTCTTTGTATTTAACATCTTAAACTGTCTTTAACTATAAAAATTGTAAAAATGTTTTCTTGGTGGCTCAGATGGTAAAGAATCTGCTGCAGTGCAGGAGACCTGAGTTCAAACCCTGAGTCAGAAAGATCCCCTGGAGAAAGGAATGACAACCCACTCCAGTATTCTTGCCTGCAGAATCCCATGGAGAGAGGATCTTGGTGGACTATAGTCCATGGGATCACAAAGAGTCAGACACGACTGAGCTAGTAACACTTTCACTTCACACTTGCAATTAAAATAGAGTTAAACAACCAGAGGGAGAGCTCTTGTACCCATGATGGCAGCAGGGTCCAAGAGGAGGAAGACAGATTCTTCATGCCCGGGAAAAGCTCAGTTAATAGGATACAGCCTCAGTCAATCTCAATCCCTACAATGGACTCTTTGTTTACTACAGCTTCATAATTCCCTTTCCCTCTCTTTAAAATAACATGCCTCTCCTTGTGCAAGAACACATGAAGGTAGCTCACTATGGTTGTAGACTCCAAACTGCAATTCTTTGCTAATATAAATAAACCCATTTTTTTTCTGGAGAAATAAATGTTTGTCTAATTGTTTTAGGTCAACAGATTTAGAATTCATAAAATCTCCTCAAATTAAAAAAAAATCCTTAGATTAATATTTAAAAGTTTTAAAAAGTATGAATAGCCTATCCATGAGAAATCAAATAGAGACTGGGTGTAGGTACTGACATTTATAAGGAAGCAATTGTTTTAAAGAAAATTGCTGCAGAAAATACTTCATTGCTGCTGACAGCATGGCCCTTCACTGTTTTCAAGGCTGTGTGAACATCCAAGTGTTATTAAAAAGTAAACAGGGCTGGTGTATCTCTATTGAAGACAATCTCTGTGTGGACCAGCCCATGTTAGTGTTGAAGGTAATTGAATGTCTAGTGTTCTGTATTCAGCCACCTAAAACTTCTTGCACAACACATCTCTCACATGGTGTCATCACTAATGAAATTTAGGAGGGAGGAAAGTCTCCAAATTAGCAATGTGTCATTTAAAACTCCCAGCCTTCTCTTGCTACAGCTTTCCTCCAGAAGCTCATCTTACCTTCTGTAATAATCACCAGGACAAATCATTTGTTCCTTGTTAAGCTTTTATCTCCATGAAGTGAAGGTGACAATGAACACTTTTCTATAAGACCTTCTTGGCAACCATCCCACAATGCCTGCTGGCCTGTTTTGATCTCATTCCATATGTCCACAGTTTAAGTGGCAATACAACTCTCTCTGAATTGTATTGTATGGCCCCAAGGGGCACAATTCTGTGTTACCCTTTTGGAATTAATCTTTGCAGCCTATTTCAATTTTCACATTAAAGAACTGTCTGCCTGAGAGTTGATGATTGCAGACTTGTAAAGACAAGATCAAACAGAAGAAGATAGCTAGTAAGAGTCACATATGAGAATCTGATTCTGCATGCATAATAACCTCTTCATTCTCTTTTAATAAATTTGAAGCCATAGGTAGTAATACTGACTCACATATGGCCTGCAGTCAACTATTCCTACACTCATTTTAGTGGAATATTTAAATTCAATACCTTGTAAAAAGTACTTTCTTAGGTGTATCAATAGATATTTATTAAAGAGTTAATCTATAAATGGGTTTCAGTCTAGAAAACTTCCCATTTAATGAATCTCAGAGGAAAATAAATAATTTTTGTCTCGATTAATGACTTTGAGCATTGATTTTTCTCACAGGGAAAACTTCATTTCCTTTAACTGAAATTAATGTAAGTGCTTTTTCTTTGGCTAGTCTGTCAAGTATGATTATTTTGTTTTCATTTGAAATTTTCTAGAATAACTTTCTGTTGATTTAGTGATTCTTTGGTGGTGAAACAATTTTTCCTGTCAGTATATTTATAAATAAAGAAATAAAGATTCACTGCCATTGTTAACAATTGATTTTTCTGTTTATTGTAAAACAAGTAAAAGCAAGTCTACTCTTAGTCACTACTAGGTTAATAAATATAAATTTTAACATTCAAACCTAGGAAATTGAAAGATTTGTTAGCCTAACCTTTAAACCAGCAATTTTACAGTATATTTCCCTGTTTATACTTTAAATATGTCTAGCGTGCTAGTGAGTGAAGAACAAAATTACTCATTGATTATTGTTTTCCATGACTATAGCAACAATTTATTTTAAATTTAGTCACAAAGATATTTTAGTTTATCTTTATTGTTACCCCTTTTTCCTAGGTGTAATTCCACTGGGGAAAAAAATTGCTTTAACTTCAAATTTCACAGTAATGGTTATGCAGCTCAAGACTTTTATTACATTTTAAAAAATGAAGTATAGTCGAGTTACAATATTGAGTTTCAAGTTGTACAACAACTTATTTTTACAGGTTTTCCTCCCTTTAAAGTCATTACAAAACAATTGCTGTATATTCCTGTGCTGTAAAATATATCCTCGTTGCTTATTGCTTATTTATTTTATACATAGTGTGTGCTAAGTCACTTCAGTTGTGTATGACTCTTCACAACCCTATGGACTGTAACCTTCCAGGTTCCTCTGTCCATGAGATTCTCCAGGCAAAAATAATGGAGTGGGTTGCCATGCCCTCCTTCAGGGGATCTCCCTGACCCAGGGATCAAACCCACATCTTGTGTGGCTCCCGCATTGCAGGCAGATTGTTTACCACTGAGCCACCAGGAAAGACCTTACTCATAGTAGTTTGTGTCTAATAATTCCATCCTGCTGTCTTGCTTTCCCCCTACCCTTTTCCTTCCTAGTACTTATGATTTGTTCTCTATTTCTAGGAGACTCTGTTTTGTTATACACATTTTTTTTTTATTTTTTAGATTTTGTATAATTGATAATGCAGACTATTTGACTTGCTCTGTCTGACTTAGTTCACTAAGCATAATACCTTCTAAGTTCATCCACATTGTTACAAATGACATAATTTCATTATTCTTTATGGCTGAATAATATTCCATTGTTTATATGTGCTACACCTTCTATATTCATTCATCTGTTATTGGACACTTATTGTGAATAATGCTGCAATGAACACTGAGTTGCAAGTTTCTTTTCAAATTAATATTTTCATCTTTTCAGGATATATGCCCAGAAGTGGAATTGCTGAAACATATGGTAGCTCTATTTTTAGTTTGTTTAAGGAATTTCCATAATATTTTAGTGGCTGCACCAATTTACAATCATACAGTTCACTAGGTTTCTCTTTTCTCCACAACCTTGCCAATATCTGTTACTTATAAACATTTTGATAATAGCCATTTTGACAGGTGTGGTGTGATATCTGACTTGTCTCTCCTTGATGCTTAGCAATGTTAAGCATTCTTTCATGTATCTGTTTGGCATCTATTGGAAAAATATATATTCAGGTCTTCTGCCTATTTTTACATTAAGTTGTTTATTTTATTTGATGTTTTATGAGCTGTTTATATACATTGGAGGCTAAACCCCTTTTGGTCATATCATTAGCAAATATTTTCTCTCATTCCATAGGCTGTCTTCACTTTGTTGATAGTTTCCTTTTCTGTGCAAAGGCTTTTCATTTTAATTAAGTCCCATTCTTTTATTTTGGTTTTTTTCTCTTTGGCCTTAGAAAACATTAAAAAAATATTGTTATGATTTCTGTCGAAGAGTGTTCTGCCTATGTTCTCTTCTAAGATTTGTATGGTTTCAGTGTTACATTTAGATCTTTAATCAATTTTGAGCTTATTTTTGTGCATGGTGTAAGAGAATTTTCTAATCTTATTCTTTTACATGTAGCTCTCCGGTTTTCCCAGCACCACTTATCGAAAAGGCTATCTTTTCTCTTTTGTATATTCTTCCCTCCTTTGTCATAGATTAATTGCCCATAGATGCCTGGGTTTATTTCTGGGCTTTATATTCTGTTTCGTTGATCTACATGCCTGCATTTGTGCCAGTACCATGCTGTTTTGATGACTGTAGCTTTGTAGTATAAAGTCAGGAAATGTTATACCTTTGGCTTTGCTCTCTTCTAATCAAGATTGTTTTAGTTTTTCAGGAACTTTTTTGTTTGTTTTTTACTTTTGCTCTTCTTCTTCCCTTAGCTTTAAATGTCTTCTGCTTAAATCCTATTATTACTTATCAATTTCTCTAATTTCTGAACCTCCATAGCATATGGTAACAGCTTTGGATTATGGTGAGAACTCACACACTATGCTCTGCTATCAGTTCAAGGCCCCCTCATTGTGTGGTTACCTATGGAAGAGCAAAAGTAGTGGAGTGAGAGGTCAAACTGAAGGCAATAGTCATGTGTCAGGGATGGTAAATACAGCATAACTGTCAGATGGAAAAGATGGTTTGCAAAATGTAGCAACAAAACCCAGCCAAGATGGCAGAATTGCTAGCAGAGAATAAAAATATATGAGTTTAAGAAGTTTGAAGGGCAGGGTGGGGTTTGTGAAGGTGAATGTGCTCCTGCAGTCCAGAGTCAGTCCCATCAGGATAATTTCACTTGGTCTTAGATTTCCCTTGACTCTCCAAGGTCTTCAATAGAGGGTGAAGGTTTATCCTGGTAAGGATGTTTGTGTTACAGATAGTTTAACTTGTCCATTCTCAATTGCCTGCAGGTCAGACTCTGACTTTTCAAAATTCTCAGTTTAAACAATTTATTAAGTGCTGTTTCCTTATACTTTTCAGTCTTATGTAAGTCTTCGTTGCCTTTTTTTTAGACCTGAGATTTTTTTTTTTTTTAATGAATGCGAGTGATTTGCTTATTTATTTATTTGACCATGCTTTACAGCTTGTGAGATCTTAGTTCTCCCATCAGGGATTGAACCCAGGGTCATGGCAGTGAAAGCACTGAGTCCTAAGCAGTGGACCACCAGGGAAGTCTCTCATTACATTTTCTAGTGATTTAAAAAAAAAAATTTCTTATTGAAATAGAGTTATAGACTGAGTGCAAATATTTGAGAGGGCTGCCATACACCCTAACCAAGCTTCAGCATACACCCTCACCAGTATCAGCATCATATATAACTGTGGTAAATTAGCAAAAATTAATATTGGTACAATAACACTAAACTATAGATCTTCTGCAGATCTCAGCAGAATTACCATCAAAGTTCTTCTGTTCCATTATCTGATCCAGAATCTCATGTTGCCTACAGAGGTCAAGTCTCCTTGAGTCTGTGAAAGTCTTTTATCCTCCCTTGCTTCTCATACTTTTAAAGAGGTCTGGCCAGTTATTCCACAGAATGTCCCTCAGCATGGGTTGTCTGATGATGCTTTCTTGTCATTGGATTAAGGTTGTGCATTTTCTACATGAATGCCACAGAAACATCACACCATTCTCAGTGTATTGTCTCTGGGACACATGATCATAATGTGCCTTAACACTATCCAGCTGGTTAAGAAAACATTTGATCATTAGCTCCACTCTTAAGCTGCTAGCTTTCCCATTGTAATTCTTAACCATCTTGGAGCAGATATTTTCAGTTCAGTTCAGTTGCTAAGTCGTGTCTGCCTCTTTGCCATCCCATGAAATGCAGCACGTCAGGCTTCCCTGTTCATCACCAACTCTAAGAGCTTGCTCAAACTCATGTCCATCGAGTCAGTTGATGCCATTCAACCATCTCATCCTCTGTCGTCCTCTTCTCCTCTTGCCCTCAATCTTTCCCAGAATCAGGGTCTTTTCCAATGAGTCAGTTCTCTTCAGGTGGCCAAAGTATTGGAGTTTCAGTTTCAGCATCAGTCATTCCAAGGAAATTCAGGATTGATTTCCTTTAGGACTGACTGGTTGGATCTTCCTGCAGTCCAAGGGACTCTCAAGAGTCTTCTCCAACACCACAGTCCAAAAGCATCAATTCTTCAGCACTCAGATTTCTTTATAGTCCAACTCTTGCATTCACACATGACTACAGGAAAAACCATAGCTTTGACTAGGAAGAACCTTTGTTGGCAAAGTAACATGTCGGCTTTTTAATATACAGTCTAGGTTGGTCATAGCTTTTCTTCCAAGGGGTAAGAGCATTTTAATTTCATGGGTGCAGTCACCATCTGCAGTGATTTTGGAGCCCCTCAAAAACAAAAAAGTCTCTCACTGTTTCCATTGTTTCTCCATCTATTTGCCATGAAGTGATGGGACCGGATGCCAGGATCTTAGTTTTCCGAATGTTGAGTTTTAAGCCAATGTTTTCATTCTCCTCTTTCACTTTCATCAAGAGGCTCTTCAGTTCATCTTCACTTTCTGCCATGAGGATGGTGTCATCTGCATATCTGAGGTTATTGATTCCAGCTCTTGCTTCATCCAGCTTGGACTTTCATATGATGTACTTTGCATATAAGATAAATTAGCAGTGTGACAATATACAGCCTTGCTAATCCTTTCCCGATTGGGAACAAGTCTGATGTTCAGTTCCTGCTCATTGTAATATTAATGTAGTGGCTGATGCTCAGACAGCCACCTTGGATCGGAAGCAACACAATAAAAAATGTAGAACAGAAAGAAAAACCCAGGAACTGAAAATCAGGGGGCCATAAAACCAGGTCCAAATTCTTACTTTGTACTTCTACATGTGAAAAGTTTATAATTATTTTTAAGTCACTTTTTAAAATGTAGCTGAAGCTTTTCTGATATATTATGTCACTATTCATTTTGTCAACCCATATTAGGTATCTGGTAAACTGTGGTGTTGGAAAAGACTCTTGAGAGTCCCTTGGACTGCAAGGAGATCCAATTAGTCCATCCTAAAGGAGATCGGTCCTGGGTATTCATTGGAAGGACTGATGCTGAAGCTGAAACTCCAATACTTTGGCCACCTCATGCGAAGGGTTGACTCACTGGAAAAGATCCTGATGCTGGGAGGGATTGGGTGCAGGAGGAGAAGGGGACGACAGAGGATGAGATGGCTGGATGGCATCACTGACTCGATGGACATGGGTTTGAGTGAACTCGGGAAGTTGGTGATGGACAGGGAGGCCTGGCCTACTGCGATTCATGGGGTTGCAAAAAGTCGAACACGACTGAGCGACTGAACTGAACTGAACTGAACTGAACCATCAAAATTATTAGCCTTATCACTGAATGTATCTGGTGCTTTAAAGTAAATGAAGGAGTGGAAAGTAAATAAAGGTGGGGAAAATCTCCCAGCAACCATTGCATGATTTTAAAGGAAATTTCATGCATAAATCCTGAGACTTGAAAGAAGAAGCATTGTATGGTGGAAAGAGCAGTGGCTTGGGCATCTAACAGATTTAGGCTCCAATCTTAATGTATGAGTTGCATGAGAAAATGATACAACCTATACTGATTTATTCTTCTATAAAGTTGGAGTAATATTTAACTGATAAATAAAACTGATAGATGATTAAATGCACTAATTTTAGCATAGAATATAGAGGATATAGGGATTCCCAGGTGGCTCAGACGGTAAAGTGTCTGCTCGCAGTGAGGGAGACCCGAGTTCGATCCCTGGGTCGGGAAGATCCCTTGAAGAAGGAAATGGCAACCCACTCCAGTACTCTTGCCTAGAAAATTCCACGGATGGAGGAGCCTGGTGGGCTACAATCCATGGAGTTGCAGAGTCGGACACAACTGAGATACTTCACTTTCACTACATATAGTGAATAAAAAATTGATCTTAAATATAGGCATAGAAGTCACAAAAATAAACATGCTTACCATGTATATATTTCAATAAACACAAAATGAATGTTATGGCCTGTGTGACAATACTTCATTTGTGAAAAACTAATGAAGAGGTAAAGAAGAAGAAATCACCACATTGAAACTCTTCGTATCTCTTCTTAAATCATTTTTTGAGTTTCCCTTGTTTTCTTTTCTCTTCCATGATTTTCCATCTTCCCAACTCTTATATCTTCTGTTTGAGTGTAGTTAGGAAGCTACAGAGGTACGCCTGGATCACTGAGTAGCTGACTTGAATCTCACAGTAGCTGACTGAACAGTTCACTCGTCATAATGCGACTGGTAACAAGGAGCCCAGGGCTAGCTCAGAGCCTCTTAGTGGTTTCCAGGAAAGACAGAGATTTCCAATGATACCCTCCATAATATCGCCCAATTAGGAAGACATTCCAATGAAAAAAAAATCCCGTTTATTCTCGCCTCAGCTCTGCTGCATCTGAGGCAGTTTCTTACCTACCTTCTTATCTACTTTGTTCACATCAGTTCAGCCGCTTAGTCCTGTCCAGCTCTTTGTGACCCCATGGACTGCAGCATGCCAGACTTCCCTGTCCATCACCAGCTCCTGGGGCTTGCTCAAACTCATGTCCATCGAGTCGGTGATGCTATCCAATCATCTTATGCTCTCCCATCCTCTTCTCCTCTTGCTTGCAATCTTTCCCAGCAGCAAGGTCTTTTCCAATGGGTCAGTTCTTCTCACTAGGTGGCCAAAGAATTGGAGTTTCAGCTTGAGCATCAGTCCTTCCAATGAATATTCAGGACTGATTTCCTTTAGGATTGACTGGTTGGATCCCCTTACAGTCCAAGGGACTCTAACGAGTCTTCTTCAACACCACAGTTCAAAAGCATCAATTCTTTGCTGCTCAACTTTCTTTATAGTCCAACTCTCATATCCATACATGACTGCTGGAAAAACCATAGCTTTGACTAGATGGGCCTTTTCTGGCAAAGTAATGCATCTGCTCTTTAATATGATGTCTAGGTTGATTTTTCTTTTGTCTTTTAATTTCATGACTGCAGTCACCATCTGCAGTGATTTTGGAGCCCCCACAAAAGAAAGTCTGTCACTGTTTGCATTGTTTCCCCATCTGTTTACCATGACGTGATGGGACCATGACGTGATGCCATGATCTTAGTTTCCTGAATGTTGAGTTTTAAGCCAACATTTTCACTCTCCTCTTTCACTTTCATCAAGAGACTCTGTAGTTCTTTGCTTTCTGCCATAACGGTGGTGTCATCTGCGTATCTGAGGTTATTGATGCTTCTCCCGGCAATTTTGATTCCAGCCTGTGCTTCATCCAGCCCAGCATTTCACATGATATACTTTGCATATAAGTTAAATAAGCAGTGTGACAAAACACAGCCTTGACATACTCCTTTCCTGTTTGGGAACCAATCTGATGTTCCATGCAGTTCTAACTGATGCTTCTTGACCTGAATACAGATTTCTCAGGAGGCAGGTAAAGTGGTCTGGTATACCCATCTCATGAAGAATTTTCCAGTTTGTTGTGATCCACATAGTCAAAGTCTTTGGCATAGTCAATAAAGCAGAAGTAGATGCTTTTCTGGAACTCTCTTCCTTTTTTGCTGATCCATCAGATGTTGACAATTTGATATCTGGTTCCTCTGCCTTTTCTAAATCCAGCCTGAGCATCTGGAATTTCATGGTTCACGTGTTGTTGAAGCCTTACTTGAAGAATTTTGAGAATTACTTTACTAGCGTGTGAAAAGAGTACAATTGTGTGGTAGTTTGAACATTCTTTGGCACTGTCTTTCTTTGGGATTGGAATGAAAACTGACCCTTTTCCAGTCCTGTGACCACTGTTGAGTTTTCCAAATTTGTTGACATATTGAGTGCAGCACTTTCGCAGCATCATCTTTTGGTCTTTGAAATTGTTCAACTGGAATTCCATCACCTCCACTAGCTTTGTTTGGAATGTGAAGTCAAGTGGAATCTGAAGTCCCACTTGACTTCACATTCCAGGATGTCTGGCTCTTGGTGAGTGATTACACCATCATGATTATCTGGGTCTTGTCTTCTTGGCTTTGACCAAATAAGAGTTTTCTCCCTGGTTAAACACTAGAAGGAGCTATTCAACACCATCAGTATATTTGCGTCAATGTTGCTGATAGTGAAAATGAAGCCAATTAAATGATTTATCTATAAATGCTCAGGACCCAAAATAAATGGTACTGGTATTTTTATCAAATAATAAATGCAGACAAAGTTGGGCAGTTGTCCTCATTTTTCTTTTGTTGCCTCATGTTCACCTTTTTATCTAAAAGAGAAAGTCCCTCAAAGGATCATTTTGTGTTTGTATAAATGAAATATTTCTGGAAATTAACTCTATGCAAAAGAGTATTACATCCAGTTCAGATATTCAATGAAAAAGTATTCACCCTTGAAAGGGCAGGCTCTTATAAATGGAGCCTTAGGATGACTGTTAGCAGGAAGTCAGCCATCTGTGTACTTTCTGTCAAAGCAAAGTCATTTATGAGGAGCTGCAAAGAAAGAAAAGAATGTCCTTCACTACCTTTATTTACAGCATCTATGAAAGAAAGGAGACTTGGCAGGTAGGAAGCCACTTAGGGATACATACCACATTTTTATGTGGGAAGAAAAGAGGACACATCACGCTCCTTCTCCTACCCCTACCTTGTACTGTATCATCCACTCTTTCCCATTCCCCCCACCAAGGAGAAGCACTTCAGGGATACTGTATAGACATGTACGGTGCTTTTCCTTTGTTACCAACACATAGCTCCAAAAAGTGTGTGAGCAGACACATCTCTGTAAAGTTGTCTTTCTATCACTCACAGAATGCTCTCGACTCTCTGAACTGAAGCTCAAGCCTAACACCTGTAAAGCCTGTCCAAGGGAGCCCTTCTGTCATCACGCCAAGGATTCCTGCAACACTGCATCTGTCCAGTTCTCTTCATTCAGCAGGAAAGAAATGGACAGAGAGCTACAAACTCAGGCTACAGGGCTATCTTATGATGACAAACACTAGAGAACCTGGAAGAATTTCTAACATGAATATATGGCTCAGTTTTATCAAAAGAGATACTATTTATTCTAACCAAAAATAGATTTGTAAGAAATCTTCAAGTTGAACTCTATTGAAACTGTATAATTTTCCATGTCCTGGCTATTATAAACAGTGCCGCAATGAACATTGGGGTGCACGTGTCTCCTTCAGATCTGGTTTCCTCAGTGTGTATGCCCAGAAGTGGGATTGCTGGGTCATATGGCAGTTCTATTTCCAGTTTTGTAAGGAATCTCCACCCTGTTCTCCATAGTGGCTGTACTAGTTTGCATTCCCACCAACAGTGTAAGAGGGTTCCCTTTTCTCCACACCCTCTCCAGCATTTATTGCTTGTAGGCTTTTGGATAGCAGCCATCCTGACTGCTGAGTAATGGTACCTCATTGTGGTTTCGATTTGCATTTCTCTGATAATGAGTGATGTTGAGCATCTTTTCATGTGTTTGTTAGCCATCTGTATGTCTTCTTTGGAGAAATGTCTGTTTAGTTCTTTGGCCCATTTTTTGATTGGGTCATTTATTTTTCTGGAATTGAGCTTCAGGAGTTGCTTGTATATTTTTGAGATTAATCCTTTGTCTGTTTCTTCATTTGCTATTATTTTCTCCCAATCTGAGGGCTGTCTTTTCACCTTACTTATAGTTTCCTTTGTTGTGCAAAAGCTTTTAAGTTTAATTAGGTCCCATTTGTTTAGTTTTGCTTTTATTTCCAATATTCTGGGAGGTGGGTCATAGAGGATCTTGCTGTGGTATGCATGGAAGCAACCTAGATGCCCATCAGCAGATGAATGGATAAGGAAGCTGTGGTACATATACACCATGGAATATTACTCAGCCGTTAAAAAGAATTCATTTGAACCAGTTCTAATGAGATGGATAAAACTGGAGCCCATTATACAGAGTGAAGTAAGCCAGAAAGATAAAGAACATTACAGCATACTAACACATATATATGGAATTTAGAAAGATGGTAACAACAACCCTATATGCAAAACAGAAAAAGAGACACAGAAGTACAGAACAGACTTTTGAACTCTGTGGGAGAAGGTGAGGGTGGGATGTTGCGAAAGAACAGCATGTAAATTATCTATGGTGAAACAGGTCACCAGCCCAGGTGGGATGCATGAGACAAGTGCTTGGGCCTGGTGCACTGGGAAGACCCAGAGGAATCAGTGGAGAGGGAGGTGGGAGGGGGGATCGGGATGGGGAATACGTGTAAATCTATTGCTGATTCATGTCAATGTATGACAAAACCCACTGAAAAAATAAATAAATAAATAAATTAATTAAAAAAAAAGAAACTGTATTATTTTAATTAAGGGGAAATCTAATTTAGCCCATGTTACTTCACTAATATATATATATATATATATATATATATATAATTTAAAAATCATTTTGGGGATGTTAAAGCAATCAGGGAGAAAAAAGTAATTGTCATCATACCACTGGAAGGGAATGGAGCATTGTTTAATCTCATTATCGTTTGTTAGACTAAATGTGTGAGTTTAATTACCTACTAAAATTACAAGCTATAGTGATCACATAAGTCTCTAGTTACTTGTGAATCACAAAATTGTATCTTATAAAGTCTTCCAAGCAGATCATCCTTCAATTTAATTCATGAATAATTATCTGAAACTCAAGAGTAAAAATAAAATGCCATTCACATTCACAGCAAAAAAAACAAAACAAAACAAAAAAAAACCACAGCTTATTTTTTCTTAAAATATGTTTTGCTTACTCTCAAAAGTAAAGTGAGAACTGAAGTACATACATAATTAAGACTATATCTTTTAATTAAATAAATCTGTTTGTTTGATTATATTGCCCAAGTATTATACTGTTATTGTGTTTCATTGTATTATTTTCCCCAGCTTTAAGTACAGTTGACAAATAAGGATCAACATATATTTAAGTGTAAAACATGATATTTTAATATACTTATATATTTACCACAATGAAGCTAACTATCATAGACATCACCTCACCATTTTTGCCTTTTTTTGTTACTTAGAACATTTAAGATCTACTCCCTTAGTAAATTTCAAACATACAGTGATGTATTATTAACTATAGTCAACATGCTATGCACTAGACATTTAGAACTCATTTATTCTGCATAATAGAAATTCTGTACCATTTGGTCAAAATATCCTCCTTCATCCAATCTCCCAGCCACTGGCAATCACCATTTTACTCTCAATTTTTTTTTATGCATTTGAAAATTTAAGATTCCACACATAAGTGAAATCATTCAGCTTTTGTCTTTCTCTATCTAGCTTATTTCACTTAGGATAAAGTCCTCCAGTTTCATCCAAGTTGTTACTAATAGCAGGATTTCCTTATTTATCAAAAGCTAAATAATATCCACAGTATGTATATGCCAGATTTTCTTTTACCATTCATTCACTGAAAAAATGTAGGTTTTTTTTTTTTTTTCCCCCATATCTTGGCAATCTCCTTATTCATTATTGATCTGCTCACGTTTTCTCTTCTTTTATAATTCAGTCTTAAGAGCTTGTATGGTTCCAGGAATTCATTTCTTCCAGATTTTTCCAATTTATTGGCATACAGTTGTTGATAGTAATTTCTTATGATCTTTTATGTTTCTATGGCATCAGCAGCGATGTCTCCTCTTTCACTTCTGATGTCATCTACCTGATTTCTCTTGGTAGCTTAGCTAAAGGGTTGCCAATTTTGTTATCTTTGCAAAATCTTTTTGTCAGTGTTTTTATTTTTCTATTGTTTTTTAGGCTCCATTTCATTTATTTTTGCTTTAATATTTGTTATTTCTTTCCTCTTGATAACTTTGTGCTTAGTTTGTTCTCCTTTTTCTATGTGTAAAGGTAGATTATATATTTCACATTTCTTTTTTCATAACATAGGCATTTATAACTCTAAGCTTCCCTCTAAGAGCAGCTTTAGCTGCACCCCATGCATTTATATTTCATATTTCAGGTTGTTGTGTTTCTTCTTTTGTTTCTCTCAAGATACTATGATTTCCACTTTGATTTCTTCTCTAACCCATTGATTGTGTAGAAGTGGGCCATTTGATCCCACATATTTGTCAATTTTCCTCCTATTATTGATTTTCAGTTTCATACTACTGGGGTATGGATTAAATATTCTCAAATTTGTTAAGACTTACTTTGTGGCATAGCATATGATCTATCATGGAAAATGTTTCATATGCACTTTAGAATAAAGTATATTCAGCTGCTGCTGGGTGGAATGTTCTGTGTATGTCTGTTAGGTTCATTTGTTCTGTGGTGTTATTCAAGACTGCACTTTCCTTATTGATTTGCTCTCTGGAGGGTCTATCCTTTTTTGAAAGTGAATGTTGAAGTAGCTCCCTACTATTATTGTATTGCTGTCTATTTCTCCCTTTAGTTCTGTTAATATTTGCTCTACATATTTAGGTGTTGCAATATTGTGTGTTTATACATTTACACTTGTTAAAATATTCTCTTGATTAATTGATCATTTTAGCATTTTTTAGTGACTTCTTTGTGTCTTGTAACAGATTTTTGTATGAAAGTCTATTTTATGTAATGTAAGTATAGTGACTTCTGCTAACTTTTGGAAACCATTTACAGGAAATATCTTTTCCCATCCCTTCACTTTCAGTCTTTTTGCACTTAAAGTAGAGGTGAGTCTCTTCTAGGCTCCATATTGTTGCATCCTGCTTCTTAATTCATATTTTGATTGGGGAATTTAAACTATTAACATTTAAAGTAATGTTAAGTAAGATAGGTAATGATTTACTATTGCCATTTTGTTGTTTTCTGATGCTTTCTAATTTCTTATTTCTTTCTTCCCTTCTTGTTATCATCCTTTATGATTTGCTGATTTTTTTGAAGTGGTATATTTGTATTTCTTTCTCTCTCTCTCTCTCTCTTTGTGTCTAATTGAAATTTCTTCTTTGTGGTTACCACGTGCTGTGCTTAGTTGCTCAGTCATGTCCGACTCTTTGCAACTCCATGGACTATAGCCCACCAGGCTCCCCTGCCCACGGGACTTCTCCTGGCAAGAATGCTGGAGTAGTTTGTCATGCCCTCTTCCAGGGGATCGTCTCAGTCCAGGGATAAAACCCAGGTCTCCTGCATTGCAGTTGGATTCTTTACTGTCTGAGCCATGAGGGAAGCCTGTGGTTACCTTGAGGTTTACACAAAACATAACAGTCTATTTTATTTTATTATTATTTTTAATTAATTTATTTATTTTATTTTACATTGTATTGGTTTTGCCATACTTTGACTTAAATCCTCCATGGGTGTACATGTGTAACCCATCCTGAACCCCCTTCCCACCTCCCTCCCCATCCCATCCCTCTGGGTCATCCCAGTGCACCAGCCCTGAGCACCCTGTATCATGCATCGAACCTGGACTGGTGACTCATTTCACATATGATAATTTACATGTTTCAATGCCATTCTCTCATATCATCCCACCCTCGTCCTCTCCCACAGAGTCCAAAAGACTGCTCAATACATCTGAAAGAGACATGTGTACCCCAACGTTCATCGCAGCACCGTTTATAATAGCCAGGACATGGAAGCAACCTAGATGTCCATCGGCAGATGAATGGATAAGAAAGCTGCAGTACATATACACCATGGAATATTACTCAACCATTAAAAATAATACATTTGAATCAGTTCTAATGAGGTGGATGAAACTGGAGCCTATTATATAGACTGAAGTAAGCCAGAAAGAAAAACACCAATACAGTATACTAATGCATATTTATGGAATTTAGAAAGATGGTAGCAATAACCCTGTATGCAAGACAGCAAGAGAGACACAGATGTATTGAACAGTC
Organism: Dama dama; assembly: GCF_033118175.1. Classification (NCBI taxonomy): domain Eukaryota; kingdom Metazoa; phylum Chordata; class Mammalia; order Artiodactyla; family Cervidae; genus Dama; species Dama dama. The sequence continues at coordinate 4,611,187 of NC_083687.1, read as the reverse complement.
TATTCTAAACTGACAGCAACTTATCTTTAATCACATTTTAAAAACTCTATATTTGACTTCTCCCTCACAATTTTTAGGCTATTGATGTCACAAGTAATAGCTTTTAATATACTATAAACATTAGCAATTATTATAGCTATAGTTATTAGTTATTTCTAATACTTCTGTTTTAATTTTTTGTACTGAGTTAAATGTAATTTACACACCACCATTAGAGTATTAAAGCACTCAAAATTTGACTGTCTGTTTACCTTTACCAATGAGTTTTATACTTTTACAGTTTGCTTTCATTTCATCTTGAAGCACTACCATTTAATATTTCTTGTATGGTAGGTCTAGTGGTGATGAAATTCTTCAATCTTTGTTTGTCTGGAAAAGTCTTTTTCTCTCTTTCATTTCTGAAGGGGAGCTTTGCTGGGTATAATATTATTGTTTGCTGGTTTTATTTATTTATCTTTTCTTTCAGCCCTTGAATATATCAAGCCACAGGTGATAGTGCTCACTAAAGTGTTCTATGTAGGTAATAACATGCAGAAAAGAGGAAGATCACAGTGAACTAAAAAAAGTAGGCTTTAAATTATGGATACCAAGGAGGGATGAAGGGTAATCTATCTCTGTTAGGAACCCTGACAAAAGTAAATAAAGCAGGCAATCATTAAAGAGGTGAAGTTTTCATAAAGCATTACAGTGACAGTTCTGTCAGAAGATTCCTTTCATCTTTTGTTTTTTATCTTGTTCTCAGACTGTGAATTATAAAAATATACAGACAACAAAAAGAGAAGTTGGAATTAAAAGTTACTTAGCCTTGTCATAGACTTTTATAGCCTTATAGGTAGAGAGAATACAGACTAAAGACATGAACATAAAACCTGAGGCTATTAAACTTCTAGGTTTTGGATATGACACGTAAAGCACAGGCAAAAAAAAAAAGCAAAATGAACGAGTGGGGCTAAAAGATTTCTGTTACAGCAAAGGTAACAGTCAAAAAATAAAAAAGCAACTTCCAAAGGATAAATAATAAAAACAGCAATAAATAACTTTATGGTAAAAAAAAAAATACTACTACTACTATTATTATTGGTCTGGTTAAAAATGGTCAAAGGTCCTGAACAGATATTCTTGCAAAGAAGATATACAAATGACAAACACATGGTATATCAGGTGGTCAAAAGGTACAAACTTTCAGATATAAGATAAATAAGCTCTGGAGATGCAATGTAAAGTATGGTGATTATATTTAATGACAATATATTGTATACTTGAAAGTTGCTAAGGGAATAAATCATAATGTTATCATTAAAAAAATTTGCAAGTGTGAAATGAGGGCTGTTAACTAAACTTACTGTGGTAATCATTTTGCAATATATCAATGTATCAAATCACTATTTGTACACCTTAAACTAATACAACGCTATATTTCAATTATATATCAATAAAAGTGAAGAGTTAATGCAAAGTAAAAATGGAAATATTGGTACACAGACAGGAGTTATGGGATTTCCCCTAAGCCTCCTCACATTCTGAAGGCAGAAACAGTAAAATTTTTAAATAATTTTATAGTCCCTCTAAATGAAAAAGGACATAATGCATAACATGGTAAATTCAGGAATATTTATCAATTCTAATTTGAGGGTAAATATAATGAAAATAACCATAAGTGTTTGGTAGCTATAATTCATCCTCAATTACTCTGCTTGTCCTTATTACCAAGAAAGAGCAAAAATAAACTATGAAGAAGTACTTGTGAAAAATTAAATAGTCTTGGAAATATCAGAATATCTCACCAGTTGAAGGGTAAGTTGTAAAAGATAGGTGCATTCTGCATACCTGATAAGAGATTATATTTTTCAGCTATTTAAATTGTTTAATTATAGAATAAAACATAATTTCTATTAATTTCTAAAGAGATAAAATATCATCTGTGTGAGTCTAACAGAAACAAAAGTAATACATTAGTTTAAAAAGAGACAAATAAGACATGATCCTGTTCTAAATCAGCCTGCAATCCAAGGTAGAGTCAGGCAAATACAAACAGAAAAATAAACAAAAGTCTACAGTTATCACCTGACACCTGCTATGTTGGCTATTATAGAAAAAGAAGAACAAAGCTGGAGATATCATGCTCCCTGACTTCAGACAATACTGCAAATCTATGGAAGTCAAAGCAGCATGGTACTAGCACAAAAACAGACCCATAGATCACTGGAACAGAATAGAAACCCCAGAAATAAAGCCATGGACTTACAGTAAATCAATCTACACCAGAGGAGACAAAAATATACAACGGAGGAAAAATATTTTCTTTAATAAATGGTGCTGAAAAAATTTAACAGCTATATGTAAAGGAATAAAATTGGAGCATTCCCTCACATCATATACAAAATAAATGAAAAATGGATTAAAGACCTATATGTAAGACCTGAAACCAAAGCCCTCTTAGAAGAGAACATAAACAGAATACTCTTTGACATAAATGATAGGATTATTTTTTTGGATCTGTTTCCCAAAACAAAGGAAACAAAGCAAAAATAAGCAAATGGGTTAGAATTAAACTTAACGGCTGTTGCATAAATAAATAAATAAGTCATGAACAAATGGAAAACAAATGAAAACTGAATGGAAAAAAATTGCAAACAACATGCTTGATAAGGCATTAAAATGTGTGAACAATTCATACCGCTCAACATAAAAAACAGCCCAATTTTTTTTAGAAAAAGGAGAGAAGGCTTGAATAGACATTTTTCCAAAGAATACATACCAGTGGCCAAGGTGCACATGAGAAGGTGTTTATGTTGCTAATCGTCAAAGAAATGTAGCTCAAAAACACAATAAGTTATTACCTCACATCCATCCCTATGGCTACAACCAAGGAAATCTACAAATGACAAATAGTAAAGAGGGTGTGGAGAAAGGGAAATCCTTGACACTGTTGATGGGTTGTAAATTGGTGCAGCCACTGTGGAAAACAGTATGGAGGCTCCCTGAAATAGTAAAAATAGAACTACCATATGATCTAGCAAGACCACCCCTGGGCAAATAGCCAAAGAAAATAAAAACTCTAATTTTAAAAAGTTCATAGAATCATTATTTACAAAAGCCAAGATATGAAAGAAACCTAAATGCCCATTGATAGATCAATGGATAAAGAATATGTGATATACATATAGATATAGATTTGATATAGATAAAGATAGAAATAGATAGAAATATTACTCATAGAACAGAATGAAATTCTGCCACTTGAAATTTTTGGATAGACATAGAGGGTATTACACTTGGTAAAGTAAGTCAGATAAAGATAAATTCTCCATGTTTTAACTTATAAATGGAAGCCAAAAAATAAAGCAAGCAAATGTATGTAAAAAACAGTAGTAGACTCATGGATATAGAAAACAAACTAGTGGTTAGCAGTAGGAGAGGAAAGAGAAAGTGGCAAGGTAGAGGTTTGGGATTAAGAGATACAAACTACTATGCATAAAGTAGATAAGCAACAAGGATAAATGTGTACACAGGGAAATATAGCAATTGTTTTGTAATAGCTTTAAATAGAGTATGATATATAAAATATCAAATCACTAGACTGTACATCTGAAACAAATATAATATTGTAAATCACATATACTTCAATAAAAAAAGAAAAAGTGGTACAGGATGAAATATTTTCAACCATGAAAAGAAGGAAATCCTGCCATTTGGGACAACAGGGATGACCCTAGATGATTTTATGCTCAGTGAAATTTGTCAGATCCTGAAAGAAAAGTACTTCATGATTTCACTTATATGAGGAATGTTAAAAAGTCAAACTCACAGAGCCAAAGAGTAGCAAGATGGTTTTAAAGAGCCAGTTGGGGAAGAGTGTAAGAGAAGACACAGATTCAAGGGTACAAACTTTCAGCTAAAATATGGATAAATTCTGAAGGTCTAAGTGCAGCAGCATGGATCACAACCTTGTCATGGTGAAGGGGCTTGCATAACTCAACTATGAGCTGTGGCATGCAGGGTCATCCAAGACAGACAGATCATAATGAAGAGTTCTGACAAAACGTGGTCCACTGGAGAAGGAAATAGTAACCCACTCCAATATTCTTGCCTGGCGAAGCTCATGGAGAAAAAGAAAAAAAAAAAAAAAGGTGACACCAAAGATGAGCCTCCTGGGCCAGGAGGTGTCCCATATGCTACTAAGGAAGAGCAGAGGACAGTTACTAATAGCTCCAGAAAGAATGAAGCTACTGGGCCAAAGTAGAAATGACACGGAGTTGTGGATGTCTGCCGGTGAAAGTAAAGATGGATACTATAAAAAGCAATACTGCATAGAAACTTGGAATATTAGGTACATAAATCAAGGTAAATTAGATGTGGTCAAGCAGGAGATGGCAAGATTGAACATTGACATCTTAGGAATCAGTGAACTAACATGAATGGGCATGGGCAAATTTAATTAAGTTGAACATTATATCTACTACTGTGGGTAAGAATCCCCATGAAGAAATTACCCCTAGATTAGAAGAAATTAGGATTAGCCCTCATAGTTAACAAGAGTCTGAAATGCAGTACTGGGGTGCAACCTCAAAAAAGACAGGATGATCTTGTTTCATTTTCAAGGCAAAGCATTCAACATCACAGTGATACAAGTCTATGCCTCAGCCACCGATGCTGAACAAGCTGAAGTTGACTGGTCTATGAAGACCTGAAACACCTAGAACTAACATAAAAGATAAAGATGTCCTTTTCATCACAGGAGAAGACAAAAGTAGGAAGTCAAGAAATATCTGGAGTAACAGGTAAATTTGACCTTGGAATACAAAATGAAGTAGGGCAAAGGCTAACAGAAGATGGAGAAGTTCTTTACAGTCACTAAAAACAAGACCTGAAGCTGATTGTAGCTCAGATAGCTCCTTGTTGCAACAGTCAGGCTTAAATTAAAGAAATTAGGAAAAGCCACCAGTCCATTCTAGTATGATCTAAATCAAACTCTTATACAGTGGAGGTGATTAACAGATTCAGTGGATTAAGATCTGGTAGACAGAGTGCCTGAAGAACTATGGACAGAGGTTTGTAACATATATAGGAGTCAGTAACCAAAGCCTTCTCCAAGGAAAAGAAATGCAAGCAGGCAAATTGGTTTTCTGAAGAGGCTTTTCAAATAGATGAGGAAAAGAAGAGAAGCAAAAGGCAAGAGAGAGAGAGGGAAAGATGCCCCCAACTGAACAGTGGATTTCAGAGAAAAGCAAGAAGAGATAAGAATGCCCTTTTCAAGGAATGCTGCAAAAAAATATAGGAAAACAGTAGAATGAGAAACACCAGAGATCTCTTCAATAAAATTGGAGATATCAAGAGAACATTTTTTGCAAGGGTGAGCATGACAAAGGATAGAAATGTCAAGGATAGATTACAATGATCCAGATAACCATGATGGTGCGGTCACTCACCTAGAACAGAACATCCTGGAGTGTGAATTCAAGTGGGCCTTAGGAAGCATTACTATGAACAAAGCTAGGTGAGGTGATAGAATTCCAGCTGAGATATTACAAATCCTAAAATATGCTATTACAGTGCTGCACTCAATATGTCAGCAAGTTTGGAAAACTCAGCAGTGGCCACAGGCCTGGAAAAAGGTCAGTTTTAATCCAAATCCCAAAGAAGGGCAGTGCCAAAGAATGTTCAAACTACTAGACAATTGTGCTCATTTCACATGTCAGTAAATTTATTCTCAAAATCCTTCAAGCAAGTCTTCATCATTATGTGAACTGAGAACTTCTGGATGTACAAGCTGGATTAAAAAAGGTAGAAGAACCAGAGATCAAATTGCCAACATTCATTGCATCATGAAGAAATCAAAGGAATTCCAGAAAAACATCTACTTCCACTTCATCGACTACGTGAAAACATTACTGTGTACATAACAACAAACTGTGGGAAATTCTTAAGGAGATGGGAGTACCAGATCACCTTACTTATCTCCTGAGAAACCTGTATGCAGGTCAAGAAGTAACAGAACTGGACATGGAACAGTGGACTGGTTCCAAATTGGGAAAGGGTAATGCTGTACATTGTAACCCTGCATATTTAACTTATATGCAGAGTACATGATGTGAAATGCCCAGCTGGATGAAACATAAACTGGAGTCAGGATTACTGGGGGAGGTATCAACAACCCGATATGCAGATGATACCACTCTAGTGGCAGAAAGTGAAGAGGAACTAAAGGCCCTCTTGATGGGGGTGAAAGAGAAGAGTGCAAAAGCTGGTTTAAAGCTCAACATTAAAAAATCTAAGAGTATGGCATCTTGTCCCATCACTTCAAGACAAATAGTAGATGAAAATTGGAAGCAGTGACAGATTTTCTCTGCTTGGGCTCCAAAATCACTTCAGACAGTGACTGCAGGCATGAAATTAAAACATGCTTGATCCTTGGGAGAAAGGCTATGAGAAATCTAGACAGCATATTAAGAAGGAGAGACATCACTTTGTCTACACAGGTCCATATAGTCAGAGCTATGGTCTTTCCATTAGTAATGTATGAATATGAGAGTTTGATCATAAAGAAGGCTGAAGAACTGATGCTTTCAAGTTGTGGTGCTGGAGAAGACGCTCAAGAGTTCCTTGGGTCACAAGGAGATCAAACCAGTCAATCTTAAAGGAAATCAACCCTGAATATTCATTGGAAAGACTATTTATGAAACTTAAGCTTTGACACTTTGGCCACCTGATATGAAGAGCTGACTCATTTGAAAAACTCTGAAGCTGGATAAAACTGTAGGAAAAGAAGAAGGGATAGTAGAAGATGAGATGATTAGATAGCATTACAACTCAGTGGGCATGAATTTGAGCAAACTCAAATAAGTTCAGCAGTACCATTTTTGGGGATTCCATATATATGCATTAATATATGATATTTGTTTTTCTCTTTCTAACTTCCCCCTGTATAATAGCTTCTAGGTTCATCCACCTCACTAGAACTAATGCAAATTCATTCACTTTTATAGTAGATGAACACTCCACTTTATATATGTACCACAACTTCTTTATCCATTTACCTGCCAATGGACATTTAGGTTGTTTCTATGTCCTGGCTATTGCAGATAGTGCTGCAATGAACTTGGGGTACACGTCTTTTAGAAGTGCCGTTTTCTCAGGGTATATGCCCAGTAGTGGTATTACTCTCTCATATGGTAGTTTTATTCCTAGTTTTTAAAGAAATCTCTGTATTGTTCTCCACAGTAGCTGTATCAATTTACATTCCCACCAACTGTGCAAGAGAATTCCCTTTCCTCCACATCCTCTCTAGCATTTAAGGTTTGTAGATATTTTGATGATGGCCATTCTGACCAATGTGAGGTGATATTTCACTGTAATTTTTATGTGCATTTCCCCAATAATAAGTGATGTTGCACACCTGTATATATTCCTTGGAGAAATTTCTGTTTCAGGTCAGTTCAGTTGCTCAGTCATGTCCGACTCTTCGCGAGCTCATGAATCGCAGCACTCCAGGCCTCCCTGTCCATCACCAACTCCTGGTGTGCACCCAAACCCATGTCCATCAAGATGGTGATGCCATCCACCCATCTCATCCTCTGTCGTCCCCTTCTCCTCCTGCCCCCAATCCTTCCCAGCATTGGGGTCTTTTCCAATGAGTCAACTCTTTGCATGAGGTGGCCAAAGTATTGGAGTTTTAGCTTCAGCCTCAGTCCTTCCAATAAAAACCCAGGACTGATCTCCTTTAGGATGGACTGGCTGGATCTCCTTGCAGTCCAAGAGGTTCTAAAGAGTCTTCTCCAACACCACAGTTCAAAAGCATCAATTTTTCAGTGCTCAGCTTTCTTCACCATTCAACTCTCACATCCGTACATGACCACTGGAAATATCATAGCCTTGAATAGATGGACCTTTGTTGGCAAAGTAATGTCTCTGCTTTTAAATATGCTATCTAGGTTGGTCATAACTTTCCTTCGAAGGAGTAAGCATGCTTTAATTTCATGGCTGCAATCACAATCTGCAGTGATTTTGGAGCCCCCCAAAATAATGTCTGACACTGTTTCCACTGTCTCCCCATCTATTTCCCATGAGGTGATGGGACCAGATGCCATGATCTTAGTTTTCCGAATGTTGAGCTTTAAGCCAACTTTTTCACTCTCCTCTTTCACTTTCATCAAGAGGCTTTTTAGTTCCTTTTCACTCTCTGCCATAAGGGTGGTGTCATCTGCATATCTGAGGTTATTGATCTTTCTCCCAGCAATCTTAGTTCTAGCTCGTGCTTCTTCCAGCCCAGCGTTTCTCATGATGTACTCTGCATATAAGTTAAATAAGCAGGGTGACAATATACAGCCTTGATGAACTCCTTTTCCTATTTGGAACCAGTCTGTTGTTCCGTATCCAGTTCTAACTGTTGCTTCCTGACCTGCATACAGGTTTCTCAAGAGGCAGGTCAGATGGTCTGGTATTCCCATCTCTTTCAGAATTTTCCACATTTTATTGTGATCCATACAGTCAAAGGCTTTTGAATAGTCAATAAAGCAGAAATAGATGTTTTTCTGGAACTCTCTTGCTTTTTTGATGATCTAGCAGATGTTGGCAATTTGATTTCTGGTTACTCTGCCTTTTCCAAAACCAGCTTGAACATCCAGAAGTTCACGGTTCACGGATTGCTGAAGCCGGGCTTGGAGAATTTTGAGAATTACTTCACTAGCATGTGAGATGAGTGCAATTGTGGGGTAGTTCGAGCATTCTTTGGCATTGCCTTTCTTTGGGATTGGAATGAAAACTGACCTTTTCCAGTCCTGTGGCCACTGATGAGTTTTCCAAATTTGCTGGTATACTGAGTGCAGCACTTTCATAGCATCATCTTTCAGGATTTGAAATAGCTCAACTGGAATTCCATCACCTCCACTAGCTTTGTTCATAGTGATGCTTTCTAAGGCCCACTTGATTTCACATTCCAGGATGTGTGGCTCTAGGTGAGTGATCACACCATGATGATTATCTGGGTTGTGAAGATTATTTTGTACAGTTCTTCTGTGTATTCTTGCCACCTCTTCTTAATATCTTCTGCTTCCGTTAGGTCCATACCATTTGTGTCCTTTATTGAGTCCATCTTTGCATTTAGGTCTGCCTATTTTTTGATTGGGTTGTTTGTTTATCTGAGATTTAGCTGTATGTATTGTTTGTATTTCCTTGTTAATCACTTATCAGTAGCTGGGCTTGTAAACATTTTCTCTTATTCTGAGGCTTGTCTTTTTGAGTTTTATATTTTCTGGTCTTACATTTATATCTTTAATCCACTTTGAGTTTATGTTTGTGTATGATGTTAGGGAGTTTTATAATTTCATTCTTTTACATATAGCTGTCCAGTTTTCACAGTACCACTTACTGAAAAGTCTATCTTTTCTCCATTGTATAGTTTTGCCTCCTTTGTCAAATATTATGTGCCCATAGGTGCATGGGTTTGTCTCTGGGCTTTCTGTTTTGTTCCATTACTTTACATTTCTATTTTTGTTTCAATACCATACTGTTTTGATGACTGTAGCTTTATAGTATAGTCTGAAGTCAGGAAGGTTGATTCCTCTGGGTTCATTTTTCTTTCTCATGATTACAATGGCTATTTGGGACTTTTTGTGTTTACATATGAATTGTTAAGCTTTTTTCTATTTCTGTGAAAAATGTCATTGGGAATTTAATAGGGATTTCACTGAATCTGTGAATTGCTTTGGGTAGTATAGTCATTTTCACAATATTGATTCTTCCAATCCAAGAACATGGTATATCTCTCCATCTGTTTATGCTGTCTTTGATTTCTTTCACCAGTGTCCTATAGTTTGTCAGATATGCTCTTTTGTCTCCATAAGTAGGTTTACTCCTTGGTATTTCATCCTTTTTTTTTTTTTTTGGCAATGGTAAATGGGATTAATTCCTCAGTTTCTCTAATTTTTGTTGTTAGTGTATAGAAATGCAAGGAATTTCTGTGTTTTGATTTTGTATCCTGCCACTTTACTCAATACTGATTAGCTCCAGTAATTTTCTTATGGTGTGTTTAGGATTTTCTATGTGTAATACTATGTTGTCTGCAGTGAGAAATTCACTTCTTTTCTGATCTGGATTCCTTTTATTTCTTGTTCTTCTGTGATTGCCATGGCTAAGACTTCCAAAGCTAGGTTGAATAATAGTGGCGAGTGTGGGCACCCTTCTCCTATTCCTGACCCTAAAGGAATGCTTTCAGTTTTTCAAGTTAAGAATTTTTGATATGGACTTATCATTTAAGGCCTTTATTATGTTGAGGTAGTTTCTGTCTATGCTTCTTTTATGAAGAGCTTCATTTTTATCATAAATAGGTGCTGGATCTTGTGAAAGCTTTTTTAGCATCTATTAAAATTATCATATGATTTTATCTTTTAATTTGTTAATATGGTGTATCATAGTGTTTGATTTGTGTATACTGAAGAATCCTTGCACCCTTTTGAAAAATCTGACTTGATCATGGTGTCTGATTCTTTAACGTGTTGTTGGATTTGCTTGTTAGAATTTTGTTGAGGATTTTTGCGTCTATGTTCATCAGGGATTTTAGCCCCTGATTTTCTTTTTTTGTAATGTCTTTGTCTAGTTTTGCTATCAGAGTGATGGTGGCCTCATAGAAACTTTGGAAGTCTTTCTTTCTCTGCAATTTTTTGGAAGAGTTTGAGAAGGATAAGCATTAGCTCTTTTCTTAGAATTTGATGAAATTCACGTGTGAAACTATCTGGCCCTGGACTTTGTTTTATGGGAAGATTTTTTTTAAATCACAGTTTCCATTTCAGTACTTGTTATTGGCTTATTCACAATTTCTATTTTTTCCTGGTTCAGTCTTGGAAGATTGAACTTCTTAAAAAGAATCTTCCATTTCTCTCAAGTTGTCCATTTTGTTGGCATATGCTTAAAATATTCTCTTATGGTCCTTTGTATTTCTGCATTGTCCATTGTAGCCTCTCCTTTTTCATTTTATTTTTTAATTTGTTGATTTTGGCCTTCTTCCTTTTTTCCCTGATGACTCTGGTCAACGGTTTTTCAATTTCATTTATCTTCTCAAGAACCAACTTTTAGTTATATAGATCTTTGATATTGTTTCCTTCATTCCTTCATTTCTTCTCTGATCTTTATGGTCTCTTTCCCATATGTTTTGAGACACCATATTTCATTATCTGTTTCTAGGTATTTTTTGATCCCCTCTTTGATTTCTTCAGTAAACTGTCAGTTACTTAGAAATGTATTGTTTGATCTCCATGTTTGTATTTTCTTACAGTTTTTTTAATTTTTATTTTTTTAATTATTTTTTCTTAATTGATATTTAGTTTCATAGTGTCATAAACTATATCATGGAGAATATTCCATGTGCTTTTGAGAAGAAGGTGTATTCTTCTGCATTTATGTGGAATGTCCTGAAGATATTATTTAGGTTCATCTGATCTAATGTGTTATTTAAGCCTTGTGTTTCCATATTAATTTTCTGTTTTGATGATCTGTCAAGAAGTGGGATATTAAAATCCTGTATTATTACTGTGTGGCTGTCATTTTCCCCTTTCATGTCTGCTAGTGCTTGTCTTATGTATTGAGATTCTCCATTGTTGTGTTCATAAATATTTACAATAGTTTTATCTTCTTCTCAGATTGATCTCTTGGTCATTATGCAGTGTTCTTCCTTATATCATGCAATATTCCTTATTTTAAGGTATATTTGTTCTGATATGAAAATTGCTACTTTGACCTTTTTTTTAAAATTTTCATTTGCATAGAATATATTTTTCCATCTTCTCATTTTCATTCTGTATGTCTCTAGGTCTGAACTGGGTCGCTTTTAGACAGTATATACACAGGTCTTGTTTTTGTATAATCCAGCCAGTCTGTGTATTTTGGTTGGAGGGTTTAATCCATTTACATTTAAATAATTATATATATATATATATATATATATTCCTATTGGTATTTTCTTAATTGTTTTAGGTTTGTTTTTGAATGTCTTTCCTTTCTCTTGTGTTTCATGGCTATAGGTGTCCCTTTAGCATTTTTGTAAAGCTGGCTTGGCAGTGCTAACTTCTCTTAACTTTTGCTTGTCTGTAAAGCTTTTAATCTTTCCATAAATTTTGATTGAAATTTTTGTTGGATAATCTTGGTGGCAGTTTTTTCCCTTTCATTACTTTAAATATACCCTGCCGTTATCTTTTGGCCTGCAATGTTTCTGCTGAAACAGCCATGGTTGACCATATGGGGTTTCCCTTGTATGTTACCTATTGCCTTTCCTTATCATCTTTTAATTTTTTTCATTGTGTTTAATTTTTGTTAGTTTTATTCTTATGTGTCTCATCACATTTCTTCTTGTTTTATCCTGTGTGGGACTTTCTGTGCTTCTTGGACTTGATCAACTCCTTTGTTTCCCATGTTAGAAATGTTTTCAACTACAATCTCTTCAATTTTTTTCTCTTTCTTTTCTCTTCTTCTTCTGAGATGCCTATAACTTGAATGTTGGTGCATATAATATTGTCCCAGAAGTCCCTGAGACTACACTCAGTCTTTTCACTCTTTTTCTTTAGTCTGCTCTCCAGCAGTTATTTCCACCATTCTATCTTCCAGCTCACTTATCTATTCTTCTGCCTCAGTTATTCTGTTATTAATTCCCTATCAGAATCAATATCATAATATTTCTAATTGTACAGTTCCTCACTGTTTTTTCTTCGTTTCTTCTAGGTCTTTGTTAAATGTGTTAAATGATTCTTGCATTTTCTACATTCTGTTTTTGAGATTTTTGATCATCTTTACTATCATTACCCTAAATTCTTTTTCAGGTAGTTTGCCTATTTTTTCTTCATTTATTTGGTCTTGTGATTATTTACCTTGTTTCTTTATTTGCACAATATTTCTCTGACTTTTAATTTTATCTAAAGTATTGTGATTGTAGGGTTGTAGTTCCTCTTGCTTTTGCTCTTTTCTCTTTGTGGGCAAGTTTGGTCCAGTGGCTTGTATAGGCTTCGTGTCAGGAGGGACTTGTACCTGTGTTCTGTAGGGAAGAGGTAAATGTTTTCCTCTAGTGGGTAGGGTTATGTGAGATAGTGTGCTTTGGGGCATCTGTGAGAAGCCTATCTGCTGGTGGTTTGGTTGTGCTTTTGCCTTGCTTGTTGTTTGGGTGAGGTCTGCACAGGCTGCTGCCAGCAGCTGGTTGAAGCTTGGTCTTGGATACAGGTGGAGGCTTTCATGGGAGTTCTCGCTAATTAATAATCCTTTGGGTCAGGAATCCTCTAGCTGTCTAGTGTCCTGGACTCAACGCTCTCACTCCAGAGGTTCAGGCCAGATTTATGATCAGGGAACCAACTTCCCACAAATTGTTCATTATGGTAACAAAGGAGATTTGAACAAACACATAAACAAACAAACATAAAACCCCAAGAAACAAAAAACAAGCCCCAGATAAACGGTAAATGCAAAATTCAGACAAATAGAAACAAAAACAAAGAACACACACACACAAAACAGAATACAAGACCAAAACAGATTGCCAACTGAAGAATCAAGCAAAGAAAACAAAACAAACTAGCAAACATGGTGAGAAGAAAGAAAGAAAAAATAGAAAAGAAAGGTAAATAGAAGTGTATAAAAGATTTTTGTATATTAAAGAATAACTACAGCAAAAATAACAACAAAAAAGAGAACAAGCACAGAACTGCATAAAGCCAATGAAAGTGTAGAATTATATAAAGGAAATAAAAAGTGTGATTAAAAAAGAGAAAGATTTCAAAAGCTTAAATAGAGATAATAAAATAGTAATAATTGAAAAATAGTAATAATGAAACAATAACTACAGTAGCAGAGAGAAGAAGACAAAAAAAATCCAGAACCAAATACAAGAATGAATCATGTATAAGAATAATAATATATGTTTTTCTCAGGTATCACTTGTCAGCATTCTTTCCTCCACTGTGAGCCACAGCACACCTCTGCCTCCCTCAGAGTACCTCCAATACTGGTCTCTGGACCTCCTGTGGGGACAGTTCAGACACTCATCTGGCCCCACTCTCGAGTGCACTTGCCTCCAAAGTCCACAGCTGCCAAAACAAGGGCATTTTCTTTTTATTATTATATCATTATCTTTTTATATATTCCATTGACACAGAGTCTACCTAGTTGAGCATGTTGATTTCATCTCCAGCTTGTACAGCTGGTGGAAAGGTTTTAAATTTTCTTCCTTATACACTCCATCCATGGAACTCAACTGCAGGTTTTCCCCCACCTTGTGTGGGTCATCCACAGGAGTTTGCTCCTGAGGTTGCCTTGGAGGACTTAGGTCTGCCATGGTGAGAACGTGTGTGGAGGTGGCATGGATCACATAGACCCTGGTGACATGAGGTAGACAGGGAAACCAGGGACATTGGGCACAGGAAACATGGTATTATTAGGACTCTTTCTAGCCTCTGACAGCTCTGCTCCAGTGAAGATCGAGTGTGGATGTGGTGTGGTTGCTTGGGTTGTGGGGAGCCTGGTGGTGTCAGGTATGCAGGAAAGACAGCAGTCATGGGCACAGGAGATAGACACTATTAGAATCTTTGTCTAGCCTCTGGCAGCTGGTGTTCAAAGGGCTTGCCTGACCAGTCCTTCTCTGTTGCTCAGTGCATCATGCACTTAAAGGACCACCTTCTCTGGGGTTTTCTTTATTGGTCAGTTGCTGATGCTGGTGTGTGGGGAGAGAAAGTATACAGAGATGGTTCCACCTCCTGTGTATGACTCAGCAGTAGCACCCTGCCTCCATGGCTGCCTTTCTTTCCTCCAAAGGCATTCCCCACCATATTCTCCTCCCTCCTGTTCCCTTGTACCACCTCCTTGCAGCCAACCGCGGTCTTTACCTCGGAATTGCTCTCCTGTCCCTATCTAGCTCCCAGTCACTGCACATTCTGGTGAACTTATCTGGGGTACATAGGGCCACAGCACAGATTGCATGGTTCTCATTCCTTCAGACTGTCACAGACCTGCTGCTTCACTCTTGGACAGCCTCAAGTGCTTCCTTTTTGTCCCGACTGCTTGCCCTGATGTGAAGTTTTCACCCCTGCTTCAGCTCCTCCACCCCTCGGTGCAGGTCCATTCTCACTCACTCTCCTCCTCTTTTCCTTTGCTTCCTTTATCTTACCAACTTTTTCACGGATTTATATATTACTTTCTGGAGGTCAGGGACTCCTGCCAGCTCTCAGGTGGTATTCCGTAAGATCTTCTGCATTGGAAGATCTAGTCCTGATGCATCCATGGAGAGAGATGTACTCAACTTCCACCTACTCCTCTGCCATCTTTGGTTATCTATTTTAAATATAGCAACATATACATGTCAATCTAAAATGCCCATTGTTTCTATTTCATATAAATTAAATCTATAGATAAGTAATACAGGGATTCAGATTTCTTCGACTGTTCCTTTAATACTTTTAGCTTGTTACTCTTCATTCTAACACTAAGTTATCTTAAACTTAAGTTTCCTGACCTAGCATTTCAATAGTAAAAAGAGAATTTTAAAATTATTTAGAGAGCAGAAAATATGTTTAATTAAAAAAGAAAAACTGAGAGTTCCCTGGTGGTCCGGTGGTTAAGAATTCACCTTGAAATACAGGGAACATGAATCTGATCAATGGTTGGGGAACTAAAATTTCATATGCTGCAAAACAACTAAGCTCGATTGCTGCATGATGCAATAAAAATCCCACATGCCATACTAAGACCCAGTGTAGCCAAAGTAAATGAATGAATGATAAATGCAAATAAAAAAGAAAAAAAATAGCATAAGGAAAAAAGAATGTGGGAACAATATCTCCTTTAAGTTTTCATTTTTACTGTATATATTTTGAAGTTTTAGGTGATTTCATATTTTTACCCTCAGCCATTGAATCATTCAGGAATAAAAATAGTTGTTATAAAGAAGTACAGGAAGAAAACAAATGATTGGGAAATAAAAAAAAGATTGAAAACAAACATGAAATGGAAGCAAAAGAGTGAAATCAAATGATTGGCTAACAGAAAAATATATGGACACTTTCCAGAGACTCATTAGTTCATTTAACTTTTATTACTTCATTAATTCATTCCTTTATGCTTCTACTCATAATTTTTCTCATTAATCTACTTATTTATCACATATTATGAAACAAATATACTGACAAAAGCATTAGAGTATAAGGAAAAATTCTGTTTCATTGGAAAATTATGCATTGTTTGGTGCATTATCTGTTTCTGTTTATGTGGGAGTTATTTTAAAACATTTTTTTTTTAAGTTTTAGACAGCTACTAGCAATGCAAAATAATTCTTTCCTGAAGACATGCAATTCTGTACAGCAGAGAAAAAATTGACTTCCATCCTCAACTGTGGACATTTGCCCATTCATTTTAATATTCAAGATTAGTAATGCCTATTGTTTGGGTTCTCCTTTGAGTCAGTTGTTACAGATTACTAGTTTAGTCATTGCTGACTTAAGTTAAAAGTTTAGCATGTTTATTTTTATGTGTGTGATAATTATGATTTATCTATTTTTGAAAATTTTCTTTTAACAGCCCTCTTATTTTGTAAATATTTTATACAAAATTTTCTTTTTGGGGAAAAAAAAGATTTGGTAATAGTGGTTATTTCACTATAATACTATGTGAATATCATGAGAATTATGAGAAATGAGAAAATTTGATTTTTTGAGATATAATTGGTATAAAACATACAGTTTACAACATAAGATTAGATACTTGTATATATTGAAAAATGATCACCACAATAAATTTAGTTAACATCTATCACCATACCTAGTTACAAATTTCTTATGATGAGACCTTTAAAATATACTTAGTATTTCAATCCTAACCTCATACCTTACAGATGGTTTCTTGCATTTAGCAGTTGACAGGTTCTTGATTGTTTCAGATTTAAAGTAATAAATTAACACACCTTTTACTAGGAATTACTATAAATATGTGGGATTAATTGGATTTCATGGTACAGATATTTCATACCATGTTTCCCAAAGCCAAGAAATATCTTTCAGCTAAAGTTCTTTGGTTCTCACACTCTCCTGTTCTTCCTATTCTCCAATGTGGCAGTAATTAACCAGCTGACAGATCCACTGAGATTCCACTGCAGAACCATCTGATTTTCCCCCAGCCCTCTTCCTACTGAGGTAAAATAGTATTATCCTTTCCAGTTTTCTGGAAATACTTTATCCCCTGTTATAGCTTACTTAATATTAAAAGCAACTCTGAGAAATGTCTGTGTTTTTCAAAAATATTGATAACTCATCTTTACATTTTAGCACAGGAATCACAGGCCCTCATTTCACAATTTTCAAGTTTGTGATGTCTATCATAATTTTATAATTATATTGGGGAGGGGAATGGGTATTTTGGCAATATCACTCCTGTGCTGATTCCATTACAAAATTAATTTTGTCATGATGTTAGTAGAAATAAAAGAAAAATGGAAAAGAAATAGGAAATATAAGAGGAAGAAGATGATAAAGAAGAGAAAGAAAGGGATGAGGTAGAAGAAGAGGAGTGGGAAGGAGAGGAGGGAAGAAGGAAAGAAGAAAGGAAAGAAGAAAGAAAGGAAGAGTAGAACCAGGAAGAAATAGAAGATCTTAACTGACCCATCACAAACACGGAAATCGAAACTGTAATCAGAAATCTTCCAGCAAACAAAAGCCCAGGACCAGATGGCTTCACAGCTAAATTCTACCAAAAATTTAGAAAAGAGCTAACACCTATCTTACTCAAACTCTTCCAGAAAATTGCAGAGGAAGGTAAACCGCCAAACTCATTCTATGAGGCCACCATCACCCTAATTCCAAAACCAGACAAAGATGCCACAAAAAAAGAAAACTACAGGCCAATATCACTGATAAACATAGAAGCAAAAATCCTTAACAAAATTCTAGTAAACAGAATCCAACAACATATTAAAAAAATCATACATCATGACCAACTGGGTTTTATCCCAGGAATGCAAGGATTCTTTAATAGCCACAAATCAATCAATGTAATACACCACATTAACAAATTGAAAGATAAAAGCCATATGATTATCTCAATAGATGCAAAAAAAGCCTTTGACAAAATTCAACATCCATTTATAATAGAAACTCTCCAGAAAGCAGGCATAGAAGGGACATACCTCAACATAATAAAAGCTATATATGACAAACCCACAGCAAGCATCACCCTCAATGGTGAAAAATTGAAAGCATTTCCCCTGAAATCAGGAACAAGACAAGTGTGCCCACTCTCACCACTACTATTCAACATAGTTTTGGAAGTTTTGGCCACAGCAATCAGAGCAGAAAAAGAAATAAAAGGAATCCAGATAGGAAAAGAAGAAGTGAAACTCTCACTGTTTGCAGACGACGTGATCCTCTACATAGGAAACCCTAAATACTCTACCAGAAAATTACTAGAGCTAATCAATGAATATAGTAAAGTTGCAGGATATAAAATCAACACAAACCTATGGACACCTTATCTTTGACAAAGGAGGCAAGAATATACAATGGAAAAAAGACAACCTCTTTAACAAGTGGTGCTGGGAAAACTGGTCAACCACTTGTAAAAGAATGAAACTAGAACACATTCTAACACCATACAGAAAAATAAGCCCACAATGGATTACAGATCTAAATGTAAGACCAGAAACTATAAAACTCCTAGAGGAGAACATAGGCAAAACACTCTCCGACATAAATCACAGCAAGATCCTCTATGACCCACCTCCCAGAATATTGGAAATAAAAGCAAAAATAAACAAATGGGACCTAATTAAACTTAAAAGCTTTTGCACAACAAAGGAAACTATATGTAAGGTGAAAAGACAGCCTTCAGAATGGGAGAAAATAATAGCAAATGAAGCAAAAGACAAAGGATTAATCTCAAAAATATACAAGCAACTCCTGAAGCTCAATTCCAGAAAAATAAATGACCCAATCAAAAAATGGGCCAAAGAACTAAACAGACATTTCTTCAAAGAAGACATACAGATGGCTAACAAACACATGAAAAGATGCTCAACATCACTCATTATCAGAGAAATGCAAATCGAAACCTCAATGAGGTACCATTACACGCCAATCAGAATGGTTGCTATCCAAAAGTCTACAAGCAATAAATGCTGGAGAGGGTATGGAGAAAAGGGAACCCTCCTACACCGTTGGTGGGAATGCAAACTAGTACAGCCACTATGGAGAACAGTGTGGAGATTCCTTAAAAAACTGGAAATAGAACTGCCATATGACCCAGCAATCCCACTTCTGGGCATACACACTGAGGAAACCAGATCTGAAAGAGACACGTGCACCCCAATGTTCATTGCAGCACTGTTTATAATAGCCAGGACATGGAAGCATTCTAGATGCCCATCAGCAGATGAATGGATACATATACACCATGGAATATTACTCAGCCATTAAAAAGAATTCATTTGAATCAGTTCTAATGAGATGGATGAAACTGGAGTCCATTATACAGAGTGAAGTAAGCCAGAAAGATAAAGACCAATACAGTATACTAACACATACATATATGGAATTTTAAAAGATGGTAATGATAACCCTATATGCAAAACAGAAACAGAGGCACAGATGTACAGAACAGACTTTGGGACTCTGTGGGAGAAGGTGAGGGTGGGATGTTCTGAGAGAATAGCATTGAAACAAGTATACTATCAAGGGTGAAACAGATCACCAGCCCAGGTTGGATGCATGAGACAAGTGCTCAGGGCTGGTGCACTGGGAAGACCCAGAGGGATGGGATGGAGAGGGAGGTGGGAGGGGGGATCGGGATGGGGAACCCATGTAAATCCATGGCTGATTCATGTCAATGTATGGCAAAACCCACTACAATATTGTAAAGTAATTAGCCTCCAACTAATAAATATAAATGGAAAAATAAATAAATAAATACAAAGGGGAGTTCCATTGGTGGTTTATAACCATTATCTGTTGGGGTCCTTTAATGGACCGGAACCTTGTGGTACAGAGTCGACAATAAGAAAGTAAAAGAGATAAAGAGAGAGAGAGAGACAAAAAAAGACCCGGGACCTAAGCTTTGATGGAGCAAAGGTGCTTTAATGATTTTTCTATGAGTATATATAGGCTGTGGTACAAGAAACTTCTTTCGGGAATGATAGAGATCAGAAAACCAAACATACAGCAACTGTCACCGAGGGAACAAGGGGTAATGTTAGTCACAAGCTCAGGAGACCATCCACATCTCAAGAAAGGGGAAGGAGACTAAGCAGTTTTGTCCTAAAGAGAATGTTTACTAAAGGAGACCCAAGCCTGCCTCACACAATGACCTCAGTCCCTGGGAGCAGCGTGCTGTTCCGCTTGAAGAGGGACAAAGGACTCATGAGAGACAGCACGTAGGAATCCTCTCGTCAAACATTCCCTGACAATTATCATTTTAAAAATTACTTTAAACAGGGAGACATAGTATCTTTAATATCATTAAACTTACTATAATCATAGTGTCTTAGAAAAACTTTCATCAGTTCATGATAAATATATTGATAATTTGTGACCTGCAGTCCTAATTTAAGAGCACTGTTATAGTGTTTAACTTCCAAACTGCTGGGGGAAAATAAAAAGAGAGAGAGAGAGAGAGAAGTACATTCTGAATGTTGTATTACTGAGTTAGTTCATAGATGCCCATGTATCTAACAGGCTTTCATCTTGCTTAATAATCCCAGAGCATTTAGTCGTGTTTTCCTAAGATGTTCTGAAGGAATGCTAATTTATCTGTTAAAAGGTAGTGGATATCATTCTTAACACAGAGTCTTAAAGTCTCTAGATGCAGCAACACAAACCTCTGGGTAAACAGAGAAGGCTAACACAGTGACAGATGACTCAGCTTCTGTTGTACATGGTAACACAATCCATAACCTCTGGGTCACAGTTGGAGGTTAACTTTCATTGCACATGTGAATTTCCTTAATAAAACTCTTTCTCAGTGTATCCCTTTAGAAACAGGTTCTTGGACTCTTTTTTGAGTGTTGAGGTTATTACTTTTGCAAAATATAGAAAATTTGATACTACTAAGGCAAATGCAGATTCAAGAGGTGGGAAGAGGTCAACCAAAAAGTGAGTGTGAAAATGAAAGACTTGCTGGAGGGATATTTCAGTAAATCTGGTGGTGGGGGGAGGTTGTTTAACTTACTCATATCTTAAAATCTCATATTTTTGTTATTAAGAAGTATAAAGGAATTTTTCTTAAATAAAATTATAAAAAAAGGCAACCATGGAAGGACATCATAAATCAGTTCTTCAATAGTTTGGATGAAAAGTCAGCAAATCCTGACATCTTGAGCTTCAATCGATTATTTCCCAGTAGCCAAGAAAATTAATGAAACTTTTAAAATAGGAGGAGAGAGGTCAAATGACTTTTGATTTGAAGTATTTCAAATCCTAAAAGATGATGCTGTTAAAATGCTGCATTCAATATGCCAGAAAATTTGGAAAACTCAGCAGTAACCACAGGACCTGAAAAGGTCAGTTTTTATTCCAATCCCAAAGAAAGGCAATGTTAAAGAATGTTCAAACAACCACACAATTGCACTCATTTCACATGCTAGCAAGGAAATGCTCAAAATCCTTCAAGCTAGGCTTCAAGAGTACATGAACCAAGAACTTCCAGATATACCAGCTAGATTTAAAAAAGGCAGAGGAACCAGAGATCAATTGCATAATCCTTTGGATCATGGAAAAAGCAAGGGAATTCCAGAAATACATCTACTTCTGCTTCATTGATTATGCTAAAGCCTTTAACTGTGTGGATCACAACAAACTGTAACATTCTTAAAGAGATGGGAATACCAAAACACTTTACCTGCCTCCTGAGAAACCTGCATGCAGGTCAAGAAGTAACACTGTGAACTGACATGGAACAAACGATTGGCTCAAAATTTGAAAAAAAAAAAAAAAGTCCACCAAGGCTGTATATTTTCACCCTGCTTAACTTGTATGTAGAGTTGTTCAGTCACCAAGTCATGTCCTACTCTTTGTGATCCCATGGACTGCAACATGCCAGACTTCCCTGTCCCTCACCATCTCCCGGAGTTTGCCCAAGTTCATCTCCATTGCATCTGTGGTGCCATCCAACCATCTCATTTTCTGTTGCCATCTTCTCCTACCTTCAACCTTTCCCAGCATCAGTGTGTTTTCCAATGAATTGGCTGTTTGCATCAGGTGGCCAAAGTATTGGAGCTTCAACATCAGTCCTTCCAATGAGCATTTAGGATTGATTTCAAGATTGACTAGTTTGATCTACTTGTAGTCCAAGGGACCCTCAAGCTTCTTCTCCAGCACGACAGTGCAGAATACATCATGTGAATTACTGGGTTGGTGAAGCACAAGCTGCAATCAAGATTGCCAGGAGAAATTTCGATAACCTCAGATATGCAGATGAGGTTTCTGCCACCCTAATGGCAGAAAATAAAGAGGAACTAAAGAGATTCTTTTTTTTTTTTTTGTATTTATACATATATATATATATGTGTATATATATATGTTTTTTTTTCATTTATTTTTATTAGTTGGAGGCTAATTACTTTACAATATTGTAGTGGGTTTTGCCATACATTGACATGAATCAGCCATGGATTTACATGGGTTCCCCATCCCGATCCCCCCTCCCACCTCCCTCTCCATCCCATCCCTCTGGGTCTTCCCAGTGCACCAGCCCTGAGCACTTGTCTCATGCATCCAACCTGGGCTGGTGATCTGTTTCACCCTTGATAGTATACTTGTTTCAATGCTATTCTCTCAGAACATCCCACCCTCACCTTCTCCCACAGAGTCCCAAAGTCTGTTCTGTACATCTGTGTCTCTTTTTCTGTTTTGCATATAGGGTTATCATTACCATCTTTTAAAATTCCATATATGTATGTGTTAGTATACTGTATTGGTCTTTATCTTTCTGGCTTACTTCACTCTGTATAATGGACTCCAGTTTCATCCATCTCATTAGAACTGATTCAAAGAGACTCTTAGTGAGAGTGAAAGAGGAGAGTGAAAAAGCTGGCTTAAAATTCAACATTAAAAAAACTAAGATCATGGCATCCAGTCCCATCACTTCATGGCAAATAGATGGGGAAACAATGCAAACAGTGACTGACTTTATTTTCTTGGGCTCCAAAATCACTGTGGATGATGACTGCAGCCATGAAATTAAAAGATGCTCCCTCCTTGAGAGAAATGATGTGATAAACCTAGACAGCATATTAAAAAGCAGAGACATCACTTTGCCAATAAAGGTATGTATAGTCAGAGCTATGGTTTTTCCAGTAGTCATGTATTGATGTGAGTGTTGGATCATAAAGAAGGCTGAGAGCCAAAGAATTGATGCATTTGAACTGTGGTACTGTAGAAGACTCTTGAGAATCCTTTCGGCAGCAAGGAGATCAAAGCAGTCATTCCTGAGGGAAATCACTCCAGAGTATTCGTTGGAAGGGCAGAATTGAAGCTCCAATACTTTGGCCACTTGATGCAATGATCTGGCTCACTGGAAAAGATCCTGATGCTGGGAAAGATTGAGGGCAAGAGGAGGAAGGGGTGACAGAGAATGAGATGGTTGGATGGCATCATCGACACAATGGATATGAATTTAGGCAAACTCCAGGAGATGGTGAAGGACAGGGGAAACCTCATTTGCTTCAGCCCATGGGTTCTCAAAGAGTCAGACATGATTCAGTGACTGAACAAGAACCATTTTTAAGAAAATGGCATTATACCACAACTAGTAGAAGTAGTAATCTGAAAGACTATTTTGGAACGATTGGTATTTTCCAATTTAGTTGACTGACAATACACTATATTCATTTTTGGTTAATTTCTGTGCCTGGTCATAGAACAGAAAGACAGGAAAATTTAAAGGCCTAACACAGTAGAGAAAGACTATTCCTTGGTAGTTCAGCAGTAAAGAATCTGTCTACAGTGCAAGAGACTCTCTGGTTCAGTCTCTGGGTCAGGTGGATCCCCTGGAGAAGGGTGTGGCAACCCACTCTAGTATTCTCTTGCCTGGAGAATTCCATGGACAGAGGAGCCTGGCAGTCTCCAATCCATAGGGTCGCAAAGAGTTGGACAGGGCTGATGCAATTGAACTCAAAACAAAGATAGTAGTCTAGGAAACTATTTGGGAACAGGAATTTTGTTGATAGTAAACTACATGAACTATAATTCACCTATATACATTGAAACCTTGTGTTTAAGATGAAGACATTTTATATATATAAATATTTATAATTTACATTTATCATAGTATTACAAATGAAGTGGACATGATA
This sequence comes from Dama dama, assembly GCF_033118175.1. Classification (NCBI taxonomy): domain Eukaryota; kingdom Metazoa; phylum Chordata; class Mammalia; order Artiodactyla; family Cervidae; genus Dama; species Dama dama. The sequence goes on along the minus strand of NC_083687.1, from coordinate 4,586,889 downwards.
ATTTTATTATGTATGAAATATGTTGCATTTCAAAGAAATCAAACACTGTTTCACTGCTAAAGACAGACATTATTTTGCTAATATGTGAAAATCACTAATGTAATTACATTCATGCATTATTAGGACCCATAAACATAATATACTTCTTTGCTGAGGCAATTAGATCAAACTTCATGAATAAGAAATTTGGTAATGTAGTAAACTGATCTTCTGGGAGATGCTGATTTTTCCTTGTATGCTTTATGGCTTCAATCTGTGTCTCAGGAATGTTTTCATATCCCTCCTGAGATAGAGTAGAATGCCAATGAGAAGAATTAAAAAGCATGAAAACATGACCTATTACATTGGCCCTGTGTTTTGCATTTGGTGGTTGGCTATACTGGGGCACTGTTATACAGTTTTAACACTTTTCTGCATTTACATATTTATTTTGTACTTCAGGATATGTGGAGATCAAGTTATGAACCCTATAATTTAATATTGATATTATCAATTATAAAAGTGTTTAACAGATGTTCTCTTTAATCACTCTCTTAGCTTTGCTAATGCAAGCAATTATAATAATAGCTTCATCAAATGTTGACAGTAAACCATTGCAGCATTATCTTACAAAGATCTCAGAAAAGACTACCAAACAGAAAGTACCAATTAATTGTCAATTCTTTGGTTTACAGTTTAAATTTACAATTTACTTTTGTATAAAATATGAATACAAATTATGAATACATAGATATGTATGAATATGAAAGACTGATGGTTTTTGTGCATCATTGGTAGATTCCAGTCACAGTAGAAATGTTATTTTGTGAGTGTTTATCCATATGTGGAACTGATGATTTCTCATAAGTCATTTATTTTCTATAAAGACCCACGGCTGCTGAGCATCAAGACTAACCTTCTGTTTGGCTCTTATTTCTGCATACTTATTGATACCCACTGGAGAAGAAAATGGCACCCCACTCCAGTATTCTTGCCTGGAAAATCCCATGGATGGAGGAACCTGGTAGGCTGCAGTCCATGGGGTCGCGAAGAGTCGGATATGACTGAGCGATTTCACTTCACTCATTCTTATCACTGGAGAAGGAAATGGCAACCCACTCCTGTATTCTTGCCTGGAGAATGTCATGGACAGGGGAGCCTGGCAGGCCGTGGTGCATGGGGTCGCAGAGAGTTGGACACCACTGAAGTGACTGAGCATGCACTGATACTCATTAAAAATCATTTATTTATACCATCAATGAGTTTGGGTTTAACACCATAAAAATATAGGTTATGTATAGCCTATATGTATAGAACTTATACCTATATATATAATATCACATGTATAATACATTTAATACAGGATTGTATATGCTTATAATATATATTATATTATACATACTATATTTATATAATGTACATTATATATTATATGTGATATATATGTTTAATATAGATTATGTATATTATATATTGCATGTATATCATTATATGTTATATATTAGAGTATACATAATATTATATTGGGTTGGCCAAAAAGTTCCTTTGAGTTTTATGTAAAAATAAGACACATTTTTCATTTTCACCAAGAACTTTATTGAACAACCTGTTCACTGTTTTGTTCCACTACCTTCTGCCTCTTTTCAGGAAACTTTATAATTCCATTTTCCCAAAAATCTTTTATCTTTTTGAAAAAAGTACTGTTCCAGGTGATTTTTACAATCTTCCAGGGAACTGGAATCTTTTCCACTAAGATAATTTTTTAAAGACTGAAATAACTGGAATTTTAAAGATGTAACATCTGGTGAATATAGTAGCCTTCTTTATGGTCTAACTGTCATATCTACACATGGCTACTGGAAAAAGCATATCTTTGACTATACAGACCTTTGTCAGCAAAGTAATGTCTCTGCTTATTAATATGCTGTCTAGGTTTGTCATAGTTTTTCTTCCAAGAAGGGAGCGTCTTTTAATTTCATGACTGCAGTTACTGTCTGCAGTGATCTTAGAGCCCAAGAAAATAAAGTCTATCACTGTTTCCATTGTTTCCCCATCTATTTGCCATGAAGTGATGGGACAGGATGTTATGACCATAGTTTTTACAATGTTGAGTTTTAAGCCAGCTTTTCCCCCTATATGGATGCCTCACCCAGTTCTTGCTTTCTAACTGAATTCATCCTCCCAGGTCCAACTCAAAACTTTTCTGATCTCTTCCAAACCAGTACCTATCTATAAATCTCTCTTTATATCATATAAACTATTTTATTTGATATGTAATAATTTGTGAGAAATCATATTTTGGAAATCCCATTAATATTTCTTGGCTTTTGCATGTAATAAGATATGTCATAACATCCTACTAGGATACATATAAAATACCTATATTGCATTTTATCAATCAAAATAATAACTCTTAGAAACATTGGGTATCATCAGAGAAGTGTTGAGTTTTAATTGTAGGTATCACAAAATATGAATAATGTGTGATATTAACATTGATACTAGTAATGGTAGTAATTAGCATATATCAAATACTTTTTATCTGTAAGGCATATAAGTTTCATAGTATTTGGACACTATTATTCTAAATTTATGGATGAACAAATCTATCTTAGTTCATTAAAACACAAGATTAATAATTAAAAATATAGTAGTGCAAGTTTTTGTCAGCTTGACAAATAAGACACTATGAATAAGCCTCTTACACAAAACCAACTAGAATTTGGGTAAAAGATATTTTAAAGACATTTCTGAACAGGGTCTGCAAGACTCCTCCTCTTCAAACAAATAACCAGCTGGAGCAAAAGTCTTTAGCATGAAGAGACTGCTGGTGGCAGCTTGATCTGCCAGCAAATACCAATATCTACACACTCAATGAACATGAGTTTGAGTCAACTCTGGGAGTTGGCAATGCACAGCGAGGGCTGTCATGCTGCAGTCCATGGTGTCACAAAGAGTCAGACATGACTGAGTGACTGAACTGAAGTGGTTGGGTTCACTTCACACACTTCACACACTTCACAACACCACGGCTTCAAGTCTCAAGTCCTAAAAAAGATTAAATTGCCCAAGGTTGGCCAATCCCTAGGCTCCTGACAAAGACCAATACATGGTCTCTCTGAGGTAAGGGCCTCAGAATTGCCACTGATGAAACCTAAGGACAGTTAAGTTTAGCGCCGAAGACCAACAAGCACAGAAGACACTTTCCACCAGAGTGAGAATCATCAAGGAGACTTGCATCTCTCAGAGGACTTCAGATATTGCAGATGTCAGATGCAGAACATAACATGACTACATATGAATGTTTAATGGAGAGACCATTAAGATCACAAAAATGACCAGTAAGAGATTATCAAAAATCTTGAGGCAGATTTGAAATATATATATACATATATATATGATTACATATATGATTCAAGTACTGAATCCAGATAAGAATGTGTAGGTATTAATCACAGTTTATACCAATCAGGATAAACTAAGAAAAAATAAATGGAAATACAGTAATCAAGCTATAGAAACAAAAAAGTAGTCTGAAATTTAAAAAAGAAAAAGAAGAAAAAGTTTATCTACAAGTAAATATGTATTAAACTGATAGAATATTTTTCAACAACACTAAAAATATTTGCAAAGGATGAAATATCTTCAAATTCATTAGAGAAAATAGATATAAACTTAGAAATCTGTACCTATAAAATATGTCTTTTCAATCAATTTGGGAAATGTTGACATTTTTGCCATATTAAGATGTCTGATCTAGGAATGTGAAATGGTTTTCCTAATTATTTAATTTCTTTTAACATTTTTTGTGGTATCAGAGTGTAACTTTCACATTTATCCTTAAAAATTTATCTGATTATATTATCTTCTTTGATACCATTATAAATGAAGCTGCTTTATTTTCATTTTGTTTCTTCATTGTTAATGCACAGAAATATAATACCAAAACTGATCTACAGACACAATGCAATTCTTTTCAAGATCCCAGATGATGTTTCTGTCTACAGCAATACATGAATTGATCCTATGATGTATTTGTAAATAAAAGAGAACCAGAATAACTTAAGCAATCTTTAAAAATAAAAAGTTGGAAAATTTACTGCAAAGTCCAGAGATCAAGACAGAATAATATTGGCATAAACCTAGACATGTACATCAGTGGAATAAACTAAGAGTCCATAAATAAATCCACACACTTATGGTCAATTGATCTTTCACTAGGATACCAACACAATGAACAAATAGTCTTTCCAACAAATGGTACACCTTAACATTAAAATGATGGATAATCCAATTTAAAAATTAGGAAAGTCTTAGAAGAGATATTTTGCTAATGAAGATATACAAATGGCCAATAAACACATGAAAGGTACTCAACATCACTAGCCATAGGGAAATAAAAATCAAAACCACAATGAGGTACCACTTCATACCTATTTTATCAACTTGAATAAAAAAAAACAGATGATAGCATGTGTTCACAGAAATGTAGAGAAGCTGATAACCTCATACTCTGGTAGAGGGATATAAAATAGTACAGACACTTTGGAAAACAATTTAGCAGTTTCTCAAAGTATTAAATACTTTTATTACCTAGATATTTCAGTGTTAAGTTTACACCCAAGTGAGTTTAAATGTGTCCTTTGCATATGAATGTAATATAATAGCCAAAAAACAAGAAGTAACTGTCCATCATATACGGTGAATGGCTAAGCAAAATATGATTTATCCTTAAAATTTGACTACAAAATGAAATGAAGCATTGATATATGCTACAATGTGAATGCAGACACAAAAGACTTAGATATTTTTGGTTTTATTTATATAAAATGTTCAGAGTCAAATTGATAAAGGCATAAAGAAGTTCAATTGCTAGGGGCTGGGGTAATAAATATGAGGTTTGCTTTGGAGTTGAAAATATTCTAAAATTAGAGGGTGGTTTTGCTTGCACAACTCCATAACATTGGCTGAACTGTACACTGTAAACTGGTGGGTTTTATTGTATGTGAATTGTATGCCAATAACGTTGTTATAAAAATACAAATGTATTTGTGACAGTGAAGGACATTTAAATATTGGTTGAATAGTTGATGATAATAAGAAATCACTTTAAAAATATTTAGGTGTGATAATAGTATTGTGATATGCTTTGAAATAAGACCATCTTTGATTAAAAAGAATTTTCCTTTGCAGTTTGGAAGGGAGGTCCTGGCTAGTGAAGCTATCCTTAATATTCCTGACAAATCTGACTGGAGGAAGTGTCAGATCAGTAAGGAAGAGGAGGAGACTCTGGCTCGCCGCTTCCAGAAAGACTTTGAGCCCTTTGACTTCACTGTGGATGATGACTGAGCTAAGGGAAAAAAGCACCTTATGAACTTCACAGGATATAATAGCAGCCTATTTTTTAAGAAACAACAGTCTCCCATGGGGACTGTTTCCCTGCCTCTTTTTTGTGTATTCCCATGGAACCTGCCTGTAACAAGAGGCCTAAGATTGAATATTTTTTGGGAAAAGTCATATTTTAGGATGAAGATCTATGTTAAAAGCATATCTGTCATCCAGTTCCAAGTAGAGCTTATGCTTGTCAACATTTTCAAAAATATTTAAACTATTACAAAAATCCAAATGCTTAAAAAAAAAAAAAAAAAAGACCATCTTTGAATTGATTATTGTTGAACATGATTTATAGATACTTGGGAGTTTTTAATTCTGTTTTCTACTTTTGAAGAAATCAGATACTTAAAATTTTCCAGTAAAAGGGGAAAAAAAGAGTAACCTTTATCAATAAGACAATTATCAGTTCTAAAAGACTCTAAATATTTCCCAGAGAATTTGTTAGAAATAATAACAAGTGTAAGTTGGCTGTATAAAATATCAACATACAGAACATCACTTGTATTTCAATACAGAGACTAAAATACAGTGCAAAATTTAGGAAAGTAATTTAAATTTAATATTTTCTCCCAAACAGAAGATTTTGGAAAGATATGTAGCCTCTTGATTTAACCATAAAGCTGCATTAGAGCTTCAACACTGATTACTAGAGTCATCACGCTGTGCCATAAAATTCATTATAGAAAGTGAAAAATTATCTAAAATAATGCTACTGTTTGTAAGAAAGATGGTAAAAATGTCAAGTAAAGCATAGGGTTCTACTTGTCCCAGAACCATTTACTACATCAGATATTCAAACATTTATCCTTTTGGACCAAAAACCCGAACAGGAGAAAATTTCAGTTGAGTCTTTGCTTTTCTTATATAATATCAGTGGTCTCATGGTAAGTTAACTAGCATAATATCTCTCTTATGACTTAGTTTCTCTGGTTAAAAATGCTTTCAGTAAATCTACTCTGCATTATAAGGTGTTATGTTTTTCAGTTCCACTCTGGGATGAAGTTTTTATTTTACTTAAAAGATTAAAACCTGCAGAAAAACTATAAAATATTTCTTCAGAAACACTGACTAAAATGAAATTATTTGCTTATTCTCCACATAGAAATTTATATTTTAATTATGTGGAAATTGTTGGATAGTGAAGATTTAGAATAATATAGAACAAGCACACATTCAGTACAATAATGTTTGCCACCATGACTTAGGGAACAAATAATAGCCTAATAGAGCAAAATATTTAGCTAAAAGTAATAACTAGATGCTGGCATTTATTTTTTCAGATGTTTTCTAGGTGATGCCTATAAATTTTAGATTTTAATGGAGAATTATGATTTTTCATGTAAGACACACTTGATGATTGTGTCAATATTTCAATACTAACTAGTCTCTATATAACTTTCATAAAAAGTAATTATAGATTATACATTAAAAAATGAACATATTACAGGATTTGAGTTATGTCTTTGAGTGACCCTTTGAAATATTTCCATTTCTTATTGGGTGAATTAAATTCATTTTCTACGGAAAAGATAATTGTAAGTAGAGAGTTTGCCTTTCTTGGAGTAAAACATCAAGGGCTATATAGGATTATTCATATATAGCACAAATACAAAGTATCAATAAAAACTTTATATGAATTTTACACAGTCTTAAGTAATTCATAGATATAACTACATAAACCGTGAAGAATTTGATGATGGTGACCTGTCATTTGAGAAATATTTAAAATAACAGAAATTTTCAAAAAAAAACAAAAACAGAAATTTTCATCTCAGTGGTAAAATGTTTAGTGTGTCCTGAGCACACTGCTTAATGTTAATGGATCTGTTACTAACATGTTGAACCTGAGTTTCCTGATCTTTACTGAAGGATGTCAGAGGCATCACAGCATATTATTTGTTCACAGGTGCTGCTTTGAAAAGGGGAGTGCCCTGGTCATCTGCATTAGAACAGAAGTTTTGTCTCAGTTTTTCTGACTCAGGCTATCTGTCTGTAGTACCCAGGGAGATTACATTTGTAAACAAACTTCCATGGTGATTCCTATACACCCTTATATTTGAGAATAATGACCATAAGGAGAACACTTTGAAATACCTCCACAGCTTTAAGGAATCTTTATGTGCAGCTAGTTTTCCAACCATAAAAGTCAGTGTCTCATAATACAAGGAGAATGCAATAACAGTTTTTATTCTAGCTCTGTCACTATTTAACTATATGACCTTGGGTAAATCATCTCACTTCTATAGACTTTACCTTCCTGAAAACATAGACTTAGGGATTGAGCTAGATGACTTCTCTTGAGTCTTCTGCTTTTACAATGCTATTGAAATGCAGTGTAAAGAAGCATATGAGCTTGTCCGTACCAGGTTCAAGGTCAGAATTCCATCACACATGGAGGAGTATTCAGTTCCTATTCTCCAGTTAAAGTGTTACATGCACAGACATAAGAAAGATGATGTATGTAAAGATATATTAAGAGAAACAGCACTGTCATTATTAACACAGAAACTCCAATTCTGCTGAAGCTAAGATAAATCTGAGATATAGTTCTAAAGTCCAGTTGCGTCTCCAGAAACATGGAAACTGAACTTTGGAGCAGTTATTAATAAATGATGAAAGCTCTTTTTTTTTTAAGGAGCACAGCTTGCCATGGGCTTTCTCTCCAGAGAAACTGGAGAAAAACTAACAACAACTGGATCTGAGAACACTGATAAAGAAGAATGTGGGAGTTTTTTTCTTTTTAAATATTTAAATATTTTGTCCTCATCTGTGAAAAAGAAATTTATGTTAAAATATCCTCTTGAAATTCATCACGTGTAAACAGGATGATGTAGGAATAAAAAGTCCCACATACTTTTTATTACTGTCAGCTCAGAGCCTTAGATTTCACCTTACATTATAGACAGAAAAAATGCTCCATGGAGTTACAACAGGAAATCTCAAAAACACTGAGCAGCTGCAATGATCAGAGTAGTTCTTGCATTATTATCACATACTTTATAAGCAACTGTTGTTCTATACCTATTGGGAAAGATTTCTTCTATAGCTTAGATCTATAACTCAGATCTCTCCTCTGGTTTCAGAAGCCTGTTGAACCTTACACACATAGGAATGAAGTTCTACAGAAATAAATTTCTGTGTTAACATAAAGGATGTTTTGTGTTACTCTTTGCATCGTCCTACCTTTCCAAAAAAAGGCGTCTAGAAATGTTTCTTTGTAATTCTCTGGGGACCAAGTGCACTTCCTGCTATTTCAGCTATTTTTCTTTACATGAGGAAATTAAATTTTTGCTTTTAACCTTGTAAGAGCATCTTCTGAATTCCAATGTATTGATTCAGGTGTATGATTTGCCAGATAGTTTTTGTAGAGCTTTGGAAATATTCCACTCACATCTCTGGGCGTTGTATTTTACATTTATTTTCTTTTATTGGATATCATCCTTATTTTGCCGTACAAAGGAGAAAAATAGTGCCTAATAACTACTTGTATTTTGACAGCATGGTTTCAATATAAACCACATGTACTTTAATTTCCATGTTTGATTGTGAAGTTTTAAATGTTCATTTTGAGAGTGGTAAGTCAATTAGGGTCAATCATGTATGTCATTTAAAAGTCTTTTTCTAGTCAGAGGCTTTTATCAATTGTAAAGAGGACTATGTAATCTAAAATGAAGACAGCTCAGAACATTACTTATATTTTGAATTGTTGGTGTTTATTAAAAAGTGGAATATTGTAACACATATTCAGACATTAAGAAAAACTAAATGATGCAGACCTTTATTATTTCCCTAAAAAGAATGTATTAATTAACTGCCTAACCTGATATTAATGCTCAAAATCCTTCAAGCAAGGCTTCAAAAGTGCGTGAATGAGAACTTCCAGATGTAAAAGTTGGATTTAGAAAAGACAGAGATCAAATTGCCAACATCCGTTGGATCATAGAAAATGCAACGGAATTCCAGAAAAATATCTACTTCTGTTTCCTTGACTATGCTAAAGCCTTAGCTTGAGTGGATCACAACAAACCGTGGAAAATTCTTAAAGAGATGGGAATACCAGATCACCTTACCTGCCTCCTGAGAAACCTGTATGCAGGTCAAGAATCAACAGTCAGAATCAAACATGGAACAATGGACAAATAGAGAAAGAATTAGGTCAAGGTTGTTTATTATACCCTGCTTATTTAACTTATATGCCGAGTACATCATGAGAAATGCCAGGCTGGATGAAGCACAAGCTGGAACCAAGATTGTGAGGAAAAATACCAATAACCTCATATATACAGATGACACCACCCTAATGGCAGAAAGTTAAGAACTAAAGAGCCTCTTGATGAAGGTGAAAGAGGAGAGTGAACAAGCTGGCTTAAAATGAAGCATTCAAAAAACTAAGATTATAGCATCTGGTCCCATCACTTCATGGCAAATAGAAGGGGAAAAAATGGAAACAGAGACCGAATTTTATTTTCTTGGACTTCAAAATTGCTGCAGACAATGACTGCAGCAATCAAATTAAAAGACACTTGCTCCTTGGAAGTAAAGCTATGACAAACTTAGACAGTGTATTAAAAAGCAGAGTCATTACTTTGCTGATGAAGATTTGTATAGTCAAAGCTATAGTCAAAGCTATATTAGTCAAGTAAGGATGTGAGAGTTGGACCAAAAGGAGGCTAAGTACTGAAGAATTGATGCTTTTGAGCTGTGGTGTTGGAGAAGACTCTTAAGAGCTCCTTGGATGATAAGAGATTAAACCAGTCATTCCTAAAGGAAATCAACCCTGAATATTCACTGGAAGGACTCATGCTGAAAGTGAAGCCTTGATACTTTGGCCACCTGGTGCAAAAAGCTGATTCATGGAGAAAACCCCAATGCTGAGAAAGACTGAGGGCAGGAGGAGAAGAGAGAGGCAGAGGGTGAGAAAGTTGTATGGCATCATCCACCCAATGGACACGAGTTTGAGCAAACTCTCAGAGATGATGGACAGGAAAACCTGGCGTGCTGCAGTTCATCAGGTAATTAAGAGTTGCACACGACTGCGTGACTGAACAATGACTACAAACCTGATATTACACTGGGTAGTCCTTTCAACATGGTGTGGTGAAAGTAATCAGTTCAGCTCAGTGGCACAACTGTGTCCGACTACTAGGGACCTGATGGACTGCAGCACGCAAGGCTTCCCTGTTCTACACCAAACCCCTGAGCTTTCTCAAACTCATGTCCATCCAGTTGGTGATGACATCCAGCCATCTCATCCTCTGTCATCCCCTTCTCCTCCTGCCTTCAATCTTTCCCCAGTATCAGGGTCTTTTCCATTGAGTCAGTTCTTTTCATCAGGTGGCCAAAGCATCAGTCCTTCCAATGAATATTCAGGATTGATTATCTTTAGGAATGACTGGTATGATCTCCTTGCAGTCAAAGGGACTCTCAAGAGTCTTCTCCAACACCACAGTTCAAAAGCATCAATTCTTCAGTTCTCAGCTTTCTTTATGGTCCAACTCTCACATCCATACATGACTACTTGAAAAACAATAGCTTTGACTAGATGGACCTTTGTCAGCAAAGTAATGTCTCTGCTTTTTAATATGCTGTCTAGGTTGGTCATAGTTTTTCTTCCAATGAGCAAGTGTCTTTAATTTCATGGCTGTAGTCACCATCTACAGTGATTTTGGAGACCCCCAAAATAAAGTCTGTCACTGTTTCCACTGTTTCCCCATCTATTTTCCATGAAGTGATGGGACCAGATGCTATGATCTTAATTTTCTGAATGTTGAGTTTTAGCCAGCTTTCCACTCTCCTCTTATTTGCATCAAGAGGCTCTTTAGTTCTTCTTCACTTTCTGCCATAAGAGTGGTGTCACCTGCATATCTGAGGTTATTGATATTTCCCCTAGCAATCCTGATTCCAGCTTGTGCTTCATCCAGCCTGGCATTTTACATGATATACTCTGCATATAAGTTAAATAAGCAGGGTGACAATATACAGCCTTGGCATACTCCTGTCCCAATTTGGATCCAGTTCATTGTTCCAGGTGTGGTTCTAGCTGTTGCTTCTTGACCTGCATACAGGTTTTTCAGGAGGCAGATAAGGTGGTCTGGTATTCCCATCTCTTTCAGAATTTTCCACCGTTTGTTGTAATCCACACAGTCAAAGACTTTGGTGTAGTCAATAAAGCAGAAGTAGATGCTTTACTGGAACTCTCTTGCTTTTTTGATGATCTAGTGGATGTTGGCAATTTAAACTCTGGTTCTTCTGTCTTTTCTAAATCCAGCTTGAACATCTGGAATTTCCTGGTTCACATACTTTTAAAGACTCACTTGGAGAATTTTGAGCATTACTTTGCTATTGTGTGTGATGAGTGCAACTGTGTGGTAGTCTGAACATTCTTTGGCATTGCCTCTCTTTGGTATTGGAGTGAAAACACCTTTTTCAGTCCTGTGGCCACTGCTAAGTTTTCCAAATTTGCTGACATATTGAGTGCAGCACTTTCACAGCATCATCTTTTAGGATTTGAAACAGCTCAACTGGAATTACATCACCTTCTCTAGCTTCATTTGTAGTGATGCTTCCTAAGGCTCACTTGACTCCACACTCCAGGATTTCTGGCTCTAGGTGGGTGATCACACTATTGTGGTTGTCCAGGTCATTGAGATCTTTTTTGTATAATTCTTCTGTGTATTTTTGCCACCTCTTCTTAATATCTTCTGCTTCTTCTAGGTCCATGGCATTTCTGTCCCTTATTGTGCCATCTTTGCATAAAATGTTCCCTTTATATTTGCTTGTTATTCCCTTGGTACCATTTTCTGTGTGAGTGTTCTTAGTGTTACTTCTCTCTTTGGGTCTCATTTACTGAATTGTTCAGTGGAACTAAGAATATCTCCTCCAGCAAGGTTGTACTGAGACCACCATAAAAAATAGCTTTAAAGTTTGTTTTATATGTTGATGCACAAATAAAAAAGTTCTATAAATGTTTGTCCTATTTATAGGCTTATATTTTCAAAAAAGATAAAAAGAAAGAGAGAGAAAGGAAGTTAGGGATGGAAGGAGGGAGGAAGGAAGGGAGGGAAAAAGAAAGGAAGGTAGGGAGGAAAGGGAAGAAAGTAAGTTAATAGTATCTGGATCAGGAACTTCTACTGAACACTGGCCCTGAGATCAGAAGTTTCTGCCATGTCCAAATAAGGTTTCCCACTTAATAGTGATTTATAAAATGTTTTAATAGTGATTTATAAAATGTTTTATTTGAATTGAATTATCTATATTATGTCCATAATAGAAAAATATAGATATATAATTTTGATGTGTTACATATCACCTAGCATTGTAGGAAAACAGTAGCTCTTCTAGTAGTGAGGAAATCTTCTGAGAAAAGATTATGCTTCAGAAATTCTTAAAATTACCCAAAAATCCACAAATGTACATACAATTTAATAAATAAACATTAGTATGAAAGCAATACAGAAGCAGTAAGAAGCAATTTGTTAAATGTAAAGAAATCTGGTTTTTCCACTCCATGAGCATACCAGGAAAAATTGATCTTAAAATTGATAATAAAATTCACTTTGAATTGAGAAAACAATCATTATCATAGTCCTTAGATGATCTTTTTACACAGGGTAAAAGTAAAATGAGTGTAATTTAAAATGTGTCTCTCTAAATTGAAATGGACAGAAGCATTAGATATTTTGTATCAGAGATATCATTTTAAGAATATATTTGAAATATATTCAAAATTTATTTTTAAATATTAGAAATATTATTATTAGATTCTTGTCATTGAAACCAAACAGTGTTTTTGAAATTGCTGTCATTCTGTGAGAAAACATGAATGAATGCAGCATTTTTCCAGTTAATTTAAAATTCTCTTTCAATGTCATGCTTTCTCTTTCATACACAAACACCCTCACCCCTGCACACATACACACAGAGATTCATTTATCATTTTATATATAATAGTTACATTATAAGATTAATGAAATAAAAGTGAAATAAAAGTTAACTACACTTCTCCCCACATTTCTTAAATTACTCAAACAATTGCTTTGGTAGAGAAAAACAAACTCTGTGTAACATATGTAAGAAGAGCATTGCATTTTTAAATATCCTCATTACTTATTTTTCCTCTTCAGTTTCCCAGGATATTCAATTCACTAGTCATACTTTCCAGAGCAATTTACATTGCCTTAAAGTTTTTCTGGAAAAATGCTTAATCTCCAAATTTGCATGCAAATATTTTAAACAAAAGATGAATTATTATCCTACAAATATTAAAAGTACATTTGAACAAAGCATCTACCTTTATTATTGTAAGATTCTGATATCTAATTATTATGTGTGTCTGTGTGCCTAGCCACTCAGTCGTGTTCTACTCGTTCACACACATGACCCATTTATTTTGCAGCTGGAATTTTATACCTCTTAACCTCCCTCACCTATTTTTCTCCCCAGCCCCCACTTCTGGCTTGCTTGTTCTCTTTACCTATAACTAAGTTTCTGTTTTGCTGTGTTTCTTCACTTGATATGTTTTTAAAATTCCACATTTGAGTGAAATGATACAGTATTTTTCTTCACTGTCTGATTTATTTAGTTAGAATAATGCCCTCCACATCCATCCTTGTTGTTGCAAATATCAAGATTTCATTTTTGGCTAGGTAGTTCTGGATTATGTGTGTATGTATGTATATGACTGCTGTGTGCTAAATTGCTTCAGTCATATCTGACTCTTTGTGATCCCATGGACTGTAGCCCACCAGGCTCCTCTGTCCATGATATTCTCCAGGCAAGAATACTGGAGTGGGTTGCCATTTCCTTCTCCAGGGGATCTTCTCGACCCAGGGACCGAACCCTTCTTTCTTCCATCTTCTGAATTGGCAGGAGGGTTCTTTCTTTACCACTAGTGCTACCTGGGAATTAAATACACACACACACACACACACACACACACACACACACATATATATATATATAAACACACATATTTACCACAACCTTTTAATTTATTCATCTATTCATGGACATTATGATTGTTTCCATATCTTGGTTATTGCAGATAATGCTTCAGTGAACATAAGGGTGTATATATATATATATATATATTTTTTTAGATGAAATATATAAATTTATTAAAAGAACAGGCTATTGGATTTTACTCAAAAAGAAACAATAACCTGAACAACTTTACATCCATTACAAAAGTTGAAATTGTAGTTAAAAATCTTTTCTTTTAAATAAATCTATTTATTTTAATTGGAGGCTAATTGCTTTACAATATTGTGGTGGTTTTTGCAATACATTGACATTAATCAGCCACGGGTGTACATGTGTCCCCCATCCCGAACCCCCTCCCACCTCCTTCCACATTCCATCCCTCTGGGTTGTCCCAGTGCACTGGCTTTGAGTGCGCTGTTTCATGTATTGAACTTGAACTGGTCATCTTTTTCACATATGGTAATATACATGTTTTAATGCTATTCTCTCAAACGTCCCACACTTGCCTTCTCCCACAGAGTACAAAAGTTTGTTCTTTACATCTGTGTCTCTTTTGCGGTCTCCCATATAGGGTTGTCATTACCATCTTTCTAAATTTCATGTGTTAATATACTGTATTGATGTTTTTCTTTCTGATTTACTTTACTCTGTATAATAGGTTCCAGTTTCATCCACCTCATTAGAACTGATCCAAATGCATTCCTTTTAATAGCAAAGTAATATTCCATTGTGTATGTGTACCACAGCTTTCTTATCCATTTGTCTGCCAATGGACATAGGTTGCTTCCATGTCCTGGCTATTGTGAACAGTGGTGTGATGAACATTGGGGGTACATATGTCTCTTTTAATTCTGGTTTCCTATGTGTGTATGTCCAGCAGTGGGATTCCTGCATCGTATAGCAGTCCTATTTCCAGGTTTTTAAGGGATCTCCAAACTGTTCTCCATAGTGGCTGTACTAGTTTGCATTCCAACAACAGTGTAAAATGTTCCCTTTTCTCCACAACTTCTCCAGCATTTAATGTTTGTAGACTTTTTGATAGTAACCATTCTGATCTGCATGAAAGGGTACCTCTCATTGATTTGCATTTCTCTGATAAAGAGTAATGTTGAGCATCTTTTCATGTCTTTGCTAGTCATCTGTATATCTTCTTTGGATAAATGTCTGTTTAGTTATTTGGGCCATTTTTTGATTGGGTTGTTTATTTTTCTGGTATTGAGCTGCATAAGCTACTTGTATATTTTTGAGATTAATTCTTTGTCCATTGCTTCATTTGCATCATTTATTTTCTCCCATTCTGAAACCTGTCTTTTCACCTTGCTTACAGTTTTCTTCAATGAGCAAAAGTTTTTAAGTTTATTTAGGTCCCATTTGTTTATTTTTGCTTTTACATCCATTACTCGGGGAGGTGAATCATAGAGGATCCTGCTGTGATTTATGTCAGAGAGTGTTTTGCCTATGTATTCCTCCAGGAGTTTCATAATTTTTGGTCTTACATTTAGATCTTTAATCCATTTTGAGTTTATTTTTGTGTATGGTGTTAAAAAGTGCTCCAGTTTCATTCTTTAACAGGTGGTTGACCGGTTTTCCCAGCACCACTTGTTAAGGGGATTGTCTTTTCTCCATTGTATATCTTTGCCTCCCTTGTCAAAGACAAGGTGTCCATAGATGTGTGGATTTATCTTTGGTCTTTCTATTTTATTCCATTACTCTATATTTCTGTGTCTCAGATTATGAACTCCTTATTGCCAAATTCAGAAGTAAATTGAAGAAAGTGGGGAAAACCTCTAAACCATTCAGGTATGACCTAAATCAAATCTGTTATGATTATACAGTGGAAGTGAGAAATAAATTTAAGGGACCAGATGTGATAGACAGAGGGCCTGATGAACTACGGATGGAGGTTTGTGACATTGTACAGGAGACAGGGATCAAGACCATCCCCCAAAAAAAGAAATGGAAAAAAGCAAAATGGCTATCTAAGGAGGCCTTACAAATAGCTGTGAAAAGAAGAGAATTGAAAAGCAAAGGAGAAAATGAAAGATAAACCCATCTGAAAGCAGAGTTCCAACGAACAGCAAGGAAAGATAAGAAAGCCTTCCTCAAAGATCAGTGCAAAGAAATAGAGGAAAGCAACAGGATGGGAAAGACTAGAGATCTCTTCAAGAAAACTAGAGATACCAAGGGAACATTTCATGCAATGATGGGCTCAATAAAGGACAGGAAACGTGTGGACCTAACAGAAGGAGAAGATATTAAGAAGTGATAAGAATACACAGAAGAACTGTACAAGAAAGATATTCATGACCCAGATAATCACGAAGGAATGATCACTCACCTAGAGCCAGACATCCTGGAATGTGAAGTCAAGTGGGCCTTAGGAATCTTCACTGCAAACAAAGCTAGTGGAGGTGATGGAATTCCAGTTGAGCTATTTCAAATCCTAATAGGTGATGCTGTGAAAGTGCTGCACTTAATAATTCAGCAAATTTGGGAAACTCAGCAGTAGCCACAAGACTGGAAAAGGTCAGTTTTCAATCCAATCCCAAAGAAAGGCAATGCCAAAGAACGCTCAAACTACCATACAATCACACTCATCTCAGATGCTAGTAAAGTAACGCTCAAAATTCTCCAAGCCAGGCTTTAGCAATCCATGAACCATGAACTTCCAGATGTGCAAGCTGGTTTAGGAAAGGCAGAGGAACCAGACATCAAGTTGCCAACATCCGCTGGATTATCGAAAAAGCAAGAGTTTCAGAAAAACATCTATTTCTGCTTTATTGACTATGCCAAAGCCTTTGACTGTGTGGATCACAATAAACTGAGGAAGATTCTGAAAGAGATGGAAATACCAGACCACCTGACCTACGTCTTGAGAAACCTATATCCAGGTCAGGAAGCAAAAGTTAGAACTGGACATGGAACAACTGACTGGTTCCAAATAGAAAAAGGAGTACATCAAGGCTGTATATTGTCACCGTGCTTATTTAACTTCTATGCAGAGTACATCATGAGAAACACTGGCTGAAGGAAGCACAAGCTGGAATCAAGATTGCTGGGAGAAATATCAATAGCCTCAGATATGCAGATGACACCACCCTTATTGGCAGAAAGTGAAGAAGAACTAAAAATCCTGTTGAGGAAAGTGAAAGAGGAGAGTGAAAAAGTTGTCTTAAAGCTCAACATTCAGAAAACTAAGAACATGCCTTCCAGTCCCATCACTTCATGATAAATAGACGGGGAAACAGTGGAAACAGTGGCTGTCTTTATTTTTGGGGAGGGCTCCAAAATCACTGCAGATGGTGATTGCAGCCATTAAATTAAAAGAAGCTTATTCCTTGGAAGGAAAGTTATGACAAACCTAGGCAGCATATTAAAAAAGCAGAGACATTAATTTACCAACAAAGGTCTATCTAATCAAGGCTATGGTTTTTCCAGTGGTTATGTATGAATGTCAGAGTTGGACTATAAAGAAATCTTAGTGCTGAAGAATTGATGTTTTTGAACTATGGTGTTGGAGAAGACTCTTGAGAGTCCCTTGGACTGCAAGGAGATCCAATCAGCCCATCCTAAAGGAGATCAGTCCTGGGTGTTCACTGGAAGGTCTGATGTTGAAGCTGAAACTCCAATACTTTAGCCACCTGATGCGAAGAGCTGACTCATTTGAAGTGACCCTGATGTTGGGAAAGTTTGAGGGGAGGAGGAGAAGGGGATGACAGAGGATGAGATGGTTGGATGTCATCACCGACTTAATGCACATGAGTTTGGGTAGGGTTCAGGAGTTGGTGATGGACAGGCAGGCCTGGTGTGCTGATGTTCATGGGGTTTCTGAGTCGGACACTGCTGAGTGACTGAACTGAACTGAATATATATTTCTGTCTCTGTGCCAGTACCATACTGTCTTGATGATTGTAGTTTTGTAGTATAGTCTGAAGTCAGGCCTGTTGATTCCTCCAGTCCATTCTTCTTTCTCAAGATTGCTTTGGCTATTCGAGTTTTTTGTGTGTTTTGATACAAATTTTGAGATTATTTGTTCTAGTTCTGTGATAGAATCTATAGATTGCTTTGGGTAGTATACTCATTTTCACTATATCACTTATTCCAACCCATGAACATGGTATATTTCTCCATTTATTTGTGTCATCTTTGATTTCTTTCATCAGTGTTTTATCATTTTCTATATATAAGTCTTCTGTTTCTTTAGGTAGATTTATTCCTACGTATTTTCTCTTCTGCCACAGTGGTGAATGGCATTGTTTCCTTTATTTCTCTTTCTGATTTCTCATTGTTAGTGTATAGTAATGCAAGGGATTTCTGCATATTAATTTTATATCCTGAAACTATACTATATTTACTGATTAGCTTTAGTAATTATCTGATGGTGTCTTTAGGTTTTTCTATGTAGAGGATCATGTCATCTGCAAACAGTGAGAGTTTTTCTTCTTCTTTTCCAATCTGGATTCCTTTTACTTCTTATTGCTGTGGTGGAATCTTCCAAAACTATGTTGAAATAGTAGTGGTGAGAGTGGGCACCCTTGTCTTGTTCCTAACTTTAGGGGAAATGCTTACAATTTTTCACCTTTGAGGATAATGTTTGCTATGGGTTTATCATATATGGCTTTTATTATGTTGTGGTATGTTACTTCTATACCTGTTTTCTGGAGAATTTTCATCATAAATAGATGTTGAATTTTGTCAAAGGCTCTCTCTGCATCTATTGAGAAAATCATATAGTTTTATCTTTCAATTTTTTAATGTGGCATATCACATTGATTGTGAATATTGAAGAATCCTTGCATGCCCACTTGATCATGATGTATGATCTTTTAAATATGTTGTTGAATTCTCTTTGCTTGAATTTTGTTAAGGATTTTTGCATCTATGTTCATCAGTGAAATTGGCCTGTAGTTTTCTTTTGTGACATCTTTTTCTGGTTTTGGTATTAGGGTAATAGTGGCCTCATAGAATGAGTTTGGGAGTTTATCTTCCTGTGCAATTTTCTGGAAGAGATTCAGTGGGATAGGTGTTAGCTCTTCTGTAAATTTTAGATAGAATTCACCTGTGAAGCCATCTGGTCCTGGGCTTTTGTTTGTTGGAAAATTTTTGATTACAGTTTTAATTTCCGCTTGTAATGCATCTGTTAAGGTTTTCTATTTCTTCTGGTTTGATTTTGGAAGGTTATATTTTTCTAAGAATATGTCCATTTCTTCCAAGTTGTCTGTTATTGGCATATAGCTGCAGATAGTAGTCTCTTATGATCTTTTTTTTTTTTTTTTGCCTGTGTTGTCTGTTGTGATTTCTCCATTTTCATTTCTAATTTTGTTGATTTGATTTTTCTTCCCTTTTTTCTTGATGAGTCTGGCTAATGGTTTGTCTATTTTATTTATCTTCTCAAAGAACCAGCTTTTAGTTTTCTCTATTTTTTGCTATTGTCTCCTTTATTTCTTTTTCACTTTTTTCTGCTCTGATTTTTGTGATTTATTTCCTTCTACTAACCCTAGGGAACTTTATTTCTTATTTTTCTAGTTGCTTTAGGTTTATAGTTAGGTTATTTATTTGATTTTTCTCTTGCTTCTTAAGATAAGCTTGTATTGCTGTGAACCTTCCCCTTAGCACTGATTACACTGAATCCCATAGGTTTTGGGCTGTCATGTTTTAATTTTCATTTGTTTCTATAAATGTCTTAATTTCCTTTTTGTTTTCTTCCATGATTTATTGGTTATTCAGAAGTGTGTTGTTTAGCTTCCATATGTTTGTTTTTTTAATAGTTTTTTTTTCCTGTAGTTAACATCTAATCTTACCACATTTTGATCAGAAAAGATGCTTGAAATGATTTCTTTCTTTTTTTTTTTTTAATTTATCAAGGCTAGATTTATGGTGCAAGATGTGATCTATCCTGGAGAATGTTCCATGTGAACTTAAGAAAAAGGTGAAATTCATTGTTTTGGGGTGAAATGTACTAGTCCATTGTACCATTTAACATTTGTGCTTCCTTGCTAATTTTCTATTTGGTTGATCTAACCATAGGTGTGAGTGGGGTATTAAAGTCTCCCACTATTATTGTGTTACTGTTAATTTCCCCTTTCATACTTGTTAGCATTTGCCTTGCTTACTGAGGTGATCCTCTGTTGGGTGCATATATACTTATAGTTATAACTTCTTGGATAGATTCTTTGATCATTATATAGTGTACTTCTTTGTCTCTTTTCATGGCCTTTATTTCAAAGTCTATTTTATCTGATATGCCTATTTCTACCCCTGATTTTGGAGAAGGGGATGGCAATCCACTCCAGTATTCTTGCCTGGAGAATCCCATGGACAGAGCAGCCTGATGGGCTACAGTCCATGGGTTGCAAAGAGATGGACACGACTGAGTAACTAAACCACCACTGCCACCACTCCTGATTTCTTTAGATCTCAATTTGCATGAAATATCTTTTTCCAGCTCTTCACTTTCAATCTGTATGTGCCCCTTGGTTTGAAGTGGGCCTCTTGTAGACAGTATATATAGGGGTCTTGTTTTTGTATCCATCCAGCCAGTGTTTGTCTTTTGTTTGGGGTATTCAACCCATTTATATTTAAGGTAATTATTGATAAGTATGATCCCATTGCCATTAACTTTGTTATTTTGGGCTCGAGTTTATAAACCTTTCCAGTATTTCCTTTCGAGAGAAGATCCTTTAGCATTTGTTGAAGAGCTAGTTTGGTGGTGCTGAATTCTCTCAGCTTTTGCTTGTCTGTAAAGTTTTTTATTTCTCCTTCATATTTGAATGAGATCATTGCTAGGTATAGTATTCTAGGTTGTAGGTTTTTCTCTTTCATCACTTTAAGTATGTCCTACCATTCCCTTCTGTCCTGAAAAGTTTCTATAGAAAGATCTGTTATCCTTATGGGGATCCCCTTGTATGTTTTATGTTGCCTTTCCCATGCTGCTTTTAATATTTTTTCCTTGTAATTGATCTTTGTTAATTTGTTTAATATGTGTCTTGGGCTGTTTTGCCTTGGGTTTATCTTGTTTGGGACTCTCTGTGTTTCTTGGACTTGGGTGGTTATTTCCTTCTTCATTTTAGGGGATTTTTTCAGCTATTATCTCCTCAAGTGTTTTCCCATGGACTTTCTTTCTGTGTTCTTCTTTTGGGACTCCTATGATTCGAATGTTCGGGTATTTAACACTGTCCCAGAGGTCTCTGAGTTTGTCTTCATTTCTTTTAACTCTTTTCCCCTCTCTGCTTCACTTATTTCCACCATTCTATCTTCCACCTCACTTATCCTATATTCTGCCTCAGTTATTCTACTGTTACTTCCCTCCAGAGTGCTTTTGATCTCAGTTATTGCATTATTCATTATTGACTGACTCTTCTTTATTTCTTCTAGGTCCTTGTTAAACATTTCTTGCATCTTCTCAATCCTTGTCTCTAGTCTGTTTATCTGAACTCCATTTTGTTTTCAAGATTTTGGATCTTCTTTACTATCATTATTCTGAATTCTTTTTCAAGTAGATTCCCTATCTCCTCCTCTTTTTTTGGTATGGTGTGCATTTATCATGTTACTTTACCTGCTGAATATTTCTCTGCCTTTCGTTTTGTTTAGATTGCTGTGCTTGGGGTGCCCTTTCTGTAGGCTGGAAGTTCGTGGTTCCTCTTTATTGTGGAGGTTGCTCCTTGTGGGTGGGGTTAGACTAGTGGCTTATCAAGGTTTCCTGATTAGGGGAGCTTGCATTGTGTGTTTTGGTTGGTGGAGCTAGATGACTTCTCTCTGAAGAACAATAAAGTGTCCACTAGTAAGTTTTGGGATGTCTATATGTTTGGCATGGCTTTGGGTAGCCTGTCTTTTAATGCTCAGGGCTGTGTTCCTTCTTGCTAGAGAATTAGCATGATATGTCTTGCTCTAGAACTTGTTGGCTCTTGGGTGGAGCTTGGTTTCAGTGTAGGTGTAGATGTTTGAGGGTGATCTCTTGTCTATTAGTGTTCCATGGAATCAGGAGTTCTCTGAGGTTCACAAGTTTTGGAGTTAAGCCTCCTGTTTCTGGCTTTCAGTCATTCTTTTACAGTAGCTTCAAGACTTCTCCATCCATACAGCAAAGATGATAAAACATCCAGGTTAATGGTGAAACAATTCTCCACAATGAGGGACACCCAGAGAGGTTCACAGAGTTACATGGAGAAGAGAAGAGGGAAGAAGGAGATAGAGGTGACCAGGAGGACAAAAGAGGTATTCAAAAGGGGAGAGACCAAGCTAGCCAGTAATCAGTACCCTACGTGTTCTCCACAGAGAGATTCACAGAATTAAGTAGAACAGAGAAGGGGGAGGGAGGAAACAGAGGTGACCTCAGGGACAAAGTTCAGTTCAGTTCAGTCGCTCAGTAGTGTCCAACTCTTTGCGACCCCATGAATCACAGCACACCAGGCCTCCCTGTCCATCACCAACACCCAGAGTTTACTCAAACTCATGCCCACCGAGTCAGTGATGCCATCCAGCCATTTCATCCTCTGTCGTCCCCTTCTCCTCCTGTCCCCAATCCCTCCCAGCATCAGGGTCTTTTCCAATGAGTTAACTCTTTGCATCAGGTGGCCAAAGTATTAGAGTTTCAGCTTCAGCATCAGTCCTTCCAATGAACACCCAGGACTGATCTCCTTGAGGATGGACTGGTTGGATCTCCTTGCAGTCCAAGGGACTCTCAAGAGTCTTCTCCAACACCATAGTTCAAAAGCATCAATTTTTCGGCACTCAGTTTTCTTCACAGTTCAACTCTGACATCCATACATGACCACTGGAAAAACCATAGCCTTGACCAGACTGACCTTTGTTGGCAAAGTAATGTCTCTGCTTTTTAACATGGTATCTAGGTTGGTCATAACTTTCCTTCCAAGCGACAAAAGAGAGAGTCAAAAAGTGAGAGAGTAATTCAGCCAGTAATCACATCCCTAAGTGAAAGTGGATACTGAAGATTAGATTCTTAAAGGTACAAAGTTGATAACAAATACCAAAAAGCAATGATTAAAAATCTAGAGTAGATGTTAGACTCTCAAAAATTCAATATTGAAAATACAAAACAAAATCAATCACAAAAATTATAAAAAATACATGAAATTTGCTTTAAAAATAGAGTCTTCTTTTTTGCAAGGTAATAGTAGGTTTTAAAAATGAAAATTAAAGGAGTAATAAAGAACTTTAAAGAAATGAAAAGTGATAATAGTAAAAATATATCTAGGAATTTCTCTGGAGCTTTTGTGGGCAGTGTGGTTCAGTTCAGTTTCAGATAGCTCCTTGTTCCAGGTTGTACATGTTCTCAAGGTCTATAGGCCCCCTCGAATGCTTAGTCAATGTTAACTACAGGGTTTTAATCTATTGAACCTGTCACTTCCAGAGTAGTTCCCTCTTCTTTGTTTATTTTGGCTTCCTCTGTTTGCAAGTCTCTCCAGTGTTTAATTTCCACCCTGACACAAGGGGGCAAAGGTGGTCACTTATTTAAGCTCACTTGTTCAGTTGTGTTGTGGGGAGGGAGGGAAACTGCAAACAAATATCACTGTCATGTGTGTGTGTGGGGTGGGGGGTGCTCACAGTGTATGGACCACACTGGGTTTGCCCCAATTCAAAGTGGTGTGTACTTCCTGGGTCTACACTGCTCAGGCTCCAGGGTGCCTGCAGGGACACTGTCCAAAGTGGGCCCTGCATTTTGTGCACTTCCCAGGTCTAAACTGCTCAGGTTCCAGGTACTCCACAAGGGCACACACCTGGTAGGGCTGTGCTTTTTGTGCCTTTCCCAGGTTCAAGAAGCCCAAATGACTGGGTGCTTGGCAAGTGCACTGTCCCAGGTGGGCCATGTGTCTTAATTACCTCCCTGGTCAGGCCGCTGGGTTTCCCAGTGCACCGTGAGAGCACCATCTCAGGTGTGCAGTGTGTCTCCTCTGTGGAGCTGATCTCAGGCTGCGACCCTCCTGGTGGATGTCAACCGTACAGGATCTCAGGAAGACGTGGTTAGCAATTTGGAACCTTCTCACATTTTGGTGGAGCGTGAGATTGCAGCAGCCCCTTGCCTTCTGCCTCTGGCTGCCACAGGCCTGCCTCTGTGCTTCTGGCACAGGGGAGGGTCCTGTACACAACCGACTAGCTCTACTTTGGTATTCATTCAATCCTTTGTTCTGGTGGTGAAAGTAAAATCTGGTGATGTAAAGAATAATAATGCATAAGAACTTGGAATGTCAGGTCCATAAATCAAGGTAAATTGGAAATGGTTAAGCAGGAGATGGCAAGATTACACATCAACATCTTAGGAGTCAGTGAACTAAAATGGACAAGAATAGGAGAATTTAATCCAGATGACCATGATATCTACTACTGTGGGCAAGAATGCCTTAGAAGAAATGGTGTAGCCATCATAGCCAACAGAAGAATCTGAAATTCAGTGTGTGTGTGTGCTCAGTCTTGTTTGACTCTTTGAAACCCCATGGACTGTAACCTGCAGGGCTCCTTGACCCATGGAATTTTCCAGACAAGAATACTGGTGTGGGTAGCCATTTCCTTCTCCAGGGGATCTTCCCGACCCAGGGATTGAACCACAATCTACTGCAGCTCCTGCAATGGCAGGTGGATTCTTTACCACTAGTGCCACCTGGGAAGCCCTGAAATGCAGTACTTGAATGCAGTCTCCAAAGTGACAGAATGATCTCAATTTGTTTCCAAGGCAAACCAGTCAATATCACTGGGATTCAAGTCTATGTCCCAACCACTGGCTAAGAAGTTGAAATTGACTCATTCTAAGAAGACATACAAGGCCTTCCAGAACTAATACCAAAAAAGGTGCATTTTCATCATAGGGAAAGGAATACAAGAGTAGGAAGTCAAGAGATACCTGGAGTAACAGGCAAGTTTGTCCTTGGAGTACAGACTGAAGCAGGGTAAATGCTGACAGTTTTTCCAAGAGAACACACTTGGAACACACTGGTTCCAAGAGAACACACCCTTTTCCAACAACACAAGAGACAACTCTACACATGGACATCACCAGATGGTCAAAACCGAAATTAGATTGATTATAGTCTTTGCAGCCGAAGGAGAAACTCTATACAGTCAGTGAAAACAAGACCTGGAGCTGACTGTGGCTCAGATCATCAGCTCCTTCTTGCAAAATTCAGACTTAAAGTAGGAAAAACCACTAGACCATTCAGGTATGACCTAAATCAAATCCCATGTGATTATACAGTGGAAGTGACAAGTATTTTCAAAGAATTAGACCTGGTAAAAAGAGTACCTGAAGAACTATTGATGGAGATTCATAAAATTGTACAGGAGTGAAAGTCCCTCAGCCATGTCTGGCTCTTTGCAACCCTATGATACAGTCCATGGAATTATCCAGACTAGAATACTGGAGTGCGTAGCCTTTCCCTTCTCTGGGGGATCTTCCCAACTTAGGAACTGAACCCAGGTCTCCTGCATTACAGGCAGATTCTTTACCAACTGAGCCACAAGAGAATACTAGAATACTGGAGTGGAGAGCCTATCCCTTCTCCAGTGGATCTCCCTGACCCAGGAATTGAACTGGGGTCTCCTGCACTGCAGGTGGATTCTTTACCAACTGAGCTACCAGGGAAGTCCTTTGTACAGGAGGCAGTGACCAAAAACCATCCTAAAGAAAAAGAAATATAAGAAGGCAAAGAAGTTGCCTGAGGAGACTCTTCAAATAACTGAGGATAGAAGAGAAGCAAAGGCAAGAGAGAAAGGGAAACATATGTAACTGAATGCAGAGTTTCAAAGAATAACACGGAAAGATAAGAAGACCTTCTTAAATGAGCAATACAGATAAATAGAGGAAACAATAGAATGGGAAAGACTCTGGTTCTCTTCAAGAAAATTGGAGATATCAAGGGAATATTTCATGCTAGGATGGGCATGATAAAAAACAGAAACAGTAAGGACCTAACAGAAGCAGAAGAGATTAAGAAAAAGTGGCAAGTATACACAGAAAAACTATATAAAGATAGATCTTAGTGACTGGGATAACCACAATGGTGAGGTCAGTCACAAGAGCCAGAGATTCTGAAGTATGAAGTCAATTGGGTTTTAGGAAGCATTACTACAAACAAAGATAATGGAGGTGATGGAATTTCAGTTGAGGTATTTAAAATCCTGAAAGCTGATACTGTTAAAGTGCTTTACTCAATATGTCAGCAAGTTTGGAATACTTGGCAGTGGCCACAGGACTGGAAAAGGTTCATCTTCATTCCAATTCCAAAGTAGGGCAGTGCCAAAGAATGTTCCAGCTACCATACAATTGCACTCATTTCACATGCTAGCAAGGTTATTCTCTAATCTCTTCAAGTTAGACTTCAGCAGTATGTGAACCAAGAACTTCCAGATGTACAAGCTAGGTTTCAAAGAGGCACAGGAACCAGAGATCAAATTATCAACATTGGATCATAGAAAAATCAAGATAATTCCAGAAAAACATCTATGTCTGCTTTATTGATTATGCTGAATCCTTTGACCCCACATAAAACTGTGAAAATTTCTTAAAGCAATGAGAGTACCAGACCACCTTACATGTCTCCTGAGAAAATTGTATGCAGCTCAAGAAAAAACAGTTAGAACCAGACATGGAACAACTGACTGATTCAAAATTGGGAAAAGAGTATTACAAGGTTGTGTATTGTCACCTTGCTTATTACCTTATACACAAAGTGCATGAAATGCTGTGCTGGATAATTCCAAGCTGGGATCAAGATTGCTGGGGAAAATAACAGCATCCACAGAAATGCAGATGATAGCACACAAATGGCAGAAAGTGAAGGGGAACTAAAGAGGTTCTTGATGAGGGTGAAAGAAGAGAGTGAAAAAGCTGACTTGAAACTCAACATTCAGAAACTAAGATATGGCATCTGTTCTCATTCACAACAGACTGGCTCCAAATAGGAAAAGGAGTACATCAAGGCTGTATATTGTCACCCTGCCTATTTAACTTACATGCAAAGTACGTCATGAGAAACCCTGGGCTGGATGAAGCACAAGTTGGAACCAAGATTGCTAGGAGAAATATCAATAACCTCAGATATGCAGATGACACCACCCTTATGGCAGAAAGTGAAGAAGAACTAAGTCTCTTGATGAAAGTGAAAGAGGAGATTGAAAAAGTTGGCTTAAAGCTCAACATTCAGAAAACAAACGTCATGGCATATAGATGGGGAAACAGTGGAAACAGTGGCTAACTTTATTTTTTTGGGCTCCAAAATCACTGCTGATGGTGATTGCAGCCATGAAATTAAAAGACACTTATTCTTTGTAAGGAAAGTTATGAACAACATAGACAGCATATTATAAAGCAGAGACATTACTTTGCCGACAAAGATCCATCTAGTTAAGGCTATGGTTTTTCCAGTAGTCTTGTATGGATGTGAGAGTTGGACTGTGAAGAAAGCTGAGCACTGAAGAATTGATGCTTTTGAACTGTGGTATTGGAGAAGACTCTTGAGAGTCCGTTGGACTGCAAGGAGATCCAACCAGTCCATCCCAAAGAAATCAGTCCGGATTATGCATTGGAAGGATTGATGCTGAAGCTGAAACTCCAATACTTTAGCCACCTCATGCAAAGAGTTGACTCATTGAAAAGACTCTGATGTTGGGAAAGATTGAAGGCGGGAGGAGAAGGGGACAAAAGAGGATGAGATGGTTGGATGACATCACCAACTCAATGTACATGAATTTGGATAAACTTCGGGAGTCGGTGATGGACAGGGAGGCCTGGCATGCTGGGTCCATGGGGTCGCAAAGAGTCGGACACGACTAAGCGACTGAACTGAATTGAACTCATTACTTCGTGACAAACAGAAGTGGGGAAAGTGGAAACAAAAATGACAGATTTTATTTTCCTGAACTTCAAAACCACTGTGGACTGAGACTACAGCCATGAAATTAAAGAACGCTTGCTCCTTGGATGAAAAGTTATGACAAATCTAAACACGGAATCAAAAAGCAGAGACATCACTTTGCTGAAAAAAAGTCCATGTACTAGTCAAAACTATTATTTTTTCAATAATCATGTACAGATGTGATATTTGGGCCATAAAGAAGACTTAGCACTGAAGAACTGATGCTTTCAGAATTGTGGTGCTAGATAAGATTCATCAGAGACCCTTGAACTGCAAGGGGATCAAACCAGTCATTCCTAAGGGAATTCATCCCTGAGTGATTTGGAAGGACTGAACTAAAGCTCCAGTATTTTGGCCACATGATGCGAAGAGGGGGTGACAGATGATGAGATGGTTGTATGGCATTACTGGCTCAGTGGACATGAGTTTGAGCAAAGTGGGAGATAATGAATGACAGGGAAACCTGGCATGCTGCAGTCCACAAAGTCATAAGAAATCAGACATGACTAAGCGATTGAACAACAACATGAGACACCCACTTATCAAGGTTTTTGATTTTTCTGATTTGCTTCAAGTGCCAAACAGCCACAGAATGGTTGATGCATTCTTTGTCATCTTCTTGTGTAGTTGTAAAAGGATCAGCTTTGATGATCGTTTCAACCAGTCATCATCCACTTCTGATGGCTGGCCACTGCACTCCTTAATTTCAATGTTCTCATCTCCTTTGCAAAACTTCTTGAACCACTATTGCCCTGCATGTTTGTTAGCAATTCCTGAGCCAAATGTGTTGTTGATGTTGAGAGTTGGCTCAGCTGTTTTTGAACTCAAATAAGAAAATTGCTTGAATTTGCTTTTTGTCTAACTTCATTTCCCTAGTCTAAAATAAATAAGAAATAAACAGCAAGTAATAAGTCATTAGCAAAAAAAAATAAATAAATAAAGTAAGAAATGAGCATTAAAATGATGTATAAAATAATAACACCTACTTGAGAATGTATTCCAATATCTAACTGCAAAGTTCAACAATGTAAAACCATTGTTACTTTTGCATCAACCTAATAGTTGTGGTGTTGGGGCTTAGTTGCCCCAGTGCATGTGGAATCCTCCCGGACCAGGGATTGTACCATGTTCCCTGTCTTGGCAGGTGGATTATTAACCTCTAGACCACCAGAGAAGTCCAAAGTATATTATTTAGATTTACTGTGTAGAAGTGTCAGTATTCTGGCCTGGGTAATTCCATGGACTAACATTGCAAAGAGCTGGATGCAACTGAGTGACTTTCACACACATAGGTTTTATCTTTTTCTCCTTGAAAGTACCTTATTCTAAAAATTACCTCTTAAAATCTACTGCATCAATTATACAGTCAATCTCCTTGTTTTTAAGAGTTTCTATTCTATGTATTTTGGTATGTAAATATATTTGATATGATTCCATACTTTCATTTGTATTGTCATCAGTGAAGAATAATTGCTTTTTATCTTGTAATATTTTTTGTCTTTATTTCTTTTTTTGGATACTGCTGTCTCTCTGCCTCCTTTCAAACTGAATTTAATTCTTTGCTTTTCAATCATATGTGTGATATTATTTTATGTCCCTCTTGTAATTAGCCTATACTGGATAATTTGGGCATATTAACCTATTCTTATTATCAAGTTAACCAAAAGTTTGGTTTCTCAGTTCATGCTGTAATGTTTTATAAATTGTGTGTTTACTTATCCTAAATCTGTCTTTGTGTTTTATGTTATTTGAAACATTAATCAAGTTGTTTCTGGTTTCCTTTTCTTTAGGATTTACTTCATATATATGTTCTAGTAGAGAAATCTTCAATAAAACTAGAAAAATTTAAATCAATTATCCTTCAATTAAAAAAAAATAAAGTGTCAAAAAAGAGAAATATGTGAACTAAAAAAACTAGAAAAAAAATTGAACACATATGCAACTCAGAATAAAAATGAATTAGCACAATATTGAAATAAAATTTCCATAATAAAATTTTCTATATCTTGCCTTGTCCCCCTTCCCAGATTGTTCAGTTCAGTTCATTGCAGTCACTGAGTTGTGTCCGACTCTGCGATCGCATGGACTGCAGCACGCTAGGCCTCCCTATCCATCACCAACTCCCGGAGCTTATTCAAACTCATGTCCATTGAGTTGGTGATGTCATCCAACCATCTCATCCTCTGTCGTGCCCTTCTTCCTCTGCCTCCTATCTTTCCCAGCATCAGGGTCTTTTCCAGTGAGTCAGTTTTTTTGCATCAAGAGACCAAAGTATTGGAGTTTCAGCTTCAGCCTCAGTCCTTCCAATGAATATTCAGGACTGACTACCTTTGGGATGGACTGGTTGGATCTCCTTGCAGTCCAAGGGACTCTCGAGTCTTCTCCAACAACACAGTTCAAAAGCATCAATTCTCTAGTGCTCAGCTTTCTTTAGAGTCCAGCTCTCACATCCATACATGACAACTGGGAACACCACAGCTTTAATTAGACAGACCTTTGTTGGCAAAGTAACATCTCTGCTTGTCCATATGCTGTCTAGACTGGTCATAGCTTTTCTTCCAAAGAGCAAGCATCTTTTAATTTCATGGCTGCAGTCACCATCTGCAGTGATTTTGGAGCCCGAGAAAATAAAGTCTGTCACTGTTTCCATTGTTTCCCCATCCATTTGCCAGATTTGTTAAAATAGTCTAAATTTTAAGTCTAGATTGTTACCATTATTTACAGCATGATTAATCTTATTAAATACTACTTTCTTGATATTTATATTAATCCTCATATCCACATTAATAATCACTTAGATTTAACTTTGAAATCAAGGTTTCATTGATCACGATTTAAGAAAAATTATTTTGTTTGACATCTTTTGTAAATTTTTGAATATAAATATATATGTTTTAAAATCTTACATTAAAAAACATTTGGTGGTATATAAAAACTTTGCTTCCTAATATTGTTACTTTAAAACTCAGTTACCATAATTAATTATGTTCTATCATTTTTTTCTTGTGGGAAAGGTATCTAAAGCAGAAATTAATTATTTTCTTTCCCTTAAATGTTTAGATTTTTCTTTATCAGATATTTATAGAATTATCTCTTAACCTTCAAATTCAGATTTTCTTCTAGAATAAATTAAGTATTCTTGCTATGAAACAATAAAGGTTTCTGTGATAGAGTAAAAATAAGCACAGTATATTAGTTACTCCCTCCATTAAGAATTATTTATTTAATTATCTTTGAAACTATTTTGGTGTAGTTATTTATTTCATGAAGAGAACATGCAAAAATGATGGAACTTCTGAGGCTGGGTCATAAGAAGATTTGTAGCTTCTATCCAGGCCTTTTTGTAAAAGCTCCTTCTAGGTAAGGCCAAACTACCACATAAGAAACCCACCTACCCTGAGAGCACATGTTGTGAGGAGGTCAAGGAAAGATCATCGAGAG
Organism: Dama dama; assembly: GCF_033118175.1. Lineage (NCBI taxonomy): Eukaryota > Metazoa > Chordata > Mammalia > Artiodactyla > Cervidae > Dama > Dama dama. The sequence continues at coordinate 4,555,231 of NC_083687.1, read as the reverse complement.
AGACAGTCCCCCAGTCCACCCCACAGCCCTACCAGCCACAAGCAGACACATGAACAAAGATGCTGCATTATACACACCAGCCCCAACAGATGCAAAGCGGAGAAGGGTAGAAACATGAACTGCATCCAGACTAAGAGCTTCAAATGTAGAGTCCTAGTCAAGCCTTCAAAACCATCTCTAACTTTCAACCTGCCATAGTTGAAGACTTCATCATCTCGGGTAAAGATTATCTTATGCCTAAATTTCAAACCCACACAATTCTATGACAAAATGGTTTTGTTTTATGCAACTTAGTAAAAACTTTAAAATTGTTTTCAGCCTTTTCTCAATTTCCTCTGGTAAAACAGAACCCTATAGAAAGATTGTTTTCTTTAATGCTACATAATCAAATTCCAGATCCTTCCTTTAAAGCTTTAGGTTCACATAACCAACAAAAGGAGTCTGAGAAATTCAGATTGGGTGAGAGATACTCTTTTGCATGATAAAACTTGTATAAATAATCTCATATAGTCACCTGCTAAAATGAGAACTTTTCCAAGAATATCAATTTTATTATTTTGTGTAAAATGGAGACATATGTGAATATTCATCGCTATTATTAACTTGTTCTGTTCTCTGTTAAATACATGTACCTATGATAATGTCCTTTGAACAGAGGGCTATTTTTGTCTTTTAAGTCTCCTAAGACCTTTGAAAGTCTTGCTATAATTTGTGAAAAAATGTTAGGAAGATTGATTCTTATCTGACTGTGCTTTTTTTCCCCCTATTTATCAACATCAAATAGCTAAATTATTTGGATACTTAGTTTTCTTTGTCAGAGGGGTAGAAGTTCATTGCCCCTTTTCTCTTCACCCATAGGCACAGTTGACAATGGAAACCTATGAGTCTTTGAAATTTCAGTCAGTTCAGTTCAGTCACTCAGTCGTGTTCAACTATTTTTGACCCCATGGACAGCAGCATGCCAGACCCCCCTATACATCACCAACTCTTGGAGTTTACTCAGACTCACATCCATTGAGTCGGTGATGCCATCCAACCATCTCATCTTCTCTAATCCCCTTCTCCTCCTGCCTCAAATCTTTTCCAGCATCAGGGTCTTTTCCAGTGAGTCAGTTCTTTGCATCAGGTGGCCAAAGTATTGGAGTTTCAGCTTCAATATCAGTCCTTCCAATGAATATTCAGGACTGATTTCCTTTGGGATGGACTGGTTGGATCTCCTTGCAGTCCAAGGGACTCTCAAGAGTCTTCTCCAACAACACAGTTCAAAAGTTTCAATTCTTTGGTGCTTAGCTTTCTTTAGAGTCCAACTCTCATATCCATACACGACTACTGGAAAAACCATAGCTTTGGCTAGATGGACCTTTGTTGGCAAAGTAATGTCTCTACTTTTTAATATGCTGTCTAGATTGGTCATAGCTTTTCTTCCAATGAGCAAGTGTCTTTTAATTTCATGGCTGCAGTCACCATTTGCAGTGATTTTGGAGCCCAAAATAATAAAGTCTGCCACTGTTTCCATTGTTTATAATGACAAAATATATGTCCTATTTAAGTCCCTTTCTTTTGACCTAATGAATCGTCATGCATTTCTTTACACTTTACTTTCATATGTTCACGAAAGATGATATCTGTTGGTAATTAAATAATATTACACCAGAGATTATAGAACTTTATCCAGAAGCAATCCTGTTTTCATGTATTTTTGGACACAACTGAGGCCTGCCCACCTCAAGGGGAACTAATCTTTGTGTTCTTGTTTCTCTGCATGTGTTATCCACCTAGCATCCTGGCAGAGTATATCAATTGCAAACAACTTATTCTTGAGCCATTGACTCCAAACTCAGGTATTTAGTGGGACCAACTCCAGCATATTCCTGATTAGAGGATGCTAACTGATTTCTGCAAGGTTGGGGAAGGCAAAGAAGAAATACAATTTTATTTGTTCACTGTCTTTTCAAGGGTTTCAGGCAAATAGTGCTAAATAAACACTTTGATACTGTGATCAAGTTTTACCTCATACACATTCTCCGCCAGAGTTGCAGAGAAATTCCCTCCCTAACATCCATAGTCATATTAAAACTTCTGAATTGTACTTGGTGGGTCATTTGGGCAGAAAATTGATAGAGGAGGCCAAATATGTGAGCTTTGTTGTAACTTCATTTTTGACATTGTTCTTTTAGTATTTTAATTTGTTCTTCAAAGGGTAAATGTGAAAATGTTGATAACGTGAGCACATACTTTCATTTGATATTGAGAAAACAGTAAATTTAATAAGTATGTTTATTCTATGTTTACATTCAAGTAAAGTGCATTTTATATAATAAAAACACTTGGAAAACATGGAAGAAATAATTTTTTTGGTAGAAAGTTTTGTATTTCTTATGATTTTTTTTTTTTTAAATAAAATAAAAGAAAAATCTATGGCAGTCAAGAATGAGACTAGAATCCACTGTAAATCTATTTTTTCTTGATTACTATACCTGTAAATTTCAAAGAGTGTGTATTAAAAGAGAATTACAATTTTGTATTTATTTGTTCAAACAAAATAACTGAATTGTACAAGTATATGGAGTACTATGAAATGAAGAAGTTCCATTGTGTCATACGAAATGGATCCCGAATATCTTGCAAGGCAAAATGAACAAATAATATGTGAAGTAAAAAAATTGGGGGTTTGTCTTGCTGAAGAGTCTATAAAGATGATAAATTTAGTTCAAAAAAATTTAAATGTATATTTGCAAAAAAGACCATTTAATCCTTTAAAGTATATGGTTCACTTAATTTTTTTAGATATTATGATATTTGAAGGTAAACATTTTATAAATGTTGAATTGTTTTATCTCAGAAAATAATTATCATGTCAAAACACCAAAAGAAAAGTGAGACTTTAAAATATGAATGCTGTCTTCACCTATGCAAAATACCTTAAGCTAACTTGAAACAAGTAATAGAAAATGAGTAATGACTACTTACTTGATAAAAAGTTAATAAAATTTTGTGTCAGCATATTTTCATAACAGTCATGCTATGTTAGTCCAGGCATGTGGATTGGCTAACCCAGTGGTAGAGTACTATTTCCCCTGGGACTCCGAGTTCTACAGTTCACATTTATCACACAGGGTGAAGTCCTGATTTCCCTTTTCTTAGTTCCTCGGTGCATCAAGAGCAAGGGTTTTTCATTTCTGCCCCAATGATTTATTAGTTTTTTTGTAAATTAAATACTCAAATATATCATTAAGATAATCAATATGACAGTTTAATATTTTACTATTGAAAATATTTATGATCTTCAAATACTGTTTAAGGAATATGATGCTTGGAACAAACTGCAAATAGGTAGAATAAGAGAATGATTTATGAATATAACTAAAATAAAGTCTGTGTATAAGTCCTTTTTCCCCAATGCCAACGTATACAATATTGTACATGTGGTTGACATTGCCAAATGTAATCGGACTAAATCATATACTGAAAGCCTCATTTAATGAAATATTGCTTCAAAAACCATTTTACTTTTTTCTTAACTAGCTTGGTATGTATATGTACAACTATTTACCTCTTTTGTCAGGATTTTTCTTTTCATCACAAATTTTAATGGCTGTGGGTAATATATTTTACTTGCCTCTTATATAACTTTCAAATAATAACTCTTGTCCTACTGAATTCCCTCTTAGAACAATGCATTGCAGAGTTATGATAAATTTCACATTTCTAATAGCCTTTTTAAACAATTCACACTTCTAACACTTTCTAATTTGAGCTTATATATATGCATACACACATATGTGTGTGTGTACAATGTGTGTTACAAGCAGGAATCAAGATATCAGCAATATCAGATGTGTGGATGACCACTCCATTGCAGAAAGCAAAGAGGAACTAAAGAGCCTCTTGAGGGAGGTGAAGGAGGAGAGTGAAAGAGCCGGCTTAAAACTGAATATTAAAAAAACAAAAACAAAACTAAGATCATGGCATCCGGCCCCATTAAGTGAGTAAGTGAAGTCGCTGTCCAACTCTTTGCGACCCCACGGACTGACTATAGCCCACCAGGCTCCTCCGTCCATTGGATTTTCCAGACAAGAATACTGGAGTGGGTGGCCATTTCCTTCTCCAGGAGATCTTCCCGACCCAGGGATTGAATCCGGGTCTCCTGCATTGTAGGCAGACGCTTTACCGTCTGAGCCACCAGGGAAGTCGTAATTACTGCATGGCAAATAGAAGGGGAAAATGTGGAAGTGTTAGGTAGTTAGAATAGGAAACCAGAGTCCAAAATGGCGGTGGCTAAAAGACAAGGAAGGGAAAAGCTTGCAAAAATAGAACAAAGGAAGGTCCGAGGACTGGAGTGAAGACCTGAGGTAGAACAAACAGCACTCCTGGCTAAGCCCAATTTGCATAGGACAGGCTCAGGGGGAGGAAAAAACTTATAAAAGGAGGAGCCAAAGCGATTTCTCTCTCTCCTGCGTGCATGTGCTCCTTCTCTCTCTCTCTCTCCCCCCACACCCCCTCCCCCACACGTGTGTAGTCTCTTTCTCTCTCTCCCCTGAGTGCGTGGGCTTTTCTCTTTCTTTCTCTCTCTCTCCAGCGAGGTGGCACGCTTCTCCACTCTCTTCTCCTCATGTCTTTGGGTTGGCGTGCCCTCACGCTTCAAGGATGGATTCCCCTGCTAACTTCTAAGTAAAATAGAGCTGTAACACTGATTTGTCTAAGAGCTATAACACTGTTTGTCCAAGACCCGAGAGCTGTGACGTGCTGATGGCTTTAATGTCCATCGCTCCAAATCTTTGTTGTGACGAAACAGAACTGAGGAGCATACACTTGCCTGACATCTATGGTGCCGTGACTCGGGTTTAACCTGGCAGAAACAACCTTGGTGCGGCCCCCGCAAGAAGGAGGCCAAGCACAGCAGGAGCCCAACTCAGAGAAAGCTCTGCTGGTAGAAGCAGAACATGAAGAAAACCCAGCGCAAGGGAAGTGACAAGAGGCCCATCGTGCTGGAGACCAGGACAGCAAAAAACGAACTCAGCAGAAAGCTCACACGGCTCAGCCTCAGATTCCAGAAGACCTCCGGTTAAGGTAGGAGGTCCTTGCTCCTATGGCTGGAGGGACATGCCTACAAAAATCTTAATTCCTTTACAATCTCTCATTTCTTGTTTCCTCGAACCCCCCGTGAAAAGACAGGCAGCAGTGGGCATAATTGAGGGACTCTGGAGAGGCTACCAAAGACACTATCTGTTGGGCCCCAGTAGCCATTACCCAAGCCGGTGGGTGTTCTTCTGTCCTTACTCTTCTCTGTGCCAAGGATAAGGCCAATGAAAACTGTAAGCACCAGTCAAATATCTAGCAGATTTTCTGGCAGGCTATAAAGGAGATCTCTTGACATGTTTTTCCCACTGCTTTTTTCCCTCCTGTCCTTCAACTCTCTCTGGGGACTCAAGCCCAGCCAAAACCCAGGATGCCTAGCTTCAGGACCTAATGAAGTTCAGGCTCTGATGTCTCACTGCAAAAATTCAGTGAGAGACTAAGTGATAGGTAAGAGGTGGATTTGTTAGGATTCAGAGAGAATCTTCAAGATGTAGGCCATGGCTGAGGGCAAGGGTTCAGGCCATGGAATGTGGTCTGGCTAGGGGTGAATTCATATGCTAATGAGTGGGAGGATCATCCCAACCTTTGGGGACCCACCTACTCCTCCCTCTTTTGACAATGCCTTAGAACTGTCCTGCCACCTCTGGGTGTGTCTGTTGACTTATAGATTGGGTATTAAGGTTTACTTGAATTTGACTTGTCATCTTAGACACAATTGATTTTAATTGGTTTGCATTATGCCCTTGTGCTACGTCATTCTTTCAAAGGTTGTGCTCTGCCTCCTTCCCTCCTGTTTCATGCTCCTTTCCTCAGCCCCATCCGGGCCCACAGTGTTGTCTCTACAATCTTCTGGAGGGACAACCAGAAAATAGTTGGCCTTGAGGGGGAAATACTGTATAATATCCAACCCCTTAATTTTATCCAGCACTAGTCACACTGGAGACCTTGGGGACGCTCAAACTCCAGTCTGGGGGTTCCGGGAAGTCAACCTGCCTTGACCTGCCTAGTGATCTGGTCCTTGAAAGGTTGTCACGCCTCAACCTGCTCAGGGATCCGCCAGTCCCAGGGGTCCCAGGAGCTCATCATGCCTCGACCTGCCCAGGGACCCAAATCTCGGGAGGCCATCACACTTCGACCTGTCCGGGGATTTGATCTCTAGAAGCTTGTCACGCCTCAACCAGCCTGGGGATCTGCACCCTGACCCGGGGATGCCTGGCTCTCAGGTGGCAATAGTAGTGGGTAGGTAACCTTCAGAAAGACTCACCCCTAAGGAAGTCCACCCATGAAAATTGAAGGAAGTTTATTACTTGTGGGACTTTGCCCAGTCTCAGCAGCCCAATGAGAACCCCATTGCCTTTCTGGAAAGGCTAAAAGAGGCCCTCCAAAAGTTTACCAATCTGGACTTAGACTCTTACGAGGGACAGGTGATTTTAAAGGACAAATTCCTGTCCCAGTGTGCATCAGATATCAGAATTAAGTTACAACAGCTACTGCAGCAGGACTCTACTGCCTCTTTAGATGAGATGATCCAGATAGCCACCCCTACCTTTTATAACAGAGAACAGAAGGAGGCCAAGGCCTGGGAGAGGGAGAGAAGGAAAGAGACAAGGCATGCTCAGATGCTGGCTGCCCTTCAGGGAAGCCCTATGGCACACCCCAATTCTTTGAAGTACATGGCAGGAGGCAAATGCCTAATCTGTTGACAGGTGGGGCATTGGGTCAAAGAGTGTCCAAACCGTGACAAGTCTCCTAGAACGGCTTGCTACAAATGCCATCAACTGGGACCCTGGGCGGCACTCTGCCCTTGGAACCCAAGAGACTCAAGGTCAAGTGCCACGCCTTCCCTCACGATGATTCAATAGGACTGAAGCGGCCCACTCCAGCCAGTCCTCCTGTCACATATAACCATCACGGGGCTGCAGCCAAAGGTGCAACTGGATGTGGCAGGTAGGTCCGAGAATTTCTTGGTCGACACAGGGGCTACCTACTCTGTCTTGATCTCCTACTCTGGAGCCTTCTCCTCCCAAACCTGTACCATTTTGAGTGCTACAGGAATAACAACTACTAAAAGATTCATCCAAGCACTTCTTTGTTGCTGGGATGGACAAATATTTTCCCGCCAGTTTCTGGTGGTCCCTGAGTGTCCTACTCCCTTAATGGGAAGAGATATACTCACTAAATTGGGGACCACCTTTGTGATGGGAAGTTTTTCAGCCCCTAGAACTCTACAGCTCCTGGTTACTACTGAAGAATCCATGACACCTTCTCCAATAGAGAGGGACCAAAAACTATGGGAAGACAAAATTAAACTCCAGGTGTGGGGCCAGGGAATTCCTGGACGAGCCCACCAAGCTGAACCTGTCATCATTGTCCTCCGAGATCCCACTCAGTTTCCTAGCCAGAAACAATATCCCCTCAAAAGAGAGGCTTGAGAGAGACTATAGCCTTTAATAAATAAATTCCTTGCTTCTGGGCTATTGATCTCCACCAGTTCACCATGTAACACCCCAATCCTCTCAGTAAAGACAAAGGACAGAGCCTGGTGAATGGTTCAAGATCTCTGGATCATAAATGAAGCTGTAGTCTCCCTCCATCCCACAGTACCCAATTCCTATGTAATCTTGGGAGAAATCCCACCCAGTGTCAAGTGGTTTACAGACTTGGATCTCAAAGATGCATTTTTCTTGCATACCACTGGCTAAAGAATCCCAATATCTTTTTACCTTTGAGTGGGAGGCCCCAGGAGAAAAACACCAACAGATGACTTGGACATTATTACCTCAGGGGTTCAGAGATAGCCCCCACCTGTTTGGACAGGCCCTTAGCCAGGATCTCCTAGATCTGGACCTGGGACCTAATGGGAAAATATTACAATATGTAGATGACCTACTAATCTGCTCTCCAGATGAGGAAAATGCCCAATAACATGCAATTAAGGTTCTAAACTTTTTGCAAAAAGGGGATATAAAGTCTTCTGTGCTAAGGCACAGATGGTTGAGACAAAGGTCACTCACCTGGGAGTTCAGATTACACATGGGTCCAGGAGGCTGTCCTCTGATTGGGTACAAAGAATCCTCCAGTTGCCTTCCCCCATGACTTGAAAACAATTGCGAGCTTTCCTGAGGCTAACTGGGTATTGTAGAATCTGGATATCCAACTATGGTCTAATTGCCCAGCCTTTATGTGAAAGCTTAAAGGGACGGGATTATTCAATCCCACTGATTTGGGGAACTCCTCAAAAAAAAGGCAGAGGCTACACTAAAACAGGCCTTAACCTGCCTTGAGGTTGCCAGACCCAGAAAAAGTATTCCAACTTTATGCCCATGAAAGAGAGGGAATAGCTTTGGGAGTGTTAACTCAAAGGTTGGGATCTGAACCCCAGCCTGTAGATTACTCATCCAAGAGACTCGATCCAACCACCCAAGTCTGCCCCCCCCCCTCCCCCACACCTTCGAAATCTTGCAGTTATTACAATCGAGATAGAAGGTACTTTAAAACTCTCCTTAGGGGGGAAACTAACTATTTTTACCAGCCACCAAGTAAAACAACTCCTAAATGGGAAAGCCATTTATGGATGTCTGATCAAAGAATCCTCAGATATCAAGTAATGCTGATGGAAAATCCAGGCCTCACTATACCCCCTTGTGAGGTTCTTAACCCAGCCACCCTCCTGTCTACCCACGAGGGCTCTTCCCCTTTCACGCTTGTCTAGAAACCTTGGACCACTGGACAAAACCCCAAGAGGTATTGTCAGAAGATGCTTTGACAAATCCTGAAGAAATCTGGTACACTGATGGAAGCAACTTTGTCTTAGATGGAAAAAGAAGAACCGGGTATGCAGTAGTCTCCAATTTTGAGACCAGAGAGGCTAAGCCTCTGCCACCAGGTACTTCAGCCGAATTTGCTGAGGTCATAGCCCCGACTCTAGCTTTAGAGCTGGGAAAAGGAAAAAAAATAGCTATTTACACTGACTCCATGTATGCCTTTCTGGTGCTACATGCAAATGCGGCTATTTGGAAAGAGAGGGGCCACTTGACCACACGAGAGTCCCCAATCAAATATGGTGATCAAATTCTTAGACTCTTGGAGGCAGTCCATCTGCACACTGAGGTTTCAGTCTCCCACTGTAAGGGACACCAAAAAGGGAGCACGGAAGTGGCACGAGGGAACCATGCAGCTGGTCAGATAGCTAAGAGAGCAGCGTTACAGAACAATGACCTAATAGGGGTTGCCACCCTAGTTCCACAGACTAATTTGCCAGAAACTCCTTCATATACTGAAGGTGAGACTCTTAAAGTTAAGAGTGAGGGCTTTCAAGACGATCATAGCACATCAAGCAAGGGTGGTTGCAAAAGGAGGGACTCCTTTTTCTGCCTGGAAACTTCCAATGGAAATTGGTTAACTCCTTACATGCCACCACTCATTTAGGGGAAAAGGCCCTCCAAAGATTACTAGAAAGGTCCTTCAGAAGAACAGGCCTGCAAGCAACTGTAAGGCAAGTGGTCTCCTCATCCCACTTGCCAATTAAACAACCCCTAAAGAGCTCAAAGACTCCAGCTGGCCTAGCCCATCCAATGACGTGGGGCCTACCCAGGAGAGGACTAGCAGATGGACTTCACCCAGATGCCAGTTTCTCAAGGGTATAAATACCTATTTAGTCATGATTGATACATTCACAGGATGGATTGAAGGCTTTCCCACCTGGACTAAGAAGGCTGAGGAGGTGGTTTAAAAAAAAAACAAAAACTGCTCCATGAAATCATTCCAATATTTGGTCTGCCCTGGTCATTACAAAGTAACAATGGGACATCATTTGCTTCTAAGGTCACCCAAGGGGTCTCTAAAGCATTGGGCATTACTTATTATCTCCATTGTGTCTGGGGGCCTCAGTCTTCAGGAAAAGTAGAAAGACTAATTCTTGAAATCAGCAATAAAAAAGATAACCCAGGAGACCTCCCTGGGATGGAAGAAGACTTTACCAATAGCTCTCTTCCACACCTGTATTGCCCCTAAGGAACAGGTTGGTCTTAGGCCTTATGAGATGCTCTGTGGGAGACCTTTTGTTTATGTCAATGACCTCTTCCTAGATCCAGAGGTTCAGACCCTCCAGTCTTATACTATGGCCATTGGGCAATTCCAACAGGTTATATTCTTGTGGGGTATGAACCAAGACCCAAAAGACTCTAAGGAGTGATCACTATATGCTCCAGGGACACAAGTCCTAATTAAAGTCTGGAAAGATGGGTCTCCAAAGACTCAACTCCAGCCCACATGGAAGGGCCCCTACCCTGTAATACTTTTTATTCCCACAGCAGTCAAGGTACCAGGATATGACTCCTAGATTCACTACTCACGAGTCAAACTGTAGAAGAAAACAGAAAAGGACACTCAATATACCTGTGAGCCCCTGGGAGATCTTAGATACCTATTCAGAACTACAAATGAGTGTCATTCTAATGAACACCCCAAAAATCTGGTTTCTGGGGATAAGATTCCTCAGGATAGCTCTTAAAAAGCCAACTCAGCTTGGCAGAGATTGTACTCCAAAACAGACAGGAGATCAATCTTCTGATCCCTGAACAAGGAGGGACTTGAGCCATCCTGGCGATGGGAATTTAGAATTGGCTAATGCCCCTACTAGTCCTTGTTACATCATACTGATGCTGCTTATGATTGTTTCATGCATTATCCATTGTCTAACCTGTTTTGTCTCTGCTCAGGTCAACAAGCTACAACATGCGGTGCCAGTTCAACAAAGATACAAAACTACAGCCGACCATGGAAGATATCACTGTCCCTTAGATGGACACCGCTATGAGGACTCTGAGGCCTGAGACTAGCAAGAGGGACAGGCCCAATACCCCTCACTGTCCCAATTCAGCAGGAAGTAGCCAGAAAGACCTCGACACCCCTATTCCCAAAGAATTGGGCCTCCCATCTCTTGAGGGGGGAATGTTAGGTAGTTAGAATAGGAAACAGGAGTCCAAATTGGCAGTGGCTAAAAGACAAGGAAGGGAAAAGCCCACAACAATAGAACAAAAGAAGGTCAAAGGAAGGTTCGAGGACCAGAGTGAAGACATAGGTAGAACAACCAGCACTCCTGGCTAAGCCCAGTTTACATAGGGCAGGCCCAGGGGGAGGAAAAAACATACAAAAGGAGGAGCCAAAGCGATTTCTCTCTCTCTCCCCCGCGTGTGTGGGCTCTTTCTCTTTCTCTCTCTCTCTCTCTGCCCCATGTGCATGGGCTCTTTCTCTCTCTCTTTCTCTCTCTCTCTCCCTTCCTCCCTCCCTCTCTCTCTCTCTCTCTCTCTCTGTGTCTCTTTCTCCCCCGCGTGCGTCCGCTCTTTCTCTTTCTTTCTCTCTCTTTCTCTCCTGCGCTCTTCCACTCTCTTCTCCTCATGCCTTTGGGTTGGCATGCCCTCACGCTTCGAGGATGGATTCTCCTGCTAACTTCTAAATAAAATAGAGCTGTAACACTGATTTGTCTAAGAGCTATAACACTGTTTGTCCAAGACCCGAGAGCTGTGACGTGCTGAGGGCTTTAATGGCCATCGCTCCAAATCTTTGTTGTGACGAGACAGAACTGAGGAGCATACACTCGCCTGACAGAAGCAAAGACAGATGTCCTCTTTTGGGGCTCCAAAATTACTGTGGATGATGACTGTAGCCATGAAATCAGAAGACAACTGCTTCCTGGCAAGAAAGTGATGACAAACATAGACAGTGTGTTGGAAAACAGAGACGTTACTCTGTTGACAAAGGTCCACATAGTCAAGTCTATGGTCTTCCCAGTGATCATGTACAATTATGAGAGCTGGACTATAAAGAAAGCAGAACTCCAAAAAATCGATGCCTTCAAGCTGTGGTTCTGGAGAAGACTCCTGAAAGTCCCTTGGACAGCAAGGAGGTCAAAGCAGCCTATCTTAAGGGAGATCAGCCCTGAAAATTCACTGAAAGGATTGATGCTGAAGCTCTAGTATTTTGGTCATCTGATTTGAACAGATGACTCATTGGAAAAGTTCCTGATGCTGGAAAGATTGAGGGCAGAAGGAAAAGAGGGCATCAGAGGATAAGATAGCTGGATGGCATCACCAATGCACTTGGCTGAACTTGGGTGAACTCTGGGAGATGGTGAGGTACATGGAGGACTGGTGTGCTGCAGTCCATGGGGTCACAAAGAGTCGGACATGACTAGACAACTCAACAACAACAACGATGTGCATATAGATACATATACATGTGTGTGTATATGTATACATTTATACATGTATGTGTGTGTGTGTGTATATACGTGTATATAAATATAAATATATATATATATATATATATCCCATCTATTTGCTATGAAGTAGATGGCAAATACTTCAGTTGAAGCTGAAGCTCCAATACTTAAGGCACCTGCTGCCAAGAGCCAACTCATTGGAAAAGACCCTGATGCTGGGAAAGATAAAGGACAGGAGGAGAAAGGGACAACAGAGGATGAGATGGTGTTAGGAAAATTAAATAGATAGTTTTGTTTAGGCTTCAGAGATAAAATAGAGCAGGCCTCTGACAATCTGCCTGGAAACTGCCCTGGCTGTGAGTGCAGCACTTGCAGCACCATAAATAAGTTAGGGGATAAACCCTGAGATTACTGAGCCCCCTCCAGGGGCTGACCATGCTGGGGCTTAACAACATTCCAAGTTTTACAAGACAAAGCAAACAGCATTAACATGAAACCAGAGCTACATTTTGTTCACAGATTGGTTATGATATGAGTTTGCTTCCTGGAATAATAAGCAAAAGCCCGGAGTGGCAATTTTGATATCTCACCCATGAGAAACACTGCAGGAAATCTTTTCCCAATTGGGACTCTGGACGTGCTGTGTCATGGGATTCCCAGTGCTTTTAAGTCTGAATATTAGTAAAAACCCGGTTTGGTGATGTATCCTCTGCTGTTTCTATTTCTCTTTTCTTTCTTTAGTGTATTGAAAGTAAGCTAGATAATTCTCTAATAAATACTGGTATTTATTTGTATATAATGAGTAGCTTATTTTGTTAATAAATCTTTTGAACCTGAAAGGAAAGTGAAAGCTTTCTGCAAAACAGTTGGTTCAATGGCATCATGGACTCAATGGACAAGAGTTTAGCAAACTCTGGGTAGTGAAGGACAGGGAAGCCTGATGTGCTGCAGTCTATGGGTCTCAAAGAATCAGACATGACTTAGCAATAACATACATACATATATACATGTATGTATATGTACATACGGGCTTCCCTGGTGGCTCAGAGGTCAAAGAGAATCTGAGTAATATATATGTGATAGGAAGTTACATCACAGAAAGTTATAGATTGTTTCTCCATGCTAAAGGACTTAGAATGCACAGTTCACAGTTTTCTGAATAAGGTTATTAATCTTAAGTTCAAGTACCGAATAGAAGAAATATATGTTCATTTTGCATTGTCTTCATTTTACTTAACAATAGTCCTTTCAATGCCTGCTGGATACAGTGTATTAATTCTCTTGTCTTTTTTTCAAGTGGTCTTTTATTTTACTTTAATTTTTATTAAAATAAATTTATCAGGTTGTTTTTAGAGAGTGAGGAATTAAAGTATGTCTTGCCTTTGAGTCAAGTTTTCTTTATAGTCTGTATTAAGTCTGTATTATTCAGGGCTTTTTAGAGAAAAATAAACCATCTCTCTCTCTCTCTCTCTCTCTCTCTCTCTGTACACACACACACACACACACACACACACACACACACACACACACACACACATATATATATATATATATATATATATATATATATATATGTCTCCACAAAATTTACTGTAAGGAATTAACTCACATGCTCATGGAGGCTGAGAATGAGAGAGTCAGTTCCTGGGCATGTTGGTAGGAAGCCCAGGGTCCCCGAGGAGGAGGAGGGGGGTCTGGGTCTCTTGAAGAGGAGATAGGGATCTGGAATTCTCAAAGAGGTGGAAAGGACAAAGGCCTTTTTTTCTCTACATTCCTTAGTTTTAGTCACCTAAAACTTTTTTTTTTTTTTTTTCTCCTTTAAGCCTGGAACTGATGATTACACAACAAACAACTCAGTTTAAACTTCATACTTAGGGTTATATAACAAAAATCTCTCCTGCTTGAGGACAGTTTCTCCTTCCTGAAAACCTTCTGGCTAATCCTGTTATCTTAAAATGTAAATTACGTCATGCATCCCACCTGGGCTTGTGATCTGTTTCACTATAGATAATATACATGCTGTTCTCTCAAAACATCCCACCCTCGTCTTCTCCCACAGAGTCCAAAAGTCTGTTCTGTATTTCTGTGTCTCTTTTTCTGTTTTGCATATAGGGTTATCATTACTATCTTTCTAAATTCCATATATATGTGTTAGTATGCTGTAATGGTCTTTATCTTTCTGGCTTACTTCACTCTGTATAATGGGCTCCAGTTTCATCCATCTTATTAGAACTGATTCAAATGAATTCTTTTTAATGGCTGAGTAATATTCCATGGTGTATATGTACCACAGCTTCCTTATCCATTCGTTTGCTGATGGGCATCTAGGTTGCTTCCATGACCTGGCTATTATAAACAGTGCTGAGATGAACATTAGGGTGCATGTGTCTCTTTCAGATCTGGTTTCCTCAGTGTGTATGCCCAGAAGTGGGATTGCTGGGTCATATGGCAGTTCTATTTCCAGTTTTTTTAAGAAATCTCCATACTGTTCTCCATAGTGGCTGTACTAGTTTGCATTCCCACCAACAGTGTAAGAGGGTTCCCTTTTCTCCACACCCTCTCCAGCATTTATTGCTTGTAGACTTTTGGATAGCAGCCATCCTGATTGGTGTGTAATGGTACCTCATTGTGGTTTTGATTTGCATTTCTCTGATAATGAGTGATGTTGAGCATCTTTTCATGTATTTGTTAGCCATCTGTATGTCTTCTTTGGAGAAATGTCTGTTTAGTTCTTTGGCCCATTTTTTTATTGGGTCATTTATTTTTCTGGAATTGAGCTTCAGGAGTTGCTTGCATATTTTTGAGATTAATCCTTTGCCTGTTGCTTCATTTGTTATTTTTTTCTCCCAATCTGAGGGCTGTCTTTTCACCTTGCTTATAGTTTCCTTTGTTGTGCAAAAGCTTTTAAGTTTCATTAGGTCCCATTTGTTTATTTTTGCTTTTATTTCCAATATTCTGGGAGGTGGAGAGGGAGGTGGGAGAGGGGATCGGGATGGGGAATACATGTAACTCCGTGGCTGATTCATGTCAATGTATGACAAAACCCACTTCAATGTTGTGAAGTAATTAGCCTCCAACTAATAAAAATAAATGAAAAGAAAATAAAAATAAGTAAAATAAAATGTAAATTATGGAAGTGGGTCTAGTAAGATCTTTACAACTTTGAGACATTCTTTTGATTTACTGTAATAACCAATTAAAAAGTGTGTAATTCCCTTGCTAAGACTAGGGGTGGGGGGCACTCTCCAGCCCCACCTTCTGCTGTCTGTGTCAGAAGCTTTCTCTGCCCCTTTTCATGCTTTCATAAAACTCTGCTATGCAGAGCTCTTGAGTGATCAAGCCTGGTCCCTGGTCCCTGGTCCCTGGTCTTCTTTGGAGATGAAGAATCTGACACCTTTCAATGCAAGGGGTCAAGAGGTCCCAAGACCTGTAGTTGGCAGACAGAAATATAGCATAGGCCTACTCTGAAAACTAGCAGGCTTGAGACTCGAGAAGAGCTAGCATTTCAATTTGAGTCTGAAGGTGGCTCAGATAGTAAAGAATCTGCCTGCAATGCTGGAAACGCAGGTTCAATCCCTGGGTTGGGATGATCCCCTGGAGAAGGAAATGGCAACCCACTGCAGTATTCTTGCCTGGATAATTCCATGCACAGAGGAGTCTGGCAGGCTACAGTCCATGGGATCAAAGAGTCGGACACCACTGAACTACCAACACTCTGTAGAAAAAAAGTGATGTTCCTGCCCATGCCGTCAGGCAGGAAGAGCTCTCCCTTACTTGTGGGAGGGCCAGTCTTTTTGTTCTACTCAGGCCTTTCACTTATTAAAGAGGCCCAACCACATTGGGGAGAGCAATCTGCTTTACTCAGTCTACTGATTAAAATGTTAATCTCCTCCAAAAATGCCTTCAGAGACACACTCAGAAAAAGTATGATCAAATACTTGGTCCCAATATCTGGCAACATCTGGCCACTCCATGGCCCTGTCAAGTGGACATGTAAAACTAACTGCTGCATGGTTTTCATCTAAATGGGACATTATTGTAAAAAATGCCATAATGGTAATCTCAAAACTACTTGCTTTGTAGCTTTAAACATTTGTATTTTGAGATTTAACTTTTGGGTAACTTAAAGGAGAGTAAAGTTGTCCTTATATTTAAGACAAATAATGCAGGAAATCATAGAGCATTTCAATCATTGTTCATTAACAATTTGATTTTTTTACTTTATTAGTTTCAGAAAAATTTTAAGGTCTCCTGGGAACTGATAATGCTTTTGTATGCTCCTGTTTTCTATTTTTCCCTCTTTAAACACATGGCACAACATTTTCAGATATTGACCCCTAACACAAAAGGCAAACTATGGTCAGCTTGTTTTCCCAATTTAATTGCATGGCAGGACTTTAGGCTTTAAGGTTTACTCATATTGGAGCCTTTATTTACTGAAGAGACCACAAGAGATCTTCATAGACAGTTGAACTTTTCCCTATTGAGAGTTTAGTTTTGTGGTTAAAAGAAACAGACTAGCTAAGTCTAACAACGAACCTAGAAAGAATGTATGGAAATTTTGAGAATATAGTTTTTTTTAATCTAAGAATCTAAGCTCTGGCAGGCCTCTAGCTCCTGGTGGCTCAGTGGTTAAAAATCCACCTGCCAAGAAGGAGACACAGGTTCAATCCCTAGGTCAGGAAAATCCCTGGAGAAGGAAATGGTAATCCATACAGTATTCTTGACTGGGAAATCCCCGTGGACACAGGAGCCTGGTGGGCTACAGTCCATGGGGCTGCAAAAGAGTCAAACATGACTTAAGGACTAAACAACAACAAAAAGCTATCAATAGCTAGCAGCTTAATGTTCTAAAAATATATGACTTAAATTTTAAAATTTACTTTTGCCGGGGTCCAGCCTCGGCAGGATCCAGGGGATACCCTCAAGATGAACGGCATCGGCGAGAGAGAGAGAAGACACATGAGACCAGCCTTGATAGGGCCAAGTCTGCGAGAGAGAGAGAGAGAGAGAGAGAGAGAGAGAGAGAGAGAGAGAGAGAGAGAGAGAGAGAGAGAGAGAGAGGGAGAGAGAGTGTGACCAGATGGGGGTGTTTGCAGGGTCTGGCAGAGTCTGGCAATGCTTTATTTTTTACCGTGGCTTTTATACCCTAAATTAGTACATTTCTAAGGGGAAGATAGTTTAACATTACATCAGCTTGTTCTTCACAAAACCAGGGTGTTTTCTGCATACTTCTTTGTTTATGAAGGTCTTGTACATTATCTTCTGGCCTTGGGGCCTATTGACATTTTATGACCTAGGTGAATGCAAAGCTGTTTTCTGTAATCTATTCTTTAATGAACACAAAGGTCAGTCCTTTTGCAGAAGTTATCAGTTAAATTTATCTGAAAGGTTTACCACACAAAGACTCTGCAGCTCCAGTGAGGCAGCCCCTGTTTAGCATTCCTGGTTAAAATTAACAATTTTAAACTCTTATTTTTCTAAATCTTTAACTATAACCACTTTTAGAATAATATTTTATGTTTTCTAATAGGGCTTTCTCACCCCTGAAGGGCTCTATGCCTATTAGGGCCTTTATGTGATCAGGTTCTTTATGCTGTTTTATGATCAGGGTATTATAAGCAATCATGCATATTAGTACCAAAGGCATAAACGCATTTGCCAAACAAACTAAAATACCAGCAAAGGAGTTTAAATTAAAACACTCCTTTCACCCTGGATAATCTCATAAAATACCACCACCTGGGAAACTTATTGATTGAAATTCTAAATTGATTCTTATTTGGAAAGAGATTGGGAAGGCCTTCTGCCTGTGTCACAGAAATTAGGGAGTAGTCTATTGAGGCAAGCATCAGAAAGACAGATATCATCTCTAAAGTGAGCGCCAGGGGCAGCTTTTCGGAATCCCTGAATACCTGATCCGCCTTGCCCGTCAGGTTTTCTCCCTCATGACCTTGTCATGGGTGGGATCTCATGCGCCAGCTCCTGGCAGCTGCATTGAGCCAAACTCTGTGTGAGCTTTCTAGTTGGAGTGAGCAGTGGCTGTTCTCTAGTTGTGGTGCAGGGCTTCTCGTTATGGTGACTTCTATTGTTCTGGAGCATGTACTTTAGGTACTCAGGTTTCAGCAGTTGCAGTGCATAGGCTTAGTTGCCCTGCGGCATGTGGGATCTTCCTGAACCAGAATCAAACCTGTATCCCCTGCATTGCAAGGTGGACTCTTAACCACTGGACCATTAGGGAAGTCCTATGACAAAATTTTTTGACAAAACTTCGATTAATCCAAGTTGTGTCCTTCACTCAAAAGGAAGGACTATTTTGCTTGAGTGCCTGTTTTATCATGCCTGACTCTTTGTGACCCCGTGGACTGTAGCCCTCCGGGCTCCTCTGCCCGGGATTTCCCAGGCAAGAATACTTGAGTGGGTTGCCTTTTTCTCCTCCGGAGGATCTTCCCAATCCAGGAATTGAAACTGCATCGCCTGTGTCTCTTGTATTGCAAGTGGAGTCTTTACCACTGTACCGCCAGGGTACTTTACTCAATTGTAAAATCTCACCAAAATAAAAATCACAAGTGATTTAGAGGGACCAATCTGACCTGTTCATGAATTCGTTATTTCTTGTCTCACAATATATACATGTTCTTCCAAACATGTGCCAGATTCTGCTACTTAGAGATCACTGGTACTCATTATGTAGAAAGTGAATGCACAGCCTGTTATGACTCTCACCACCTTTGATTGCTCCTCTGACAGCTCTGCGTTTCTTCTTCATGACTCTTGTTATGCCTCTTTATTCTTTGAGACTCTATTCAAGGATTACTCTCTCTGATAGGAAACTTCACATATTCTTTATCCACATAGCAAGGTATGCAAGGAGATGCCCCTCCTGTCTCAGCGTTCCTATATAAGCTCTTGCAATTCTCTTACCTTACAGGCTGGCATGGTGGAAATAATGACTGGGATATTTTTCTCTCTAGGCAATTGCCACCTTTTGTAGGAACCAGTATATAAATGATTTCTGATGAGAAACTTATAGTAGTCTCCAGAAACAGTTTAAAGGATGGCATAGTTTTGGACAAGAAATTACCATGTGCTTAGAAGTTGTAAGAGTGGCTGACTTATTTGTCTACTTTCTTTTTTTTTCTTTTCCAAGTTTTTATTTTAAAGATGTCAAGTGTACCCAGAGGAATCGGGTGGAGAGGGAGGTGGGAGGGGGGATCGGGATGGGGAATACATGTAACTCCATGGCTGACTCATGTCAATGTATGACAAAACCCACTACAATATTGTAAAGTAATTAGCCTCCAACTAATAAAAATAAATGAAAAAATATATTAATACATGCTGAAGCATTTAGAAGTGAATAGTCAGGATGTCTGCAACCTAGTTTCAAATCTACTTTCTTTTAAGAGATGAAAGAATGATGTAGAAGGGGCAAGAAGAGACTTGCTGAAGGGAAATGGCTCTTGGTTGAATCCTGTGCTTCAAAGCTAAGAAAAGGAGCTTTCCTACACAAACTTAGACAGCATATTTAAATAGCAGAGATATTGCTTGCAGACAAAGGTCCTTATAGTCAAAGCTATAGTTTTTCCAGTAGTCATGTATGGATGTGAGAGTTGAACCATAAAGAAGGCTGAGCATTGAAGAATTGATGCTTTTGAACTGTGCTCTTGGAGAATGTTCTTGAGAATCCCTTGGACTGCAAGGAGATCAAAGCAGTCAGTTCTAAAGGAAATCAATCCTGACTACTCATTGGAAGGACTGACGCTGAAGCTGAAGCTCCAATATGTTGGTCACGTGGTGCAAAGAGCTGCCTCATTAGAAAAGACCCTGATGCTGGGAAAGATTGAGGGCAGGAGGAGAAGTGGATGGCAGAGGATGAGATGGTTGGATGGCATCACCAACTCAATGGGCATGAGTTTGAGCTAACTCTGGGAGATGGTGAAGGACAGGGAAGCCTGGCATTCTTCAGTCCATGGGGTTGCAAAGAGTCAAACATGACTGAGTGAATGAGCATCAACAACAACACAAACCAGAGATTGGCATGTGGTTCCTAAGTGAGCTCCAAATTTATTGACCCCCTCATGGTTACTGGATGCACGGAAAGGAAAATGTGGGAGACAGATGCTGAAAGTTAGTGTCAGATAGTGAATAAGAATTATCCACCAGCTTCCCTGATTTGGAGCAGCACAGAAGTTGGATACTGCCCATTTCAACTAGCCTTAGGTTAGAGGCTTCAAGCAAGATGGGGAGTCAAGATGTGTGGATGAGAGGTTAACAACTTAAGGTTGCCTATGAAGGACAGCCAAATATGGAGTTGTTTTCCAAAGAATCATCAATGCCTAGGGAATCTGCCTGGAATGGAATCTTCATCAGCAAGGTATTGGAGGTTTTCACAATGCACTCCAAATCATAGTCCTTGAGCTGGAGCAGTGGTGAATACAAACAGAAAAAAGGATGGTAAGCTGGTTTGGGAAAGTCATGCATAAGCTGCCTTCTCCTCTGCCTTTTCATGATCTTATACCTAGGGGGTAAGTACAAGAAATACTCAAGTAAAACAGAATGCAAAAGACAGTGCAGAATACCCCCTTCTCTATTCCAAGATTAAGGAAAAGTGGAGAGAGAGAAAGAGAGCACACATTGACTTAATGTAATGACTTCTATTGTTCTTTTTAAAAGCACTCTTTTTTGTTTTAATTCAACAACATAAATCACATTTATTGCATACAAACTGGGATTAAAATATTGTGTAGAGGATTAAAAAAGAATAGAACCAGAAAGGAGACAAATATATAATTTCATCAACAGCTACTGCAATGTTAAGGAGACTATTAAGTCACTCATTTATATAGTAAAGAAAATAGCAATAGAGCAACATTTTAAAGCAATAGCTAGCCCAGAGCTTGATTTTTCCTCACTAGAAGTATGGAATTCTACATCATCACATCCATTAGAGCTCTAGCAGGAACTTCTTTCATTATGCTAAAGTGGCAGGTGCTTTTAAGACAAATATTAGAGAATTAAATATAAATCTCCTGACTTCTCAAGTTTCTAAAGATTTGTACAATGACAGTAGAAATAGAAATTTTTAGAACTATAAAAAATGATCATTTGGAATGTAACTCTAAGTGACTTTAAATTTGTACCAATTATAATTATAGGCAGCAAAGCTAAATGTATTTCTTGGCAGCTGACCTGCACTCAGATCCCAGGAGAAAGTGGGTGGGTGTGAATTGGCACAGCGCCCAGAAGAGGTTGGCAAATCAATGTTTAATAAAGACAACAGAAAAAGAGCTAAAATCAGGACTGAGAGATTTCACTTTCAGGTTCCTAGATCAAGATCTTCTCCTATCTGTAGAAATTAGCATTTCATAGCAAAAGTGTGTGAAAATTGGTATGCATACATAGTATTTGTAGTTTTCATCTGTTTAAATGGCTCAGCAGTAAGGGCTCTGCCTGCAATGCAGGAGACACAGGAGATGCAGTTTCAATCCCAGGGTCTAGAAGATTCCCTCAAGGAGGAAATGGCAACCCAGTCTAGTATTCTTGCCTGGGAAATCCCAAGGACTTAGGAGCCTGGCAGGCTATATTCCATGAGGTCACAAAGAGTTGGATGTGACTGAGCAACTAAGCACTCAAACTGACTTTTAGGAAAACCATATAGCTTATTTTACTGTTTTTTTTTTTTTTTTTTTTTTTTTAACACGAGAAAAGCTTTAGTTTTATTCATTTATAAGTCAAAGGGTTGCTTTAATAATTATGAAAGAGAACTATGTGTACCAATGAGTACTTACACTCCAGATGACAGAATTCATGGTAGGAAAGAAACACACTGTAGCTCCCAGCACTACGATAACAAGCACCAGAAACTGACTGGCTTCTCATTCAAAATAAGACAACTTTTGTAAGGATTTTGAAACAAAAACTTTCCCCTTCTTGGCTAAAACAATGTGAGCTATAATATTCGTTACCTAAAAAATGTTCACAACGTTAGAGTTGTGAGTTAAGTTTTGTTTGTGATAAAATGAAGACTGCAGCCCAGGAGACAGAACCTCACACAGCTTTGAGAAACTACATCAAAGAGGGAGGGGGAAAGGCTTTGCATATGCATTTTTTTCATGAAGGGCGAATACATGTAATCAAGCACATATTTTTCGGAAATTTTCTGCTGGTCTCCTGAAAATTTCTGCAATTCAAGGGTAACAGTCATCACGATTAAGGATTTTAGCACTTTTCTAAAAGCGAGAAGATATAAGAATTGGGCTCATAAAATCATCTCATGAGAATATCTAGCTATCTGAAGACCTGTCCTGCCAGTTTTTCTCTGAACACAGAGTGCCTCATCTCTGCTCTTTACCCTGAACACATTTCAGGGAATGTTAAAGGTCAGAGCTGCAGTATCACATGATGCAGAGGTAGATAGATGCCAAGCTGTCAAGAGGTAGATAGATGTCAAGATGGCAAGTGTCAATTTGTTGTTGACAGGCATGCCTCATGGTTAAAAACTTGACCATATTTTGGGAGGCCTTTTATAACCATTTCATCCCATGGTGCAGGAAGGCTCATTCCTAGGTCTGGCGAAGATTTTGCAGATAAGCCAGTCAATATACTCTTACTGGACCAAGTCTTATCAACAATAATCAAAGGGCTCTGGACCAATCAGTCTTAGGCAATTTGTGATGGATCAAGAAATTTTCCTTCTTGTTGTATCTTCCCATATCTAGAGTTACACTATTACAGACATTGATCACATACAGAACTAATATTTAATCAGTTGCTTCAAATCACCTGTGAGTGTGTGTGTGCTCAGTTGTGTCCAACTCTTTGAGACCCCATGGCCTGCAGCCTGCCAGTCTCCTCTGTCCATGGAATTTTCCAGGCAGGAATACTGGAACAGGTTTACATTTCCTTCCCCAGGCATCTTACCAACCCAGGAACTGAACCTGCATTTCCTTCATTGGCAGGCAGATTCTTTACTACTTCATCACCTGGGAAGCCCTCAAGTCACTTCAGTTCAGTTCAGTCACTCAGTCGTGTCCGATTCTTTGTGACCCCAAGAATCGCAGCACTCCAGGCCTCCCTGTCCATCACAAACTCCCGGAGTTGACTCAAACTCAGACCCGTCGAGTCAGTGATGCCATCCAGCCATCTCATTCTCTGTCGTCCCCTTCTCCTCCTTCCCCCAATCCCTCCCAGCATCAGAGTCTTTTCCAATGAGTCAACTCTTCACATGAGGTGGCCAAAGTATTGGAGTTTCAGCTTCAGCATCAGTCCTTCCAAAGAACACCCAGGACTTATCTTGTTCAGGATGGACTGGTTGGATCTCCTTGCAGTCCAAGGGACTCTCAAGAGTCTTCTCCAACACCACAGTTCAAAATCATCAATTCTTTGGTGCTCAGCTTTCTTCACAGTCCAACTCTCACATCCATACATGGCCAATGGAAAAACCAAAGCCTTGACCAGACAGACCTTTGTTGGCAAAGTAATGTCTCTGCTTTTTAATATGCTATCTAGGTTGGTCATAACTTTCCTTCCAAGGAGCAAGCGTCTTTTAATTTCAAGGCTTAAGTCACCATCTGCAGTGATTTTGGAGCCCCCCAAAATAAAGTCTGACACTGTTTCCACTGTCTCCCCATCTATTTCCCATGAGGTGATGGGACCAGATGCCATGATCTTAGTTTTCTGAATGTTGAGCTTTAAGCCAACTTTTTCACTCTCCTCTTTCACTTTCCTCAAGAGGCTCTTTAGTTCCTCTTCACTTTCTGCCATAAGGGTGGTGTCACCTGCATATCTGAGGTTATTGATATTTCTCCTGGCAATCTTAATTGTAGCTTATGCTTCTTCCAGCCCAGCGTTTCTCATGATGTACTCTACATATCAGTTAAATCAGCAGGGTGACAATATACAGCCTTGACGTACTCCTTTTCCTATTTGGAACCAGTCTGTTGTTCCATGTCCAGTTCTAACTGTTGTTTCCTGACCTGCATACAGGTTTCTCAAGAGGCAGGTCGGGGGATCTGGTATTCCTATCTCTTTCAGAATTTTCCACAGTTTATTGTGATCCACACAGTCGAAGGCTTTGTTGTAGTCAATAAAGCAGAAATAGATGTTTTTTCTGGAACTCTCTTGCTTTTTCAATGATACAGTGGATATTGGCAATTTGATCTCTGGTTCCTCTTCCCACCCTAAAACCAGCTTGAACATCTGGAAGTTTTCGGTTCAAGTACTGCTGAAGCCTGGCTTGGAGAATTTTGAGCATTACTTTACTAGCACGTGAGATGAGTGCAATTGTGCGGTAGTTTGAGCATTCTTTGGGATTGCCTTTCTTAGGGATTGGAATGAAAACGGACCTTTTCCAGTCCTGTGGCCACTGCTGAGTTTTCCAAATTTGCTAGCATATTGAGTGCAGCACTTTAACAGCATCATCTTTCAGGATTTGAAATAGCTCAACTGGAATTCCATCACATCTACTAGCTTTGTTCGTAGTGATGCTTTCTAAGGCCCACTTGACTTCAATTCCAGTCTGGCTCTAGGTGAGTGATCACAACATTATGATTATATGGGTCATGAAGATCTTTTTTGTACAGTTTTTCTGTGCATTCTTGCCACCTCTTCTTAGTCATCATTTTTTTCTTTGGAGGTTCAGTCACACATTTGGTAATACATGAAACAATAGTCTTGTAGAATAGGCAAAATACAAATAACATAGTCAATAACATTAATAGAGCTATGAATAAATATTTAAGCCAACAGATTTCCAAGTTACACATTTTTTAAGAGGTAATTAAGAACAGGGAGTGGGTCACTGAAAGGCAGAAATATGACTTTTCGTATGGTTCATTAAACATGTTATATTAGAAGATTCATTGGGTATAAAAATACAGCATTCAGTTTGAATTATGGCACAAGTGCCTCCTTGAGATGCTGTAAGGATATCAAGGGTTATGCAGTTTTGTAGTATGAAAAGGCAAAAAGATAGGACACTGAAAGATGAACTCCCCAGGTCAGTAAGTGCTAATATACTACTGGAGAAGAGTGGAGACATAACTCCAGAAAGAATGAAGAGATAGAGCCAAAGTGACAACAACGACCAGTTTTGGATGTGACTGGTGATGGAAGTAAAGTCCGATGCTGTAAAGGGCAATATTGCATAGGAACCTGGAATGTTAGGTCCATGAATCAAGGCAAAGTGAAAGTGATCAAACAGAAGATGTCAAGAGTAAACATCAAATTTTAGGAATCAGTGAACTAAAATGAATTGGAATGGGTGAATTTAATTCAGATGACTATTGTATCTACTACTGTGGACAAGAATACTTTAAAAGAAATGAAGTAGTCTTCATAGTCAACAAAAGAGTCTGAAATGCAGTACTTGGGTGCAATCTCAAAAACGACAGAATGATCTCTGTTCATTTCCAAGGCAAACCATTCAATATCACAGTAACCTAAGTCTATGCCCCTAACACTAATGCCAAAGAAGATGAAGTTGAATGGCTCTATGAGGACCTACAAGATCTTCTGGAACTTAACACCAAAACCGATGTTCTTTTCATCATAGGGGACTGGAATGCAAAAGTAGGAAGTCAAGATATACCTGGAGTAACAGGCAAGTTTGTTTGGAGTACAAAATAAAGTAGGGCAAAGGCTAACAGAGTTTTTCCAAGAGAATACACTGGTCTTAGCAAACACAAGAGACGATTCTACACATGGACATCACCAGATGGGTCAATACCGAAATCAAATTGTTAAATTATTTGGCTTCCCTGTTGGCTCAGATGATAAAGAGTCTGTCTGCAATGCAGGAAAGCCAGGTTCAATCCCTGGGTTGGAAAGATCCGCTGGAGAAGGAAATGGCAAGCCATTTGAATATTCTAGCCTGGAAAGTACCATGGACCAAGGAGCCTGGCGAGCTACAGTCTATGGGGTCGCAAAGAGTCAGACACAACCGAGGGACTAACAGAGAACACAGAGAATATTCTTTGCAGCTGAAGATGGAGAAGCTCTATACAGTCAGCAAAAACAAGACCAGGAGCTGACTATGGCTCATATCATAAACTTCTTATTGCAAATTCAAACTTAAATTGAAGATAGCAGGGAAAACCAGTAGACCATTCAGATATGACCTAAATCAAATCACTTATAATTATACAGGAGACATGACAAATAGATTCAGGGGACAGTTTCTGAAGAAATATGGATGGAGGTTCCTTGCATTGTGCAGGAGACAGTGATCAAAACCATCCTAAGAGAAGGAAAGTAAAAAGGCAAAAAGATTGTCTGAGGAGGATTTGCAAATAGTTGAGGAAAGAAGAAAAGCAGAAGACAAACGAGAAAAGGAAAGATATATCCATCTGAATGCATAGTTCTAAAGAAAAGCAAGGAGAGATAAGAAAGCCTTCCTAAGTGATCAGTGCAAAGAAATAGAGGAAAACAATAGAATGGGAAAGACTAGAGATCTCTTCAAGAAACTTAGACATACAAAAGGAACATTTCATGCAAAGATGGGCATAATAAAGAACAGAAACAATATGGACCTAACAGAAAGAGAAGAAATTAAGAAGAGGTGGCAAGAATACACAGAAAAGATTTTAATGAACCAGATAATCACGATGGTGCACTCACTCACCTAGAGCCAGACATTCTGACATGTGAAGCTGTTTCAAATCCTAAAAGATGATGCTGTGAAAGTGCTACAGTCAATATGTCAGCACATTTGGGAAACTCAGCAGTGGCCACAGGACTGGAAAGGTCAATTTTCATTCCAATCCCAGAGAAAGGCACTGCCAAAGAATGTTCAAACTACGATTGCACTCATCTCACACACTAGCAAAGTAATGTTCAAAATTCTCCAAGCGAGGCTTCAACAGTACATAAACAGAACTTCCAGATGTTCAACTGGATAAGGCAGAGAAATCAGAGATCAAATTGTCAACATCCATTGGATCAAACAAAAAAAAAAAAAGCAAGAAATTTCCAGGAAAATATCTATTTCTGCTTCATTGACTATGCTAAAACCTTTGACTGTGTGAATCACAAAAAACTATGGAAAAATCTTAAAGAGATGGGAATACCAAGCCACATTACCTGCCTCCTGAGAAATCTGTTTGCAGGTCAAGAAACAAAGTCAGAACCTGATATGGAACAATGGACTGGTTCCAAACTGGGAAAGGAGTATGTCAAGGCTGTATATTGTCACCCTGCTTATTTAACTTCTATGCAGAGTACATTATGCAAATGCTGGGCTGGATGAAGCAGAAGCTGGAGAAATATCAATAACCTCAGATATGCAGATGACGCCACCCTTATGGCAGATAGAGAAGAGAAACTAAAGAGCCTCTTGATGAAAGGGAAAGAGGAGAGTGAAAAAACTGGCTAAAACTCAACATTCAGAAAGCAAAAATCATGGCATCTTGTCCCATCACTTCATGGCAAATAGATGGGGAAACAGTGACAGACTTTATTTTCTTGGGCTCTAAAATCACTGCAGATG
Source organism: Dama dama (assembly GCF_033118175.1). Classification (NCBI taxonomy): domain Eukaryota; kingdom Metazoa; phylum Chordata; class Mammalia; order Artiodactyla; family Cervidae; genus Dama; species Dama dama. The sequence goes on along the minus strand of NC_083687.1, from coordinate 4,527,443 downwards.
GTGACTGTAGCCAAGAAATTCAAATTCTTCTTGGAAGAAAAGCTATGCAAAACCTAGACAGCATATTAAAAATCAGAGACATTACTTTGCCAACAATGGTTGGTATAGTCAAAATTATTACTTTTCCTATGGTCATGTATGGATATGAGAGTGGATCATAAGAAAGTTGAGCACTGAATAATTGATGGTTTTGAACTGTGGTATTGGTGAAGAATCTTTAGAGTCCCTCGTGCTGCAAGGAAATCAAGCCTGTCAATCCTAAAGGAAATGAGTCCTGAATATTCATTGGATGGACTGATGCTGAAGCTGAAGCTCCAATATTTTGGCCACCTGATGCAGAGAGTTGACTCATTGGAAAAGACACTGATGCTAAAAAAACTGAAGGCAGGGGGAGAAGGGAATTGCAGAGGATAAGACAGTTGGATGGCATCACTAACTCAATGAACATGAATTTGAGCAAGCTCCAAAAGTTGTTGATAGACTGGGAAGCCTGGCATGCTGCAGCCCATGGGGTTGCAAAGAGTCAGACATGACCGAGTGACTTAACTGAACTGAATACAGCTTTTCTCATCATAGAGACTTCAGAATTCAATAAATGAATAGCCTGATTACTAACATTTAAAGCCCCTTGAGTAAAATTTGTTGTCTTCAATATGAGTAATTATATTCTCCAATCCTAATGAAGGGGCAAAAATGGCTGCTAAATGGTCATATAAGTGGAATACAGATCTCTTGACCCACTGGTCTCACACCAATTATAGGTTGGCTGGGATCATCCCAAAATTGTTACAAAATTGACCTTGAGTCCATGCAAATTCCTGGGTGCATATCCTATCCATCCTGGTGGAAGTCAAAGCAACAAATTAGTACTACAAATCCACTGAGTTCCCAGTTAGGTGCAACCCAGTTAATCTCTGGTCATCTGACCCAGTCAGTTCCAGACCAAACACTGTCTCTAAGGGTGATAACATATAAACATTGCTCATAAGGTACACAGCCTAGTTTCATAATACTACTAGACCGCTTGGTATGATTTAATTGTTTCCACCATAGAGGAATTTTTAAACTTAAATAATAGCCTGGTGCTAACATTGTAATAATATCCTGGAGTTAACATTAACTCCATCTCATGATTGTGGGAGGTTTCCTTTTAACAGACAAAAGGTTGCAGTTTTTGACTGATTCTAGGCTTGTCATTTTGATTGAGCTCTAGTGACCCTAAAATAAAATTTAAATCTATGGACAGGGTCAGAGCAGGTATTATTAGTTGGCAAAGTGAGAAGATTCCATCTAGTAATATCATGAGTAGTTTGGACAAGACTAAACTTTCTCTTTTCTAAAATAAATTCCTAAGGGCTATCTAATCAGAGCTTTGGAGGGGAGTATCCACCAAGGTAACCCAGAAGTGCTAGACAAAGGTGGTGGTTGGCTGTGGTTTAGTCACCAAGTCATGTCTGACTCTCACGATCTCAGACTCCTCTGTCCATGGGATTCTCCAGGTGTGAGAGAACCCACTGGAGTGGGTTGCCATTTCTTTCTCCAAAGGTAATTGGACACAAATCCAACAACTGGATTGATTTTTAAAATTAACATAAGATCATGACCATAATACAAAAACATTTGATTCATATGCAAAGTTCCAAGAAGTCAGGAAAACATTACAATAATGATCATACAAGTCAGGTCCAGCATTCTGGGTAAGCTGTCTACTTCTGATGTTGTCTCCTTGTCCTGGTATGAGTGTAGTTCCTCCTCTTTTTGCACATTGTTTTAAGGTGAGTTTGAGGTCAGCAGTTCTCTTTATAGACAAGTCTGGTGCAGGGGCCCTTTGAAAGTGGGAAATATGAATCCAAAAGTCAATTCACTTTAACTTTGTTGCACATGAACTTGTTTAGAGTACCTGATGAGGGCCTTTCCATTTGGGTTGCACTGAGTCCTCTAATCGATGTCTTTTTCAATATACATCTGGTTGCAGAGTATGTGATATCTGATTTTCATTCAAAGATAGATTACTACCATAAACTTAAGAAACAAGCTTTGAATGCTCTTTTAAGAGTTTTATTAAGCTTTTGCAATGATGTAACACATCCACTTTTAATAATATAAGTTTGTACAATTATTCATCTAGTCTCATTGGTCTCCTAGTGATAATTTCAAATGGAGCAAGTGATGTTTCCCAAAGGGAGTAGATTTTAGGTTGCAGGGGACAAATGGATGGGTCTTTGTTCAGGGTAAGGAATAAGCATCTACAGTTCTAACCAATGGATTTTTAATTGTTTCATTTGTTCTTTCTGGTCTTCCCTGGTGACTCAGATGGTAAAGAATCTGCCTGCAAGGTAGGAGACCTGGGTTTGTTCCCTAGGTCAAGAAGATCTCTTGGAGAAGAGAATGGCTACCCACTCTGGTACTCTTGCCTAAAGAATACCATGGACAGAGGAACCTGGCAGGGATCTATGGGGGCAGCCAGCCCATGGGGTCTCAAAGTGTTGGACATGACTGAACAATTTTCACTTTCACATTCTTTGTTCTTTCTGCTAGCCCAGAGGACTGGGGATGGTAGCACAATTGAAATGCTGTATAATTGGCCAGATTTTGCAAATTTACTTGGCAATTTATTCAGCAAAATGCATTCCCCATCACTATATATTTCTAGAGGAATTCCAAAATGAGGATCACCCTTTCTAATATTAGTTCATCTACTGACTGTGCAGTTCAGTGGCCCTTCTGCATGGGAATACCTCAACCCAATGTGAAAACTTGCCAATCATAATAAGTACATACTGGTAACCTTGAGAGGGGAGCATTTGGACAAAATCAATTTGCCCAATTTCAAAAGGGCCAGCAGGTAATGGAAAGCTTCCCTGAGATCTATGTAATGGATTTCCTGGGTTTTATTTTGGTCAGGTGGTGTTTCTAGAATGAACTTTCTGAGCTACAGTGAAGGAAGTCTTCCAAAAAATATTGTTCTCCCCACAGTACCATATTTTCTGGGTTCCTATGAGTTAACTCATGAATATATTGTAAAATGGGGTATTGAGCCAAACAGAAAGATAAGTTTTCCATTTAGACCTATTCACATCTCTTCATTAGAGTCAAGTATTCCTCCTTTTTATTTCCAGATATCCTTTTCTCCACTTGGTGTCATTTCCTGAAAATTTAACAGAGTGTCAATAAGGTTACTGGGAGGCTGAAAAAAGAAAATAGTTGTTAGTTGATTGTTATCATTTTTCAGAGCTGCTGGTGGTGTGATCAGCTAAGGAGTTCCTTTTAGCTTCTGTGGTGTTAACTCTTGAATTCCCTGATATCTTAATGATAGTTAATGCACTTGGCAATAGAATTATATCCAGTAATTCTGCAACTTGTCTTCCATTTTTAATAGGCTGTCCTGAGAATGCTAGAAATCCTCTTTTTTTCCAAAGTATGCTAAAATCAAGTGCTACCCCAAAAGCATAGCTTATATAAGTATAAATATTAGCAGATTTCCCTTTTGCCAATTGGCAGGCTCTCATTAATGCTATCAGTTCAGCCTGTTGGGCAGATGAGATGTTAGGTAAAGGACCGTACTCAAGGGTTGATACTGGAGGAATGATAGCATAACCAGCCTGGTACATGAAGTCCTCGCAGATATGAACTGTTAGTGAATAATATAAGACCAGGATTATCCATAGGGCTTTCTTGGAGATCAATCATGGGACATAAAAAAATTGTCAATTAAGAAAATACAATCATGTTTTTCATCACTGACATCTGATTCTTCTGGTAACAAGGTGTCTGGATCAAGCTTGTTGCATCTGCAAAGAGGTATGTTTGGTTAGAGCAAGACAAACTCATGGGAAGTTAACTGACTTGCTGAATAATGTTATGTGTGATGAGAGCTTAGTAATGCTTCCACAGAATGAGGGGCAGAAAAAGTTAAAGTAAAAGTTAAAGTAAAGCCTGTGACTCTCTCTCCTACAGTCTAATGTAGCACCTCCATGGCAGCCTGGAGGCAAGAGGGGAGGCCCTAAGCTACGGAGTCTAACTGGCTATAATATCCTATTGGTCAGTAGTAACCACCATGTTGCTGGATAAGTACTCCTAGTACAGACCCTTTATTTTATGAACAAAGAAGGAGAAAAGATTATAATTTGGATGCCCTGGGACTGGGGAATTGGTCAGAATTTAGTTCTCCATGGCTTCAGAATGTTCTATATTTCAGCAAAGAAATTCAGGTTGGCCTTGTTTGAGTAGATTATATACTGGCTTGTGATTAAGGAAAAATTTGGAGTCCAATTTTGACATTAGCCTGCAAGTCCTAAAACTTCCCTTGCCATTTTATCTTTGGGACAGGGAAGATTAGAATGCCTTTCACTCCATCTAAATCAAGTAAAAGTCCTTCTTTAGAGATCCTATGTCCTAATTATTTTACATTAGTTTTATAGAATTGCAATTTTTCTTTGGAAATTGTATATCTTTTTAAGATTAGCTTCTGAAGTAAATATAGGGTGTCTTGCTGACTGTTAATCAAGAAATTTGAACACAACAGCAGATTATCTACATATTGTTTTAAAACTCACCTATCAGGAAAATCCAGATCATCTGGATTTTAATACCTGGTAGAAGTGGGGCTTTCAGTATAACCTTGTGGCATGACAGTTCATGTATATTGCCATTCATTCCAAGCAAAGGAAAAAGATACTGATCGTCCATAGGTACAGGGATACTAAAAACTGCACTGCAGAGATCTATCACAGAAAATAGCACACGGTTTTTGGAATTTAGGAGAGTAAGGTATGAAGATTTGGAACTACAGAATGTTGAAGGATAATAATAGCACTGATAGATATCATATAGTGTTCGTATGGTTAGTATACTATACTAACTATAGTTAGTATAGTGTTAGTCGCTCAGTCTTCTCAGACAGTTTGCAACCACATAGACTGCAGCCCTCTGTCCGTGGAATTCTCCAGGCAAGAATATTGGAGTGGGGTTTCCATTCCCTTCTCCAGGGAATCTTCCCAACCCAGAGGTTAAACCCAGGTCCCCTGCATTGCAGGCAGATTCTCTATTGTCTGAGTCATCAGAGATGTCAAGTCCTATACAAACCTCCAACCCTTGACATTTTTTTTAACCTGCAAAGTGGGAGTGTCATGAAGTCTGATACAAGGCACAATAAGCCGTTTCTCAGTGTAAGTTAGTATTAAAGGTTTTATTCCTTCTATGGCCTCCTGCCTTAATGGATACTGATGAATATTGGACAGGGGCTTATCCTTATCTATAGTAAATTTGATGAAGGGTGCAGAATGTACCTTCCCATGTCAGTAGAATCAAGTACCCATAATTCTTTAGGTACTAAGCCTAGCAAGTTGGCAAGTGTCATTCTCATCATGAGTCACAAACAGTTAATGTAATCCTTAAATCACAAACATTTAATATAATCCTTTATATCTAGAAACATTTCTTAGGATGAAAGGAAATATGAACTTCATAAACTTCTAATAGGTCTCTACTTTTCAGATGAGCAGAAACACTTTCTACTAGGATAAAAGGATGTCTTTCTTTAAGTTCACCTAAATAGAATTCTAAAGGTAATGACTTCAAAGGCTTAATGCATGTGCGTGTGTGTGTGCATGCTAAGCCTCTTCAGTCATGTCTGATTCTTTGAGACCTTTTGGACTTGTAGCCCACCAGGCTCTTCTGTTCATGGGATTCTCCAGGCAAGAATACTGGAGTGGGTTGCCATGTCCTCCTCCAGGGGATCTTCCCAACCCAGGGACTGAACCCATGTCTCTTATGTCTCCTGTACTGGCAGGCAGGTTCTTTACTGCTAGCACCACCTGGGAATCCCAAGAACATTAATAGTGCATTAGAAATCCCTATCATCTGTACCAAATAATACCTACTCTGAGGAAGAGAGTCTTAATTTTTTGTAGCCTTCAAAATTGAAAATGTGCCACTGTGTCTATTAGGGCTTTAATTGCTTTCCCTTATATAATCATTTCTACTTCCCCCAAGTCATTAGAGAGGATAAATGGGAAAGACTCCCCAGGTTCCCTTGAAGCAGCCCTATGTTTGTTTAACTCAAAATTCTGGTCCTGCCAGTGTAAAAAATGACATTGGTATGCAATGCAGGCCAACCTAGACTGTGTGTTTTGACCAGAGTGGCCAAATATTCACCTAAATGTTCTAAAATGGTGGAGTTGAGCAGAGGGCCATTTTTATGATTACAGAATGATTCAGGTGTCAACCCAGAATATTGCTTAAAAGTTTTTTTTCAGATCTCTCATAATAGTCCGGAATTAATTCATCCAATTTCTGCTTAAATTGTTGAATCTTTGTCCAGTCTATGGTTTTAGGAAAATCCTCTGGGAAAAGATGAAGTAATTTCTGAGCTAATTCCTTCCATTCAATGTGAGCCTCTGGACCATGTGATTCAAAGTCCATTAAGGGGCATTTCCATCCTGCTTTTTTTATCCATTCCCTTTCTTTGCTTTCAGAAACTAATAGCTATATCAAGTGATATAGATCTAAAAATTCAGGCTTGTAGGTCCAGATGGTTAATTCAAATTCCCAATGGTTTCTGACTTGGATCAGAAATTCTTTAGCCAAGGCTCTAAGTTCTATTCAGGTCCAGGGTATACAGGTAAGCACTGAGGGTAGTTTGCCTTTCCTTGTAATAGTTTTTGTTTTGTTTTTTAATCTTAAAGGGAGCTATAATCACTTCAGATTTTTTCTTCCTTTGCTGGGGAAGAGGGGCAGCAGAAGGCTGAAAGGAGAAAGCTTCTGTGCCAGGCAGTTCATATCGAAGAGGATATGAGGGGAAGCAGAGGGAGAGACAGAGTCAGTGCTAGTGGCCTTGTTTAGTTCTGATATAATTTCAAGCACTTGCTTATTTGTTTCCTGCAGAAAAGTTACTTTATCACTTCCTCTTTTAGAAGCTTCTAGATGCCAATCAAAGTAAGCATTACTTTCAGCCTATTTGATCTCACAGCCAGCTTTTTCTAATTGTGTGTGCAAAAATATCAATTTTGAAATATCTAAAGAACCTAAATTTAGCCAGTTTTAGATTGGGATCTCCTTTAGTATACAATCCCTCAATTTACTGGTTACTTGCAAGTATGCACTCTATTAGTATTGTACATGAATCTGGCCGGGGTATTAGTCAGAAGTTGGCTTTTTGTCACCCTTCATTTCTGTTTTTGAGAGATTCTATTTTCCATTTTAAGTTGAATTTGTCAAGGATAAAATTCAGTAGTGAAATTGTGTGATGGGCCTGTGTGCTACTTGTGAGCTTAACTCCTCCAGACGTCACCCCAGCATCATTTCAAGTCTTCTTATGTGTCTCAGTTTCTCCCTCTGGCAATCTAAGACCACCATGGTTGCTCAGATCACTGAATGGTCAATTCGTATTTGCTCCCAGTGAGCAAGTGTTTTAACTAATGAGTGGTCCCTGTGGGATTACTGCACAGTATGAGGACTTTGTCTCCATCGCTCCCATAAATTTCACAGTAACATGAGAAAACCATAACTGGCTGTGAGGAGTCTTGCCTCTTCAGAGCAAAACTCTCATGTAATATCTTCACTTTTCCCCCACAAAATTCTATTAAGGCAGATGAACTGAGGAAAAGCATCAGATGAGTCTCTCACCTAATCACTCAGCCAACAACAGTCAGTCTCCTACAACTGAGCAAACTGTGACATCTTTCAACCAGCACCCCTCCCCCAGTATCTTTAAACTGGGTGGATATTTCTTGGTATATTTCAACTGAGCCTCACACAGTATGGACCCTGGATAGTGAGAGAGGTAATTGTTAGATAGGTTTATAAGGAGTTCAGGGCCCTCAAAGAGAAAGAAGTGCAGGGCCCTCAAGGAGCAGAAAGGGACAAACTTTTTTTTTTTTTTTTTCCTACATTCTTTAGTCACACAAAACCTTCTTTCTTTAAGCCAAGAGCTAATGATTACCAAAACAAAAGGACTCACCTTGCTCAAAGGTATGTTTTTCCTTAAACTCTGTACTAATAATTATATATCTACAGTGTATCTTGGTTGAGGACAAGTTTCTCCTTCTTTAGAAAATTCTGACTAAATCTGTTATCTTAAAATGTATGTTGTGAAAGTGGGTCTGGTAAGACCTTTCTATTGTTAGTTCAGTTTCAATTCAGTTCAGTTCAGTCACTCAGTATGTCCAAATGTTTGCGACCCCATGGACTGCAACACACCAGGCCTCCCTGTCCACCACCAACTCCTGCAGTTTACTCAAACTCACATCCATTGAGTTGGTGATGCCATCCAACCATCTCATCCTCTGTCGTACCCTTCTCCTCCTGCCTTCAAACTTTCCCAGCATCAGGGTCTTTTCAACTGAGTGAGCTCTTCGCATCAGTGGCCAAAGTATTGGAGTTTCAGCTTCAGCATCAGTCCTTCCAATGAATATTCAGGACTGATTTCCTTTAGGATGGACAGGTTGGATCTCCTTGCAGTCCAAGGGACTCTCAAGAGTCTTCTCCAACACCGCAGTTCAAAAGCATCAATTCTTCAGCACTCAGCTTTCTTTATAGTCCAACTCTCACATCCATACATGACTACTGGAAAAACCATAGCCTTGACTAAACAGATTTTTACCGGTAAAGTAATGTCTCTGTTTTTCAATATGCTGTCTAGGTTTGTCATAGCTTTCCTTCCAAGGAGTAAGTGTCTTTTAATTTCAAGGCTGCAGTCACTATCTACAGTGATTTTGGAGCCCCCCAAAATAGTCCATCACTGTTTCCACTGTTTCCCCATCTATTTGTCATGAAGTGATGGGACCAGATGCCATGAACTTAGTTTTCTGAATGCTGAGTTTTAAGCCAACTTTTTCACTCTCCTCTTTCACTTTCATCAGGAGGCTCTTTAGTTCTTCTTTGCTTACTGCCATAAGGATGGTGTCATCTGCATATCTGAGGTTATTGATATTTCTCCCAGCAATCTTGATTCCAACTTGTTCTTACTCCAGCCCAGTGTTTCTCATTATATACTCTGCATATAATTTAATTAAGCAGAGTGACAATATACAGCCTTGACATACTCCTTTCCCTATTTGAAACCAGTCTGTTGTTCCATGTCCAGTTCTATCTGTTGCTTCCTAACCTGAACACAGATTTCTTAAGAGACATGTCAGGTGGTCTGGATTTCCCATCTCTTTAAGAATTTTCCACAGTTTGTGGTGATCCACACAGTCGAACACTTTGGCATAGTCAATAAAGCAGAAATGGATGTTTTCCTGAAACTCTCTTGCCTTTTTGATGATCCAGCGGATGTTGGCAATTTGATCTCTGGTTCCTCTGTCTTTTCTAAAACCAGCTTGAACATCTGGAAGTTCATGGTTTGTGTACTGTTGAAGCCTGACTTGGAGAATTTTGAGCATTACTTTTCTAGGGTGTGAGATGAGTGCATTTGTGTGGTACTTTGAACATTCTTTGGCATTGCCTTTCTTTGGGGTTGGAATGAAAACTGACCTTTTCCAGTCCTGTGGCCACTGCTGAGTTTTCCTAATTTGCTGATATATTGAGTGCAGCACTTTCATAGCATCATCTTTAGGATTTGAAATAGCTCAACTGGGATTTCATCACCTACACTAGCTTTGTTCATAGTGATTTCTAAGGCTCACTTGACTTCACATTCTAGGATGTCTGGCTCTAGGTGAATGATCACACCATCATGATTATCTGGGTCATAAAGATCTTTTTTTATATAGTTCTGTGTATTCTTGCCACCTCTTCTTAATATCTTTTTCTTCTGTTAGGTCCATATTATTTCTGTCCTTTATTGTGCCCATCTTTGCAAGAAATGTTCCCTTGGTATCTAATTTTCTTGGAGATCTCTAGATCTCTTTTCCATTCTATTGTTTTCCTCTATTTCTTTGCACTGATCACTGAAGAAGGCATTTTTATCTTTCCTTGATATTCTTTGGAACTCTGCATTCAAATGGGTATATCTTTCCTTTTCTCCTTTGCTTTTCGCTTCTCTTCTTTTCATAGCTAAGTCTGTGAAGCCTTCTCAGACAGCCATTCTGCTTTTTTGCAGAAAAAAAGCAAAGGATCTTCTTGACCCCTGTCTCCTGTACAATGTCACGAACCTCTGTCCATATTCTTCAAGCACTGTCTATCAGTTCTAATCCTTTGAATCTATTTCTCATTTCCACTGTATAATCATAAGGAATTTGATTTAGGTCATACCTGAATGGTCTAGAGACCATTTTACCTACTTTGTTCAATTTAAGTCTGAATTTGGCAATAAGGAGTTCATGATCTGAGCCACAGTCAGTTCCCAGTCTTGTTTTTGCTGACTGTATAGAGCTTCTCCATCTTTGGCTGCAAAAAATATAATCAATCTGATTTCAGTGTCATCCATCTGGTGATGTTCATGTGTAGAGTCTTCTCGTGTGTTGTTGGAAGAGGGTGTTTGTTGTGACCAGTACATTCTCTTGGCAAAACTCTTTTAGCCGTCTGTACTCCAAGGCCAAATTTGCCTGTTACTCCAGGTGTTTCTTGACTTCCTACTTTTGCATTCCAGTCCCCTATAATGAAAAAGACATCTTTTTTGGGTGTTGGTTCTAGAAGGTCTTCATAGAACCGTTCAACTTCAGCTTTTTCAGCATTATGGTTCGGGGCATAGACTTGGATTACTGTGATATTGAGTGGTTTCCTTTGGAAGCGAACAGAGATCATTCTGTAATTTTTGAGATTGAATCCAAGTACTGCATTGCGGACTCTTTGGTTAACTATGATGGCTACTCCATTTCTCCTAAGGGATTCTTGCCCACAGTAGTAGATATCTTGCTCATCTGAGTTAAATTCACCCATTCCTGTCCATTTTAGTTCACTTATTCCTAAAATACTGATGTTCACTCTTGCCGTCTCCTGTTTGACCACTTCCAATTTGCCTTGATTCATGGACCTAACACTCCAGGTACCTATGCAATATTGCTCTTTACAGCATTGGACTTCACTTCTATTACCAGTCACATCCACAACTGGGTATTATTTTTGCTTTGGCTCCGTCTCTTCATTCTTTCTGGATTTATCTCTCCACTGATCTCCAGAAACATATTGGGCACCTACTGACCTGGGAAGTTCATCTTTCAGTGTGCTATCTTTTTGCCTTTTCATACTCTTCATGGGATTCTCAAGGCAAGAATACTGAAGTGGTTTGCCATTCCCTTCTCCAGGGTACCGCATCGTGTCAATACTCTCCACCATGACCTCTCTGTCTTGGGTTGCCATACATGGCACGGCTCATAGTTTCACTGAATTAGACAAGGTTGTCTAACTAACTATTGTTAGTAACCAATTGAAAAATTATACAAGACCTTGATAAGACCTTGATGAGCGAGTGTGGCACTCTGCCCGCTTCTGATGTCTTTCTCTTCTCCTTTTTCATTGTAATAAAACTCTGCTACACAAAAGTTCTGAATGATCAAGCCTAATCTCTGGCCCCAGATCCTAATTCTCTTCTCTGGAGGCCACCAATCCAACACTGTTCACCATAAGCTATCAATGGATATGCTCCAAAATCGTTCAGCCACCTCCCCCCCCCCCCTCAGTATCTTTCAAGTGGGAGGAGACCGGTACCTGCTGCATACTTCATGGCAAATAGATGGGGAAACAATGGAAACAGTGAGATATTTTATTTTTATTTTCTTGGCTCCAAAAATCACTGCAGATGGTGACTATAGCCATGAAATTAAAAGACACTTGCTCCTTGGAAGAAAAGCTATGACCAACCTACACAGCATATTAAAAAGCTGAGACATTACTTTGTCACAAAACATCCATCTAGTCAAAGCTATAGTTTTTCCAGTAGTTATGTATGAACATGAGAGTTGGACTATAAAGACAGCTGAGCACTGAAAAATTCATGCTTTTGACGTGTGGCCTTGGAGAAGATTTTTGAGAGTCCCTTGGACTTCAAGAAGATCCAAGCAGTCAATCCTTAAGGAAATCAGTCCTGAATATTCATTGAAAGGACTAATAGTGAAGCTGAAGCTTCAATTCTTTGGCTACCTGATGGGAAGAGCTGACTCACTGGAAAAGACCCTGATGCTGGGAAAGATTGAAGGCAGGAGGAGAAGGGAATGACAGGATCAGACGGTTGGGTGGCATCACCGACTCAATGGACATGAGTTTGAGCAAGCTCTGGGAGTTAGTGATGGACAGAGAAGCCTGGCGTGCTGCAGTCCATGGAGTCTCAAAAAGTCGGACATGACTGAGTGACTGAACTGAATTGAGCTGAATTGAACTAAGAAGTGAGGAGATACAAGAATTGGGCTCATAAAATCAGGTCCTGAAAATATGTAACTATATGTCCTTCCAGTTTTTCCCCAAGCAAAGAGTGTCTGATTTCTGCTCTCCACCTTGGATTCCTTTCAGGAAATGTTAAGGGCCAGCAACTGCAGAAGCACATGATTTAATCCTCGTAGATAGCAAGTACCCATGGTGAGTGCCAACTTGTTGTTGACACATTTTAGAAGGCAGGGTTATGGTACAGCTTCAGGGAAGCAAGCCTTAAGCCCAAGTGGAAGCTCTTTATGAAACTGTGTGTGCATAATTGATGTGCACTCAGAAGAAAAGCAGGATGTTAATAGGTAACAATAAAAGATAATGAAAGACATGGCCTCCATTCAAATCTTCTTCTTGGCTTGTGGTATCTTGTCCCTAGGGATGTACACACACACACACACACACACACACACACACACACACACACACCTATTAATTTTTTTTATATATGTTAGTGAGCTTATCAATTATTCAAACTTTAAATTACTGCCCAATCAGATCTGTGTCCAAGCTGGTAGTTAGTGTTCTTAGTTGCATTCAAGTTAAGTAACATATAGTTGGGTCTTTTTTAAAAAAATCCAGTTAGAAAATTCTTTTAAATTAGGGTGTTTAATTAGCTTATATTTTAGAAATTTTATTGAAGTGTAACTAACTGATTGGTAATGTTGTACAGTTAATTTATTTTTAATGTGATTATTGATACTAGTGAGTTTAAAACTACATATCATTGTTTATTTTCTGCTTAAACAATCTATTGTTTCCCTTTTCTTCATCTGCCTTTTTTGGGGGTTGAATTTTTTTTTTTTATTCTATTATCTGCTTTTTTGACTTAAAAACTCTGAGGGTTTTTAAGCAGCCCTTTTGCAACGTGTTGTATGTACACTTAACTTACTGAAGCCTAACCTGTAATAAAACTAAAGCTCCTTGAGCTAAACAGTGTTCTCTGTTTTCCTTTTCCTCGTCTTTGGGGCTACTGTTGTCATATGTTGCTAATAACAACTTAACATCTTTTCTGTTTGTTTTAAACAGCCAATTATCACTTAGGATATTTACAAATCTTTACAAGATTACTTTATATTTATTCACATATTTACCAATTTGGGTTCTTTTTATGCCTTTTCGTAAGTCCAGATTTCCAACTGGTATTTTTTCTTTGTCACTGAAGATCTTTTAATGTATTTCTTCACTTGCAGGTTCTGATGAAGCATACTTTCAGCTTCAGGATGTTTTAAAAGTGTTAGGGAACCCTCTTATACTGTTGGTGGGAATGCAAACTAGTACAGCCACTATGGAGAAGAGTGTGGAGATTCCTTCAAAAAACTGCAAATAGAACTGCCATATGACCCAGCAATCCCACTGCTGGGCACACACACCGAGGAAACCAGAACTGAAAGAGACACATGTACCCCCATGTTCATCGCAGCACTGTTTACAATAGCCAGGACATGGAAGCAACCTAGATGCCCATCAGCAGATGAATGGATAAGGAAGCTGTGGTACATATACACAATGGAGCATCACTCAGCCATTAAAATGAATACATTTGAATCAGTTCTAATGAGGTGGATGAAACTGGAGCCCATTATACAGAGTGAAGTAAGCCAGAAAGAAAAGCACCAATACAGTATAATAACATATATATGTGGAATTTAGAAAGATGGTAATGATAACCCAGTATGCGAGACAGCAAAAGAGACACAGATGTATTGAACAGTCTTTAGGACTCTGTGGGAGAGGGCGAGGGTGGGATGATATGGGAGAATGGCATTGAAACATGTAAATTATCATATGTGAAACGAATCGCCAGTCCAGGTTCGATGCATGACACAGGATGCTCAGGGCTGGTGCACTGGGGTGATCCAGAAGGATGGGATGGGGAGGGAGGTGGGAGGGGGTTCAGGATGGGAACACATGTACACCCATGGAGGATTCAAGTCAATGTATGGCAAAACCAATATACAATGTTGTAAAGCAAAATAAATAAATAAATTTTTAAAAAACAAAAAAATAAAAATAAATAAAAGTATTTCCTTTGTTTTCAAAACATACTTTTGATGGATGTAATATTATAGTTTATAGCTTTTTCCTTTCAGTATTTTACAGATGTTATTTCCATGACTTTTGGGTTGCTATTATTTTGATGAGAATCTATTGTCATTCTTATATTTTTTCCCTCAATGGGTGATATTTCTTTTTTTCTCAGATTGTTTTAAGCTTTTCTTCTTATCACAGTTATCAAACAATTTCATTGTCTGTGCTTAAAGTTTGATGTGCTTCCTAAATTTGTGAATATATAGTTTTCATCAAATATGGAGATTTTTGATTTTTTATTTCTTCCTCTCTCAGAGGTCAACAGGTGTAACTTATGCCTACTTCCCAATGACTGACATTTATTATTTAATATAATTTATTTAGTCTTTTGGTTGTTTAATTCAGATTAAAACAGGAAGTTTGATTCCTGTTGCTCCCTCTTGTCTGATTAGAGGAGTCAGGCCCATCAGTATTTTTAAGGAATTTATATTAAAACTATTTTAACCTCACAGAAAAATTGCTAGAATCATACTTAGAGCCCCAATATTCATTTCACCAGGAGAAGGACTTTGTCAGAAATGTGGAGTTTCTGTGTCCTCTTTACACACACACACACACACACACACACACACACCCATATTAGTCTGTTTTTGAATCTTTTGAAATTAGTTTGCAGAGAGGCTGTCTCTTCACCACAAACACAGAAGAGTGCATTTTAGCATGAATATTTCACCAAAACATGAAATATCTTCTGCATAATTCTGATATATACTCTGAATCTGGAAATTGATGTTGATACTTCACTATCATTTCTTTCACAGTCCTCATGAACCCGTTTCCAACTGTTCCAACACTGCTTCCCTCTGATTTCTTATTTAGGATCTGATCCAGTTGTCTGTGTTACCATTAGTTGTCATTTCTCTTCACAGTCTGTTCATCTCAAACTGTCTTTTCCTGTCTTTCACATCCTTGAGAGCTTCTAAGAGTACAGCCCTTCTATTCTTTTTTTTTTTTTAATTTTTTTATTAATTGGAGGCTAATTACTTCACAACATTTCAGTGGGTTATGTCATACATTGACATGAATCAGCCATGGAGTTACATGTATTCCCCATCCCAATCCCCCCTCCCACCTCCATCTCCACCCGATTCCTCTGGGTCTTCCCAGTGCACCAGGCCCGAGCACTTGTCTCATGCATCCCACCTGGCCTGGTGATCTGTTTCCCTATAGATAATATATATGCTGTTCTTTCAAAACATCCCACCCTCACCTTCTCCCACAGAGTTCAAAAGTCTGTTCTGTATTTCTGTGTCTCTTTTTCTGTTTTGCATATAGGGTTATCATTACCATCTTTCTAAATTCCATATATATGTGTTAGTATGCTGTAATGTTCTTTATCTTTCTGGCTTACTTCACTCTGTATAATGGGCTCCAGTTTCATCCATCTCATTAGAACTGATTCAAATGAATTCTTTTTAATGGCTGAGTAATATTCCATGGTGTATATGTATCCATTCATCTGCTGATGGGCATCTAGAATGCTTCCATGTCCTGGCTATTATAAACAGTGCTGCAATGAACATTGGGGTGCACGTGTCTCTTTCAGATCTGGTTTCCTCAGTATGTATGTCCAGAAGTGGTATTGCTGGGTCATATGGCAGTTCTATTTCCAGTTTTTAAAGAAATCTCCACACTGTTCTCCATAGTGGCTGTACTAGTTTGCATTCCCACCAACAGTGTAAGAGGGTTCCCTTTTCTCCACACCCTCTCCAGCATTTATTGCTTGTAGACTTTTGTATAGCAGCCATCCTGACTGGCATGTAATGGTACCTCATTGTAGTTTTGATTTGCATTTCTCTGATAATGAGTGATGTTGAGCATCTTTTCATGTGTTTGTTAGCCATCTGTATGTCTTCTTTGGAGGAATGTCTGCTTAGTTCTTTGGCCCATTTTTTTATTGGGTCATTTATTTTCCTGGAATTGAGCTTCAGGAGTTCCTTGTATATTTTTGAGATTAATCCTTTGTCTGTTGCTTCATTTGCTATTATTTTCTCCCAATCTGAGGACAGCCCTTCTATTCTTTGGGAGGCCAGAGGACTCGTCTGTTTTCATGGAGTCTTAGCATCACTATCACTAAATGATGCTGTGAACTTTTCCATGTACTATTTGCAGCACATTACCATTCAATCATTTGTTAATTTTGTCATATTGATATTTTCCAGACTTTCCCATCACATTTTTACTGTTTTCCCTTTCAATTGACTAGTAATTTGTAAAGGTCTTTCATGATCACTCTTCAAACTTGTATCCATCAGTTTCTTATTGTAGTTGAATCTCACTTAAAACAACCCTATGAATGAATGGTTGACTGGGAAAGGAAGCTGAGAGGGCAGGAAAGATGTCTTGGGATAGAGTAAAGAGATGAGGGGAGAAGAAGATGGGAAAAAACATGAAAGCAGGGAGAGAAGGGGGGATGAGGAGGCAAGACAGGATGTTGTTTCTATCTCCTCTTAAAAGAAAGTGTAATCATACTGACTATAAAGTACTCCTCCTGGGTGTATGTCTGACTGAACTTCAAGATTAAGCATCTATTATTTAAAATATTTTTATTGTAAATAAGGTTGCAATGAACATTTAAGGTACATGTGTCTTTTTGAATTATGGTTCTCTCTGGGTACAGTAACCAGGCCATGGAAGCAATCTAAATGTCCATCAACAGAGGAATGGCTAGAGAAGATTTGGTGTATATATATACACACACATACAATGGAATACTACTCAGCCTTAAAATGGAATGAAATTGGGTCATTTGTACAGATGTAGATGGGCATAGAGAGCATCATACAGAGTGAAGTCAGTCAGAAAAAGGAAAACAGGTACCATATGTTAATACATACATGTGAAATCTAGAAGGATGGTATAGATGATCTTATTTGCAAAGCAGAAATAGAGGTACAAACATAGAGAACAAACACATGGACATCAAGGGGGAAAGGAGAGAGGTGAATTGGGAGATTGAAAGTGAGATACACACAGTACTAAGCATAAAATAGGTGACTGATGAGAACCTACTCTGTAATGCAAGGAGTCCTACCCTATGCTCTGCAACGACCTAAAGGGGAAGGAAATCTGAAAAAAGAGAGGGAATATATGTATACATGCAGCTGATTTGCTTTGCTATACAGCAGAAACTAACACAACATTGTAGAGTAACGATGATGCAAAACATTAATTAGAAAATGAAAAAAAAATTAAAAAGGATAAGGAAAAAATGTTGTCTAAACAATTGCTATGTGGACTTAGAGGGTGAAAAAAAAAAATAAAGCCAGACAATATTCTATGAATTATGACCAAAATCTAGTCACCATTGTGAGAGATATTTGACTGAGAAAGGGCTGATGGTTTGTTGAGTGGTTCAGTGTGTTATGTGTGCTGATTATTTCATATGAGTCCCCAAAGCTTTTATAGTCAACAAAACATTTATAGCTTAGAGTTTGGGTTATGAATTTTAGGTATTAGGGAAAAAGCAGTGTGTGGCTGGGTGACAAAATTGAGTGATGCTAGTCAAAAGGTAAGAGTGAAAAAATACCCTTTTTCTTCCACAGCAACATATATAATCCTCAATTGTAGTTATGGTAACTATTGGAGTCTGGACTGTGCCTGAGACTGCAAATATACTCTGTAATTGCTTTGTGGGTAAAGTCTTGTTTTATTCATCTTTATATACCTTGCAGTTAGCACAATGTCTAGTCCATAGTAGGAATTCCATACATAATTTTTGATGAGATGAAGAATGACTCAAATTTTGTGATATGGAGCTTGAGGAATTAACAGGACAGTATCTGGGACTGAGGTCAAAGCATCATCATTCAGAGTCTTCTGGATTTGTGATATGGCTGTAATATCAATGGTTCCTGGCAGTAATCACTTTAGCCACTGTAAGAGTAATATTGCTGCCTTTTAAGATTGAGAAGATTGGTCTACTGCTCAACAGCCATCTGCTTGACTAGATCTTCAGGATTTGAGCTGTTTTTGATGGCCTGTGGTCACATTCCCTGAATATCAGTGTCTTCAATGTCAGGCACCTCTTCATTTCATCAACCCTGAAATGAATGCAAAGTCCTTAGGGGCTGAGACACAGTCCAGTTTCTTTCCTGTGGTGATAAATCTGTGAGTAATTGGTGCTGGCATCAAACAAGCCTGAGTTGAACTCCAACTCTGCCAAGTCCTAATCAAGAAACACTCAGGCAACTCACTTTACTTTTATATGTCAGTCAAGGTTTCAGCAGTCAATGATTGGCACAATCCAGAGTGCAATTGAAGAGCACCTAACAGGAGTGTGCAGAGTTACCAAAGGAACAAAATGCAAAGAAGAGCCAGCACTGGCAACATCAGGAAGTGGTCTTCACCTGAAGACTGATGAGGAAAGAAGAGGGTAGATTGCAATTTGGGGGGCACACATGTGGTACCAGTGATCTGAGCTGTGATCATGGAGAAGGGCATCCTCCGCCAGAACCTTAGGCAGGTGAGCAGATATTCTGGTCTCTTCTCTCACATTTCACCCCTTTTGGTTCTTCCAATTGCCAAACTCAACAAGAAGCCAAGGGGTCATGGAGACCAAGAAAAGTAGCCTTGAGAGGTCAGACCCTCAGGGTGTAGACTGGGGCAGAAAAATTGTACAGAGCAGATCTGGAGAGAACAGAGATGTCACTTCATCATCAATTTCCCTTTCTGTAAATTGGGGATTACAATCATATCCTCCTCATGTAAAGGGCTGAATAAAATCATGGATGCAAAGCATTTAACATGAAGGTCAGCACATTGCTAGTACTTGTTCAATATTAAATCACCCTCTGAAAGTTACCAAGGCTCTGCTCAGAGGGATCCTAACTTGTGAACACAATTTCTCCTAATAAATCTCTTATTTCAAAATGGACAAAATAGAATCCAAGAATGTGTCTTCTGTTTTTATAATGACATACTGCAAGTTTATATAGTTGCAAACATTCCTGTCAGGAGGTTTGGGTTCAGAAAGACTGGTCTCCACTTTCTTTACTATTTCATGTGACCCAGGCAATTGTGTGTATTATGTGTGCCAAAGATTTTTCAACTATAAAAAAGAGAAATGATGACCATTATCTTACAGATGTGTATCTAAAATAAGACAGGGCCTAATACATGATTAGAGGCTCAGAAGTAAGTGATATTATGCTGTAATATCTGATATTACATATCAGATATTACTATCATATCTAATATATGATCTTAGATATTATAAAGCATAGATAGATGTCAGACATACCTTTATTCTGTCACTCAAAGTGTCTTCTTTTTAATATTGAAAAATTTATATTCCATAGATACTTTTAAAACGGCTCACAGATCATCTTACATTAATAGATCCATATCCAAATATTTGAAACTTTAAGGCAGATAGTTTAAATCCAGAGACTAAGATTATGTTAGTATAAAATTGACAAAAGGCAGCAAATCTCAATAATCCTCAAATATATTGTAATGTTTTCTATTACTAATGAGCAAAGACTGATAGCAGGTTGATGCCAGATGTTCTGAATAAAATGCTTCTCTGTTCTACCTGACATTATTTCCATCTGACTAAGTTATATGAAGTCATTCTGGACAATTACACAATTTTCCTTGCCCTGCTTGGTCGAGAGACACCCTAAAGGAAAAATGTTCAGGGGAAAATAGAATCGCCCTGCCTTTTCTTAGAGGGAACCTGCAAATGTCACTAAGTGAGAAATGTTTTGATGCAGAAGACTGCACCGGTGGTGAGCGTATTCACAATTCTTGATGACTGTATCATTTCACACCACCATCAGCATTCAACGCAGCACCAAGACCTGCAGAAACTATTCCATTTGTAAAAGGTCAAGCAATGGTAGCCCTAAGCTTTTGAAATGAAGCAGAGAAAACAATTTCAGAGCTATTTACTATCCTCTTCTCTGACAGCTTTTGTCCCAGCTTCCAGTAACAGAGATTTGCTTTTATGGTTAAGACCCTTTAAGTAAATATGTTGCTTGTGGCTACAAAAATGCACTTGATTGCTTTCTTTGAGTCATAAGGCTTTTATCTTATTTCTAAAATCATAATGCCCACTAGGCATTGCATTTTTCCAGGATATTGACTGATGTCCACTGTATACATTTAGGTAATCAGATAAAGGTATCAATGATGACAGAGTAAGTTTGGTAATGCAGGAAGGAATTTATAATACTTGAGGGCTCTTTTACAGTGAAAGCAATGCCTTTTGGAGGCTAGAAAAATTGTTATCATCATTTGGTTGAAACATTTTGCGTTTCTAGTATACTTCCTAGCTTTTTTGTGTATGAACAATAATACATTCAGGGGTCCTTCAGCATTGTTTAAAAATTTGAAAAAAACACATTTACTGATTATCAAACTTGCTGTCATGCATCTAGAATACTGTAGTTCCAAAAATAGTACATTTAAAGCAGACAGAAGCTTATACAGAATCAAATGTAGCTTCCATTTGCTATTGATGGTTAGAATATATTCTATATATCCTTTTAATAACATAAAGGCATAATGAAAAAATGTAAGAAAATGGGTTCTGATTGGTTTGAAAATACTTATATTTAAAGTGACTATCTTAATATATTTACTTCACACTCTTTTAAGAAAGTTAAGCAATCTATAGAGTCATTATTTTAAAAGAGCATTATTACTACTCTCATTTATAGTGAGAAATTTAAATAATCATGTGACTTTTAGAAGTCCCATACTGGGTAGGAAAAAATTTTGTTCTTAGATAATATGAAGCAAAAAAAATAAAGTAAAATAGAATGGTGTGTTCTCAAACTTCTTCTTTAGACTTGTTTAATTTTTCCTACTGCTGAAAATATAATACAAATCTTTCTGAAGTCCACTAAAATAAGAACTATTTTAGACCAACAATTATGATATTTTCCAAATGTATTTCTGTACCTGTTATGTAACAAGCTTTGGTAAGCTATGGAATAGAATAGTGACTAAGAAAGGCAAGAGTCTTTCCTTCATGGAGTTCAAAGTCTCCCAGGTCATTATAAATATAGTCGATGATACTGAGAAAGTATTAGAAATGTTACTTTAACTTATAGAAAGGAGTCAGAAAGTCTTCAGTGAGGAAACTGTATTAAATTGAAAATTAAAGAAAATTAAAGATTAGCAGCCAAAGAGAGTAAGTGACTGGTTGCTAAAGAGAGAAAAGGGAAGGAATAAGTGAGGAGAATAGCATTCCAGGTAAGAAAACAGCTTATTCAAAAACTCAGTGAGACAGAGAAATAAAATAATACACTCAAGGGACCAAAATAAGTTCAAGAAGTCCAGTATGACAGGAGTATAGGGATTATGATGAATGAAAGATGGAGTTGAAGGACTTAAAATAGAAAAAGTTGCATTAACACCTATTTGAATTTACTCAAAGGATCATATAGTCAAACCAGATTCATAAGAATCAGGAATCTTAAGTGGTATTGGGAAGGCTGGACAACCTCATGTGAATCAATGAAATTAGAACACATCCTCATGCTATACACAAAAATATGCTCAAGATGACTTAGACTTCAATATAAGACATGACACCATAAAACTCCTAGAAGAGAACTAATACAAAACATTCTCTGACTTAAATTGTAGCAATGTTTTCTTAGGTCATTCTCCCAAGGCTACAGAAATAAGAGCAAAAATAAACAAATGGGATAAAATCAAATTTAAAAGCATTGCACACCAGAGGACATTATAAACAAAATGAAAACTGGGAGAAAATATTTGCAAGTGATGCAATCAACAAGAGATTAATTTCCAAAATATACACAAATCTCATACACCTCAAGAACAAAAAATAAGCAACCTAATCAAAAAATGGGTAGAAGACCTAAATAGAAATTTCTCCAAAGAAGACATACAGATACCAATAGACACCTAAAACAAATGTCTCATTTCATTAATTATTAGAGAAACTCAAATCAAAATTATGTTGAGGTAGCACCTCACACCACATATCAGGCTTAAAATCTTTTAATCTTTTGTCATTGTTTTCATGTTAAATCCAAAAACTTTAATATATTTTGTAAATGGAAAGGAAAGAATTAACCATATGCTTATCATGCATTCTAACTTTACCATGAAATGCCCTAAAATTAGAAAAGATGATGTAGTTAAATCTAGATGACCACCATTAAAATGTCTGCAAATCATAAATGCTAGAGAGGATGTGCAGAGATGGGGAACCCTCTTACAGTGTTGGTGGGGATGTAAATTGGTACAGCAACTGGTAAATTGGTATAGTGACTATTAAAACAGTATGAAATTTCCTTAAAAATTAAAAAATAGATCTTGTAATCTCATGCCTGGGCATGAAAAAAAATGTAATTTGAAAAGGAACATTCACTCCTGTGTTCATTGTAGCTCTATTCACAATAGTCAAGACATGGAAGCAACCTAAGTGTCCATTAACATATGAATGGATAAAGATGTGGCACATATATATGTACAATGAAATACTACTCAGCCATGAAAAAGAATGAAATAATGCAATCTGTAGACACATGGATGGACCTAGAGATTATACTAAGTGAAGTAAGTTACACAAAAGGACAGATATCCTATGATATCACTTGTATGTGGAATTTAAAATACGACACAAATGAACTTATCTATGAAACAGAAACTGACACAGACATAAAAAAAGAAACTTATGATTACCAAATGGGAAAAGGAGAATGAGTTAGGAGTTTGGGATTAACAGATACAAACTACTATATGTAAAATAGATAAACAAAAAGGTCTTATTGTATAGCACAGAGAACTATACTCAAGATCTTGTGATAAATCACAATAGAAAAGAATATATGAATCATTTTGTTGTATGCCAGAAACTAATGCAACATTATAAATCAACAATATTGCAATTAAAAAATGAATCAGCAATCTTATCTAATATCAAGCTTTACTAATAATATTAAGGATAGAATTAACCTTAAGAACTAGCTAAAAGAGAAAAGTTTGAGACAACCAATACAACTCCACAGTCCTTTTGACAACATTAAAATGTATTCTTTGGCCCATATTTGAAGACAGACTACCTAAATGGTGCATGGGGTCATAATTTATATAAAAAGGAATTAATTTGACCATTGCTTATACAACATTTTCCCTTGAGTCATGCCCCGTAAATCCTGATTTCATGTTTGTTTGCCATAAACAACCCTGAATATACTTGGTATGACTTCCCTGGTGGCTCAGATGGTAAAGCATCTGCCTACAATGCGGGAGACCCGGGTTCAAACCCTGGATCAGGAAGATCCCCTGGAGAAGGGGAGTACCTCCAGTACTCTTGCCTGGAAAATCCCATGGATGGAGGAGCATTGTAGGCTACAGTCCATGGGGTCACAAAGAGTCGGACACGACTGAGTGACTTCACTTTCACTTTCATACTTGGTATATTCTTCTATAAGTATTTTACAGATAACGACTCTCCAAAACTAGTAAATACCAGTCATTTCTAATGCTAGACAACAGGTCTGTCCATCACAAATTTATAAGAAGATGTGACTAGGTCATCTTTTCAATTTTTAGAGCATTTCATGATAAAGTTAGAATGTATGATAAGCATATGGTTAATCCTTTCCTTTACATTTGCAAAATATGTTATAGGCTTTGGATTTAACATGAAAACAATGACAAAAGATTAAAAGATTTTAATCCTGATATGTGGACCATATGATAAAATATGGAGGAAAGGTTAAAGAAGAAGATCATTGGCAGGAAGTCCTGTTCCAAGCTTCTGGAATGGTGGGTGTAGTGTGAAGTAGGGCATCCCATAGTGGTGTCCAAGAGAAGGACCCAGATGCAAGAACTATTTATGAGTCAGAGTCTATGGGACTCGGCAATTAATTTAATATAGGAGTAAATATCTGAAATATTTGAACAAGAGGTATAATAGGGCCATTAGCTGATTTAAGTAAGCATTAGAAAAGGAATGGATCTGGCAGACAAAAATAGGGCCAGTTTTAGATACCCCAAGCTTAAAGTGATTGGGGAAGGTAAAAGGGAAGTTTTCAGCAGGCTATTGGATATTTGGGCCAGACACTCAGGAGGAATCCTGACTGGAGAGTTGGGAGTCACTGGTATAAACATTTATTGAGGCCATTTCATTGATGAGTTGTCTAAAGAGATCAAATAAGAAGTAGGCCAGAGGAAAGCTAACTAGTTTTTAAAGGGCACGAGTTGGGTTAACAGAGATTAAAGTACCACAGTGTAGAATTAGGAAGCCAAGAGCTGACCTTTGGGTAAAGAGAATGTTTGTGTAAAAAGATTGTGAGTGTCCAAGCAAGTGATAGCTTTCCTTTGATTTAATAATGTGCATGTGATATTGGCATGGAATAAAGCCCATATATGAGATGGAGACAGTGGGTAAATAGCTTCTTACAACACTGGTTGTCAGGTCAGGAGCAAGATGGGTCTAAGGATAAAAGGAGATATTAGGGTCAAGGCCAATACTTTGGCCACCTGATGTGAAAAGCCAACTCATTAGGAAAGACCCTGATACTGGGAAAGATTGAAGGCAAAAGGAGAAAAGGGTGGCAGAGGATGACATGGCTAGATAGCATCACCAACTCAATGGAAATGAATTTGAGCAAACTCTTAGGAGGTAGTGAAGGACAGGGAAGCCTGGCATGCTGCAGGCCTTGGGGTTGCAAAGAGCCAGACATTTGCTTCTTGGCAGGAAAGCTATGAGAAACCTAGACAGTATGTTGAAAAGCAGAGACATCACTCTGCCAACAAAGTCTGTATAGTTAAGACTACGGTCTTTCCAGTGGTCATGTGTGTTTGTGAGAACTGGACTGTAAAGAAAGCCGAGTGCCCAAGAGATGATGCCTTCAAACTGTGGTGCTGGAGAAGACTCCTGAGAGTTCGTTGGATAGCAAGGAGGTCAGACCAGTCAATCTTAAGGGAAATCAACCCTGAATACTGGTTGGAAGGACTGGTGCTGAAGTTGAAACTCCAGTATTCTGTTCATCTGTGCAAACAAGTGCTCATTGGAAGAGTCCCTGATGCTGGGAAAGATTGAGGGCAGAAGGGGAAGAGGGCATCAGAGGATGAGAAGGCTGGATGGCATTACTGATGCAATGGACTTGAACTTGGGCAAACTCTGGGAGATGGTGAGGCACAGGGAGGCTTGGCATGCTGCAGTCCATGGGTCACAAAGAGTGGGACATGACAGGGCAACTGAACAACAACAACAGAAGAGTTGGACACAACTTATTGACTGAACAGCAACAAGGGTAAGGGGGTGTTTATAATTAATGGTGTGAGAGAGTGAATATGATTGAATACTGATGTGGAGCTTTGGGAGAGAGCACTTTAAAGTGGAGATATCTTAGCTCCTCATCTGTGCCATATTCATTTGTGAGAATTGTATGTCTTTCTGTGTTTTTCTCCAGACAAGCAGAGGGTTATGCCTACAAGATCTTAAGAAATATTATCTGAAAAGGAATATATTTGAACATTATCTGAAGAAAGGCTGGGTCCAGATTCATTTTTGGTTATGTACAAGGCAAAACTTCCAAGCAGAACTTGAATATAACTGTCAAGTGCGCCTTCACTGTTTCATTGTTGTTTGGTTTTCAATTTGTTTGTTTGTTTTCCATCTTCTAAATATGGTAAATATGTGTGCTTTGGGTATAAAATAATCCATCCATTTTAGCTTAATGAAAAGAGCTAGAAAATATTATAATATTCCACAGAGGGATTTTGTTGACTTGCTATTGAAGACCCATATTGCTCTCTTCTACTTTTGTGAATAATGGAAAGATGACTGTATTTCAAATGAAAAAAGACTAATATGATACATTGATGTGCTCATATTATTTCTAGGATTTAAACATGAAAATGTTGGCATTTGTAAAAATATTTGTTTTTAGCTTGAAATAATAATAGCAAAATAACATCCTGTTTTTAAAAGAGATCATATCACTGATTCTTCATCAGTATGACATATTTTTCTTAAAGAAGGCTACACATTTATACTGATTTGCCTCTTGATAATCAATGGCACTCAGCTTAGAGATTGCTTATTGAATTTAAGAATCAATAGTTAAGCAGGGAAAAGAGAAAAGCAATTTGAATGTGAAGAGGATCACTATTTATTTCTTATAATATTTTTTAAATCAA
Organism: Dama dama; assembly: GCF_033118175.1. NCBI lineage: Eukaryota > Metazoa > Chordata > Mammalia > Artiodactyla > Cervidae > Dama > Dama dama. The sequence goes on along the minus strand of NC_083687.1, from coordinate 4,500,917 downwards.
CTGAGCTTTTATTAATAACTCATTGTAGGGCTTTCAAGAAACACTCTGAAGTAGGAAGAAATTGCTATTTTACCTTTTGACTGAGAGGTGGTGGTTCCAATTTTTTGAGCTCATCTAATCATTAAGGGCTACTTAGTATTTAAGACAAAATATCCAAGATAATTCTGCTTTTGGTGAATTTACTGAAAGAAAAAAAAATTCAACCTGCTAAAACATAAAACAATTGTGAGGCAAAATAACATTTCTATTTGTTACAATTATACTGGTGCTCATTACTGCTATCCATTCTAAACATCCCCAAATGCCATCAGGTTTATGACTCCATAAATCTGGAAAATGCCTTATAGTGAAATAATGGTCATCTGTTTCTAAAGTAAGATGGTATCATAACACTAACAGTTGATATGCATGAAGCTGTTAACTCCTACAAGTAAAGCATCAAACAAAGGAAAAATCTTTCTCAGTTTTTGAAATGCCTATGAACATCAAGAATTTCAAAGAAGCAAAGAAAAAATTTTCCTTTTTATGTGGGAAAATAAATTAAGATATAGTGAGCTTCTTGATCCAGTCTCGACTGCAGATATGGTTGGAGAGAAACAGTGGGAAATGCAAAGAATCTAATGACTTACAAAATATTAATTATTTTAATTGGAGGCTCATTACTTTACAATATTGTGGTGGTTTTTGCCATACATCGACATGAATCAGCCACAGGTGCACATGTGTCCCACCATCCCAAACCCCTCTCCCACCTTCCTCCCCACCCTGTCCCTCTGGGTGGTCCCAGAGCACCAGTTTTGAGTGCCCCACTTCATGCATTGAACTTGCACTGGTCATATATTATACATAGGGTCATATACATTTTAATGCTATTCTCTCAAATCATCTCAAACTCGCCTTCTCCCACATAATCCAAAAGTCTGTTCTTCACATCTGGGTCTCTTTTTCTGCCTTGTATATAGGATCATCATTACTGTCTTTCTAAATTCCACACATATGTGTTAATATACTGTACTGGTGTTTCTCTGACTTACTTCACTCTGTACAGTAGGCTCATTTCATCCACTTCATTAGGACTGACTCAAGTGTGTTTTTTCTTTTTTATAGCTGAGTAATATCCCACTGTGTATATATACCACAGCATTCTTATCCACTCATCTGCTGATGGACACCTAGGTTGCTTACATGTCCTGGCTATTGTAAACAGTGCTTCAGTGAACACTGGGGTTACATGTGCCTCTTTCAATACTGGTTTCTTTGGTGTGTATGCCCAGCTGTGTGACAATCACTACTTTTAAATTGAATAGTTTGCTAGTAGGTATTCCTAAACAGAGTATACCTAGGATGAATTAATATGTATAAGTAGAAAAGTAGTCTGACCAAGACCATATCAGAATAAAAGGGTATTACCAGTTGAACTACAGTCAATGCTTCCATAGAAACACAGAGTTCTTGGTTTCCATAGAAAACAAGTCAACAGGAAGCCCCCACACAAACTGCTTGCTACAGGCAGATGTGATGTAAATACTACAGTAGTAAAATCTAAGAAAGATAGCAACTTCCCCAGAAGAAAATATTCACCTATTGCTAGCCTGGACACCCAGCTTCTCCGCATAGTGTCTAGAAGGCCACTATCAGTATCACTCTAGAAGTTACCTACATGTGTTACTTTTGAGAATAAATACATACCTATGTCACAGAGAGGATGTGGTTTTGGGCAACCCTTGACCTGAACTTGGGAATCCGAGGTTCCTCACCCCTCCCTTGTCCTGGGAGTGTAGGTTCTGCACCCTGTCCCCACAGTGTGAGCTATCCCAAGGATGCAGCCTCAAGAGGAAAGTGATACTGAGACTGCCTGGATGGAGCATGTGCTCGGCCCCATTACAGCCTCTGTAAACTTTGAGATGGGTTTACTAGGTGGTTCAGTGGGTAAAGAATCCTCCTGCAAGGCAGGAGATGCAGGCAGATGCAAGTTCGATCCCTGGGTGGGGAAGATTCCCTGGAGCAGGACATGACAACACACTGCAGTATTCTTGTTTGAAGAATCCCATGGCCAGGGGAGCCTGGCAGACTACAGTCCATAGGGTCACAAAGAGCCATACATGACTGAAGTGACTGGGCATGCAGGCACGCACAAACTTTGAGATACTTGCAGATGAATGTGGAGATCTACTTGCGTTGCAGCCACTAGAGACAAACTTCATGTTCCTTTGTTCATCAAAACTACCACGTACCAACCTAGAGTGTCCATTTCTTTCTCTGGTCTGTCCCCACTCTGGTAAGGGGGCTAGTTTCAGACTTCACCAGGAAATCTACCAAGACTGTGAATCAACAAACAGTTTACTTGATTAATGCTCAAGATGAAACAGATATGTTTCAAGGAATGTTCAAAGAATTCCAAAAATACATGTTGAATTAATGAGTTGCCAGCAGAAAACAGAAAGAAAAAAAAAAAAAGTGCATGTTAATCTTACTGTGTCTGAAGCTGAGTTTTAGCTGTACAATGTGGTTTTATTAATTCCCTTCCAGCTGAGGAATCCCTTGGCATGATCCCTGTCTGCAGTTCAGCTCTTTGTGAATATTTCATGAAACATAGATTCTCTGCTGTGCCACAGGGGTCCCAGGACTAATTGAAGCAGAGTTCTGTTCTTGGATCTCTTCCTAATTGTGTGAATTTATATGGACACTTCACCCAGCTTCTCCATTTCCCTATTCAGAGTTTTGCTAGTTTCTCTCTTCTTCGTTCCACCCCCCATCCCCTTGCTCTTCACCATTATATCCATATAACTATAAACTTTCTTTTGGAGGTGATTGTGTGAGAGTTTCTCCTTTAGGCAAATGTCCCTCTACCTGTCTCAGGGTACAATTGCTGGGCCATGGGTTAAATGAAGCTTCAGGTCTACCAGGCATTCCCAAATGCTTCCCAAAATGTACCAATCTGCATTAATATGAGAAGCATATTAGAATTTTCATTTTATCTTACATCACTACCAACACTTTGATTTTATGTTGCTCTTTAATGTTTCCCAATCTTAAGGGAGGGAGCAAGAGCAATAATCTTTTTTTTTTTTTTTTTTTTTCCCAGTGGGTTTTGTCATACATTGATATGAATCAGCCATGGATTTACATGTATTCCCAATCCCGATCCCCCCTCCCATCTCCCTCTCCACCTAATTCCTCTGGGTCTTCCCAGTGCACCAGGCCGGAGCACTTGTCTCGTGCATCCCACCTGGGCTGGTGATCTGTTTCACCAGATAGTATACATGCTGTTCTTTTGAAATATCCCACCCTCACATTCTCCCACAGAGTTCAAAAGTCTGTTCTGTATTTCTGTGTCTCTTTTTCTGTTTTGCATATAGGGTTATCGTTATCACCTTTCTAAATTCCATATATATGTGTTAGTATGCTGTAATGTTCTTTATCTCACTTTGCTGATTACTAACTAGATTGAGCAAATTTTGTTTATTGGTAATTAGCCTCCCATTTCAAGAATTTACCTGTTCCTATTCTATATAATTTTTATTGAGTTATTCAGTTTTTAAAATCTTGATGTGTTTGGGATCTTTATAATATCTTGATATGAATTCTTTATTGTTTAAACATTTGCAAATAGGTTATGGAAATCAGAAGATTCACTTTAATTTCTTGTTACATTGCTGTTTCTTGAAGATATTTAAATGTACTCACATTTGTCATTTTCTTATGATATCTTTGTTTTGAGGGTTTTATTTAAGAAATAAGTGCCTGCTTTCGCATTTTGTGTTTTCTTTTCAAACACTTTAATGCTTACTTTTTACATTTATGTCTTTAATCTATGTGGAATTTATTTATTTATTGGTGTGTTTCAAGATTCATGTATGACTTAGAAAACCCAGGAGAAGGAAAGGACATTATATTTACCCATCTTTTTATTTTATCCACTGTTCCTTCCTGTTGTTCCATGATTTAAAAAAAAAAAAAAAAAATTTTGCTTTCTGCTTAAAGTACCTACTTTAGCCATTCTTTTAGAGCAGGTGACAAATTCTCTTAGTTTTTCCTTCATCTGGTTTCTCTGATTCTGTTGATTTCTGCTTCATTTTTGAAGGATATTTTTGCGGATAATTCAGAGTTGGCAATGCTTTTCTTTCAGCTCTTGAGATGTGTGCCACTTCCTTCTTACCTCCATAGTTTCCAGTGTGAAACTCACTGTTCTGTGAATTGCTTTTCCCCATAGGTTGTTTCTGTTTCCATATTCTTTTCTTTTTCTTCAGTTTCCAGTCATTTGATTATGATGTGCCTTGGCTTGGGTTTCTTTGGGTTTATCCTGTTTGGGACTTGCTCAGCTTCTGGAATTTGTAGGTTTATGCCTTTTGCCAATTTAGGATAATTTAAGCTATCAGATATTCAAATACTTTTTCAGCCATATGCTCTTTCTCCTTTGTTTACTAATACTCTTAATATCCATGGCATTTTGTGTTGACATCTGTTGACTGTCTTTTCTCATTCAAGTAAAATTTTCCAGTTTCTTGTATAATAAGGGAATTTTTATTGGAACCTAGACAATATGGACATTATGTTTTAACAGAGTTTATCTTCTTTAAATATTCTATGTTTGCTAATTTTCTCTGATACCATCCCAGCGGGGAAAGGATAGGGATGCTACTTTCTTGTCATGTGGAAGTGGAGTCCAGATTCCCCCATTTGAGCTTCACTGATAACAGGAAGAGGAGGGGCTTTTGTTACTATAGCCTGGGAAGGAATTCTGACTCACTATTGAGCATCTGCTGAAACCTCCATATTTGGGAGCATAAGGGTGCTCCTTTACTAATATTGGCCACTGGATATCACTGTGGACAGTTACCAGGAAGCACAGCCTTGTTAAAACAGGGTGGGAGTCGTGGTTCTGACTCCAGCTCCTATTTCAGCCCAATTCACTGAATGCAGCAGCAGAAAGTGTGCCCTTTAAAAAGACTTTTATGATAATGTATGAAGTACCTGAATAAAATTCTATAATTTCACAGTTTATGGTCTGTAAACTTCATAACATCTTTTGCAAAGTCATATTCCCAGTTTCCAGGGATTTGAATGTGGACAATTACAGGGAACATTATGCCCACCACACTACAGAATAATCTGTACTGTTCAATAAAAATAATATCAAGTGACTAAAATGAGAGATCTATAAAATTTAAAATTTACTATATTAAAATAATTTTGAAAGAAATATGTAAATTAATATTATATTTTATTTAACCCAATATATCCAAACTCTCATTTGAATATAATTAATATAAACATTCTTATTGAGATATTTACATGCATTTCTTATACTAGTGACTTTAAACTTATCAGTTCATTTGCTCAGGTGTGTCCAACTTTTTGCTATCCTGGACTGCAGCATGCCAGGCTTCTCTGACCATCACCAACTCCCTGAGCTTGCTCAAACCCATGTCCATCAAATCAGTCTTGCCACACAACCATCTCAAATTCAGCTGTCCCCTTCTCCTATGTTCAATCTTTCCCAATATCAGTGTCTTTTCCAATGAGTCAGTTCTTGTCATCAAGTGGCCAAAGAATTGGAGTGTCAGCTTCAGCATCAATCTTTCCAATGAATATTCAGGACCGATTTACTTTAGGGTGGATTGGTTGGATCTCCTTGCAGTCCAAAGGACTCTCAAGAGTCTTCTCCAACACCACAGCTCAAAAGCATCAATTCTTTGGTGCTCAGCTTTCTTTATAGTCCAACTCTCACATCCATGCATGACTACTGGGAAAAAAACATAGCTTTGATTAGACGGACCTTTGTTGGCAAAGCAATGTCTCTACTTTTTAATATGCTGTCTAGGTTGTTCATGGCTTTTCTTTTCATGTGTCTTTTAATTTCATATCTGCAATCACCATCTGCAGTGATTTTAGAGCTCAAGAAAATAAAGTCTGTCACTGTTTCCATTGTTTGCCATGAAATGATGGGACTGGATACCATAATCTTAGTGTTTTGAATGTTGAGTTTTAAGCCAACTTTTTCACTCTCTTCTTTCACTTTCATCAAGAGGCTCATCAGTTATTGTAGATATTTGCAACTCAAATATCTGAAAAGGGTTAATATCCAAAATGTATAAGGAACTCATACAACTCAAGAGCAAAAACAAACAAACAAAAACAAAAAAAGCACACCAATTGGATCTAAAGAATGGGCAGGGCAAGTGAATAAATGTTATTCCAAAAAAGACATACAAATGGCAAGTAGGTACATGACAAGATGCTCATAATCACTAATTACCAGAGAAATGCAAATTAGAACCACAGTGAGATATCACCTCATATCCACTGGAATGACTATTGTCAAAAAGACAAAAGTTAACAAATATTCAAGGGGATATGAAAAAAGGGGAAATCTGTATACTGTTGGTTATAGCCATTATGGAAAACTGTCCTGAGGTTCCTCAAAAAATTAAAAAGAAAGAATTACTATATGATCCAGCAACCCCACTCCTGGGTGTGTACCAAAGGAGATGAAATAATGTTCTTGAAGAGATATCTGCACTCCCATGATCACTTCAACATAATTCACAACAGCCAACATATGGAAATAACCTAGTGTTCTATCAAGGATGGTCCATCTAAGGATGAATGGACAAAAAAGATTTTTTGAAAAGATGTGCAATATGTATGTATATATATACATACATATGTATACACACACACACACACACACACACACACACACACATATAGGCATAAATTTCATCCTTGAGAATGAAGAACATCTTACTATTTGTATCAGCACAGGTGAACTTTGAGAGTATTAGGCTACATGAAATGTCAGAGAGAGAAAGACAAATACTCTATGGTCTCATTTATATGTGGAAGCAAAAAGACCAAGCTCATAGAAATGGAGACAAGAGTGGTATTTACCAGGGGCTGCAAGAAATAGGGAGATGTTGGTCAAGGGTATACCGTTCATTATATGATGAATGAATTCTGGGGATCTAATATATAGTATAATGATTATAGTTAATAATACTGTGTAATAATTGAAATTTGCTTAAAGTATAGATCTTAAATGTTCTCAATGCACAAAATAAATGCTAATTATATGAAGATGCAGGTGTTAGCTAACTGACTCTTTGGTGGTAATCATATTGCAATCAAATCAACATCATAATCCTATACAATGTTATATGTCTTTATCTCAAAGCTGTAAAAATAATTGTCATTCTGAAACCCTATGAGGGAAATGCATAACATCCATCAGAGGTCCTTTGACTTCCTTTGGTCTTTCTGTTGTTAGAAAGGTAATGATGTGTACGTGTGTGTGTCTATATGCATGTGTGTGTGCATGCATGTGAGAGGGTAACAGGCAGGAAGGCCAGGGGTCTCCAAATGGAGGACAGGCTGCAAGTGTCAGACATTTTTTATCTCTCCTTTAAGCAGCAGGAGGAAACAAACTGCAAGTGTCAGACTTTTTTTCCTTCTCCATACAAAATTGAAAGTAAGTTTCCTCTACGGGAAAGTTTTTCTTAAGCTATATTAATGAAACTATGTATTTGCTTTGGAATTTGCCTTTCTTCAAAATGGTTTCCACCTAAGACTAGCTTTTTTCTTTTCTCAAACCTTGGGCTGATACTAGCTGGACAAACCAGTATTCATAACAATTGTTTTATGGTTGGGAGATGACATACCTCGTGCCATCCTATCTCAAAAATGCGTATTGCAGGAGAGGGGCCTGGTGAAACTCCCTCAGCCTTGAGGGGTCTCTCTTGTCTGATTTATAACTTTCTAACAGACATAAAACAGCTTGCTAAACTAGCAAGGGGGGCACTCTCCATCCCCTTCTGACATCTGTGTCAGAAGCTTTCTCTGCCCATTTTCATACTTTGATAAAACTCTGCTACACAGAAGCTCTTGAGTGATCAAGCTTGGTCCCTAGCCCTGAAGCTAAATCTTCTTCAGAGATCAAGGATCTGACACCATTCACCATAAGCTATCACAAGCATGGAAGTTAGGTGGGTGAAAAGGGATATGTGATTGTATTATGTAGTGGTAATTATTTCCTTTTCTTCAAAAAAAAAATTCATTTTCCTACCTTTCCAAAAAAGCAACCAAGTTTATGAAGTCATTTGTACTATACATGGAGGATAAGTTAACAGGGCTATGGTGGAACATAACAAGGATGGTTAAGTTCAGGAACTTTTGATAAAACTGAAAGTTAGTCTATGCATAAAAATGGACTGGGAACCTTGTAAAAGCTCAACAAATCTCCCTTAACCTTCCTACCCCTAATCCAACAATATAAATTATCCAGTTCATTTAACCCATGACCTGGGTGTTAGACAATGAAACAACTAAATCGGGAGTGAAAGTAGAAGAGGTAGAAGAAAGAAAACAAGTCAAGTCTTAATTTTCTACTAGTAGATGTTTTCATGCTTTAGTTAACTTCGATCTAAGTTAGTGAATCTAATGAAGTTCATAGCAACCAAAAACAAATATTCAAAATACAATTTTGCTTCTCCAGACAGAATGGCTATTGAAATCTCACTGTGCACAGTACAGGACTACTGTGTCCCATTGTCACAGGTTAAACTATGGCATCCCATTGTGTCTCTTGCCCTAAGCTGCCCAGTGTGAATTATTCTTTGGTTCAAAAATGTAAGAATGACTCTGTCAAAAAGTATGTATCTTCTTATCTAATAGTATTGCACTTAGAAAACTACTTTTAAACTTTTGCTCAACTAGAGAAGGAAATACAATATAGAAAACATGTTTGTAGTATATATAGTGTATGAAAATGAAAATGAAAATCTCTCAGTCATGTCCGACTCTTTGCAACCCTATGGAATTCTCCAGGCCAGAATACTGGAGTCTGCAGCCTTTCCCTTCTCCAAGGGATCTTTCCAACCCAGGGATCAATCCCAGGTCTCCTGCATTGCAGGTGGATTCTTTACCAAACATAGTGTCTGCATAATATATATAAAAAAATCAATAACCCAAAAGACTCAGTTTTGCAGTGGGGGTGTCTATTTTTTCTTAACGGTGGTAAAATACACAAAATAGGAAATTACCATTGTATCTATCAATTGAACAATTGAATTGTTCATTTCAGTTGTGTGAAGTATATTCATAATGTTGAGCCAGAATTTTATCATTTTGCAAAATTAAAGCTCTGTACATCTTAAACTGTTCCCCACTTCCACTTGCTGCCTCTCATGGCAACCACCACCCTAATTTCTGTCTCAGTGAGGAATATCTAGATTCCTTACATAAATGGGATCACACAGTATGTATCTTTTTGTCATTGGTTTACTTCACAGAGCATAATGTCCCCAAGGTTCACACAGAGTTGTTGCATTTGTCAGAATTCCCATTCTTTTTAAAGGTTGAATAATATTTCATTGTGTACATGTAAAAGATTTTGTTTATCCATTCATCTGTCCATGGACACTTGAGTTATTTCCACTTTTTGGCTATTATGAATAATACTGCTGTGAACATGGGTGTACATATGTTGTATTTTTAAATCAACCTAAGAGATGCGACTTAGCAATTTCACAGACTCCAAATTCTCAAATAAATTATCTTGAATTTGAAACTGAAATAGTGATCTTGAGTTGGAATAGTGATCTGGCATTTGTCTTTTACTTTCCCCCTTCTCTTGTTTGAAACATTTCAATTATCATGACCTGGAAAAAGATTTCCATTTCCAAAAAGCCTAGGACTTCAAAAGATAATAAAAATTTCAATGTCACCACAAAAGCTTTACATTCTAAAATAAACCTGGATCCTTTTTTTCCATTACCTAAGAACAAATTTTCTGCTTTTTAATTCAGATTTATCCATGCATTATCCCATCAGAATCATCTACTGTCATATTAGAGCTTGAAAGATAGATGGAACCTTCTTAAAACTATTCTGAAATGGCAGGTATTCCAAAAATGGAACTCATTTGCATTATATTTTATTATTATGAGTAAAACTATACTCAGTTTATAAAAGACTTTCTTTTGAATTCCTATATAGTTCATACACACACACACACACACACACACACACACACACACAAAACAAGTTTGCATGGGGGAGTCCTGGTGCAATATCCACAGAAAACCCTCCAACATAGTTATAAATAAATGAATTATGTTACTCAAGAAGTATCTTTTACTGACCCCTTGTGCTAGTCTTGCCTTCCTTGGTTCTGATTGTGATAAGGCTTATTTTCATTTCGCAACAACAGAATTTTTATCCCCTCGGAGCCTATCTCATGGTCATCTTGTTGTCTGGAATAGATCTGTTTTAAGGTCAATCTGGATTATGTCTTTCTTAGTGGCTGCTTGTTTCTTTCTAATAGTGGCATGTGCAGAGAAGCTGGTACCTGCTTCTGCTCTGTGTTGGGTGTTTATGACACTCTGGAGTATCTCCTGTCATTGAAACACCTGGTTCTTCAAACTGCATTATGGAAAAAGCCATTTTACAAAAATCATGGGCAAATCTCCACTGCATGAGTGAAAATGTTGCTCCATGTCATGTCCAATGTTACTGATGTTATTTGCATTTGGCTATGGAAGTAACTCAACATGTTTTCCTTTCCCACAGAAGTTGTTTGCACATGTGTTTGTGAATTTATTAACTTTTGACTCATAGCTGAATTACTAGATGAGACCAGATCTCTCTGTCCTATTCTGTGAGAAAAGTGTCTTCTTTCACTTTATAAAAGAAACGTCATTAACTACAAGGAATGATGCATTTGTTTTGTTTTGTTTTTTCAGTGTGATCACTTTGTTATGAATAAATTTGACTGGATACATGGACACAGGCTGCACTTAACATAAAAATTAAGTAAGGAATAATTTACTTGTAATCATTTTCCCTCTGAATCTCTCAAAAGTCTTCCTGGAAAATCTCTCTTAAAAATCTATCTACCTATGTGCTGTACTTAGTCGCTCAGTCATGCCCAACTCTTTGTGACCCCATGGACTGTGGCCCTCCAGGCTCCCCTGTCCATGGAATTCTCCAGGCAAGAATACTGGAGTGGGTTGCTATTCTCTTCTCCAGGGGATCTTCCCTAACCAGGGGTCGAACCCAGGTCTCCTGCATTGCAGGCAAATTATTTATTGTCTGAGCCGCCAGGAATTTTTATGAATATGTAAACTCCAATTAAGATCACAGAAGTTTTAATGTGGTTCTTGTATTATCTTATGCTGACAAGATTTGTAAATTTGTACTTGTGTTTAATCATGTACATATTTAAACATGAACATATAAATGTAGGCCACTATTAGTTAACAAAGTTTTTAAATGATAAAAGCTCATTAGTCAGAAGAAAACAGATATCAATCTGGTTTAAAATAAGCTGGATTCACACTCCTGGCCTTCTCGGTTGCCCAGAGAGCACAGGTTGTGTTTAGGACCAGGACATGCTTAGTTCTCTATGGCTACTGACTTCTTGTTTTGCTGTTTCTAACAAAAGCTCCCTACTTCTGAAAAGAGCAGGGATTTTTAATAATTATCACGTGCCACTGTGCTCGTTTTGAATATTCTTAGACTAACGAAGATTGGAACTATTTCTTATTCCTATTCAGGTGAGTTTCTATGAGTTATATTCATAGTTTATGTCACAATGACATTCAGTCTCCAAATTCAGAATAATACACCTGATTGACTTTTTACCTGAAAGCTATTTTAGGAGATTACCATTTGGCTGTTGGATAACAATGAACTTTACTCTTTTAGCTTCACAGGGAGGGAAGCTAGATGTAGTTGGATATGTTTGGTATTTACTATATTTTATATAAGTTCATTGCTGTTATGATCTTTCTTCCCTAAGCCACAATATGGGAAAGCCAGTCATGTCAAATAAAGGAACCAAATTTGCTCTGGGTCTATTATGTAAATACAAAATTTATTTGAATACATTGGTAAAAAATTGCATATTTTTTAAGATGCATGGATGCATATATATATATATCTTCATGTGTAGCCTGGTGTGGTGACTAAGTTTACATAGTATATGCTGTTTCATGGTTTAAAATGTCTTGGGGGACTTGGCTGGTGGTCCAATGGTTAAGAATCCCTCTTCCAATGCAGGGAACATGGATTTGATTCCTGGTTGGGAGATAAAATCCCACATGTGGCAGGACAACTAAGCCTAGGCACTCGGGAGACCATGCAGCACAACTAGAGAAGCCTGTGTGCTGTAACTGTGGCAAGATTCCAAAATGCCACAGTTAAGACCTGACACAGCTGACACAGACAAATAAATAAATAGATATTTACAAATAAATAAATAAAATGCATTTGTGGACTGATAGCCTTTGTGATGTTCAGTTTACTTGGTGAGTCAGAAGGTTCTATAGTTTATCAATATCTTCACTGTGATACATTCTTATTGTCAGAGTAATCTAAAGATTTATTCAATAGTACCTAGACAGCATATTAAAAAGCAGAGAATTACTTTGCCAACAAAGGTCCGCCTAGTCAAGGCTGTGGTTTTTCCAGTGGTCGTGTATGGATGTAAGAGTTGGACTGTGAAGAAAGCTGAGCGCCGAAAAATTGATGCTTTTGAACTGTGGTGTTGGAGCACACTCTTGAGAGTCCCTTGGACTGCAAGGAGATCCAACCAGTCCATCCTAAAGGAGATCAGTCCTGGGTGTTCATTGGAAGGACTGATGCTGAAGCTGAAACTCCAATACTTTGGCCACCTCATGCGAAGAGCTGACTCATTGGAAAAGACCCTGATGCTGGGAGGGATTGGGGGCAGGAGGAGCAGGGGACGACAGAGGGTGAGATGGCTGGATGGCATCACCGACTCGATGGACATGAGTTTGAGTGAACTTCAGGAGTTTGTCATGGACAGGGAGGCCTGGCGTGCTGCGATTCATGGGGTCGCAAAGAGTCGGACACGACTGAGCGACTGAACTGAACTGGACTGATGGTATCATAATAATCCATAAAAGGATTCTTTAACCTTCCGTTCTACATACTGTTTGTTACTATAACAAATTAACCAGAATCATTTAGTCTTGGAGAATGATGGCCTTACTAAATCAAACCGGGGTCTGCTCCCCTATGTGCAGTAGAAACAGTCTACTGACCCTAGGTTAGGCTGTGGTGAAGGAAAGAACAGTGCTTACTATAAGGTGACACACGTACAAGAAGTCCAGGACAGTAAGTGCTGAAAAAGTCCGAATACGCCACCGGCTTCAGGAAGGCATTGTTAAAGGCCAGGTGAAGAGGGGCATCCCAACTCATGCACAGTTCTCTGATTGGCTGATGGTGTGGTAACAAGGAGGTGTCAGAGTTCAGTTCAGTTCAGTCGCTCAGTCGTGTCCGACTCTTGGTGACCCCATGGACTGCAGCACGCCAGGCTTCCCTGTCCATCACCAACTCCTGGAGCTTGCTCAAACTCATGTCCATTGAGTTGGTGATGCCATCCAACCATCTCATCCTCTATCATCCCCTTCTCCTCCTGCCTTCAATTTTTCCCAGCTTCAGGGTGTTTTCAAATGAGTTAGTTCTTCGCATCAGGGGGCCAAAGTATTGGAGATTCAGCTTCAGCATCAATCCTTCCAATGAACATTCAGGACTGATTGCCTTTAGGATGAACTGATTTGATCTCCTTGCACAGGGGTTCACATCCTTAGGGTACCAATCCTTAGTCTCCAGGTGGCCCGGGGTTTAGTGTTCAAGGTCATCAAGGATTTAACTCCTTCCACTTGGTGGAAGTTTCCACATCCTTAAAGTAACTCAGGGAATGTGCACCAGTTACTGCTATCTGGGTACTTGATAGAAGAGCTACAGCAAAGAACATGGGGGAGAGGTCTGTCCTGGAAAGGTCCCATGGGGTTCTGCTTGGTGACAACCTCAAAACAGGACTGTGCCAGGAACCTATGGGGACCCAGAGCTGCAGTATCAGCTCCCCTGGATGCTGCCACCACCAAGAGCACCCCACAAGTATAGATGAGGAACTGAGTCAGAATTTTCAGAACTTTTAGTCCTGAGGCAGATGCTTCACAAAAGTAAGCTACTAGCTAACCCCAAATCAACTGAGTAAGAATTAATTATATAAAAAAATGAAATTTATGAGGAAAAGCTTGTGAGCTTATTTTTAATATAATCAGTTTTATTGCAAACAGTCCATTTTCTGATGGGTATATGAGAAACTCATTTTCTTCTTTATATATCTGTAATTCTCAATGTAATTGACTCTGATTATGTAAAGTGAAGTGAAACATTCTTTGAGTGATTTGTTAACTCATATGACCATTTGGAGTTCAGGGAAAATATCTTAATATTGCCACTGTAAAGATTTTGAGAGGCTGAGTGATAACAAAATCATGCTTGACTACATCATTTCCACAAGTCTATTCTTCATAATTCATATTCTTTAACACCCGTTAATATCTCTCTGAGCTGTTAGGGTTCTTGAAACATAATTTGAAGAAAACTACAATAGGTTTCACCTGTTTCTAGATTTTCAGATATTTTTCCTTCAGCTTGGATTGGTTCTTAAGAAGCTCCCTTTTAATTTTAAAAAAAGGATTTAGGAATAATTTCAGCTTCAACATCCAATATTTAGTCAAAGAATCACTATAAAGTGTAATTATGAATGTTAGTGGGCTCAAATTGGTGGTTGTCCAATTCCAACCTGTAGACCTTAAGCTGTGGCTTAAGCAGCTTTAAAGAAACATTGACCCAGTCTTGAAAAATCAAGAGATTCCAAACAAAAATACTCACTTCTGGCACTACAGGATAAACTGGAACATTTAGAATGTTAGGAATGCCTCCCTTATGGCATCACTGGGTGGTTGCTAAGTCTTGCTGCCTCGTACAAAAGGAAAGCTGGACAGAGCCTCTGCTGGCTTCCATCCCTACTATTACCTGCCTGGCCCCTGGAGGCATTGGAGTTTATGGTCCCTGATTTCATGGCAATTGACCTTCGGTTTGTTCCTAAACATGAGACTCCTCTCAAAAAATGGGAAAGATTCAAAACAGAAAAATATGTAAAACTAAGTTCATAGCCTTGTAGAGACAATGAGTCAATAAAGGCACAGTTTCCTCTTCTAGACAATGAACAATATTAGAAATATGTCATATTAGAACAAAAAACACCCACTTCAGCCACTCAAACACTTGATAGGTAGGAAGAGAGTATCACAGCATTGTAAGGAAAAAAAAAAAAAAAAATTAGCAGCACTACCAAGGTTTTAAAAATATGTTCTCTTTATGTTGCATAACAGCAGAGAACAGTGTAAGCAGCTCTGTCCCTTTCCTGTTATCTTATTTCAGTTCAGTTCAGTTCAGTTCAGTCGCTCAATCGTGTCTGACTCTTTGTGACCTCATGGACTGCAGCACGCCAGGCCTCCCTGTCCATCATCAACTCCCGGAGTTTACCCAAACTCATGCCCATTGAGTTGGTGATGCCATCCAACCATCTCGTCTTCTGTCATCCCCTTCTCCTCCTGCCCCCAACCCCTCCCAGCATCAGGGTCTTTTCCAATCAGTCAGCTCTTCGCATGAGGTGGCCAAATTATTGGAGTTTCAGCTTCAGCATCAGTCCTTCCAATAAACACCCAGGATTGATCTCCTTTAGGATGGACTGGTTGGATCTCCTTGCAGTCCAAGGGACTCTCAAGAGGCTTCTCCAACACCACAGTTCAAAAGCATCAATTTTTCAGCGTTCAGCTTTCTTCACAGTCTAACTCTCACATCCATACATGACCACTGGAAAAACTATAGCCTTGACTAGATGGACCTTTGTTGGCAAAGTAATGTCTTTGCTTTTTAATATGCTATCTAGGTTGGTCATAACTTTCCTTCCAAGAAGTAAGTTTCTTTTAATTTCATGGCTACAATCACAATCTGCAGTGATTTTGGAGCCCCCCAAAATAAAGTATAACACTGTTTCCACTGTCTCCCCATCTATTTCCCATGAGGTGATGGGACCAGATGCCATGATCTTAGTTTTCTGAATGTTGAGCTTTAAGCCAACTTTTTCACTCTCTTCTTTCACTTTCATCAAGAGGCTTTTTAGTTTCTCTTCACTTTCTTCCATAAGGGTGGTGTCATCTGCCTATCTGAGGCTATTGATATTTCTCCCGGCAATCTTGATTCCAGCCTGTGCTTCTTCCAGCCCAGCGTTTCTCATGATGTATTTTGCATAGAAGTTAAATAAGCAGGTGACAATATACAGCCTTGACGTACTCCTTTTCCTATTTGGAACCAGTCTGTTGTTCCATGCAGCACTACAAAGTTATTTTAAAAATACATTCTCTTTATGTTGCATAATGGCAGAGAACAGTGTAAACAGCTCTGTCCCTTTCCTGTTATCTTATCTTATCTTATTTCAGTTCCCCTTAAATCTCAGTTATAAAAATGAGATCACTAGGTAAGAGATAACCTAATTCCTGACTTCTGCTCTATCAAATAACACATATATATGGAATTTAGAAAGGTGATAACGATAACCCTATATGCAAAACAGAAAAAGAGACACAGAAATACAGAACAGACTTTTGAACTTTGTGGGAGAATGTGAGGGTGGGATATTTCAAAAGAACAGCATATATACTATCTATGGTGAAACAGATCACCAGCCCAGGTGGGATGCATGAGACAAGTGCTCCGGCCTGGTGCACTGGGAAGACCCAGAGGAATCGGGTGGAGAGGGAGGTGGGAGGGGGGATCGGGATTGGGAATACATGTAAATCCATGGCTGATTCATATCAATGTATGACAAAACCCACTGGGGAAAAAAAAAATAATAATAAAAATAAATTTAAAAAATTAAAAAAAAAACAAATATACATAAAACTTTGTCTAACCTGTTGGTTTTTTCCTCTAGATTAAAAGAAGTAGGAATGGAGGATTACGTAGTTAAAGTATTACTAGGTCTATATGCAGGGCAGCCTCCTTAGCAATCCTGCAGGCAGACCACATGGACAGTATCTGAAGAAATACCATGGAGAGTCAGCCAGCTTCATGCAATGGTAAATGACACAGAGTTTGACCTGCTGTCTCCATGAGTCACTGAGGTTTGTTCCCTATTTTCCCTTTAAAAACTGTCATGGCTGAACAGAATCTCCAGGGTTGGTTTTGGGGACAGGAGTCTGCCCTCTCCCCAGACTGCCAACTTTTCTGACTAAAGCAACTTTCCTTTCAACCAACCCTTGCTTCTCAAGCATTCTGAGTGGTGAGCAACCAGATCTAAGTTTGGTAACAACACAATGAAAGTTTACACGTATTCTTTTTTTATTTAATGCATTTTTTTTTTTAAACATAACTCTAATGAGTCAGATGGGTGTTCATTGGAAGGACTGATGTTGAAGCTGGAACTCCAATACTTTGGCCACCTCATGCGAAGAATTGACTCATTGGAAAAGACCCTAATGCTGGAAAGGACTGGGGGCAGGAGGAGAAGGGGACGACAGAGGATGAGATGGCTGGATGGCATCACCGACTTGATGGACATGGACTTGGGTAAACTCTGGGAGTTGGTGATGGACAAGGAGGCCTGATGTGCTGTGATTCATGGGGTTGCAAAGAGTCAGACTTGACTGAGCGACTGAACTGAACTGAACTGAACTGAGTGAGCCAGACCCTGTGTGCTGGGAAACAATTTATGACATGATCCTAGAGTTGCTTGACTATGTGTATCTGGAGATGAACAAGAAGGGAACATGGCGAAAGATAATTGTCAAAATGTTCATTCAGTTTTTCTGTAAAATGGCTCTAGTAGCAGTTAGTTGTCTAACTTCACTTGAAAGAATTTTGTTAAATTGTACTGTGATAATTGTCATATAAGTGTGCATTAAAAAACATCATCAAAGTTGGTGAATTTTTGTGTAGTCATTTTAATATTGAAGATGGAAGAAAAAAAGCAACATTTTCAGCATTGTGCTTTATTATTTCAAGAAATTATTATTTCAAAACACAACTGAACTCAAAAAGAAAGATTTGAGCAGTGTATGGAGAAAGTGCTGTGACTGATTGAATATGTCAAAAGTGGTTTGTGAAGTTTAGTGACAAAGATTTCTCACTGGACAATACTTCATGATGAGTAGACAAGTTGAAATTGATAGTGATCAAACTGAGTGATCACTGATTGAGCAAAACCAACATTTTACCATGCTGGAAATAGCTGACATACTCAAAGTATCCAAATCAAGCATTGAAAATCACTTGCATCAAATTGGTTATGTTAATCACTTTGATGTTTAGGTTTCACATAAATTTTTAAGGAAAAAAAAATCTTCTTGACCATATTTCTACATGCAATTCTCTGCTTAAATGTAATGAAAATGCTCCACTTTGAAACCAATTTGTGACAGGTGATAAAAAGTGGATTCTGTAGAATATTGTGGAACAGAAGAGATCATGGGGCAAGCGAAATGAACCACCACCAACCATACCAAAGGCTGGTCTTCATCCAAAGAAGTGGTGTGGTTATATGTTGGAATTGGAAAGGATTATTTTATTATAAACTTCTGGAAAACTAAACAATTAATTCCAACAAATACTGATCCCAGTTAGGCCAACTGAAAGCAGCATTCACAGCACTCAATGAAAACCACCAGGAAATAGTCAACAGAAAATGCATAATCTTCCATCAGAATAAAGCATGCTTTTTTGACGACCAGGCAAAAACTGTTACAGTTTGGCCAGGAAGTTGTGATTCATCTGCCATATTCACCAGACATTGCACCTTTGGATGTCCATTTATTTTGGTCTTCCCCAAATTCCCCAAATTGGTCTTTCCCCAAATGGAAAATATTTCAGTTCCCTGGAAGACTGTAAAAAGCACATGGAACCATTCTTTGCTCAAAAGATAATATGTTTTAGGAAGATGGAATTATGAACTTGCTTGAAAAATGGCAGAAGGTAGTGTAATAAAACCATGAATATGCTGTTCAATAAAATTATTGGTGAAAATTAAAAATATGTTTTTTTCTATTTAAAAACTGAAAAAAAAAAAAACCTTTTTGGCCAACCCAATAAATTTTAATACAGCACTTTCAATAACAAATCATGGAAGTCATCGACAAAAAGTTTATAAGGAGTTCAGAGAAAAAAATCACAAAATTTTGTGGATGAATATGGAGTTCAGAGTCTAAAATTAGTGTGAATTGAAACAGAATTAGCTTCATCTTTTGACTAATGATATATTTTTCTAAATAAATCTTAGAGAAGATTAAGCTGTAAAGAAATGTTTTCAATCATTTCTGTATGCAGATTAAGCTCTGAGAATTCCAGCTATGACTTGACATATTAACCTGGTTAAAGTTCAATTTTCCTTATTGAAAAAAATCACTACATTTTTATTTTGATGCTTTTTATCACCCAAAATACAGTAACTAGACAGTAAGAGTAGGAGGGAATCTATTTAAAAATATGAATAAATGAATAAAGACATATTATGTACAGAAACAAATTGTTTCTAAAGAAAATATTTTTTCAAAGTGAAGAACCCAACTAAGTTAATCCATTTTGAATATTTATAGGTCATTCCAAACCTTTTGAGAGCCTTAGCAACTGAATGAGTAGTTAGTCTTTTTCTCACTTTAATCAAACATTTCAGCATGAATTCATTCACTCAACTCTAAGGGCCATTTCCTCTGAACTTATCCATAAGTCTTCTATGTCTTATGGTAGAGAAATGTAAAATATAACAACATCTTTTAAAGTCTTGAAGTTAAACTTTGCTGATTTTTTTAATGAAACACAAGGTTGAGTATGACATCCAAAATCCTTTGGGAAGCTAGTAAGACACTTGCAGAAAAGATTATATTAAAATTTCCTGATGTGTTGCTACATATTTATTATTAGTCACTAATCTTTTTTTTTAAGGAACTCTTTCAGAAATAAGAATTTAATCTTTGGTAATTTATTTCCTCTATTGTTAATATGCTCTGTAACCTTGAGCAATTTACTTGCCTGGCTAGCCTTTTGATTAACCCCATATATAATTAAGAAAACATTTTGTGATTTATTGAGTCAAACTAACTAAGTATAAAAATTCTGATGCCATGATTTTTTTAAACTTTTAATTTTGGAATAATTTTAGATCTGTAGAAGAGCTACAAAGACAGTACAGAGTTTCTGTATGGTCTTCATTCAACTTCCTTAATGTTAATATTTTACTTTGGGATGATATAATCGTCAAAACTAGGAAATTAACACTAGTACAACATTAATAATTAAGCCTCCAGTTTTGACTAAGTTTCACCAATTTTTCCACCATCTTTTTTTCTCTCTCAGGATCAAATCTCCAGATTCCACCCTGTATCCTCTGCTCATGTCTCCTTGGCCTCTTCAATCTGTGACAGTTTCTCAATCTTTCCTTGTCTTCATGATCTTTGAGAAACACTGCTTGAGTATTTGTTAAGTGTCCCTCATTTGGCAATATCTAGTGTTTCCCATGAACATATGGAGCTTTTAGATTCTGAGGAAGAGTGTCACGTGTTACATACTCTTCTCATTGCATCATGTCACAGGGACACAGTATCAAATTGAGAGCATGAGGGACACTTACTTTGATCACTGGTTAAGGGGTCTGTGGGCTTCTCTACCCTAGAGCTACTATTTCTCTTTTCCAGTCCCAGAAGCAAAGTCACTAAGTCCAGCCTACACTGAAGGGGAGAGGGATGAATGTGGACTTCCCAGAAGGAAGGGTATCCAAGAGCTTGTGTTCATATGCTAAAATCAGAGCAAATTTGAGGGTACACAAAGACTCTATTTCTCCTTAAGATTTTGTCTAGGAATTCTGATATTCACCAGTGGATCTTACCTGATGTGATTACTTCTACACAGTTTAACTGGAATTCTTCCACAAGAAAGATTTGTTCCTTCTCTCCCACAGTTTTATTCAATGATTTTTTTTTTATATCACTCAAGCCTAATGAAAATTTCCTTTACCTTTTGCATTATAATCTACTATTATGATGATCACATTGTTTCAGCTGTTCCAACTTCTGCAGTTAGAAGCCCTCTCAGATCAACTTCTGTGGCCATTTGACATAACCCTTCAGGCTTCATGCTTTGCATGTGCATTCACTTCCACACTTTGTATCACTGTCAGACAATGGTCCTAGCTCCTCTTGTATTTTCCCTGCTTCAGTGCTAGAATCAACCACTTCTTCGGACAATAATGCTTGTATTAGTTTCTTGGGACTTTTATAGTATTATCCTACAAACTAAGTGGCTTAAAGACAAGAGAAATTATTCTTGCACAGTTCAGAATGGTGAAATTGAAGGGCTGTGTCTTTGCCAGCTACATGCTTCTCTTCCCACTTCAGGCAGTTGCCAGCCACTCTGCTTTCCATGGTTTGCAGCCACTCACTCTGGTTTCTGCCTGTGTCACCCCATGGCCCTTCCTTCTACATGTCTTCCCATGTCCTCTCCTATTCTCATTCCAATGAAGGGGCAACCATTCATTGGATTTAGGGTTCACTCTAAATCATGGATAGCCTTGCCATGGCAAAGGGGCTTGCATAGTTCAATGAAACTATGAGCCATGCTGTGCAGGGCCACCCAAGATGGATGGGTCATAGTGAAGAGTTCTGTCAAAATGCAGTCCACTGGAGGAGTAAATGGCAATCCACTCCAGTATTCTTGCCTGGAGAACCCCATGAACAGTATGAAAAGGCAAAAAGATATGACACTGGAAGATGAGTGTAGCCATGAAATCAAAAGACACTTGCTCCTTGGAAGGAAATCTATGACAAACCTAGGCAGCACACTAAAAAAGCAGAGATATCACTTTGACAAAAAGGCTCTGTATAGTCAAAGCTATGGTTTTCCCAGTAATCATATATGGATGTGACAGTTGGACCATAAAGAAGGCTGGAAGCCAAAATATTGATGCTTTCAAATTGTCATGTTGGAGAATATTCTTGAGAGTCTCTTAGACTGCAAGGAGATCATACTAGTCAATCCTAAATCCTAAAGGAAATCAGACCTGAATATTCATTGGAAGGACTGATGCTGAAGCTGAAACTCCAATACTTTGGCCACCTGATGCAAAGAACTGACACATTTGAAAAGACCCTGATGCTAGGAAAGATTGAAGGTGGGAGGAGAAGGGGTCAACAGAGGATAAGATGGTTGGATGGCATCACCGACTGGATGGACATGAGTTTGTGCAAACTCCGGGAGTTGGTGATGTAAAGGGAAGCCTGACGTGCTGCAGTCCATGGCTCACAGAGTCGGACATGACTGAGCGACTGAACTGAAGAATTGTAAACATTGAGGCCACTTAAATATAGAAGCCATTTTGTCTTCTTTCCTCTTCTTTTCCTTCTCCTTGCTACTCAGGAAGAACAGAATGCAATCTTGGGAAGGCAACTTATGGCCTCCCTGCCCTGATACATAGAAGGGAGTTTGGAGATAAGAAACCAGCCAATCTTAAGGAGCTGGGCCACTGGAAAGAAGATTCCTCAGAAGCCCTGAGTGAGCAGAATACAGACACATCAGAAGGCCACGGAGTTAAGTCATATAATGTCGCCCTTTCAACCATGTGTGATAGCAGGACTGATCCACTGCTTATGCCCAAAGTCCCATAATGCCAGCATCCGGTTGGGACTCAGAGGATTTCCCTAGTCCGGCTCCAGCGCCTCATCTCACCAGTGAGAGGGGGATGAGTGAGATGGTCCCCTTCCTCCTGTCAGCCTGACACACACCACACACCAGGCCACACAGGATCTCGACTCTGATCGTGACTGTAAGGTGGAGGTGAGCATGTGAGAGAAACGGAATTACACCTTCAGTTTCACTGAGAGGATAGAAAGAGAAGTAAGACTGAGAAGAAGAGATGAGACTTAGATAGTAGAATCTGGGGAGCAAAATGTCATAGAAACCAGGAAAAATCAGTTTCCTGAAGGAGAGTTAAAATATCAAATGCTGCTAAAATCAAGTAAAATGAGAATCAGAGTTTTACTTAAGAAACTTTAAGGTTAAATGAAGGCATCTATAGCTCAACTTGTTCCTAGTAACATGTATTCTTTCTAGGTTAGAATGATCGCTTGGTTTGTACCCATTTTGTCCATCCTATTTCACCATATAGAATGCACCTTCTTTAGCCATCATATCTCTGCATATGGATAGGATGCATCCAATGAGATACATTTTCCTAAAAAGAAGATCTAACTATATCTTCTTCTATATATAACTATATATATATAAATATATAACTATATATATATAACTATATATAACCTTCAAGGTTACCCTCTACTCAGAGTGTAAAGTCCAGTATTCTTAGGACAATATGTAAGAATCTATATACATTCAATAGAGTGATTTCTAATTTTTTCTAAATTTAGAATTCTAAATATTTAAAAAATCATTAATCTTGTATTTTAAAATTAATTTTTGAAAATGCATCATTCTGGTCAGTCATCTTACAAAGAACTTAACACACTTATTTTTTTCTCTTATATCATGTGAGCGGTTATGTGGCATTGTGTTAAGAGGTCTGTTTAAGATCTGTCCTTTCAGTACACTTAATTTAGAAGAATTATATCACTCAATTGGGCTCTTAAGTATCTTGTATATTTGTGTAAGGCCCTGAAAAATGGATATTACATGTCCTACAGGCATTGAAATTGGTACAGTCTACTTTCAGAAAGATTTCTTGTAAGGGTTTCCTAAAGGATTAAAAAGAAGTCAGAGCCTCCTCTGCTCAGCAGTTATATTTCTTGCATGAATATAAATAAAATAGCAATTTAGTTTATGCAACCATTTCTTTGTACTTAATGTGTGCCAACTCACAAGAGGGAACACACTCAGTGGACTTTTAAGTCAGCTTTATAAATTAAAGACCAGATGTCAGATGGTGAAGAATTTACCAAAAGAATGCCCTGTGTGCAAATGGCCCAGGGGCTTAGCTAGCTTTTTTTTTTGTGAGATGCTGCTTTAGATTATATTATGTTCAAATTTTTTTAAACTTCTACTGCAAAAGAATCTGTTGAGAAATTCAGATTTAATTTTGAATTAACAAATCTGCAAGAATGCTTATAGTACTGCATCTTTTGTAATAAAGTACTTTGCTCATTATTTCCTAAATAACTAAAATTACTTCTAATAACTAAGTTTCTTATAACTAACTTCTTCAGTAAAATTTAAGCCAGTGTTGATAGTTTATTTTATACTATTTTAAGGATATCAATGAGATCTCATTTTTATTTTGATTGATTTCTTTCTGTATCATTTTTTAATACATATACAAGCTAAGTTTTGGCACCAATATGCTCATGTTTAAACCATAAAACTTCTTAGATTGAATCATAATAGTAATAAATTATTCATTCATATAAAATAGCAATTTTCATTATGGGATGTATAAGAAAAGATCCTAATTTTGTGATAAGTGGTTACAGTTTGTACTCTTTCCTATTTGTTTCTCTTTAGAGGAACTGTTAGAATTTCAGTTTTAATCATATAATATTGATATATGTAATAAATATATAGTGCTTCCCTGGCAGCTCAGAGGTAAAGAATCATTTTGCCAATGCAGGAGACCTCGATTCGATCCCTGGGTAGGGTAGATCCCCCAGAGAAGGAAATGGCAACCCACTCCAGTGTCCTTGCCTGGGAAATCTCATGGACAGACAAGCCTGG
This sequence comes from Dama dama, assembly GCF_033118175.1. Lineage (NCBI taxonomy): Eukaryota > Metazoa > Chordata > Mammalia > Artiodactyla > Cervidae > Dama > Dama dama. The sequence goes on along the minus strand of NC_083687.1, from coordinate 4,476,329 downwards.
CAAGTCACAGTCCATGGGGTCTCAAAGAGTCAGATGCGACTTAGTGACTAAATAACAAAAATTAAATATATAATGATTATTTCAACCAAATGAACTGTTTAAGTCATATAAGTAGAAATTTCAGTAAATATCTAAACGCATGCAATATTGATTCCCAATTTCAGATTAGAAATCTAAAATGCAAGTCACTGAGCTTTTCCTGTAAAGCACCAGATAGTGAATATTTTAGGATTTGCAGGCTGCATGGTCTCTACTGCAGCTCAATTCGGTTGCAGTAAAACATCTGTAGACAGCCTTGGAATCAATAGTGTGGCCGTGGTCCTTGAAACTTACAAGGCAGGCAACAGGCTGGATTTGACCCTCGAGCCATAGTTTTTTGACCCCTGAACTTCGATGTTCAGATACATATGCTTCAATTGTGACTGAATTGTCACTGTGCTGTTTTGTTTAATTTTTAATTTTTTGAAACACATTTGGTTTATAATGTTGTGTTAATTTCTGCTGCACAGCAAAGTGACTTAGCCAACACATTCTTTTTCATATTGTTTTCCATTTTGGTTTATCACAGGATATTGAATATAGTTTCCTGTGCTATACTCTAGGACATTGTTGTTGATCCATCCTATATATTGATATAATAGCTTACAGTTGCTAATTCCACTGTTGTTTAGGAATTCAATCAATCCTTTCCCAGCAGTATGAGTTGATTAGCTAGTTCTCTATATTTCAAATTCTTAAATTTTCTAATGGAAATATCTATTTTGTAAAAAGGTTTGAGATAATTACCCGCTAATTCACCTAAAGTTCTTGGCAGAGGGCATCTTGACACATGAAAAGCAGTTAATAAACCTTAGCGGTATTATTACTTTTTTCTAAGATTATATGTATTTTATAATATAATATAGATAAAATATAAAGGTTTTTTTTCTCACCAAGATTATATATTACATAATTCACAAGGTATGTCATTTATTCAGTTCAACCTAACACAGATATTATTTATTTAGGAACAATTGTTCTTGACATTTTTGTTGCCCAGTAACTTCAGTGATTCCCCTACCCTCTTGGTCTTGTATGTTATGCTACTCAAAATGCTTCAAAGAATTCTGTATTACTTTAATTAAATTTTCATTTAGTCAATCAATTACATGTACAAATTTGGGACAGACAAAACACGTAATGCTGAAGTCCAGACACATTAAGATTAAAGAAAGCCAGATTATGTGCTGAATTTAATTGACCCAGATTCGCATTAAAGCAAGTGATTCTGAGGTTTTCACATGTTAATCACCAGTTGTATGGAACAGCAAACTTATAAAGAAATACATTTGGCCTTGAAAGTAAGGGAAATGAAATATATGCTTTTGATATTTCAAATAGTACAAATTGGCAAAATCTGGGCTTCATAAAATATACATATGATTGACAATTATAAAAATATCTTAGTGAAATGTTCCTTTATACCATGTATACATATACATATTCATATAAATGTATATATGACTATATAATTATTTGAATATATTGCATACATTTTTGCCTCAATGAGATTTTTCCTTAGTATATATATTTATTAAAGTATAGTTGACTTACAATGCTTCAAGTGCACAGCAAGCTGATTCAGTTATACATATATATGTACATTACTTTTGAAATTATTTTCCATTATAGGTTATTACAAGATATTGACTATAGCTCCCTGTGTTATACAGTAAATCTTTGCTGCTTGCTGTATATCTATTTTTTTAACTATAAATTTAGCATTTGACTCATACTAAATCAAACAAGTGGAATCTAAATGTCATAAAATGTTTAGTTAGGCAAAAGTTAACAAATTTTCTAAAATATATATATTATACATATTGTTTATATATATATATATGTATATAAAAGATTTTCTACTAAGCTTGATAAGGGTTTGAAAAAGAACATCAAAAAAGAGAAGAGATGGAGAAGCTGGAAAACATAACCTAAATGATTGGGTGCACTGAATATGAAATAGAAAAAGGTGAAACAAACCGGATTAAAGTAAAGGATCATCATATAATTCAGTTGTTTTTAAATGTGACTACTCATTAGAAACATATCTGGAGTCCTGGAGAAAAAAGAAAAAAAAAACACAATACTTAGACATTTGTATTTTTCAAAAAATTCCAAAATAATTCTGATATGCATCTGGATTTTAAATAGTGATTGCAGGTTTTTCTATTAAATTGTAGTTTTGGTGATACAGAGTTCTATTAATTTTCTGTTGACCAATCATAATACAATGGTATTGAGTATTAGTCACCTGAGCACAATGGTAAAAGATATTTATCAGTTTTCACAATCAATATCCAGACAAAAAAATAAAAGATAATTACAACTGCAAGCCATAATGGGAACATGATTAGCTTAACAATATAAACTAATTACATATAATTTGGGGGTCAAGCAGAGTGATGCGGTATGTGGAAGTGCATACATGCACATAGTTTAATCTTCCCAGCCAGTCTATGTCTTTTGGTTGGTGAATTTAATCCATTTACATTTAAGGTAATTATCGATATGTATGATCTTAGTCAGTTCATTTCAGTTCAGTTGCTCAGTCGTGTCCAACACTTTGTGACCCCATGGACTGCAGCATGCCAGGTTTCCCTGTCCATTACCAACTCCCAGAGCTTGCTCAAACTCGTGTCCATCGAGCGGTGATGCCATCCAACCATGTCATCCTCTGTTGTCCCCTTCTCCTCATGTCTTCAATCTTTCCCAGCATCAGGGTTTTTTCCAATGAGTCAGTTCTTTGCATCACGTGGCCAAAGTATTGGAGCTTCAGCTTCAGCATCAATCCTTCCAAAGAATATTCAGGACTGATTTCCTTTAGGATGGACTAGTGATCCTATTATCATTTTCTTAATTGTTTTGTGTTTATTTTCTGTAGGTAGGTCTTTTTCTTCTCTTGTGTTTTCTGCCTAGAGAAGGTATTTTAGCATTTGTTGTTAAGTTGGTTTGGTGGTGCTGAATTCTCTTAACTTTTGCTTGTCTGGAAAGCTTTGGATTTCTCCAACAAATCTGAATGAAAGTCTTCCTAAGTAAAGTGTTCTTGGTTGTAGCCTCTTCCATTTCATCACTTTAAATATATCATGCCATTCCCTTCTGACGTGTAGAGTCTCTGTTGAAAAATCAGCTGACAACCTGATGGGGGTTCCCATGTATGTTATTTGTCATTTTTCCCTTGCTGCTTTTAATATTTTATCTTTGTCTTTAATTTTTGTCAGCTTGATTACTATGTGTCTTGGTGTGCTTCTCCTTGGGTTTATCCTGCCTGGGATTCTCTGTGCTTCCCAGACTTGGCTTTCTGTTTCCTTTCCTTTGTTAGGCAAAGAAAGTGAAAGTCACTCAGTCATGCCCAGCTATTTACGACCCCTGGACTGTACAGTTCATGGACTTCTCCAGGCCAGAATACTAGAGTGGGTAGCTGTTCCCTTTTCCAGGGGATCTTCCCAACCCAGAGATCAAACCTGTGTCTCCCACATTGTGGGCAGATTCTTTACCAGCTGGGCCACCAGGGAAGCCCCTCATTAGGGAAGATTTCAGCTATTATCTCTAAAAATATTGTCCCAGGTCCTTTCTCTCTCTCTTCTCCTTGGGACCTCTGTAATGTGAATGTTGGTGCATTTAATATCCTAGAAGTCTCTCAGGCTGTCTTCATTTTTTTTTTTTTTTCCCATTCTTTTTTCTGTATTCTATTCTGCAGCAGTGATTTCCACCCTTCTGTCCTCCAAGTCATTTATATGTTCTGCCTCAGTTATTCTGCTACTGATTCTTTCTAATGTATTATTCATCTCTGTTTGTTCTTTGGTTCTTCTAGGTCTTTGGTAAACATTTCTTGTATCTTCTCCATTGTTTTCTGAAGATCCTGGATCATCTTCACTATCACTATTCTGAATTCTTATTCTGGAAGTTTGCCTGTCTCCATTTCCTTTAGTTTTTTTTTCCTCCTGGGGTTTTATCTTGTCCCTTCATCTGTGACAGAGCTTTCTGCTTTTTCATCCTGATTAAATTTCTGGTATGTGGTTTTTGTTTTAGCCACGGTGGGGTTGGGGTTCTTCTTTCTTCTTCTGTCTGCCCTCTGATGGAGGAGGCTAAGGGGCTTGTGTAAGCTTTCTCATGGTAGGGACTGGTGGTGGGAAAAACTGAGTCTTGCTCTGGTGGTTAGGGCCTTGCTCAGTAAAGCTTTAATCCAATTATCTGCTGATTATTGGGGTTGTGATCCCAGCCTGATAGTTGTTCGGCCTGAGGTGACCTAGCCCTGGTGTCTATGGGCATTACGACTATGGGCATTAACTATGGTTAATGATGACCTCCAAGAGGGCTTACGCCTAGGGGAACCTTCCCAGACTGCTGCTCCCAGTGCCCCTGTCCCTGTGATGAGACCCTGCCATCCCACACCTCCACCAGGAGACCCTCCAACACTAGCAGGTAGTTTTGGTTCAGTCTTCTGTGGAGTCTCTGCGCCTTTCCCCTTGGTCTTGGTGTGCACAAGATTTTGTTTGTGCACTTCAGGACTGGAGTCTCTGTTTCCCCCAGTCCTGTGGAAGTCCTATAATCAAATCCTGCTGGTCTTCCAGTTCAGATTCCGTGAGGATTCCCTTTGTTGGGTTCCCAGCCTGGGAAGCCCTTCTCTTACTCTAGTTCTAGAGCCTGGAAGTCTAAGATCAGGGTGTCATCTTGGTCATCTGAGGGTCCTCTCACAGGATCAGACTACTCTTGGCACCCTCAGAGGGCTGAAAGACCCTCAATAAACAGATATGTACCTTTCCCTGATAAGTCATCATCTTACAACATGAGCATGGCTATTAAACTTGCACTTAAGGGTCTTGGGGTATTCTGATTATCTATTTCTTTTAATATGATATTTCCAATTTTTATCTTGTGTAATCTGGTACAAACCAACTAAAATCATACTGTTTTATTTTTAATTTACCTATAGCTTGATGCAGTATGATACCTCATACCCAAGATTTACTTGGGTATGTTTACTATTTTTTCAGAGAGGTGTGACTTCTCAACTGGGTATGCATACCCAGAAATCAATGAATTATCCTATTTCTGCTAAAAATATACTGAGTTTGAAGTATTAGAAGAAAATTAGACTGTTTACTGAACTCCATAGGTAACTTGTAGACACAAAATTACAAATGCATTGCTATCAGTATGTATTTTGACTATTGAAAGTTTTACATATTTCAATATTTTATTTATTTTTATTTTTTAAGATACTTGATATAGACCACTTTTAAAGTCTTTATTAAATTTCTTGCAATATTGTTTATGTTTTATGTTTTGTTTTTTTAGCTGTGAGGTTTGTGGAATCTTAGCTCCCTGAGTGATCAAACGCATACCCCCTACATGGGAAGGTGAGGTCTTAACTACTTGACCACCAGGGAGGTCCTCATAAATTCAAGATTTTAAACAAGCATTTCAAATTACTTTTGAGAGCACGGGTAGTGAAGACATTGATAAATGTTTACTTGAAATATCTTTTCTTCCCTATGTATAAATGATTATCATGATTTCACTAATAAAATATCTTAGAATTTTTCCATTTAGTCCATATGTTAAAAAAAAAAAAGAAAAGAAAACAGTAAATCACCAGCAGCCAGGTTATGGATTGAGCAACTCTCATTACTTTTGGTTTATTTCAAAGCCTCAGTCTGTAAGATATGTACAGAATTACTGAGCAGTCTTTTCTCATTTGATTCTAAAAACTGTGAGACAGAAATCAACATACCTAAAATACATAAATATTGAAACATGTGGTTCACCTCAAATGTTTAAAGCTCTGGAGCTTTACCCACAGAGACAAACTAAGCTTAACTTAATTGAGAAAGGAGGAAGGAAGTAGTTGAAAAGCAACACAGAATTGGTTTTAGAGATAATGGTAAACTTTTATCCCCCTAAAAGGATAAAAATTTTAACTATAATATAGCTTTTCCCAATACAAATTAAAATAAACTCCAAAAGTATCCACTGCATAATTTTATGAGTTTTAAAATATGCTTCCTAAAAAAAGGTACAGGTAATTTTTCTTGTGGTTTATTGGTAATCCTGAAGATTGTGTATTTTTTTGGGCGGGGGTGTGGTTTGACTTGTCATCTTTGTTGTATGCAGCAACCTAGATGCCCATCAGCAGACAAATGGATAAGGAAGCTATGGTACATACACACCATGGAATATTACTCAGTTTTTTAATCTTTCTAATCCACAGTGTAAAGATTAAATGAGATGAATAATATTACAGTATGAACATTCAATAAAGATTAGTTTCTTTTACATTCTTTAATGCTAGTGTGCATCCAAGGGTATAAAAAATGTCATCAAGTTGGGATTATGGTATAGTTTTTGGATTTTTATTTTTCTTTTGGATTTGGCTTTATTTGTGTTTAAAGACAGCATTTTTAAGGAACATGGCAGGCAACTGCTCTAATGTTGAACTGTTACCTCTCTGCATAGAATTCAGCCTTTGAATGGTAATTTGTGCTTTCATGCTCAGCTGCTTCAGTTGTGTCAGACTCTTTACAACCCTGTGTACTGTAGCCAGCCAGGCTCCTCTGTCCATGGGGATTCTACAGGCAAGAATACTGGAATGGGTTGCCATTTCCTCCTCCAGGGGATCCAGGAATTTAATTTGCATATCTTATGTCTCCTGCATTGGCAGGCATGTTCTTTACCATTAGCACCACCTGGGAAGCCCTTCTTGAAAACTTGTAGAAGAAGGCAATTCAGCAAAACTGGTTGAAGTGAGTAAAACAAGACAGGGTATAGAAGCAACCGGTGAAGTCAAGGTTTATTCACCACTAAGAAAAGGCAGGGGTTCACCTTCTTTCCCAATAGTACATTGGTGACATGTTGGTAGTTTGAAATTGGCCATTGTAGGTCAGAAATGCTACAAATCGGGCTTGTCTTTCTTTTTTCTCTCTTCCTTCTTTCCCCGTATCTAGAGCCAGCTCTTAGAGATTCACAAGCCATGGGATCAGTCTTGACCTATCATGATTGTATGATGATAGTTTCTGATCAAGATTTAAATGTATTTTTTTTAGGTTTATAAAATATTGCAGTGATATTCTCAGAACTGTAAGTGGAATGAATAGGGAAATAAGATAAATGAGTGACAATCAAGAGTAATAATATTACTTTTATTTTAGATGGTAGGCTATAATTTATTAATTTATTCATTTAACACTTCTTGTTTTTTTCATATATCCTGCATGCCAAATGGTATACCAGGTGCAAGTGTTTTGAAGATGAATAAGAAGACCTTTCAGTCACAAAGTTCATATCTAAAGGCATAGTCACATAAACAGAGAATACATATAAAATACAAATGAGGAGCTATGTAGGGGATATTGTAGGAGTATCTAAGAAGAGAGCGCATAACAAGTTATGACTGATTTCTACAGGATGTAGCACCTAATTTTTCAATAAAACTTCTTGGGATACATGTATTATTAAACGAGTAACAAAGAAATGAATCCTGCCACCTAAGCTCTGATATTTAACAGTATATATTTAAGATTCCTACATCTATCTAAACAAAAACAACTTTCCAATCTAAAACAGACCTCTTTGCTCTTTGGGTCAAGTTATCCATCCATCATGATATCATGGCATCCTCTGTGTTCAAATTGCCAAAGAGGATTTAGTTTTTTCTCAGACTATGCAACAGTTAGGTACATGTAATGGAAAGAAAAGCAACATTGTGTGTGTGTGTGTGTGTGTGTGTGTGTGTGTGTGTGTATGTGTGTGTATTAAGAGCTCTGATAGCTGTATCCACAGATTACTTGATTAAATTGTGTTTCTGCATATGCTGAAGAAAATACCTTTTGTACGTGGAAGATAAGAGGGATTTATAAGACCTTGCTTGAATGATAATTTCTTTAAATTGTTGCCAAAAATTAAATACTTGAATCTACTGGCTATTCCCAGGTTGCACTGAATGTGTTTTGAAGATTCCCAGAGGTACTATTGCTGTCTTTGTAAATGACAGTAATTAATAACAGAATGCCATTACTATAGCTTTTATTAAGTCATTAGCAATAAAAGCGATAAACTCCATATTAGAACTGTGGACAATGACTACAGACACTAGAGAAATCATCCAAAAATCTGAGGCCTAAGTAGTGAAATCTGTCCACCTTGACTAAATATGAACATGATACTTGCGGCTCCCAAGCCATTGTGATAAAACAACAGGTTTCCATGATATGTCACTAACTGGTATTTTCATCAGCTGCATCTGTCAGGGAGGTGTCATTAGTAAATTTCCAAGGATGTTTCCCACAGTATTTTCCAGTGATGATGCAAAAAAAGTATGGAAGATACAAAAATGGTTCTTGAAAATAAATCTGTCACAGGGTGATATTTAGCCAACTCTAAAGAAAAGCAGCTTAACATCCATGGAACTGCCTGTATAGAGAAACATTGTCAGAACTGATGTATGGAAAATTAAATCAGTGACCTTGGTCACTGCAGTAGCAAAAAATTGCTAACTGGATCCAATAGGGTGGCTTAGAGGGATAAGTGGGAAAACTATACAAAAGAAGCAAATTTTAAAATAGAAATAATAATCAATAGCCTAGTGGTGTATTATATTTTCAAAATACTTCTAGGAGCATCATCTCATTTAATTATAACAAATTCTTTGTCAAAAAGTAGTTATTTTTGTGACCATGCTGCATATGAAGTTTAGAAACATTATTTAATTTGTTTAAAGACACAGGGCTAAAAAGAGTTAAACTGAAAATTGATCAGCAGTGTTTAGAAGGAAATGGCACTCCACTCCAGTATTCTTGCCCTTGGCGGGCTACAGTCTCTACCTCTCTTTTGAAATACAAAGAAAAATGTGATACATTTCTTCCCAAATTCTTTGCAGGAAAGGTAGGTAGGCTTCAAAAGTGAAAATGGTTAAGCAAGTGATTTTATAGACATTAAACTTCCCTTTCAAGACAGGCTTGCTGGATAATTCCTGACTGTAGAGGAGAAAATCTTTCTGTGAGAAGGAAAATTTACTGCCTGGTAATAACAGGGGAATTTCCTTGAGAGTATCTAAGAATATCAATGTTGTGTAATGTAATTACTGTTGAGGTTTGGCTTTTGAAAAAATGTAGGCTAAGTGGCAAGGAGTACATGAAACTTACATTTAACTCAATTTATTGAGCAGCACTTAGTCCAAAGATCCAAATGTTATAGGCTACAGATATGAACACAATCAGGTATCTGTCATCTAGGCAGTTATAATTTACTTGATGAAATGACAAAATATCTTTAATATAGCATTGCAGTAAATATCAATACAACAGAAAAGGTAATTATACAGTGAAAGACCAAGAGAAAGAAAGAGTGTTTTCTTTGAGAAGGAGAAATGGAAGAGGTGATAAGAATGAAGGTAGGGAATGGACAGCTGGCAATGTCAGGAAGAGTGAGCTGAGGAAAGACGTGCTGAGAGAGAGGGTGAGGCTGGTCTGACGAGGTCGGCACAGGAGGGCCCCACCAGGGAGACTGAGAAGGAGAACCTGAGGGCACAGCAGTGACATAAAGCCAGGATGAAGAGAGAGTAGATTTCTGCCGTGTCCACTCAAGGCGAAGTTCACTTCCAAATCAGTGCCCATGGAGGGAAAAGTGAAGGAAGAATAAGGTAATTTCAGTGGGTGAATGAATGAAAAATAGGCTGAAGGTGGGGATGAGGTGGGTGGGTAATATTTCTTTATGAAACTTTGCTGTGATGGGATGGAGATGCTTAGGTGAGCAGCAAAGAGTCTCAAGGCTGAGGGAGAAGAGTCTGCAGGGAGGGCAGGGGTGAAGGAGAAATACTCGATGTGGGGAAGGATTACCTCGGTGGAGGCAGAGTTTCCCTGCCCAGGGACAGTGGGGGCCCAGCTCTGAGTAGAAAGAGGGAATCTTCTTCAGCTCAGTCTAGAGGAAAAAAGGAGCATACGGATGGATAAGAATATGTTGACAAATAAAAGTGACTGGAAGTTGGAAATATTCACCTGTAATTGCGTCAGTTTTCCAGTTGAGATAAGAGTTACCATAAGAGTGTGGGGCAGGATAAGCTTGAAAATGAGACAGTTGTTGAGGGGAAAGAAGGTGGTGCTGAAAACAAATAACTGAGATTTGAGGTCCCAGCTCTTTGTGAAAATCATTATTCTGCTTTTCTGATCTATATGGTCACTTGGTTTTACACAGCAGAGCTTAGGAAACCACTTTAGGTATAAAGAAAGGGACTGAGATTGAGTCATGATTACAATTTTTCCCAGATGTTTCCTGTGAAAGGGCAGGAGGATAAGATTATTGAAACTGTAGTGACCAACATTTCAGAAGAGCAGAAGACAAAAAGGTGATCAAAAGCATTTTATGTATGAGAGGAATAGAGAGGGATGGAGTCTCAGTTATGGGATTGGAAAGAAATCCTAACAGGAAACAATGTCCTTGAGGTGGTCAGACGATGAGATAAAACTAATGTCTGATTGAAACAATTCAAAGTGATGAGAAATGACAGGGGTGTGTGTGTGTTTGCACACTCACACCTACCCACGTGCACTCTAGCTTCTTTTCGGGGTTTCTTTTTCACAGTTCCCAATCTTACTTCTCTGTGCCATAATTTTAATTGTTGCCCAAATACATAATTTATAGATTCAGAGCCCTGTCCCTAAACAAATCCCACCACAGCAGCAGTGCCTTCTCACAGACCTTATGCAAGGAGGCCTTTTGGACAAACAGCAGTTTCCTCTCTAGCTAATTCAGCATAGGAGGTGAGGGTTGGCTCTCATACACCAGGCAGCAGATGAAGACAAAATGAGCTTAACAGCTAAACTGTAGACAATTCAATATTCTCAGCAGGTGAGCTTTGTTAAGTTTGGATCTACAGATTTCTAACTTCTGTAGTCACTACTGCTCTAATTGGGGTTGATTTATTGTTGCACCAGCTATTGTACATGCTTAAAGCACAGATTCCTGTAACTGCTATACTGAGGTCACTGTGTACAATTTAAGGGCTTCCACTAGGTAATCCTGTTCCCAAGTGGAGCAAATATTAGAAACACAAATGAAATGTAAGTTTGCATACAATTAAAGTGTTACATCTATAGGTTCTGAAATTGGTAAGAGATTATTTTAATTTAATATGGCATGAAGTTATTTTCATTCTTTTTTTTGAAAAGCAACTGTTTATTAGAACCAATACAAGAGTATGAAAAGTGAGAAGAGAGAAGGTTGGAAGGGGGAAGAGAATGAGATCTGCATCAGATGTCAGTTGTGAAACACAAAAATTTTTAAATTTTAAATATTTATAAAAGTCAGATAATGAGATAAAAGGTGAATGTTTATATAAATATATATAGATATAATATAATCAATAATATATTATATATAATATATATTATAATTATATTACATATAATATTATATATATTATACATATAATACATATATACATATAATATATAATATTTTATAAATATTATAACAACATTATATATATTAGATATTGTATATATGTAATATATATATATGATTATATAAATATATATCACTTTTCCCAAAATAAATAAAAAGTAGACATATTTGGCTGAAATAAAACCAAGAAACACAACCAAAACTCTCCCACAAACTAAAAATATCCATAGAGAATTCAATTTCCCATTTTTACATTCAGAACTCTGACAACAAAGTGTGATTTGTTTTTCTACTCAGGATGGTACCTAGGGCTGAAAGAAGCCCAGCCTCAGGTTCCTCTCAGCTCCCATCCTGTGGAAGGGGTGGGAAGGCCTGTGGGTCATGGGCGAATCACCTCCTGGCTACTTGGCAGGATGTCTGACTGTTCTCTCTCCCTGGTCCAGGACTCCCCAGAACCTCCTGATGCTTTCAGCGCAGTGAGCAGAGGAGCAGAGTCCATAAAACACAGAACTGGAATGTGACTGTGGCAAGAGGCCGGGACACTGTGCCTTTTTGTGGGTTTTACATCTACAGCCAAGGAGAAGGAGAGGAGAACAAACATTATTGGGAAGAGGATCTGGCCAAGCCCCTAAACTGAGATGGAGAGTAAGGCTCTTGAGTCCACACCTGGGCAAATAGAAATAGTGTGCGAAGGTTTCCCAAACCAGAGAGAAACATTGCTGAAGCCAAGTTCAGATTCTGGACACTGAGAGAGAAGTGGCAGATGCTGAATACAGTGAATTAGATGAAGTTTTCAGGAGTATCAGTACCCAATTCTGAGGGTTAAACCTATCTCTAGAAAAAAAAAAATTTTTTTTTCTAATGTTGCTCTTTTTTGATGGAGGATGGAGGAAGATAGCCAGCTCATTCCTATGAGGAGGCAGAGGCTTGGGTACAGATATTACAAACGGGTGAAGTGACCCAGCTCTTCTGGGATCAGTTCAGGGAGCAATAAACAATGATATAAATCAAGTACACTGTGTGTTCTTTGCTCCTGAGACAGTTCCAGTCTGTTCTAAGCCCAAGGGGAATGAAACCCCAACTCCCAACCTGCAGAGAAATCTTGGATCTCAAACAGCCTCTCTTTGTGGATCAAAGACATAGAAAATACTAAGTGCCTTCCCCTGGCAATGCACTTAAGTAAGTCTGAAGTAAGTCTGGACTATTAAGATTCTAAAAGTCGTGAAAACACTGTCAACATCTGAACGAGCAGCTTTGACCAGCGGTGGGGCCAAAGAATTTGCTGAGGTCAATAAGTGCTTCTAAGCTTGGTACAGCTTAGTGAGGACAAAAGCCAATGGCAGGCCTAGACTTCAGCTCAAAGTAGCCTCCACCAAGGACTCTAAATGTATTCTGCTGACTATGATTCACAGTGCCTCACAACACCCCTGTGAATTAGATCAGTACTATTACCCCCATTTGACAGATAGGAAACTGAGGCATTGATAAGAGTGGCTTTCCCGAGGTCAGACATTATGAATCATCGAGAACTTGACACACGCAGTTAGCACCCACTCAATTGCCTGTTCCACTCCCTGGGGCATTTTTGTTCTCACAGTGCACTTGATGCAAAAGAAGACACGAGACACACCTCACTCTGCAAACTAGATGAACTCAATCAGCCCGCAAGTATTAACGGCTGGCCTATTATTTATCTGGCATAATGCAAGGAACCTTGGAGAAGAAACAAACTGCTTCTGAAAGTCATGCATTAATGAGTGTTTTGAAAATAACATTGCATTTTAAACATTAAGAGCATGCATTATTTTGTAAAGAAATAGTTTACCCTAAGTGTTGAAGGGCTATGTCACACCAATTTCTCAAAGTTCTGTGCTAAGTAACATAAATTAAAATTCAGAATAAAGCAAGATCCCACTCAAAAATAAAACTAAGACCCATTTCCTCAGTGGTAGAGGGTAGTCTTTGCTAGTATTGTGATATTATTAGTGGAAATTATTAGTGTAAACCCTGACTGGTTTACAAAGTCATCTCCATTAATTTTGGTTGTCAATGCTGGTGCATGGTTAAACTAAGCAAAATTGAGATCAGCCTGAAAATGTGAGCTGGAAATGTTCATGTTTCTGGACCAAAATCAATTATTATCAGTGGTGGCCCAGGTAGTGCTCGGAGCTCCAAGGCTGGTGGGGAAAGGATCTCAACAGCGGTGACAGCAGCCGCATCCTCCACAGGCTGAGCTAGGAACCCAGGTACCACCAAACACCCTGCTGCCACTCGTCTCTCCCTCACAGTACGACCACACAGTCCTGGAATTCTCCAGGCCAGAATACTGCAGTGGGCAGCCTCTCCCTTCTGCAGGGCATCTTCCCAACCCAGGGATCGAACCCAGGTGTCCTGCACTGCAGGCAGACTCCTTACCAGCTGAGCCACCAGGGAAACCCACCTAGGGGCAACATTGTCCAATTTTCTGACTCAACTCAACCGCAGGAGTTGCAGTATCTTCACAACAGGTCAAGATTGAGGAGATAGATGCATGCGTGCTAAGTCACTTCACGCTTTGTGATAGTATGGATGGTTGCCTGCCAGGCTCCTCTGTCCACGGCATTCTCCAGGCAAGAATATTGAAGTGGACGGTCACCCTCTACCCCACGGGGTCTTCCAGACCCAGGGGTCTTCTGTCTCCTGCCTTGGCAGGCTGGTTGTTTACAGCTGGCACTGCCTGGGAAGCCCAAGGAGACAGATGCCGACACTTGTTTTTCCATTATATTCACTCTTGATGGGATATTGACAGAAATTTTGTTAAAGAATTTTCAAAGCTCCCCTCAGCCATTTCTCAGTTTTCTCTTGACCTTCTTTATCTTTGTCTTCTTTGCACTTTACAGTGTCCCAACTCAGCATTTAAATAGGGATAGACCATTATTGAGGAGAGACAGTAATAAATTGAAATGGGTTCTTAGAATCTTCTTTCCAACCAGAAATATATTTCCCAGAACATCTCACAGCCAAACAATGAACTTGCTCTACTTTTGGAAAATTTACGTTCTTTTTTTCACTTACAAAAGCTTAAAACTCAATATACCTGTGTGTGTTTGTGTGTGTGTATGTGTGTATATACATATAATTTTTCCATATTACCAGCACCTTTCTAGATGTTATGGGAATATAAAAAGGTGAAACCTAGACCATGACCTCAAGTCTTGACAATCTAAATGGGACAGACTAGCATCACTTAGGGAAATACAGGGCCAGGCACACAAGATGGGATGTGAGAGTGAATCACCCCCATGATATGTCTTCACCCAGCAAACATCGATGGGGCCCCTTGCCTCAGATGCTCTTCTAGGGCTGAGCATACAGCATTGAACAGAGCTGATGAAAAACCTGCTCTTACGTGGCCCATGGTGCCATGAACAGACAATCAGCAAGATAAACACATAGACACAATAAAGAGTAAAGAAAGCTAAATACAGACAATGAGGAAGAGAGGGGCCCAAGACACACTGGGGTTTGACTGGGAATTTAGGTGGAATGTCCAGTGAAAGATGAACTGTCTGGGAATCTGAAGGAAGTGAAGGAAATTAACCAGCCATGCAGATAACTGGGAAAATACATTTCAGGCAGAGGGGCTGTCAAATGTAAAATTGCTGAGGCAGAAGTATGCTCAAGGAAGAACAGGGAATCAGATCACTATATGTAGGTCTTTGTGAGAACTTTGGCTTTCACCTGGAGTGATAACAAGGGATAGAAATCAAGAAGTAGGTAGAGAGTGTAAAACATTAATAAACAAAAACCCCAATTAAATAGATCCAGCAGTGGAGGTTCTGGAGCCCTGCAATAACAGTAGAGGTCATCAGGAAGAAGGAGGACTTACTTTCCTTGCTGACCAGGGCTCAGCCAATGAAAAGCCATGGAATCTTTAATTATAGCCCTCCCACCTTCCTTTCCCTACTATAAAAGCAGCTCCCTCCCTTGCCATATGGGGACTTGCACTTGGCTCCCCACAGCTGCAGAACCCAAACTGTAATTCTCTGCTGATCCTGAATAAACCCATCTTCACTGGAGAAATATCTGGCCATTTGTTTGTTTCAGAATATGAGAAAGAATAAATACAAGATGTGAAATTTCCACCAGGTTCGGGAGGGTGGATAGAATAATATCACAATACTAGCAAAGACATGGTAGGAATTACTTTAGAGGCCATGATGTTAAGGCGCCTGGCGTTATTTAAGTGGAAAAACATCCTATGACTGGATAATGATGGTGGGACTAAACTACTGATGACCTTGGGAGACATGAAAATAGGCTTATATGTGATAAAAGAGAAACACTGGGAATCTGGAAGCTTTTGGCCACCAAAGCTTGAATAAATTGGAGAGAGACCAGTTCAGGACAAGACATAAAAGAAATAGAGAAAAAAAGAAAACTGATTTCTATAGCAGTTTAAAAAACCAAACCTCTATTCTAGCCCTCTGTGGACTTTGAATTTCTGCCCATGGTTTATAAACTTGAGTGGTTTTGTTTGAACAGGACCCTTGATAATAATGTAAGAATTGTAGTTTGAGGTAGAAAAGAACAGCAGGTGAAGGGGAAAAACAGGAGGGATAGAGATAGGAAAAGAAGTAAATAAATACTTAGGTAAGCTAGAAGAGCTGGAGCTCTGTTAATGATTTCTAACAATCTGATATTAATAATGTTTTAATGTGTTAGCATTTATTGCAGCGGGGTAACCTGCTTTAGACTACCTCCCACTGGTTCTTCAGCTGTCAACATTTTGAGTTTAGTGTTTTGAAGCATATTTTTCTAACAGTAAAATTAAAAAGTGTTTTAATGTCTACCTCCTACTGCCTCTCTGACATGGAAAGATTTTCACACGAGTTTATACAGGAGGTAAAAATAAAAACTGCTTTTACTGAGCCATTGATCTGTGAAATGCAGTAAATTTCCAAATGGCAAGACTAGAACAGTGTTTATGACTGTGGGAGACTCACTGACTACAGGGTATACTTTTCGGTGGGTTGAGAATTTGGGAAATTCTATTTTCTATATATGACCTTTAGCAAGTATAGAGGTTGGGAGAAAAATTCTTTACAACCCTGACTGGTTTACAAAGTCATCTCCATTAATTTTGGTTGTCAATGCTGGTGCATGGTTAAACTAAGCAAAATTGAGATCAGCCTGAAAATGTGAGCTGGAAATGTTCATGTTTCTGGACCAAAATCAAAAAGTTACAATTAAGGGAGTTTAAAGAATAGTGATAAAGAACAACAAAATTTCAAATATGTTTAATGAATTTCTAGTGATCAATTCATGTCAACACTTGTCTGTTGCTGTCACTGCTGGGGATAAGTACATTCTGGTGTGGAAACACCAATGGTTTAATTACTTCACACATGAACTTACTGATGGGGACAGAATAGGAACAAGAGTCCAAGTCTGGGGTCCTTGAACTATGGCTCATGAGCCAAATATATTCCCCTCCAGCCTCTTTCTGTAAATATGATTTTATTGAAACACAGCCATACACAATAATTTGTGGGTACCTGTGGCTGTTTGGGGGCTTCCGAGGAGGCTCAGTGGTAAAAGAATTCACCTGTCAAGCCAGAGATTCAGGATATCCAGGTTCAATGAGGGTTTGACTCCTGGGTCTGGAAGACCCCTTGGAGAAAGAAATGGCAGCACGCTCTAGGATTCTTGTCTGGGAAATCCAGTGGACAAAGGACCCTGGTGGGTTATAGCTCGTGGGGTTGCTAAGAGTCAGACATAACTTAGCAACTGAGCACAAGACTGCTGCTATTGTTGGTTTTTAAATTTTTTAAAGTTACTTATTGGAGCATTTATTGGAGTATTTTTTAAAAGTTATAATTGGAGGATAATTGCTTTACAAGATTGCATTGGTTTCTGCCATACAACAACATGAATCAGCCATAGGTATACATATGTCCCTTCCCTCTTGAACCTCCCTCCCACTGGAAGGTTGCTGCTGAACGAAAAGATGCCGGGATTTTTGGCCTCCGGAGGAGAAGAATTTAATCTGGGGCCAGAGATGAGGCTGGATCACTCAGAGCTTTTGTGTAACAAAGTTCTATTAAAGTATAAAGAAGACAGAGAAAGCTTCTGACACAGGCATCAGAAGGGGGCAGAAGGAGTACCACCCTGCTAGTCTTCAGCTGTAAGTTATATAGTCACTAGCAGTCTGTTAATGAAAGGAAAGGAATGTCTTAAAAGTCAGAATGGCACCAGGCCCCTCATCCATAAGATGCATTTTGGGATAATCTTGGCACCAGATGATTCATCCCAGGCCATAAAATGATTGACTTGAATCTTGTCGAAGGGCAGATTACCATACAAATAGTTTCATTTACATAGATTAGGGGAACAATATCTGAGTATAACATACTGGTTTGTCAAGTAGGTTCTGAGCCCTTAGGCTGAACGACTTGAAGACAGAGTCTGGGGTAAATGCATAGCACATTAACATAGCTTAAGACAAACATTTCCATAAGAACAATGCATTGGTTAACTCAAGGTTTGAGAATAGTTAGCTTCAGGTGAAACCAGGTGTCATTATGGCAACACAGTATTTTAAGAGAAACCTCCTTTTAAATTTGTATAGAGAAGAAAAAAATATATATCGTATTTGTTTTCTCCTGCTGCTTAAGAGAGAGAAAAATGTCTGACCCTTGCAGCCTATTTCCTCCATCTGGAGACACCTGGCCTTCCTGCCCATTACCTTTTCACCACCTCCCACCCCATCCCACCCCTTTAGGTAGTCACAGAGCGCTGGTTTGAGCTCCTTGTGTTATATAGCAGATCCCCATTGGTGATCTATTTTATGGTGGTGATGAAACTATTTGCAGGCCAGCAGTGGAGACACAGACATAGAGAACAGACTTGTGGACACAGCTGGGGAAGAAGAGGTGGGGATGAATTGAGATAATAACGTGGAAACATACACATTACCACAGGGCTGTCTTTACAGGACAATGACAGAGCTGAGTAGTTGCTGTAAATATGGCCTCTGCCCCAAAGTCGAATATACTTACTGTGAGGCCTTTAATGAGAAGTCTGCCCTATGTCTTCTAAGAGCACTGCTCTGCGTGGGAATCGCACGACTGGAAGGTAACACATATTCTGTGAGTAGAGGACAGATGAATCTGGGAGAAGGAGTTAGGGGCAGAGAAACAGCAGAACAAGACCTCATGGGCCTCATGAAACAGTCTGTGAACTCTACTGTCCGTGGAGAGCTTATCTGAACACGCTATCATTCAATGTTGCATTCCCTTTTTAAAATAATAAGTTTTTTTTTTTCCCCTAAACTCTATAGCAGTAATATTTTTGGCTAGTGCCAAAAAAAAAAAAAAAAAAAAAAAAAAAAAGAAAGAAAGAAATGTTTCTTTTTATGCACTGAACTAATAAACTAATATAGGTACAACTAGTAAGCAAAACGACAAGCTGAAGAAGGAATTCACAGGGCCTGGACTCCACCTTAGGCCTGTCCATGCTGATCATGCTCGGCCACCTCTCCAGTGGACTCTGAACTCTGTGTTTAGTGCCTATGGAAACGACGACAGAAGGATAAGACCCCCTCCAGACAGGAGAACCTTGAAGATCGTACCCTGGTTACTCATCGCCTGAGAGAAAACACACTCTAATCACCCCTTCCTCCAGACAGTATCTATCGGAAAGTAACTACAAGCTTATCAGTTATTAACTGGTTGGAATGTAATTGCGGGCTTATTGATAATTAACTGTCTGAACACATAACACATGAATGATGGGGTTATTGTGATTGTATTTACCCTTCCTCAGTTTACGTAAGTCTCAAGGAATTTGGGTTGGTGGGTTCGGACACATGGGGTATAAAAGATTTTCACAAATGCTGGTCGGGGTCCTTGGCTAAGAGGAGATTCTGCCTTGGGCCCGCTGGTGTAATAAACTGCATTCCACTATCTGCATTGTCCTTCTGAGTGAGTTTGTTTTCTGGAACATGTGGCTATAACAAAACAAGTGTTAACAACTCTTTTTTTTTTTTTTTTTTTTTTTTAACCAAGGCAGTAAGAAATAGGCTGCTGTCATCGTCTCATTGTCATCCACTTTTATTATAATAACGTTGTTTTGAAGCTCTGTGAAAGAAAATTGCTGCTTGCTGAGATCACAGCATATAGACAAACTGGATGAAAAATTCAGGTCTATTACATGCCGCGTGTACTATTATTTATTTAGAGACTGAAATTTGTGGCATTTATTTAGGGGAATATCCATTTTCTCTCTTTTGCAGAAGAGCTTTCTGTCTCATCCATGAAAACTCCATGGCATCGCACCTTATAAACCCATGAGAAGAACCTGAGTTGTGCGGTGCAGTGATGGATGAACTCACTCTGGGCGCTGAATATCCCAGCTCTTGTTGCTGCAGCCATCACAGATGCTGCATCTTTTGCTTACAAAGCTGAAATGATCAGTTAAAAAAAAAAGTCAATTTTCACTTGTTTCAAGACAATTATTTTTAATTTTTTGAATGGATTATGCCTCTTTTATTTTTTGCAATAGATTTTAATTCTAATTTAATAATAGGCCAGCACAGCACAGGAGTTGAGAAAAGCATTTCTCAGACTTTGTGATCTCTAGACACATTCCCACTCAAAACTCACTGAGGGCTTCAAGGAGTGTTCTGCTTATGTGGGTTATATCTATTATTGATGTTTTTGCTGCTAAATGCAAGGGTTTCAAAGAACAGAAAAGCAAGAGATTAAATTGCCAACATTTGTTGAATCATGGAGAAAACAAAGGGGTTCCAGAAAAGCATCTACTTCTGCTTCATTGACTACACTAAAGCCTTTGACTGTTTGGATCACACTAAGCTGTGGAAAATGCTTGAAAAGATGGGAATACCAGATCACCTTACCTGCCTTCTGAGAAACCTGTATGCAGGTTAAGAAGAAGCAGTTAGAACCAGACATGAAACTGATTCAAAATTGGGAAAAGAGTACAAAGGCTGTATATTGTCATCCTGCTTATATACCAAGTATGTCATGCAAACTGCCAAGCTGGGTGAATCACAAACTGGAACCAAGATTTCCCAGAGAAATATCAATAACCTCAAGCATTCAGATGATACCACTCTAATGGCAGAAAGTGAAAAGGATCTAAAGAGCCATTTGATGAAGGTGAAAGAGAAAAGGGAAGAAACTGGCTTGAAACTTAAAGTTCCAAAAGTTAAGGTCACGGCATCTGGTTCCATCATGTCATGGCAAATAATTGGGAGAAAAGTGGAAGCAGTGATAGATATTATTTTCTTGGGATCCAAAATTACTGTGGATAGTGACTGTAATCATGAAATGAAAAGATGTTTGCTCCTTGGAAGGAAAGTTATGACAAACCTAGACAGTATGTTAATAAGCAGAGACATCACTTTGCTGACAAAAGTCCATATAATCAAAGCCATGGTTTGTCCAGTAGTCATATAAGGCTGTGACAGTTGGACCATAAAGAAGACTGAGAGCTGAAGAATGATGTTTTTGAATTTGGTTCTGAAGAAGACTCTTGAGAGTCTCTTGGACTGCAAGGACATCAAACTAGCCAATCCTAAATCCTAAAGGAAATAAATCTTGAATATTCATTGGAAAGACTGATGTTGAAGTTGAAGCTCTATTACTTTGGCCATCTGATGCAAAGAACTGACTCATTGGAAAAGATCCTGGGGCTGAGAAAGATTGAAGGCAAAAGGAGAAGGGGATAGCAGAGGATCAGATGGTTAGATAGCATCACCGGCTCAGTGGCCATGCACTTGAACAAACTCTGGGAGATATTGTAGGACAGAGGAGCCTGGCATGCTATAGTCCACAGTGTCACAAAGAGTTGGACACAATTTAGGGACTGAACAACAATAATGCTACTAGAAATTTAAACTGAATCACTTTAAAATGTTTATTAGCTCATTTTTAATTTCTTTCTGTGGTAAAATACACAAAATAAAATTTACAGTCTTAACCACTTTTAAATGTGCAGTTTACTGTTGTTAAGTGTAGTCACAGTGTTTATAACATTAATTCATTTTAGATGACAATAATAAATACTATATATGGTGATATAAGCTATGTGTTTTTAATGCAAAATAACTATTCATTTATTTTGAAAAATAAAAGCAATTTCTCCCCCAGGTTCTATTAAAGTAAAAGTAGCATGTTTTTACATTTTTGTAGACATTTCTTTAATGTCTAGCTTAATAAGAGATGTTAAAATCTCATATCAACTTTGCATTCATTGTAGTAAAATATATTGTTTGGTGAAAGTGTATGAAGAAATTCTGGTTTTGTATAAATATATAATTGAGAAAAAATGAATATATTCTAATAACCTCTCCAAATAATTGTGGTTCATTATGTGGCCTTCACTGTTTACATGAAACAGAATAAAAAAATATAAAAGGCAAATCACATCTTAGTATATTCAAAAATAATTTTGATCTCACAGATCCTCTGAAAAGGACCCCTATGTGTCTTATAGAATTAACAGTGTAGGGTACAGCATTCTGCAAATTATATGACTTCATGGAAGCAAAAGTGAAAGTGTTAGTCACTCAGTCATGTCCGACTCTTTGCAAGCCCATGGACTGGGGCTTGCCAGACTCCTCTGTCCATGGAATTCTCCAGGCAAGAACACTGGAGTGGACTGCCATTTCCTCCTCCAGAGGATGTTCCCAACCCAGGGATCAAACCTGGGTCTCCTGCATTGCCAGGAGTGTTTTTATCGTCTGAACCACTAGGAAAGACCACAGTGAATAGTAAATGTTGTAGCAAAAACTATATTAGAATTTTTTTTCAACAAATTGTGATGAAATTTGTCATCATAAAATTTGTCAACATAAAATTTATCATCTTATCCATTTTCAGTTGTACAGTTCAGTACAGTTAGTGGTATTAGCTATATTCACATTGTTATGCAACATATCTCTAGAAATTTTTCATCTAACAAAACTGTTGCTAGGCAGCTGGATATTCAATATGCACAAGAATGAAGTTGGAATCTCACCTTACACCAGAGAAAAATTAACATTGGTTAAAGGCCTACAACTATAAAAGTTGTAGAAGAAAATGCACATAAACATCTTTAGGACATTGATTTTCACAACAATTTCTTGAATATAAAACATAAAGCACAGGCAAAAAAACAAAAATAGGACTATATAAGCTTCTGTTAATCATAGAAAACAGTCAACAGACTAGAAAGAAAAAGGCAAGCTACAGTGTGAAAGAAAATATTAAAAAATCATTTTTCTGATGAGTTGATATGTAGAATATATAAATAACTCTTCAGCAACCAAAAACCAAATAAATTGATTAAATAACAGGCAAAAGGCTTGAATAGACAGAATTTCCTTAAAGAATATGTACAATTTTCTAAAAAGCATATAAAATAATGCCCAACATTACTCATTATTAGATAAAATGAGTTCAAACTTCAGTGAGCTATTACTTCACACACATTGGGAACATGGCTACTACCAAAAATAAACAAAATGACAAATGTTGAGGAGAGGTGGGGAAATTAGAAGTCATATGTATTTTAAGTGGGAATGTAAAATTTTATGGCCACTTTGGAAAACAGTACAGATATTTCCCAAAATCATAAGACAGAATCACCTCATGATCCAGCAATCCCATTTCTAGACATATATCCAAAATAATTAAAAAGGTCTCTAAGAGATATTGGTCCACTCATGTTCATTACAGCATTACTCACAACAGTCAAGAGGGAGCAGAAGCCAACCAGATATTCATCCATAGGTGAATAGGTGAACAAAATGTGTGTGCATATACAATGTAATTTTATTCAGCCTTTAAAAAAAGAAAGAAATCCTACCACAAGCTACAACACAGATGACCCCTAGGAACTGATCTTTTCTTTCTCTTGTGACAGCTTTCAACTTAAAGTCTATTTGACCTGATGTAATATAGCCATCCCTCATCTTTTGGACACCATTTGCATGACATATCTTTATCCATTCTATCACTCTCAGCCCATGTGTGCCCTTGGATCTAAAGTGAACCTCTTTATTAGACAGCATACAGTTGGAGCTTGATTTTTGTTTTAGGGTTGTTTTTTTTTTTCTTTTTCTTTTTTTAATCAGTATAGTCAATCTATATCTCTATGTCTTTTGATTGGGGGGAGTCTATCTATTTACATTAATCCCATTTTGTTTCTGTGTTATTTGTGTAATGTTTTTGTTGTTCATTTCCTCTCTTTCTGAATTTTTTCCCCAATTCACTGATTTTTTTAAATGCTTTGATTCTTTTCCCATTTCCTTTGCTGTATGTTCTGTAAGTATTTTCTTTGTGTTTACTGTGAAGATTACATAGAATATCTTAAAGTTATACAATCTATTTTAAATTGATAGCAACTTAACTTCAATTGCATAAAAACTGTATTCCCTTTTATGTCTCTGCCCCCTGCTTTATTTATAAATTACTGATTTTATAAATTACATCTATTTATATTGTATAGCATTAACATACACTGATGGTTACTTTTGCACTTATATCTTTTATATTATATACAGAATAAAGAGTGATTTAACTACCAACATTACAATACTACAGGATTATTCACCTGTCTAGATATTTATCTTTACCAGACGACCTTATAATTTCATATGTTTCATGTTGCTATCTACTTTATTTTTGTTCCTACTTGAAGGAATTCCTTTAGCATTTCTTGTATGGAGAAGTATACCTTCAACTTTTGTTTATACTTTTGGGAAAGTATTAATGATCTTAATTTTTTTTTCAAGCTTTATTATAGCTGACAAATAAAAGCTGTATGTATTTAGCATGTACAATTCATACATATACATTGTGAGATAACCACCACATTCAAGTTAATAAATATGTCCTTCATGCTTCATAGTTGTCATTGTAGGGTGTGTGTGTTGTTGTTGTTCAGCCACACAGTCATAGATGACTCTTTGCAACCCCATGGGCTGCAGCACGCCAGGCCTCCCTGTCCCTCATCAGCTACTGAAGTTTGCCCAAGTTCACATCTGTTATATTGGTGATGCAATACAGCCATCTCATCCTCTGATGCCGTGTTCCTCTTCATGGATCACTGCCTTGTTGAGGCGAAGGGGCTTCTGTAACTCAATGAAACTATGAGCCATGCCATGCAGGGCCACCCAAGATGGATGGGTCATAGCAGAGAGTTCTGACAAAACATGATCAAGTGGGGGAGGGAGCGGTAAACCACCAAAGTATACTTGCCGTGAGAACCTCATGAACTCATTAAAAGGACAAAAATATATACCACCAAAAGATGAGCCCCCAGGTCGGAACGTGTGTGTGTGAGGGAAATTAAATAAATAGTCTTGTTTAGGCTTCAGAGACAAAGTAGAGCAGAACATTGTATCTAATGTGCCTGGACACCTCCCTGACTGCCTGCTGTGAGTGCAAGACTTGTGGTTGTTGGATCACTGAAAAAGCAAGAGAGTTCCAGAAAAACATCTACCTCTGCTTGTTGACTATGCCAAAGCCTTTGACTGTGTGGATCACAATAAACTGTGGAAAATACTTTGAGAGATGGGAATACCAGAGCATCTTATCTGTCTCTTGAGAAATCTGTATGCAGATCAAGAAGAAACAGCTAGAACTGGACATGGAACAACAGACTGGTTTCAAATCAGGAAAGGAGTACGTCAAGGCTGTATATTGTCACTCTGCTTATTTAACTCATATGCAGAGCACATCATGCAAAATGTCAGGCTGGATGAAACACAAGCTGGAATCAAGATTGCTGGGAGAAATATCAATAACTTCAGATATGCAGATGACACCACCCTTATGGCAGAAAGTGAAGAAGAACTAAAGAGCCTCTTGATGAAAGTGAAAGAGGAGAGTCAAAAAGTTGGCTTAAAACTCAACATTCAAAAAACTATCATGGCATCCAGTCCCACCGCTTCATGGCAGAGATGGGGAAATAATGGAAACAGTGACAGACTTTGTATTTAGGGGCTCTAAATTCACTGCAGACAGTGACTACAGCCATGAAATTAAAAGATGCTTGCTCCTTGGAAGAAAAGCTATGACCATCCTGGACAGCATATTAAAAAACAGAGACATTATTTTGCCAACAAAGGTTGCTCTAGTCAAAACTATGGTTTTTCCAGTAGTCATATATGGATGTGAGAGTTGGACTACAAAGAAAGCTGAGCACCAAAGAATTGATGCTTTTGAACTGTGGTGTTGGAGAAGACTCTTGTGAGTCCCTTGGACTGCAAGGAGATACAACCAGTCAATCCTAAAGGAAATCAGTCCTGAATATTCATTGGAAGGCCTGATGCTAAAGTTGAAACTCCAATACTTCGTCCACCTGAGGCAGAGAACTGACTCATTACAAAAAGATCCTGATGCTGGGCAAGATTGAAGGGAGGAGGAGAAGGAGATAACAGAGGATGAGATGGTTGGATGGCATCACCAACTCAATGGACATGAGTTTGAGCAAACTCCGAGAGTTGGTGATGGACAGGGAAGTCTGCCCTGCTGCAGTCTATGGGGTCACAAAGAGTGGGACAGGACTGAGTGACTGAACTTAGATAAGATAGGAGGAATTTTGAGATTGTTGAGTCCCTGTAGGGGGCCTGGCCACCCAAGCCCCAGGCTTAATAACATTTCAAATTTTATATGACAAAGCAAACAGCATTACCATGAAACCAGAGCTGCAATTTGCTCACAGATTGATGATGATATCAATTTGCATCCTGGGATTATATTGAGTTCTGTGATCTTTGAAGTCTCACCCACAGAGCACATGTGATGTCTGGGATATATTCCCAACTGGGACTCCAGATGTGCTGTGATCTGGGACTTCCCAGCACTATTTGAGTCTGAATGTTTGTCAAAACCCAGTTTGGTAATGAATCCTTTTCTGTTTCTGCTTCTTTTTTCTTTTAGCGTTAGTATATTGAAACTAGGCTAAATAAAGTGAAAGTGAAAGTGAAATTCACTCAGTTATTTCAGACTCTTTGTGACCCCATGGACTGATAATACAGTTCATGGAATTCTCCAGGCCAGAATACTGGAGTGGGTAACCTTTCCCTTCTCCAGGGGATCTTTCCAACCCAGGGATTGAATCCAGGTCTCCCGCATTGTGGGCAGATTCTTTACCAGCTGATTATTTACCACAAGGGAAGCCTGAGAATACTGGAGTGGGTAGCCTATCCCTTCTCCAGCTGATCTTCCTGACCCAGGAATTGAGCCAGGGTCTCCTGCTAGATAATTCTCTAATAAATATTGGTATTACTTATTTGTATAGAATGAATGGCTTATTTTATTAACAAATCCTTTGAACCTGAGATGAAAGTGAAAACTTTTGACAAAACAATTTGGTGAAGTATAAAATAAGATATTGTTAATCATAGTTACATTGCTTTACATTAGATGCTCAGAACTTATTCATTCTGCATAACTGAAACTTTATACCCTTTGATCTATATCTTGTTATTTCCTCCATTCCCTAGACCCTGGCAAATTTTGGTCTCTGCTTCTATAAAGTTGACTATTTTAGTTTCCACATATGACTAAGATCATGCAGTATTTGTCTGTCTGTGTTTGATGTATTTCACTTAGCATTATGTCTTCCAGGTTCTTCTATGTTGTCACAAATAGCTAGATTTCCTTTTATGACTGAATGGCATTTATCTGAGTGTGTGTGTGTGTGTGTGTATATATATATATATATATATATAATGTAAATATAACCTCCATCAACATATATTAAAGGTGTTTCTCCATTAACATATATTTATTTATCAATATTGATTTGTTCATTGATACATATGTAGGTTGTTTCCATACCTTAGCTCTTGTGAATAATGCTGGAATGAATGTGGGAGTATAAATGTCTCTTCAGATAATAATTTCATTTAAAATATAAATATATATAGAATAAAATAAAATTATACACACACACACACATATATGTATATATATAAAACCGAAACAGATTGCTGGATCAGAAGGTTCTATTTTTAATTTTTTAAGAACTTCCATTCTGTTTTTGTAATTGTTATGTCAATTTACTTTCCTATCAACAGGGTACAAGGGTTTCCTTTTCTGTATATCCTCACTAACACTTATTATCTTTTGTCTTTCTGATAATAGCCATTAACAAGCTTGCCAAGAATATAAAATGAGAAAAGAATAGTCTTTTCAATAAACAGTGTTGGCAAAACTACATGCAAAACAGTTAAATTGGATCCTTGTGTGAAAGTCACTCAGTCATGGCCAACTCTTTGGGACCCCATCTGACTATACAGTCCATGGAATTCTCCAGGCCAGAATACTGGGGTGGATAGCCATTTTTTTCTTCAGGGGATCTTCCCAACCCAGAAATAGAACGAGGGTCTCCTGCATTGCAGGTGGATTCTTTACCAGCTGAGCTACCAGAGAAGCCCAAATTGGATCCTTATCTCACACCACTTATAAAAATCACCTCAAAATGGATTAGCAACTTAAATATAAGATGTGAAACTGTAAAACTGCAAGAATAAAACATTGAGTAAGGGTTCTTGGCATTGGTCTTGGCAATGATATATGTTTTATATGACTCCATAAACACATGCAACAAGATCAAAATAAACAAGTGGGATTGTACCAAATTATAAATCTTCTGTACAGTAAAAGGGGCTTCCCAGATAGCACTAGTGGTAAAGAACCTGCTTGCCAATGCAGGAGGCATAAGCCACATAGGTTCAATCCTTGTGTGGAGAAGATTCCCTGGGGGAGGGCATGGCAACCCCCTCCAGTATTCTTTCCTTAAGGAGCCCACGGACAGAGGAGCCTGGTGGGTTACAGTCCACAGGGCCACAAAGAGCAGGGCATGGCTGAGCAACTAAACACAGCACCTCACTTGACAAGATGCTACCGTCCAAATATATAAGCAGTGCTTACAACTCAATAACGCAAATAAATAACCCGGTTAGTAATGCACAAGGGACCTAAACAGACATTTCTCCAAACAAGACATACACATAGACAACGGTTATAGAAAAACGGCTCAACATCACAAATCACCAGGGAAATGCAAATATCCTTCATATCTGAAGAACAATTTGCTAGGTACAGTACTCTTGGTTGGAATTTTTGTTTTTATGTTTTCTCTTTCAGCATTCTGAATATGTCAGTGCATACCCTTCTGTTCTGTAGTTTCTACTTTGACAACCTTATAGATGCTCTTTGTATGTAATTAATCACTTTTCTCTTGCTGTTTTCAATACTATCTGTCTGTGATTTGTTAGTTTGATTATAATGTGTTTGTGTGAGTCTATTTAGATTTATATTAGTGGAAATTCATAAAGCTTTTTGAATTTTCATCCTTCCTTCCTCAAATTTGTAAAGTTTTTGATCATTATATATTCAAATGGACTTTCAGCTCCTTGCTAATTTTCTTCTCCTGAGACTTGTATAATGCATATATTGGTTTCCCTGATGATATCTCATAGTGCTTATGCTCTCTTGACTTCATTTATTTTCTTCTAGCATCTCTGATTCATTAATTTCAAGCGATCTATTTTTAAGCTCGTTCATTCTATCTTCTGCTTGATAAAAGCTTGCTGAATTTCTCTAGTGAGCATGCCAATTAAATTATTGTATTCCTTAGCTCTGGAATTTTTATTTGGTTCTTTTTTATGGCTTTTATGTAAAATATCTCTCCTGATATTTCCATTTTTTACACACTGCTATCCTGATTTTATTTAGTTGTCTATATTCTATTTAACATATTGAACACATTTAAGATACTTAATTGAATTCACTGTAAAGTATTCATAGATTTCTGTTTCCTTATGGTCAGTTTCTGGACATTTATTTTGTTACTTTGATTGGGGCATTTCCCCAGTTTCTTTGTGTACCTGTGATCTTTTGTTGATAGTTGGACATTTGAAAAAAAAAAGATGTAATTTTAACAAAGTTGCAATATACAAGGTTGATATACAAAAGTAAATTTCTTTCCTGTATACCAGCAATGAACAAGTAGAATTTGAAATTAAAAGCACAATATCATTGACATTTGCAATCTCCAAAATAAAATACTCAGGTACAAGTCTTAACAATATATATATATAAGATCTAGATGAGAAAAGCTATAAAACACTGTTAAATCAAAAAAGACCTAAATTAATGAATAGGAAAACTCAGTATTGTCAAGATGTTAGTTCTTATTCCCAATCAAAATCTCAGCAAGCTATTTTATGAATATTTACAAATTGATTCTAAAGTTTATATGGTGAGGTATAAGATCCAGAACAGCTAACACAATATTGGAGAAAAATAAAGTTGGGAGACTGATGCTATTTGACTTCAAGACTTATTATAAAGCCATAGTAATTAAGACAGTGTAGTATGGGTAAAGTAATAGAACAATGGAACACAATAGAGAGCCCAGAAATAGATCCATGTAAATATAGTGAACTGATCTTCAATAAGAAGCAAAGGTCATCAAGAAAAGATAGTCTTTTCAACAAACGATGCTAGAAAAGTTGGACATCCACAGTTTTTAAAATGAATCTAGACCTCACAACCTTCACAAAAAATAACTCAAAATGGATCATAGTCCTAAAAGTACAATAACACTTATAATATGCAAATGTAAAATAAAAGTTCTAAATATAACAGATGAGAAAATATAAATGACCTTGGGTATGGCAATACAATGTCTATGGCATTATCCATAAAATAAATAATTGATAAGATGGATTTCATTAAAATTGAAACTGCTCTGTGAAAGACAATGTTGAGAGAATGAGAACATAGGCCATATACCAGGAGAAAGTATTTACAAGGACATTCTGATAAAAGACTGTAATCCAAAATATTCAAAGAACTCTTAAAATTCACTAAGAACACAAACAGACCAATTAAAGAATGGACCAAGACATTTAGCAGGCACCTCACCAAAGAAGATATACAAATGGCAAACAAGCATCTGAAAGGATGCTGCCTGTCATGTGTCATCAGGGAAATGCAAATCAAAACAATGAGATACCATCATGCACCTATTAGAATGGCCAAAACCCAGAGCACTGACTATACCAAATGCCGGCATGGATGTGGAGCAATAAGTAGGAATGCAAAATGGTGCAGTCGCTTTGGAGGCAGTTTGGTAGTTTCTGACAAAAATGAACATACTCTTACCATATTATCAAGCAATCACACTTCTTGGTATTTATCCAAAAGATGTGACAACTTAGATCCACACAAAAACTCACACCAAGATATTTGTAGTATATTTATTCATAATTGCCAAAACTTGGAAGCAACCAAGATGTCCTTGAATGATAAACTGTGGTATATCCAGACAATGGAATATTATTCAGCACTAATGAGAAATGAGCTCTCAAACCATGAAAAGACATGGAGGAAATTTAAATGCATATTAGCAAGTTAAAGAAGCTAATCTGAAACAGCTATGTACTATAAGATTCCTATATGTCATTCTGGAAAAAGCAAACTACAGAGACAGTTAAAAAAAAAAAAAAAAATTAGTGGTTGTCACAGTTTGGAGGAAAGGTTGGATAGAGCACAGGTAATGTTTAGGGTAATGAAAATATCTCTAGGATACTGTAGTTATTCATACTTGTCATACATTTGTCCAAACCTATAGAATGTACAACAGCCAGAGTGAGTGAAAAGTGAGTGAAAGCCACTCAGTCATGTCCAATTCTTTGCAACCCTATACAGTCCATGGAATTCTCCAGGCCAGAATACTGTAGTGGGTAGCCTTTCCCTTCTCCAGGGGATCTTCCCAACCCAGGAATTGAACCCATGTCTCTTGCATTGCAGGAGGATTCTTTACCAGCTGAGCCACCAGAGAAGCCCACACAACAGCCAGAGAGAACTATAATGTAAATAATGGACTTTGGGTGATTCTGATTTCCCAATATAGGTTCATCAGTTTTAATAAATGTACCCCTCTGGTGGGGGATGTGAATGATGGGGGAGGCTGTGCATTTTCAGGAGAGGAGCAATCTTGGGAACCTCTCCACTTTCCCTTCAATTTTGCTGTGAACCTAAATCTGCTCTAAAAGAAAGGAAAGTATTTAAATATGTTTTTTTCTTTTTTCCAATTACAAACAAACAGTCACACCTCTCAGCCTTTACTACTTTTATACTAGGAAAGTGTTCACTAATGAACCCAGCTGGAGATTTAAGGAGTGTCTAAAGCCTTCTAAAACTGTATCTTTTCTGGGCTTGTGCAAGTAATTTCCCAGTGAAAGTTGACCCCCTTCTCTGGGTTCTATAAGCTTTTTCTCTGCCTTGGGTTTTTCTGCAGTAAGACAGTCTCCCTGATGGTGTCACAGAAACCCTCAGTCTGGCACCTGGCTGCCAATCAAGTCTATGCTTGGTGCTCAGAGTCAGGTTGGACGAAATCCTTTCCTTGGGCAGCCCTCTGAAAGCCAGAGTGATAGGCTCACAGCCCAGGCTTTTCTTTCCCTCCTGAGTAGGGAGGGGAGCCTGGAATGTGGGAGCTTTCTCTACATCAGTTTATATTGTGCAGGACCAGGTGGGCAAATGCAAGGAACCCCCTTACTGGATTCTGTCCAGTTCTCTCCAGCTTCACCCTCACCGGGGATGCTGCGGCCACTTCCCTGCCTTCTGGTTTTTCATGAAGGCAGTGTGGGCATATACTGTTGTGAAGTCGGTGTTTCTAAAGGGGGATGTGGGCCTGAGCCTTCCTACTCCACTATGCTGCTGCTATTACTCCAGTAAATCTCTTCTGAAATATAAATTCTTCTTGAAATAAATCTGATATTGTACTAATGAGTAAAAGTTTTAGAAAGTTTTTTGAAAAAAATGTAAACTTTCTAAAATAACTTTTCCTTAAAATGTTTTGGCTCATTTCATCTTTTTTAAACCCTTAATCTACTAATTTAAAAAACCAGCAAAGACATTTTTTATGAAAATCACAATATTATAAATACCTCTTTTCAGTGACCATGATTGGTTTTTTTTTTTTTAATTTTTTTTTAATTTTTTTATTAGTTGGAGGCTAATTACTTCACAACATTACAGTGGGTTTTGTCATACATTGATATGAATCAGCCATGGATTTACATGTATTCCCCATCCCGATCCCCGCTCCCACCTCCCTCTCTACCCGATTCCTCTGGGTCTTCCCAGTGCACCAGGCCCGAGCACTTGTCTCATGCATCCCACCTGGGCTGGTGATCTGTTTCACCATAGATAGTATACATGCTGTTCTTTTGAAATATCCCACCCTCACATTCTCCCACAGAGTTCAAAAGTCTGTTCTGTATTTCTGTGTCTCTTTTTCTGTTTTGCATATAGGGTTATTGTTACCATCTTTCTAAATTCCATATATATGTGTTAGTATGCTGTAATGTTCTTTATCTTTCTGGCTTACTTCACTCTGTATAAGGGGTGGTTTCTTACTCTTCTTTTGCCAGCTTTAATGACTAATATATCATCATGAAGGGAACCAGTTTCCAAAACCTGATTTTTTTGTGTGTGTTTTAAGTGCTAAAATTGAAAAAGTATAAGCATTTTCTAATATGACTTATTTTCAGATATGAAGGTTAAAAGGGGATAACATACTAAAACACTCAATGTTAATTCTCAATAAAATTTTACTCAGGGTGATTTGTCTTTCTTTTTTGCATCAAAGGGTAACATAAATAAAATTTAAAAAATGATGCGCTTTTAAAAGAATTACAAACAGAATTGGAAAAAAAAAATGCTTTTCTTTAAAAGAAGTACAGCCTATTGAGAAATTCATAGTTTTGGTAATAGTTGATAAAAATTGTGTTTCTCTACCTGATTATAAAACTATTAACACTAGCATATTTATTGAGCGCTCTTTATGGAAAAGATTCCTAGGCTGCTGGAAGCTGTTTTGCTATAAACTATCACTTTATCACAATGACAAAAGAACATTAAATTGTTGAAAACACAAAATTTTCTGATTAATAGAACATATCAAATTATTACTATGTAACATGACAAAACACGCAAATATTTTTTTATTTAGAGTGAAATATTTCAAGAAGATACCTACTTTCCTATAGTAACATTTATTTTGTGAGCCAAAGAATGATTCTTTCAAATGCATTCACATTGAACGCACTTGAATGCCACTGCCTTTAGGGATGAATCCATTGGTGATGTGCCTATTAAGATACAAATAACAGATCAAGGTCTACTCTCGGTTAGTGTCATATAAGGGAAAGTATTTTTAAAAATCTGACTTACAGAGAATTTTGTATGTTTTTAGCAAACATAATTCTCAAATTTAAGATTTACC
This sequence comes from Dama dama, assembly GCF_033118175.1. Lineage (NCBI taxonomy): Eukaryota > Metazoa > Chordata > Mammalia > Artiodactyla > Cervidae > Dama > Dama dama. The sequence goes on along the minus strand of NC_083687.1, from coordinate 4,442,591 downwards.
TATAAGTATCAGCAATAATGGATATAAATTGCAGATTTTTAAAATTTTGACTTTTATAGGGTATTACATCCTTTATGCTTCTGTGCTTTATCTGTTTATTTGTATATCAATATGTCTATTTGTTTTTGTATCTCTTTGTCTATTAATGATCTATTATCCTACTTACTTCAAAAATAGTTTTGAGATTCACAACAAATCTTTCAGTCAAGAACTAGGAAGTGCAGCACATTTACCAGGTTGTAAGCTCTGATGGAAATAACTTTAAGTTCTCATGAAAAGAACCCCTCAGTCAGTTCAGTCGTGTCTGACTGTTTATGACCCCATGGTCTGCAGCATGCGAGGCTTTCGTTTTGCCTTTTCATACTGTTCATGGGGTTCTCAAGGCAAGATCACTGAAGTGGTTTGTCATTTTCTTCTCCAGTGTCATGAAAAGAACCCCTAAATTTGCCTTATTAATTTTATGAAAAGCTAGTGCAAGTCTCGATGAAACATGAAACATACTAGATGAAAACATGAATATTTGATGAGCATTACCGGAGGTAGATGAAGAATGAAAGATTTATTTGGTATTTAACCTTAAATTTGTCTACCTCTTTTATCAAGGATTGAAGAAGAAAGACAAGTAGTTGGACTCTTCTTTTTAATATTTGAGGATATTTTGGATATCTAGCATTGTATGAATTAATCACATTAGAATTAAATAATAAAACTAGAGAATTATCCATTTCTCCAAACTGTCCCTCCTCTTGGATGGTGAGCTAATATGCATTATCAGCAATGTCAGGCTGATAACCATCCCCCTAAAATTGTTGCCTTAGCTCTTGGCATTTGCCCTGTTTGATTTTTAATCTTTCAGCCCAGAAGCTACTTCACTGATCTCCACCAGTCCCTTTCAACCTACGTGTTCCTGGCCAATACTGGGCCAACTGAAATATCACAGGACCATCATCATAGTTAAAGTCATAGTAATATTTACACTGCAGGATGGCATTACAAGACTTCCCTCAGTGCTTGTAGGTATACTTTTTTCTGGAAATTCTACACTTTACAAACACAGAAACACAGACTTCCCTGGGGGTCCAGTGGTTAAGAATCTGCCTGCCAGTGTCAGGGGACACAGGTTCTATCCCTGGCCAGGGAGGACTCCACATGCCATAACTAAGCCCATTTGCTGCAACTACTGAAGCCAAAGCACCTAGAGTCCCAGGGAGACAAGGGAACCCACTGCAGTGAGGAGCTTCTGCACTGCAACTAGAGAGTAGCCCCCACAAACTGCAACTAGAGAAAGCCTGCATGTATCAGTGAAGACCTAGTACAACCCCAAATAAACAAATAAATAAAAATTAAGGGGAAAAAAAAAAACAGACCTGCAGCCACTGCCAAAGGGGAAGGAAGCTGGGGCTGGAGCAGCTGGCACAGGTCTGGAGCCCACCACTGCCCCTGCCAGCAGCAGGTTGGGAGCATCTGAGGCCATAGCCCAAGAGGGGGCCAGAGTTGCGGCTGGAGTTGAGGACTTGCATGTAAATTGCTCAGACTCACCTGACCTGGAGCTACTCAAACTCTGGGAGGGGGTGCTTCAGGTGGGCTGAGTTGCCATCTTCCCTCCTCACCACACCCCCAGGCCCGGACCACAGGACTGGGGCCTCCCCAGTCTTGGAACTCGTTTGTCTCAGGCCCAATCCTCCAGGCCAGGCTCTGGGTCTTCCTTGGCCTCTGGCTCCCTTCACACTCAGGATGAGGTGGGAGGATGGTGATCAACTCAGACTCCGGTGCTTTCTCCGCCCAGATTGTAGTGATTGGGAGGGTGCCCCTTCCTGCTGACTGCTAGGGAAGGACCAGCACATCCCCAAGGTCTCACTCGGCATCTCCCTCTCTTCCCGTTCAAAAGCAAGTTTCTTTTTTTCTCTCCATTGGAAATCCTACCTGGAAGTCCAAAACACCTATCTGTGTGTCCTTCCCCAGCTCCTAAGAGTACTCTTAGAAATACTATCTACTGACCAAGGTTCAGAAACTTTTATTCTTGACTTGACTTTTCATCTTTGAGGAAAATGTTGACTCCCCTCCCCAATATCCTAAGTAACTGACACTCCATGCCTAGGGCTTTATCAGTTTGGATCACCAGCTCCCTGGCTATCTTTGTGTGATTATCCTCACCCAAGTGAGTTTCAGTTCCCTCTGGACTCCAACTTCCAAGCTCCCACCAGATCTGGGCAGTCCCACTGCTGGGTGGGACTGACCAGAAGGGCTCTGACCCAGGATTTCTCACCCTGGAAGACAGCTCCAAGGAAGCAAGAGAAGTAGATGTCTGGTAGAACAGGTTCTACCTTGCAGCTCAGGAGTGGGTGTTTTACTTACCCCACACAAGAAGATGAAAAAGCGCAAAGCTCAATGCATTGACAGGCTTGGCTGGGGACAAGTGAAAAAAGAAGCCCAAGAAAGGCTCAGGCCAATGCCTGCTTTGCACTGAGCCTCCTAACTCTGAGTTTAGCTAAGAGGAGGAAGAGGAATTTGGTGCAGCTGGAATCACTCTGGCCTTTCCAAGGGAGACTATGATACTGCAAGATCTGGTATCCCCTCTGTGCTTTTGTCATCCTTACCGCCTGTGTCCTGGCCTGTGTTGGCTTGGTGTCGATGCAAATTGCTCTGCATACAGAATTCTCAAGAAGCTGGTAAGGTGGTCTGGTATTACCATCCTTTTAAGAGTTTTCTACAGTTTGTTGTGATCTGCACAGTCAAAGGCCTTAGCATAGTTAGTGAAGCAGAAGTAGATGTTTTTTTCTGGAATTATCTTGCTTTTTCTATGATCCAGTGGATGTTGGCAATTTGATCTCTGGTTCCTTGGCTTTTTCTAAATCCAACTTGAACATCTGGAGGTTCTAGGTTCAAGTACTGTTGTCACCTAGCTTGAAGAATTTTGAGCATTACTTTGCTAGCATGTGAAATGAGTGGAATTGTGCGCTGGTTTGAACACTCTTTGTCGTTGCCTTTCTTTGGGATTGGAATGAAAACTGATCTTTTCCAGTCCTGTGGTCACTGTTGAGTTTTCCAAATTTTCTGGCATATTGTGTAGCACTTTCACAGCATCATCTTTTAGGATTTGGAATAGGTCAGCTGAAATTCCATCATCTCCACTAGCTTTGTTCATAATGATGATTCCTAAGGCCCACTTGACTTCCACTCCAGGATCATTTCATAGCAAATGGATGGGGAAACAATGGAAACAGTGACAGACTTTATTTTCTTGGGCTCCAAAATCATTGTAGATGGTGACTGAAAACATGAAATGAAAAGACATTTGGTTCTTGGAGGAAAAGCTATGACCAACCTAAACAGCACATTAAAAAACAGAGACATTACTTTGTCAACAAAGGTCTGTATAGTCAAAGTTATGACTTTTCCAGTAGTCCTGTATGGATGTGAGAGTTGGACCATAAAGAAGGCTAAGTGCCAAAGAATTGATGATTTTGAACTGTGGTGTTAGAGAAGACTCTTGCAGTCCCTTGGACTCCAAGGAGATCAAACCAGTCAATCCTAAAGGAAATCAATCCTGAATATTCATTGAAAGGACTGCTGCTGAAGCTGAAGCTCCAATACTTTGGCCACCTGATGCAAAGAACCAACTCATTAGAAAAGACCCTGATGCTGGGAAAGATTGAAGACATGAGGAGCAGGGGCTGTAGAGGAAGAGATGTTTGGATGACATCACTGACTCGATGGATATGAGTGTGAGTAAGCTCCAGGAGATGATGGAGGACAGGGAAGCCTGGCATGCTGCAGTCCATGAGGTCACAAAGAGTCAGACATGACTGAGTGACTAAATGGCAACAACAGCAAGGAGAAGTTTAGAACAATGGGATCTAATCAGAAAAGCTGTTCCAAGAAGTTCCAGAAGTTAAGGAAGAGCTACTTAGCCAACAAAAACAACTTAAGAAGATTGAATCTGAAGAGCTGGGGTTGAACAAAGTCTGGATAAACATCACAGAAATGAATAAGCAGATTTCTCTGTTAACTTCTGCAATAAACCACCTCAAAGCCAATGTCAAGTTAGCTGCAGACTAAATTAGCCTGCCTGCCACTGTAGAGGGACTTCAGAAGAGTGTAACTTCTATTGGCAACACTTTAAACAACATCTATCTTGCTGTGGAGGCAATACAGAGGACTGTGGAGGAATACAAGAAAACCATAAAGTTACTTCAGAGTGGCATGAATCAGCATGACCTAAAGGAGACCAATGGAAGCAACTAGATCATACTTCCAGCTATATCTGAACTTGACAACAAAACAGACAGTGTGAATTTGAAACAGGATATCCTGTACCTCCATAGTTTTTTAGAGGAGGTAAACAGTGCTCTAGGGGAATACCAGCGATGGAAGTATCTTAAACTCAAGGGAATGAATGAGGCAGTTAATAATCTTACCCAGAGAGTCAACTTGATAGAAAGAGTTCTGGTTGCTATCAGCAAGGTAGAAAAGCAAGTGAACCTGTCCTCCACCATGGTGAATGATAGAGCTGTCTCTCCAGAAAGAGTCTTTGCATCAAGTGACCAGCAGAACAGAGTTTGTAAAATCCCAGGACATAAAGAAAGAAGAGGGCATCAGAGGATAGGATGGTTAGATGGCATCACCAATGCTGGACATGAACCTGGGCAAACTCTGGGAGGTGGTGAGGGACAGGGAGGCCTGATGTGCTGCTGCAGTCCAGGGAGTTACAAAAAGACACCACCGAGTGACTGAAGAGCAACAAGAAAGAAAGACGATAGTTCAGAGTCTCAGGTATTCAAGCTCAGAGAGAAACTGTAGCTGATCAGTGCTCTCACAGGCAAAGCTGAGAGCCACAGGCCTCCAGAGACTACCAAATGAAGAGCAAGTACAGGGTTTCAAATCAAAGCCCTCAGCGTTTCCAAAATTCCCACAGTCTCTTGGAGATCAGATTGAGAAATCTGCCCAGGTAAGACCTGTCTCCTTATCAGTAATTTCTAGCATTGAAGATCTTCAGGACTTGCTCCATAACACTGACTGTAATGTGGATGGGAAGCTGACCTCCCAGGAAATCAGGAACTCCTTAGATTCTGTTATGCCAGCACCAGAGCATTTGAGAGTTTGATTCTGATGGAGATGGAAGATCTCATTCTTAGAGATAAGAGTAGCTTTATATGTCTAGCTTTATCAGGTTTATTTTAGAAATGAATGTGTGCCCTAGACTACCTAATATCTACTCAGTTTTTGTTTGATTAAATGAGTGGTATACTTCAAAAAAATTCAAATTAATAAATAAGATATTAAAATTTTTGCACCTGCAGTAGTGTGCCAAGTAAAATGCAGTATTTTACACTCTGAATTGGAAAAAGTATCACATAATTTAATTATCCACAAAAACAAAGTGGCATTTTGTTTTGGACATCTATTACAGCATCACTCAAAAATGATAAAGAGCTTTCAACTGAATTTGAGGACTGTGGTTGGGATAGTTTGAGTTAATAAAGACGACTGTACAATACATGTGACTCACTTTGGCATCCTTAGGAAACATTTGAAAATACAATAATTCTGCAGGAAAAGGGAAACTAAACATGGAATTCCTAGTTTCAGAGGATATGATTATGTAGTCTGACATAAAGTCCATCCACTTATACACTCAATAATAGAATATATGTAACATATATATGTTTGAATTGCTTGCAATAAAATAGGGTATATATATATATATATATAATATATATATAACTAATATATACATGGTTATACTATTTACATGTATACATACATACATGTATAAATAGTAGTATATTTATAATAGTAACAAAATACTAATTTAAATTATCATGACTAACATATATATATTAGCTTACTATTATTATTGCTACTACATATATTATTCCATTGTGTGTGTGTATATATATACATACACATACTACTTATGGCTATTTAAATTATTATTTGAAGTATGTTTTTTAGCAAAGGATATATATAGTACATATGGTATATGTGTGTTATATAACGTGTATCTTACTGAATGCATTTGTATATAGTGTTCAGTGACAATAGCCAAAATACAAGGTTGATATGTAGAATGATCACACCTTTGTGAAATGGCTTTACCAAGATAGAATTGCCCATTTTGCAGTCCAAGTTGGAGTTTGAATCTTCAATTACTCATACACATAGAGGCTGCTGCAGGTTAGGGAGCCCTCCTTCCTCTTAAAGCCCTCGATGGTGGCATGTGTGGTCTCTGAGGTCCCTGTGGCTCAGAAGGAGAAGTGGGGGAGCTGCATCAACTCTTAGCTGGCTTGACCAGAAGGTGAGGTGTGTTCTTCACCACCATATCCAGAACTAGTCCCACAGCTCACATATACATATAAGAGATCCTAGGGAGTTACTCTGCCACAAATGTACCTTTTAGAAAATAAAATATCCTCTATAAAGTTTGCTATTTACATCAAAATATTAATAGCAGCTTTCTGAGTGACTGATTATGATTAATTTCAACTTTCTTCTTTGTGCTTTTCCCCTTTCCCAAATACTCTGTAATATGTACTATTTTCATTAAATAATTTTTAAAGTATTAAAACTACAAAGTAGCCATGTACTCCATGTCACATTACTTTAGCTTTTTATTAGTTTTAGGAACTATTAATACACCTTTTGAAAAAGTACTTTGGCCCTCAGTCAAACATAACTGCAATCTGTTAACATTACTTTGTGCCTTGGTAAAATATGAAATGTAACATTACTATAGACTTAATTAAATTTTTTTGCAATTTAAATCTTTTATTGGGGTAGAGTTGCTTTACAATTTTGCATTCATTTCTGCTGTACAACGTTGCGAATCAGCCGTGTGTACACATACATCCACTTCCTCTTGGACCTCCCTCTCACTAACCCCCATCCCAGCCCTCTAGACATGACAGAGCACCAAGCTGAACTCCCTGTGCTACACAACAGGCTCTCACAAGCTCTCTATTTCACACACGGCAGTGTACATGTGTCAAATGAACACTGTGTCTAATCTCCCAGTTCATCCCGCCTTCCCCTATCGACCCCTTCATCATGTCCACACATGCTTTCTCTATGTCTATGTCTCTATTTTGCCCTAGTACTAGGTTCATCTGTACCACTTTTCTAGATTCCACATATATGCGTTAGGAGAGGATGTGTGTGTGCATGCTCAGTTGCTCAGTTGTGTCCAACTCTCTGTGACCTTGTGGACTGTAGCCCGCCAGGCTCCTCTGTCCATGGGATTCTCCAGGCAAGAACACTGGAGTGGGTTACCGTGTCCTCCTCCAGGGAATCTTCCAAACCCAGGGATCAAACCTGAGTCTCTGGCATCTCCTCTACTGTAGGCAGATTCTTTACCCACTGAACCACCTGGTAAGCCCAGCTAGTAGAGAATACAGAGGACTTAATCCAATTTCAAGATTGAACAACTTATAGTTAAATATGTTGTGTCAGTTTTGTAGCATAATATTTATGACTTTATGCTAAAACCATACAAATAGGAATGAAGGGATAATAAACATTTTGTGACAGAAAAGAGGATGTGATAGGAGAACGTGGGGCTCAGTTATAATCTCAAGGGAGACTCACTGACAAATGCCCAAATCTCAAACACTTTTGTTACTAATGTAAACAGCTGTGTCAACTGTGTGTGAATGCTGTGAAAACATTTTGTCTCTCAGATTAATCGCTCCAACATCTCTCTCAAATGACATCAGGACATCCAGATCTCAGGAAGTCCTCTTTGAACTTGAATTAGCCAAAGAACTCAAAACTATTCAATCAAAAAAGGGTCAATCATGTTGCCCCTGGTACTTCACCAAGTACCAGGTGAAGAGGAAATTGGAGGGTCATTTCACTGTTTTTGCCTCACCAAATCTTCATTGGGGGCATTGCTGAAAATTCTCCCTGCAAAGTCATTTTCACAGATTTCTCTGTGCTTCACATGTTTTATTTCCTGAGGTTACAGCTTTTTATTCCAAAGGGACTTGCACAGACATTGTTCCTAAGTCACATCTAGTATAATAAGGTGCTTCAAAAAAAAAAAAAAAAAGGCGCAATTTCCTACTCTTCCCAAATACTGTATCATTTGATGTGGGGCTTTACAGTTCCTCCCAGCTTGAAATGAGTTTCTTCTTGCACCTCTTGATCTGGGATGGTCTCCTCTCTTGCTTTGAGCAACAGAATATGGTGGTAGTTTTGCCACAGCAACTCCAAACCTTAGTCTCTGAGGGCCTAGCAGTCTTCTTTTCATTCTCTTAGAATCTTGCTGCTGCCATCTGAACTCAGGCAGGCCAGCAGCTGAATGAAGAAAGGCATGTCACCTCATTATCAGACTCCCTGGTGAGCTGAGGGCTCCAGAATGAGCTAGTCCCTAGCCAATTCATCAGAGAAACATGGGAAGCCCACTGTAAGATCATTCACGTCTGACCCAGATCAGCAGAACCAAATGACTAACCATAACCTCATAAACAATAACAAGTGATTATTGTCATGTTTGTTTGTTATTCTTACTTATGTTACGAAATCAATGTCCATCTCCTGACTGCGCCTCCCCCTATTAGACTACAAACTCCATGAGAGTGGAGTCTCTTCTGGACTCTTCAACACTGCCTCCCCAGCACCCAGCAATATGCTTGGCACTTAGCGCACTCTCAATAAATACAGGATGGATGAGAATGTTTGAATAGCCAGGATGCTGCTGGTTTAACCAGTAGCAGAAAAACTGAGAAAAGGAGACTAACATCACAGGAAGTGGACAGAACAGTTTTGAGACAAGAATCAGAATTGGTTCTGATTGTACTCTGCTCTGACTACACTATTAGCTACATAGGTCTGGGCAGGTCAGAATTCTTTATCCACCACACTCTCAGTTTTCTCCTCTATAAAATTAGAACAACAAACCTGCAGCTGGGCAGATGAATATCCTCCAAGGCAGAAACAGTAAGTCTAGGGGAGGGTCATGGTGGCCCAAATGAGGGTCGACCATCTGCTGAGACACGCTGGAGAACCAAGTGACTGCTGCCTTAAGCCTCTAGGCTTCCACAGATTTGTCTACAGGAAGCTGTGGACAGCTGCTCTGGTGCTCAGGGCTCCAGGCCAGATTAACACACCTTTCCTCACACTGAGTTTTCCTGATTCTGTTTCCTAACAGTGGACATAATTTTTCAAAGAAATTTTGCTAACATTGAATTACAAAGGGAAGAAATGAAGGTCTGGGACTCAACAAATCCCACAGGCTTTCTTCTTTTACAAAGTTACTGACCTCCTCAGCAGCCACTGTGGCTGCAGGCCAGCAGGTATTAAACTAAAGAGCCCAAGGAAATTTCTGGGAATGATCAGTATATTCAATACCTTGATTGTGGTGAGGGTGTATATATGTCTAAACTTATAAAAATGTGTACATTAAATATGTAAAATATTTTATAATAACCTTCCCTGAGGGAAACAAAAACCACAAAACTTACACTTAGCTGAATGTGTTTCAGAGTAACTTTCTGTATATACCTGAACATAAAAGATACAAAAGAAACCAAAAACCCAACTGCCCCTTCTGAAGAGCCCAGAACAAAAGCAAGGTACTGTGTATGCCCCTGCACATAACACCACCTGATGGGTAGGCAAACCAGCTAAGCCACCTTTCTGGCCCCACCCCTGGACACAACCCAACCCTGAGACCATATAAGAGATTGAAGTATAAAATGCATAAAATAAATTATGGTGTCCAATCTCTTAAAAATCCATCCTACTAAAAGTTCTTTTTATTTCATACTGGCTGTTTTGCTAAATTTTCTTTTTGTTTCAGAAGTTACCAGTTATCCTATTGGCTTCAAATTACTTACATATGGACACATGAACCTAAATCATATTGGATATAAAACGATTACAGAAAGTCATTTCTGAGTTTATTTCAATAACATCTAAGCTAAACATCAGCTCAATTATTTCTAGGTGACAAATAATCACAAGGATTTTTGTTTTTCATTTTGGAATACTTTATAGCCTCTGAAGTACTTTCATTATCTCATTTTAGAAATATTGTTTCTCACAATTTCAATAAAGAAAAAACTAAGTCATAGAAATGAAATGATTTAGCAAATAATTGAGTAAATGTCAGATTCAGGATTTGATCCATGGTCTTTAAACTCCAAGTCTCATGTTCTTTACACAGTGCAATATTTCCCTTCATAATCGGCAAAATTAACATTTTGAAAGAATGTTTTTATTTCAAGTTCTACATTCACTGGCAATTTAACAACCTAAAAATGTCATTAGAAGTGATATGAGAAATTATATTTGTAATAAGTAGGGCAAACTAATTAATCCAACTTAAATCTAGAGTAGTGTGCTAATCATTAAGGAATAAGTTTTGACTATCACATCAATTTAAATTATATTTATGCATAAAAGAGATGACATCTTTCTCTTTGCTATTTTTCTTTCCCGTTTTCTCATCAGACAAGTTGAAAATGGTTTGCATGATATTATATTTGTATAGCCAGGATGGTAAGCATAATTTCTTAACTTTACTAAGCATCAAAGGCTGGAAGTAAAAATCTATCCATCCAACCATCCATCCATCTATGTGCTGTGTTATTTTGTGCTCGGTCTCTTCAGTCATGTCCTAGTACTTGCAACCCTATGGACTGTAACCTACCAGGCTTTGCCCATGGGATTCTCCACAATACTGGAATGGGTTGCCACGCCCTCCTCCAGGGGATCTTCCTGACCCAGGGATCGAACCTGGGTATCCTGCACTGCAGGCAAATTTTTTACCACTGAACTACCAGGGAAGGCCCCATCTATCCATATGTGTGATTAAATATGAAATTTCTAATGGGCTATTGTATGAATATGACACAGATTTGGACATAGAGAATATTACATCTTTTTGTGAATTTGCATAGTTAAAGTTAATTCTTTAAGTTCAAAATATTTGGGCTCCCAAATATAGATAGGCATAGTTAGTGCAATATAGTGGAAAGAGAGTTTAGCATCAGGTAAACTTTCATGTATTTTTTACTGTGGGTATTTATCTTATATCAGAAATATCTCCCATAAACCCTGATGGTGTTTCTTTACTGGTGAAAACATACACAGTTCTGGATAGCACCAAACTTAAATATAAAATATAAATCCTAGATCTGAAACCAATCATATGGTCCTGGTCAGGTCACTTAAATTTCTGAGCCCCCTTTTACCCAGGTGTAAAATAAGAAAATGAGTTCATACACCCAAGACTTTCAGATAAGTGTAGGCAGGGTATGTGTGTAGAATCTGCTATATGATTTAGATACTTTATGCATGTTGTCAACATGATCAATCAACACAATCATGATTATAACCTGTTAAGACTAGCTCTGCCTTTTCCATTGACATGGAGGAAAGAATTGAACTGCTTTTTAATTTATATTAAGTTACCTTCTTTATTGAATTTAAAGAATGTTTCAAGTTTCATAAGAAAGACTTTCTTATGAATATACAAACAGATGTTTTCACTCAGGAGTAAGTATACAAACTGATGTTCTTCAGTACCAAAGAATGTGATAGCCATCAGACAATTGAATTCATCTCCCATGCTAGTAAGGTCATTAAAATCTTGCCTGCTAGGCTTCAGCCTTGTGTGAACCAAGAACTTCCAGATGTCCAAGCAGGTTTAGAAAAGGAAGAGGAACTAGAGATCAAACTGTCAACATTTGTTGAATTATAAAGAAAGCAAGGGAATTTCAGAGAAAAACATCTATCTCTGTTTCATCGATTACACCTAAAAGCCTTTGACTCTGTGGATCATGACAAACTGTGAAGGCTCTCAGAGAGATAGTAATACCAGACCATCTTACTTGTCTCCTGAGAAACCTGTATGCAGGTCAAGAAGCAACAGTTAGAACCCTGTTTGGAGCAACTGATTGGTTCAAGATTGAGAAAGGAGTACAACAGAGATGTCTGAAGTCACTCTGTTGGTTTAACCTTTACAGTGAGCACATCATGAGAAATGCCAAGCTGGATGTGCTACAAGCAGCAATCAAGATAGGCTGGAGAAGCATTAACAACTGCAGATATGTGCATGATACTACTCTAATGGCAGAAAGTGAAGAGGAACTAAAGAGCCTCTTGATGAAGGTAAAGGAGGAGAGTGAAATAGCTGCTTAAAGCTAAATATTAAAAAAAAACTTAGATCATGGCCCCATTACTTCATGTCAAATAGAAGGGGAAATGTTGGAAGTAGTGACAGATTTCCTCTTCTTGGGCTTCAAAATCACTGCAGATGATGACTGCAGCCATGAAATCAGAAGACAGTTGCTTCTTGGCAGGAAAGCGATGACAAACCTAGACAGTGTGTTGAAAATCAGAGACATTACTCTGATGACAAAAGTCTATATCAAGGCTATGGTCTTCCCAGTGGTCATGTACGGTTGTGAGAGCTGTACTGTAAAGAAGGGAAAATGTCAAAAAATGTATGCCTTCAGTCTGTGGTGCTGAAGAAGACTCCTGAAAGTCCCTTGGAGATCAAACCAGTCAATTTTGAGGGAGATCAGCCCTGAATATTCAATGAAAGGATTGATGGTGAATCTGAAGCTCCAGTATTTTGATCATCTGATATGAACAGAAGACTCATTGGAAAAGTCCCTGATGCTGGGAAAGATTGAGGGCAGAAGAAGAGGGTGTCATAGGATAAGATGGCTGGAGGACCTGACCGACACAATGAACATGAACTTGGGCGAACTCTGGGAGTTGGTGAGGGACAGGGAGGCATGTTGTGCTTCAGTCCAAGAGGTCGCAAAGAATCAGGCATGACCGAGCAGCTGAACAACAATTTAAAGTATAAGGACCAAATGGTATGTGTGTGTGTTAGTCGCTCAGTCATGTTCAATTCTTTGCGACTTCTAGTGATGATAAATTGTTCACAAGCCGGTGGATGGGGGAGAAGCTGGGCTTGCAGTGTTGGCCCATGTCTATGGTTTGAACTCTCTCATGGTAGCTGGTCCCAGCTCTCCCAGTTGCTGAATAAGAGTTGGGACAAGCTGCCCTATAGCATCCTGCTATGGAGTGTCTCCATTACACAGATACCATTAACCTCAGGAGAACAGAAGATAATAAAATGAATAAAAATAATTAGAAACAATGAGCTTTGAGTACCTATTTTATTTTTAGAAAAAAAGAAAGAAACCAAAGATTACTTAAGCAAGAAATTAGAAAAATACCTTTATTCTGCTCTTGAGCAGTTATGACCAACTTTCTATCTTCTAGCTCCCTTACCCATCCTTCTGTCACAGTTATACTGCTAATTGATTATTTCTATAGTATTTTTAATTTCAGTAATTGTGTTCATCTCTGTTTATTCTTTATTTCTTCTAGGTCTTTACCAAAATTTTAATTGATTTTTGCATTTTCTCCATTCTATTTTTGAGGTTTTGGATCATCTTTACTATCATTACTCTGAATTCTTTTTCAGATAGCTTGCCTAGTACCTCTTTGATTATTTGGTCTTGTGAATTTTTACCTTTTTCCTTTATTTGCACAATATTTCTCTTTCTTTTCTTTCTTTTTTCCCCTAATTTACTATGCTTGAGGTCTCTTTTTAGTCTGAGGCCAGACTTCAAAGCCATAATATTTCTTCCTTTTGGTTTCAGCCCTTAATGGGTGAGATTGGTCCAGTTGTTTGTGTGTGCTTCATGTTGGGAGGGACTTGTGCCTGCATTTTAGTTGGTGGAGGTGAGATTTTTGCCTCTTATGGGCAGGACTGTGTGAGGTGGCATGATTTGGGGTATCTGTGGAAAGCCTGCTTGATGATGGTTAGGCTTGTATTTTTGTCTTGCTTGTTGTTTGGGTGAGACATCCTGCTTCTCAAGGGTGAAAAATTGAAAGTATTTCCTTTAAGATTAGGAAGAAGACAAAAGTGTTCACTTGCACCATTATTATTCAACATAAATTTTGGAAGCCATACTTACTGTAATCTGAGAAGGAATGAAAGGAATCCAGATTGTAAAAATAAGAAGGAAGACTCTCACTATTTGCAGATGAAATGATACCATACATAGAAAAACCTAAAGATACTATCAGAGAATTATTAGAGCTAATCAAGGAACTTAGTAAAATAGTTGGATACAAAATCAATACACAGAAATCACTTGCATTCCTGTACACTAACAATGAAAAACCAGAAAGAGAAATTAAGGAATCAATTCCATTTACCATTGCAACAAAAATAATAGAATACTGAGGAATAAACCTACCTAAAGAGACAAAAGATCTGTAAACAGAAAAACATAAGACAGTGATGAAGGGAATCAAAAATCAAATAAATAGATGGAGAGATATTTCATGTTCCTTGGTTGAAAGAATCAATATTTTGAAGATCACTCTTCTATCAAAAGCAATCTACAGATTCCATGCAATCCCTATCAAATTACCAATGCCATTTTCCACAGAACTAGGACAAAAATTTCACAGCTTGCATGGAAACACAAAAATCCCTGAATAGCCAAAGCAATCTTGAGAAAGAAGAATAGAGCTGGAGAAATCAACCCTCCAGACTTAAGACTATAATACAAAGCTACGGTCATCTAGACAGTATGGTACAGGCACAAAAACAGAAATATAGAACAATGGAACAAGATGGAAAGCCCAGAGAAAAATGCACACTCATGTGGGAACCTGATCTTTGACAAAGGAGGTGAGACCATGCAATGGAAAAAAGACAGTCTCTTCAAAAGTGGTACTGAGAAAACTCGACAATGACATGTAAAAGAATGAAATTAGAATACTTCCTATCACTGTACACCAAGGAAAACTTGAGATGGATTAAAGATCTAAATATAAGATCAGAAATTACAAAAATATACAGATTTTCCTTGACTTGCAGTGGGATTATGTCCTGATAAGTCCATCAAAAGTTGAAAATATTGTAAATTGAAAATACATTGAATACACCAATCTTCTGAATGAACATAGCTTAGCCTAGTCCACCCCAAATGTGTTCAGAACACTTACATTAGTCTACATTTGGACAAAATTGTCTAACACAAGGCCTATTTTTATAACAACATCCTGAATATCTCCTGTAATTGGCTGAATACTCTACTGAAGGTGAGAGACAGCAGGGTTGCAAGTTACCTGTTATTCACCCTTGTGATCAGGTGCTGATGAGGACCCTGACTCTGATGCCACCAGCACCCTGAGAGTATCATGAATGATGATCTTCCAGAGGAAGATCACGTTCAGAATCTGAAGTAGGGTTTCTACTGATTGAAAACTCCTTTCAAAAACCATATGGCTGGAAAATTATAAGTGATTCTTTGCTATGTGCAAATCTCACCCAGAAGCTTAGGTTCTAGAACCACAGAATTAACCACTGACAGTGTCCGCTCATCTGACAACTGTCTTCTTCCACAGAGTAGAATCAATGAATAAAATTTACCTGTTTATGTAAGGCTTCTTGGGTTTAGAAGCAATATTTAAAGATATAATAGTGTACTATATATCTGTATGTATGAATTTTGCTTTCCAATGCCTTGCAATTTTAATAATGAAAAGCTATTACTCTTACTACTAATCATTAAAAACAAAAAGTAAAGACATATAGTATCTGATTCAAAGTAGTTCATATGAAAACAAGTTTAATTTGCTAACATTCCAGGGATCCTGAGGCATTATGTCTTTAGTTATCAGTCAGTCAGTCAGTACAGTGGCTCATTCATGTCTGACTCTTTGCTGCCCCATGGACTGTAGCACACCAGGCTTCCCTGTCCATCACCATTTCCTGGACCTTGCTCACACTCACGTTCATCGAGTCAGTGATGCCATCCTAACATCTCATCCTCTGTTGTCCCTTTCTCCTTCTGCCTTCAATCTTTCCCAGCTTTTCTAAAGAATCAGTTCCTCACATCAGGCAGCCAAAATATTGGAGTTTGAGCTTCAGTGTCAGTCCTTTCAGTGAACATTTAGGACTGATTTCCTTTAGGATGAACTGGTTGGATCTCCTTGCAGTCCAAGGGACTCTCAAGAGTCTTCTCCAACACTACAGTTCAAAAGCATCAATTCTTTGGCGCTCAGTTTTCTTTACAGTCCAACTCTCACATTCATAGTTGACTACTGGAAAAACTATAGCTTTGGCTAGATGGACCTTTGTTGGCAAAGTAATGTTTCTGTTTTGTAATATGCTGTCTAGGTTGGTCATAGCTTTCCTTTCAAGGAGTAAACATCTTTTAATTTCATGGCTGCAGTCACCATGAATTTAATTTCATCTGCAGTGCTTTTGGAGCCCAAGAAAATAAGGTCTCTCACGATTTCTATTCTTTCCCCATCTATTTGCCATGAAGAATGGGACCAGATGACATAATCTTAGTTTTTTGAATGTTGAGTTTTAAGCTAGCCTTCTCACTCTCCTCATTGCTTTCATCAAGAGGCTCTTTAGTTCCTCCTCACTTTCTGCAATAAGTGTGGTGTCATCTGTGTATCTGAGGTTATTGATACATCTTGAAATCTTGATTCCAGCTTGTGCTTCATCCAGCTGGGCATTTCACATGATCTACCCTGCATATAAGTTAAATAAGCAAGGTGACAATATATAGCTTTGACTTATTCCTTTCCCACATTTTGAACCAGTTCATTGTTTCATGTCTGGGTCTGTTTCTTCCTGACCTGCATACAGATTTCTCAGGAGGCAGGTAAGGTGGTCTGGCATTACCATCTCTTGAAAAATTTTCCACAGTTTGTCATGATTCACACAGTCAAAGTCTTTAGCATTGTTGATGAAGCAGAAATAGATATTTTCCTGGAATTCACTTGCTTTTTCTATGATTCCACAGAAGTTGGCAATTTGTTCTCTGGTTCCTCTGCCTCTTCTAAATTCATCTTGAACATCTGGAAGTTCTTGGTTCATGGACTGTTGAAGCCTAGCTTGGAGAATTTTGAGCATTATTTTACTAGCATGTGAGATGAGAGCAATTTAGTTTGAACATTCTTTGGCATTACGCTTCTTTGGGATTGGAATGAAAACTGATCTTTTCCAGTCCTGTGGCCACTGCTGAGTTTTCCTAATTTGCTGGCATATTGCATGTAGCACTTTCACAGCATCACCTTTTAGAATTTGAAGTATCTCAGCTGGAATTCCATCACCTCCACTAGCTTTGCTCATAGTGATGCTTCCTAAGGCCCACTTGACTTCTCATTCCAGGATGTCTGACTCCAGTTGAGTGATCACACCGTCATGGTTGTTTGGATCATTAAGATCTTTTTTGTATAGTGTCTGTGTATTATTGCCACCTCTTAATATCCTCTGCTTTTGTTAGGCCCATACCATTTCTGTCCTTTATTGTGCTCATCTTTACAAGAGATATTCCCTTGTTATCCCTAATTTTCTTGAAGAGATCTCTAGTGTTTCCCATTCTATTGTTTTCCTCTGTCCCTTTGCATTGATCACTAGGAAGGTTTTCTTACCTTTCCTTGCTATTCTTTGGAGCTCTGCATTCAGATGGATTTACCTTTCCTTTTCTTCTTTGCCTTTCACTTCTCATCTTTTCTCAGCTATTTATAAGGCCTCCTCAGACAATAATTTGCCTTTTTCATTTCTTCTTCTTGGGGATGGTTTTGATCACTGCCTCCTGTACAATGTTATGAACCTCCATACATAGCTCTTTAGGCACTCTGTTTATCAGATCTAAACCCTTGAATCTATTTGTCACTTTCACTGTAAAATCATAAGGGATTTGACTTAGGTCATACCTGAACAGTCTAGTGGTTTTCCTTACTTTCTTCAATTTAAGTCTGAATTTTGCAGTAAGGAATTCATGACCTGAGCCACATTCAGCTCCTGGTCTTGATTTTGCTGACTGTATAGAGGTTCTCCATCTTTTGCTGCAAATAATATAATCAATCTGATTTTGGTATTGACCATCTTGTGATGTCTGTATTAGAATCATCTCTTGTTTTAGTTATAGTTGGTGCCAAAGTTCACACCAGCTGTCAAAGCCCTCTTCTCCCCAAAACTCCTCCCATGACTATGCATTGGTTGTATGCTCTCCTAGTGCCAACAGGTTTCCAGCTTTATGCTAAATATAGGAGCACATTCTCCTGGTTAATATAACCTCAATACCAAGGAAGTGTGTTTTACATTTGATCTAGTGTAGAACTCTTGCAGAGGATTCTGAGTGCTCTTGTGTGGGTTTTGTATGCCACCACTAACCCATAACTGTTGCCTTGGAAATAGAATATTCAAACTGACCTGCATAGATCATATTTTCTCTGGTGGTGGACGAGTAGTTTGCTAAAGTTTCCAGTTCCATAAAGAGAATAAATGATTCCTTAAAGAAAGGTACATGGGGAGATAAATACTACATGTCTTTTGTAATTGTGAAGTGCAGGTGAAAGGTGAATTGGCAGCCAGAGGGGAATAGAAGGCTGATATGGAGTGCATGAAATAAAACACAATGATGAGATTTGTGTGCTTCCATAGCTAAGAGGAACTATAAATATAGAAGGTGATTCTGATTCAAGAGGATCTCACTAGGCAGAAATGAGATGCATATGGCAAGACATAATTTCACAGGAGCAAATATAAATCACTACATTTAGGTTCAAACAGTTGGTTTTATATAAGTAAAAAATAGAAAAATAGGATTTATAGCAGTTCTACTGAAAAAAGTGAAATGTGGAGTTTTATTTGGCTTCAAGTTCAATAGGAACTGACAGCATGGCACTGTTGCTAAAAATGGTAATCCAATCTCAGGCTGTTGTCTGTTTCACACAAAGGAGATTACAGCCTCCCTGTGCTCTGTGTAGGTGTATTAAATCCGGATTATGCTTCTGGTTTGGGATTCTACACTTTGCAAGTGACACTAACAAACTTAAGGGAATCCTGAGTGAGATGAATAGGGTAGAAAAATATTATTCATAAAATCTCAGAATAAACTGGGTATATTTTTATCTTAGGGATGGCTTCAAGAGTACATAATACCTTCTTTCAACTATTTCCAGATGTATCAATGGAAAAGGAAGATGATTTTCCTGGGGTCTAGAAAGACAGTACTCCTTCAACTGACAGAAGTCAAGTAAAAAGAATTCTAGCTCATAGAGGATATTTCTAACTGTGAAAAGACCACGTCACAACGTAGTATGTATCATTCACTAGAGGTGTTAAACTATAAATTAGCATTGTGAAGTGTGAAAGAAAAAAATTAATAATCAGAGTAAGGATGAAGGAACATCACAAAATATCATTTAAAGTATGCATCTCAGGATTTCCCTGGTGGCTCAGTGGTCACCGTTTCATCTTCCAATGCAGGGAGTGCAGGTTCAATACTTGGTCAGGGAGTTAAGATCCCATGTGCCTTGGGCCCAAAATATCAAAATATAAAAGAGAAGGAAATAAATGTGTCAAATTTATTGTAACAAATTCAACAAAGACTTTAAAAATGATCCACATAAAAAATCTTTTAAAAAGTAAGAGTGTCAATTATATTTTATACTTTTGCCTTCTACATTTTTACTTCATACTGTCTTTAATGTTTTTTAATTTGATTTTAACAGCATTACTGAGGTATAACTCACATGCAATAAACCACACAAAAAATTTACAATTTGATGTTTGACTACATCTGTATCAGTGAACCTATCACAAAAGTAAATATATCAATCACCCCTAAAATTTTCCTCATGCCCTGTGGGCATCTCTCCCTTCTAAAACAAACCTTACTGCAACCAACTGCATTTCTAGGCAAACACTGATCTGTTTTCTGCCACTATTAATTTGTTTGTATTTTTTTTTTTAGAATTTAGTATGTATGTAATTAGACAGTCTCTGTTCTCATTTTTTCTTGTTTCTTTGATTTGGCATAGTATTTTGTGGTTTATCCAAATCAATGTGTGACTCAGTAGTTCTGTCATCATATCATGAGTAGTATTCCATTGCATAGATAGTCCATGATTCACTATTCATTCACCTGTTATGCACACTTTAGGTTGCTTTTAGTTGGGGCTACCACAAATTTTAGTATAGACATATTTTCATATCTTTTGTGTAAATATCTAGGAGTAAAATGGCTGGAACATATGTAGGCATATGTTTAACATTTTCAGAAATTCCTAAATACTTTTTCCAAAAGGGTTGTGTCATTTTGAGTTTCCAACAGAAACGCATGGAAGTTTTAATACCTCCACAACCTGGTCAGTCTATTCAACTTTCAACATTGTAATGGGTATACAGTGATATCATACTGTGGGTTTAGCTTGTATTATCTTAAATACTAACGTTGTTAAGCATTTCTTTCATGGGCTTCTTTGCACACATTTGTCTTTGAAGTATCTTCTAAGTCTTTGCACATTTAAAAAAAATTATTTGACTTCCTATTTTTCACATTCAGGGCACAAGTTCTCTATGAGAAACATGATGTGTAAACATTTTCTCCCTATCTGTGGCTTATTTGTTAATTATCTTAACAATGTTATTACAAAGATCAGTTTTTAATTTTAATGAAAAATTTTTATGGCTTATACTTTCTAAATACTGAGAAGTCTTTAAATATTCATAAACATTTTCTCAGAAATTTTATTTTAGAAACTTTACAGTTTTAGATTTTACATTTAGGTCTGTGAACCATTTTGAGTAATATGTTATACATGGTACAAAAATACATACAAATCCATTTTTTTTCCACATATGGATAAATAATTGTTCCTGCAACATTTCTTGAAAAGATTATCCTTTCTCTACTGAAATGTCTTTACATCTTTACTTTAAAGGAAATCAGTTATTCTTAAATTCTATTAAACTGATCTATTTGCCTGTATTTATGTCAATGTAGCACTGTCATAATAACTAGCATAAAGTAAGCGCTCAAACCATGGATCATTAGAATTCCAAAGCACGGTCTTTTCTTGTTTACAGTAGTTTTGACTATTCTATGCCTTTTCCATTTACATATAAACTTTAGAATCAACTTGTCTTTTTTTTTTTTTCTTTTGCTAAATTCCTATTGGATTTTGAGTGGAACTGTGATAGCTCTAGAAATCAATTTGGG
This sequence comes from Dama dama, assembly GCF_033118175.1. NCBI lineage: Eukaryota > Metazoa > Chordata > Mammalia > Artiodactyla > Cervidae > Dama > Dama dama. The sequence continues at coordinate 4,421,580 of NC_083687.1, read as the reverse complement.
GGAAATTAGCATCTTAACACGGAGAAAGCAATGGCACCCCACTCCAGTACTCTTGCCTGGAAAATCCCATGGATGGAGGAGCCTGGTAGGCTGCAATCCATGGGGTCGCTAAGAGTCGGACACAACTGAGCGACTTCCCTTTCACTTTTCACTTTCATGCATTGGAGAAGGAAATGGCAACCCACTCCAGTGTTCTTGCCTGGAGAATCCCAGGGCCGGGGGAGCCTGCTGGGCTGCCGTCTATTGGGTCGCATAGAGTCGGACACGACTGAAGTGACTTAGCAGCAGCAGCATCTTAACAACATGGTGACTTTCAATTCTGGAAGACATTATATCTCTTCACATTTTTGTATCTTTAATTTTTCTCAGCCATATTTTAGGGTTTTCATTATAAGAGTCTTGTTCATATATTTAAAAAAAAAATTTTTCCATAATTATTTTCTATTTTTTGTGGTATTATATACAGTGCTGGGTTTTGAAAGTTTCAGTCTCCAAGTTTGTCATGCATATAAAGAAACAGAATTCATGTTTGTAAGTTAACTTTATATGCTGTACCCATTCTTGTAGATTTCATCAGTTTCCCTGTGCATATGAAAATGTATGAGAATAAAGTCAGGAGCACAGCCCAGGAAAGATTATGGCATTAGTAGATAACAGTCTTTGCCTCCATGCAGTGTTCAGAGACTCAAGAAAATGCACAGAAGCCAAAATTGAGAAGGATAACTAAAATAAAAATCTATATCACAATTTCTTGGTAAGGTGGAATGGGCAAGCATGTAGCTAAGACATTATTTTGTAAGTAAATTATGATCCATTCTGTGTCCATAAATTCCAAGCCCTCAGAAAAACCTCCCTTGAATAAACAAAGTCAGTTTCAGAAAAATGAGGAAAAGCAGATGAATGTTGCTATGATCACTCTTTCTGAAACATGTAGCCCAAATAATTACTTTCTCAGTTTAGTTCAGTTGCTCAGTCATGTCTGACTCTGTGACCCACGGACTCCAGCATTCCAGGCCTCCCTGTCCATCATCAACTCCCAGAGTTTACTCAAACTCATGCCCATCGAGTCAGTGATGCCATCCAACCATCTCATCCTCAGTTGTCCCCTGCTCCTCCTGCATTCAATCTTGCCCAGCAGCAGAGTCTTTTCCAATGAGTCAGTTCTTTGCATCAGGTGGCCAAAGTATTGCACTTCAGCTTCAGCATCAGTCCTTCCAGTGAATATTCAGGACTGATTCCTTTAGGATTGACTGGTTTGATCTTATTGTCCAAGGGAATCTCAGGGGTCTTTTCCAACACCACAGTTAAAAGGCATCAGTTCTTTGGTGCTCAGTTTGCTTTATGGTCCAACTCTCACATCCATACGTGACTACTGGGAACACACACACACACACACACACACACACACACACACACACAGTTTTGACTATATGGACCTCTGTAAGTAAAGTAATGTCTCTGTTTTTTAATATGAGGTTGGTCATAGCTTTTCTTCCAAGGAGCAAGCATCTTTTAATTTCATGGCCTCAGTCACCATCTGCAGTGATTTTGGAGCCCAAGAAAATGAAGTTTGTCACTATTTCCATTGTTTCCCCATCTATTTGCCATGATGCTGCTGCTGCTGTGATAGAATAAGTCAAAATAAGTCGTTTCAGTCGCGCCCGACTCTGTGCGACCCCATAGATGGCAGCCCACCAGACTCCCCCATCCCTAGGACTCTCTAGGCAAGAACACTGGAATGGGTTGCCATTTCCTTCTCCCTGTTTGCCATGAAGTAATGGCGAATCTTAGTTGTTGCCATAATCTAAGTTTTTTTAATGTTGAGTTTTAAGCCAGCTTTTTCACTCACCTCTTTCACTTTCATTAACAGGCTCTTTAGTTCTTCTTCACTTTCTGCCATAAGGGTGGTGTCATCTGCATATCTGAGGTTATTGATATTTCTCCCAGCAATCTTGATTCCATCTTGTGCCTCATCCAGACCAGCATTTCACATGATGTACTCTGCATATAAGTTAAATAATCAAGGTTACAATATACAGCCTTGATGTACTCCTTTTCCTATTTGGAACCAATCTGTTGTTCCATGTCCAGTTCTACCTATTTCTTCTTGACCTGCATACAGATTTCTCAGGAGGCAGTTAAGGTGGCCTGGTATTCCAATCTCTTTAAGAATTTCCACAGTTTGTTATGATCCACACAGTCAAAGGTCTTAGCATGGTTAATGAAGGCCGAACTTTGCCTGTTATTCTAGGTATCTCTTGACTTCATACTTTAGCATTCCAATCCTCTGTGATGAAAAGAACATCTTTGTTCAGTGTTCTAGGAGGTCATGTAGGTCTTCATAGAACCATTCAACTTCAACTTCTTCAGCATTAGTAGTTGGGTCATAACCATGGCTTACTGTGGTATTGAATGGTTTCCCTTGGAAACAAACACAGATCATTCTGTCGGTTTTGAGACTGTACCCAAGTACTGCTTTCGGACTCTTTTGTTGACTATGAGATCTACTCCATTTGTTCTAAGGGGGTTTTGCTCACATTAGTAGACATAATGTTCACCTGAATTAAATTCTCCCTTTCCAGTCCATTTTAGCTCACTGGTTCCTAAAATGCCTAAAATGTAGATGTTCACTCTTGCCATCTCCTGTTGACCACTTCCAGTTTACCCTGATTTATGAACATAGTATTCCAGGTTGCTATGCAATAATGTTCTTTACGGCATCGGACTTTACTTCCATCCCCAGTCACATCCACAACTGGGTGTTGTTTTGCTTTGGCTCAGCCTCTCCATTCTTTCTAAAACTATTCCTCCACTCTTCTCTAGTAGCATATTGGGCACCTACCAACCTGTGGAGTTCATCTTTTAGTTTCATATATTTTTGCCTTCTTATACTCTTCATGGGATTTTCAAGGCAAGAATACTGAAGTGGTTTGCAATTCCCTTCTCCAGTGGGCCATGTTTTGTCAGAACTCTCCACCATGACCCATCCATCTTGGGTGGCCCTACACAGCGTGGCTCATAGTTTCATTGAGTTAGACAAGGCTGTGATCCAAGTGATCAGTTTGGTTCCTTTCTGTAATTGTGGTTTCCATTCTGCCTTTCCTCTGATAAATCAAGATAAGAGCTTGTGGGAGCTTCCTGATGGGAGGGAATGGATGTAAGGAAAGCTGGGTCTTACTCTGATGGACAGGTCCATGCTCAGTAAATATTTAATCCAGTTTTCTGTTGATGGGTGGGGCGATGTTCCCTCCTTGTAGTTTAACCTGAGACCAAACTTAAGGAATTATGCCAGGCCTGTTGTATTCAGTGCCCGATCCCACTGCAGGCCACTGTTGACCCACATCTCTGCTGGAGACTCCTGAGCACTCACAGGCAAGTCTGGCTCAGTCTCTGGTTGGGGTCACTACTCCTTTCTCCTGGCTCCTCATACAAACAAGGGTCTTTTGTGCCCTCCAAGAGTCTGTTTCCACAGTTTGTCTTGTTGGGGCTTCTCCTTTGCCCTTGGACATGGGTATCATCTTTTGGTGGGATGCAACATTCTCCTGTCTATGGTTGTTCAACAGTTATTTACAATTTTGGAGTTCTCACAGGAGAAGATTAGCTCATGTCCTTCTATTCCACCATCTTAGCTTACTGTACATTTTTATACCTTAACTCATTTTTTAAAATACAATTATCTTTAACCTTACATATTATTCTCTCCTTGAGAGATTAAGGAAGTAGATTAGGGAGGGTGAGCAATTTGGAAAGCTTTCACCATTACTTGAGTGACATCAAAGCTGGGTAGTCTGATTCCAAACCCCAGTTCTTTTCATTTGTCATTTAACTTATTTCAGACTCACATAAGTCAATTTAATCACTCAGTCGTGTCTGACTCTTTGTGACCTTATGGACTGCAGTACACCAGCCTTCCCTGTCCATCACCAACTCCCAGAGCTTACTCAAACTCATGTCCATCAAGTCGATGATGCCATCCAACCATCTCATCCTCTGTCATCAGACCTGTATTCTCATATGTAAAAAAAAAAAAAAAGAAAGAAAGAAAGAAAGAGACTGGATTGATTAATCATTTAACCCATGCCAATCTGCAGCCACCCCAAAGGGTAAATAAACCTTCAGTTTAAAATTGTGTACATGTGCTATTAGCACATAACCAGTGAAATAGACCGTCCATCTATCTCCAGGGCAGAACCTCACTTCTTAGCATTCCCAACACCCAAATATTTTATCTGCAAAGGAATTACTCATTTGAGTAAGACAAAAATTTTGAAAACAGTTATTATAGTCTGAAGAAAATTACAGCATTATTCTCTAATTCTGAAAAATGATGCTGGAACACTCTTATGCTAACCCAGAAAATATACCTACCTCTCTCACTAGCCAGACTCATGTTTCTTTTATTTCCTTTATTAATTCTAAATGAGGTTCATAGAACAATGCATTTTATGACTATTAATTCACAACCTGTCTTCTCAGTTTTCAACTGAACTTCCCTTACTGTGAAAAGAGTTTCATATTAATATCTACAGTAAAACACAACACTTGAAATTTCATCAGTGGAATTATAACTTCATAATTCACATGGTTAACTGTTGTTAGTTTCCATATTTGAATAGCATATATTTAAAGCATATTTACAAAGCATGGATATGCAAATATTTCTAAATTGTGGTGTTGGTGTCTTAGGCTGATTTTCCTTGATGTAGTATTTTTTTTTACTCCAATTTAATGAATTAAAGTGAAGCAAATTGGTAAATGAAAATAATGGAAACTTCAAGTGCAATTTCTTTGGATACTTTTGTAGGAAAGCTTGAAGGAATGATTTATGTGCAATAATTTGAAATTTCCAGCATGACTGATGACATACAATTCAAACTCCACAACTATTTGATAAAGGGCATCTCACATTTCTCTTAATAATACCTAATTTAATGTTTTACTTCATAAGTTTAAGAATTTAATAATGGGTTAGAAATTTTTCTTGACTGTTGATCACATTCCAGTTTAAATGCATTCCTAATATTTTTCTGAGATTTTTCAAAGGTGAGGCTGGCTCCCACCAACAAGGTGCCCCACTCCTGGAGGGTGTGGGCTGAGACTGGCTTCCATAGCTGGGTCCAGCAGAGCTTCTCTGAGTGGTGAAGTCTAAGTAAGAGAATTCCAAGTGGGGGAACAGTATGTGCAAAGACACTGAGATGGAAGGAGCTTAATGTGCTCAAAGAACAGGTTAGGAGATAGAGAGAAGCAGAGGTCTGGGATATAACATTAAATAGATCTGCAAGGACAAGTTCAGTTCAGTTCAGTTCAGTCGTTCAGTCATGTCTGACTCTTTGAGACCCCATGAATCACAGCACGCCAGGCCTTCCTGTCCATCACTGACTCCCAGAGTTTACTCAAACTAATGTCCATCGAGTCGGAGATGCCATTAAGCCATCTCATCATCTCTCATCCCTTTCTCCTCCTGCCTCCAACCCTTCCCAGCATTAGGGTCTTTCCCAATGAGTCAACTCTTCGCATGAGGTGGCCAAAATATTGGAGTTTCAGCTTCAGTGTCAGTACTTCCAGTGAACATTTAGGACTGTTTTCCTTTAGAATGAACTGGTTGGATCTCCTTGCAGTTCAGGGGACTCTCAAGAGTCTTCTCCAACACCACACAGTTCAAAAGCATCAATTCTACAGTGTTCAGCTTTCCTTACTGTCCAATTCTCACATCCATACATGACTATTGGAAAAACCATAGCTTTGACTAGATGGGCCTTTGTTGGCAAAGTAATGTCTCCATTTTTTAATATGCTATCTAGGTTGGTCATAACTTTCCTTCCAAGGAGTCTTCTAACCCATTTGAATGCAGAGTTCCAAAGAATAGCAAGGAGAGATTTTAAAAAAAGTCTTTTTTAGTGATCAATGCAAAGAAATAGAGGAAAACAACAGAATGGGAAAGACTAGAGATCTCTTCAAGAAAATTAGAGCTACCAAGGGAACATTTAATTCAAAGATGGGCTCGATAAAGGACAGAAATTGTATGGACCTAACAGAAGCAGAAGATATTAAGAAGAGGTGGCAAGAATACACAGAAGAACTGTATAAAAAAGATCTTCACAACCCAGATAATCACGATGGTGTGATCACTCACCTAGACTCAGACATCCTGGAATGTGAAGTTAAGTGGACCTTAGAAAACATCACTATGAGCAAAGCTAGTGGAGGTGATGGAATTCCAGTTGAACTATTATGAATCCTGAAAGATAATGCTGTGAAAGTGCTGCACTCAATATGCCAGCAAATCTGGAAAACTCAGCAGTGGCCACAGGACTGGAAAAGATCAGTTTTCATTCCAATTCCAAAGAAAGGCAATGCCAAAGACTGATCAAACTACTGCACAGTTGGACTCATCTCACATGCTAGTAAAGTAATGCTCAAAATTCTCCAAGCCAGGCTTCAGCAATTCATGAACCATGAACTTCCAGATGTTCAAGCTGGTTTTAAAAAAAGCAGAGGAACCAGAGATCAAATTGCCAACATCCACTGGATCATCAAAAAAGCAAGAGTTCCAGAAAAAAACATCTATTTCTGCTTTATTGACTGCACCAAAGCCTTTGACTGGGTGGATCACAATAAACTGTGGAAAATTCTTAAAGAAATGGGAATACCAGACCACCTGCCCTGCCTCTAGAGAAACCTGTATGCAGGTCAGGAAGCAACAGTTAGAACTGGACATGGAACAACAGACTGGTTCCAAATAGAAAGAGGAGTACATCAAGGCTGTGTATTGTCACCCTGCTTATTTAACTTATATGCAGTGTACATCATGAGAAACGCTGGGCTGGAAGAAGCACAAGCTGGAATCAAGATTGCTGGGAGGATTATCAATAACCTTAGATATGCAGACAACACCACCTTTATGGGAGAAAATGAAGAGGAACTAAAAAGCCTCTTGATGAAAGTGAAAGAGGAGAGTCAAAAAGCTGTCTTAAAGCTCAACATTCAGAAAACTAAGTTCATGGCATCTGGTCCCATCACTTCATGGGAAATAGATGGGGAAACAGTGGAAACAGTGTCAGACTTTATTTTTTGGGCTCCAAAATCACTACAGATGGTGATTGCAGCCATGGAATTAAAAGACACTTACTCCTTGGAAGGAAAGCTATGACCAACCTGGATAGCAAGGACAAGGGACATAGAATGTTGTCAAGGAATCTGGATTTGAGAGGGAGTCTGGATCTAAGAAGATGCTTTTAATCAAGAGAGTGATGGGTTCAACTTGTTTCAAGATTATTCTCTCTGTTCTTTGAAGAATGGATAGTAGAGGGCAAGTGTGGAGATGTGTAAGTATAAGGTGGTGATTTCAGATCATTTGTTTAAGATAGAATAGGGTGACAGTGGGGAAGGAGAGAAACCTATTTAAGATACATCATGGAAATCAAGTCAACAAAATTGGATGATTAATTGGATACACAGAAGGAGAAAGAGTTTAATCAAGGGCCGCTCTTTTGGACTTTTTACCTAATTTTACCTAATTTTTCATTTACCGTGATGGGGAAGACCAGGGGTGGCACATATAGGTGTGAGTACTGAATGGGGTGAAACAAGGGTCCTGGGTTCAACATATTCAATATGAAGTGACTCTTATTCAGCCAAATGAGATTGTGGAAGGTGCCTGTACCACCAAGGGAAGCATTGTGATGATGTAGACAATTATGATTCAGCTAAGTACAAATAACTTGCAAAGTCACAATCACAAGGAAATAACATGGATAAAGGAAAAGTTAAAACAAAGCAAAAAAAATCACAACAACTATGGCTTAACCTAACATTTAAAGTCATAACAGATGGATTCAAGAGAGGCAATTGTGGAGGAACTGCCTACAATTCAAGGAGATCAAGGACTTATTTTGTAGAATCCAAGAGTAGAAAGCATTTCAAGAAGAGAATGGCCCTTTGCGCTGAGAGACTGAATAACTTGAGGGCAAACAAATGACCTTTGATTTTGGCAATTTGAAAGGAGCTGATGAGGTTGAAAACACATTTGAAGAAGAAAAGATTTGATAGAGATGAGTAGGAGTATACTGTTTTTATGATAAATTGGGTGTTCATGGGTACAGAGTTTGGGAGATGGATTTCCTGTACTCCACACACCAGAGCCTTCGAAAAGGTAAAAAGCATTTCCTGTTCTAATGGCTGGCTTACTTCTTTGGCTTTTTTTTTTTTTTTTTTCTCATTATACTCCAATGATTTTATGACTCAATAATTGATTTAGCAGCTTAATTCTTTAAAAAAAAAAAAAAAAGATTTACTGTGGTGTTTACTTATTGAGTGATAAACAAGGGTTTCTCCTTTATCTTATTCCACAATAACCTTCCTTAAGTTTTAATCTTTCACTTTTCTTCACAAAAACATGAAAGGTAAGGAACAAAAGATAAAGTTATACTGTTAGTAATTTTGAAATTCCATCATCAGTTACACTAGTATAGATTTTGGTGGGAGAGTTATGTTAAATCCTGGAGAGAATTCCTAGTTACCATTTCCTACCCCCTGATGTCACAATTGAGCTCAATAAGACACATTATATATGGCTACTATATACAAGGGTCTTCTCTGATGGTTCAGATAGTAAAGAATCTGCCTGCAATACATGAGACCTGGGTTCTATTCCTGGGTCAAGAAGATTCCCTGGAGAAAAGAATGGCTACCCACTCTAGAATTCTTGCCTGGAGAATTCCACAGACAGGGAAGCCTGATAGGCTACAGTCCATGAGATCACAGAATCAGATAGGACTGAACCACTAACGCTTTCACTTTTTTCAGTATATAAATTTGAAACAGTATATAACTTCAACTTTTTCTCTAGTGAAAGAATAAGACAATAATTATTTTTTATTATTCATTTTTGAAAATTACAAGGGAAGATAAAATATAAAGAACATCCTCTTGTTTTTTAGCATAAAAAGATACATTTCCTCAAAATTCTTCATGAATTTTCAATGTTTTTACAGCATTTTGAATATAGAACAAGTGACAAGAAAGATCACCTGTTTGATGGATGACAAAGGCAAACTATGGAAGCTTCATAAACACTAATCAAGATAAAAAATAACCTTATGGTTTTATCAAACACTACATGTGTACTATTTATTTTAAATTTAAAATATTATATAATAAAGTTAGTTATCCTTTACAGCAGTCAGTATTATTTATAATCTTAAAAATCTATATGAAACGTAAGTTTCAGCTAAGGATTCTAAAAATAGTCATTGTTTAAAAAGTTGCAGAAACTATACAGTTGATCATTTTTCTTTCTCCAGGTTGGCTCAGTCTGGATAACAAAAATTTAACTTATAGACAAAAGAATGTAATGAGTTCAGGATTCAGTTTAACCTGTGTTTTTTGCAATGGTGATATTTTAAGGATTTAATTCATTTGGTAATTTGAAAATAGTTTTTGAAGAGAAAATTAGCAGTTGACATAATGCTTACCTGAAGTGAGTAGCACTAATGTATTATTAATTTTTAAAATGACAAAAATGATCACATTTAATAATCAATGTATGAATAGAGGTTTTTCATGTTGTTATAATTTGGGCAATTTTATGTTATTTTTTCTGGTGTTCAGGCATTGTTCCATTTATTCTTGAATGTTTTACCTTATTTCATAATTATCAATCTGTACCTATATAGAAGCCATATGCTCACCCTTCTGATAGGTTTTTTTAGTAACAAAAATTTAAATCATTGTGAAAACTATCTAATACATTTATATTTTAAAGTTCTTAAAGTATTTTACTCATTTTCATTACTAATTACTATTTCATTACTCATTACTATTACTAATTACTATTTACTATTTTCATTACTGTTACTACATATTCATTACTAATGCTATGGCTGACTCAAAGAAAAGATAAGGCATTTAAGCATCACTAATACAGTTTTTGTAGAAAATAAAATTATGTTAATGAAGAAAATAATTCTGAAAAAAATGATTAACAAAAGTACATAGTCAAAAGTCAATGTATAGAACTTAAAGTGTGTGGCTCAAAAAAACAAAAATGTGTGTCTCATTTAACTCAGTTCACTAATATATTTTTAAAACATGTCTCAAATAATTGCCAACATATTAAATATTTATAATAAAATTATAAGCTTTTAAATATGCATATTATCCAAAATATTTTAGCCTATTTGTATCAAAACAATAATCAAATGCATTTAACTTCAAGTAAATGCTTTATTAAATAGATATCTTCCACCCTGAATTTAAAAATGAAGGACTAAATGTTATTTGTGAGTTAAACTAATATATTTGTTATCTTGAAAAGATTACCTAGTAAAATCTTTGCCTCTTATATGCTTTTATAATTTGTTCCTGAACTTTATTGAATATCTTCTGCTTACCTACTGCTAACCTCCTGAATATATTAGGGCTCTGCAGACATGGTGGTAGACACATATCTGTGCTGCCAATGGCAGTGCTAATGGCTCATCTCCATTTGGAAATCAGCAGGCAGAAAGTTGGGGATACTATTAGCTATTATTATCTCCTTTAGGTAGATCTTCCTGAGGCTACTTTCAAGGGCACTCATTTTCATTTGTAGAAGCTTTTCTTTGGGGTTGAAAATAATTTTTTTTTCAATCTTTAGGCATCTATATTGGAGTGCAAGAAACTACTACTCCCATGTTGATATGCAAGGTATTACCAACACAAGAGACCCAACGTTTGAAGACAGATCCCAAATTAGAGTCCACCTGGTAATTACTCTATCGTTTCATTCCACCCCGCCCCCCACAGGAAACTAGACAGAATTGTCCTAACTTAAGTCAGAAATATCAAACTTGTTAAGGAAGACACTAGCCTTGCTAGAAAATCATGGTTTTCTTTTATATAAAACATTCTGCTCTTCCTCTATGAAAAACATCATAGTATATCAATGTACCTAATATTATAAAACCAATTAGAAAGCATTGAACTTGAAAGTTGCTCAGTCATGTCTGACTCTTTGCACCCACTTGGACTATACAGTCCATGGAATTCTCCAGGCCAGAATACTGGAGTGGGTAGCCTTTCCCTTTTCCAGGGGATCTTCCCAATCAAAGGGTCAAACCCAGGTCTCTTTGCATTGCAGGTGGATTCTTTACCATCTGAGCTACCAGGGAAGCCTATAGAAAGCATTAATAGTATTTAAGTGTGATTATCTACTGAAAAAAGTTGATATTTTCAACTTTCTGCTGGATCAGCCAGTGACCCAGATTCAGTCAGAGCCAAGGTTTGCAGATTACTTACACAGAGACCATCACACTATGCCATATAACAACACAAATAAATCCTGTGAAAGACATTTGTCTCTGGACCACAAAAGTATGCAATTATAAAAGCCCCTTGCCTTCCAACCACTGTGGCCATGAGATTTATGAGATTCACTGGGGAAAGGGTTGCACTTTAGAATGTTGCAATACTCTGTTAGCACTAAAAAACTGATACAAGAAAAAAGTCTGCATGACAAAAAGTAATGGAAACACTCCATTGTTCAATAATCACTTTGGTATTTAGTATTTCAGGATGAGTAGGATTGTTTCCAATGTATCATTCTGCTAAAATGAAAGAGCACTTTAAAAAAAAGAAGAACCTGAGGTGTTTCTTAACAAAGACTTGAAAAAAAAATCTTAATAGTGTCTAAGTAGATGAAGCAACAGCAGCCGGTTTCCCTTTAAATTGATGTGTTGTAAGATGTATTAAAAGCTGAAACTTTCTATAATTACGGTATTCAAAATGTCTAATTATTTCATATATGTGTAGCTTTTTTAAGAGACTTGGAAAAAATAAAATTCAAATTAATACCTAATTTACTTAAATCATAAGCTTTACTAGCAATGTTAAAAATAGCACTTCATAGACTTTGAAAAATGCTACCATGCTATTAAATGTCTCATTTCTGTTTCATACAGGGTTTTTGAAGTAGAGACTGATTTACTACTGAGTGCTTCTGAACTAAGGAATTAAAGATAGGGAAAATAAAAGGACTCTCAAAAGCTGAGTAAATCACAAAATGTTTTTTCTCAATATCAGAGGGAAAGCTACATTTTCTGTATACAAGAGGCCTAAAAGCAAGTAAAGAAATAAAGTCTTGCCTGGACTCTGAAAAAACTAGTTACAAGATGTCCATTCACCATGAATGGTAAGATGTTGGCAATGTATTTTCCATAATGATCAATAAACAAAGCCACGAATGACTCTTATAGAATAACTAAAAAATGGTTCGTATATAATCATTTTACATTTGACTGTGTAATTAATGAAAAAAAATACTCATGACTTTAAAAATTTGGGGGAAGATACGAGTTCATTAGAATTCTTAGCATACCATCATTTCATCTCATTTATTCTGTAAGTATTTTATTAATTACCTACTCTATTCCGGTACTGAGGGTCCAAGTAAATAAGACAGACCAGCTCCTCTGTGGAGCACACATCTAGTGATAATATGGAGAAGAAGCAATCCCCACATAAACACAGGTAATTTTAGCCCATTGTAAGCGCAGTGGATCTAATTGGGGTAAACACAGGGTGGAAGTGGGGCTTTTTCGTTCAGCCAGATAGCCAAGATCTATCTCTTTAAGAGATCATGTTGGAGATGAGTTCTGAATGTTGAGTTGGAATCAAGTATGTAAGGCTATGGATAAACTGTGCTCCTGGCTGAGAATCAAATATAAAGATCTTAGGATAGAAAACAGTTAGGTTTCATAAATGTTATTTGACATTTTGATAGTGGACTTTGGCTGTTATTGGTGCTGATACTGAAAGTGTGAAAGTATTAGTCACTCAGTCATGTCTGATTCTTTGTGACCCCTTGGACTGTAGCCCGCCAAGCTCCTTCTCCTCCAAGACAAAGAATATTGGACTGGGTTGCCATTTTCTTCTCCAGGCGATCTTCCTGACCCAGAGAAAGAACCTGGGTCTCCCACATTGCAGACAGATTCTTTACCATCTGAGCCCCTGAAGGAAGGCACAAAGTTAATACTACAGGTATGTAAATTCACAGATCCCTTCATCTTCTAAGTTCAAGTCATTATTCTTCTATTCTTTTTTTCAGTACAATTCTATTTAAAGAAACACCAAAAAACATGATCCAAACATATTTAAGATTGCAAGTATTTTTATTTCAATGTCAAAATTAAGTGATGATGTCTTCAAAAGCACACTTTACTTGTATGATTTCTGGTTAAACTCATCTAATATGACATAACTTTCCAAACCCAATAGTGCAAAGAAATAACAAGACTAAAGCTAAATTTAAACTTGACTTTTAAATTATTTTTCCACTTTAGAGGAAGTGGAAATAAATACATTTTCATAAATACATTTTTTTAAAAAGAAACTTTTGTGCATTAAAGTATATTATGAGCAGAATGAAAAAGCAATCCACAGAATGTGAGAAAATAACATATTTTTATTATCCAGGTAAATATCCTGGGTGTAATTTTATTATCCTGGAGGTTAATATCCAGGATATATAAAGAATTCCTGCAATTCAACAACAGCAAAAAAAAAAAAAAAAAAAAAAAAAATGTGATTAAAACTGAGCAAAGGACTTGACTAGACATTTCTCAAAAGCATATATATATATATATATATATATATATATATATGCACACACAGACACAAATGGCCAATAAGCACATTAAAAGATACTCAACATCACTAATCATTAGGGAAATTTCCTTTATTATAAAGGTTCAAGCTCCATAATGAAATGTGAGAAAGCAGAAAGCATTTTTTAAAATGTTATGTGCTAATTAAAATTTATCTAGATATGCACTGTTATTGTTGATGTTCAGTCACTCATGTGTGTCTGACTCTGTGACTGCATGGACTGCAACACATCAGGCTTCCCTGTCCTTCACTGTCTCCCAGAGTTTGCTCAAATTTGTGTTCAATGAGTTGATGATGCAACCCAATATGTCACATAAACAGACAAAAAGTAAATATAATTTAATGACTAACTTGTAACATATTTTGTCAAAACTTAAGATGGATACAAAATTCTAACAACTGCACCAGAACATTATATTATTGGTTAAGTGATTTTTCTCTGGAGTCAAGTGATTTATAAGAAACACTGCACATTTTACATGACATGACTTTGTATGAATACACATTTATTTCTACTAATGCCATGGGAAATCCCCAAAGTACTGCTTTAATTAAAGTTTTTATGAATTGATATAAGCCACAGGTAGTGAGGAACAAAATACACTGCCTTCTTTCAGCTCACTGAGTTACAAAAGATTTAAGACAAAAGATAGAAACAAAGATTAAAGCTTTAAGACAAAAGATTAAAACAAAGAAACATATCATAAGATGAAAAATCATGATGGCATCCTTACATTATGCAGAGGTCTTCCAGGGAGCACTTTAGCCTCAAAATCACTAATCCCTGGCCCAAACCTACAAAAGACCATGAGACACTCCCCAGCATTTCTGGGCAAAGAGCCATACCTCTCATCGCTTGTGCTACATGCAATTTATTGCAGCAGAAGTATGGGAAACTAGTGATAAGAAGAGAGTATAAATATGGTCGCTGAACTCTGAGTGCAAAAGCCACTATTTTGGTTCACTCTCCCTTGTGTTTGCTTTGCCTAAACCCACCTCTTTGCCTAGACACACGCCAGACCCATGCTAGAGCAATGCAAGTGTCTATGAATGGAAAGGTAAACCGGCGATGACTCTAAAGACACGTGCTAAATCATCAAGTCTTATCACCTCACTCAGTGTGCTCTCTCTCTGGATTCCACATTCCTTGTCTTTCTTCAAAATTCCATCTCTTTTCCCACTCTCCTACTCATGACTGGTGACCTCACTTTCTATTTCACTGAGAAAACAATGTAAGCAGTGGGAGCTAACCACCCAAGCCTCTGCGCCCCTGTCCTCTCAATGGCCTCCTGACTGTGCTCCCCCCACAAGCCAGTGCCTCCCCTCCTGCACTAGATCCCATTCCCTTACTACGACTCTTCCTAGGAGAATACAAAGTAAGTTCCTATTTTCATAACCTAGTAATATCCTTCCGTGAACCCATCTCCCATCCAACTGCCTCATGTGCCAACTGTCCTTTGTAGCAAAGAACTTGGCAGAGCAGACGCACTACACTGTCTACATCTCACCTCTTGTTGTTCTCTTTAGATTGTTCTGATCATGCTTCTGTCTTGATCTTATCCACTCCTTGAAATGATTGTGCTGCAAAATTCCATGATAGAAGCTTAGCTCTTATAATCATGGCCCAATCATTTTCTCTGTTTTATTTTTTGAAATTCCAAATTGTTACTTTGCTTTTACACAAAAGAAATAAGATCAAAGGTGAATAAAGAAACACTTAAGGACCATTTAATTCCTGAGATAACCAATTAAACACCTATTGTTAAACTCCGTGCTTTTCTGTTGTTATACAACGTTGCACGATCTCATGTATACAGTTTGGTTTGGTTAAAAAAAAGTGGAATTATACTATATAAGAGTCTCATGATTTATGTATGCCTTCTGATGTATGTAGATTTAACCTAGTCTTTCTTTTTTTTTTAATGGAGTATAATTTCTTTACATTGTTGTCTTAGTTTCTGCTATATAACACTGTGTATCAGTTATGTGTACACATACACCCCCTCCCTCATGAGCCTCCTTTCCACCTCCCTGCATCCCACCCACCAAGGTCCTCACAGAACACCAAGCTGAGCTCCCTATGCTGAACTGTAGCTTATAGCTCACAAGCTACTTTACACAAGGCGGTGCATATATGTCAGTGCTGCTCTGTTAGTTGATCCCACCCTCTCCCATCTGCCATTATGTCCAAAAGTCCACTCTCTATGTCTGTGTCTCTACTTCTGCCTGCAAACAGCTTCATCAGTACCATTTTTCTAGATTCCATATATATGTGCTAATATACAGTATTTGTTTTTCTCTTTCTGACTTATTTCACTCTGTGTGACCAACTCGAGGTTCACCAACATCACTACAAATGATTCAATTTTATTTGTTTTTATAGATAAGTAGCATTCCGTTGCATATATGTACAACCTTTTTATCCATTCTTCTGTTGATGGACATCTAGGTTGTGTCTATATTCTGGCTATTGTAGATAGTGCTGCAGTGAACTTTGGGGTACATGTGTTGTTTTTAATTATGATTTTCTCCACGTATATGCCCAATAGTGAGGTTGCTGGGTCATATGTTAGTTTTATTACTAGTTTTTTATGGAACTTCCATGCTGTTCTCCATTGTGGTTATATCAATCTACATTTCCACCAGTAGTGCAAAGAGGTATCTTTTCTCCACATCCTCTCCAGCATTTACTGTTTGTAGATTTTTGATGATGGAATTCTGAGTGGTATGAGGTGATACTTTATTATAGTTTCCATTTGAATTTCTATAATAATGAGCAATGTTGAGCATCTTTTCATGTATTAGCCACCAGTATGTTTTCTTTGTTGAAATGTCTATTTAGGTTTTTCTGTCCATTTTATCATTGTTTTTTTATGTAGAACTGTATGAGTTGCCTATATATTTTGGAGATTACTCCTTTGTCAGTTGCTTCATTTGCAAATATTTTATCCCATTCTGAGTGTTGTCTTTGGTTTTATTTATGGTTTCCCTTTTTGTGCAAAAGCTTTTCGGTAACTTGGTCTTTTTAATAGTCTAATAACATTCCATAATAAGGACATATCAAATTATGTTTAATCATTCCTCTTTTGGTAGTTGTTTTCATTTCTTATACTAATAAGAATGATGATCCAGTTAATCTCTTGTTCATATAATTCTGTTCTTTTGTTCTTCAGAAATGAGAACCTAAAAAGAATGGTCAGGTGTGAGGGTTTTGCTGGGGCTTCTCTGGTGGTTCAGTGGTAAAGAATCCACCTCCCAGTGTGGGAACCAAAGAAGATTCTAGTTTGATCCCTGACTTGGGAAGATCCCCTGGAGGAGGCAGTGGCAACCTACTCCGGTACTCTGGCCTGGTATATCCCATGGGCAGGGGAGCCTGGCAGGCTATCAGTCCATGGGATTGCAAAGAATTGGACATGACCTAGCACTGAACAGCAGCAATAGCAGGCTGAATATGCATGAGCTTTGAACTATTCACCAAGATGTTCACTATCACTATGTCAACTGTAAATCTCAGGAGCTGTGAGCCAGAAGAGTGCAGGAAGAGGACTGGAGATGTATTTAGGTCAGGCTGTATCTGTGCAACCTTACTGAGTCCACAAGGAGCTCATCTTCACAGAAATGGGAAAAAATAAGTTAAACCAACAGAATCTAATATGTGCTTAAAGAGATGTTCAATAATGCTCACCATTTGTACTGCTCAGAATTTCCCATGTAATTTCATGGAAATTTCCCAGAGTTTTTCAGGGTTTCTTCTGGAGAGGTAACTGGCTGCAATCTCTACAGGGACATAAAGTATTATGATAATTTATAAATAAGCTACAATTTGCATTGCTTCAACATGTTTCAGGGGAACAAATGATATTCAAGATCTCAGTTCTCCACTTCTTACTCTGTTTTTCTCATACTCAGCCAGGATTTCAACTGATTTGAGCCATTTGTTGCTTTGAGATTGTTGGGTTGTGGTTCCTGTAAATGTCTCATCACCACTATGCCCAAAAGGGCACAGATATATCCAGGAAATCCTACGGCTTCTTTACACATTCTTTCCTGACCCCACAATGTAACATCAGTGATGCTTCCTACTGGTGACCTAAGTTCATGACCCCTACCCCATGTAGAAATTCGTTTCTTTTGGTCTGCAGGTATGAGTAACCCATAATGGTCAGGTGGCAATCCCAACTTCAGTTTCAGTGGTTGATTCTCTGTTTATCCTATAGGCACCAGTAACCGGGATTATAGACCCTAAGTTGAGGGAGATGGGAACATTATTGCAGGTGACTGAGAGTAACCAGTCCTTTGTTCCTGAACCTTACTTTCTATTAGAATACAGCACACAATGTATGTTGAGTTTTAATTCAGCACATGGACAGCATCCTCCTGTCATGCTGTTAGGAGTTAGCTAACCGTTCTGATATGTTTAAGACAATGAACCATGTAATCTTGTGTTCCCCTTACATTTTTCCCCTAAAAATGGGCCTGTTGTTCTGAGACCATATTGCAGGGGACATCTTGCTGACATTCACAGGACAGTCATCCTGTCTCTGCAGTGGACGTCCTCTGGAGGGACACAAGCACCTAAAGGCCTTGCAGATGGTCTCACAGTCCCTCCACGTATCTCTTCTCCAGACTCTCATCCCAGATATCTGAATTCCATCAGGAGCTCTTTTTCAAATAGACAGTGTAGAATACCTATGGAATTCTAAAGGTCTGCATTGTAATCATCCTATTGAGGCTTTTCAGAAATCTTTAGGGCTTATTATCCTCTCTAGATAACACTTACTCTGTCAGACCTTCTGCATCACTGAGCCAGGAGGTCGGGATACTAGGATCACCTACCTAACTTGCTCTCTGGCTCTCACTGGAAACTGGACATCATATTCTGGTGCATGAGGATAGAATTAGTATTCTCAACTGCGATATATATATACTGCCTCCAAATACAAAGACTGACAACAAGCTCTGTGCTTCTTTCTGAACAGAGGGTGCCGGAGGATAAACTTCATTAAACAAAGACAACTAGGAAACCTCAGCAATGCTGACAAACCCTGAATATATTTTATATGTCAAATACTTTGCTTTCAGCATTGGAAATATTATTTATATTTGAAAATAAAACTAAACAAAGGATAGATAAGGATGAAATATTGCTAGATATATAGAATATGATTTGACAAAGAAGAAAAGAGCAAACATTTTGTTTCAATAGGAAGAAAGTAGAGAAACTGATAGAAAAGAAAGTATTCCAAGTTATTACCTCTTAGATAATAGATGTAAGATAAATATATCCCTTTCATGTATAATAATGGTCTTCCCAGGTGGCGCTAGTGGTAAAAAAAAAAACCCACCTGCCAATGCAGGAGATGTAACAAAGGCAGGTTTGATCCCTGGGTCGGGAGCATCCCCTGAAGTAGGGCATGGCAACCCACTCAAGTATTCTTCCTGGAGAATCCCATGGGCAGAGGAGCCTGGCATTTTACAGTTCATAGGGCCACAAAAAGTCAGACACAACTGAAGCAACTTACACAAACATATAGCATATTTAGCAAAACTCCCAATTTGGGAATTCACCCTGGGGTTATATAAAACTGGGCTAGGAAAGTCCCTAGGAAAGTTGTCTTGTTTAACCATATTGTCAGAGTTTATAGAAAAGAAACATTTTATGTAGTTAAGAACACAAAATCTGTAGTGTAGCTATTACTGTTTAAATGCTCACATCCCGGCTGTGAGATCCTGAGTTACCTCTCTGCCTCAGTTCCTCACCTGCTCAGTAGGGGTTATAGTAAGACCTATATCACAGAGCCGCAGGAAGGTTAAGCAAGTTAAGATGAATTATGTATTGATAACAATGCTAACACATGCTATGTCCTATATAAATGTCTGAGATAAGATATGGAGCCCAAAGATGAATCCTTTCCTCACAAAGATAACAATTTGACTCATACTTGATATCAATATTTTCCTGTAATTCAAAAGAATCATACTCAACTTTCATAGAGAAAGGGAAAGATATTTACAAATTAGCTTCAGAAAAACATTGCTTTTATTTTAATTATGCATAGATAGTTTCTGAAACAATGCAGTTTCAATTATCCAATAACTAAAAGCGACTGGGTGAAATATTTATACAGTCTGTCAATGAGTGTTTATGAGTTCCTAGAAACATTTCATAATATATTTTACCTGAGGCATATCATATCTGTTAAAATTTTAATCTGGGGATGGAATTAGCAATTTATGTAGACAAAAGCCTTTAGCAAGATTCAGTAAGTTAGATTTTAAACTTAAACAGTTTTTCCAAGTATCTGAGAGTCACATGTATTGTCTATGTACTAACATTTTCCAATACATTTTATAAGGCTTTAGGTATATCTATGATTTAATTTATAATTTAACTTCAGTATTCTTAAAATCCTCTTTGATACCAAAGATTGAGATGCATTGGTATATTCTCTGTCACAGTGATTAAAATATAAATAATTTAGACAATGTTACCCTATTCTTTTATGAAACAAAGGATAATGATTAGGAAAAATATTATAGGAACAACTTAAAAATGTTGAATCAAAGTTGTCATTTTAGTTAAGAGGATTTCATAATTTTTTACATTTTATTATAGATCATGAAAAAATTTGTATTTAGTGATCAAAAGTAAACCATGTGAATTTTTAGCATTATTTTGCCCCTTTTGTGACTAGAAATATTTATTCAAAATTATTTTTTTGTGACCATCCCTCAC
Source organism: Dama dama (assembly GCF_033118175.1). Lineage (NCBI taxonomy): Eukaryota > Metazoa > Chordata > Mammalia > Artiodactyla > Cervidae > Dama > Dama dama. The sequence continues at coordinate 4,401,200 of NC_083687.1, read as the reverse complement.
TTCCCACTTAACTTGCTGAACCTAGATTCCCTGATTTATCCTTGCCTACACAACTTTTGCTTTATTTTCTTTTACTATTATCCAAATTGACAACCAAAATCTCACCTTTCCTAATAGGTACATCCTGTTTAATTAAGTGTCTTAATAGGGCACAATGAAAAGCTTCTGCTTCACCATGTTTTTGCTAAAGAAACACTTGCTGATTGTCAATTGTATTAAGGAATATGGAGAAGGCACTTTTAAAGTCCCCACAGTGATATTGGGGAAAGAAATGTACATCAGTGAAACACTAGAGACTGATTAAAAGGCAACAAACCAGCAAGCCCATGATTATGTGGTATAATAAATGAACAGGAATACCTGGAAAATAAAAATTAGGGAAAATAAGTCTTGAGCATAGTTAGGTCTAATTACACTTCCTAATAATAAGCCTGATCATCTGGTGGTGATTTTACATTTATTGTCTGAGGTCATGTGGAGCAGTTAGCACATGCAGTAAGGGCAATGTTGCAAAGGTTTATTTTATTCAACTCAAGCACATCCTTAGTATTATTTCTCTCTTGACTAATAACTGATAGAATTTTGTGTTTGTATTTTTTAAATATCAAAATAGAGATCACATAAAAAGAGGTCACTCTTTATGGGTATTTTAGATGGAAAGTTAACCTGTTTTTATCTTTCCATTTCAACTTTGAACTCACACAACAAAAATTAAAATGCATTTTCCTCATTAAGTATTAATAGCATTAGAGTACCAAGAAAAAGATCATCAGAGAGGAAGATGACAACTCAGCAAATTTCATTATTTTAGTACTTTTTTACTTTTTCAAATAAGTAATATATATATATATATATATATATGTATGTATGTATGTATATATATATATATATATATATATATATATATTGCAATAAAGAAGCTTAAAGTAAAGCTAAAATTTCCAGTCTTGCTTTCTTAAAAAAAAAAAGAATCCCATTTGAATCCAACTTTAGGGAGTGGGCCACTATTATCATGGAGTGACATTGCACACATTACAAACATACCCTAATCACAAATGTGCTTTCATAGAACAGGCAAAACATGTACAATTTGCAATTTTAAGAAAGGGATGACTCTTTTGCCCCTTTACTGTTTGCCCATTTCTGTTCCTGTCTAACCTTAAAAACCTAATTATAGGCATGAAATCACTAAGCCAATTGATAGTAACTCCTGACTTACGCTCTCCTGTATGCACACTATGCCTTGCCTAACCTGCTGGTTCTTTTCCTAGATTAAAAGAAGTTTTCCGATAGCGACGCGGAGCCGCGGGCGATGGCGGCCTCCACGGCCTCGCAGCGGCCTATGGAGGGGATCCTGAGGAACGAGAGCTCTACGACCTCCTCTGTGGCGGCCTCGGCCGAACATCCCGGCAAGTGTTGACAAGAGCTGAGTAAAAGGTCCCAGAAGTGGGATGAAATGAACATCCTGGCGACCTCATCCAGCAGACGAAGCCTGTGGTTTAGTGAAGACAGACTGCCGAGCACGCCTTCCCCCCGTATGGTGGGTGATGAGGAGGATGTACTGAGTGGTTCGGAAACCGCTGAAGCCCTGAGCCCAGATATCTTAGCTCCGAGACGAGCTGCTACTGCTGCTGCTGAAATCTCCGAACCAAAGTATCGAGTTAGTGAACCAGAAAGCAGTGGAGATGAGGCACCTGACCTCTCACCTGAAGAAGGAGAAAAAAAAAAAGCGACAGTTTGAAATGAAAAGGAAGCTTCATTACAGTGAAGGACTGCCTGTTAAATTAGCTAGAGAATTAATCTCAAAAGACCAAAATATGAGGAGGGGGATGAAGAAATGTCAGAGACTGCGGCTAGAGAAAGCATGGATATGAAAGAATCTAGTCAAGGATCTGCTACAAGTGACCAACTGGAAAGCAAATCAGAGTTCATAGAAGATATTTTTTTTCAACACAGTAATTGTCAAATACAAACTCTATTACTTTAAAAAAAAAAAAAGAAGTTTTCCTAGATTAAAAGAATTAAGACCCAGAGGAATCGGGTGGACAGGGAGGTGGGAGGGGGGATCGGGATGGGGAATACATGTAACTCCATGGCTGATTCATGTCAATGTATGACAAAACCCACTGCAATGTTGTGAAGTAATTAGCCTCCAACTAATAAAATAAATGAAAAAAATAAAATAAAATTAAATTTAAAAAAAAAAGAATTAAGCAGTTAAAACTGACTAGACCTCTACCCACAACAGTTCTGTAAGCAATTCTGATCACAGCAAGCAAGATAACATCTGAAAGAGTCTCCCAGCCTGCACCCTTGGAGATGGACCCTCCTGCCTGGATAATTCACTAAGATTCTTCCCCCTTGTTTCCCTTAAAAACTGTCCTGGCTGAGCAGAATCTTTGGTATTGTTCTCTGGACATGAGTCCACCCTCTTCCCAGATGGCCCGCTTTTACAATTAAAGCACCTTTCTTTTCTCCTGACATTTGTCTCTCAAATTATTGGCTTTTGAGTGGTGAGCAGCCTGAAATCAGTAACTAAATGATGATAACTTATTGAACAAATTTGCTTCTTATGAACACTGATTATTCTTAGATCTTTTTGACTAGTGAAGAATTACTTGGAAACATTTTATACCAGAGTTTTTCACATTTTTTTAGGCATATTTACTCACAAAATATATGTAAATATATCTGCATCTCTATCTTCCCTGAAGAAAACTAACTTGGTTAATGGGAAAGGAAATCTAGCTCTTCTTTCATTTGTATTTTCCCAAATACTTCTCAAAAAGAAATGTATGATTTTATACTTCTATTAACAATGTCTGGAGGCCTGCTTGTTTTTCATTCTCACCAAATATGAGTATATTTTAAGATTTTGTATAGGTGAATAACAGTACCTCATTGTCATTTTGTTTTACGATATTTAATTAAAATGAGACAACATCTTTTCAAGTCTATTGCCTGTTATATTTTGCTTTTTCTTTGCCTATTTGTATATTGAGTTTCCAGTCCTCATTAATTTGTAAGCATTCTTTACATGTTAACAAGTTTAGTCAATTTTCATATATTTCTTAGATTCTTATTTTTTATTAGTTATTTTATTTAAAAACATTGAATTTAATATAATCGAATTTAGAAGACAGTACTTATTTTTAGAAATAGTGTCTTTTCCCTTGCAAGCTATACTATAGCAACACTCTTTTCAATAAACAGATAATTATGAATATTTACATTTTAAATATAAAAATAACCACAAAATTATACACTTGTTTTTATTTTAAAGTTACCAATGATCTGGTTAGTTTTACACACATAACAGAAACCTACTGCCAATTACCAAGCTTTATGAATTAGTGAACAAGTCAGCAAATGTGATATACAGTGACCAAGACCACATCAAAAAATTTACTTTGTTCATTTAGCTTCACAAATGTAGTCTGGTATCAATTCTTGAGAATGCTTCAGGGTAGACTAGCAAATTTCTTCCAACACATTTTGTGAAAATTGTTTAGTGTGAGGCATAATGAGGTCTCACTCTCACTCTCAGCTAATGATTTGCTACTGAGAACCGAAGGCCTGCCAGGTAGCAGGGAAAATGATGGGATTTGCAAGCTGTGGAAATGACACTTAACAAGGTCACTTAATGGGGAAATAATGTTATCTTTTTGGAGAAGTATGTGATTTCATGCCCGTTTGTAATTTTAAAAAGCTGTGGTGACACTTGAGTGCCATTGCAATTGAAAAAGAAATATTAATGAATGAAATGTATTGAGTTGCAATGAATGAAACTATCTGTGACCTCAGAGAAAAAGTGACTTAAAAGTCAGAGATTAAAGGGATATCCCACAATATCTATTTTTAGTTTTTCTATGAACTGTTGTTACCATCCACAGGATATGAGTACTTGCAAGAATTTTGATATAATATGTTAGCAGTTCATAAGGAAAAAATTTAAACAAATTTAATTTTGATTGGCATTAGACTTTTAGAAAAGTAGATTACAAGGTACTCTATGGGTATTACTATAGGATTATGCATGTGATTTTGCAAAACTGTAATTTGGTCATAAAGAATTTTTGATGCAGGCACAATTAGGATGGAGGCTAACAACAAACGCATTGGGTGATCATACATAGTTACAGTAAATCATGTGTTCTGGGAGTTGTGATTTTCATCTCTTCTCTTCCAGCTCTTATATTTAAAATATACTAATTTGTTTCTAATGGAAACTGCAGTAAAGATATGCCCATTTGAATGCAGAGTTCCAAAGAATATCATGGAGAGATAAGAAAGCCTTCCTCAATGATCAATGCAAAGAAATGGAGGAAAATTGTAGAATGGAAAAGACTAGAGACCTCTTCAACAAAATTAGAGATACAAAGGGAATATTTCATGTGAATATAGGCACAATAAAGGACCAAAATGGTATGCATCTAACAGAAGCAGAAGATATTAAGAAGAACTGGCAAGAATACACAGAAGAACTAAACAAACAGATCTTCATGACCCAGATAACCACGATGGTGTGATCACTCACCTAGAGTCAAACATCCTGGAATGCAAAATCAAGTGGGCCTTAGGAAGCATCACTATGAACAAAGCTAGTGGAGGTGATGGAATTCAGGTTGAGCTATTTCAAATACTAAAAGATGATGCTGTGAAAGTGCTGCCCTCAATATGCAAGCAAAATTAGAAAACTCAGCAGTGGCCACAAGACTGGAAAAGCCAGTTTTCACTCCAATCCCAAAGAAAGGGAATGTCAAAGAATGTCCAAACTACCAAATAATCGCACTCATCTCACATGCTAGCAAAGTAATGCTCAAAATTCTCCAAATCAGGCTTCAACAGTGTGTGTAATGTGAACTTCTAGATGTTCAAGTTGGTTTTATAAAAGGCAGAGGAACCAGAGATCAAATTGCCAACATATGCTGGATCATCGAAAAACCAAGCATGTTCCAGAAAAACAGTTCCAAAAATAGCATGTTCCAGAAAAACATCTTTTGCTTCATTGACAAAGCCTTTGACTGTGCATCACAATAAAATGTGAAAAATTCTTAAAGAGATGGGAATACCAGACCATCTTACCTGTCTCCTGAGAAATCTGTAAGCAGGTCAAGAAGAAAGAGAACCGGACATGGAACAATGAATTGGTTCCAAATTGGGAAAGGAGCACGTCAAGGCTGTATATTGTCACCCTACTTATTTAACTTATATGCAGAGTACATCATGAGAAATGCCAGGTTGGATGAAGCGAAATCTGCAATCGAGATTGCCGTGAGAAACATCAATAACCTCAGATAAGCGGATGACACCACCCTCATGGCAGGAAGCAAAGTATAACTAAAGAGCCTCTTGATGAAAATGAAAGAGAAGAGTCAAAAAGTTGGCTTAAAACTCAATGTTCAGAAAACTAAGGTCATGACATCCAGTCTCATCACTTCATGGCAGAGATGGGGAAATGATGGAAACAGTGAGAGACTTTATTTTGGGAGGACTACAATTTCACTGCAGAAGTTGACTGCAGCCATGAAATTAAAAGACACTTACTTCTTGGAAGAAGAGCTAAGACCAACGTAGACAGCATAGTAAAAAGCAGAGGCATTACTTTACCAACAAAGGTCCACCTAGTCAAGGTTATGGTTTTTTTCCAGTAGTCATGTATGGATGGGAGAGTTGGACTATAAAGAAAACTGAGCTCTAAAGTACTGATACTTTTGAACTGTGGTGTTGGAGAAGACACTTGAGAGTCCCTTGGACTGCAAGGAGATCCAACAAGTCCATCCTAAAGGAAATCAGTCCTGAATATTCATTGGAAGGACTGATGCTGAAACTACAGTACTTTGGCCACTTGATGCAAAGAACTGACTCTTTTGAAAAGACCCTGATGCTGGGCAAGATTGAAGGGAGGAGGAGAAGGGAATGACAGAGGATGAGATGGTTGGATGGCATCACCGACTCGACACACATGAGTTTGAGCAAGCTCTGGGAGCTGATGAGGGACAGGGAAGACTGACATGCTGCAGTCCATGAGGTCGCAAAGAGTCGGACATGACTGAGCAACTGAACTGAACTGACCTGAACTGAAGGTCTCATAGACTGAGCCTGGTAGGTTTCTTACCCTGCAGTTTTTGGAAGAGTTTGAGAAGGGTAAATATTAGCTCTTCTTTAAATATTTGATATAATTCGCCTGTGGAGCCATGCACTCCTATTTTTTTGTTTATTGAAAGATTTTTAATCACAGTTTTTATTTCATTACTTCTGATTGGTATGTTCATATTTCCTGTTTTTTCCTGGTTCAGTTTTGTAAGTTTGTGCCTTTCTGCCAATTTGTCCATTTCTTCCATGTTGTCCATTTTATTGGCATATAGCTGCTTGTAGTTGTCTTTTATGATCACTTGTGTTTAATTTCTCTTCCTTCATTTCTAATTTTATGGATTGAGTCCTCTCCCTTTTTTTCTTGGTAAGTCTGGCTAAAGTTTTTTCAAATTTATCTGATCAAAGAATCAGCTTTTTGTTTCATTGATCTTTGCTCTTGCTTTCTTCAACTATATTTTATTTATATCTGCTCTGATATTTGTGATTTCTTTTCTTCTATTAAATTTGGGTTTTGTTTTTTATTCATTCTCTAGCTGCTTTTGATGTAAGGTTGAGTTTTTTATTTGGGATTTTTCTTGTTTCCTGATGTAAGAGTATGTTGCTATAAACTGCCTTCTTAGAACTGCTTTTGCTGTGTCCCATAGTTTTTGGATCATTGTGTTTTATTTGTCTCTAAGAATTTATTTTCTCTTTGATTTCTTCAGTGATCTGCTGTTTATTTAGTAGCACATTGTTTTTTCTAGTAAATAATGTCTAATCTCATATCATTGTGGCTGGAAAAGATGCTTGATACAATTTCTATTCTTTCTTTCTTTTTTTTTTTTTTTTTTTAATTTACCAGGGCTTGATTTTTTAACCAAGATGTGATCTATCTTGAAGAATGTTTTATGTACACATGAGAAGACAGTGTATTCTGCTGCTTTGGATGTAATGTCCTAAAAAATATCCATTCAATCTGTCTTATCTAATGTGTCATTAAAGGTTTGTGTTTCCATATTAATTTTCTGTCTAGATGATCTATCAATTGTTATAAATGGGGTTGTAAACTCCCCCACTATTTTTGTGTTACTGTAGATTTCCCCTTTTATAGCTATTAACATTTGCCTTATATACTAAGGTGTTCCTATGTTGTTTCACTTGGTGTGAAGGGCTGACTCACTGGAAAAGACCCTGGTGCTGGGAAAGATTGAAAGCAAAATGAGAAGGTGGCAGCAGAGGATGAGATGGTTAGATAACATCATCAACTCAATGAACATGAGCCTGAGCAAACTCTGCAAGATAATGAAGGACAGGGAAGCCTGTTGTAGCTCATGGGGTCACAGAGAGTCAGGTATGAGTTAATGACTGAGCAACAGTAACACATGTTGGGTGTATATATATTTACAACTGTTATATATTCTTCTTGGAATGATCCTTTTATCATTATGTACTGTTTTCCTTGTCTCTTGAAACATTCTTTTTTTTTTTTTTTTTTTTTTTTTTTAAGTCTATTTGGACACATCTGAGTATTGCTCAAACTGCCACACAATTGCACTCATCTAACATGCTAGTAAAGTAATGCTCAAAATTCTCCAAGCCAGTCTTCAGCAATAGGTGAACCAAGAACCTCCAGATGTTCAAGCTGGTTTTAGAAAAGGCAGAGGAACCAGAGATCAAATTGCCAATATCCATTGGATCATCAAAAAAGCAAGAGAGTTCCAGAAAAACATCTATTTCTTCTTTATTGACTATGCCAAAGCCTTCAACTGTGTGGATCACAATAAACTGTGGAAAATTCTGAAAGAGATGGGAATACCAGACCACCTGACCTGCCTCTTGAGAAACCTGTATGCAGGTCAGGAAGCAACAGGTAGAACTGGACATGGAACAACAGACTCATTCCAAATAGGAAAAGGAGTACGTCAAGGCTGTATATTGTCACCCTGCTTATTTAACTTACATGCAGAGTACATCATGAGAAACGCTGGGCTGGAAGAAGCACAAGCTGGAATCAAGATTGTCAGAAGAAATATCAATAACCTCAGATATGCAGATGATACCACCCTTATGGCAGAGAGTGAAGAGGAACTAAAAAGTCTCTTGATGTAAGTGAAAGAGGAGAGTGAAAAAGTTGGCTTAAAGCTCAACATTCAGAAAACTAAGATCATGGCATCTGGTCCTATCACTTCATGGGAAATAGATGGGGAGACAGTGGAAACAGTGTCAGACTTTATCTTTTTGGGCTCCAAAATCACTGCAGATGGTGATTGCAGCCATGAAATTAAAAGACGCTTACTCCTTGGAAGGAAAGTTATGACCAACCTAGATAGCATATTAAAAAGCAGAGACATTACTTTGCCAACAAAGGTCCCTCTGGTCAAGTCTAAGGTTTTTCCAGTGGTCATGTATGGATGTGAGAATTGGACTGTGAAGAAAGCTGAGCACCGAAAAATTGGTGCTTTTGAACTGTGGTATTGTAGAAGACTGTTGAGAGTCCCTTGGACTGGATGAAGATCCAACCAGTCCATCCTAAAGGAGATCAGTCCCGGGTGTTCATTGGAAGGACTGATGCTGAAGCTGAAACTCCAGTACTTTGGCCACCCCATGTGAAGAGTTGACTCATTGGAAAAGACCCTGATGCTGGGAGGGATTGGGGGCAGGAGGAGGAGGGGACGACAGAGGATGAGATGGCTGGATGGCATCACCGACTCAATGGCCATGAGTGTGAAAAAACTGCAGGAGCTGGTGATGGACAGGGAGGCCTGGCATGCTGCAATTCATGGGGTCGCAAAGAGTCAGACACTACTGAGTGACTAAACTGAACTGAACTGAGTATTGTTACCCCAACTTTCTCTTGATTTCCACTTGTATGAAACATAATTTTTCATCCCCTTGCTTTCTGTTTATAGGTGCCCTTAGGTCTGAAATGGATCACTTGTAGACAGTGCAGGGCTGTCTACAATCCGATATATATATATATATATCGGATTTTTGTTTTTGTTTTTGTTTTTCTTAATCCATTCAGCTATTGCATGTCTTTTGGTTGGAGCATTTAAACCATTTACATTTAAGGTAATTATTGATATGTGTTCCTATTTTCATTTCCTTAATTGTTTTGGGTTTTCTTCAGAAGGTGTTTTTCCTTCCCTTTCTCTTTTGTTCTCCTCTCTTGTGTTTCCTGCCTGGAGAAATTCATCTCATGTTTGTTGTAGTGCTAAGTTTGGTGGTGCTGAATTCTCTTAGCTTTTGCTTGTCTGTAGAACTTTTGAAGATAATGGCGACCTCCTTCAAAAGGTCTTATGCATGTACTGCTACACTCTGTGCCCCCAGCCCTGCAGTAGGCCATCACCAACCCACACCTCTGCTGGAGACTCTTGGACACTCCTGGGCAAATCTGGGTCAGACTCTTGTGGGGTCACTGCTCCTTTCTTCTGGGTCCTGGTGCATACAAGTTTCTGTTTGCACTCTCCTAGAGTCTATTTCCCAGTCCTGTGTAAGTTCTGGGAGCTCTATGGTGGGGTTAATGGCAAGCTCCTCCAAGAGGGTTTATGCCATACCCATGTCTGCTGCACCCAGAGCCCCTGACCATGTGCCAGTCCACTGCTGACTCACACCTCCACAGGAGATGCTTTGGAAGATGTTGTGAAAGATGATGCTGTGAAAGTGCTGCCCTCAATATGCCAGCAAAATTATAAAACTCAGCAGTGGCCACAAGACTGGAAAAGTCAGTTTTCATTCCAATCCCAAAGAAAGGCAATGCCAAAGAATGTTCAAGCTACCAGACAATTGCATTCATCTCACATGCTAGTAAAGTAATGCTCAAAATTCTCCAAGCCAGGCTTCAACAGTATGTAAACCATGAACTTCCAGATGTTAAAGCTGGTTTTAGAAAAGGAAGAGGAATCAGAGATCAAATTGCCAACATCTACTGGGTCATTGAAAAAGCAAGAGAGTTCCAGAAAAACATCTACTTTTGCTTTAGTGACTATGCGGAAGACTTTGGCTATGTGGATCACGACAAACTTTGGAAAATTCTTAAAGAGATGGGGATATCAGACTACCTGACCTGCCTCTTGAGAAATCTGTATGCAAGTCAGGAAGCAACAGTTAGAACTGGACATGGAACAACAAACTGCTTCCAAATAGGAAAAGAAGTATGTCAAAGTTATATACTGTCACCCTACTTATTTAACTTATATGCAGAGTACATCATGAGAAACGCTGGGCTGGATGAAGCATAAGCTAGAATCAAGAATGCTGGGAGAAATATCAATAACCTCAGATATGCAGATAACACCACCCTTATGGTAGAAAGTGAAAAAGACTAAAGAGCCTCTTGATGAAAGTGAAAGAGGAGAGTGAAAAAGCTGGCTTAAAACTCAACATTCAGAAAACTAAGATCATGGCATCTGGTCCTGAGAGAATCAATTCCCGGGCAGATTGATAAGAAGTCCAGGGGTCCACAAGGAGAGAGGGGTCTGAAATTCTCAAGGAGGAGGAAAGGACAAATTTTCTACATTCCTTAGGATTATATAACAATAATGTATCCTGCTTGAGGATAGTCTCTGGAAAAAACCTTCTGGCTAATCCTATTGTCTTAAAATGTAAATTATGGGAGTGGGTCTAGTGAGATCTTCACAACCTCCAGACATTCTTCTGATTCACTGTAATAAGTGATTAAAAAGTATATAGCTACATTGCTAACACTAGCAAGGGGGCACTCTTTCTGGCCCTTTCTAATGTCTATGTCAGAAGCTTTCTCTATGTCTTTTATACTTCAATAAAACTTTATTACAGGAAAGCTCTGAGTGATCAAGCCTCGTCTCTGGCCCCGGATTGAATTCTTCTCCTCTGGAGGCCAAGAATCCTGATGTCTTTCATGGTTCAGCAACAACTTTTCAGTCCCATCACTTCATGGCAAATAGATAGGAAACAGTGACAGACTTTATTTGGGGGGGGGGGGGTGGGGGGGGACTCCAAAATCACTGCAGATGTTGCCTGCAGCCATGAAATTAAAAGACACTTACTTCTTGAAAGAAGAACTATGACCAACCTAGACAGCATATTAAAAAGCAGAGATATTACTTTGCCAACAAAGGTCCATCTAGGCAAGGTTATGGTTTTTCCAGTAGTATGGATGGATGTGAGAGTTGGACTGTAAAGAAAGCTGAGAGCCAAAGAATTGATGGTTTTGAACTGTGGTGTTGGAGGAGACCCTGATGCTGGGAAAGACTGAAGTCGAGAGGAGAAGGGGACGACTGAGGATGAGATGGTTGGATGGCATAACCGACTCGATGGGCATGAGTTTGAGTAAACTCTGGGAGTTGGGGATGGACAGAGAGGCCTGGTGTGCTGCAGTCCATTGGGTTGCAAAGAGTCGGACACGGCTGCGCAACTGAGCTGAACAGAACTGGAAGCTTTTGCGTGCTCCGTCAAATCTAAATGAAAGCCTTGCTGGGTGGACTGTTCTTGGTGTAGGTTTTCCCCTTCCATTGCTTGAACAATTTCCTGCCACTCTCTTCTGAGCTGCAGAGTTTCTGCTGAAAAATCAACTGATAACCTTATGGACATTTCCTTATGTGTTGTTTTTTTTTTCCTTTTCCCTTGTTTCTTTTAATATTTTTTCTTTGCATTTGATTTTTGTTAGTTTGATTAATATGTGTCTTGACGTGTTTCTCCTAGGGTTCATCCTGGACTTGGGTGGTTTTTTCGTTTTCCATGTTAGGGAAGTTTTTGATTTTAATCTTTTCAAATATTTTCTCAGATCCTTTCTCTTTTTCTTCTTCTTCTAGGACCCCTATAATTTGAATGATGTTTCATTTAATGTTGTCCCTGTGGTCCCTGAGAGTGTTTTCATTTCTTTTCATTCTTTTTTCTTTATTCTGTTCCACGGTAGAGATTTCCACCATTTTGTCTTCCAGACCACTTATCCATTCTTTTGCTCAGGTATTCTGCTATTGCTTCCTTTTAGTGTATTTTTTATTTCAGTTGTTGTTTGGTTTATCTTTGTTGTTGAATTCTTCTGTATGTGTTACTTGCTCTGTTGTGTTCAATTCTTTGCGATCCCATGGACTGTAGCCCACCAGGCCCCTCTGTCCTTGGAATTCTCCAGGCAAAAATACTGGAATGGGTTGCCGTTCCCTTCTTGTTAAACATTTTTTGTATCTTCTCAATCTGTGCCTCCAGTCTTTTTCTGAGACCTTGGCACATCCTTACTTTCATTACTCTGAATTCTGTTTCAAGTAGATTGCCTATCTCATCTTCATTTAGCTGTTCTTGTAGGTTTTTAATCTTGCTCCTTCATCTTTGTCATTTCATTTTGTCAAAATACTGTATTTGTAGTCCCCTTTGCTCAGACTGTAGGATCATAGCTCCTATGGCTTCTGGCATCTGTCCCCTGGTGAATGAGTTTGATCCAGAGATCTGTGCCATTATCCCTTTATAGGAGGTTTGACTCATATTGTAATGAAAAAACCTACCCTAGATATTGAGCAGGGCCTCCTCTTTGCTCTGTGGTTGTCACTTCCTTACCAGAGGTGGAGTCTGCTCCATAGTTATTGGAGTAGAGGCCCCAGATCTGTTTCCTAGCTGTGATTCTTATCCATAGTCCAAAGTAGATGGAATTGAAACACTCCCACTAGGAAAGAAGCCACTTAATATCCCTCCTCTGGAACTGTTCACCTATGAGTGAACTCTAATGTGTTCCCTTCTGCCCATGCTATGGGCTTATACAGTACACTGTTGTTGACACTGCTCTTGGTCCTGACTCAACTATGGGTATGCCAGTAATTGACCCTGGTGATTCGTAGGTGTTGTTTTCTCCAGGTCACTGGTGCTAATCCACTAAATTTAAGTCCCAAAACTTCAATAGTTGTGCATTAGGACTTGCTGTGGGAGCTACCAAGGGAGCACAGAGTCTGGTCTGACCCATATCCCATGTGTATATGCCCACAAAGCCCACAGCTGCTTAAGCAAGACCCACCCCAGCTACAGAACCACTTGTTGTCCTTTCAGATGTTCCACAGGTGTCATCAGCAAAGGTGTGACTTTGCAATTCCTGAAGCTGAGAGGAGAGATTCCAGCACTTCTTCCTCAGTCACTCAGCCCCTGGAACTCAGCTGTGATTTCAGTCTATCAGCAGATTTTCTTGTGTGGGGCGCTATCTGTGACTTTCTCACACAGGGTGGGTCCTGGCACCACTGACAGATTTCCTAGTCACAGAAGTTCTCTGCATCCTCCTAGGACAATGTGGGCAGGTCTTATGTACTGATGATGGAATTCCTAGTGAGAGAAGCTGTCTGTGCCTTTCCAGTTCAGCAAAGGTGGGGCCTGGTGTCTGCTTTTAGGTATCAAAGAGACAGCCAGTGCCCAGGTATAGAGCCCACGTTGGCAGAGGCAACTCACACCTGCCCCTGGAGCTCCTGTTGCCTGGGAGTCCTCACAGAGATAGGAGTTCTTATGGTGGTCCCACCTCTCTCCTCCTGTGCCTCCAATTAATGGTGCTCTGCCTCTCTGGTGGGCCCACACTCCCTCCTAGTATACTCTAAGTTGCAATAGCCTGATGGTCAGGCTGTTTCCACATTCAACCCTGGCCCTCTTCCTGGATTTGACCGCCAGAGTCTGAGCTTCGTCATCCAACCCCCATCTAAACAGACAGGGGTTATCTCCGTTTGGGGAGTGCAGGGTGATGGTGTTGATCCTCTGTGCAGTTTAATCTCTGCTCAGCCTCACAAACTATTCCTGCTTTCTCCTCTTAGGCTCCAGACCCCCCCTCCATCTAGACTGATTCCCCAGCTAGTGAGAAGACTTCCGTAGTATGGGAAAGATTCCTCCTTCATAATTCCCTCCCTGGGGTGCAGGCTGCATCCTGATTCCTTCTTTTTCTTTTAACTTTTGTCTTATTCAGATATGTGGACATTTTCTTGTCTTTTTCAGACATCTGAAATCTTCTGCCGTTGCTCTGTATCTGTAGAGTGTAAACTATTTCACTTGTAGATGTATTTTCAGTGTTTTTGTTGAAGAAGGTGAACTTTGCTTTCTACTTCTCTGCCATCCTGATTGAACTCCTGAACATTTTCTTCCCACAAAATGAAGCTTTATCAATCCAGCTAATGGACCAGGATTTATTTCAACTTTAAAGCTTGTTATCACAGATGAAACAGGTCACAAAATTTCCTTAGATAAATTTTGAAAAAAAAAATAAGTGACAGCATGCAATGGAAAACATTCAAGCACAATGGCAGGGAGAATAATATGCATCACTGTGGCAAAGCTTTTACTATACTTTGCAAATAACTTTTCAGAATCAAACATACATGGAGCCATGAAGAGATAGCTGATCATAGGAATGTTGATGCCAGCTGTTTGAGAAGGTGCACTTAATGACATAAATGATGACAGGAAAAGGTTGTGATAGAAAGATGAATATATCCCAGAAGTGGCATGGGTAAAAGCTTTACATCAAAGCAGTTCACACCAGTACTTCATGATATGGAAAGAACAAAGGGTAATAGATCTGTTATATTATATATAAATTAATAATATGACCACATTTCTTTGCAATGGTAGTTGAGAAATGTTGGTTTAATTTGGCAGGTCATGTACACAGCTAAACACTGGAGGTTCTGTTACTCTGCAGGAGAAGAAGAGACCAGATACTGGGGAACCCACAGCAGAATATGCCAAATATTCCAGTTTTGTATTTTCTCCTCCAAAAGAAGTTTCAGTAAAATTGATGACTATATCCATGAATTTAAATCCACTGGGTCTTTTTTTTCTGTATTTCTCCCATTGTTCTCTCAGCAATAATGAGCAGAGTTTATTTCCTTCTTGAGAGGATCTCTCAGCTTGACCTCTGTGACACAGTAGTCTCTTTGATTTCCCTGATTTTTCTGTCATTTGCATACTCACTTTTTTCTATTTAGGAAATGTTGGGGTCCATTATGAGTAATACTACAGTGTTTTTCTCTATATCCTACGCCCTGTAGGCAAAGGTCTTATACAGATATATGTCCTCTCTCAGCTCCCCTGATCTATGCCACCAATCAAAGCAACTTCCAACACTCCTCATCCCAGTTAATGGCACTCAGGTTGAACAGTTCCAGGACTGACATAGTTCCTAGTTTACAGTAGGCACTTGATGCATATTTATGAAAGAATAAATAAACTCATTTACCAGTAGGATGACACCCTATCCATCCAAGAGAGTCAGTGAAAAAAAAATTATTGAAGCATAGTTGATTTACAGTGTTGTATTATTTTCTACTGTAGAGCAAAGTGATTCAGATATAAATATATGTATATATATATTTATTTATTTATTTATTATAAGAAATTGAATGCAGTTCTTTGTGCCATACAGTAGGACCTTGTTGTTTATCCTTCCTTTATATAAGATAGAGTCATTTCTTTAACACTAGGCTGTACTCTGTACTTACTAAAGATGACCACACTGAGGCCTAGGGAGATGAAATTATTTTATAGAGTCATCTAGCAGAGAGAAGGAAATCAGTTCAAAGCAAGGTTTATCTTTCTGCAAACCTATAGTCTTTCCAAACAATGTGTCTGTCTTGACAGAATCTGAAAGAAGTGAGAGGAACAGAGAAGGAGGACAATATGAAAACTAATTTCACAATGTATTATATGTAGTAACAAAGGAGAAGAAGGTGGGATTTTGAATTTAAGTCTTTTGAAATGACTTGTGCTCTGAACAGAAAGAAATATCAAATTGAGTTTTTCATTTGTTGTTGTTTGGTCACCATGTCCAAATCTTTTGTGATCTCATGTACTGTAGCCTGCTAGTTTCATCTGTTCATGGAATTTCCCAGGCAAGAATACATAAGTAAGTTGCCATTTCCTTCTACTGGGGATCTTCCTGACCCAAGGATCAAACTCACATTTCGTTCATTGGAAGGCGTGTTCTTTACCACTGAGCCACCTAGGAAGCCCTCTTTTTCACAGAATACATTTAAACTGCTAAATATCTAAGTAAGATTTCCAAAGGTTATTTTGAAGAGTGGTTCTAGATGTACACCCTGAAAGTGAGAATTGGTACCGTCAGGCAGATCCTCTTGAGGAGAGCATGACAAACCACTCAAGTATTCTTGCCTGGAGAACTCCATGGATAGAAGAACCTGGCAGGCTACAGTTCATAGGGTCATACAGAGTCGGATATAACTGAGGGACTTAGCACACATGCACGCAGAATACATGGTTAAAATACCAACAAAAGAAGTATTAAAATAGAAAAACAAAACAAAACACATTTTTGAGAATTTTTTCTTTGTGATGCTTTTGTCTTCTTTGGATATGTTGGCTGAATGTCACATTTACAACAAACTTTATTTTCTCATGAAGTCTAGTCTTGATAATTTGATGGAAAACTCCTTTTATCACTTCTGACCCCTCCTCATAAATCTCCCTGGACTGTGGTTTGCAGGATATTGATTGTTCTGTTCCCTTTGTTGTCTACATGGGAAAGGAATCCCTTCTCTGTGGTATCAAATTGTTCTCTTGATTTGTTCAGCTATTATTGTAATGTACAGGTATGTTTACTTCATATGATCCTTCTCAGTTTTTGAAATCAATGTCCAGTCTAATGAAGCTGGTGATTTAAAGTGTTATCCTCACTTGAACATATACTTGGGTCTTTCCCACATTTTTTTCTGTTTTGACCCATATTCATATGCAAAAATTGTTTCTGGATTTGATGAGGTTTTGATAGTGCTTTGGTGCTGCAGAAACATAATAGAGAACATAACAGAAGTGGAAGAAATTGATGGAGTGTGGGTTCCTTTGTGAGTTATTGAAAGACTAAGAAGATCACATGGTGGTGTTAAATACACAAGAAAGCCCTCCAGATTTTTTTAAATTCCTTGATGACTAGGAATGGATCATGTTCATTTCTATATCTTCAACAGTTAATCCCTTATCTGGCACATAGAAGGCACTTGTCATTTTTCAACTGAAATGAACTGAGTAGTCAAATATATTTTTTCTCGCTAAAAACTAGACAAAATTCAAAGCTAAATTTCTACTAAAATAGAAAAATACCTATTACCTTAACCAATTGATGGATTCAAATTAAAAATATTTTGGCAAAAATATTTAAAGGTCAGAAGAAAATGTTTGTTATCACTATTTACAAAATTAAATTCATGAACCAGTTTTATCTTTTGATAATGCAATTGAAAAACTAAAAAACAAACTCAGCAAGGACAACGTGCTTCAAGTGAGTGAAAGCCGCTCAGTTGTGTCTTACTCTTTGCTACCCCATGGACTATCCAGTGCATGGAACTCTCCAGGTCAGAATACGGGAGTGGGCAGCTTTTCCTTCTCCAGGGGATCTTCCCAATCCAGGGATCAAATGCAGGCCTCCTGCACTGCAGGTGGATTCTTTACCAGCTGAGCCACAAGGGAAGCCACGTTGTTTCAAACTGTTGGAAAATTTGGACGGATTTCTTGCTCTTGAACATAGTGCCATCCAATTTATCATGATTGTTCTAGCGATTGTGTCTGCCTTTAGGGAAAATCCAAAGCAGGGCTGTGTATTAGACCACCTCAGCATGATCTCTGCAGGCAAATACATCACCACATGGCAATGTGCCACACTGTAAAAACTGCCCGGTGCAAGTCTGAAAAACGATAACTTCGAATCCCTGTAAGGTGTATGGCAGCATAACACTTTAACTGCTTTCCATTCCCTGGTTTTTAAAGCGATTATACTGTAGGCTGCAGGGCACACAGTGAGGTGCATTTCTGTCCTTTTCTTTCCCTCGAGTATTCTTCCAACATGAACATTTCCTAAATTACTATGGATGCTCAATATGAAGCACAGAAGTTGTAAAAGCAACTAGAAAGTCTGAGTTTTGAAACAAACAAAGAAAGAGTAACTTATTCTGGGATTCAATGGTAAAGAAATAAACTCTTTCATACACAACTGTGCTTCCCTTAATGATATTTATGTGGATATTAGCTATTTTGGTGCATCTTGATGAACTTGGATTTTGAAATTATTTAGTAGCTCACTGACATTTATTAAAGGTATATGTTTACTGGGAATTCTCAAAGTCTTTAATACCTCTATAGTAAGTGCTTTTCCTCAGAAAATATTTGAAAAGAATGTGTGGATACCCATTAAATCTTTAATAACTCTGTAATGAAAGAGTCACTTATTTCACAGGGTTCTGTTCTCCTTGTTCTTATCTTTATAAAATGGACAAAAATAATATGAAAGTTGTTTGTACCAATTAGCAGAGAAAAGCACTTCACTGTAGTGTAAGGTAGGAGTTTCCCATTCTACACATGAAAGCTAAAAGAACATCTTGTTCCTTCTCTCTATCCCTCCATGTGTGTCTCAAATTTATTACTCAGTGGAAGTGACAGTAAATTATCTGCCATGGATGGTCAAGTCTATTGTAATAAGTTGACATGAAAAAATTTCTGCTCCAGGGAAAGAATTAAATGAAGGCATTGAATTGAAAGCAGGTGAATATATTAACCTTTGATCTCTACCAGTGGGTTCACCTGTAAACCCTTCCACAACCCCTTCAGGCAGCTCCAGTTTCCAGGGCTCCGTAGTTCATTATGGCACTCACTATTATTCACTCATTTATTTATTCACTCAAAAAAAAAAAAAAAAATTGAACACTTCTAAATGCTATGCTCTGTGCAAAGTTAAAGAGTAGGATAAAGAGGTACTGAATACCTAAGTTCAAAAGTATGTAAATACATAATTTCAAAAATTGTGATACATTCTTTGGATGAAAACCCAGGGTAATAAGAGAGATTGACACTAGGGCTAATCTTCAGATTGGATGGTTTGGAAAAGCTTTATCTGGCTAGTCTACACATGCCCCTGTTCATACATCAGAAGTAGTTATTCATCAGGACCCAATATAATTAATGAAAATATATTTTCATTAATGTTAAATCAAGATGCTTCATGTCCAAAGACTGCCCACTTTTTATTGTAGCTGTCACACTGGTAGTTTCCTTTGTTTAGCTCTTCGACCAAAGAGAACTTCTCCAGGAAAAAAGACCTTCTGACCGCTGCCTGAGTGAAATTCTTCTCATCTAGAGATGCATCTCTTCTCATCCCTGAAGCTGGGCTGTCTCTGCCTCTGTACTCACACAGAACAGACTTTGCCACAACTCAGCCAAGATACGCTTTTTATATTTCTAAAAAGAGAGCAAAGAATGTTTCTCCAAGTGAACACTCTTTAATTTGGGGGGTTATATCTACTATATCTATATCTACTCTGCTCAACAGAATAAAGTTTTGACTATATTACTCATGCCCAAACTCTCCCTTCTCCCCTCCACACCTGCCTAAAATCCAAGGTCAACACTGTTAGCATATTGCCCATGAGATTTCAGAGATGACTTATTTTAGATACCTTCTGCCCAATTCAGGGTTTTAAGACTATGAAGAGTAATCAAGCAGGACTCTGAGATCTTCCTGTCTCTTTCAAAAAAGACTTCCTACCTGATTGGTGATCATGTAACTGAGAGAGACCCTATGAAGTACACCCCCCATCGATGCCTTCTGCTTGCCTTTAGTCTGTAGAAAAACTTAGCCAAAGAATAAATATAATCAGAAAAGTGAGAAAATACAGAAATTAAAGAAAACAGTCAAACAGGAAAATAATACTTTAGCCATTAAACAAAGTAGAGGACGTTTAGATCTTTCTCAAAGATTATAGATAATATTCTGGGCCATGTCCTTTGAACTGTTTTGCAGATACTGAAATTTTCACCAAGTGGGAGAAGTTAACTATATTCTGCCCACCAGCACATCTACCCCCAGACTTGTTGAAACCAGAAGGTTGATGATGCTGATTCCCACTTGCCTCACCACCAACCAATCAAAAGAATGTCCACGAGTTGACCACTCCGTCTATGAACCATTACTATAAATCTCCTCACTACATGCCCACAGTTTGAGGGCATTAGCTCCCTGTGGCCCCCTTTACCTGGCAAAGTAATAAAGTTATTTCTTTTTTACATCACCCAAAACTTGATTACTGAGATTTAATACAGCACCAATGTACAGAGACCAAATTTGGGGAACAATCTCTGTAGGATTTTGTTGAAAAAGAAGTTCTATATTCTATATAAGTATGAAATCACTCATTTACTTAACTATATCATGTTTATTTTAAAAAGTTCAGGATTTGAAGCAAAGTATGTGGCCCACAGACTCAGTATATCTTCTTTCCACTCACCCATCAATTTTTCCCTTGCCAAAAATACACTGCTACTTGTAATCAGTGTATTAAAAACATGACACATACAAAAAATGATACAAACAGGGAAAATAAAAGTTGTGCCCAAAACTGGATTCCCCTTTCCTTAGAGGTTTACAATTTTAACCATTGCTGCACTGCCTCTCAGAATTATCCCAGACTAAAATGCTTCCAAGAAGTCACAGTCTCTTTGGGGGTGCAAGGAAAAATCATTTATAAAAAGCAGTCTAAAGTCAAATATACATCCAACCCAAAGTCAGAACCAAGGAAAGAAAAAAGTTTGCTAAATGCAGCCATCAACTTATTTCACAATGCTTTTATTTTTTCCAATGGCTCAAACTAACTGAATACTTGTCACCTGTCAGACTTAATGAAAAAAGCACAAAAGGTCTAGTTAAAATGTTGTAGCTTAGAAATATTAGGTGAATGCCTCAGAATGACACCAGAAATACTGCTAGGCAATTCAAGAGAATACAGATTATTGACCAAAGTCACTAACATTGCAAGCTTGTGACAGTTTAGTAGAGATAAGAATTTTACCCTTGATAACCTCTAGCTGTTTTTTATTCTATAACAATCAGTAAATAATAACAGATGTAGACATGGTCACTGCTATTTAGACTTCAGATCTTAGGAGACCTTGAATCTGTTTCTTGTCAGTGGTTTGTCACAGTATTGTTTTTGTTTAGTTGCTAAATCATGCCCATCTTTTGTGACCCCATGGACTATATAGCCTGTCAGGCTCCTCTGTCCATGAGATTTCCTAGGCAAGAATACTGGAGTGGGTTGCTGTGTCCTTCTTCAGGAGATCTTCCAGACTCAAGGATCAAACTCATGTCTCCCTCAATGGCAACATGTACTTTACAGCTGAGCCACCATGGAAGTCCTGTCGTAGGATGAGGGAACTCAAATAGCAAGTAAGGAGATGAATTTTTAACAAGCTCATCATTGAATACTTTGGATGAAACCTATTATTCAAGCCAGCTTGAATTAATATATAGATTTCCCAATAGATATATTTCTAACAATATATTCAATATGTATTATGCTTATCTCATTGTTCATATGCCATCAAAGTTGATCTCTGCTCTTCTAAAATCAAAACAAGATTTCCTTTATTCCTCATTGCTGCTGCTCTTTTTAGCTATGAAGTTGTTGGCTTTTTTTAGCACTATTCTTAAGCTAAACAAAAGTTAAATTC
Source organism: Dama dama (assembly GCF_033118175.1). Classification (NCBI taxonomy): domain Eukaryota; kingdom Metazoa; phylum Chordata; class Mammalia; order Artiodactyla; family Cervidae; genus Dama; species Dama dama. Next base: position 4,379,678 of record NC_083687.1, on the reverse strand, counting down.
CAAGATGCTAAAGTTTCCCAACGAGTCTTCATTTTAGTGCAACTTCCTGCCCTCACATAATTATTTAAAGTCTGGTGATTTTGTCCCCAGTTCTATTCTTGAACTCATGCAGCATTTTATTACTCTCTCTGCCTAGAAACTGTCTGCCCTGTGCCTTTTATTCCATGTCTCTGGAGTGCTCTTTTTACCTCTGTGGTCTATTTCACTAGTTCTCTAGCACATTCCAGTCCTCATAGATACATCCTCCAAATACTCAGTTTTGCTCATTGCTGGAATTTGAAAAATCTCAGTTAAATTTCATCATTCACAGTATCCATCATTTTGTCAAGCCTCAGCTTTTTTTTTTTTTTTTTACAGTGAAGGAAATATAACAATCATGGCTGGCTTTAGTTTAAGAATTGTTGGACTCAAATGGAATAATATAAATGAAAGTAAAGCATGAATTTAAATCATTTATGAAGATATGTTAAGCTAACTGATTAGCAAAGGAGTGCCTGTGACAGAGACTGACCAGTCAGAGACTTTTGTTGGAGTTTTTCCCTGAGCTATCAAGAAAGACTATCTTTTATATGATGGATAAGCTAGAGGATTCAACCTCACTGAGCCCATCTTATAAAAACAGACTGTTAAAGTCACAGGGATGGACAGAGTCCAATGATGTAGTTTGAGAGTTTGAATCCAGCCACATTGTTGAATCCTTCTGTAAAACAAAGCAATCATTTCCTCTTGAAACTTGTTTAACTTTTATTTTAAGCTACCAAATGACAACTGTTTAATAGCATACTCTTCATCTTGTTCAGTTAATAGTGGATAGGTGGCTTCACTCTTATCAGGAAGAGAGTGATGATTTATTTGCATACATGTGTTATATTAATTACATTATATTATCAATATACTAAATATATTTATATTGTCAATGGACATGTATTTGAACAAACTTTGGGAGACAATGGAAGACAGAGGAGCCTGGTGTGCTGCAATCCATAGGGTTGCAAAGAGTTGGAAATGACTTAGCAACTAAACAACAACAAATTTATGTTACTCATTAAAAAGTGTCAGAGGTTATAAGAAAACAGAAATTCATAGAGCCTTCTTTACTTAAACTGAGCTCAAGCAGTACGAAGCCCCTACCTTGTCTGCTGACATTTAGCTATCCACCTTGAATGTTATCCTTCTTTCTCATGCTTTTACTCTCAGTTGGAACATTATTAAATATACCATAAACATCAAATACCATTTCACCTATTAAGATCCTTCCCACTGTAAAACAGGACACACTCTCTTCCTTCCCAGGGTTCTATTTCTATATTTTTATGACAGTCTTTTGTTTCATTATCTAGACACCTTTCAAATATCTCTTCACTACAATAAAAGCTCTTTGAAGGCAGGCACGCACTGTGAGGGGTGTCAGTTTCCAGATTAGGCCCATTGATAAATAATAAAAGATTCTCTGGATCCTCTATCTTCTAACATAATAGGATCCAAAAGATATTTCTATTTTTGCTTCTTCCCATATCTAGAACCATGTTATTACAAATATTTTACATTATAAATATGATCTGTTTCTTTAAGATATTTAGCTATCATTAATTTGGCCAGAGGCTGGTTATACATCATGTAATACAAAAGACAATAATCTTATAAATTAAACAGATTATAAGTAATAAGCTAATAACATGATTAAAGTTACAAATAGGGATTTAAGCCATGAGTTTCTAGAACCAAACTGTCTTTCGAAAACATCACCCATTTGAGGATTCATCTAGTATATAAACAGAACATTCAGTTTGAATTATAGTACAGGTGCCTCCTTACAGATGCTGTAAGGACATCAAGGGCCCTATGATTTTGTAAGACAGCTTTTCATAGAGACCTCCGAATTTAGTAGATTAATAGCCTGGTTGCTATCATTTAATGTCTTTTGAGTGAATTTTCTTACGGCTTCGATGTGAGAAATAACATTTTTTCCAATCCTACTGAAGGCGCAAATAGCTGCTAAGTGATCATGCTAATGAAATAGAGATCTCTTGGTTCATCGGGTTCATATTGATAGTAAATTTATGGAGTCACATCTAAGATTGTACATAAGTAGCCTTGAGCCCAAGGGAATCCTAAAGTATACCTTCTTAGCCAGCATGGTGAAAGCCATGATCATAGATTGGACCCACAAAGTCATTGAATCCTGTTAGGTTCCAGCCAGTATATTTTTGGACATATGATCCAATCTGTTTCTTACCAATCACTGTCTTTAAGAGAAATGATATATTGGCAATTTTCATAAGACACTCAGCCTAATTTTCTAGTGCTATTAGATTGATTATCTTTGGTATGATTTAACTGTTTCCAGCATAGGGGTGGCCTTTAGGCTTAGATTACCTTAGCCTGGTGTTAGCTGGATAATCCATCCCATAACTCAGAGAATGTCTCTCCTAATAGTCTACAATTTACTTTTTTTTTTTTTTTTTTTTTTACTGGAATTCAGCTTACTGCTCTTATTGAAATTGAGTAACCTTAAGGGAAAACATATTTATGGTCAGGTTCAGAATAAGTATGTTTGATTGGCCAAATGAGTGGGTCCCATCTAGTGATATCAGTAGTAGTCCAGATAGAACTATAATTATTTTCTTTCAAAATAAGCTTTATAGGGGCCATCCAATCAGAGCCTTGGAGGGGAGAAATCCATGAAGGTAAACCAGAAATACTGGATGCAGGTAATCAACCACAAACCCAACAATTTGATTGATTTTTAAAGTTTGCATAAGATCATGCCCATGATAGAAAAAACTTTTTGATTCATGTGTGTAAGAGTCCAAGAAACTAAGAAGAAAACTTATAAACAATCATATGGGTCTGATCTGGCATCTTGAGACAGCTGTTTATGATGTCATCTTCTCTTCCTGGCATTGGCATTTCCTTATTACCAGAGCATTGTTTTAAGGTGAGTTTGAAGGTCATCATTTCTCTTTATAGACCTGCCTGGTGCAGAAGCCCTTTTTAGGGGGAAATATGAATCCAAGAGTCAATTCCCTTTAGTTTCACTGCACTAGTTGAAAGAACCTAGTAAGGGCCCTTCCATCTAGTTTGGAGGGAGTCCTTTAAATGATGTCTTTTTAAATATACATAATCTCCTGGTTATAAGTCTTGGGACATCTGATCTTCATTTGAGGATACATTACTACAATAAGCTTAGAAGCATGTTTAGAATGACTTGTCAATAATTTGATTAAATGCTTGCAATAATACAATATTTCTCCTTTAAGTAATATCAGTTCATGTTCAGCTCAGTTCAGTTGCTCAGCGATGTCTGCAGACTGCAGCACACCAGGCCTCCCTGTCCATTACCACTCCTGGAGCTTGCTCAAATTCATGTCCATCAAGTCAGTGATGCCATTCAACCTTCTCATCCTCTGTCATCCCCTTCTCCTCCTGCCTTCAATCTTTCCCAGCACCAGTATCTTTTATTTTATTTTATTTTATTTACCCTTTGATGTGTTTATTGACCATTTATGTATCTTCTTTGATACAAGACATTTGCCCATTTTTTTTCATTTATTTTTATTAGTTGAAGGCTAATTACTTTACAATATTGTAGTGGGTTTTGTCATACATTGAGATGAATCAGCCATGGTTGAGTCAGTTCTTCGCATCAGGTGGCCAAAATATTGGAGTTTCAGCTTCAGCATCAGTCCTTCCAATGAATATTCAGGATTGATTTCCTTGAGGACTGACTGGCTTGATCTCCTTGCCATCTAAGGCACTCTCAAGAGTCTTCTCCAACACCATAGTTCAAACACATCAATTCTTTGGTGCTCAGATTTCTTAATGGTCCAACTCTCACATCCTTACACGACTAATGGAAAAACCATACCTATGACTAGACAGATCTTCATTGGCATGGTAATGTATCTGCTTTTTAATATGCTGTCTATTTTGGTCATAGCTTTTCTTCCAAGGAGCAAGCATCTTTTAATTTCATGGCTGCGGTCATGATCTGCAGTTTCTTCTGGCAAAATGGCAGAGTAGAAAGATATGCACACATCTTCTGCTGCGAGAACTCCAAAATTATAACTTGCTCCTGAACAACCATCAAAAGGATAATGGTGGATCCCATCAAAAAGAAGATACCCCACATCCAAGGGCAAAGGAGAAGCCCCAGTAAGATGGTAGGAGGGATGAAATCACATTTAGACTCAAACCGCATACCTGCTGGGCTTCCCTTGTGGCTCAGATGGTAAAGAATCCACCTGCAATGCAGGAGACCTGGGTTTGATCCCTGAGTTGGAAAGATCCCCTGGAAAAGAGAAAGGCTCCCCACACCAGTAATCTGACCTGGAGAATTCCATGGACCGTATAGTTCATGGGGTCGCAAAGAGTCGGACACAACTGAGCGACTTTCACTTTCAATTTCCATATCCACCAGAGACTCTTGGAGGGCCCAAACAAAACCTTGGGTAATATAGGATCATATAATCTATTATCCAATCTCATTAGTCCCCCTGTAATAATTTCAAAGGGAGACAAATGATATTTGTCAAAAGAGTATATCCGAGGTTGAGAACCAGTGGAAGGGCCTTAAGTCAAGGGAAGGAAGAAATATCTGTAATTTTAGCCAAATGCAATCAATTTGTCTTTTCTATTAACCCAGAAGACTGAAGGTGACATGAACAATGGAAATGTTGCATAATCATCCAAATTTTACAAATTCCCTTAACAATTTGTCCAGAAAAATGGGTCCTTCTGTCATTATGTAGTTCAGAGGGGATTCTCCAGATGGAAATCCATCTTTCTAAAAGCAACTTTCCTACCAGTTGTGCCATGGCCCTTCTGCATGGTTAAAGATTTGAAAACAATGCAGTTAGGAAATTTGGATATTTTTGCTACATAAAATGTTTTAGTATAATCACAAGAATTATAACTGATAACATTATATCAGAACATAGCAGATGTTAGGGATTCCATGTAAAATTTGAAATATTTTTATTAATGATATTTTTCTATATATTACAACCTAAAGTTCACACTTGATAAGGTCTTTGAATTAAAAATACCAAATAAACAACATTCATCTCTGTTTCCTCAGAGATGTTTCATCAAAGCATCCATCCCACAGTCAACTGGAGGCTAAAAAGCTTGGATAGATTTTGATACTTGGGAAGTTTTTAGAAATATGAGGAAGATTTTAAAACAAAGGATCATAGATCACTGAAACAATACCTATTCATTTAATCAAGGCCACAGAGAAAATAAATATAGATTATAGATCATTTAAGGGCACAGAAACTCAGTTCATTCAGTCTTTTTTTTTTTTTAGCTTTTTTGAAGTTGTTAGGTTTTCCATTAGAATTGCTTAATTTCTTACTCAGTTCATAAACTTGTGTTTATCCGAAAGTTCTTCCAATAAATCTTTTTGAAGAAGAATCATTTTTGTGGGAAACTTGGTTAGTGCTGTAAAAACACTAAGATAGTAAGTATCTAGGATTTTAACTGATAGCATTTTACCTGAACTTATCAGAATTTTTAGGAACTCCATAGTTTCTAGGATATCTATATAAGTAACATTTACCATACAATATAACCAGAGATTTATTACTCAATTGACAATACTTCCTATGTAATGCTGCATACAAGGTGAACCTAATTAGTGTAATATCTCTCTTTGGGATGTTTCTGGGGCCCTTTGAATCAACCCAAAGTTATCTAGAAGTTAAAAGTGCATCATTAGAATGATTTAGGAAGTTATGTTAACAAATATAAAAAATGTTTAGAACACTCAGTCAGACAGGTTTATAGGTCATTGTCAAACATAGATATTCACTTAGCCAAAGTAACAATAAAGAATTTCAGAGGCAAATATTGATCATTTAAGAGGTGAATAAACTTAAATCTATTATCAAAGGCACTTCAACATCTAAAGAGAGTGTGTCCTCTTAACAGAGAGGAAAGCCAAATTCAAGTTGCTTTATTATTATTATTTCTTTTTTTGGACCAGGTTACTTTTAAATTCATTTAAAGGTAAACTCAATTAAATTTATTTTAAACTTAGTCCTAACTGGTAGGTAGTTAGAGTAGGAAAAAGGAGTCCAGAATGGCGGAGGCTAAAAGGCAAAGAAGGGAAAAGCCCACAAAAATAGAATAAAGGAAGGTCTGAGGACTGGAGTGAGAACCTCAGGTAAAACAAACAGCCCTTCTGGCTAGGCCAATTTACATAGGGCAGGCTCAGGGAGAGGAGAAAAAAACACATAAAAAGAGGAGCCAAAATTCGGCCAGGGGCTTTTCTTCTCCTCGAATATTTTGGGTTGGCATTCACTCACACCTCAAGGGTGTATTTTCCTTTACTTTCTAAATAAAACTGAATTTTAACATGGGGCTGTAACACTGGTCCTTCCAAGAAAATCACATGGGGCTGTAACACTGGTCCATCTGAGGGCTGTAGCACTGGTCCATCCATTGCTTCAAATTTTTGTTGCGATGAGACAGAACTGAGGAAATCACAAACTCCCCCAACATCTATGGTGCCATTTCTCAGTTTTAACTGGCTGAAAGAACCATGGCTTGCCCCCATGAGGGGGAGGCCAATCACAGCAGAAGCCCAACTTGGGAAAAATTCCATGGTGGAAGAAGTGAAGAAGTGAAGTGAAAACCACTCAATCATGTCCAACTCTTTGTGACCCCCATCGACTATACGGTCCATGGAATTCTCCAGGCCAGAATACTGAAGCGTATTTTCCCTTCATACTTTCCCTTCTCCAGGGGATCTTCCCAACCCAGGGACTGAACCCCGGCCTCCCACACTGCAGTTGGATTCTTTACCAGCTGAGCCACCAGGGTAGCCCAAGAATACCAGAGAGAGTAGCCTATCCCTTCTCCAGCCCAACCCAGGAACCAAACCAGGGTCTCCTGAATTGCGGGTGGATTCTTTCCCAACTGAGCTATCAGGAAAGTCCTCCCCATGGTGGAAGTGGCTCGCAAAGAAAACCCAGCACAGGGGAGGTGACAAGAAGCCCAGCGTACTGGAAACAAGGGCAACAACAACAACAACAACAACACAACTCAGCAAAAGCTTACTCTCTCAGTCTCAGATTCCAGAAGACCTCTGGTTAAGGTAGGAGGTCCTCGCTCCTATGGCTGGAAGGACTTATGGCTGACAAAAATCTTAATTCCTTTACAACCTCTTGTTTCCTCAAACCCCCCTGCAAACAGGGGATTGGCAGTGAGTGCAACTGAGGGACTCTGGCAGGGGCTACGCCTCAGTGTGTCCCAAAGGCTCCACTATCACCTGGGCCCCAGTAGCTGTTGCCCAAGCAGGTGGGGGTTCGTCTGTCCTTAATCTTTTTTTGTGCCAAGTATCAGGCCAATGAAAACTGTGAGCACAGGTCAGGTATTTAGCAGATTTTCCAGCAGGTTATGAAAGGGATTCCTTGTTTTCACCACTGCTTTATCTTCCCAACCTTCAGCTCCTCTCTCTCAAGACTTGAGGCCAGCCCAAACCCATGGTGCCTGGCTTCAGGGCCTAATAAAGCTCAGGCTCTGAGGTCTCACTGCAAAAATTCAGTGAGAGACACAGTGATAGGTAAGAGGTGGATTTGTTTGGATTCAGAGAAAAAACACTCCACAGGGTGTGGGCCATCAGAGAGGGGAGCGCAGTGGCCATGGAATGTGGTATGGTTAGCTTTTGCAAGCTGGGTGGTTTCACATGCTAATGAGTGGGAGGATGATTCCAACAATTAAGAAACACCCACTCCTCAGTCTTTCCTGTCTTTTTCCAGTGACTTGGAACTGTATGCTACTGGATATCAGTGGAAAAATAACTCCAGAAAGAATGAAGGGATGGAGCCAAAGCAAAAACAATACCCAATTGTGGATGGGATTGATGATAGAAGAAAGGTCCGATGCTGTAAAGAGCAATATTGCATAGGAACCTGGAATGTTAGGTCCATGAATCAAGGCAAATTGGAAGTGGTCAAACAGGAGATGGCAAGAGTGAATGTTGACATTCGAGGAATCAGCAAACTAAAATGGACTGGTATGGGTGAATTTAACTCAGATGACCATTATATCTACTACTGTGGGCAGGAATCTCTTAGAAGAAATGGAGTAGCCATCATAGTTAACAAAAGAGTCCGAAATGCAGTACTTGGATGCAATCTCAAAAACGACAGAATAATCTCTGTTTGTTTCAAAGGCAAACTATTCAATATCACGGTTATCCAAGCCTATGCCCCAACCAGTAACACTGAAGAGGCTAAAGTTGAGCAGTTCTATGAAGACCTACAAGACCTTTGAGAACTAACACCAAAAAGGATGTCCTTTTCATTATAGGGGACTGAAATGCCAAAGTAGGAAGTAAAGAAACACCTGGAGTAACAGGCAAATTTGGCCTTGGAGTAGGGAATGAAGCAGGACAAAGGCTAATAGAGTTCTCCCAAGAGAACACACTGGTCATAGCAAACACCCTCTTCCAACAACACAAGAGAAGACTCTATACATGGACATCACCAGATGGTCAACACCAAAATCAGATTGATTATATTCTTTGCAGCCAAAGATGGAGAAGCTCTATACAGTCAGCAAAACCAAGACCAGGAGCTGACTGTGGCTCAGATCATGAACTCCTCATTGCCAAATTCAGACTTAAACTGAAGAAAGTAGGGATAACCACTAGACCATACAGGTATGACCTAAATCAAATCCCTTATGACTATACAGTGGAAGTGAGAAATAGATTTCAGGGACTAGATCTGATAGACAGAGAGCCTGATGAACTATGGACAGAGGTTCATGACATTGTACAGGAGACAGGGATCAAGACCATTCCCATGGAAATGAAATACAAAAAGGCAAAATGGTTGTCTGAGGAGGCCCTACAAATATCTGTGAAATGAAGAGAAGCAAAAAGCAAAGGAGAAAAGGAAAGATATTCCCATTTGAATGCAGAGTTCCAAAGAATAGCCAGGAGAGATAAGAAAGCCTTCCTCAGCGATCAATGCAAAGAAATAGAGGAAAACAACAGAATGGGAAAGACTAGAGATCTCTTCAAGAAAATTAGAGATACCAAGGGAACATTTCATGAAAAGATGGGCACAATATAGGACAGATATGTTATGGACCTAACAGAAGCAGAAGATATTAATAAGAGGTGGCAAGAGTACACAGAAGAACTGTACAAAAAGGATCTTCATGACCCAGATAATCACAATGGTGTGATCACTCACCCAGAGTCAGACATCCTGGAATGTGAAGTCAAGTGGGCCTTAGAAAGCATCACTACGAACAAAGCTAGTGGATGTGATGGAATTCCAGTTGAGCTATTTCAAATCCTGAAAGATGATTCTGTGAAAGTGCTGCACTCAATATGCCAGCAAATTTGGAAAACTCAGCAGTGGCCACAGGACTGGAAAAGGTCAGTTTTCATTCCAGTCCCTAAGAAAGGCAATGCCAAAGAATGCTCAAACTACTGCACAATTGCACTCACCTCAAACACTAGTAAAGTAATGCTCAAAATTCTCCAAGCCAGGCTTCAGTAATACGTGAACCGAGAACTTCCAGATGTTCAAGCTGGTTTTAGAAAAGGAAGAGGAACCAGAGATCAAATTGCCAATATCTGCTGGATCATCGAAAAAGCAAGAGAGTTCCAGAAAAACATCTATTTCTGCTTTATTGACTATGCCAAAGCCTTCGACTGTGTGGATCAAATAAACTGTGGAAAATTCTGAAGGAAATGGGAATACCAGACCACCTGCCCTGCCTTCTGAGAAACCTGTATGCAGGTCAGGAAGCAACAGTTAGAACTGGACATGGAACAACAGACTGGTTCCAAATAGGAAAAGGAGTACATCAAGTCTGTATATTGTTCACCCCGCCTATTTAACTTACATGCAGAGTATATCATTAGAAACAATGGACTGGAAGAAGCACAAGCTGGAATCAAGATTACTGGGAGAAATATCAATAACCTCAGATATGTAAGATGATACCATCCTTATGGCAGAAAGTGAAGAGGAACAAAAAGCTTCTTGATGAAAGTGAAAGAGGAGAGTGAAAAAGTTGGCTTAGAGCTCAACATTCAGAAAACTAAGATCATGGCATCTGGTCCCATCACCTCATGGGAAATAGATGGGGAGACAGTGGAAACAGTGTCAGACTTTATTTTTGGGGGCTCCAAAATCACTGCAGATGGTGACTGCAGCCATGAAATTAAAAGACACTCCTTGGAAGGAAAGTTATGACCAATATGCTTTTAGATAGCATATTAAAAAGCAGAGACATTACTTTGCCAACAAAGGTCCATCTAGTCAAGGCTATGGTTTTTCCAGTGGTCACGTATGAATGTGAGAATTGGACTGTGAAGAAAGTTGAGCACCGAAAAATGGATGCTTTTGAACTGTGGTGTTGGAGAAGACTCTTGAAAGTCCCTTGGACTGCAAGGAGATCCAACCAGTTCATCCTAAATGAGATCAGTCCTGGGTGTTTATTGGAAGGACTGATGCTGAAGCTGAAACTCTAATACTTTGGCCACCTCATGCAAGAGTTGACTCGCTGCAAAAGACCCTGATGCTGGGAAGGATTGGGGGCAGGAGGAGAAGGAGACGACAGAGGATGAGATGACTGGATGGCATCACCGACTCGATGGGCATTAGTTTGAGTAAAGTCTGGGAGTTTGTCATGGACAGGGAGGCCTGGCATGCTGCGATTCATGGGGTCCCAAAGAGTCGGACATGACTGAGCGACTGAACTGGAACTGTCTGGACACCTCTGGGTGTGTTATTTAGCTTGCAGATTAAGTATCAAGGTTTTGTTGAGTTTTACTGGTCATCTTGGACCTATTTGATTTTAATCAGTTTATGTTATGCCCTTGGGTTATGTCATTCTTTCCAAAGTTGTGCCCTGCCCTCTTCCCTCCTGTTTCATGCTCTTTTCCTGAGCCCCATCTGGGCCCACAATGTTGGCTCTACAATCTTCTGGTGAGGAACAACCAGAAAACAGCTGGCCCTTGGAAGAGAAATACTGTATAATATCCAACCCCTCTAGATATTTAGACCTTCATTTTCCATGCTTCCTATAGAACGTGCAACAACAGCATCTCTCAGAGAACCCACTGTTGGGGGGTGGGGGGGAGGGGAACGGGTGACAGATACACCATGCCTGTTAGAAGTTCGTCTATTGGTGGCATCACTTCAAGGGCAATTGGGCTTCCAGGGATGTTTGCCACTTTGGGAGTTAGCCCCGAAGGATTTGGGCCCAAATCCTTATCACCCCCTCTCCTAAAGTTACAAACATACCCCCAGATCAAATCTCTACTCCACTTTTATGGAGTATCTGGTCTGTTGCCTGTTATCAATTTGTTCTTAAACCACTTACTAACTCCTGCAACCAGGACTCCGCCCCCTTGTGGGCAACATTGCTCCAATCCGCTTATTATTAAAATACTCTTAATGCCCCTAACAGGACCAGATAACCCACTTCTATGTCATTACTTCTGTTATTACCTAGAGTGGGTCTATGACAGTGAAATGTTTACCATTGGAGACACCCTAAACTGCTCTTATGGAGGACTAGGGGAAGAAATCAGTGACTTACATTCCCTCAGAGCAATAAGAGGTTAAGCCTTATGGCTGTTCTGCCAGGTTCCCAGTCTCAGGGCACAGGTTTGGATTGCTTTACATCATGATATCTAGTCCCATCCACAGTGGACAAACCAGCAATGATTTAAGATTACAACCCCTTAAACCTACACAGCACTGGTCATGCTGGAGACCATGCGGATGCCCAACAACTCCATTCCAGGGGTCCCAGGAGGCTACCTCCCTCAACCTGAGTAGGGATCTGGTCCTTGAAAGTTGTCACACCTCAGTCGGCTCGGAGATCCACCAGTCCAGGGGTCTTAGGAGGTCGACATGCCTTGACCTGCCCAGGGACCAAATTCTCAGGAGGCTGAGATATCATGATGTAAAGCAATCCAAACCTGCCTGGGGGTTCAATCTCTAGTAGGCTGTCATGCCTGGGAATCTGCACCTTGATCTGGGGATGCCTGGCTCTCAGGTTGCAACAGTACTAGGTAGGATAAACTTCAAGAAGACTCACCCCTAAGGAAGTCCACCCATGGAAATTGAAGGAGGCCTATTAATTTTGTTTTGTTTTGTTTTCTTTTCTTTCATGTCATCACTGTCTCAGATGGGAAATAACCAATTCACTTCCCAACAGATGCCCTTGAGATGCATCCTTGATAACTGGAAGCTATTGATCCTCTAACTCCTTTGCATGGCCATGGTATCCCCTGGGGGACAAGGAACACTGGCCTGAGGATGGGAGTTTAAATTATAATACCATCCTTCATCTAGACATATTCTGCAAAAGACAAGGAGAATGGGCAGAGATCCCCTATGTCCAAATTTTCTTCTGGCTAAGAGATATGAAGCAACTCTGTCTTAAGTATTGGATTGTTGAGTACCTCAAAAGTGAGACTACTAGGCAAATGGTATTAGGCACAGACAACTAAGAGAAGGAACCCCCCTTGAAGGCTCACCTCCCATGGCTCCTGAGTTGCCTACCTGCCTTCCTTGTATCCAAATACACCTGCCTTCCTTGTATCCAAATGTGTCCCCTTATCTGGAAGCATCCCTCCACATAAACCAACTCGAGTATGGCCCTTTGTCAAAACTAGAAGAATTTAGACCAACCCGGGTCCATAAGCCCTTCTCCCTCTTAGAACTAAAACAGATCAAACTAGACCTGGGAAGCTATACAGATGACCCAGGCAAATATATAGATACATTCCAACACATTACCTTGGCCTTTGACTTGACGTGGAAGGGCATCATGGTCATATTTAGTCAAAATTTATCTGACCCTGAGCATGCTAGGGTCTTAAAGGAAGCCTGAAGTTATGCTATGGGACTTCACATGTCAAGCAATAAATACCCAGTTGGGGAAACTGCAGTCCCCTCCTCAGACCCTAATTGGAATTATAATGACCCTGGGCACATCTGGGAAAGGGATCATTTTCTGATCTGTGTGAAGGCAGGACTGAAAGCAGCCCAGCAAAAAGTAGTCAGCTATGCCCGGGTCTCAGCCATAATCCAGGAGCCCAATGAGAACCCCATTGCCTTTCTAGCAAAGCTAAATGAGGCCCTCCAAAAGTTTACCAATCTGGACTTAGGCTCTTACGAGGGACAGGTGATTTTAAAGGAAAAATTCCTATCCCAGTGTACATCAGACATCAGGATAACAACAGCTACAGCAGAGAGACCCTGTGGCCTCTTTAGATGAGATGGTCCAGACAGCCACCAATACCTTTTATAATAGAGAACAGGAGAGGGAGGCCAAGGCCCAGGAACAGGATTAAAGGAAAGCGACAAGGCTTGCCCAGATGCTGGCCACCTTCCAGGGAAGCCCTATGGCAAACCCCAAGTGTTTGAAAGACAAAGCCAGAGGCAAATGCCTAATCTGTAGACAGGCAGGGCATTGGGTCAAAGAGTGACCAAACCATGCAAGTCTCCTAAAATGGCTTGCTACAAATGCAATCAATTGGGCAGCACTTAGCCCTTGGAACCCAAGAGCCTCAGAGTCAAGCACAAGCCTTTCCTCATTCAATCACAAGCCTTTCCTCATTCAAGCACAAGCCTTTCCTCACGGTGGTTCAATAGGACTGAAGCGGCCCACTCCAGCCAGCCTGCCTGTCACAGATAACCATCACAGGGCTGGAGCCAAGGGTGCAACAGGATGTGGCAGGTAGGTCCTAGAATTTCTTGGTTGGCACAGGGGCTTCCTACTCTGTCCTGACCTCCTACTCTGAAGCCTTCTCCTCCCAAACCTGTACCATTTTGAGTACTACAGGAAAAACAATTACTGAAAGATTCACCTGAGCACTTATTTGTTGCTGGGGTGGACAAGTATTTTCCCACTAGTTTCTGGAGGTCCCTGAGTATACTACTCCCTTGTTGGGAAGAGACATACTCACTAAACTGGGGACCACCCTTGTGATGGGAAGTTTTTCAGTCCCTAGAGCCCTACAGCTTCTGGTTACTACTGAGGATCCCATGACACCCTCTCCAATAGAGAGGGACCAAACACTATGGGAGGGCAAAATTAACCCCCAGGTGTAGGACCAGGGGACTCCTGGATGAGCCCACAAAGCTGAACTGATCATCATCATCCTCTAGGATCCCACTCGGTTTCCAAACCGGAAACAATATCCCCTCAGAAGAGAAGTCTGGGAAGGACTACAGCCTCTAATAAATTAATTCCTTGCCTGTGGGCTATTGATCTCCACCAATTCATCATGTAACATCCCAATCTTCCCTGTAAAGAAAAAGGATGGGACCTGGTGAATGGTTCAAGATCTCCAGATCATAAATGAAGCTGTAGTCCCCTCCAACCCACAGTAACCAACCCCTATGTAATCTTGGGAGAAATTCTTCCCAGTGCCAAGTCTTGGATCTCAAAGATGCATTCTTTTGCATATCACTGGCTAAAGAATCCTGATATCATTTGCCTTTGAGTGGGAGCCTCCAGGAGATAAACACAGATGACTTGGACAGTATTACCTCAGGTGTTCAGAGAGAGCCCCCACCTGTTTGGGCAGGCTATTAGCCGGGATCTCTTAGATCTGGACCTGGGACCTAATGGGAAAACATTACAATATTATTATCTGCTCTCCAGATAAGAAAAATGCACAACAACAGGCAATTCAGGTTCTAAACTTTTTGGCAGAGATGGGATATAAAGTCTCTGTGCTAAGGCACAGATGGTTGAGACAAATGTCACTTACCTGGGAGTTCAGATTACACACAGGTCCAGGAAACTGTCCTCTGACTGGGTACAAGGAATCCTCCAGTTGCCCTTCCCCATGACTCAAAAACAATTGCAAGCTTTTCTGGGGGCTAACTGGGTATTGTAGAATCTGAATACCCAACTATGGTCTAATTGCCCAACCCTTATATGAAAGCTTGAAGGGATGGGATGATTCAATCCAAATGATGTGGGGAACTCCTCGAAAGAAGTCAGGGGTTACTCTAAAGCAAGCCTTAACTCAAGCACCTGCCTTGAGGTTGCCACACCCAGTAAAAACATTCCAACTTTATATCCACAAAAAAGAAGGAATAGCCTTGGGAGTATTAACTCAAAGGTTGGGACTGAGCCCCAGCCTGTAGCTTACTTATCCAAGAGGCTCGATCCAACCACCCAAGGCTGGCCTCCCTGCCTTCGAGATCTTGCAGCTATTGCAATCCTGATAGAGGATGCTTTAAAACTCTCTTTCGGGGGCAAACTAACTACTTTTACCAGCCACCAAGTGAAACAACTCCTAAATGGGAGAGGCCATTTATGGATGTCTGATCAAAAAATCCTCAGATATCAAGTAGTGCTGATGGAAAATCCAGGCCTGACTATATCCCCTTGTGAGGTTCTTAACCCAACCACCCTCCTGCCTACCCCTGAGGGCGCTCTCCCCTTTCACTCTTGTCTAGAAACCTTGGACCACTGGACAATACTCCGAGAGGGATTGTTGGAAGATCCTCTGACCAATCCTGAGGAAATCTGGTACACTGATGGAAGCAGTTTGTCTTGGATGAAAAAAGAAGAGCCGGATATGCAGTAGTCCCCAATTTTGAGACCAGAGAGGCTAAACCTTTGCCACCAGGTACTTCAGCCCAATTAGCTGAGCTTGTAGCCCTGACTCTAGATTTAGAGCTGGGAAAAGTAAAAAGGGTACATTTATACTGACTCTAAGTACGCCTTTCTTGTGCTACATGCACATGCTGCTATTTGGAAAGAAAGAGGCCACTTGACAACCCGAGGGTCCCCAATCAAATATGGTGATCAAATTCTTAGGCTCTTGAAGGCAGTTCATCTGCACACTGAGGTTTCAGTCTCCAACTGTAAGGGACACCAAAAAGGGAGCACAGAAGTGGCATGAGGGAATCACGCAGCTGATCAGGCAGCTAAGAGAGCAATGACTTAATAGGGGTTGGCACCTTAGTTCCACAGACTAATTTGCCAGAAACTCCTTCATATACTGAAGGTGAGACTCTTAAAGCTAAGAGTGAGGTCTTTCAAGAAGATCATATAGGGTGATTCCACAAGGAGGGGCTTCTTTTTCTGCCTGGGAACCTCCAATGGAAGTTGGTTAACTCCTTGCATGCCACCACTCATTTAGGGGAAAAGCCCCTCCAGAGATTACTAGAAAGATACTTCAGAGGAACAAGTCTCCAAATGACTATAAGGCAAGGAGTCTCCTCTTGTCCCACTTGCCAATTAAACATCCCCCAAGGAGCTCAGAGACCCCAGCTGGTCCAGCCCATCCAAGACATGGGGCCTACCTAGGAGAGGACTGGCAGATGAATGTCACCCAGATGCCAGTTTCTCAAAGATATAAACACCTACTAGTCATGATAGATACATTCACGGGATGTATTGAAGGCTTTGCCACTTGGACTGAGAAGGCTGAGGAGCTGGTAAAACAAACAAACAAACAAACAAAAATTTCTCCATGAAATCATTCCAAGATTTGGTCTACCCTGGTCATTACAAAGTGACAATGGGACATCATTTACTTCTAAGGTCACCCAAGGGGTCTCTAAAGCATTGGGTATTACTTATTATCTCCATTGTGTCTGGAGGCCTCAGTCTTCAGGAAAAGTAGAAAAAGCCAACAATTTTTTTAAAATCATCGATAAAAAAGATAACCCAGGAGACCTCCCTGGGATGGAAGGAGGCTTTACCAAAAGCTCTCTTCCGCACCATATTACCCCTAAGGAACAGGTTGGTCTTAGGCCTCATGAGATGCTATATGGGAAACCTTTTGTTTATGTCAATGACCTCTTCTTATATCCAGAGGCACAGACACCCCTGGTCTTATACCATAGCCACTGGGCAATTCCAACAGGATATATGCTTGTGGGATGTCAACCAGGACCCATAATATTTGAAAGAGTCACCTCTATATGCTCCAGGGACTCAAGTCCTAATTAAAGTCTGAAAAGACGGGTCCCCAAAGGCTCAAGTCCAGCCCACATGGAAGAGCCCCTACACTGTAATACTTTCTACCCCCACAGTAGTCAAGGTACCAGGACACGACTCCTGGACTCACTACTCATGAGCCAAGCCGTGGAAGAAAACAGAAGAGAACACCCAATACACCTGTGAGTCACTGGGAGATCTCAGATACCTATTCAGAAGTACAAATGAGTGCCATTCTAATGAACACCCCCAAAATTAAGTTTCTGGGGATAAGATTTCTCAGGATCACTCTAAAGAGCCAGTTTGTCAAGGCTGTATATTGTCACTCTGCTTATTGAACTTATATGCAGAG
Organism: Dama dama; assembly: GCF_033118175.1. Lineage (NCBI taxonomy): Eukaryota > Metazoa > Chordata > Mammalia > Artiodactyla > Cervidae > Dama > Dama dama. Next base: position 4,362,370 of record NC_083687.1, on the reverse strand, counting down.
TACATCATACCAAATGCCAGGCTGGATGAAGCACAAGCTGAAATCAAGACTGCTGGGAAATATATATCAATAACCTCAGACATGCATATGACATCACGCTTATGGTGGAAGGCAAAGAAGTAAAGAGCCTCTTGATGTAGGTGAAAGAGGAGAGTGGAAAAACTGGCTTAAAACTCAACATTCAAAAAAGTAAGATCATGAAATCTGGTCCCAATACTTCATGGAAAATAGATGGGGAAACAGTGGAAACAGTGACAGACTTTATTTTTTTTGGACTTTAAAATCACTGACTTTAACTTTAAATGCCTGCAGATGGTGACTGTAACCATTAAATTAAAAGATTCTTGTTCCTTGGAAGAAAAGCTATGAGCAACCTATACAGCATATTAAAAAGCAGAGACATTGCTTCACCAACAAATGTCCTCCTCATCAAAGCTATGATTTTTCCAGTAGTCATGTACGGTTGTGAGAGTTGGACCATAAAGAAAGCCGAGTGCCAAAGAATTGATGATTTTGAACTGTGGTGTTGGAGAAGACTCTTGAGAGTCCCTTGGACTGCAAGGAGATCCAACCAGTCCATCCTGAAGGAAATCAGTCCTGAACATTCACTGGAAGAACTGATGCTGAAGCTGAAACTCCAATAATTTGGCCACCTGATTCAAAGAACTGACTCATTGGAAAAGACCCTGATACTGGGCAAGATTGAAGGCAGAAGGAGAAGGGGATGACAGTACATGAGATGGTTGGAGGGTATCACCAACTCAATGGACATGAGTTTGAGCAAACTCCAGGATTTGGTGATGGACAAGGAAGGCTGGTGCGCTGCAGTCCATGGGGTCACAAACAGTCAGACACAACTGAGTGACTGAACTGAACTGATCTAGATTCTACCAACGTTTATACTTTTAATTTAGCTTTCATAAAGATACAGTCAACAAACTTTCATCTTAAGGGAGAGTTTAGACGACTTTTTCTTTTTGTTCCCTATTTTACCTACTTTTATATAAAAGGCACTGGGATCCCCAGAGTTGGGTAGAACCAAGGAATTCAAGCCTTAGCCTATTTGGCCCAAAATAACTGGTCAGATATCTCAGAATAAATTTTTCTAGCCTCTAAAATACATAACTTAAAACTGGGGTAAATAGTATAAGCTTGTTTAGTTTTTAATGTTTGGGGCCAGTAGAGGGTCCCTCTTGGCTCATTAACTTTAGGCGAAATTGAAAGTGTTAGTAATCAGTCATGTCAGACTCTTTGTGACCCCATGGACTATAGCCTGCCAGACTCTTTTGTCTATGGAATTTCCAGGCAAGAATACTGGAGTGGGTTGCCATTCCCTTCTCCACGGGATCTTTCTGGCCCAAGGATCGAACCTGTGTCTCCTGCATTGGCAGGCAGATTCTTTACAATCTAAGCCACCAGGGAGGCCAACTTCAGGTTGTGTGATAATATCAAATAATGTTTTAATTACATAAATGTCTATTTTATTTATCCCATTATAAATAAGCATCCAAAGAACCTTTTTAAAAATTCATTTGCAAAGAAAAAAAAAAAAAAAACTACCTCATTGAAATCATAGCTAGACATTTTTATGTTTTGGTTTGTTTTTTTCCCCAAGTTTTTTGTTAATATTCTTAATTGTTCTTATTAGCATCTGTAAGGCCCATTGAGAAGGCCTCAGTGAAGCTTCCTAAACAGGTTTTTCTCTTTCAAAAAACATTCTTAGGTTAATTTGACTTTTGTTTTATAGGTACCAACAAAAAATTGTTTACAATGAGATTTAAAATTTTTCTTCTCTAGTTTTAAAAGGATACATTATTTGGCCACCAATTGAAAATTCAAAATGATCTCTTATAGACCTAATACAAACAAACACACACACAATAGAACAACTTTGGAAGATCAGATAGGATATTTATATCTCAAAGACACAGAGAAATCTGAGCTTCCCTAGAAAGCCTTACTTAGGGTTTTACCAAGACAGCTTTTAATCTTTAACTGCATATGCATTAAAGAACCCCCTCAATATTTAGGGTGAGATTTCATTTCTACAGTTAATTAGATACTTGGAAGTATGAACTCCATTCCTTATGTCTTTATAAAAGGGAGCCACCTCCCACTTCAGTGTCTTTCAACTAAGCCCTGAGTATTTCTTGGTAAAAACTGGCTGTCCTCACCTGTGCCTTTCCACAGATGGGTTTTTATCTGAGCGTTTCAACCCAGACCTGAGTGACCTTAACTGACTCCCTCCCCCTCCCAATGTCTTTCAACTGGGTGGGAATTCTCTCAGTATCTTCCAACAGAGCCCCACCCAGGATCTAGATCCTGGATGGGTATTTTCTGGTGTCTTCCCACCACCAACTGCCACCCACCTCCCCTCCTGCCCCAGTACTGTTAGGTAGTTAGAATAGGAAACAGGAGTCCAAAATCGCAGTGGCTAAAAGATAAGGAAGAGGAAAGCCCGCAAAAATAGAACAAAGGAAGGTCCAAGGACCGGAGTGAGGACCTCAGGTAGTACAAACAACACTCCTGGCTAGCCCAATTTACATAGGGCAGGCCCAGGGAGAGGAAAAGACATATAAAAGAGGAGCCAAAGGGAGGGGATTGCTCTCTCTCTGTCTCTCTCTCTCTCTCTCTCCCATGCGCTGGGGTCCTGTTCTCTTTGCGTCTTTGGGTCGACATGCCCTCATGCTTTGAGGTTGGATTTTCCTGCTATTTTCTAAATAAAATAGAGCTATAACAAAGAGCTGTAACAGTGATTTGTCTAAGAGCTATAACATGGTCTGTTCGAGATCTGAGAGCTATAGCACGGTCTGTCCAAGACCCGAGAGCTGTGATGCACCAAGGGCTTTAATGTCATCACTCCAATCTTTGTTGTGATGAGACAGAACCAAGGAGCATACACTCTCCTGACAGTACCTTACTAAGAGGTACCTTAGTAAGGGTACTAAGGGGTACCTTACTAACTCCACCAAATAAAAATTCAGGATCTCAACCAATATGGGAGATCCAAGGACCAGCAGAGACTTACTCAAATCCATCCCATGGCTCAGCTGGTAAAGAATCCGCCCCACAATGCGGGAGACCTGGGTTCAATCCTTGTGTTTGGAAGATCCCCTAGAGAAGGGAAAGGCTACCCAGTATTCTGGCCTGGAGAATTCCATGGACTGTATAGTCCATGGGGTCACAAACAGTCAGACACGACTGAACAACTTTCAGTCACTCACGCCCCAAACTCCTGAAGAAGTGGATGGGAACAATGGGTGTCTGCTGGTGCCATGGCTCCATTGTCTCATAGAGTTCAGGCAGAGGACAGAAATTTGCTCTGTGCCCCTTCATGTTGGTTGCCAAAACTGTTGACTAAAAAATATAATCACAACATGAAAGTAGAGAGTTTTTTATTTGGTGCGAATGTTTAGAACTCAGAAACCAGGAGACAGCATCTCAGTAGTTCTGAGAAAAGTGCTTCAAGGAGGAAGGGAGGAAGTCAGGATGTATATGAGCTTTCAACAAAGGGAACAGGCAGTCTTAACATCAAAGATCAGGTATCAAGTTATGGAAGTTAGCATTCTATTTATGGGAGGATGTAAGCATTTGTGCCCACTGAAATCATTCCTTTCATATGCACCTTAGCTATCTGGGGCCAGTCTTGTTTCCTTATTCACCTTGCTTCTTGCATTCCCCCAATTCCTCAACAATCACAATGCAGGGGTGGAGGTGGGGGTGGCAGTATCTGCTGGATCTCAGTTTTGGGAGCCTCATTCACATTTGGAGCCCAGAAATTGCTGATGGCTGTGATATTTCTTGTTGATTAATATGGCAGGAGATATTTTCATTCCACACTAGTTTTAAAACCAGTAGAATCTTCTGGGAATCCTGGACACAAAATCATTTCTGGGTCCCTCATTTTCTGATTACAGGAAATAAGCTTCATTCAGCCTCCATAACCGTTCATGAGTTCCAACAGGCAGAATCAAACAGTTGCTAACCAGGGAAGAGAAGGGATGTAGAGGCAAGGAGGAACAGTCATGAACAGTAGTGCAACCTTAGGACAGTATTCCTCCTCAAGGGATACACACAACAATATCTTTGAGCAATTTTGCAGATACTGAAACCCCCACCAGATGGGAGAAATTAACTGTATGCTGTCCACAACACTTAGACCCCAGATTGGTTGGAAGCAGAAGGTTCATGATGCTGATTCATACTTAGCTCACCACCAGTGAATCAGAAGAATGTCCATGAACTGATCACACTGTTACTGAACCATTTCTATAAAACTCCTCACTAACCCCTCCAGAGTGAGTCACATAGTCTTGAAAACATTAGCCCACTATGACCCCCTTTGCCTAGCAAAGCAATAAGGCTATTTTTTTTTTTTTTTTCCTACTTCACCCAAAACGGTGTCTCAAAGATTTAATTCAGTGTCAGGGCACAGACACTGAATTTGGCATCAAATTCTTAATTTTCTTCAGAGAGAATTGATCTGAGCATAAATGTAGGGTTTTTTGTGTCTATAGTAATAGATGAGTTCAGGAGTCTTCCATGTCCCAAACTTGGACAAGATAAGTAGATAATTTTTTAGGGGATTAAATCTCTTCAAAGAAATAAAGGTAACACTTGAATATATAACTGATATAGTAATTTTTAGTTACTTCAGTCATGTCTGACTCTTTGTGAGCCCCCATCAGGTTCCTCTGTCCATGGGACTTCCCAGACAAGAATACTGGAGTGTGTTACCATTTCCTTCTCCAGGGGATTTTTTCAACCTAGGGATCAAGCACTGGTTTCCTGTATTGCAGACAGGTTCTTTACTGCCTGAACCAATATACCAGCTCAGTACCATTAACCATGGCCTGAAAAAAGTCAGTGGCCCAGGAAATTTTCACTCCCTTCCTTAGGTATGAATAACTCCTAATAATTTGAGTAGTTGATTTATGTTGTCATCTCTTAACTCAGTTTTTTTGTTTGTTTGTTTTGTTTTGTTTTTTAGCAAATGAGTTCAAAGCATATTACAAAAGGAAAGCAATAACAAATGCTTGAGCAAATTGAGTAATAAATGTCTCAGTCACAGTGCTTCTTTGGAGAGTGGGTCAGTTCACCTTTTTTGTGGGATTCATCAGTGATTCAACATTAAAATCAAATAACTTCCACATTTTTCTTCAACAGTAATTGCTGTCAGTTATGGTTGAATGGACTAGATTTGAGATTGTGTTCCACACAACCAGAAAGCACATTATGATTGATGATACCAAGGAACTTCAGCTTATAGTTGCCTCATATTTACTTAGTAAGAGGAGATTATTCCTAAACTGACTTGTTTTGAAACATTTTGTGATTTTAGCAGAAATCAAAAGGTCAATTAAAGGCAGACAAATTCAAATAAGAAATATCAACTTTCTTCTAATATATTTCTAGATATGGGAAGAATTGTGAGTTCTTGAGGTAAAATTAGATTAACTATTACTAGCCCATTAACTTTATTCTGTCTAAACTTATATTATTCAAGTGTCTTGCAGCTCTGATCAACCTTGCTTTATGGTGGAATGTATGTAAATGCAGAAAACACCCTGCCTGTCCCTTTAGCCTGTAACTGACATGAGGCTTCTTTTGTGGCTTTCTATGTGTTCTCTCTCTCTGACAGTAAAACCACAGCACTCGTGCCAGCCATGAACTTATCCTGTCTTCTCTCTTCTAAAATTCTAATACATTTTTCCCCTAATCTGACCAACAAATTGTTTTTTCTTTGATCCTGATCATATTTCTTCCCAGTTCTCTAACAAATGTAATTTGGGCTCATTCTATTGTTTTTTTTATATATTTATTTGTTAGAGTAGTTTTTATCAATAAATTCAGAGCAAAGTTGAGTAGAAAGTACAGAGATTTTCCATCTACCTTGTCCCTACACATTCATAGATGCCCCATCATCAACATCCCACCAGAGTGGGGCATCTGTTTCAGCTTTTGAGCCTGCTCTGACACATCATTGTCACCAGAAGTCCACAGTTTATGTTACATTTTGCTCTCAGTATACTTTCTGTGGATCAACATGTGCCTAGTGTTAAGGTGTGACATGGTGTATTTTCACTGCCCTGCAATCTGATTCATCCCTCTCCTTGATCCCTGGCAACCACTGATGATTTTACTGTTTCCACATTTTTCCTTCTCCAGTGTATCATGTAGTTGGAATCATACAGTATTTATCATTTTCAGATCTTCCTTGTTAACTTAGTAATATGCACTTAAGGTTCTGATAGCTTACAGGGAATTGTTTTGGATTCATGATCTCCAAAGAAGAGAATTTAGCTTTGGGTCCAGAGACAAGGCTTCAGGTATGTGAAGCTTCATGTGGCAGATGTTTTATTACAGTGAAAAAGGGACAGGGAAAGTTTCTGACATAGACATCAGAAGGGGGCAGAGAGTGCCCCATCCCTACTCTTAGCAAAGGGGCTATTTACTTTTTCATTTGCTTATTAACAATAAATCAAAAGAATGCCTTAAAGTTATAAAGGTCTTACTAGACCCACTCCCACAACATACATTTTAAGATAACAAGAGTAGTCAGAAGGTACTTGAGAAAATTCCTAGAGCAGGAAACATTGTTGTTATATAATCACTGGTACAGAGTTTAAGCAAAAACATACCCTTGAGGAAGATAAGTTGTTTTGTTGTGTAATCATTAGTTCTGGGGTTAAAGAAAAAAAAAAAAAATATATATATATATATATATATATACATATATATATATGGCTAACACACAGACTATAGGGGAAAAAAAATTTGTTCTTTTCTTCTCCTCGAGGTCCCTGAACCCCTTTCTCCTCCTCAGGATCCCCAGACTCCTTATCAGCCTACTTTAAGAACTGACGCTCTCTGTTCCTCCATGTATTTTCATGGTTTGGAAGCTCATTTATTTTTAGCACTATATAATATTTCATTGTCTGGATGGACCACAGTTTATTTATCCATTCACCTGCTGAAGAATATCTTGGTTGCTTCAAAATTTTGACATTTATGAGTAAAGCTGCCATAAACATCCATGTGCAGATTTTTGTGTGGATCTAACGTCAACTCCTTTGGGTGAATACCAAAGAGTATAATTGCTGGATAGCATGGTTTTATAGAAAGCTGCCGAATTGTCTTTCTAAGCTGCTGTACTATTTCGCCTTCCCTGCAGCAATAAAATGAGGTGGTTTGGTGGTGGTTTAGCTGCTAAGTCATGTCCGACTCTTGCGATCCCATGGATTGTAGCCTGCCAGGCTCCTCTGTCCATGGGATTCTCCAGACAAGAATACTGGAATGGGTTGTCATTTCCTTCTCCAGGGGATCTTCCCGACCCAGGAATTGAACCTGGGTCTCCTGCATTGCAGGCAGTTGATTTACCAACTGAGCTATGAGGGAAACCCCAGTAGAATGAGAGATCCTATTATTTCACATCTTTGTCAGTATTTAATATGTTCAGGAGTTGGCCATTATAATAGCTGCATGGAGGTATCTCATTGTCATATTTTCATTTCTCTGATGGCATATGATGTGGAACATCTTTTCATGTGTTAATTTGGTATCTGTATATCTTCTTTGGTGAGGTCTGTTAAGGTCTATGCCCCATCCTGTAATTGAATTGTTTCAATCCTTATAGATAAGTCTTGTTTGTGTATTTTGGATAACAGTCTTTTATCAGATGTGTCTTTCATAAATATTTTCTTTAAGCCTGTGGCTGTTTCTTGCATTATCTTGACATTCTCTTTTGCAGAGCAGGTTTTAGGTTTTAATGAAGTTCAGCTTATCAATTATTTCTTCATGGACTGTGTCTTTGCTGTTATATCTATAGGAATCACCACACTTAATAACATCTAGGTTTTCTCCCATATTATCTTTTAGTGATTTTAATTTTGCATTTAGATTTGTGGTTCAGTTTTGAGTTAATTTTTGTAAAGAGTGTAAAATCTTATTTAGTGTAAAATTTATCTAGGTTTTCCATTGTATTGCTCTAGCTCCTTTGTCAAAGATCAGTGGACTATATTTACAACAATACATTTCTGGGTTCCTTGATTTATTCCATTGATCCATTTGTCTCTTCTTTCATCAATACCATATTGTCTTGATTACTGTAAGGCTTGAAATTGGGTAGCATCTGTCCTTTGACTTTTTTCTTCTCCTTTAGTATTACATTAGTACTATATTGGCTACTCTGGTCTTTTGCCTCTTTGTATAAACTTTAGAATCAATTTGTCAGTCTCCAAAAAGTAATTTTCTGGGAGTTGCATTGGGATTATGCTGAATCTACAGACACACTTGGGGAAAACTGACATTTTAAGAATACATTTTAAGATTACTGAATCCATGAACATAGAATACCCTTCCATTTAGTAAGTTCTTTGATTTCTTTAATCATTTTAGAGTTATGATTTCTTTTCTTCTGTTTACTTTGAATTTAATTTGTTCTTCTATTTTTAGTTTCCTAAGATAAAGCTTAGGTGATTGATTTTAGATCCTTCTTTTCTAGTTTTTGCTATAAACTGTCTTATAAATACTGATTTCAGTTTTTCCCACAAAGTTTGATAAGTTGTACTTTTGTTTTCATTTTGAAAAGTTGCTACTATGAGCTGTGAGAGATGCCTGGATTCTTGGCCTCTGGAGGAGAGGAATTCAATCTGGAGCCAGTGATGATGCTTGATCGCTCAAAGGTTTTATGTAATAAAGTTTTATTAAAGTATAAAAGAGATAGAGAAAGCTTCTGACATAGACATCAGAATGGGGCAGAAAGTGCCTCCTTGCTAGTTTTGAGCAAGGAGTTATATACCTATTAGCAAGCTGCTAATTAGAGAAAATAAATCCCTCCTAACTGAGCATGGCACCAGGCACCTCACCCACAACATGTATTTTGAGATAGCATTGACACAAGGTAAGTCATCCCAGGTCACAAAACAATTGACATGAATCTTGAAGAAAGGCAGATTTCCAAGCAAATACATGATTTCATTAATATAGCTTAAGAGACATTTCCATGAGCAAAACATACTGGTTTATCAGTATCAATTCTGAGACTTAGGCTAAAGGACTTGAAAAAAAGGCAGATTCTAAGGTAAATACATAATTCATTAGCATAGCTTAAGAAAAACATTTCTATAAGAAAAACAAATTGGTTAGCTCAAGGTTGAGAAAAGTTCAGGGGAATCAGGTGTCATCATGGGAACACAGAATTTTAAAAGAATCCTCCTTTTGATGTTGTATAGAAAAGGGATGGGGGGGGGGGGGGTGGAATCTGACAGTTTGTTTCCTCCTGCCACTTAAGAGGGGGAAAAAGCCTATGACACTTGAAGTCTATTTCCTCCGTTGGGAACCCCTAGCCTTCCTGTCTGTTACCCTCTCAATTTAGTTCAAAGTATTTTAAAGTTTATCTTGAGATTTCTTCTTTAACTCGTGTTATTTAGAAGCATGTTATTTAATCTCCCAACACTTGGGGATTTCCAATTATCTTTCTGTTGCTGACTTCTAGCTGAGTCCCATTTTGATCTAAGACTAAGCATTGTATTATTTATATTCTGTTAAGTGTTTTAAAGTGTGTTTTATGGCCAAGAATGTGGCATATTTTGGTGAATGTTCCATGTGAGCTTGAGATGATTGTGAATTTTGCTGTTGAATGATGTTGTATACAGATGTTCTGTTGACGTTGAGTTTAACTGTATTCTTACTAATTTTCTGTTTCTTGTGTCTGCCCATTTCTGATAAAGGGAATTGACATCTCTCTAACTATGGCAGTAGACTCATCAATTTCTCTTTGCAGGTCCATCAAATTCCCCCTTATGTACTTTGAACTTCTGTTGTTAGGCACATACACGATAAAGACTGTTGTCTTCCTGGAATACAGGATCCATTATTACTACATAACACCTGTCTTTATCCCTGATAGCTTTCCTTGGTCTGAAGATTGCTCATTTCAAGTCCACTTTCAAGTAATGATGCCAAAACCTCAGCTTCTATGTACTGGTGCCCAATCAAATCTCAGAGACACAGTTTTGGGTGAAGTAGAAACTAATAGCTTTATTGCTTTGCCAGTCAAAGGGTGATACAGTGGGCTTCTGCCCTTGAAATCTATGGGTCATCACTTGAGAGGATTTGATTGTGGCTCAGCTGGTAAAGAATCTGCTTGCAGTGCGGGAGATCTGGATTCAATCCCTGGCTTGGGAAGATCCCCTGGAGAAGGAAAAAGCTACCCTCTCCAGTATTCTGGCCTAGAGAATTCCATGGACTGTAGAGTCCATGAAGGTTGCTAAGACTTGGACATGACTGAGCGACTTGGAGAAGGAAATGGCAACCCACTCCAGTATTCTTGCCTGGAAAATCCTCCATCCTCCTGGATGGAGGAGCTTGGTGGGCTACAGTCCATGGGGTCACAAAGAGTTGGACCAGACTGAGTGACCTCACTTTATAATAATGGTTCATAGGTGGGAATCTATGACAAGATTAGGGTGTGAGCAGGTCTTGTACTCCCTTAATCTAATCTCAGGTGAACTTCTCCATGAAATTCTCTGATCCCTTTATTCTTGTCTCTGGTTGTTTCTTGCTTCCTTCTCCCTTAATTAGCAAATGCCCTTTGCAACTCAGGGAAGGTCATAGAGGCTGGAGTCTTGCCTGAGAGAAAAAGGAGATAAAAAGGCCTGCATGCCCAGGAGCCCCACACAGCCCTGCTCATTTTCAGGGCCACTATACTGGTCCAAAGATAATGGTGAATACCTGAGTTCTTCATTTCCTTACACAGATCCAAGTTTCATGTCTTTATAATTTTCCTTTTCTCTAAAAAATTCACTTTATCATTTCCTGAAAGGTAATTCTACTGGTAACAAATTTGTTCAGTTTTTGTTTGTCTGAGAAAGACTTTATTTCTCCTGTACTTTTCAAGGATAATTTTGGAAAGGACAGAATCTAGGTAATTTTTTTTTTTTTTTCTCTCAACACTTTAAATATTTCACTCCACTCTCTTCTTGCTTGCATGTATTCTATGGAAAAGTCAAATATAGTTCTTATTTTTGCTTTTCTATAAACAAGATCCCCACCTTCTTGCTTCTTTCAGAATATTTTATCATTGACTTTTCATAGTTTGAAAATATGGTTGGTTTTGTATATGGCTTTTTTGGCATTTATTCCTGCTCGAGGTTCTCTGAGTTTCATGGATCTGGGGTTTGATCTCTGATATTAATTTGGAGAAATTCTCAGTAATTTTTGTTTTAAGTATTTCCTCTGTTGCTTTACCACTTTCTTTTCCTTGTGGAATTTATATTTACATATGTTGATACATTACAATTACAGGCTATTATGCAGTATTGCTCTTTACATCTTGAATCAAGGCAAATTGGAAGTGGTCAAACAGGAGATGGCAAGAGTGAACATTGACATTTTAAAAATCAGTGAACTAAAATGGGCTGGAATGGGTGAATTTAACTCAGATGACCATTATATCTATTACTGTGGGGGAAAATCAATTAGAATAAATGTAGCAGCCATCATCACGGTCAACAAAAAAGTCTAAAATGCAGTGCTTGGATACAATCTCAAAAACGACAGACTAATCTCTGTCCAAGGCAAACCATTCAATATCACAGTAATCCAAGTCTATGCCCCGACCAGTAATGCTGAAGAAACTGAAGTTGAAAGGCTCCCTGAAGACTTACAAGATCTTCTAGAACAAACACTCAAAAAAGATGTCTATTTCATTATAGGGGATGGGAATGCAAAAGTAGGAAGTCAAGAGATACCTGAAAAACAGGCAAATTTGGCCTTGGAATACAAAATGAAGCAGGTCAAACACTAACAGAGTGTTGCAAGAGAACACACTGGTCATAGCAAACACCATCTTCCAACAACAGAAGACTCTACACATGGACAGCACCAAATGGTCAATAGTAAAATCAGATGATTATATTCTTTGCATCTGAACATGGAGAAAATTTATATAGTCAGCAAAAACAAGACTGAGAGATGATTGTGGCACAGATTATGAACTTTTTATTGCCAAATTCAGATTTCTTAATATCTTCTGCTTCTGTTAGTCCATACAATTTCTGTCCTTTATTGTGCCCATCTTTGTATGAAATGTTCCCTTGGTATCTTAAATTCTTGAAGAGATTTCTAGTCTTTGCAGTTCTATTATTTCCCTCTATTTCTTTGCATTGATCACTGAGGAAGGCTTTCTTAAATCTCCTTGTGATACTTTGGAACTCTGCATTCAGAGGGATATATCTTTCCTTTTTTTCTTTGCTTTTAGCTTCTCTTCTTTTCTCAGCTGTTTGTAAGCACTCCTCAAACAACCACTTTGCCTTTTTGCATTTCTTTCTCTTGGGGATGGTCTTGCTCACTACCTCTTGTACAATGTCAAAAACCTCTGTCCACAGTTCTTCAGACACTCTATCAGATCTAACCCCTTGAATCTATTTGTCACTTCCTCTGTATAAGTGTAAGGGATTTGATTTAGGACATGCCTGAATGGTCTAGTGGTTTTCCCTACTTTCTTCAATTTAAGTCTGAGTGCCAGACATGCTGGAATATGAAGTCAAGTGGACCTCAGGAAGCATCACTACAAACAAAGCTAATGGAAGTGATGGAATTACAGTTGAGCTATTTCAAATACTGAAAGATGATGCTATGAAAGTACTGACTCAATATGCCAGAAAATTTGGAAAATTCAACAGTGGCCACAGGACTGGAAAATGTCAGTTTTCATTCCAATCCTAAAGAAAGGCAATGTCAGAGAACATTCAAACCAAAGCATAATTGCACTCATCTCACATTATAGCAAAGTAATGCTCAAAAATCTCCAAGCCAGGCTTCAACAGTATGTAAACCATGAACTTCCAGATGTACAAGCTGGATTTAGAAAAGGCAGAGGAACCAGAGATCAAGTTGCCAACATCTGTTGAATCACTGAAAAAGCAAAAGATGTTCCAGAAAAACATCTACTTCTGCTTTATTGATTACACCAAAGTCTTTGTGTATCTCAACAAACTGTGCAAAATTCTTAAAGAGATGGTAATACCAGGCCACCTGAATTGCCTCCTGAGAAATCTGTATGCAGGTCAAGGAGCAAGACTTAGAACTGTACATGGAGCAACAGACTGGGTCCAAGTCAGGAAAGGAGCTTGTCAAGACTGTATAATATCACCCTGCTTATTTAACTTATATGCAGATTACATCATGCAAAATGCTGGGCTGGTTGAAGCATAAACTAGATCAGGATTTCTGATTTATGTCAATGTATGGCAAAAGCCACTACAACATTGTAAAGTAATTGGCTTCCAGTTAAAAAAAAAAAAAAAGATTGCTGAGAGAAATATCAATAGCCTTGGATATGCAAATGTCACCATCCTTATATCAGAAAGTGAAGAAGAACTAAAGAAGCTCTTGATGAAATTGAAAGAGGAGAGTGAAAAAAGTTGTCTTAAAACTCAACATTCAGAAAACTAAGATCATGGCATCTAGTTCCTTCACCTCATGGCAAATAGATGGGAAATAGTGAGAGACTTTATTTTGTTGGGTTCCAAAATCACTGCAGATGGTGACTGCAGCCATGAAATTAAAATCGCTCAATCCTTGGAAGAAAAACTATCACCAACCTAGACAGCATATTAAAAAAGAGATTTTTTTTTTTTTTTTTCCCAAGAAAAGTCCATCTAGCCAAAGCTATGATTTTTCCAATAGTTATGTGTGGATGTGAGAGTTGGATTATAAAGAAAGCTGAGTGCTGAAGAATTGATGCGTTTGAATTGTGGTGTTAGAGAAGACTCTTGAGAGTGCCTTGTACTGCAAGGAGATCCAACCAGTCAATCCTAAAGGAAATCAATCCTGAATATTCATTGAGTAATATTCATATTATTCATTGAAAATACTGATGCTGAAGCCGAAACTCCAATACTTTGGCCACCTGATGCAAAGATCTGACTCACTGAAAAGACCCTAATGCTTGAAAGATTGAAGGAAGATTGAAGAAAGATTGAAGGGAAAGATTGAAGGCGTGAGGAGAAGGGGAGAACAGAGGATGAGATTGTTGGATCATCACCGACAGGATGCACGTGAGTTTGAATAAGCTCTGAGCTTTGGTGATGGACAGGGAAGTCTGGCGTGCTGCAGTCCATGGGGTCGCAAAGAGTCCGACATGACTGAGTGAACTGAACTGAATTGATACTTTACTCTTTTTTTTTTTTTTTTGGTACTCTTCTCAGATACTTTGATCTGGTTTTGTTTGTTTGTTTGTTTGTTTTTGTCATTCTTTTTTTTTTCTTTTTTCCCCTTTCCCTTTCAGTTTTGATGGTTTTCTTACATTTCCTCAAGCATATTGAATCTATCCTTGACCATGTGCATTCTACCAATAAAACCATGAAAGTTATTCTTCAATTCTGTTAGAGATTATGATGGCATTTATTTTTTATTCTTCCTTTGAATTTTCATCTCCCCATTTACATTTCCTAAGTGCTATTTGTATGTTCTGTACTTCATTCATGTTGATTTTAAAAGGTGCACAATGTGAGAGTTAAGTTTTATTTGGGGGAAAATGAGGACCGCAGCCTGAGAAAGAGCACCTCAGATAGCTCTGAGAAACTGCTCCAAGGAGGTAGCAGTGGGAGGTCAGTATTTGTGATTTTGATGAAGGGAGGGTTCACACAATCAAGCACTTAGCTTACAAAATGTTTTCTGCTAGTCAGGAGTTGACCATTAGGGGATTTAGTGCTTTTCTAGATATAAGGTGATACAAGGGTTGAATCATGAAGTCAGTTCCTGAAAATATCTAACGATCTAAAGACCTGTTCTACCAATTTTCCTGGAGCACAAAATGCCTTATTCTCCACCCTGGAGTCCCTTCAGGGCATATTGAAGTTCTACAGCTGCAGTAGCACAGGTTTCAATCTCTGCAGAGGCAGATGACAAATGTCCTTGGCAAGGGCCAATTTGTATTTGACAGGGGCCACTCATGGTCATACATTCTACCATACTTTAGGAAGCATTTCATGATAATTTTGTCACATGTTGTTATGAAGCCTTATTCCTAGTTCTGAAGAAGACTTTTGCTGACAGGTCACTGAATGTACTATTACTAGACTAGATCTTAATAATCAAAGATCCCTGGACACCTGTGTTCTAGTTATGGTCCAGGAAAACATTCCCTCTTAATGAATATTCTCATATGTAGAGTTACACTATTACAATCATTGATCATATACAGAATTATATATTTGATCAACTGCTTTAAGTTTCCTAGTCATCATTATTTTCATTGGTGGGTCAGTTACATATTTGTAGGAAACAGCAATCTTATAAAACAAGCAAAACACAGATAATATCACTAATAACATAAATGCAGTTATAAGTAAGTATTTCAGCCAAGAATCTCCCACACCAAACCAGTTTTTTAAAAGATGACCAAGACTAGGGTATGAGTTGCTTATGGCAGAAATCTGATTTTCACATCGGCAAATGTATTATATTAGAGGATTCATCCAGTATGAAAACATAGCATTCAGCTTGAATTATGGCACAAGTGCCTCCCTGAGATGCTGTAGGGATGTCAAGAGCCATGAGGTTTTGTAGTACTGCCTTTCTCATCATAGAGACCTCAGAATTCAATACGCTAATAGCCTGGTTGAGTGAGTGAGTGAAAGTTGCTCAGTCGTGTCTGACTCTTTGTGACCCCATGGACTGTACAGCCCATGGCATTCTCCAGGCCAGAATATGTCAGTAGCCTTTTCCTTCTCCAGGGCATCTTCCAAACCTAGGGATCAATCTAGGTCCCCCACATTGCAGGAGGATTCTTTATCAGCTGAGCCACAAAGGAAGCCCAATGGCCTGGTTACTATCATGTAAAGCCTATTGAGTGGAAGTTGTTAAGACTTTGATGTGGCCAATTAAACCCTCTGATCCCACTGAAGGCAAAAAAATTAGTTGCTAAATGGTCATACTAGTGGAATACTGATCTCTTGACCTATCAGGCTTGTACCAAAGGTAGATTGACTGAAGTCACTTCTAATTTGTTATGCATATGACCTTGAATTCATGGAAAACCCATGGTACACCTTCCTGTCCATCCAAGTGGAAACCATGGCAATGAATCAGTATGACAAGTCCACTGATTTCCATTAGGTGCAGCACAGTGAATCTCTGATCATCTGATCCAGTCAATTCCACACCAATCACTTTCTCTAAATGTAATATCTGGAGGCATTGTTCATAAGGCATCCAGCCTAGTTTCCTAATATTACCAGGCTGTTTATCCTTAGTATGATTTAATTATTCCCAACATAGAGGAGCTTTTAAACTTAAATTGCCATAGTCTGGTTTTAATCATATAGACCCATCCCATGATTGTGGGAATTTTCCTTTTGCTAGATGAGAGATTATAGTTTTTGATTGAGACTTAGCTCATCATTCTGATGGACTTTGACTGACCCTAAGAAAAAATTTGAATCAATGACCAGGGCCAGAGTAGAATTATTCATTGGTCAGGTGAGAGGATCACATTTAGTAACATCATGAGTAGACAGAACAGGTCTGAACTCTCTTCTAAAATAAAGTTCATAAACGGTCATCCAATTAGAGCCTTGGAATGGAAAAATCCACCAAGGTAATTTATAAGTATTAGACATAGGTAACTGGCCACAAACTCAACAATTGGGTTGAGTTTTAAAGCTACCATAAGATTGTGACCATGATAGAAAACATTTTATTTATATGAAAAGGACAAGGAAGTAAAAAAAAAAAAAAAAATTATAAATGATCATACCAGTCGGGTTGAGCATCTTGATTAAGCTATCTACTTCTGATGTTGTCTTCTTCTCATCCTGATTTGGGTAGTTTCCTCTGATAAAATGGTACTTCCATCTGGGTCAGAGATATTTTCTTAAATTAGGTCCATTTCCAGTCTTGGTTGTAGGTCATGAGGTATCTGATCTTCATCCAAAATGATTACTGAGATAAGCTTCAGAAACAAACTTAGAGTATCCTTTAATAATTAAATTAAATTTTACACTAATATAGCACAACAGCAAAGAACTTTCTAGGGAATGAGTCTTTGGAAAACACAGATTCATACTGGTAATCTTTCAGATAGAAACCATGAAAGTGATAAGCATATTTACAAGTTTATTTAGTCCTTTTGTTAATCTTTGTGAAGCAAAGGAATTGGGCTTCCTGTTAGAATTTTTAAATTTCTTATCCAGTTCAGAATTATGGTCTGAAAGTTAGAAACTGTATTTATCCAAAAGTCCTTTCAAAAATATTCTTGAAGAGGAAGCATTTTTGCAAGAGCATCAGAAAAAAACAATAACTGTCTACAATGACAAAAGACTTAAAAAGCATGTTTAAAATCTGATTACAATGCAATTGACAAAGAAACTTGGTTACTGTTGTGGCAATGCTTTAAGAGAATAATTAGAGTTATGATTGATAATATTTTACCAGGACATATCAGAATTTTAGGAACTCCATGTAATTTCTAGAATATTTACATTCATAACATTTACCATACTTTATAGCTTGAGGACATTTATTATTCATTTGACAATGCTTTCCATACAATTCAACATATTAAATAAACCTAATTAGTTTAATATCTCTCTTTGGGATGTTTCAGGAGCCCTTTGAAGCATTGCAAAATGTTAGAGAAATTAAATAAATAGTCTTGTTTAGGTTTCAGAGACAAAGCAGAGCAAGTCTCTGACCTTGTTTCTAACCTGGACACTGCTCTGACTGTGAGTGACTGGGAATGACTGCCTGCTATGAGTGCAAGACTTTCAGCACCATAGATAAGATGGGGGAAGAATTTTGAGATTGCTGAGCCCCTGGAGGGGGCCTCGCCAGCCAAGATCCAGGCTTAACAACATTCCAAGTTTCACAAGACAAAATAAACAGTATTAACATGAAACCAGAGCTACAATTTGCTCACAGATTGATGACACTATCAGTTTGTGGCCTGGGGTTTACAAGCAGTAACCCCAAACTTCAGTCTTTGGAGTCTCACTCTTCACCCATGAAGAGGACATGCTCCTTGGGACCTTTTCCCAACTGGGACTCCAAATGTGCTGTGACACAGGACTTCCAAAGACTGTTTAAGTCTGGCTGTTGGGAAAAAAAACCCAACTTGGTGATGTATCCTCTGTTCTTTATTTTTCTCTTTTCTTTTAATATTATCATATTGAAAGCAAGCTAAATAATACTCTGATAAATATTTGTATTATTTATTTGTATAGGATGAGTGACTTATTTTGTTAACAAATTCTTTTAACCTGAGATGAAAGTGAAAACTTTTGGCAAAACATAAAGTTAACTAGAGGTCAAAAGAATTTCAATAGAATTTGTTTTAAATTAGGAAGTTTTTCCAATAAATACCAAAATAATTTAAGACACTAAGTCAGATACTATCACAGGTCACCATGAAACAATAGTTATTCACTTAGTCAAAATAACAATAAGAGATTTCAAAGACACAGAACAGATCATTTGAGAAGTGAAGAAACTTAAAAGTCTATTATCAAAGGCAGTTCAACATCTGAAGAAAGACTGTCCTCTTAGAAAAGCCAAATTCAAGTTTTGCACCAGTTTACTTTTAAATTAATTTACTCAATTAAGTTTATTTTAAACTTAGTCAATCCTGACCATGCACAAAACTCTTTTCACAGGGTCCACTTTTCACAAACATTAAAAAAAAATCATTTTCCATATTCATAATTTTATTTTCCAATTCAGAAACAAACCCCTATAAGTCAGGTCTATTTTCTTTTCCCTTAACTAAATGCAATTCCATTCCTCATACTTTTTTCCACTAAAGACACACATTCTACTTTGCTTAAGCTCATGAACTGTCCTTTACACCAATTCTGTAGATTGGTGAACATAAATACCAGTGATAATTTCTAAAAACATTTGCTTTTTTATAGAGAATGTCTCAGGATGGCACCAAATATTATTCATTAATAGTCCAAAATCTCTTCAGTTTCCCTGTAAGAGGAAGTCAGTGTTAAGTAATTAATGTTTCAGAATCTTATTTTATTTGGAAATGACCTAGCTATTCAATAAACCTTCATTACTTAGTTTAGGACTACCCTAGATATTCCAAGTCACCCATATCTGGAGAGACTATTTTAGACAGATATTCCTAAACTATAATTATTCTTAAGAGTTTATCTAAAAACTATCTCATTTACATTTTATTTCCTTAAAAATTTCTTCACTCGAGTTACTTTCCTTGCTGACAAACTTGTAGCAGACATAATAAGATTTTATTTAACTTATACGAAACTAGGCACAATGAAAATACTATGCTTAATGTTAGTGACCCTTAGATATGTCTATAGTATTAATAATTAGATAAATAAACATTAATACCAGGAATTTTATACTGAATGTTTCCCAATTCACATAAACCTGAAATTTATTTAAGTTAATTTCTCTTGTATTTAGAATTTTGTGATTTGTAAGTGCCTACTTTTCTTTAGGCCAATTAGATTAGAACTCATTTGCAAATTAACCTCAGCAATATTAATCCGAAGACATACTGGCACATACACATATCCAGACAGACACAGTGTATAGATCTAGCTTCACTTTCTAAACTGGTTCATGAATCAGATATCTCAGTATAAAACTCACTATAAAGTAATTAGCCTCCAATGAATAAAAATAAATGAAAAAAAAAGATAAGGCAGCAATTAAAAAATAAGAAATATCAACTACCAAAAAAAAATAAAAGATAATGTGCTAATCTGAATAAAATTAATTGGATTATTGAACACTGTTTAGTACTTACCTGGTGGCTCAGTGAGAAAGAATCTGCCTTCCAATTCAGGAGACAAGGTTCGGAATCTGATCTGGGAAGATCCCACATGCTGCAGAGCAAACTAAACCCATCCACCACAACGACTGAGCCTGTGCTCTACAGCCCGCAAGCCTCAACTGCTGAGCCTATGTGCCACAACTACTGAAGACCACACACCCCAGAGCCAATGCTCCATGAGAGAAGCCACCGCGATGAGAAAGCTGCACACTGTAACCAGAGAGTAGCCCCTGCTCATCACAACTAGAGAAAACTCTGCTCAGCAGTGAAGACTCAGCACAGCCAAAAATAAATATTTTTTTTTAAAGTCACCTGAACTATATAAGAATAATGTAAAATCAATAATAAAAGAATGTTTAAAAAAAAAAAAACTCACTAACTGTAGACAACAGTTGGAATAAGAAAATTTTAGAACGTTTCATTCCTTTTTTTCTCAGCTTCAGGAATTAAAGAGATAGTCTAGATGAGTGATCCAGATAGCTCTGGTCTCAAGGCATAGGGAGTGAAAATCAGGTTCTCCTAGTAGGAGTATTCCATATATATAGAGAGATTGGGGGCACTTAACCTTCTACTGGCATTGTGCACTTAATTGGTGCAATTGAAGGTTCATAACTTTCATAGATACCCCATTTGTTTTCTTATTAATGGTTTTGAAAATTGGTCAGCCAGTATAACGAGGGCATTTTGTGTGTAACTCAGACAAACCTAGGTTATCTTTTTGATTAGAGTAACAAAATCATCATCTAAACCTCTTTTAAAAGTGGAGTTAAGCAAAGGATCATTTTAGTGGTTAGGGGAAAATTCAGGTATCAAACCAGAACATTATTTAAAAGGTTGTGTTGTTGTTGTTGTTTCTCCCCCAGTCTCCCATAATAGTCCAGATTGACTCATCTGATCTTTGCTTGCATTGTTGAATCTTTGTCCAATTTACAGCTTTTGGAGAAAGCTTTGGAATAGGTTTAAGTAATTTCCAAGCTAATTCTTTGCATTCAGTGAAAGCCTCTGAACTATGTGATTCAAAGTCCATTAAGGGATATTTCCATCCTGTTTTCTCTATTCATTAGCTTGCTTTACTTTCAGAAGCTAACAGCTGTATTAGTTGATATAGATTTGAAAACCCAGGTTCATAGGTTCAGATGGTTCATTCAAATTCCTCAGCAAATCCCAATGGATCCTCACTTGGATGGGAAAATTCCTTAGCTAAGGCTCTAAGTTCTACTTGGGTCCTAGGTGTACAGGTAAGCATCGAAGATGATTCACTTCTCCCTGTAGTAGGTTTCTCCTTAAGGGAGTTATGGTCTTTTCTGTGTTTTTTTTTTTTTTTTTTTTTTTTGAGCCTCCTTTGCTGAAGAAAGGAGACCAGGAGGAGGAAGAAAAGTTGGAAGAGAAAAAGCATCTGGGCCAGGTAGTTCAGATAGAAGAGGATACATAGGAGGAGCAGAGGGAGAGGAAGAGTCAGTGCTAGAGGTCTTTTTCAGTTCTGATACAGTGTCAACCAATTTCTTGTTGGTTTCCTGCAAAAAATTTACTCTATAATTTCCTCTTTTAGAACCTTCTAGATACCAAAGTAAGCATTCCACTTAGTCTTCTTGATAATATAGCCACATTTTTCTAACTGTGCATGCAAAAAATATGAATTTAATAATGTCAAAAGAACCCCAATTTGGTCATTTTATATTGAAACCTCCTATAGTATACTTTCCCCAATTAAGTAGGTGCTTGTAAGTATAATTATTGCACATACATAACCCCGGTTGGAGTGTTAGAGGCTGCTTTCTGGTGCACTTTGTTTCTGTGTTTCAGAGGCTCTATTTCCCAGTTTAAGTTGAAATTTTCATGGATAAAATTCAATAGTGAAATTGTGTGGTGGGCCAGTGTGCTGCATGTGAGCCGAACTCCTCCAGGAGACGCCCCAGAGTCTTTCTTTTCTACTTATCTTACATGTCCTAGTTTCTCCTTCTGGCCACATAAGACCACCATGGGTGCTTGGATGGCTGAATGCCTCTTCTTGTGACCTTCAGTTGAGCTACTGTTTTAAGTAATGAGTGTGTTTTACCTGTGGGACCACTGCACAGTTTCAGAACTCAGTCTCCACCACTCCCATAAGTATCCCAGTTACCTGAGAAAACTATAACAAACCAGGAGGAGTCTTATTACTTTTCCTTGGAACAAAGCTCTCATGTAATATCTTCAATTTTATCCTGACAAATTCTATTCTATTAAGAATTGAGGAAAAGCATCAGATCAGTCTCCTATCTAACTACTCAGCACAAACCACTTAGTCTACTAAAACTGAGAAACCTTGATAGCTTTCAAATGAGCCCTGGATATTTCTCAGTATCTTTTAACTGAGCGCTCCCCACCCCATACCTTTCCATTGGGTGGGTATTCCCTTGATATCTTTCAGCCAGATCCTTCTAGTATCTTTCAGCTGGGTGGGCATTCCTTGGTATCTTTCAACCAAGCCCCATTCATCCTCTAGACACTGAGTTGGTATACCCTGGTATATTCCAAATGTGTGCCCCAGTATCTTTCAACTGGGATGAGACAGGTAATCTCCTCCAGTGCCAAATAAAACTCAGGATCATCAACCAACACAGGAGATACAAGAACCAGGAGAGACTCATCTAAATTCATCTGGACTCCCCGAGGAGGTGGATGGACACAAGTGGCCACTGCAAGTAAAAAAGTTCCAGTTCCTCGCAGAGTTCAGTGAAAGGAAGGAAGTCCACACAGGGTTGCTTTATTGGTTCCCATAATGGTCAAATAAATAATGATGCACAAGGTGAAGTATGAGTTTTGTTTGTGTTTTTGTTTTAACTTTCTACACATTTAGTGATTTCCTCTTTGTCTCAACTGGGTTACAACAATTATTATTTGCAATTTGCAACAATTATCAGCCTCTTATTATTTGTTCTAACACTTTGGGTTTTTTGTTTACTTGTTCACTATTTTTTTTAAATAAGGAATAGAGTAATGCACAGATTACTGAAATGATAGGTATAACAATTATCCTGAAGTAGAACTCTCAGCTGTATATCAAGAGAAGGACAAAGAAATTCAAGACTTGTCATCTCATACCTGAAAGCCCCAAGTAACAGTGGGTTGAAGGTATCAGAATGTAGAGTACAGTGTTCAACTATGAAAAGTATGAAGGCTGAGGAAATCCAGTATGGAATTCTGGATAAGATCAAAATGTCATCTAATGTCTGTCTTATTCAGTGAGTGATGTCTGAATACTGGATTAGCAATTAAGAGAAAAACAAAAGAAGTTATTAGGTTGATGAAAAAGCAGTTGCAGTTTCAGACCATGAATTTTAAATCATTCTAACTAGGCTCAAACACATCTTTATTAATCAAAATAGGAACCATTACAATCAATGCACTTTTGCCAATGAGAAATAAGTTTGTTTATTACTGCAGTGTAAAAATCCATCCTTCAGGATTTGATGAACACTTGGAAAGCATTTTCTACCTCCTGCTGATTGTAGATGTGCTTTCTCTGCAAAAAGTTGTCGATATGCTTGAAGAAGTGGTAGTCAGTTGGTGGGAGGCAGTTGAATATGGAGGATGAGGCAAAATTTTGCAGCCCAATTTGTTCAACTTTTGAGGCATTGGTTGTGCAACATGTGGTCAGGCATCATCATGGAGAAGAATTGGGCCCATTCTGTTGACCAATGCTGGATGCAGCCGTTGCATTTTGCAGTGCATCTTATTGATTTACTGAACATACTTCTCAGATGTAATGATTTTGCTGGGACTCAGAAAGCTGTAGTGGATTGGACAGACAGAAGACCACCAAACAGTAACCGCAATCTTTTTTTGGTGCAAGTTTTGCGTTGGGAAGTGCTTTGGAGCTTCTTGGTCCAACCACTGAGCTGGTCATTGCCAGCTAACATACAAAATCCACTTTTCATCACATATCTCAATCTATTCGAGAAATGGTTCATTGACGTTGCATAGACTAAGAGATGACAACACTTCAAAATGATGGATTTTTTTCAATTTTATTTTCATTCAGCTCATGAGGCACCCACTCATCAAACTCTTTCATCTTTCTAATTTGCTTCAAAAGCCAAATGACTGTACAATGGTTGATGTTAAGTTCTCCGGCAACATCTTGTGTAGTTGTAAGAGGATAAGCTGTTTCTAATTTATTTATTTTTTTATTGAAGTATAATTGCTTTACAGAATTTTGTTGTTTTCTGTCAAACCTCAACATGAATCAGGCATAGGTATACATACATTCCCTCCCTTTTGAAGCTTCCTCCCATCTCCCTCCCCATCCCACCCCTCGAGGTTGATGCAGAGCCCTTGTTTGTCTCCTGAGCCATATAGCAAATTCCCGTTGGCTCTCTATTTACATATGGTAATTTAAATTTCCATGTTACATTTTCCAAACATCCCAGCCTCTCCTCCCCTCTTCCCATGTCCATAAGTCTGTCCTCTATGTTTGTTTCTACATTCATTTCAGTTCAGTTCAGTCGCTCAGTCGTGTCCGACTGTTTGTGACCCCATGAATCGCAGCACGCCAGGCCTCCCTGACCATCACCAACTCCAGGAGTTTACTCAAACTCATGTCCATTGAGTCAGTGATGCCTTGCTGCCGTGTAAATTCTTCAGTACCATTTTTCTAGATTCCACACATATATATGTTCAATTCAGTTCAGTTCAGTTGCTCAGTCATGTCCGACTCTTTGTGACCCCATGAATCACAGCACACCAGGCCTCCCTGTCCATCACCAACTCCTGGAGATTACTCAAACTCATGTCCATCGAGTCGGTGATGCCATCCAGCCATCTCATCCTCTGTCGTCCCCTTCTCCTCCTGCCCCCAATCCCTCCCAGCATCAGGGCCTTTTCCAATGAGTCAACTCTTCGTATGAGGTGGCCAAAGTATTGAGTTTGTGTTAGAATATGATATTTATCTTTCTCTTTCTGACTTAATTCACTCAGTATAATAGGTTCTAGGTTCATCCATCTCATTAGAACTGACTCAAACGTGTTCCTTTTTATGGCTAAGTAATAGTCCATTGTGTATATGAACCACTGCTTCTTTATCCATTCATCTGTTGATGGACATGTAGGTTGCTTCCATGTTCTAGCTATTGTAAATAGTGCTGCAATGAACAATGGATACACGTGTCTTATTCAATTTTGGTTGCCTCAGGGTATATGCCTAGGAGTGGGATTGCAGCATCATATGGTGATTTTATTATTAGTTAAGGAGTCTCCATATCGTCTTCCATAGGGGTTGTATCAATTTACATTCCCACCAACAGTGTAAGAGTGTTCCCTTTTCTCCACACCCTCTCCAATATTTATTGTTTGTAGACATTTTGATAGTGGCCATTCTGACTTGTGTGAGGTGATATCTCATTGTAGATTTGACTTGCATTTCTCTACTAATGAGCAACCTTGAGCATCTTTTCATGTGTTTGTTAGTCATCTATATGTCTTCTTCAGGGAAATGTCTGTTTAGGTCTTTTCCCCACTTTTTGATTGGATTGTTTGTTTTTCTGGTATTGAGTTGTATGAGCTGCATGTATATATTGTAAATTAATCCTTTGTCAATTTCATTAACTGTTATTTTCTCCCATTCTGAGGGTCGTCTTTTCACCTTGCTTATAGTTTCCTTTGCTGTGCAAAAAAATTAAGTTTAATTAGGTCCCACTTGTTTACTTCTGTTTTTATTTTTGTTACTCTAGGAAGTGGATCATAGAAGATCTTGTTTTGATTTATGCCATCGAATGTTCTGCCTATGTTTTCCTCTAAAAGTTTTCTAGTTTCTGGTCTTACATTTAGGTCTTTAATCCATTTTGAGTTTATCTTTGTGTGTGGTGTTATGAAGTGTTTTAATTTCATTCTTTTACAAGTAGATGCCCAGTTTTCTTACCACCAATTACTGAAGAGGCTGTCTTTGCCCCATTGTATATTCTTGCCCCCTTTGTCAAAAATAAGGTACCCATGGGTGCACGGGTTTATTTCTGGGCTTTCTATCTCATTCCATTGGTCTATATTTCTACTTTTGTGCCAGTATTATACTGTCTTGATAACTGTAGCTTTGTAGTATAATCTGAAGCCAGGAAGGTTGATTCCTACAGCTCCATTCTTCTTTCTCAAGACTGCTTTGGCTATTTGGGGTCTTTTGTGTTTCCATATGAATTGTGAAATTTTTTCTTCTAGTTCTGTAAAAAAAAAAAAAAAAAAAAAAAATGCCATTGATAATTTGATAGGGATCACACTTAATCTGCAGATTCTGTTTGGTAGTATACTCATTTTCACAATATCAATTCTTCTTACCCAGGAGTATGGAATATCTCTCCATCTGTTTGTGTCATCTTTGATTTCTGTCTTATAATATTCTGTGTACAAATCTTTTGTCTCATAAGATAAATTTATTCCTACATATTTAATTCTTTTTGTTCCAGTGCTAAATGGGATTGATTCCTTAATTTCTCTTTCTGAATTTCCATTGTTAGAATAGAGAAATACAAGTGATTTCTCTGTATCGATTTTGTATCCTGCAACTTTGCTAAATTCACTGATTACCTCTAGTAGTTTTCTGATAATATCTTTAGGGTTTTTTATGTAGAGTATCTTGTTATCTGCAAACAGTGAGAGGTTTACTTCTTCTTTTCCAATTTGGATTCATTTTATTTCTTTTTCTTCTCTAATAGCTATAGCTAGGATTTCTAGAACTATTTTGAATAATACTGGTGAAAGTGGACACCCTGGTCTTGTTCGTGATCTTAGGAGGGGATGCTTTCAGTTTTTCACCATTGAGAATAATGTGTCCTATAGGCTTGCCACATACTGCCTTTACTATGTTGAATTAGGTTTCTTCTATGCCCATTTTTTAAAGCATTTTAATCATAAATGGGGACTGAATTTTGTCAAAGGCTTTTTCTACATCTATTGAGATCATCATATGGATTATATCTTTCAGTTTGTTAACATAGTGTATCACATTGAATGACTTGTGTATATTGAAGAATACTTGCATTCCTGGGGTAAACCCAACTTCACATTTTGATGTGTTGCTGAATTCTGTTTGCTAAAATTTTTTTCTGAGGATTTTCACAACTATGTTTATCAGTGATATTGGTCTGTAGTTTTCTTTTTATGTGTTGTCTTTGTCTGGTTTTTTTATCAGGGTGATGGTGGCCTCATAGAATGAGTTTGTAAGTGTTCTGTCCTCTGAAATTTTTTGAAAGAGCTTTAGAAGGATAGGCATTAGAACGTCTCTAAACGTTTGATGGAATTCTCCTGTGAAGCCATCTGGTCCTGGGCTTTTATTTTCTGGGAGATTTTTGATCACAGTTTCAATTCCAGTGCTTGTAATTGGGCTGTTCATAAATTCTATTTCTTCCTGGGTCAGTCTTGGAAGACTGAACTTATCTAAGAACGAATCCATTTCTTTGAGGTTATCCTTTTCATTGCCATATTGTTGTTCTTAATAGTCTCTTATAATCCTTTGTATTTCTGCATTGTCTCTTGTAACCTCTCCTTTTTCGTTTCTAATTTTGTTAATTTGATTCTTCTCTCTTTTTTTCTTGATGAGTCTGACGAAAGGTTTGTCAATTTTGTTTATCTTCTCAAAGAACCACCTTTTAGTTTTATTAATCTTTATTATTGTTTCTTTCATTTCTTTTATAGTCATTTCTGCTCAGATTTTTTTTTTCTTTCCTTCTACTAATTTTTTGTTGTTCTTCTTCTTTTTCCAGTTGTTTTAGGTGTAAGGTTAGGTTGTCTATTTGATGCTTTTCTTGTTTCCTGAGTTAGGATTGTATTGCTATAAGATTTCCTCTTAGAATTGCTTTTGCTGCATTCTGTAAGTTTTGTGTTATTGTGTTCTCATTGTCATTTCTTTCTGGATTTTTTTTTTTTTCTCTTTTGATTTCTTCAGTAACCTGTTGATTATTTAGAAATGTATTGTTTTATCTCCATGTGTGTATGTTTCTACATTCCCCCCCCCCCCCACCCCCGCTTAGAATTGGTATCCAATCTCATAGCATTGTGGTCAGAGAAGATGCTTGATACAATTTAAATTTTCTTAAATTTACTGCGGTTTGATTTGAGGCCCAAGATGTGGTCTATCATGGAGAATGTTCGATGTGCACTTGAGAAGGTATATTCTTCTGAATTTGGATGGAATGTCCTGAAGATGTCAATGAGATCCATCTCATCTAATGTGTCATTTAAGACTTGTGTTTCCTTATTAATTTTCTGTTTTGATGATCTGTCCATTGGTGTGAGCAGGGTATTAAAGTCTCTTACTATTATTGTGTGATGGTCAATTTCTCCTTTTATGTCTGCTAGTGTTTATCTTATGTTATGAGGTGCTCCTATGTTGGAACACCTATATTTACAATTGTTATGTCTTTCTCTTGCATTGATCCCTTGATCATTATGTAGTGTCCTTCCTTATATCTTGTAGTCTTCTTTATTTTAAGGTCTATTTTGCCTGATATGTGGATTGCTACTCCTGCTTTCTTTTGCCTCCCATTTGTAAGGAATATATTTTTCCATCCTCTCACTTTCAGTCTATATGTATCTTAGGTCTGAGGTGGGTTTCTTGTAGACAGCATGTATATGGGTCTTGTAGGCATTCAGCCAGTCTGTGTCTTTTGGTTGGAGAATTTATTCCATTTACATTTAAATAATTATTGATATATATGTTCCTATTGCCATTTTCGTAACTGTTTGGGGTTGATTTTGTAAATTTTTTTCTTCTCTTTATTTCTTGACCATATAAGTCCCTAACATTTATTGTAAAGCTGGTTTGGTGGTAGTGAATTCTCTTAAATTTTGCTTATCTGAAAACGTTTTTTATTTCTACATAAATTTTGAGTGCGATCCTTGCCAGGTAGACTAATCTTGGTTGTATATTTTTCCCTTTCAATACTTTAAATATGTCCTGGTATTCCCTTCTGGCCTGCAGAGTTTCTGCTGAAAGATCAACTGTTAAACCTATGGGGTTTCCCTGGTATGTTACTCGTCCCCTTTCCCTTGTTGCTTTTAACATTCTTTCTTTGTGTTTAGCCTTTGTTAGTTTGATTACTATGTGTCTTGGCATGTTTCTCCTTGGGTTTTTCCTGTATGGGACTCTGCTCCAATTGGATGTGATTGACTATTTCCTTTTCCATGTTGGGGAAATTTTCAACTATAATATCTTTAAAATTTTTCTGAGGAGGTGGTCCTAAGATGGCAGAGGAATAGGACGGGGAGACCACTGTCTCCCCCACAAATTCACTGAAAGAACATTTGAGCACTGAGCAAATTCCACAAAACAACTTCTGAATGCTGGCAGAGGACATCAGGCACCCAGAAAAGCAGCCCATTGTCTTTGAAAGGAGGTAGGGCAAAATATAAAAGATAAAAAGAGAGACAAAAGAGGTAGGGATGGAGATCACTCCCAGGAAAGGAGTCTTTAAAAAGAGAGAAGTTTCCAAACACCAGAACACTCTCTGTGGTGGGTCTGTGGCGAGCCTTGGAATTTCAGAGGGCAAAATAACCGGGAGGAAAAATAAATAAATAATTAAAACCCACAGATTACATGCCTAACAGCAACTTCCAGCAGAGCAGCAGCCCAGACGCTCACGTCCCCCACTAGCAAGCAGGGGCTGGACAGGGAGGCACAGGTTGCATTGCTTTGGGTGAGGACTGAGCCTGAATGCCCCAAGGGCAATCTGAGGGAACTAGCTTGAGTTAGCAACCCAGACTGCGATAGCTAACCCGTGAAAAGCCTTAACCTAAGACAGCACCAGGCCCGCTCACAGAACAAAGGACTGAGCAGAGTTAGCTGGCTGCGAACTGGCCCGTCCCACGCCAGAGATAGGCAGACAAGGGCAGCCAGAGCCAGAAGGGGGCAATCACAGCCCCAGAGAGGCATCCTATACCAAACTGCAAGTAGACTTCGTTGCTAACCAAGACTTCCTGGGATTCTGTATGGTCGACACCCACTGGGAGGGTTGCAGTCAGAGATCAGCTCCCAAGAAGAGACACAGGGCACACCTGAGAAGGAGTGCCCCTTGTACATCCAGAAAACCAAGCAGCTGGGACAGGGGAAGTGATAAGTTGCAGCCTTCAACTGGGGGCACTTGCGTTCTTGAAGCACCTGGTCACCTGAGCTACTCGGAACTGGGATGGGCACAGTATGCAGGCCCAACCAAGTCTGCGCCTTTGTGGAGTACCCGAGAACATAAACCTGAGCAGCTTAGACCTGGGGAGTGCATGCAACCCAGGGCTTGCAACAGACAGTTCCCAGCAGAGCAACATAGAGCCTGAGCAGTGTAGACTGGGAAAGCACACACGCTGTGAACGGGGGCAAACCAGTGTGGTTGAGTCACTGTGAGCACACATCAGTGATATTTGTTTGCAGTGTTCCTCCCTCCCCAAAGCACGACTGAACAAGTGAGCCTAAAAAAAGTGACCACCACCCCTCCTTGTGTCAGGGAGGAAATTAGACAATGAAGAGAGCAACAAACAGAACAAGCTAAAATAAACAGAGGGAACCGCTTTGGAAGTGGCCGGTGTAATAGATTAAAACCCTGTAGTTAGCACCAACTACATAGGAAGGGGCCTATAGACCTTGAGAAGTAGAAGCCGGACCAAGGAACTATCCTAAAATAAACTGACCTCACACTGTCCCCAACAGCTCCAGAGAAAGTCCTAGATATATTTTGACTATTGTCATTTGTTTTAATTAAAAAAAAAAATTATTTTCAAATCCCTTATTACTCCTTTTAATTTTCAATTTTATAACCTACTATTACCTTACCAAAAAAAATACCCTATATTTTTAAAGCAAACTTCATTTTTTTGTGACTTTTTTTTTTAATATTATATTTTTGAAAATCTAACCTCTACTCCAGACTTTTAATCTTTGCTTCTTGGTATTTGCTATCAACTTTGTACCTTTAAGAACCCAATCTTAAGTACCCATTTTGACTTGGGAGAGAGATCACTGGACTGATTGCTCTCTCCCCCTTTTGACTCTCCTTTTTCTCCACCAGGTTTCCTCTATCTCCCCCCTCCCCCTTTTCTTCTCTACCCAACTCTGTGAATCTCTTTGTGTATTCCAGGCTGTGGAGAACACTTAGGGAACTGATTACTGGCTGGATCTGTCTCTCTCCTTTTGAATCCCCCTTTTATCTTCCTGGCCACCTCTGTCTCCTTCCTCCCTCTTCCTCTGTGTAACTCTGTGAACATCTCTGAGGGGTCCAGACTGTGGAGAGCACATGGGGAAGTGAATACTGGCTAGCTTGCTCACTCCCCTTTTGATTCCCCCTCTTCTCCTCCTGGTCACCTCTATCTCCCTCCTGCCTCTTCTCTTCTCTTCTCCATGTAACTCTGTGTACCTCTCTGGGTGTCCCTCACTGTGGAGAAACTTTTCATCATTAACCTAGATGTTTTATCATCAGTGCTATACAGATGGAGAAGTCTTGAGGCTACTGTAAGAAGAAGACTGAAAACCAGAGGCAGGAGGCTTAAGTCCAAATCCGGAGAACACCAGAGAATTCCTGAATGCAGGGAACATTATTCGACATGAGCTCATCAAATGCCTCCCTACCTACACTGAAACCAAGCACCGCCCAAGGGCCAACAAGCTCCAGAGCAAGACATACCACGCAAATCCTCCAGCAACACAGGAACATAGCCATGAGCCTCAATATACAGGCTGCCCAAAGTCACACCAAACCCACTGACATCTCAAAACTCATTACTGGACACTTCATTGCACTCCAGAGAGAAGAAATCCAGCTTCACCTACCAGAACACAGACACAAGCTTCCCTAACCAGGAAACCTTGACAAGCCACCCATCCAACTCCACACACAGCAAGGAACCTCCACAATAAAGAGGCACCACAAACTGCCAGAATACAGAAAGGTCACCCCAAACACAGCAATATAAACATGATGAAAAGGCAGAGAAATACCCAGCAGGGAAAGGAACAGGATAAATGCCCACCAAACCAACCAAAAGAGGAGGAGATAGGGAATCTACCCGATAAAGAGTTCCCAGTAATGATCATCAAAATGATCCAAAACATTGAAAGCAAATTGGAGTTACAGATAAATAGCCTGGAGACAAGGATCAAGAAGATGCAAGAAAGGTTTAACAAGGACCTAGAAAAAATAAAAAAGAATCAATACATAATGAATAATGCAATAAATGAAATAAAAAATACTCTGGAGGGAACCAAGAGTAGAATAACAGAGTCAGAAGATAGGATAATTGAGGCAGAAGATGGAATGGTAGAAATAAATGAAACAGAGAGAAAAAAAGAAAAAAGAATTAAAAGAAATGAGAACAACCCCAGAGACCTCTGGGACAGTGTTAAACGCCCCAACATTCAAATAATAGGAGTCTTAGAGGAAGAAGACAAAAAAAAAAAAAAAAAAAAGACCATGAGAAGAAGAGATATTGAGGAGATAATACTTGAAAACTACCCTAAAATGGGGAAGGAACTAATCACCCAAGTCCAAAAAACCCAGAGAATCCCAAACAGGATAAACCCAAGGGAAAACACTCCAAGACACATATTAGTCAAATTAACAAAGATCAAACACAAAGAACAAATATTAAAAGCAGCAAGGAAAAAACAACAAATAACACTCAAGGGGATTCCCATAAGGATAACACCTGATCTTTCAATAGAAACACTTCAGGCCAGAAGAGAATGGCAAGACATACTTAAAATAATGAAAGAAAATAACCTACAGCCCAGATTACTGTACCCAGCAAGGATCTCATTCAAATATGTAGGAGAAATCAAAAGCTTTACAGAAAAACAAAAGCTGAGAGAATTCAGCACCACCAAACCAGCTATCCAACAAATGCTAAAGGATCTTCTCTAGACAGGAAACACAGAAAGGATGTATAAACTTGAACCCAAAACAATAAAGTAAATGGCAATGGGATTATACTTATCAATAATTACCTTAAATATAAATGGGTTGATGTCCCAACCAAAAGACAAAAACTGGTTGAATAGATACAAAAACAAGACCACTATATATGTTTTCTACAAGAGACCCAGCTTGAAACAAGGGATACATATAAACTGAAAGTGAAGGGCTGTAAAAAGATATTCCATACAAATAGAGGCCAAAAGAAAGCAGGAGTAGCAATACTTATATCAGATAAAATTGACTTTAAAAAAAGGCTGTGAAAAGAGACAAAATGGACAATACATAATGATCAAAGGACCAATCGAAGAAGAAGATAACAGTTATAAATATATATGCACCCAACATAGGTGCACTGCAATATGTAAGATAAATGCTAACAAGTATGAAAGCAGAAATTAGCAATAACACAATAATATTGGGAGAATTTAATACCCCACTCACACCTGTGGATAGATCAACTAAACAAAATTAACAAGGGTACACAAACTTTAAATGATACAATAGACCAGTTAGACCTAACTGATATCTATAGGGCATTCCACGCCAAAACAACGAATGTCACCTTTTTCTCAAGCACACATGGAACCTTCTCTAGGATAGATCACATCCTGGGCCATAAATCTAGCCTTGGTAAATTTAAAAAAAGATGAAATTATTCCAAGAATCTTTTCTGACCACAATGCGGTAAGATTAGATGTCAAGTACAGGAGAAAAACTACTAAAAATTCCAACATATGAAGGCTGGACAACACGCTGCTGAATAACCAACAAATCACAGAAGAAAACAAAAAGGAAATCAAAATATGCATAGAAATGAATGAAAATGAAAACACAACAACCCAAAACCTATGGGATACTGTAAAAGCAGTGCTAAGGGGAAAGTTCATAGCAATACAGGCTTACATCAAGAAACAAGAAAAAAGTCAAATAAATAACCTAACTCTATGCCTAAAGCAACTAGAAAAGGGAGAAATGAAGAACCCCAAGGTTAGTAGAAGGAAAGAAATCTTAAAAATTAGGGCAGAAATAAATGCAAAAGAAACAAAAGAGACCATAGTAAAAATCAACAAAGCCAAAAGCTGGTTCTTTGAGAAGATAAATAAAGTTGACAAACCATTAGCCAGACTCATCAAGAAACAAAGGGAGAAAAATCAAATCAACAAAAGTAGAAATGAAAATGGAGAGATCACAACAGACAGCATGAAATACAAAGGATAATATGAGACTATTATCAGCAACTATATGCAAAAAAAAAAAAAATGGACAACTTGAAAGAAATGGACAAATTCTTAGAAAAGTACAACTTTCCAAAACTGAACCAGGAAGAAATAGAAAATCTTAACAGACCCATCACAAGCACAGAAATTGAAAGTGTAATAAAAAATCTTCCAGCAAAAAAAAGCCCAGGTCCAGAAGGCTTCACAGCTGAATTCTACCAAAAATTTAGAGAAGAGCTAACACCTATCCTACTCAAACTCTTGCAGAAAATTGCAGAGGAAGGTAAATTTCAAAACTCATTCTATGAGGCCACCATCACCCTAAAACCAAAACCTGACAAAGATGCCACAAAAAAAGAAAACTACAGACCGATATCACTGATGAACATAGATGCAACAACCCTTAACAAAATTCTAGCAAACAGAATCCAATAACATATTAAAAAAATCATACATCATGACCAAGTGGGCTTTATCCCAGGGATGCAAGAATTCTTCAATATCCGCAAATCAATCAATGTAACACACCACATTAACAAATTGAAAAATGAAAACCATATGATTATCTCAATAGATGCAGAGAAAGCCTTTGACAAAATTCAGCATCCATTTATGATTAAAACCCTCCAGAAAGCAGGAATAGAAGGAACATACCTCAACATAATAAAAGCTATATATGACCAGCCCACAGCAAACATTATCCTCAATGGTGAAAAATTGAAAGCATTTCCCCTAAAGTCGGGAACAAGACAAGGGTGCCCACTCTCACCACTACTATTCAACATAGTTTCGGAAGTTTTGGCCACAGCAATCAGCAGAAAAAGAAATGAAAGGAATCCAGATTGGAAAAGAAGTAAAACTCTCACTGCAAATGACATGATCCTCTACATAGAAAACCCTAAAGACTCCACCAGAAAATTACTACAGCTAATCAATTAATATAGTAAAGTTGAAGGATATAAAATCAACACACAGAAATCCCTTGCATTCCTATACATTAACAATGAGAAAACAGAAAGAGAAATTAAGGAAACAATTCCATTCAACATTGCAATGAAAAGAATAAAATAGTTAGGAATATATCTACCTAAAGAAACAAAAGACCTATATATAGAAAAATATAAAACACTGGTGAAAGAAGATACAAAAAAGAAGAAATCAAAGAGGACACAAAGAGATGGAGAAATATACCATGTTCATGGATTGGGAGAATCAATATTGTGAAAATGAGTATACTTCCCAAAGCAATCTGTAGATTCAATGCAGTCCCCATCAAGCTACCAACGGTATTCTTCACAGAACTAGAACAAATAATTTCACAATTTGTTTGGAAATACAAAAAACCTCGAATAACCAAAGCAATCTTGAGAAAGAAGAATGGAACTGGAGGAATCAACCTGCCTGACTTCAGGCTCTACTACAAAGCCACAGTCATCAAGACGGTATGGTACTGGCACAAAGACAGAAATATAGATTGATGGAACAAAATAGAAAGCCGAGAGATAAATCCATGCACCTATGGACACCTTATCTTTGACAAAGGAGACAAGAATATACAATGCAGAAAAGACAATCTCTTTAACAAGTGGTGCTGGAAAAACTGGTCAACCACTTGTAAAAGAAAGAAATTAGAACACTTTCTAACACTATACACAAAAATAAACTCAAAATGG
This sequence comes from Dama dama, assembly GCF_033118175.1. Taxonomy (NCBI): domain Eukaryota; kingdom Metazoa; phylum Chordata; class Mammalia; order Artiodactyla; family Cervidae; genus Dama; species Dama dama. The sequence continues at coordinate 4,326,747 of NC_083687.1, read as the reverse complement.
ATTAGAGATCTAAACCTAAGACCAGAAACTATAAAACCCCTAGAGGAGAACATAGGCAAAACATTTTCTGACATAAATCACAGCAGGATCCTCTATGACCCACCTCTGAGAATATTGGAAATAAAAGCAAAAATAAACAAATGGGACCTAATGAAACTTAAAAGCTTTTGCACTACAAAGGAAACTATAAGTAAGGTGAAAAGACAGCCCTCAGATTGGGAGAAAATAATAGCAAATGAAGAAACAGACAAAGGATTAATCTCAAAAATATACAAGCAACTCCTGAAATTCCAGAAAATTAAACGACCCAATCAAAAAGTGGGCCAAAGAACTAAACAGACATTTCTCCAAAGAAGACATACAGATGGCTAACAAACACATGAAAAGATGCTTGACGTCACTCATAATCAGAGAAATGCAAATCAAAACCACAGTGAGGTCCCATTTCACACCAGTCATAATGGCTGCTATCCAAAAGTCTACATGCAATAAATGCTGGAGAGGGTGTGGAGAAAAGGGGACCCTCTTACACTGTTGCTGGGAATGCAAACTAGTACAGCCACTATGGAGAACACTGTGGAGATTTCTTAAAAACCTGGAAATAGAACTGCCATATGACCCAGCAATCCCGCTGCTGGGCATACACACCCAGCATTGAAAGAGACAAGTTTGCCCCAATGTTCATCACAGTTTGTAATAGCCAGGATATGTAAGCAACCTAGATGTCCATTGGCAGATGAATGGATAACAAACTTGTGGTATATATACACAATGGAATGTTACTCAGCCATTAAAAAGAATACATTTGAATCAGTTCTCATGAGGTGATGAAACTGGAGCCTATTATACAGAGTGAAGTAAGCCAGAAAGAAAAGCACCAATACAGTATAGTAATGCATATATATTGAATTTAGAAAGATGGTGACAATAACCCCGTATACAAGACAGCGAAAGAGACACAGATGTGTAGAACAGTCTTTTGGACTTTGTGGGAGAGGGTGAGGGTGGGTGATATGGGAGAATGGCATTGAAACATGTAAATTATCATATGTGAAACGAATCACCAGTCCAGGTTCGATGCATGATACAGGATGCTCGGGGCTGGTGCACTGGGGTGACCCAGAGGGATGGGATGGGGAGGGAGGTGGGAGGGGGTCTCAGGGTGGGGAACACATTTACACCCATGGTGGATTCATGTCAATATATGGCAAAACCAATACAATATTGTAAAGTAAAAATAAATAAATAAAACTGAAAAAAAAATTTTTTTCTCATATCCTTTCTTTTTCTCTTCTTCTTCTGGGACCCTTATAACTCGAATGTTATTGCGTTTGATATTGTCCCAGAGGTCTCTGAGACTATCCTCACTTCTTTTCATTCTTTTCACTTTATTCTGCTCTTCAGAAGTTATTGCCATCATTTTATCCCCAGCTCACTGATTCGTTCTTCTGCTTCAGCTATTTTGGTATTGACTTTTTCCAGAGTATTTTTAATTTCAGTAATTGTGTTGTTTGTCTCTGTGTTTATTCTTTAATTCTTCTAGTTCTTTGTTAATTGATTCTTCCATTTTCTCCATTTTGTTTTCAAGGCTTTTGATCGTCTTCACTATCATTATTCTGAATTCTTTTTCTGGTAGTTTGCCTATTTCCTCTTCATTTATTTGGACTTCTGTGTTTCTCATTTGTTCCTTCATTTTTGTAGTATTTCTCTGCCCTTTCATTATTATTATTATTATTTTACTTATTGTGTTTGAGGTCTCCTTTTCTCAGGGTTCATGGTTGAATTATTTCTTCCTTTTGGTTTTTTCCCTCCTAGGGTTGGTTCAATGGTTTGTGCAAGCTTCATATAGGGTGAGATTTGTGCTGAGTTTTTTGTTTGTTTTTCCTCTGATCAGCAAGGTTGAGTGAGGTGGTAATCCTGTCTGCTGATGACTGGGCTCATGTTTTGTTTGTTTGTTTGTTTGTTATTTAGATGAGGCATCCTGCACAGGTTGCTACTGGTGGTTGGGTGATGCCAGGTCTTGTATTCAAGTGGTTTTCCATGTGTGAGGTCTCACTATTTGATACTCTGTAGGGTTAGTTCTCTGGTAGTCTAGGGTCTTGGAATCAGTACTCCCAGTCTAAAGGCTCAAGGCTTGATCTCTGGTCAGGAACAAAGATTCCACATGTGGTTTGTTATGGCATTAAGTGAGATTAAAACAAATACCCCCAAATGAGAAAATGAAGATGAACCTAAGAGAAATGGCAGTTACAAATTCAGGCAAATAGTACTTAAAACAATGGAATGTACACATATACATACCCAACCAAAAACAAAGTCAAAACAGTCAAACTAAAATAAAGTACAGTAGATTGACTCGGCAAACAAAGAAAATGAAAAATTATACTTACAAGTTAAGAACAAAACTTACTAAAGCACAAACTGGAAAGCAAAACTAAAGCAAGGTGCCAAGTGGGCAATAAAGCAATGAAAATAAAACTAGCAAATATGTTGAGAGGGAAGGAAAGAAAGAAAAGAAAGACAAAATAGATATGCAAAGTTTAAAAGAGGTAGACAAAAAGATTTATATACATTAAAGATTAACTATAAGGGGAAAGAACAGTAGGAAAAGCAAAGGAATAAATGTAGAAAAAATAATAGTAGGTTTTAAAAATTAAAATTAAAAAAAGAATGAAGAAAAAACGAAAACCCCACAGAACTGCAAAAACCCAATGTAGATGCACAGGTTTATAACAACAATAGAAAAATGTGACTGGAAAAAAAAAATAAAAAGCTCAAAAGCTTAATTAGATTTCATAGTGCCAATAAAATTGCCAACTACAACAGAGGGAGGAAAAAAACGGGGAAAAAAAGGAAAAAAATATCCAAAAGAACCTACAGAACTAGTCAAAACATAAGAATAATAAATGTTTTACTTGAGTCACTGCTGTCACAGTCCTTTCCCTCGCTTAGAGTCACAGTCCACCTCACCTCCGTAGGATGCCCTCTAACAATGTGCTGATCTTTGGACCTGCTGTGGAGGTTGCTCAGATTCTAATCTGGTCCCACACCTCTGTGTTCTTGCCTCTAATTCCCACACCTCTCAGAACTAGCGTGCTTTCTTTTGTGGGAGCTCTCAATGTCCATTTATATATTCCATAGACACAGAGTCTGGCTAGTTGATCATGTGGATTAAATCTGCAGCTTGTACAGCTGCTAGGAAGGTTTTGGGTCTTCTTCCTTAAACACACTGCCCCTGGGTTTCAATTTTGGTTTTATTTCCACCTCTGCATGGGGGTTTTCCACCAGGGTTTGCTCCTGAGGCTGCCCTGGAGGACTTGGGCTTGTGAGAGCCTGTGAGAGCTAGGTGTGGAGGTGGTGCAGCTGCTTGGGTCTCAGGGGTTCTGGCAGCACCAGGTACTCATGGGGATTGGCGACAAGGGCAGCAGGAAATATAGTTCTCTAGAAGGGTATGGTAACCAGTATTGGCTAATATGTTCCGGTATTCTTGCCTTCAGAAACCCCTGACAGAGAAGCCTGGCACATCACAGTCTATGTGGTCACAAAGAGTTGGACACAACTGAAGCCACCCTGCACCCATAGATGCAAGACCTTTTTTTGCCTGTGGCTACTCTGCCCCAGTGAGAGTTGAGCGTGAAGGTGGCGTAGATGCTTGGCTTGCGGAGACCCTGGAGGCGCCAAATGTGCAGGGACATGAACTGCCTCAGCCACAGGAGTTATGACCCTATCAGAATCTTTTTCTGGGCCTCTTGTTGGTGATCAGAAGGCCTCTTTGGCCAGTCTTTCTCTGTAGCTCCACCCATTCAGGCACTTAGAGGGCTCCCTTTCCTGAGGTTCTTCTCTGTTGTTTGGTGTGTCAGGCACATGGAGGGGCCCCTTTGACTGGGGTCCTACTTTATGGATTGGCACATCAGGCACTTAAAGGGGCCCCCAGGGTGGGATCCTACTCTGTAGTTAGGCACACATCAGTCACTAAAGAAGCACCCTGTGTGTGGGCCTACTCTGTATTTCAGAGCATCAGGCATTTGGTTGACCAGCCTCTCTATTGTTCAGCTGCCGATCCTGGAATGTGGGGAGAGAGAGGCTATGGTGGTGGCTCCACGTCCTACGTGTGACTCAGCAGTATCGCCTTGCTTCCATGACTGCCCGGCTTTCTTCCAAAGGCATTTTCCACCACAGTCTCCTCCCTCACATCCCCTCCATCGGTCTCGCCACAGTCAACAGCAGCCCTTACCTGGGGATTGCTCCACAATCCCTAAACTCCAGCTCCCAGCCATTGCGTCCTCCAGGGGACCTGTGTGCCTGACTGGGATATGTATGGCTGTGGCAAGGACTGTCTGATTCTCATTCCATTTAGGCTGCCACAGATCAGCTGTTTCACTTTCAGCCTAAAATATTTCTCCTCTGACTCAAACAATTGCCCTGACATGGGGATTGGATCCCTGCTTCAGTTCCCCCACCCTCCAAGGGCAGGTCCAGTCCTACTAACACTCCTGCTTCCCCTCCTAGTTCCCTCATCCTACCAAGTTTTGCGTGGTTCTATTATATTCTTTTCCACTGGGCAGGTGCTCCTGTTTGCTCTCAGCTGGTGTTCTGCATGCACTTCTATGTCTGAAGGTGTATTCCTGATGTATCCATGGAGAGAGATGTACTCCACATCCACCTATTCCTCCCCTATCTTGTTCTCTGAGGGTCAGCATTAATGATAGTTGGCCATTGTCAACTTCCAATGGCCAGTCATTGCATTCATCATCTTCAAGTCCCTTGTCTCCTTTGCAAAACTTCTTAAATCGCCACTGCACTGTACATTCATTAGTAATTCCAGGACCAAATGAATTGTTGATGTTTTGAGTTGCCTCAGCTGCTTTACAACCCATATGGAACTCAAATAAGCAAATAGCTCAAATTTGCTTTCTGTCTAAAATTATTTCTATCATCTAAAATAAATATAAGATAAACAGCAAGTAATATGTCATTGGTGACTCAGATGTTAAAATATCTGCCTGAAATGTAGGAGACCCTGGTTTTATCTCTGGGTTGGGAAGACCTGGAGAATGAAATGGCTACCAACTCCAGTATTCTTTCCTGGAGAATTCCATGGAATTCTGGCGAGCTACAGTTCATGGGATCCCGAAGAGTTGTACAGGACTGCATGACTAACACACTTTCAGTAAGTCATTAGCAAAAATATATAAAGTGAGAAATAGTGAGGTGTTTAATTTGGGGCAAAATGAGAACTGTAGCCTGGAAAACTGTAGTAGAAAGCACAGCATTGGAAAGAGACAAGCAGCACTTGAAGATGCAGAACAGCGGTGTTTATTCAGCACTGGTGAGGGCTCAGTGGAGTCTTCTCCAAAAGCTGAGCACCCAGGCTTTGATCTGGGTATCTTTTATACACCACAAACTTCTTGCTCAAACAGCTCAGATCCCTCCCCTCCCCAGGTAGCCCAAGTTCCCGCAGATGTAACGAGCAACCAAGATCACAGATGTGGAAGCAGTGATTGATGGGCAGTGCTGTTAACACAAAATAAAGGAAAGGAAAGCAAAAGGTTGTTACTTTAATTGGGAGGTTTTAATCTCACTCCTATCTCATTCCCCACTCTTGATGTTTAGGATGCATCTGCAGCCTTCAGAGAACATCATCTTGTGGCAATTTCTGGTATCCCTTTAAAAGCAACACCTGGGTAGCCATTCTCCATTTGACATCTGTCTTTATGAATCTTGTTACAACTCTGATTAGGAGGGGTATGAGGCAGAAAATAAGCAGACATCCAGCGAGTATGACTATGACCATCCCAATCATTGTTTTAAACCCCCTAGCCAAGAGAACCATCCTCCAAAGAGGTCATCTGTATCCCATCCCTTCCAGGTCTGAAAGAGAACATGGGCAATCTTCCTGATATTTTTAGCTATGTCTGTCACAGCTTTTGCACTATCATCTATTTGGATAGAACAGCCAGCTTGGTCGAATTTCCCACAAACTCCTCCTTCCTCTGCTAGGAGGTAGTCTAATGCTAAGCAATTTTGATAGATGGCAGTCCTCATCTGGGATTGTTGCCATGCCAACAGTTCCAGTTTCATTAGTTATAATCTCAAGTACCTCCTGCAGTTGGATTATTCAGTTGAGCATGTTAATGGAGATCCTGTATACTCAACTCCTATCTTTTGCCCATGTGGCCAGACCATAATATTGGATTATCTGTCGGAGGGGGCACTCATCTTTGCCCCAATTTTGTTTTCCCTCTCGTTTGAGAGATCATTTTTCTCTATGTCTGAGGTTGTTGTAGATTGGGACTCCCAGTGTGTCTCCTTGTGAGTCAGGTAAGAGGAAGAAACCTGGCTGAATTACTCCTATGGTGCAGGTCCCTCCCCATCTGGATGGGAGCCGCGAGTAGGCCCTTCTCCCACAAATCCAAAAAAGCCCCTCTAGGGCCTGCTATAAGTCTGGATTTGTGGAGTTAAGATGGTTCCAATATGGGCTAATGCCTGGGATTGCAAGAAAAGGATTAATATCAGGTTGATTTCCTGTACAGTTCTGCACTAGAATCCTGGAGATGGAGATGAAGGGAATGCAAGTGTGATTCCCATTCCCTCCTTTGGGGGAGCCCAATGCCAGACTGGGGCCCCTGGCCACCACAAAAGGCTTTTACTGGTATCATTATAGACCAGGGCTCTTCTTAATTTTATCTCTCCAGCCCAGGTATAATTTATCCATTCTCAGCTTAAATATTCATTGCCTACTGTCTCCATGGACAGGGTCCAACTCTGAGTAGGACCCTCTGCCTGCCTGCTAATTTTTAGATTCCATTGGAATAGCAGAAAGGTATCCCATCCAGTACCATTCTGGGGCCATGATTCACTCATCAGGGCCTCTCCACAAACCCAGCAGCTAGTGACATTTAATTGCCAGGCCACCTCCTTGGCTAGATGGATAAGAAGATTATTTCTAGTAGTGGGCATTTCTAACTTATCTTTGAGGGAGGTTTGGATGACTCAAAGGATAAAACGTCTGCCTGCAATGCAGGAGACCCAGGTTTGATCCCTGGGTTGGGAAGATCCCCTGGAGAAGGAAATGACAACCCATTCCAGTATTCCTGCCTGAAGAATCCCATGGACAGATGAGCCTGGCAGGCTACAGTCCACGGGGTCGCAAAGAGTTGGACACAGCTGAGCGACTTCATTTCACTTCAAAGCTGATTGTGTAGTCCAGTGGACCATGACTTTGGAACTGATGCCAATGAGTCAGGCTTGGTTACTTAGGCCTTTAACCATTTGAGCACCTCTTGGACCACTTCTTTCCTAACCTGGTCCTGACCACCCCCCATCCCCCTGCACTGACATCCCAAAATGAGTCTGTCAAGTCTAGCAGGCCATCTGTCTTGGGGTGCCATAGCACGTTAGGCCATTCATACCGTGGGCTCTAATTTTTCCCTTCCAGTAATGTATCCCTTCCCTAGTACATGGGGAAGGTGAACTGTAACATCCAGCCAATTGATCTATATATATATATGTACATGTATATGTATATATGTATATGTGTGTGTATATATATATATATATGTATATAGTAAGTGAATTCTTGGATCCATTTTCCCTCATGGTAGGGAAAGATTCCATACATTCGGAACAATCATCCTAACTCTTGGATGAAGAGGGGATTTTATAACTTAACAGAATTATAAGGCAAAAATACACTGTTTTTACATTTGAGCTGATCACAGTAGGAGGAGACTCCAATAAACAAGAACTATGAAAAAGTAGACAAAGCAGAGGGAGAGTTTTGGATACAAGTCAACTCCAGGGGAGACAGAAAGTAAAGCCCTATTCCAAATAAGATGAGTAGGGAAGTCCCAATCCACTTACTAACCAATACATTTGCCTTTTGTCGGTCTTGTTGGTTCCTCAAGCTTCAGCTGTGCATTTACTGACCGTCTTCTGGTGTGGCCAGAGCAAAGCTTTGCGGTGGTTGCTTCCTTCTTCACAAAGTCAGGCACAGGGGTTCCTCTGGACTGAGGGCCATTTCCCACTTCTCTTGGCTATTGATTGGACTTGCAGATTTGACTCTGGAGTAATGAATCCAAGCGTCTGTTCCTGCCACCTTGAGAGCAGTGGGGGTAGTTAAGATTACAGTTTAAGACCCTTTTCACATGGATTTTAAAGGCTCTTTTTTCCAACCTTTTGCCCGTACCTGGTCCCCTGGTTGGTGGGGATATACTGTTATGCCTACGGATAAGAGTATTTTATCAATTGCCCATTTATGTATCTGAGAGATTGTGTCCTAACCATTGTAGCTGCCTATGTAAGTGCAAGTTTCCCAGTTCTCTGGTGTCTCCCCTCAAGTTGACTAGCAGGGGTGGTCATCCATACAGGATTTCAAAGGGTGGAAACCCTATCCCTGCCCACAGTGAACACCTTATCTTTAAGTGGGCCACAGGTAACATGTCTACTCAAGATAAGCTGGTCTTCTGGCATAGTTTTGCTAGGGTTTGTTTGAGGGTTCAATTCATGAGTTCCACTTTCCCTGAGCTCTGGGGACAGTAGGCAGTATGCAATTTCTACCAGATCTTCAAAGCCTTTGCCACCTGTTGTACTGTCTTGGCTACAAATGCCAGTCCATTGTCTGACCCTGTGGTCAGAGGCATTCCATATCTGGGAACAATGCCTTTCAGGAGTGCCCTTTTCTTAGATACCTGGTACCCAGCTTCCACTAACAAGGAGAGGAGGGCCTTTGTTCCTCCTAGGCATCGAGCCTGTGTTGTGCTGGCCAGCAGAAGTTCATCAATGTATTACAGCAGGACACAGTCTAACTCTTGTCCAGGAAATTTAGCTAAGTTGCTGGCCAAAGCTCCAGTGAAGAGGGTAGAGGATTTCTTGAACCCCTGAGGAAGCCTCATCCAAGTGACCTGTTCCTTGTTTCCCATGTGTGGATTTTCCCAAGGGCAAATAGTGGTTGACTGACAGGTGCAACCCAGAGACAGAAGAAGGCATCTTTCAAGTTCAAGCAAGTAAACCATTTGGCTATGGAAGGCATCAGTCCTAGTAAGGTGTATGGATTAGGCACTGCTAGGTGCAGAGTAACTGTTGCCTCGTTTACACCTCTTTAGACCTGAACTGGATGGTAATCATGTGTCCCTGGCTTCTTCACAGGTAGTGGTAAGGTGTTCCAGGGTGACTGGCATTTCATCAGAAGTTCATTTTGGAGTAGTCTGTCTAAATGAGCCTGGATTCGCAGTTGGGCCTCCCAGGGAATCAGATACTGTCTTAATTTTACAAGCTGAGCTCCCAGTTTCAGATCAACCAGGATGAGAGCATGGTGTTTTGCCAGACCCAGAGGATTTTCCTTGGCCCAAACTAGTGGGTTCTCAGTCACTAATTTAGGAGGAATGGCCCCTTATCCTGGAGGGAAGGAATACAGACGTCATCCTTCTCTCCTTACAATGAGAGTCATAATCAAGGAGAATGACAGTCCTGCCAGCTTTAGCTGATCCATCAGCAGAAAAGAAATTCAGGTCCCCATCTTGGCAAGCAGGTCACTTCCCATCAAGGGAACAGGGCAGTCGGGCAAGTAGAGGAATCCATGCACTACCTCATGCTCCCACCCCAAGTCAGCATTGTCATGGGCCGCAGAATGGTCTGCAGCTTTCAATGCCTGTGGCCCCGAAGATAGTAGTTTCTTTTCACAAGAGGGAGGCTATATGTTGGGTCACCACTGAATTCTCAGTGCCTGTGTCCACCATAAGGTTCATTGGATGGCTCCATACTTGAATTCTGACCATGGGCTCTCAGGGGCCCAGTTTGAGAGAGCCCAGTCCCCTCTAGTCGGATTCTGTTACAGTTAACCTGATCAGATTAGCACTGGGTGGTTTAGGATGATATTAGCTCAGTGGGCCTACTGCTTTGGTTTCTTCTCAGGGAGACTGGGACACTCATTTTTACAGTGTCCCCTTTCCTTGCAATAGGCACACTGATCATGGCTGAGGGGAATTATCCTTTTCAGATCTGGGCCCCTTGCCTTACTAGGGGTGCAGATTTTGAGAGAGCAGCTGCCAAAAGTGTGCCTTTTTTTTTCATCGTCTTTTCCACTTCTTGGCGTGCTGTTTGATCTTGATTGACAAAGACTTTATTGGCTATTTCTAGCAGTTCTATAGCATTTTTACCTGCAAACCCTTCTAACTTCTATAATTTCTTTGGATGTCTGATTGTGCCTATCCTACAAAGACTGCACTTATTATCCACTGATTTTCAGGAGCTTCAGGATCAAAAGGGGTGAAGACCTGGAAGGCCTCACACAGCTTTTCATAGAAATTGGCTGGGCTCTTATCTGTTTTTTGTAGCACCTCAGTGGTCTTAGCCATGTTAGTAGGTTTCTTAGCCCTGGCTTTTACTCCTTGTAGGAAGACCTGTTGATACCTATCCAACTGGTTTCTTGCCCCCCTTGGTATTGGGGTCTAATGAGGCTCTTTCTTCAGGAAGTTCTCCTGAGCCCAGTTCTCTGTATCTAATTGATCCCCTGGGGCATTGGCCTGGAGCCATTTTTAATCATCTGCCATGACTCATTTGCACTCCTCTGTACTGAAAAGGGTGAGGAGAAGCTGCCGACAGTCTACCCAGGTGGAGCAGTGGGTCTGGAAGATGGATTCTAAGAGATCAACTAACACTTGGGGTTTTTCAGAATATGAGGGGATGTGATGTTTCCAGTTAAGGAGATCAGTCATGGAAAAAGGCTGGTAGTAAAAAATGGGTCCCCCTTCTTTTAAGAGCCCATCAGCAGCAAAACACTGTGGCCCTTGAGTCTTTCATAAGTGCATTTGTAGTGCTGAGGCAACTACTCCCTAAGCGGACTGGAGGCATCTACCCATCAGTTCTGGGATGGCTGGTATGGAGACACAATAGCTTCAGGAGCATCAGGAAGAGGAAGTGAAATGGAAGGCAGTGGACTGTATGGTAAATGAAGATCTGCTGCTGCCAGTAGGGGAGTCATGGGAATATAAGGTGGGGGCTTTGGAGGCATTTCTTCAGCCTCATCCTGGAGGATAGGTGGTTCCTTCTTTTGGCACAAGGTCCTTTCCTTCACTTGGGCTACTAGGATCTTACACTGTCCTTGACTTGTGGCAAAGAATCAAGCCCAAATGGGGCCTTAACTGGGCAATTTCCAAACACTGACTGATACATGAGAATTGGTGTGGGTGGCTGGGGTCTCCCACTATAACTCTGCACTGTTCAGACACTGAGCACATCTAAGGTTCTTTCTGAGGGCCATCTGACCCCGATGGAGGGCCACTCCAGGGTACAAAGAATGTGCAGCTTTTCAGGACTCAATTTTACACCATAATCTCCAGAAAATCCTTACTTAAGATTCTTTTTTTTTTTTTTTTTCCATTTATTTTTATTAGTTGGAGGCTAATTACTTTACAATATGGTAGTGCTTTTTGTCATACATTGACATGAATCAGCCATGGATTTACATGCGTTCCCCATCCCGATCCCCCCTCCCACCTCCCTCTCCACCCAATCCCTCTGGGTCTTCCCAGTGCACCAGGCCCGAGCACTTGTCTCATGCATCCAACCTGGGCTGGTGATTTGTTTCACCCTAGATAATATACATGTTTCGATGCTGTTCTCTCGAAACATCCCACCCTCGCCTTCTCCCACAGAGTCCAAAAGTCTGTTCTGTACATCTGTGTCTCTTTTTCTGTTTTGCATATAGGGTTATCATTACCATCTTTCTAAATTCCATATATATGTGTTAGTATACTGTATTGGTCTTTATCTTTCTGGCTTACTTCACTCTGTATAATGGGCTCCAGTTTCATCCATCTCATCAGAACTGATTCAAATGAATGCAACCTAGATGCCCATCAGCAGATGAATGGATAAGAAAGCTGTGGTACATATACACCATAGAATATTACTCAGCCATTAGAAAGAATTCATTTGAATCAGTTCTAATGAGACGGATGAAACTTACTTAAAATTCTTAACCATACACTCTAAGACAGTGGACTTAGACATCCAATTGCTCATTATGTGAAAAGCCCCACCCTGAGGCAGTGTCACAGAAGAACTGTACAAAAAATATCTTCACGACCCAGATAATCACTATGCTGTGATCACTCACCTAGAGCCAGACATCCTGGAATGTGAAGTTAAGTGGGCCTTAGGAAACATAACTATGAATGAACCTAGTGGAGGTGATGGAATTACAGTTGATTTATTTCAAATCCAGAAAGATGACGCTGTGACAGTGCTGCACTCAATATGCCAGCAAATTTGGAAAACTCAGCAGTGGCCACAGGACTGGAAAAGGTCAGTTTTCATTCCAATCCCAAAGAAAGGCAATGCTAAAGAATGCTCAGACTACCACACAATTGCACTCATCTCACACGCTAGTAAAGTAATGCACAAAATTCTCCAAGCCAGGCTTCAGAAATATGTGAACCATGAACTTCCAGATGTTCAAGCTGGTTTTAGAAAAGGCAGAGGAACCAGAGATCAAATTGCCAACATCTGCTGGTCATCGAAAAAAGCAAGAAAGTTCCAGAAAAACATCTATTTCTGCTTTATTGATTATGCCAAAACCTTTGACTGTGTAGATCACAATAAACTGTGGAAAATTCTGAAAGGGATGGGAATACCAGACCACCTGACCTGCCTCTTGAGAAACCTGTATGCAGGTCAGGAAGCAATAGTTAGAACTGGACATGGAACAACAGACTCGTTCCAAATAGGAAAAGGAGTACATCAAGGCTGTATATTGTCACTCTGCTTGTTTAACTTATATGCAGAGTACATCATGAGAAATGGTGGACTGTAAGAAGCACAACCTGGACTCAAGATTGCCGGGAGAACTATTAATAACCTCAGATATACAGATGACACCATCCTTAAGGCAGAAAGTGAAGAAGAACCAAAGAGCCTCTTGATGAAAGTGAAAGAGGAGAGTGAAAAAATTGACTTAAAGCTTAACATTCAGAAAACTAAGACCATGTCATCCGGTCCCATCACTTTATGGCAAATAGATGGGGAAACAGTGGAAACAGTGGCTGACTTTATTTTTCTGGGCTCCAAAATCACTGCAGATGGTGATTGCAACCATGAAATTAAAAGATGCTTACTCCTTGGAAGGAAAGTTATGACCATCTTAGACAGCATACTAAAAGCAGAGACATTACTTTGCCCACAAATGTCCATCTAGTCAAGGCTATGGTTTTTTTCCAGTGGTCATGTATGGATGTGAGAGTTGGACTATAAAGAAAATGCTGAACACTGAAGAATTGATGATTTTGAACGCTGGTGTTGAAGACGACTTTTGAGAGTCCCTTGGACTGCAAGGAGATACAACCAGTCCATCCTAAAGGCGATCAGTCCTGAGTGTTCATTAGAAAGATTGATGTTGAAGCTGAAACTCCAATACATTGGCCACCTGATACGAAGAGCTGACTCACTGGAAAAGACCCTGATGCTGGGAAAGGTTGAGGGCAGGAGGAGAAGGGAAGGACAGAGGATGATGTGGTTGGATGGCATCACTGACTTGATGGACATGGGTTTGGGTGAACTCTGGGAGTTGGTATTGGACAGGGAGGCCTGGCATGCTGCAGTTCATGAGGTCACAAAATGTCGGACACGACTGAGCAACTGAACTGAACTGAGGCTATGTCACACAACAAAACAAAGGGAGGTGCTCACTGCCTGGCCGCTCCCCTTATGGAGATTTAGACACCTCTTAGCATTTGCTGGTCCATACAAACTGCAGACCAGGACCAGACTCGCAGGGAGGGATTAAATCTCGCAGAGGCTGGCACTGCCCTAAGCCATATGAGGTTGTCACAGAACTTCAGGTTAGGACCTACTCAAGCTTCAGAGTCTGAAGATGTTGGAGCTTCGGCTCTCAGTCTGCTCAGTCACTCTTTCACACACACACAAGAGTTGGCAGACCACCTGAGGGGACAAACCCTATTCTGAGTGACCCCCCAGTCACTGGGAGGTGATCAGGCTCCCCTTCCATCTTATGGGAGGCCCTGACTTGTGCAGATGCCTCTGGGGCACTCACCTGTTTGACGTCCTATGTCCTGCTTCTGCTCTCCTGAGTCTATTCAGGAAGCGACATGGGCTGAGGCCAGTGTGGCTGGAGTGAGAGTTGAGATCCAGTAAATGGCCAGGTGGCACCTATCTGTCATGATGCCAGTGGCCACGGCTTTCTCTGGTACCCCGACAACAGTAGCACGAGGGGCCAGCTTGGTTGTCGACTTGTCAGCTTTCTGGCCAGTACACCAGAAACTGTCGTGTGGGAAAGAGACAAGTGGCACTCAAAGATTCAGAACAACAGTTTATTCAGCACCAGAGCAGGCTCAGCGGAGTTGCCTCCAAAGGCTGAGTGCCCTGGCTTTGTTCTGGGTATCTTTTATACATCATAAACTTCCCACTCAAATAGCTCAGATCCCTCCACTCCCCAGGTAGCTCAAGTTCCTCAGTGGTAACAGCAACCAAGATCACAGACAGAGAAGTAGTAATGGATGAGCAGAAGCTGTTAACACAAGATAAAGGAAGGGAAAGCAAAAGGTTGTTAACGTTAATTGGGGGCTTTGATCTCACTCTTACCTCAAAACAGCACCTCAGATAGTTCTGAGAAACTGCTCCAAAGAGGTAGTGGCAGAAGATCAATATATGTGATTTTGGTGAAGGGAGAGTTTACACAATCAAACACGTATCTTACAAAAGGTTTTCTGCCAGTCATGAGGAGTTGATGTCACTATGAAGGGATTTAGTGCTTTTCTAGATATGAGGGGAGATACAAAGATCGGGATCATGAAGTCAGTTCCTGAAAATATCTAACTATCTAAAGACTTGTTCCACCGATTTTCCTGGAGCACAAAGTGCCTTATTCTTGACCCTGAAGTCCCTTCAGGGCATATCACAGGTTAACAGCTGCAGAGGCAGATGGCAAACGCCCTTGGCAAGTACCAATTTGTAGTTGACATCCATTAAGCCCCTCAACATCTTAATCACAAATGTTCTAAATTCCTCGCCTGATAATTTCAATATCCCTGCCATATGTGAATCTTGTCCTGATGTTTGTTCTATCTTTTGAAATGTGTGTGTGTGTGTGTGTGTGTGTGTGCGTGCTTCTTAAGTATGTCTTGAAGTTTTTTTTCTTGATAACTGGATGTAACGTACTGGGTGAAAGAAACTAATAAATTGGACTTTATTAGTAATGTGGTGATAAGGTTCAGGGGGAGGGGAATTGTTCTGTATCTCATGAGAAGCTCTCAGTCCTCAGTGAGCTGTGGACTGTAAACTTTTCACACATACTCCTCATTCTTGTTCTTGGTTCTCTCCCCCTCCCATCCCTCTTTGATGGAACAAGAGAGTTAGAGGGACTGGAGTTGGGTTATTTTCTTTCCTTCAGTTCTGTGAGGTTCTGATAAACCTCCAGCAAGTTAGGTTCTGGTTCAATAATTTCTCTTAAGGGCAGGAATTTAGAACAGATTGCTCTGGTTTATTTCAGAATAGTTCCACTCCCCCTCCCTTTCCAGAAGCACAAAGGAATTTTTATCCAGTATTCACTGTGAGAACATGCTCAAGTTCCTAGAGGTAAAACAACAGAAGTGTGGAAGCCTCCAATGACAGGTAACCTGAGGTTTTATGTCTCAGACATCTGCATGCTAAACTTACAGCAGAGTATCAGTTACAGCTATTTCCCTACCAAGGTGATGGTTCCTGTGAAGACTTAATGCTCTGGTTAAGTCACCATTCTTCTAATTGATCTGTTTGTCTCTAACTTGCTGAACTGTGGTTTACCCATGACTCAGCCTCTCTCTGGGCTTAATAGAAATTGATTTTTCTTTTTAATTAGTTTTTTCAGCTTTTTACTTGTTAGTGTAACATAGCAACGTCCATCTTCTCACACACTAGATTGGAAACTGGAAGTTTCAGACACATTTTAAGAGTGTATACATTTTTCTTCAAAATTTTAATTAATCAATCTCTCCTTTTGCTGCTCAGTTCAGTGCTCAGTTGTGTCCAATTCTTTGCGACCCCATGGACTGCATTATGCAGGATTCCCTGTCCATCACCAAATCCTGGAGCTTGCTCAAACTCATGTCCATTGAGTCAGTGATGCCATCTAGCCATCTCATCCTCTTTCATCCCCTTCTACTCCTGCCTTCAATCTTTCCCAGCATAAGGGTCTTTTTCAGCTCTTTGCTGATATTTTTCTGGAATTACAACCTTTTACTGGAATTTTCTTGCTTTTTCGATGATCCAGCAGATGTTAGCAATTCGATCTCTGGTTCCTCTGCCTTTTCTAAATCCAGATTGAACATCTGGAAATTCTCAGTTTATATACTGTTGAAGAATAACTTGGAGAATTTTGAGCATTACTTTGCTTTCATGTGAGATGAGTGCAATTATGCAGTAGTTTGGACATTCTTTAGCATTGCCTTTTTTTGGGATTGGAATGAAAACTGACCTTTTTCAGTCTGGTGGCCACTGCTGAGTTTTCCAACTTTTCTGACATATTGAGTGCAGCACTTTCACAGCATCATCTTTCAGGATTTGAAATGGGTGGTATTCTATAACCTCCACTGGCTTTGTTCCTAGTGATGCTTCCTAAGGCCCACTTGGCTTTGCATTCCAGGATGTTTGGCTCTAGGTGAGTGATCACACCATCATGGTTATCTGGGTCATGAAGATCTTTTTTGTACAGTTCTTCTGTGTATTCTTGACACCTCTACTTAGTATTTTCTGCTTCTGTTAGATCTATACCATTTCTGTCCTTTATTGTGCCCATCTAGCATGAAATGTTCCCTTGGTATCTCTAAATTTGATCATATATTCAAGAAATTTCTAATCTTTCCCATTCTATAGCTTTCCTCTGTTTCTTTGCATTAATCAGTTAGGAAGGCTTTCCTAACTTTCCTGCTATTCTTTGGAACTCTGCATTCAGATGGATATATCTTTCCTTTTCTCCTTTGCCTTTCACTTCTTTTCTTTTCTCAGCTATTTGCAAGGCCACCTCAGACAACCGTTTTGCCTTTCTTTTTCCTGGAGGTGGTTTTGATCACCACTTCCTGTACAATATTACAAACCTCTATCCATAGTTCTTTAGGCACTCAATCTATCAGATCTAATGCCTTGAATCTATTTCTCACTTCCACTGTATAATCATAAGGGATTTGATTTAGATCATACCTGAATGGTTTAGTGGCTTTCCCCACTTTCTTCAATTTAAGTCTGAATCTGGCAATAAGGAGTTCATGATCTGAGCCACAGTCAGCTCCTTGTCTTGTTTGTGCTGACTATATAGAGTTTCTCCATCTTTGGCTGCAAAAAAGTATAATGATTTCAGTACTGACCATCTGGTGATGTCCATACATAGAGTCTTCTCTTCTGTTGTTGGAAGAGGGTGTTTGCTATGACCATGTGTTTTCTTGGCAAAACTCTGTTAACCTTTGCACTGCTTCATTTTGTACTATAAGAACAAACTTGCCTGTTACTCCAGGTATCTCCTGACTTCCTACTTTTGCATTCCAGTCCTCTATGATGAAAAGGATATCTTTTTCTGGTGTTAGTTCTAGAAGGTCTTGTAGGTCTTCAGAGAACCATTAAACTTCAGCTTTTTCAGCATTACTGGCTGGGGTGTAGACTTGGATTATTGTGGTATTGAATGACTTGCCTTGGAAACAAACAGAGATCATTCTGTTGTTTTTGAGATTGCATCCAAGTACTGCATTTCAGACTCTTTTGTTGACTATGATGGCTACTTCATTTCTTCTAAGGGATTCTTGCCAACAGTAGTAGATATAATGGTTATCTGAGTTAAATTCACTCATTCTGGTCCATTTTAGTTCACTAATTCATAAAATGTTGATGTTCATTCTTGCCATCTCCTGTTTGACCACTTTCAGTTTACCTTGATTCATGGACCTAACATTCCAGGTTCCTAAGCAATATTGTTCTTTAGAGCATTGGACTATGCTTTCATCACCAGTTACATCCATAGCTGTGCAATGATTTTCTTTGGCTCTGTCTCTTCATTCTTTCTGGAGCTATTTCTTACTGTTCTCCAGTAGCATATTAGACACCAATAGCCCTGGGGTGTTCATCTTTCAATGTCATATATTTTTTATCTCTTCATACTGTTAATGGGGTTCTCAAGGCAAGAATACTGAAGTGATTTGCCATTCCCTTCTTCAGTGGACCACGTTTTTTCAGAACTCCCCACCGTGACCCGTCCGTCTTGGGTGGCCCTACACAGCATGGCTCAGAGTTTCATTGAGTTAGATAAGGCTGTGATCCATGTGATCAGTTTTGCTAGTTTTCTGTGACTGTGGTTTTCATTCTGTCTGATCTCTGATGATTTGCCTTGGAAACAAACAGAGATCATTCTGTCATTTTTGAGATTGCACCCAAGTACTGTATTTCAGACTCTTTTGTTGACCATGATGGCTACTCCATTTCTTCTAAGGGATTCCTGCCCACAGTAGTAGATATAATGGTCATCTGAGTTAAATTCACCCATTCCAATCCATCTTAGTTTGCTGATTCCTAGAATGTCGACGTTCATTCTTGCCATCTCCTGTCTGACCACTTCCAATTTGCCTTGATTCATGGACCTAACATTCCAGGTTCCTATGCAATATTGCTCTTTACAACATCAGACCTTGGTTCTATCATCAGTCACATCCACAACTGGGTATGGTTTTTGCTTTGACTCCATCCCTTCATTCTTTCTGGAGTTAGTTCTCCACTGATCTCCAGTAGCATATTGGGCACCTACCGACCTGGGGAGTTCATCTTTCAGTGTCCTACCTTTTGCCTTTTCATACTGTTCATGGGATTCTCAAGGCAAGAATACTGAAGTGATTTGCCATTCCCTTCTCCAGTGGACCACATTCTGTCAGACCTCTCCACCGTGATCCATCTGTCTTGGGTAGCCACACATGGCATGGCTTAGTTTCACTGAGTTTGACAAGGCTGTGGTCCATGTGATCAGATTGGCTAGTTTTCTGTGATTATGGTTTCAATGTGTCTGCCCTCTGATGTCTTCTTGCAACACCTACCATCTTAATTGGGTTTCTCTTACCTTTATTTTTTTGGGGCTCCAAAATCACTGCAGATGGTGATTGCAGCCATGAAATTAAAAGGCGCTTACTCCTTGGAAGGAAAGCTATGACAAACCTAGATAGCATATTTAAAAGCAGAGACATTACTTTGCCAACAAAGGTCCGTCTAGTCAAGGCTATGGTTTTTCCAGTAGTCATGTATGGATGTGAGAGTTGGACGGTGAAGAAAGCTGAGCGCCAAAGATTTGATGCTTTTGAATTGTGGTGTTGGAGAAGACTCTTGAGAGTCTCTTGGGCTGCAAGGAGTTCCAACCAGTCCACCCTAAAGGAGATCAGTCCTGGGTGTTCATTGGAGGGACTGATGTTGAAGTTGAAACTCCAATACTTTGGCCACCTCATGCGAAGAGTTGACTCTTTGGAAAAGTCCCTGATGCTGGTAAGGATTGGGGGCAGGAGGAGAAGGGGATGACAGAGGATGAGATGGCTGGATGGCATCACCGACTCAATGGACATGGGTTTGGGTAGACTCCGGGAGTTGGTGATGGACAGGGAGGCCTGGTGTGCTGCGATTCATGGGGTCACAAAGAGTCGGACACGACTGAGCGACTGAACTGAACTGAGCTGACCTCTGATGGATAAGAGGTTTGTGGAAACTCTCTGATGAGAGGGACTGGCTGTGAGAGAATCTGGGTCTTGTTCTGATGGGCGTGGCCATGCTCAGTATATCATTAATCCAAGTTTCTGTTGATGGATGGAGCTGTGGTCCCTCCCTGCTTTTTGGCCTGAGGCCAAACTATGGTAGAGTCAATGATGGTAATGGAGACCTCCTTCAAAAGGACTTATGACAACACTATTTTATTCAGTGCTCCTGACCCTGCTGCAGGCTACTGTCAACCCATGCCTCAACTAGAGCCTCCTGGACACTTACAGGCAAGTCTGGGTCAGTCTATTGTGGGGTCACTACTCCTTTCTCTTGGGTCTTAGTGCTCACAAGGTTCCGTTTGTGCCCTCCAAAAGTCTGTATACCCAGTCCTGTGGAAGTTCTCTAATCAAATCCCACCGGCCTCCAAAGTCACATTCCCTGGGGCTTCTCAGCCCTTTGCCGGATCTCCAGGTTGGGAAATCTGTGTGGGTCTCAGAACTTTCATAACAGTGCGAGAACTTCTTTGGTATAATTGTTCTCCTGTTTGTGGGTTGTCTACTCAGGGGCTGTAGTGTGGGACTAATGACAGCCTCCTCCAAAGGATTTATGCCACATGGCGTGCCCCTCAGGTGTGCTGCATCCAGAGTTCCTGCCCCTGTGGCAGGCCACTGCTGACCCATGCTTCCACAGGAGACATGCAAACACTCAAAGGCAGCTCTGCCTTGTCTCTGTGGGGTCTCTGTGTCCTGATGCACAAAAGGCTTTATTTGAGCCCTAGTGGATATGGGGTTTTGATTCTAAAAGCAGTTTCACCACCACCACCACCACCACACCCACACCATCTTGTTGGGGCTTATCCTTTGGCCTTGGACATGGGGTATCTTTTATGGGTGGGATCCAACATTCTCCTGTCAATGGTTCTTCAGTGGGGACTTGCAATTTTGGAGTTCTCACAGAAGATGAGTGCACATTCTTCTACTCTGCTATCTTGGACTTTTGCTGCTGTATAAATTTAAGCTGAATAATCTCTTAAATTTCTGTGCTAGTCTATAAATCATCTTTTGATTTTATATGGAGGTATGATTTACACACTTAAAATCCTGAGATTTTACATGTTCTCTTTTGATGAATTGTGACATATTTATTCACCCATGTAACCCATACCCATAAGCAAAAAATATATCTACTCTTCATAAAGTTTCCCTGTTGTCCTGCCAGGCAATTTTCCCAACCCTAAAAGCAACAATATTTATATGTATTTATAGAGAAGTATGGATGAAAGCTAATGAAAGTGCTAGTTGCTCAGTCATGTCTGACTTTTGCAACTCCATGGACCCATCAGGTTCCTTTCTGTCCATGGAATTCTCCAGGCAAGAATAGTGGAGTGGGTAGCCATTCCCTTCTCCAGGGGAGTATACATTTATTGATGTGTTAGTTTTGCCTCTTCATGGAACTCATCTAAATGTAATGATTTAATACATACATACAGAGACTCGGTTTTGTTATCAAGACACTCACGAGATTAATCATGTTTCATTTTTCATAATTAATCAATTTTTGCTGCTGAGTATTATTCAATTGTATAAATGTATCACAATTTACTTATCTCTATAAACAAATTTATTCACTTATTAATGAACTTTTGGTTTCTTTCTAGTTATTATGGGTAAGGCAACTATGACTATGCCTGTATAGGTCATTTTTTGGATAAGTTCAGTTTAGTTCAGTTGCTCAGTCATGTCCAACTCTTTGTGACACCATGGACTGTTCAGCATGCCAGGCCTCCCTGTCCATCACCAACTCCTAGAGTTTACCTAAACTCATGTCCATAGAGTCGGTGAGGCCATCCAACCATATCGTCCCTTTCTCCTCCCCTCTTCAAGCATCAGGGTCTTTTCAAATGAGACACATTTTCACATCAGGTGGCCAAAGCATATGTTTTCATTTATTTAAATATCCACAAGTGGTGTTACTCATCCCAGGGGAGTATCTGGCTCTCTTTCTTTCTCCTCATAATTTCTTTTGCAACTATCTCTTGAGTAACTTCTGTTCGTTCTGCTTCTAAATTTTTCTTCACTATGGAATAGTCCTTCTGAGTATGTCTTTGCTACTTTGAATTGATTGAAGACAATATCATTATTATTTATTTGGTAATGCCATTCTGTAACCTCCACACAGCAACCAGCACAGTGCTAGACATCATTAGAGGTGAAATGCACATAAAATTTTTAAATCATAGAATATTTGAGATAAAAGGGACATTATCTTGTCAATGATTTGCTTTACAGCTACTGTAAAGTGTTCAGCTTTTATCCGTACAATGCCATGGCCATGCTCAAATTTCATGGTGACTGAGTTCATGCAAAAAAGCAGATCTTCTAACTTGTGATGTGGAACATTGTATACTATACCAAGATGCTTCTCTTAATAGATTGACAAGTAAGTTGATTTTAACTCTAACACTTTTGGGCATTAAAAAAATTGAGGGCATTCTGATTAGAGAGTCCCTAATGAGTCCTTCCTTATGAGAAATAGATGGGGAGACAGTGGAAACAGTGTCACACTTTATTTTTGGGGGCTCCAAAATCGCTGCAGATTGTGACTGCAGCCATGAAATTAAAAGATACTTACTCCTTGGAAGGAAAGTTATGACCATCCTAGATAGCATATTAAAAACCAGAGACATTACTTTGTCAACAAAGGTCCATCTGGTCAAGGCTATGGTTTTTCCAATGGCCATGTAGGGATGTGAGAATTGGACTGTGAAGAAAGCTGAGGGCCGAAAAATTGATGCTTTTGAACTGTTGTGTTGGAGAAGACTCTTGAGAGTCCCTTGTACTGGAAGGAGATCCAACCAGTCCATCCTAAAGGAGATCAGTCCTGGATGTTCATTGGAAGGACTGATGCTGAAGCTGAAACTCCAATACTTTGGCCACCTCATGCGAAGAGTTGACTCATTGGAAAAGACCCTGATGCTGGGAGGGATTGCAGGCAGGAGCAGAAGGGGACGACAGAGGATGAGATGGCTGGATGGCATCACCAACTCTATGGGCATGAGTTTGAGTGGACTCAGGGAGTTTGTAATGGACAGGGAGGCCTGGCGTGCTGCGATTCATGGGATCGCAAAGAGTTGGACACGACTGAGCGACTGAACTGAACTGAACTGAATGAGTCCGTATGGAGAAGGCAGTGGCACCCCACTCCAGTACTCTTGCCTGGGAAATCCCATGGGCAGAGGAGCCTGGTGGGCTGCAGTCCATGGGTTCGCAAAGAGTTGGACACGACTGAGCGACTTCACTGTCACTTTTCACTTTCATGTATTGGAGAAGGAAATGGCAACCCACTCCAGTGTTCTTGCCTGGAGAATCCCAGGGGTGGTGGAGCCTGGTGGGCTGCCCACTATGGGGTCGCACAGAGTTGGACAAGACTGAAGCAACTTAGCTGCTGCAGCAGCAGCAATGAGTCCTTAAATGTTTCAATGCTATTCTGTCATATCATCCCACCCTTACCTTCTCCCACATAGTCCAGAAGTCTCTTCTTTACATATGTGTCCCTTTTGCTGCCTTGCATATAGGGTTTTTGTTACCATCTTTCTAAAGTTCATACATATGCATTAATATACTGTATTGGTGTTTATCTCTCTGACTCACTTCACTCCATATAATAGGCTCCAGTTTCATCCACCTCATTAGAACTGTCTCAAATGTGTTCTTTTTTTTTTTTTTCTTTTACAGTGGAATAATATTCCATTGTGCATATATACCAGAAATGCCTTATCCATTTGTGGGCTGATGGACATCTAGGTTGCTTACATGTCCTAGCTATTGTAAATAGTGCTGCAATGAACATTGGAGTATATGTGTCTCTTTCAATTCTGGTTTCCTTGATGTGTATGGTCAGCAGTGGGATTGCTGGGTCAAATGGCAGTTCTATTTCCAGGTTTTTAAGGAATCACGACACCTTTCTCCATAGTGGCTGGAATAGCTTGCATTCCCACCAACAGTGTAGGAGAGTTCCCTTTCCTCCACACCCTCTCCAGCATTTATTGTTTGTGGGCTTTTTGATAGCAGCCATTCTGAATGGCATGAGATGGTAGTCATCGTGGTTTTGATTTGCATTTCTCTGATAATGAGTGGTGTTGACCACCTTTTCATGTGTTTGTTAGCCATCTGTATGTCTTCTCTGGAGAAATGTTTGTTTAGTTCTTTGGCCCATTTTTTGATTGGGTCATTTATTTTTCTGCTATTGAGCTGCATGAGCTGGTTGTATATTTTGGAGATTAATTCTTTGTCAGTTGCTTCATTTGCTGTTATTTTCTCCCATTGTGAAGGCTGCTTTTTCACCTTGCTTAGTTTCTTTCATTGTGCAAAAACTTTTAACTTTAATTAGGTCTGATTTGTTTATTTTTATTTTTATTTCCATTACTCTGGGAGGTGGGTCATAGAGGATCTTGCCATGATTTATGTCAGAGAGTGTTCTGCCTATGCTTTCCTGTAAGCGTTTTATAGTTTCTTGTCTTACATTTAGGTCTTTAATCCATTTTGAGTTTATTTTTGTGTATGGTGTTAAAAAGTGTTCTAGTTTTCTTCTTTTACAGGTGGTTGACCAGTTTTTCCCAGCACCACTTGTTAAAGAGATTGTCTGTTCTCCATTGTATATTCTTGCCTCTTTTGTCAAAGATAAGGTGTCCATAGGTGGGTGGATTTATCTCTGGGCTTTCTATTGTGTTTCATTGATCTATATTTCTGTCTTTGTGCCCATACCATACTGTCTGGATGATTACAACTTTGTAGTCTGAAGTCAGGCAGGTTGAGTCCTCCAGTTCCATTGTTCTTTCTCAAGATTGCTTTGGTTATTCAAGGCTTTTTGTGTTTCCATAAAAATTGTGAAATTATTTGTTCTAATTTTTTGAAAAATGCCATTGGTATTTTTCCCTAGCTTGATAGGGATTGCATTGCATCTAAAGATTGCTTTCAGTAGTATACTTATTTTCACTATATTGATTCTTCCAATCCATAAACATCGTGTATTTCTCCATCTATTTGTGTCATTATTTCAGAATCTTAAGGGGCCAGATCTGTATTTATTGATGCTCACACCTGTTCTAAATGCAAGTCATACATTTTCACTTATTATAAATGATGTATAAATTATTGACAAGGTAAAATTTTTAAAATATGCATTTAAAATTGAAAGAAAGTCTATATATCTGTGAATTTTCTTCCTTTAAATATAATTATTATGATTAATTAAGGGCATGCCAGAAATTATGACAATGATGATCAAAAGCCTGGAATATGTTTAATGTAGTTTATTGGTACTTTTTCCCTTGAAAATCTATTTATTGCTACCTTGACTTATCTGTTCCATAAATCTTGGAGAAAATACCTTTGTAAACATGTTTTTCATAGAGTTGAGTGTTTTTAGACATATTTTGAAGTTTGGCAGAATATCTCATAGCACCTAGGCTCAGGTTCATAACTCTATTTTTCATAATTTATGGGCTGGACCAGGCTGCTCTTAGACACTGACAACTGTTTCACTGTTTTGCATCTCAATGCCACTGATGCAGTCAACATGGAATCTTGCTGTGTAGCCATCAGTTCACACAAATGTCAATCCCCTAAAACAATGCAAAGGTGTTACAGACTACAGTGTCAGAAACATATTTCTACCTTGAAAATTTATTGCAGTTCCTTCTAGGAGATTCTAAAAGGCAGAAAATGGTTTCTCTTTTAACTATAACTTTGTTTTTCATAATATCTGGTAGCAATAAATAATTTATAGGATTTAACACCCAGGTACCATACATACTATGATATTCCAGAGGAATTATAGATGATCTTGCTCATACCATAAATAAGAACTTATTCTTTTATATCCTATAGATGATTATTATGTTTTTCTACATGATGTAATATATTATTAAGAATCATGATATGCTAGGTTCATCACAAAACATTGAGATTTCAGGGACTCAGGATGGACAGGGGTAGTATATTTCTAGTGTTTTGCAACTAATTACTAATGTGGATGTTTATTGATCTGTAGATGTAAAATAATTACACTTGTAACCTATGAGAAGTATTTTCCAGGATATCTGAAAAAAAATACCTTGTTTAAAAGTTTTGGTGTCATACACATGTGTACTAAAAATTCTTTATAATAAAAGTCATTCAGAGAGTTCATATATACATTTATATATATATATATATTTAATTTTTTTATTGAAGTGAAACACAGATAAAGTGTACAAACCTTAAAAGTACAGGTCAATGAACTTTTACATGTATATAGTACATCTACATGACATCTAAAGTGCACTTAATAGAATACTAAATTTTTAGCCCCTAGTTATAAAACAAAATAATCTATCTCTTTTCTTTTGTGAGTAGAGAAGTGGGTTTAGTGTAACAAATCTCTTGCTTTTAGGTGGCTTAGAAGCCAGAGGTGATGGCTGTTTCTTGTGTCAACTTGGTGAGACCACAGCACCCAGTTACAAACCCACCACTAATCCAAGTACTGCAGACATGACCAACATCTACAATCAGTCAATGTTAAATAAAAGAGATTAATCTTAATAATCTCAGTGAGCCTCATCGAGGCATATTGTTATGCTTTGAGAGAAGAATTGAAGTTTTTCTGAGGAAGAAATGTGGCCTATGGTCTGAAGTGACTGGGAATGAAATCAAAAATTTTACAGGAGACACATTTCTATCACATATAAATGGTGGTGTCTTAACACCCCAGTGACTTTATTTCAGATGCATCGATGAGGTCTTGGTTCACCATGAGTCCCCTTGATTTAATCAATTCTCAGTGTAGGCCCAGCATACACACACCACCCGCCATGTCCACTTAACTTGTGGTTTGACACAGTTCAGTTCAGTTCAGTCAGTCAGCCATGTCCAACTATTGGAACCTGATGGACTGCAGCCTGCCAGTCTTCCCTGTCCATCACCAAATCCTGGAGCTTGCTCAAACTCATGTCCATTGAGTCGGTGATGCAATCCAACCATCTCATCCTCTGTTGTCCCCTTCTCCTCCTGCCTTCAATCTTTCCCAGCATCCGGATCTTTTCAAATGAGTCAGTTCTTTGCATCAGGTGGCAAAAATATTGGAATTTCAGTATCAGTCCTTCCAATGAATATTCAGGACTGATTTCCTTTAGGATGGACTGGTTGGATCTCCTTGCAGCCCAAGGGACTCTCAAGAGTCTTTGCCAACACCATAGTTCAAACGCATCAATTCTTCAGTGCTCAGCTTTCTTTATAGTTCAATTCTCACATCCATACATGACTACTGGAAAAACCAAAGCTTTGACTAGATGGACCTTTATTGGCTAAGTAATGTCTCTGCTTTTTAATATGCTGTCTAGGTTGGTCATAGCTTTTTTTCCAAGGAGCAAGCATCTTTTAATTTCATGGCTGCAGTCACCATCTACAGTGATTTTGGAGCCAAAGAAAATAAAGTCTCTCACTGTTTCCATTGTTTCCCCATCTACTTGCTGTGAAGTGATGGGACCGGATGCCATGATCTTAGTTTTCTGAATGTTGAGCTTTAAGCCAACTTTTTCACTCTCCTCTTTCACTTTTATCAAGAAGTTCTTTAGTCTTTCTTCGCTTTCTGCCATAAGGGTGGTGTCATCTGCATATCTGAGGTTATTGATAGTTTTCCCAGCAATCTTGATTCCAGCTTGTGCTTCATTCAGCCCGGCATTTTGCATGATGTACTCTGCATATATAAGCAGGGTGACAATACAAAACCTTGACGTGCTCCTTTCCAGATTTGGAAGCATTCTTTTGTTCCATGTCCAGTTCTAATTGTTGCATCTTGACCTGCATACAGATTTCTCAGAATGCAGGTCAGGTGGTCTGGTATTCCCATCTCCTGAAGAATTTTCCACAGTTTTTTTTTTTTTTTTTTTTTTTTGTGATTCACACAGTCAAAGGTTTTGGTGTAGTCAATAAAGCACGAGTAGATGCTTTTCTAGAACTCTCTTGCTTTTTCGATGATCCAGTGGATGCTGGTGATTTGATCTCTGGTTCCTCTGCCTTTTCGAAATCCAGCTTGAACATTTAGAAGTTCAAAGTTCATGTATTGTTGAAGCCTGGCTTGGATAATTTTGCGCATTACTTTACTAATGTGTGAGATGAGTGCAACTGTGCAGTACTTTGAGCTTTCTTTGGCATTGCCTTTCTTTGGGATTGGAATAAAAACTGACCTTTTCCAGTCATGTTGGCACTTCTGAGTTTTCCAATTTTCTAGCATATTGAGTGCAGCACTTTCAGAGCATCATCTTTTAGTATTTGAAATAGCTCAGCTGGAATTCTATCACCTCCATTAGCTTTGTTTATAGTGATGCTTCCTAAGGCCCACTTGACTTCACATTCCAGGATGTCTGGCTCTAGGTGAGTGATCACACCACAGAGAATCTTTGACACACAGAATCTTAAGCCACATTGTCCTCTCTGTGTACTCCTCCTCGGTGCTTATCCATCATGGTGGTGCAGTTGTCACCATAGGTGGATGATTTCCAATTTTAGTTTCTCAGCCCAGATCCCTTTTCTGAAATGTGGATGCACAAACTTCAGTCACTATCTGACCTTTTGGCTTTAATGTCTCCAGGTGGCCTGAAAAGTCAACACACTCTACCTTTCCCATTAGCTCTAGGTCCTTCATGGTCCAGGAGGCTCAAGACTTCAGAGAAAATGTTGTGCAAAAACAAAGTTTAGCCAGGAGAGTTAACAACAACCATCTTCAACTATCTAGGTTTTAGCATTAACCCTTTCACTCTAAAAACCAGCTTTGTCATCTTTGTCATAGATAATGCAGTGTTTTTATTTTCAAATCCCTGAATATGCTCTCAAAGCCACAAAGAATTCAATTTTGTGTATCAGTATGTACATATGGGGGAGAAAAGAGATCTGAATAAAGAATCTTTTCAAACATTTTACTAAATTCTCATAAAAGTTCCTGAAACTGGTGCTATTACTCCTGTTTGACAGATAAGACAATGCATGAATGGAGAGAGAGTATTTTCTCCACATTACAAAAGATAGCAATGGGGTTAAGATTTAAATATAAATGTATCTGACTCAAAAGTCCATGAACTTTCAACTCCAGAAATCCAGGAATTGACAGTCCCTTTACAAAACCACAGTTTAGCACTTATGAATTAAAGAATGGCTTAACCAATTGCAATTTTGGGAAAAAAAAATTGAATCCAGTGTTCACTTTATATATTCCTAGAGATTGTAATGCTATCTTCTCATGTGACATAAAATGGCATTGAGATGTGGATTTATTTTAGCAAAAAAGTCTTGTACTTGAATGTTCAATACTCTCGTGGTTTCCTTAATGGTGGAAAATTTTGTTTTTATATTTTCCCCTTTTCATTTAAAATAATTGCAGACCTCCTTCTCACTGACCTTGTGGCTCACCTGGTAAAGAGTCTGCCTGCAGTGCATAAGACCTGGGTTCGATCCCTGGGTTGGGAAGATTCCTTGGGGAATGGAAAGGCTACCCACTCCAGTATTCTGACCTGGACTATACAGTCCATGGAGTTGCAAAGAGTCGGATACTACTGAGCAACTTCCACTTTCTCACTGACTCCCCCCACCAATTACATAAATAGTAGATAGATACATAGACTTTCTGTATGTACTTCATCCACCTACCCTAGATATTATTAGCTCATAAGCCATAGTACAGACATCAAAACTAGGAAATTAATATTGCCAGAATGCTATGAGCTCTTCTGAGATGCACTAGTCAAACTTTTTAGGTTGTCTCACTGTCTTTTTTTTCAGTTCCAAAGTCCATTTTGGCATCCAGCCCAAGATCACACATTTCATTTTAGCTGGCACTCTTCCTGAGTATCTTCTGGTTTGTGGCCATTCCTCAGTGTGTGGTCATTTCTCTCACAATCTTGACACTTCTGAAGAACACTGGCCAGTTATTTTGTAGACTGTTCCTCAAAATTAGTGTGTTTGATGTTCCCTCATGACTGAATTTAAGCTATACATCTTTGACAAAAATACCACAGGGAAGTTGTGTCTGTCTCAGTTCATCCTATGTGGAGGAATGTGATACTGATAGGTTTCATTGCTGCTGCTGCTGCTGACTTTGATTATTTGGGTGAGGTGCTCTCTGTAAGCATTCTCCACTAAAAAGTTACTGTTTCTCCCTTTGCAATTAATAAACATCTTGTCAGGAAATGCTTTAAGATTACATAAATATCATGCTTCTCATCATACTTTCAAATCCCTTGATAATTCTTGCCTGTGATGATCATTACTATGTTTGTCAAATGGTAATTTTCTATTTCTGTCATCCCATATATATTTATTCACTGGAATTCTACTGTAAGAGAAAGTTTCCCTCATCATTTTTAATTAAACAAATTAATTTAGAGGATAATTGCTTAACAATATTGTGATTTTTGCCAGAAATCAACTGAATTGGCCATAGGTATATGTATATCCCCTCCTTCTTGAACCCCACTCCCACCTCCTTCATCCCATTCCTCTAGGTTGTCACAGAGCACTGGCTTTGGATTCCCTGCATCATATATCAAACTACCACTGTCTATTTATTTTATATATAGTAATGTAAATGTTTCAGTGCTATTGTCTCAAAGCATCCCATCCTCCCATTCCCCTACTGTGTCCAAAAGTCTATTCTTTATTTCTCTGCCTCCTTTGCTGACCAACAAACAGGATCCTCAGTACTATCTTTCTGTATTCTGTATATATATACAGTAATATTTGACATTTATCTTTCACTATCTGACTCACTTCACTCTGTATAATAGACTCTAGCTTCATATACTTCATTAGAGCTGACAAAAATTCCTTCATTTTTATAGCTAAGCAAAGTATTCCATTGTGCATATATATACCACAACTTCCAACTTCCTTATCCATTCATCTGATGTTGGATATCTAGCTTGCTTCCATGTCCTAGCTATTGTAAATATTGCTACAATGAACTTTGGGGTACATGTGTCTGTTTCAATTATGATTTCCTCAGGATATATGCCTAATAGTGGAATTGTTATGTCATGTGTCAGTTTTACTCCTAGTTTTGTTTTAAAGAATCTCCACACTGTTCTCACAGTGACTTTATCAATTTTCAGTCCTACCAACAGCATAGGAGAGTTCCCTTTTCTCCACATCCTCTTCAGAATTTATTGTTTGTAGACCTTTAGATGATGACCATTCTGGCTGGTGTAAGATGATACCTCATTTCAGTTTTGATTTGCATTTATCTAAAGATGAGCAATGTTGAGCAACTTTTCATGTGTTTATTAGCCATCTGCACACCTTCTTTGGAGAAATGTCTGTTTAGGTCTCCTGCCCACTTTTTGATTGGATTATTTGTTTTTCTGGTATTGAGCTGCATGAGTTGCTTGTATATTTTGAAGATATATTCTTTGTCAGCTGTTTCATTTGCTATTATTTTCTCCCATTCTGAGGGCTGTTTTTTCACCTTCTTTAGAGTTTCCTTCATTGTCTGAAAGCTTTTAAGTTTAATTAGGTTCCCCCCCCCCCTTTTTTGAGGATCTTGCTGTGATTTATGTCAGAGAGTGTTCTGCCTGTTTTCCACTAAGAATTTTATAGTTTCTTTTAGAACAATAAAATTCTGTAAGAATTTTATAGTTTTAGGTCTTTAATTCATTTTAAACTATTCTTTGTGTATGGTGTTAGGAAGTGTTCTACTTTCATTCTTTTACTTGTAGCTGCCCAGTTTTCCCAGCACCGTTTATTGAAGAGGCTGTCTTTGTCCCATTGTATATTCTTGCCTCCTTTGTAAACTATAAATTACCCACAGGTGCATGGCTTTAAGTTTGGGCTTTCTATCTTTTTCCATTTCTCTATATTTCTGTTTTTGTGCCGGTACCATACTATTTTGATGACTGTAGATTTGTAGTATAATCTGAAGTCAGGAAGGTTAATTTCCAGCTCCATTCTTCCACCTCAAGACTGCTTTGGCTATTCAGGATCTTTTGTGTTTCCATGTGAACTGTGAAATTTCCATGTGAACAAAAATTTTCACTTTTGTGAAAAATGCCATTGGTAATTTGGTAGGGATCCATCCTAAAGGAAATCAGTCCTGAATATTCATTGGAAGGACTGATGCTAAAGCTGAAACTCCAATAATTTGGCCACCTGATGTGAAGAACTGACTCATTTGAAAAGAGTCTGATGCTGGGAAAGATTGAGGGCAGGAGGAGAAGGGGATGACAGAGGATGAGATGGTTGGATGGCATCACTGACTAAATGGACATGGGTTTGGGTGGACTCTGGGAGTTGGTGATGGACAGGGAGGCTGGTGTGCTGCAGTTCATGCAGTCACAAAGAGTCGGATATGACTGAATTACTGAACCAAACTGAACATTGAATCTGTAGATTGCATTTGATAGTATAATCATTTTCACAATATTGATTCTTCCTACCCAGGGACATGGAATATCTCTCCATCTATTTATGTCATCTTTGATTTCTTTCATCAATGTCTTATATTTTTCTGTATACAGTTCATTTGTCTTGTAAGGTAAGTTTATTCCTAGATATTCTATTCTTTCTGTTGTAATGGTGAAGGGGATTGATTTCTTAATTTCTCTTTCTGATTCTTCATTGTTATGTAGGAATGCAAGTGATTTCTGTGTATTAATTTTGTATCCTGAAACTTTGCTAAATTCACTGATTAGCTCTAGTAGTTTTCTGATAGTAACTTAAGGGTTTTCTATGTATAGTGTCATGTCATCTGCCAACAGTGAGAATTTTACTTCTTTCCCAATCTGGGTTCTTTTTATTTCTTTTTCTTCTCTGATTGTTGTAGCCAGGACTTCTGAAACTATGCTGAATAATAGTTGTGAAAGTGGCAACCCTTGTCTTGTTCCTGATCTTGAGGGGAATGCTTTCAGTTTTTCACCACTGAGAATAATGTTTGCTGTGAGCTTATCATATATGACCTTTACTATACTGATATAGGTTCCCTCTATGTGCATTTTTGAAGGGTTTTAGTCATAAAAGAGTGCTGAATTTTGTCAAAGACTTTTTCTGCATCTATTGATGTTATCATATAT
Source organism: Dama dama (assembly GCF_033118175.1). Lineage (NCBI taxonomy): Eukaryota > Metazoa > Chordata > Mammalia > Artiodactyla > Cervidae > Dama > Dama dama. The sequence goes on along the minus strand of NC_083687.1, from coordinate 4,293,947 downwards.
CTTCTATCTTTCAATTTGCTAATATGGTGTGTTGATTGATTTGCATATATTGAAGAATCCTTGCATTCCTGGAATAAATCCAACTTGAACATGGTGCATCAGCTTCTTTAATGTGTTGTTTAATTCTGTTTGCTAAAATGTTATTTAGGATGTTTGCATCTCTGTTCATCAGTGATATTGGCCAATAGTTTTTTTTTGTGTGTGTGTTGTCTTTGTCTGGTTTTGGTATCAGGGTGATGGTGGCCTCATAGAATGAGTTTGGAAGTGATCGTTTGCAATTATTTGAAAGAGTTTCAGAAGGATAGGCATTAACTCTTCTCTAGATGTTTGACAGAATTCACTTTTGAAGCCTTCCGGTCCTGGGCTTTTGTTTTGGGGGAGAGTTTTGATCACAACTTCGATTTCAGTGCTTGTAATTGGGTTGTTCATAATTTCTATTTCTTCCTGATTCAGTCTTTGAAGATTGAACTTTTCTAAGAATCTGTCCATTTTTTTCAGGTTATCTATTTTATTGCCATAGAGTTGTTCATAATAGTCTCTTATAATCCTTCATGTTTCTGCCTTGTCTGTTGTAATCTCTCCTTTTTCATTCCTAATTTTGTTGATTTGATTCTTCTCTCTTCTTTCTTGATGAGTTTGGCTAAATATTTGTTGATTTCGTTTATCTTCTCAAAGAAACAGCTTTTAGTTTTATTAATCTTTATTATTGTTTATGATTTCTTTATGACTACTTTATGATTTCTTTCCTTCTGCTAATTTTGGGAGCTTTTTGTTTCTTTTCAGTTGTTATAGACATAAATTTAAGTTGTCTACTTGATGTTTTTCTTGTTTCTTGAGGAAGTATTGTATTGCTATAAACTTCCCTCTTAGAACTGCTTTTGCTGAATTCCACAGGTAGGTTTTGAGTTGTTGTGTTATTGAAATTTGTTTCTAGGAATTATTTTATTTCCCTTTTGATTTCTTCAGTAACCTGTTGGTTATTTAGAAATGTATTTTTTAATCCACACTTTTTAAAAAAAAACTTTTTACAGTTTTTTTTTTTTTTTTTTTTTTTGTAATTGATGTCTAGTTTCATAGCATTGTGATTGGAAAAGATGCTTAATACGATTTCAATCTTCTCAAATTTACTGAGGTTTGATTTGTGACCCAAGATGTTGTCTATCCTGGATAATACTCCATGTACACTTGAGAAGAAGGTGTATTCTTCTGCATTTGGATGCAATGCCCTGACGATATCAGTGAGATTCATCTCATCTAATGTATCATTTAAGATATGTTTCTTTATTAATTTTCTGCTTTGATGATCTTTCCATTGGTGTAAGTGGAGTGTTAAAATCTTCTACTATTACTGTGTTACTGTCCATTTCTCCTTTTATGTCTGTTAGTGTTTGTCTTATATATTGAGGTGCTCCTATGTTGTATGCACCAATATTTGCAATTGTTAGGTCTTCCTCTTGGATTTATCCCTTGATTATTATGTAGTGTCCTTTCTTATCTCTGGTAATAGTCTTTATTTTAACGTCTACATTGTCTGAGATAAGGTTTACTACTTCAGCTTTCTTTTGCTTTCCATTTGAATGGAATATATATTTCCATCCTTTCACTTCATTCTATATGTGTGTTTAGGTCTGAAGTGGATTTATTGTAGACAACATATACATGGGTCTTGACTTGTATCCATTCAACAAGTCTGTGTCTTTTGGTTGGAGCATTTAACCATTTACATTTAAAATAATTATGGATATATATGTTCTTATTGCTTTTTTCTTAATTGTTTGAGGTTTATTTTTGTAGATCTTTTTCTTCCCTTGTATTTCCTGACTATATAAGTCCTTAGCATTTGTTGTAAAGCTGGTTTGGTGGTACTGAATTTGCTTAACTTTTGCTTGTCTGAAAAACTTTTAATGTGTCCATTAATTTTAAATGAGATCCTTGCCAGGTAGAGTAATCTTGGTTGCATTTTTTTTTTTACTTTCTCTACTTTAAATATATCCTGCCATTCCCTTCTGAAGTTCAGAGTTTCTACTGAAAGATCAGCTATTAAACATTTGGGGTTTCCCTTGCATGCTATTTGTTGCTTTTTCCCTTGCTGCTCTTAATATTCTTTCTGTCTGTTTAATCTTTGTTAGTTTTATTAGTATGTGTTTTGGTGTGTTTCTCCTTGGGTTTAGTTTGTATGAACTCTTTGCATCTCTTGGACTTGATTGACTATTTCCTTTTCCACGTTGGGGAAATTTTCAACTGTAATCTCTTGATAAATGTTCTCATAACCTTTCTTTTTCTCTTCTCCTTCTGGAATCCCTATAATTCCAATGCTGGTGCATTTGATATTGTCCCAGAGGTCTCTGAGACTATCCTCAGTTCTTTTATTCTTTTTACTTCATTCTGCTCTTCAGTATTTATTTCTACCTTTGTGTCTTCCAGCTCACTGATCCATTCTTCTGCTTCAGATATTCTGCTATTTATTCCTTCTAGAGTATTTTTAACTTCAGAAATTTGTTTGTCTCTGTATGCTTATTCTTTCATTCTTCTAGGTCTTTCTTAGTTGATTCTTGCATTTTCTCCATTTCTTTTCATGATTTTGATCATCTTTATTTTTCTGGACTCCAAAATCACTACAGATGGTGATTGCAGCCATGAAATTAAAAGACATTTAATCCATAGAATGAAAGTTATGACCAACCTAGACAGCATATTGAAAAGCAGAGACATTACTCTGTCAAAAAAGGTCCATCTAGTCAAGGCTATGGTTTTTCCAGTGGTCATGTATGGATGTAAGAGTTGGACTATAAAGAAAACTGAGCACTCTTGAGAGTCCCTTGGACTGCAAGGAGATCCAACCAGTCCATCCTAAAGTAGATCAGTCCTGGGTGTTCATTGGTGGGACTGATGTTGAAGCTGAAACTCCAATACTTTGGTCACCTGATGCGAAGAGCTGACTTATTTGAGAAGACCCTGATGCTAGCAACGATTGAGGGCAGGAGGAGAAGGGGATGACAGAGGATGAGATGGTTGAATGGCATCACTGACTCAATGGACATGGGTTTAGGTGAACTCTGGGGGTTGCTGATGGACTGCCTGGTGTGCAGCAGTTCATGGGGTCACAAAGAGTCGGACATGACTGAGTGAGTCAACTGATCTGATCATCTTTACTATCATTGTTCTGAATTCTTTTTCAAGTAGTTTACCTATTTCCTCTTCATTTATTTGGACTTCTGTGTTTCTAGTTTGTTCCTTCATTTGTGCAGTATTTCTCTGTCTTTCATTATTTTTTTTAAACACTGTGTTTGAGGTCTCCTTTTCTCAGGGTTCAAAGTTGAATTCTTTCTTCCTTTTGGTTTCTGCCCTCCTAACTTTGGTCCAGTGATTTCTGTGAGCTTCATATAGGGTGATATTTATTCTGAGTTTTTTTTGTTGTTGTTTGTTTGTTTGTTTTTAACCCACCTCTGATGAGCAGGGCTGAGTGAGGTGTTAATCTTGTCTGCTGATGATTGAATTTGTATTTTTGTCTTGTTTGTTGTTTGGATGAGGAGTCCTGCACAGGGTGCTACTGGTGGTTGCATGATGCCAGGTCTTGTATCCAAGTGGTTTCCTTGGTGGGAGTTCTCACTATTTGATACTCCCTAGGGTTAGGAGATCTCTGGTAGCTTACAGCCTTGGAGTCAGTACTCCCACTCCAAAGGCTCAAGACTTAATCTCTGTCTGAAAGAAGGTCCTGGAGTTACATGCCACCATGTGGCAGAAGGCATTCAGGATGTGGTGATACTCTCTTTTGGCTCCTGTCTGCGAGTTGACCAGTGAAATGCTTCAGCAGAGCTGGACTCTGTTGGCCTGATCTCAGTTCAACTCACTTGTGTGTCTGAAGTTAGCTGACAGGTGAAGTAGGCACTGGCTGCCCTGAATGGTCTCAGTTTGGGATGACAGTACTCCACCAAGGGGTGTTCATTTCTAGCCAACTCACACAGGCTTGTTCTCACAGCAGACCTTGCACCCAGGGTGGCCAGACAGCTACTCTTGCAATGGAATGTAAGCAGAAGCAATGTCCACCAAACATGGGCTGATAGTTTTAAGAAGTAAATGCATCGTCTTCTCTGAGTATCTCTTGACTTCCTACTTTTGCATTCCAACCCCCTACCATGCTTGTGTGTGTGTGTGTGTGTGTGTGTGTGTGTGTGTGTGTGTGTGTGTGTGTGTTAGTTCTAGAAGGTCTTGTAGGTCTTTGTAGAATCTGTCAATTTCAGTTTCCTCAGCATCAGTGGTTGGGATACAGACTTGAATTACTGTGAGGTTGAATGCTTTGCCTTGGAAACGAACTAAGATCACTTTGTCATTTTTGAGGTTGCAAACAAATACTATATTTCAGATTCTTCTGTTAACTATTAGAGCTACTCCATTTCTTCTAAGGGATTTCTGCCTAGAGTAGTAGAAATAACAGTCATTTGAATTAAATTCAATGATTTTCATCCATTTTATTTCACTAATTTCTAAGAAGTCAATGTTAGGTCTTACCATCCTTCTGCTTAACCATATCCAATTTACATAGATTCATGGGCCTAACATCCCAGGTTCCTGTACAATATTGTTCTTTAGAGCTTCAGACTTTACTTTCACCACCAGACATATCTACAGCTGAATTTCATTTTGGCCTTGGCCCAGCTACTTATTTCATTCTTACTGAAGCTATTAGTAAGACTAACTAATAGAGAAAATATTTTTCTTTTTTTTTCACTTAGTTCTGAAAATTTCAGGAAGTGGTAAATTATAGCTTAGTTATATTCATTATAATGGTTGGGTTAGACTATGACCAAATCATGACATGAAAAAAATATTTTTGTGTTGTTTTAAACGTAGATAATGATATTAATATAGCAATGGCCATATCAGGAAGACTATAAAAATTTATTAAACTAAAATTTTTATATATACCACACCTTTATTTGTACTTCTCTTGTTCTGTGAACTATAGCATTGAAAATATATTTTTAATCCTTGATATTTTTAATTCTTTCATTAAAAAAGTAAAATTTTTATGTAGATTGCATTATCTCTTGAATTGCATTATCTCTTGAAACATTTTCTAGATATGCTACACATTTTAAGTTCTTCCTAAACTGTAACTGTATAGATCATTGACTATGTGAAATTTTGACTGTGTGGATCACAAGAAACTGTGGAAAATTCTTAAAGAGTTGGAAATACCAGACCACCTTACATTCCTCCTGAGAAACATGCATGCAGGTCAAGAGGCAATAGTAAGAAACAGACATGGAAAAATGGACTGGTTCAAAATTGGGAAAAGAGCATGTCAAGGCTGTATATTGCCACCCTGCTTATCCAACTTATATGCAAAGTACATCATGGGAAATCCTGGGCTGGATGAGCTACAAGCTGGAATTAAGATTGCTGAGAGAAATATCAACAACCACAGATATGCAGATACCACTCTAATGGCAGAAATCGAAGAGGAACTAAAGAGCCTCTTGATGAAGGTGAAATAAGAGAGTGAAAAAGCTGAATTAAAACTCAGCACTCAAAAACTAAGATTATCCATCCATTCCCAACACTTCATGGCAAATAGATGTGGATAAAATGGAAACAGTGACTTTATTTTCTTGGGCTCCAAAATCTCTGCAGATGATGAGTACAGCCATGAAATTAAGACACTTGCTTCTTGGAATAAAAGCTATAGACAGAATATTAAAAAGCAGAGACATCAGTTTGCCAACAAAGGTCTGTATAGTCAAAGCTATGATTTTTCCAGTAGTCATGCAAATGTGAGCTTTGGAGCACAAAGAAAGCTGAGTACCAAATGATGCTTTCGAACTGTGGTGCTGGAGAAGACTCTTGAGAGCCCCTTGGGAAGCAAGGAGCCCAAGCCAGTTAATCCTAAAGGAAATTCACTCTGAATATTCATTGAAAGCTTCCTGAAAGTGAAGCTCCAAAACTTTGGCCACCTGATATGAAGAGTCAACTCATTGGAAAAGACCCTGATGCTGGGAAAGATTGAGGGCAAGAGAAGTGGGTAACAAAGGATGAGATGATTGGATGCCATCATCGACTCGATGGGCAAGAATTTAAGCAAACTTTGGTAGAAGTGAAGGACAGGAAATCCATGTGTGCCGCAGTCCATGAGGTCACAGAGTTGGACATGACTTAGCAACTGAACAACAACAATCTGTCGATATATAGTCAATCAGTCACAATAATTTTCTACAACACTCACTCTGTTCAAACATTGTTAAACTGCTCCTCTGGGTAATGACATATTCAAGATATCACATCATTTGCCTCCAGTAAAACAATTTTCTGTGTATGATATAAAGAGTGAATAAGCAGTGATAGTAAATATAGTATACAATTCTTAGACTATTCCGCATGTTGGAGGCTTTGTGGTCTCCTCACTTAACTTCAGAAAGAATTGATCAACTTGAATTATCAATTCAAGGAAAGATTGCATATTTCCTTGGCATGGATAATTTTGTAATCTTTGCCATTTTAATACTTGTATGTCTGTTAGTTCAACTAGACATGTGGGACTTTGGATCAACCACGTAGACCACATTCCAAATGAATAAATGAAAGTCTTTTTTTGCATATTCAATTTTTATGACTCTGCAAGTCCCACCTCTGTCCTGTGTTTTATAGCCTGAATAATAGCCACACCACTGACTTCCTCTGGAGAAGGTGTCTTAATGGCTGTGAAATACTTTCTTATTTTTAAATGCATAAGTATAGGTTTTGTATTTGACTGAAGAGTTTAATCATTTAAAAGATGTTTTTCTAGTAACCAAAAGAAGATAATTTTTCCTAATATTTACTTTCAAGGAGTCAGTGATGAACATATTCATGCTGTGATTTATAAAAAGCTGATTAAGTAGAATTCAACATTGTATTTTTTTTTTTTTTTCTCTCATCCATCTATTGAAATCACTATTAAAATTTAGTACTTACCTTTCTTAATGGTGTATAGTCAATGACATCTTTTTCATTTCAGGAAGTTGTTTTTTTTTTTTTTTTTTCCATCTTTTTACAATGAGCATGTGAGGGAGCAGGAAGTAGGCCTGTGCAGAAGTGTGGGTCCAGGTAACAGACTCTCTTCAAAGATGAGACCCAGGGTGGCTGCAGAGGCTAGGCCCTATCACTAGAGAGGTCTTAATTTAAGGATGGTCTGAGATGAGAAAAATTTAATATGATGAGCAGAGCATAGTATCAGGGAATCCCCACCATAGTTAATTCATGGGGCTTCATGAAGTGGAGCTCGAGTTTATTCTCATCTTCAGCCTTGGGCTAAGGTGCATGGCCTGGTTCTATTCTCAGAGACAAGAGGATAAAAATCAGGCTTGGATAAAGTTCCTCAACCCACAGCCTGGTGTTTTCACAAATCCAAGTTAGAAGTGGGGAATAGGATAGAAGAAGAAGTAGAAAAGTGTTTCATCTTTGGTCCTTTAAACTGAACCAGTGAGAAGGTGTGTGTTTGGAGGCAAGACTTGGCAGAGGAGGTTTGGAGGATGAGTGATGGGAGGGTAAATATGACTATGCAAGTAACACAACACCCACATCCAAAGTATTTTCCTTGAACTATTGGGTTCCAGGTCTTGACTGTAAAAACCCACATGATATCACTTCAGAGCTTGGTCATCATAAGTAAGCATCCAGTTCTCAAAGATCTAAATCTGAGTTGTTTAATTCTAGATTGATTTGGCAATAGAGCAGGCCTGGGCTCTGAGCAGGCCAGATGTTGTTACAGAAACTCAAGGAAGAAAGTATTACGGGGTTCAAGCAAGAAATGGAGGAATGTTCTCCACATTGATAGAAAAACATCTGACCTCCTAGAAAGAGATTTGTCAAATACCTTCTTCCACTGGGAACAGTTCTAGCACATCCTTAGAACCATTAACTCTGCTTCATAAGATAGATTGTCAATGAATATAAATTTCCTCTTCTAACAACTTCTAGGATCCAATACTTCAACTTCAGACATCAACTAGATGGTGTTGATTATGCAGAATATAGTAGAGGAATCAAGGAACTATTACAATCCTAGAAATAATAGTCTAAATGCTCACTTTCTCTTGAAAGAGGCTGGTGTCTCATAATTCATGGAATTTAGAAGTGGAGGCACTTTTAAAATGCTCATTGTATCACGTATCCTGTTCCTGATGTCAAATGTCTTGCTATTCACACTATTTGCACTCATCATTGAACCCAGGGTAGGCAAGGCATGGACTATAGGCTAGAAGAAGACTCAAAGAGCTGCAGAAACAGCAGACATGTTTATTATCTCCTGGCTGACACAGCAACCACAGCATAACCTAACACAACACAACTTCTCCCCTGGCTCGCACAGCAGACATAACAGTATTCTCTCCTGGCCGACACAGCAGACATAGCAGTAGACACTCTATATTCTCTCCTGTCATGGCTGACCCCACAGAAACTGCCATGATGTAGCAATAAGTAGCCTTGCTTTCTAGGTGGAGCTTACACATCCATACAGCACAAAGCAGCATGAGAGCACCTCGAGACACACGTGTGTGGTACTGTCAGTGATCTCAGTGGTTACATAGTCATTATGTACAAAAGGTGGCATGAGAGAGCCTGAACACACCATCTTGGCTAATAGGCTCCCTCCCCACACTCATAGATGAGGAAATTATGGTTACACTATGATTTCTGTATTTCTAATCATGCTCAATATCATGAGCATGGCCCCGCACATCAGAAAAAGACCAACTTTCCCCCTCAGTTAGTCTCTCCCATCAAGATGCTTCCATAAGCCTCTTATCCTTCTCCATCAAAGGGAAGACAGACTGAAAATCACAATCACAGAAAACTAACCAATCTGATCACATGAACCACAGCTTTATCTAACTCAATGAAACTATGAGCCATGCCATGTAGGACCACCCAAGACAGACAGGTCATGGTGGAGAGTTCTGACAAAGTGTGGTCCAATGGAAAAGGGAATGGCAAACCACTTCAGTATTCTTGCCTTGAGAACCTCATGAACAGTATGAAAAGACAAAAAGATTGGACACTGAAAGATTAATTCTCCAAGTCAGTAGGTGCCCAATATGTTACTGGAGATCAATGGAGAAATAACTCCAGAAAGAATGAAGAGATGGAGCCAAAGCAAAAACAACACCCAGCTGTGGATGTGACTGGTGATAGAAGCAAAGTTCCAAGCTGTAAAGAGCCATATTGCATAGGAACCTGGAATGTTAGGTCCATGAATCAAGGCAAATTAGAAGTGGTCAAACAGGAGATGGCAAGAGTGAACATCAACATTGTAGGAATCAGTGAAGTGAAATGAGCTGGAATGAGTAGATTTAACTCAGATGACCATTATATCTACTACTGTGGGCAAGAATCCCTTAGAAGAAATGGAGTAGCCATCATAGTCAACAAAAGAGTCCAAAATACAGTACTTGGATGCAATCTCAAAAACAGCAGAATGATCTCTGCTCCTTTCCAAGGCAAACCATTCAATATCACAATAATCCAAATCTATGCCCCAGCCAGGAAAGCTGAAGAAGCTGAAGTCAAATGGTTCTATTAAGACCTACAAGACCTTCTAGAACTGACACCCAAAAAAGATGTCCTTTTCATTATAGGGAAATGGAATGCAAAAATAGGATGTCAGGAAATACCTAGAGTAACAGGAAAATTTGGCCTTGGAATACAGAATGAAGTAGGGCAAAGACTAATAGAGTTTTGCCAAGAGAACACACTGGTTTGTCATAGCAAACACCCTCTTCCAACCACACAAGAGAAGACTCTACACATGGACATCACCAGATGGTCAACACTGAAATCAGATTGATTATATTCTTTGCAAGCAAAGATGGAGAATCTCTATACAGTCAGTCAAAACAAGACCGGGAGCTGACTGTGGCTCAGATCATGAACTCCTTATTGCCGAATTCAGAGGTAAGTTGAAGAAAGTGGGGGAAATTACTAGACCATTCAGGTATGACCTAAATCAAATCCCTTACAATTATACAGAGGAAGTGAGAAATAGATTTAAGGGATTAGATCTGATAGACAGAGTGCCTGACGAACTATGGATGGAGGTTCGTGATATTGTACAGGAGGCCATGATCAAGACAATTCCCAAAATAAAGAAATGCAAAAAAGCAAAATGGCTGCCTGAGGAGGCCTTACAAATAGCTGAAAAAGGAAGAGAAGCTAAAGGCAAAGGAGAAAAGGAAAGAGATATCCATCTGAATGCAGAGTTCCAAAGAATAGCTAGGAAAGATAAGAAAGCCTTCCACAGGGATCAATGCAAAGAAATAGAGGAAAACAATTGAATGGGAAAGACTAGAGATCTCATCAAGAAAATTAGAGATAACAAGGGAACATTTCATGCAAAGATGGGCACAATAAAGGACAGAAGTGGTAGGGACCTAACATAAGCAGAAGATACTAAGAAGAGGTGGCAAGAACACACAGAAAAACTGTACAAAAAAGATCTTCATGACTCAGATAGTCACAAGGTTGTGATCACTCACCTAGAGCCAGATCCTGGAATGTGAAGTCAAGTGGGCCTTAGGAAACATCACTATGAGCAAAGCTAGTGGAGGTGATGGAATACCAGTTGAGCTGAAATCCTGAAAGATGATGCTGTGAAAGTGCTGCACTCAATATGCCAGCAAATTTGGAAAAATCAGCAGTGGCCACAGGACTAGAAAATGTTAGTTTTCATTCCAATCCCAAAGAAAGACAATCTCAAAGAATGCTCACATTATCACACAATTGCACTCATCTCACATGCTAGTAAGGTAACGCTCAAAATTCTCTAAGCCAGGCTTCAGCAATACATGAACCATGAACTTCCAGATGTTCAAGCTGGTTTTAGAAAAGGAAGAGGAACCAGAGATCAGATTGCCAACATCCGCTGGATCATTGAAAAAGCAAGAGAGTTCCAGAAAAACATATATTTCGGCTTTATTGACTATGCCAAAGTGTTTGACCGTGTGGAACACAATAAACTGTGGAACATTCTGAAAGAGATGGGAATACCAGACCACCTGACCTGCCTCTTGAGAAACCTGTATGCAGGTCAGGAAGAAACAGTTAGAACTGGACATGGAACTACAGACTGGTTCCAAATAGGAAAAGGAGTATGTCAGGCTATATATTGTCACCCTGCTTATTTAACTTATATGCAGAGTACATCATGAGAAACGCTGGGCTGGAGGAAGCACAAGCTGGAATCAAGCTTTCTGGGAGAAATATCAATAACCTCAGATATGCAGATGACACCACCCTTATGGCAGAAATCAAAGAAGAACTAAAGAGCCTCTTGATGAAGGTGAAAGAGGAGAGTGAAAAAAATGGCTTAGAGCTCACCATTCAGAAAACTAAGATTATGGCATCCAGTCCCATCACTTCATCACAAACAGATGGGGAAAGAGTGGAAACAGTGGCTGGCTTTATTTTTATGGGCTCCAAAAATGCTTTATTTTTATGGGCTCTGCAGATGGTGATTGCAGCCATGAAATTAAAAGACACTTACTCTTCGGAAGGAAAGTTATGACCAACCTAGACAGCATATTAAAAAGCAGAGACATTACTTTGCCAACAATGGTCCATCTAGTCGAGGCTATGGCTTTTCCAGTGGTCATGTATGGATGTGAGAGTTGGACTATAAAGAAAGCTGAGCACAGAGAAATTGATGCTGTTGAGCTGTGGTGTTGGAGAAAACTCTTGAGAGGCCCTTGGACTGCAAGGAGATCCAACCAGTCCATCCTAAAAGAGATCAGTCCTGGGTGTTCATTGGAAGGACTTATGGTGAAGCTGAAACTCCAATACTTTGGCCACCTGACGTGAAGAGCTGACTCATTGGGAAAGACCCTGATGCTGGGAAGTATTGAGGGCAGGAGGAGAAGGGGACAACAGAGGATGAAATGGTTGGATGACATCACTGACTCAATGGACATGGGTTTGAGTGGCCTCCAGGAGTTGGTGATGGACAGGGAGGCCGGGCATACTGCAGTTCATGGGATCACAGAACCGGACATGACTGAGCAACTGAACTGAACTGAACTGAGTCCCCAAATCAAACATTTAAGTTTACATTTTGGTCTTTCACATATATATGGGCTACATATCTCTCAATTATATTTCTTGCTGAAAATAGGAAATAAAATAATAAATTATATAACATTCTATGCTTTAAGCAGGAACTTCCCTGGCTGCTCAGATGGTAAAAATGTCTGCTTGCAATGGAGGAGTCCCAGGTTCGATCTCTGAGTAGAGAATAGCCCCTGGAGTAGGAAATGGCAACCCACTCTACTATACTTGCCTAGACAATTACATTTATAGAGGTACCTTGTAGGCTACCGTCCATGGGTTCTCAGAGAGTTGGACATCACTGAGCGACTTCACTTTCACTTTATTTCTATGCTTTAAGCACTTATTTTTAAAATAACAGGGTAGCAATGACACAAATTTCCATTTAAAAGAGAAACTGACAAATTGATAAACATCCACACGATAGAACAATATGAAAATAGGCAAAATCCTGCTGCCTGCAGTCACATGGATGAGTCGCAAGCATAACACTGAATGAATGAAGGCAGATACAGATGTTAGCTGTCAAAAATGTTCTAAAATCTTTTGCAGCCATTTTCTAGAAAAGGCTAGACAAGGGGAGGACCCATATAAGACACATACCGTGGGGATCAGGTGGGTACAGAAGGAACAGCTGAGGCTGTCAGTCAGCTGTGCTTCTGAGCAGGAGACCTGAACACAGCATATTTGTGTTGCCCACAGTCCATTCCAAGAATGCCAACATCTACTTCAACAGCATCTTCCCCTGTGTTTCCTCTGGTTTCTCTTCCTAAGTAGTCTCAGAAAGAAACTCAGCTTTGCCATCATCTTGGCAGGTTTTGATGACTCCTCTCTGATATGATCCCAAACTTCCATCACTATCAAGTATAAGAACTCAGTATTAATGAATTTTGCAAGCTTGGGTTTTTGCATGTATCAATTCACAGTTACAATGCTTCAAAGTTTACCAGAGGCTCTTGATGACCACTTGAGATCCACACATCCTCTGCCTATCCTGTTGTGAACCAGTAGTCCTAGGGCCAACTACCCGAACAAGATGATGATTCCTCTTTACAGCTACTAATCCCTGGACACAAGAATCCAGATTACTCTGGAGGCAGGTCCATAAATCATAGTTCTTGCAGTCCTTAGGGCACTGGAACTTTTAGCTGTGAGAGTCTAGAGTTAGAAGATGGGGTCCAATATTATTTATGAGTTCTCCTTTTGCCAAAGGGATTAGGGTAGTTTAAGTGGTTTCACTTGGTTTTCCCTACCATGATAAATATGAAGGACTTGATGTGGAGGTTATTCTGATTGTCCAATATGGCAATCCCAGTGATAAAAGCCAACTGGTGGTCCACACATGTGACCTGGATTTGGAAATTGGCTCAGCTTCGGAAATGAAAGGGGAAAATGTATGATGACTTTCTTCTGGGGAGACATTCCTGGGCCTCCTGCTCCACCTTCTCCTGGCTATAAACACTCAGCAGTGACCTTTCCTGCTGCCTGTTCTTGACCCTGAGACAAGCCTCCGTGCCACTCCAGCCCCTGGGTGCCCCCATGATCTTGCCAGTTGTCCTAGTACTTCTGGACCCATGTGTCAAGCAGTGAGGTGAATGATCGCCTCCTGCCCTCTGTGACTGGGAGGTGGGGAAGGGAAGAGAACATAATTTCCCTGTGTATTATAAGCCCAGATGTGTGTTCCTCTCTCCTGCAATCATCCCTGTTTGACCCACAGTGATACCCAGCTGTTCTCAGTAGCACGTGGCTTTAGAGAAGGGGGTGTAGGCTGGGCCACGTGACCTTCCACAATCCGTTCATTCTCATGAGCCCCCTCCTCAGCCCTCACATATTCCTCTGCATCCACCAGGCAACTCAGGCACTCCTGCTGCAGCAGTGGCTCTTCATTCTTCCATTCTTCTAAGATCACCTCTCAGCCAACTTGACCCCCATCCTCTGAGGTATATTCTTTTTTTTTTTTTTCTTTCAGGTCTCTATTCATTTTATTTTATTTTATTTTTCCATTTATTTTTATTAGTTGGAGGCTAATTACTTTACTATATTGTAATGGTTTTTGTCATACATTGACATGAATCAGCCATGGAGTTACATGTATTCCCCATCCCGATCCCCCCTCCCACCTCCCTCCCCATCCCATCCCTCTGGGTCTTCCCAGTGCACCAGGCCAGAGCACTTGTCTCATGCATTCAGCCTGGGCTGGTGATCTGTTTCACCCTTGATAATATACATGTTTCGATGCTGTTCTCTCGAAACATCCCACCCTCGCCTTCTCCCACAGAGTCCAAAATTCTGTTCTGTACATCTGTGTCTCTTTCTGTTTTGCATATAGGGTTATCATTATCATCTTTCTAAATTCCATATATATGCGTTAGTATGCTGTATTGGTCTTTATCTTTCTGGCTCACTTCACTCTGTATAATGGACTCCAGTTTCATCCATCTCATTAGAACTGATTCAAATGAATTCTTTTTAATGGCTGAGTAATATTCCATGGTGTATATGTACCACAGCTTCCTTATCCATTCGTCTGCTGATGGACATCTAGGTTGCTTCCATGTCCTGGCTGTTATAAAAAGTGCTGTGATGAACACTGGGGTGCACATGTCTCTTTCAGATCTGGTTTCCTCGGTGTGTATGCCCAGGAGTCGGATTGCTGGGTCATATGGTATATTCTTAAGAATCAAGTTCTCTGTCCCGAGATGTGCCCATGAGTTACCCAATCTCATGTCCTAGCCCCTTGACCAAGCATTCTCAATCCTCCCCTGGTTCCTGCAGGTACAAGCTTACCTACAAGGAGTTCTTATATTTCCATTGGTATATATTCTCTTTTTGTTCTGTTAGGCACAGTGACTTCTCAGCAAGGTTATGGAGGCATTTTACAGTAGTTATAGGTCTGTCCTCTAGAAGAGGATGGGTCACTTCTAAGTGTAGATGCCTGTTAGCCCAAAGGAATGAGGCTTCTTCAGTCTCCCAGCACAGGAGAGACTAACCCTGACCCTAAGCCTAAGCCTAACCCTGATCCTGACCCTGACTCTGACACTGACCTTAATTATGTGTCAGCCCTGAGCAGGGAAGGGGCTGCTTCTAGAGCTTGGGGCCACAGTGGTGCCCCCTTCCTGTGTTTTACAGTCCTGTCCCACAGTTTTCTTAACCAGAAGCCTGCCCAGAGCATGAGACCTCTGTCTTGAATGACCTTCTAAATGTCATTAGAGCTTTATGCCTAGTTATCAGAGCTCCATTTCTGCTCAGGGCATCAGCTATTCCACTGTAGGAAATAAAGGCCTCTTTGTATGCCACCAAAGACACTTACAAGAAATTTGTTGAAAGGTGCTTGTGAAGGGGAGCGGGGAAGATGTGCCAGGGGAGGTAGGGCACCTTAAGATGTTGATGATGTCTGTTAGGAGGTAAATTCCAGTGCAGTGCAAAGGAAGCTTGAGTAGGTGCATAGGTTCTCTAGCTACAGTCCTGCTTTTAGAAAGTCCCACATCTTGCAGAATGGACCTATGTAAGTACCTATGCTATGCCAGTTGGCTGGGTACAGCCCTGCAGAGATGTGATTCAAATACAGGGGAAGCAGCTGAGGACATAAGCCTCACCCTTTCTCCATTAGCAAGGGGGAGATTCTCTATCTGGTTTCACAGTTTTTCCATTATCTGAAGAATCAATATCTTTTACTCAATTTCTCATGATTTGAAGGGGTAAAGTGGTTTCTGTTTGCCTACTTGGACCCTAACTGGTAGAATTAGGAATAAACAATGTTAAAACTCCTATCACTTTCTTAAAATAATATCTGTTTTTGAATTTAGTTTTCAGAAAATATGACCATTATAATTTTCTTATGACACAATCCTTAACTAATATATTCAGTTCAGTTCAGTTCAGTTGCTCAGTCATGTCTGACTCTTTGCAACCCCATGAACCACAGCACGCTAGGCCTCCCTGTCCATTACCAACTCCCGGAGGCCACTCAAACCCATGTCCATTGAGTCAGTGATGCCATCCAACCATCTCATCCTCTGTCATCCCCTTCTCCTCCTGCGCTCAATCTTTCTCAGCAACAGGGTCTTTTCAAATGAGTCAGCTCTTCCCATCAAGTGACCAAAGTATTGGAGCTTCAGCTCCAGCATCAGTCCCACCAATGAATGCCCAGGACTTATCTCCTTTAAGATGGACTGGCTGGATCTCCTTGCAGTCCATGGGACTCTCAATTAATATGTTAAAGTTATCAATTTTAAGGATATAATTTCCCTATGACATACATATATATATATATATATATATGTATATATGCAATCTATTTTTTTGAGTAATTAATTGATTTTAATTGGAGGTTAATTACTTAACATGCTCTCAAAATCACAACAGAGATGATTAAGAAAAAGCAAAAAATTAAATTCCATAAAAGATGTTTAATTGTTAGCAATATACAGTATTTATATTTAGAGACCTATTTTAATCCTATAAGCTGATCCTGACATTTATTAATAAAAATATTGCTAATTAGCTTAAAACTAAATCAACCACATACATTACAAAATAGAAATGTGTATTAATTTAGATATTTTTTTCTTACTTATTGAGTTTTCAAGTCAATAAGTAAGAGTAATAAAATGGTCAATGATGCATTTAAAATTGTTAATGCCTTTTTTAATGAACTGTCCAGATACAGATTTGTCTACCAGATTGATTCATGTTCACCATTTAGACTGAACTATAATGAACACATTTGTCTGTATCCTGATCTCTACTGATACGTTTGACTAGACAAGTAACCTTTCTCACTGTCTCCGATTAGCCTGCATTTGGGGCTTTATCTGTTCAAAAATTGCATAGTTTAACATCATCTGTGGTAAAGGGTTCTTTCAGCACACATAAGAAAGTGGGAAGGGGAGCTGAAAAAAGGAAATAGAAGCCAGTGGAAATGAAGGTTTTTTGCAATTTTATCTTATAAACTTAGCCATTTGATACATAAGGGAAAGGTTAGATAAATTGTTGATTTTATGAATTTTCTCCACACTGTGCTCTTGCTCTTGGACATTGACATCCACCTTGGGAGGGGGTCCCCTCCCCAGTTTTGTTTTGCTTTTTTTTTTTTTTTTTCCGGTCATGCCTGAACTCATTATCCGTGTGTGTGCTTAGTCACTCAGTTGTGTCTGATTCTGTGACCCTGTGGACTTAGCCTGCCATACTTCTCTGACCATGGGATTTTCTAGGCAAGAATAGTGGAGTGGGTTGCCATTTCCTCCTCCAGGGGATCTTCCCAACCCAGGGATTGAACCTGTGTCTCATGTTCGCCTGCATTGGTTTCTTTACCAACTGAGCCATCAAGGAAGCCTGCCTGAATTCATACCAAGACTTAATCATATAAGTCCTCCATTGGATTCCAAAGAATGTGTCCCAGTGGCAATCAACGGGTGTTTCCCCACCCATACCCTTAATAGATCCTCTGCAACAACTGATTCAATATTTGGTTAGCAGATTGACTGTCCACAGGTACAGGGTAAGAGGATAAGCATAAAAACCAAGAGGTCTTTGAAGATTTCAGAGAACTTCTGCCTCTAAGATAATATTAACAAAAGTTTCTGATATGAAATGATGCATTTGGAACCTCTTGAATTTTTCTTAAATCAAAAAGGTCTAATGGGAATAACAACGCTTTATTAAAATGAATGATATGAAATTGCAGATACTTGACAATTGGGAGCCTAAAGAATAGCAATTTTAAAGCATTCAACAAAATAGCTGAAACAAAATCATCTAAGAAAATCAGTTGAGCAAGGGAAACTTTACAGACATGTGAAATTGCCTAATGTCATTTATAAAATACAGTCATTAAAGCCTGTAATTATGTGAATTCACAATTTTCCCAAAGCATCAACATTTTCTCTCCTCTCCTTGGTGTTCTGGCAGGGTTGTAGGGTCCATGTGCCTGTAGAATTTCAACAAACCCACCTAAGTTCAGAATCCTTTTGTTCTGACCACTCTGCTTCTAGCAATAATGTAGCAATTATACAGAAAGAAATGTGGATGCTGTCTTGGTTTATTACCAGCTGGTCTTGTGAATTTTAGCAAATAAGTGTCAGAGCTATCCTTTTGTTCACTTGGAAAAAAAGAGTGTTGACCTGATGCTTTCTAAGATAATCTTCATTCTATAAAAATTACTCATTATATAATTTTGTTCTTGAAAAGTGGCTTTCTTGACAGCTTGAAACCTGCTTCTTGAAGAATTATTCTGAAATAAATACTCAGTTTAAGTAAGAAACAATTAACTTTGTATGTGATTCCCACAATTATATAAAACTTGTTAATTTAACTTTGTTAAAATTATTCATAAAAGATTTTTTTTAAAAAATATGTAACTTTGAAATGCTTATTAAAATAATTTTCTTGCTAGATTTTGTTTTCTTAAATCATACATACAAACTAGTGCACTGATTTGAATAAACACAGCAGGTTTATAAAGCTTCAGCTCATTGCTCTTGGTCTCTTTCTCTATTCCTCTTATTTTCCCAGTTCACTGTGGGATACATTTCCACCTGCAGCCTATGTAGATGTCTTTCATGTGTCTGTACTCATGGAGGAAGATCTTATTGCCTGGAGAAGTCAATTCTGACTCCATATTGGAATTTTTTTTTTTTTTTTTTTTTTTACTTTGCTTTCCATTGCTTTTGTTATTGTAATCATACATAGTGGCCAGTCTCATAGAATCCTGCCCCTCTGGCTGACTGTTAAACTAAAGTGCTTTTCTTTAGAACCCTGTCCACCTGTAGATGGTAGGGAGGAAGAAATTAACACATACTCCTGCCTGAGGCTTGTTATTCTATGAGATATTTTCAAGATTAATGGCTTTTTCCACTGTTTCCTTACTTCTGCACCATCTCAGGTGTATGAAATAACCTGACATCCAGACCTCAGTAGATGGTTATTTTGAGACATTACTCTGTCATCTTCTTAGTTAGCCTGCTTTCTGAATAAAGTCATATTCCTTGCCTCAACATCTCATTTCTCAGATTCATTGACCTCTTGTGTGGTGAGCAGAGTGAGCTTGGACTCAGTAACAAGTTTGGCAAGTCAGCCAGGAGCCTCGCTGTGCATGGCTAACTGGACTTAGTCAGAGAGAATCAGAGAAAGTTGCTGGACCTTCTGTCCTGAAGATCTTCCTTCAGGATTCCCAGAAGCAGTGCTAGCTTCCCCAGCGCTTGGCAGTTGAAGCAAGGAACTGAGAAACTTCTATGAGTCAAAGGACTCAATTTCATAGGGAAGACTACCTAACTCAATAGCCAGTTCACTTGTTTGTGGTTTTGTGTGCTCTTTTGTGTTACAAGTTGACAGATTTGATTTTATAGGCTAAGTCACTCTGGTGTGCACACTGGGAAAATATTCCCTCCTCAATTTGGGCTTTTCCTTTACAGAACATGCCAATTTATTAGGAGTACCATGTTGGAGAGGGGAAGTGGTGTTGGGCACTACCAACAGTAGAAGCAGCAAGGGAAAAGCAACAAATAACACACAAGCGAATCCCCATAAGTATAACAGCTGATCTTTCAATAGAAACTCTTCAGGTCAGAAGGGAATGAGAGGACATACTTAAAATGATGGAAGAGAAAAACCTACAACCCAGATTACTCTACCCAGCAAGGATCACATTCAAATATGAAGGAGAAATCTAAAGCTTTACAGACAAGCAAAACCTCAGAGAATTCAGCACCACCAAACCAGCTCTTCAACAAATACTAAAGGATCTTTGCTAGACAGGAAACACAGAAAAGGTTTATAAACTTGAACCCAAAACAGCAAAGTAAATGGCAATGGGATTATACTTATCAATAATTACCTTAAAAATAAATGGATTGAATGCCCCAACCAAAAGACAAAGACTGGCTGAATGGATACAAAAGCAAGACCCCTGTATATACTGTCTACAAGAAACTCAAACCAAAGGACACATACAGACTGAAAGTGAAGGGCTGGAAAAAGATATTTCATGCAAATGGAGACCAAAAGAAAGAAAGAAGGAGTAGCAATACTCATATAAGATAAAATGGACTTTGAAATAAAGGCCATGAAAAAAGACAAAGAAGGACACTGCATAATGATCAAATGACCAATCCAAGAAGAAGATAACAGTTACAAATATATATGCACCCAACATAGGAGCACCACACTATGTAAGGCAAATGTTAACAAGTATGAAAGGGGAACTTAACAGTAACACAATAATAGTGGTAGATTTTAATACCCCACTCACACGTATGGATAGAACAACCAAACAGAAAATTAGCATGGAAACACAAACTTTAGATCAGTTGGACCTATTTGATACCTATAGGACATTTCACCCCAAGACAATGAATTTCACCTTTTTTTCAAGTGCACATGTAACATTCTCCAGGATAGATTACACCCTGGGCCATAAATCTAGCCATGGTAAATGAAAAAAAAAAAAAAAATTAAATCATTTCAAGCACCTTTTCTGATCACAATGAAGTAAGATTGCATGTCAATTACAGTGAAAAAAAAAAAAAAAAAAACTCTTAAAAATACAAACATATGGAGGCTAAAATACACACTTCTGAATAACCAACAAATCACAGAAGAAATCAAGACAGAAATCAAAATACACATAGAAACAAATGAAAATGAAAACACGACAACCCAAAATCTATGGGATTCAGTAAAAGCAGTGCTAAGGGGAAGGTTCAAAGCAGTACAAGCTTACCACAAGAAAAAAGAGAAAAATCAAATAAATAACCTAACTTTACACCTAAAGCAACTAGAAAAAGAAGAAATGAAGAACCCCAGGGTTAGTAGAAGGAAAGAAATCATAAAAATTAGGGCAGAAATAAATGAGGAAAAAACAAATTAGACCATAGCAATTTGCAAAAATCAACAAAAGTAAAAGCTGGTTCTTTGAGAAGATAAATAAAATAGATAAACCACTAGCCAGTTCAGTTCAGTTCAGTTCAATTGTGTCCAACTCTTTGTCACCCCATGGACTGCAGCACACCAGGTCTTCCTGTCCATCATCAACTCCCAGAGTTTACTCAAACTCATGTCCATTGAGTCGGTGATGCCATCCAACCATCTCATCCTCTGACATCCCCTTTCCCTCCCACCTTAAATCTTTCCCAGCATCAGGATCTTTTCAAATGAGTCCGTTCTTTGCACCAGGTGGCCAAAGGATTGGAGTTTCAGCTTCAGCATCAGTCCTTCTAATGAATATTCAGGACTGTTTTTTTTTAGGATGGACTGGTTGGATCTCCTTGCAGCCCAAGGGACTCTCAAGAGTCTTCTCCAACACCACAGTTCAAAAGCATCAATTTTTCAGTGCTTAGCTTTCTTTAGAGTCAAACTCTCACATCCATACAGGACTACTGGAAAACCATAGCTTTGACTAGATGGACCTTTGTTGGCAAAGTAATGTCTCTGCTTTTTAATATTCTCTCTAGTTTGGTCATAACTTTTCTTCCAAGGAGCAAATGTTAACATTAGCCAGACTCATCACGAAAAAAAGGGAGAATAATCAAATCAACAAAATTAAAAATGAAAATGGAGAAATCATAACAGACAACACAGAAATACAAAGAATCATAAAAGACTACTATGAGCAACTATATGACAATAAAATAGACAACTTGGAAGAAATGGATGAATTCTTAGGAAAACAAAACCTTTCATAACTGAACCAGGAATAGATAGAAAATCTTAAAAGACCCATCACAAGCACAGAAACCAAAATGTAATAAAAAATCTTCCAACAAACCTAAACCCAGAACCAGATAGCTTCACAGGGAATTCTACCAAGAATTTAGAGAAGAGCTAACATCTGTCCTACTCAAACTCTTCCAGAAAATTGCAGAGGAAAGTAAACTCCCAAACTCATTCTATGAGGCCACCATCACCCTAATACCAAAACCAGACAAAGATGACACAGAAAAGGAAAACTACAAGCTAATTTCACTGATGAAGATAGATGCAAAAATCCTCAACAAAATTCTAGCAAACAGAATCAAACAACATATTAAAAAGATCATATATCATGACCAAGTGAGCTTTATCCCAGGGATGCAAGGATACTTCAATATCCACAAATCAAACAATGTGATACACCACATTAACAAATTGAAAGATAAAAACCATATGATTATCTCAATAGATGCAGAGAAAGCCTTTGACAAAATAAAACATCTATTTATGATAATAAAAAAAAAAAAAACCTTCCAAAAAGCAGGCATAGAAGGAACATACGTCAACATAATAAAAGCCATATATGATAAACCCACAGCAAATATTATCCTCCATGGTGAAAAGTTGAAAGTGTTTCCCCTAAAGTCAGGAACAAGACAAGGGTGCCCACTCTCACCATAAGTATTCAATGTAGTTTTGGAAGTTTTAGCCACAGCAATTAGAGCAGAAAAAGAAATAAAAGAAATGCAGATTGGAAAAGAAGTAAAACTCATTCTTTGCAGATGACATGATCCTCTTCATTGAAAACACTAAAGACACCAACAGAAAATACTAGAGCTAATTAATGAATATAGTAAAGTTGCAGGATATAAAATTAATACACAGAAATCCCTTGCATTCCTATACACTAACAATGAGAAAACACAAAAAGAAATTAAGGAAACAATTCCATTCACCATTGTGACAAAAGGAATAAAATATATAAGAATAAATCTACCTAAAGATACAAAAGACCTATATGTAGAAAACTATAAAACACTGATGAAAGAAATCAAAGATGACACAAATAAATGGAGAAATATACCATGTAAATAGATTGGAAGAATTAATATAGTGAAAATGAGTATACAACCCAAAGCAATCTATAGATTATATCACAGAACTAGAACAAATAATCTCACAATTTGTATGGAAACAAAACAAACAAACAAACAAAAAAAAACTCAAAGAGCCAACGAAATCTTGAGAAAGGAGAATGGAACTGGAGGAATCAACCTGTCTGACTTCAGACTATACTACAAAACTACAGTCATCAAAATAGTACGGTACTGGCATAAAAACAGAAATATAGATTAATGGAATAAAATAGAAAGCCCAGAGATTAATCCATGCACCAATAGACACCTTATCTTTGACAAAGAAGGCAAGAATATGCAATGGAGAAAAGACAATCTCTTTAACAAGTGGTGCTGGGTATACTAGTCAACCATGTGTAAAAGAATAAAACTAGAACACTTTCTAACACCATAACAAAAATAAACTCAAAATGGATTAAAGACCTAAATGTAAGACCAGAAACTATAAGACTCCTAGAGGAAAACATAGGCAAAACACTCTCCAACGTTAATCACAGCAGGGTCCTGCATGACCCACATCCCAAAGTAATGGAAATAAAAGCAAAGATAAACAAATGGGACCTAATTAAATTTAAAAGCTTTTGCACAACAAAGGAAACTATAAGCAAAGTGAAAAGACAGCCTTCAAAATGGGAGAAAATAATCTCAAACAAAGCAACTGACAAATAATTAATCTTAAAAATAAACAAGAAGCTCATGCAGCTCAATATCAGAAAAATAAATGACCCAAAAAATGGGCCAAGTAACTAAACTGACAATTCTCCAAAGAAGATGTACAGATGGCTAAGAAACACATGAAAAGATGCTCAACATCATTATCAGAGAAATGCAAATCAAAACCACAACGAGGTACCATCTCTCACTGGTCAGAATGGCTGCTATCCAAAAGTCTACAAGCAATAAATGCTGGATAGGGTGTAGAGAAAAGGGAACCCTCTTACACTGTTGGTGGCAATGCAAAGTAGTACAGCCACTATGAAGAACAGTGTGGAGATTCCTTTAAAAACTGGAAATATAATTCCCATATGACCCAGCAATCCCACTGCTGATCATACACACCAAGGAAGCCAGAATGAAAGAGAGACATGTACCCCAATGTTCATTGTAGCACTGTTTACAATAGCTAGGACATGGAAGCAGACTAGATGTCCATCAGCAGACGAATGGATAAGAAAGTTGTGGTACAGACACAATGGAATATTACTCAGATATTAAAAAGAACTCATTTGAATCAGTTCTAATGAGGTGGATGAAACTGAGGCCTATTATACAGAGTGAAATAAGTCAAAAACAAAAACACCAGTACAGTATATTAATGTATATATATATGAAACTTAGAAAGATGGTAACAGTGACCCTATATGTGAGACAGCAAAAGAGACAGATATAAAGAACAGACCTTTGGACTCTGTGGGAGAAGGGGAGGGTGGGATGATTTGAGGGAACACCATTGAGAAAATAGTTTTGGCTCTAATTTGAGGAGTTGCCCCTGTGAAGGAAAACTCCATTTATAAGGCACTTTGGACAAAGGTCACAGGTCTAATGGGACTGGGAAGTCATTGTAAGGTGAGTTCAGAGAAAAAGAGAGTGAACCAGGAACTCAGGCAAGAAAAGAGAAATTTATTAGAGGGAAAACAGGGGGTGACTGGCCCTTAACGAGAACCAATGTCCTCCCTTTCTGACGGAGTCCTTCTTATACCCCACCAATGAAAAATTCTCTGAAGGGATGGTCACATAGCCAGAGGTCTGGAATCTGGTGGTCTTGCAGCTTTGCAAAGATAGATGCCAGTGAGATAACAGGATGCCATTTGGGCAATTTGGTCAGTCTCATGGATCACTGTGATTTTTTTCTTTGTTTGTGAGTTTGACATAATGAGCCATCTTATCAATGAGACCCCATGTGGGCCCTATCAGTCATGTTAAAGTAACTTTTGGGCTGACTAGGTTTGGTTTATTCTGGTTACTTTGGTAATGCACAGACATCTGGTACTAACTACTTGAGCTAAAAAGTGAGAAATACTTCAGGTAAGGTACCCACTGGCCACTTTCCTGGCAGGATTCTGAGACGGATTCCTCAGCCTGTCTTTCCTGTTACCTTCACCACTTTCCCCTTCGGTATTAAACAAAAGAGAAACAAATTCATCCTCTGAAGAACTTGCTTGTATCTTTGGGATGTAAATTTCCTATCTGGTCTTCTTGGGAACCCTCATCTCTGTTGTATTTTTAAAATGCAAATTTCTGAGAGAGTAAAGTAATTTTGAAGTTGGCTTCTTCAAGGTAATTAGAAATCCTAAGTGCTTTTTCGCAGATATTTAGCTGTCCAATCCAGTGAGTTTTTTCTATCTGTGAAAAACCCACTTCTAATCCAACCTCTTTTGTAAACATGGGTTTTACACTGCTTTATCTCAGACGGTAAAGCGTCTGCCTACAATGCAGAAGACCCGGGTTCAATCCCTGGGTTGGGAAGATCTCCTGGAGAAGAAAATGGCAACCCACTCCAGTATTCTTGCCTGTAAAATCCCATGGACGGAGGAACCTGGTAGGCTACAGTCCATGGGGTTGCAAAGAGTCAGACACAACTGAGCGACTTCACTTTCACATTCATCTGACTCAGGACTGAAATCTTAAAATAAGAACTGAGGCCTCTCTGTTTGTGTGGTTGCATGTGTCTTTGTATAATACTGCTACTGTCGATTTGTAAAAGAGCTCTACTTAATTGGCTGAAATAAAAGTAAGTACTTATCAAACAAAAAAAAATCTAAATACAAGAAAATATTTACTGAATGTAGTAACCAACAGAGTTATCTGAGTCATACAAATAAGCAAAACCAGAACTAACATGCAACGGCTAATAAAAATAAAAAGAGTGATTTTAGCTTTGGGTTAAACCCAAAAAGCCTTTGCTGAAAGCCTTATTCAGACCTTCAAGTACATGATAAATTAAGCTCTAAATTTTAGAATTTGCAATTCTTAAAACAAATTTCAATTTAATTAAAAATTTTGTCACTGATTTTGGTAACTTTAGGTGACAACAATGTTCTTTGAGGAACTAAATCAACTGTGTTTTTCATGCAAATGTCTAAAAACCAGAAATATAAATACAGGCCACAGGATTTGAATTAGCTTAAGCAGACAGGACCTGAAACCTAGGGGGGGAAAATGACACTTTTAAATTCGTAACTCTGGTAATGCTCCCTTAGCCAAACTTACAGATAGTAGGTCTTAGTAATCTCAGTAAGGAACCTTAATATATTATCTTTGTAAGTTTTAAATTTATATTATAATACCTGGTTCATATCTCTAGTTTGCCTTTTAATCTGTGTACATATTATATATATGAGATGTCTCTACTCCTAAAAAGTATTATTAGAATTGGATTTACAAAGTGTTACTTGCTCAGTTGTGTCTCTGCAACCCCATGGACTATAGCCTGCCAGGTTCCTCTGTCCATAATATTTGCTGACAAGAATAAAGAGCTCTATTTAATTTTAATAAAAGAGAAACTTGCCAGGATGCCTTTCATGTCTACATAAACTGGGAAATATTCAATATTAAATTGGTATCTGGTATTAATGTTTAGGTTTGTTGATCTAATTAATATAGACATGTCTTGAGACATCAACATTACATTGTGCCTAAGTTTCATATAAAGATGTGTTCGATAAAGGACAGAAATGGTATGGGCCTAACAGAAGCAGAAGATATTAAGAAGAGGTGGCAAGAATACCCAGAAGAACTGTACAAAAAGATCTTCATGACCCAGATAACCATAATGGTGTGATTACTCACCTAGAGCCAGACATCTTGGAATGTGAAGTCAGGTGGGCCTTAGAAAGTGTCACTAAGAACAAAGCTAGTGGAAGTGATAGAATTCAGTTGAGCTATTTCAAATCCTGAAAGTTGATGCTGTGAAAGTGCTGCACTCAATATGCCAGTAAATTTGGAAAAGTCAGCAGTGGCCACAGGACTGGAAAAGGTCAGTTTTCATTCCACTCCCAAAGAAAGACAATCTCAAAGAATGCTCAAACTACCACACAATTGCACTCATCTCACACACTAGTAAAGTAATGCTCAAAATTCTCCAAGCCAGACTTCAGCAATATGTGAACCATGAACTTCCAGATGTTCAAGCTGGTTTTGAAAAGGCAGAGGAAGCAGAGATCAAATTGCCAACATCTGCTGGATCATCAAAAAAACAAGAGAGTTCCAGAAAAACATCTATTTCTGCTTTGTTGACTATGCCAAAGCCTTTGACTGTGTGGATCACAATAAGCTATGGAAAATTCTGAAAGAGATGGGAATACCAGACCACCTGACCCACTTCTTGAGAAACCTATATGCAGGTCAGGAAGCAAGAGTTAGAACTGGGCATGGAACAATAGACTGGTTCCAAATAGAAATAGGAGTACATCAAGGTTGTATATTGTCGCCCTGCTTATTTAGCTTATATGCAGAGAACATCATGAGAAACGCTGGGCTGGAAGATGCACAAGCTGGAATCAAGACTGCTGGGAGAAATATCAATAACTTCAGATATGCAGATGACACCACCCTTATGGCAGAAAGTGAAGAAGAACTAAAAAGCTTCTTGATGAAAGTGAAAGAGGAGAATGAAAAAATTGGCTTAGAGCTCAACATTCAGAAAACTAAGGTCATGGCATCTGGTCCCATCACTTCAATGCAAATAGATGGGGAAACAGTGGAAACAGCATCAGACTTTATTTTTCTGGGCTCCAAAATCACTGCAGATGTTGATTGCAGCCATGAAATTAAAAGATGTTTACTCCTTGGAAGGAAAGTTATGACCAACCTAGATAGCATATTAAAAAGCAGAGACATTACTTTGCCAACAAAAGTCCATCTAGTCAAGGCTATGGTTTTTCCAATGGCCATGTAGGGATGTGAGAGTTGGACTATGAAGAAAGCTGAGCACCGAAAAATTGATGCTTTTGAACTGTGGTGTTGGAGAAGACTCTTGAGAGTCCCTTGGACTGCAAGGAGATCCAACCAGTCCATCCTAAAGGAGATCAGTCCTGGGTGTTCATTGGAAGGACTAATGCTGAAGCTGAACCTCCAATACTTTGGCCACCTCATGCGAAGAACTGACTTATTGGAAAAGACCCTGATGCTGGGAGGGATTGGGGGCAGGAGGAGAGGGGGACGACAGAGGATGAGATGGCTGGATGGCATCACCGACTCGATGGACATGAGTTTGGGTAAACTCCGGGAGTTGACGATGGACAGGGAAGCCTGGAGTTTTGCGATTCATGGGGTCACAAAGAGTCGGACAGGACTGAGCGACTGAACTGAACTGAGTGAAGTGAAAGTCACTCAGTCGTGTCCGACTCTTTGCAACCCCATGGACTATACAGTCCATGGAACTCTCCAGGCCAGAATACTGGAATGGGTAGCCATTCCCTTCTCAGGGGGATCTTCCCAACTCAGGGATGAAACCCAGGTCTCCCACACTGCAGGCAGATTCTTTACCAGCTGAGCCACAAGGGAAGACCAAGAATAAATAGGCTAAATATGATCTAATTATATGTTGCAAATTTGTCAACTAGGAAAGGAAGTCAATATGAAGAAACTTTTGAGGAAAAACACTAATGAGAAAAAAATTTTGAGTAAACTTTTAGAAATAATTATATTTTAGAATCTCTCCAGATATGCAACAACTTTAAAGTTAAAATTATGCTACAGTGAGTTAATTGACGGAAAGTTTGTGAAAATTCTCAAAAAAAGGAGATTTATACATGAGTTTTGTACATGAAAATTCTTAAAAAAAAATTAAAAAGAGTTTTATACAGGATTGACTAAGTTTTAAAACAAGTTTGAGTAAATGGACCATGGAAGAAAGCTAGTGCAAAACTTAAATTTGGCTTTTCTCTCTCTTAGAAAGGACAAGCTTACTGAAGATGTTGAATTGCCTTTGATAAGAGATTTTAAGTTTATTTACCTTTAAAGCAATCTGCATTTGCCTTTGAAATCTTTTATTGTCACTTTGGCTATGTTTCATCAATTCAGTTCAGTTGCTAAGTTCAGTCTGACTCTTTGTGACCCCATGGGCTGCAGCAGGCCAGGCCTCCCTGTCCATCACCAACTCTCGGAGTCCATCAAACTCATGCTCATTGAGTCAGTGATGCCATCCAACCATCTCATCCTCTGTCATCCCCTTCTCCCGCCTTCAGTCTTTCCCAGCATCAGAGTCTTTTCAAATGAGTCAGCTCTTCGCATGAGGTGGCCAAAGTATTGGATTTTCAGCTTCAGCATCTGTCCTTCCAATGACTATTCAGGACTGATTTCTTTAGGATGGACTGGTTGGATCTCCTTGCAGTCCAAGGGACTCTCAAGAGTCTTCTCCAACACCACAGTTCAAAAGCATCAATTCTTCAGCGCTCAGCTTTCTTTAGAGTCCAACTCTCACATCCATACATGACTACTGGGAAAAACATAGCCTTGACTAGACAGACCTTTGTTGGCAAAATAATGTCTCTGCTTTTTAATATGCTGTCTAGGTTGGACATAACTTTGCTTCCAAGGAGTAAGTATATCTTACTTTCATGGCTGCAGTCATCATCTGCAGAGATTTTGGAGCCCCCAAAATAAAGTCTGCTACTGTTTTCACTGTTTCTCATCTATTAGCCATGAAGTGATGAGACCAGATGCCATGATCTTTGCTTGCTGATTGTTGACCATTAAGCCAACATTTTCACTGTCCTCTTTCACTTTCATTAAGAGGCTCTTTAGTTCTTCTTCACTTTCTGCTTAAGGGTGGTGTTATCTGCATATCTTAGGTTATTGATATTTCTCCCAGCAATCTTGATTCCAGCTTGTGCTTCCTCCAGTTCAGTGTTTCTCATGATGTACTCTGCATATAAGTTAAATACACAGGGTGACAATACACAGCCTTGATGTACTCCTTTTCCTATTTGGGACCAGTCTGTTGTCCCATGTCCAGTTCTGTCTGTTGCTTCCTGACCTGCATACAGATTTCTCAGGATGCAGGTCAAGTGGTCTGGTATTCCTATCTCTTTTAGAAGTTTCCAGAGTTTATTGTGATCCACACAGTCAAAGGCTTTGGCATGGTCCATAAAGCAGAAGTAGATGTTTTTCTGGTACTTTTTTGCTTTTTTGGCGATCCAGCAGATGTTGGCAATTTGATCTCTGGTTCCTCTGCTTTTTCTAAAGCCAACTTGAAGATCTGGAAGTTCATGGTTCACATACTGTTGAAGCCTGAATTGGAGAATTTTGAGCATTACTTTACTAGCGTGTGAGATGACTGCAATTGTGTGCTAGTTTGAGCATTCTTTGGCATTGCTTTTCTTTGGGATTGGAATGAAAACTGACCTTTTCCAGTCCTGTGGCCAATGCTGAGTTTTCCAAATTTGCTGGCATATTGAGTGCAGCACTTTCACAGCATCATCTTTTAGAATTTTCAAATTCAACTGGAATTCCATCACTTCCAATAGCTTTGTTCGTAGTGATGCTTCCTAAGGCCCACTTGACTTCACATTCCAGGATGTCTGTCTCTATTTGAGTGATCACACCATCATGATTATCTGTGTCCTGAAGATCTTTTTTTGTACAGTTCTTCTGGGTATTCTTTCCACCTCTTCTTAATATCTTCTGCTTCTGCTAGGTCCATGCCATTTTTGTCCTTTATTGAGCCCATCTTTGCATGAAATGTTCCCTTGTTATCTCTAATTTTCTTGAGGTGATCTCTAGTCTTTCCCACTCTATTGTTTTCCCCTATTTCATTGCACTGTGGTGTTGGAGAAGACTCTTGAGAGTCCTTTGGACTGCAAGGAGATCCAACCAGTCCATCCTAAAGGAAGTTAGTCCTGGGTGTTCATTGGAAAGACTGATGCTGAAGCTGAAACTCCAATACGTTGGCCACCTCATGCAAAGAGTTGACTCACTGGAAAAGGCCCTGATGCTGGGAGGGATTGGGGGCAGGAGGAGAAGGCAACAACAGAGGATGAGATGGCTGGATGGCACCACCGACAGTGGACATGAGTTTGAGTAAACTCCAGGAGTTTGTGATGGACAGGGAGGCCTGGTGTGCTGCAATTCACGGGGTCACAGAGAGTCGGACATGACTGAGCGACTGAACTGAACTGACTGATTTCATTGCATTGATCACTGAGGAAGGCTTTCTTATCTCTCCTTGCTATTCTTTTGAACTTTGCATTCAAATGGGTATGTTTCCTTTTCTCCTTTGTTTTTTGCTTCTTTTCTTTTCAGAGCTATTTTTAAGGCCTCCTCATACAGCCATTTTTTTTTTTTTTTTTTTTTTTTTTTTCATTTCTTTTTCTTGGGAGTGGTCTTGATTCCTATCTCCTATTCAACGTCATGAACCCCCGTCCATAGTTCTTCAGGCACTCTGTCTATCAGATCTAGTTCCTTAAATCTATTTCTCACTTCCACTGTATAATCACAAGGGATTTGATTTAGGTCATACTGGAATGGCCTAGTGGTTTTCCCTACTTTCTTCAATTTAAGTCTGAATTTGGCAATAAGGAGTTCATGATTTGAGCCACAGTCCTCTTCTGGTCTTGTTTTTGCTGACTGTATAATCTCTATCTTTGGCTGCAAAGAATATAATCAATTTGATTTCATTGTTGACCATCTGTGATGCCCATGTGTAGAGTCTTCTCTTGTGTGGTTGGAAGAGGGTGTTTGCTGTGACCAGTGTATTCTTTGGCAAAACTATTAGCCTTTACCCTGCTTCATTCTGTATTCCAAGGCCAAATTTGCCTGTTACTCCAGGTGTTTTTTGACTTCCTACTTTTGCATTCCAGGTCCCTATAATGAAAAGGACATCTTTTTAGGGTGTTAGTTCTAGAATGTCTTGTAGGTCTTCATAGAACCATTCAACTCAGCTTCTTAAGCATTACTGGTGGGGGCATAGACTTGGATTACTGTGATATTAAATGGTTTGCCTTGGAAACAGGGTTCATTCTGTCATTCTTGAGATTCCATCCAAGTACCGCATTTTGAACTCTTTTGATGACCAAGATGGCTACTCCATTTCTTCTAAGGGATTCTTGTCCACAGTAGTAGGTACAATGGTCATCTGAGTTAAATTCACCCATTCCAGTCCATTGTAGTTTGCTGATTTCTAAAATTTTGACATTCACTCTTACCATGTCCTGTTTGACCATTTCCAATTTGCCTTGATTCATGGACCTAACATTCCAGGTTCCTATGCAATATTGCTCTTTACGGCATCAGACCTTGCTCCTATCACCAGCCCCATCCACAAGTGGGCATTGTACTTGTTTTGGCTCCATCTCTTCATTCTTTCTGGAGTTATTTCTCCATTGATCTCCAATAGCGTATTGCGCACCTACCGACCTGGAGAGTTAATATTTCAGTGTCCTGTGTTTTTTTTTTTTTTTTCCTTTTCATACTGTTCATGAAGTTCTCAAGGCAAGAATACTGACTTGGTTTGCCATTCCTTTCTGCAGTGGACCACTGTGTCAGAACTCTCCACCATTACCTGCCTATCTTGGGTGGCCCTACAAAGCATGGCTCATAGTTTCATGAGTTAGACAAGGCTGTGGTCCATGTGATTAGATTGGTTAGTTTTCTGTGATTGTGGTTTTCAGTCTGTCTGCCTTCTGATGGAGAAAGACAAGAGGCTTAGGAAGCTTCCTGATGGAAGAGACTGACTGAGGGGGAAGTCGGCCTTGTTCTGATGGGTGAGGCCATGCTCAGTAAGTCATTAATCCAATTTTCTGTTGATGGTGGAGCTGTGTTCCCTCCCTGCTATTTACCTGGGGCCAAACTATGGTGGAGATAATGAAGATAATGGTGACCTCCCTTAAAGTTTCCATGCATGTACTTCTACACTCAGTGCCCCCAGCACTGCAGCAGGCCACCACCAACCCATGCCTCTGACAGAGACTCCCAGACACCCACAGGCAAGTCTGGGACAGTCTCCTGTGTGGTCTCTGCTCTTTTCTCCTGGGTTCCTGGTGCACAAGTTTCTGTTGTGCCCTCCAAGAGTCTATTTCCCAGTCCTGTGTAAGTTCTGGCAGCTCTATGGTGTAGCTAATGGCGACCTCATTCAAGAGGCTTATGTCATACCCAAGTCTGCTGCACCCAGAGCCCCTGTCCCTGTGGCAGACCATTGCTGACCCATACCCGCACAGGAGACGCTCAAACATAGTTCCGTCTCAGTCTCTGTAGGATCCCTGGGTCCTGGTGCGCAGGTTTGTTTGAGCCCTCTGAGCATCTCTGGAGGGAATGGGGTTTGATTCTAAATGTGAATTTGCTCCTCCTACCGTCCTGCTGGAGCTTCTCTTTTGCCCTTGGATATGGGGTATCTCTTCACAGCTGCTTCAGCGCCTACTGTCTTACTGGGGTTTCTCTGACCTTGGGTGTGGGGTATCTTCACATGGCCAGTCCAGTGAAGCATAACCATCACTCCTGACCTTGGATATGGGATGTCTCTTCACGGGCTGCTACAGCAAAGCATAGCTGCTGCTCCTGACCTTGGATGTGGGGTATCTCCTCTCAGCCACTCCAGCACCACACGGCTACTGCTCACTGCATACCGAGGGGGAAAAGAAACCCCCTGCAATGCAGAAAATACAGGAGATGCAGGTTCCATTTCTGGGTCAGGAAGAGCCCCTGGAGTGGGAAATGACAACCCACTCCAACATTCTTGCCTGGGAAATCCCATGAACAGAAGGCCTGATGGGCAGTTTAGAGGGTCACAAGGAGTCAGAACGACTGAGCATGGATGCACACAATGACATATGAACCTGTTATGTTTTAAAATGTTTTTGGGGAGGGTTCTTTTGACAATACTTCCAAAGTCAAATTATTCTAAAGTTCCTTTGAGCTCTACCTAACTTTGGGGTGCTCAAAAAGTCCCTGAAACACCCCACAAGGGAGATATTAAACTAATTAGGCTCACTTGGTATGTTAATTTGGTAATAAATTTTAAATTATATGGAATTTGATACATATATTCTAGAAATTATATAGGGTTCCTAAAATTGGATATGTCCTGGTAGGATATTATCAGTCATAATTCTATTTATTTTCTGAAAATGTTGTACGTAACAGCAGTAACTGGGTTGCTTTGTCAAATGCATTGACTGTAATCAGATTTAAACATGCTTTCTTAAGTCTTTTGTTATTATAGACAGTTATGGTTTCACTCTGATACCTTTGCAAAAATGCCTCCTCTTCAAGATTTATAAAAAGGATTTCTAGATAAATATGAGTTTCTGATATTCAGACCATAATGCTGAAGTGAGGAAGAAATTGAAGAAATCCAGTGGGGAACCTGATAACTTCATAAAGCTGCTAACAAAAATATTAGCTACATAGGACTGAGCAAACTGGAAAATACAGTTGTAATTTTTATGGTTTCTAACGAAAAAGATTATTGGTTTAAATCTGTGTTTTCAGGTGCA
This sequence comes from Dama dama, assembly GCF_033118175.1. Lineage (NCBI taxonomy): Eukaryota > Metazoa > Chordata > Mammalia > Artiodactyla > Cervidae > Dama > Dama dama. The sequence goes on along the minus strand of NC_083687.1, from coordinate 4,259,617 downwards.
AGAAAATCCTTCTCCTTAAACTAATTATGACTTACAATAACTTGGTAAATTATACCTTTTGTGAGCAAAATTGAAACATTCATCTTTTTCTCTCTACCTGATTGATCCTGGCAGTAGCATATGCTTGCCTCAAAGATTAAGCCATGCACAAGTGTGCATGGCAGGTGCAATGAAACTGAAGAAGGCTCATTAAGTCAATTATGACTTCTTTGGTCACTTGATTATTGCAGCTGGATCACAACTAGTTATACTAATCATTGTTTAAATTGTCGTTTCCTTTTAAATCATGTTTTGCTGTCTCCCTGTTGCACTGTATCAGTATCAACGTTACTAACCACATTAGCTATACCCTGTCTAATTTATAAGATTGTTGTCTCTTGCAATGTGTAATCAGGCCCCCCAAAAAACTTTAACCATAGGCTAAACATTTTGAGAAAATCACTTTTGTAACAGGAAATAATTGTACTCATGTGATTCTAGGTATGGGAAGAACCACAAGGGAAAATGTCTACTGGATTATAGTTAAACAGAGTCCAGAGAAATTAAATTATTGATGAGGCCTAGTCCAAAACTTAACACCCAGAGTGGCATATCAAGAATTTTCGCCTGATCTGGGATGAGTCTCCCAGCACCAGGAGACAAAAATTGATCATGAAATGTCTCTCAAATATTAGTCAAATTCCTGACCAAGAGGGGAAGACCTAAGGAAAATATTCAGCAATTGCAGCCGTCAAACATGAGGTGGTGAGTCTCAAGGAAGGAGATTATCTGCCGTCTGACAGTCATCAGACTGTGGCCACCCCTTCTGGTAATCCCTGAGGAAACTGCAGGCCCCAGATAGCTGAGGTACTAACAAAGAAATTATTTTAGTGAGCTCTAACTCTTACAACTTCACATACATAGAAAAGTGCTGAATTCCTTAACTTCAAATGCTGCCTCCCGGGTTTGAAGCTCAATATTTCCAAATCTATATGTATAAAATAGACACTTTTCCAAGAAGAACAAATAAAGACAAATCTGAACACTTGGAACACTGGCAATGATGGTGGACACTCCCAGAAATATCCAACTGACAAAGCAGTTAGAAGGGTCATTACCCCTTTTACACAAGATTGTGGAAGGAACTGACAGTGGGAGATTGTTGCAGGGAAAAGTCAACTCTGACTCAATGTTGGAACAATGCTTTCCACTGCTTTTGTTATTATAATCATACGTAATAGCCTGCCTCAGAGAATCCTGCCCCTCTGCCTGACTGCTAAACTAAAGTGCCTTTGTTCAGAACCCTGTCAACCTGTAGATGGTGAGTAAGTGAATGAAAGTTGCTCAGTCGTGTCCAACTCTTTGCGACCCATGATCTATATAGTTCATGGAATTCTCCAGATGAGAATACTGGAGTGGGTAGCCTTTCCCTTCTCCAGGGGATCTTCCCAACCCAGGGATCAAATGCAGGTCTCCTGCATTGCAGGTGGGTTCTTTTACCAACTGAGCCAAAAGGAAAGCCCAAGAATACTGGACTGAGTAGCCTATCCATTCTCCAGTGTATCTCCCCAACCCAGAAATTGAATGGGGTCTCCTGCATTGCAGGCAGATTCTTTACCAACTGAGTTATCAGGGAAGTCTACCTGTAGATGGTAGGAAGGAAGACATTAACACATTCTCTTGCCTGAGGCTGGCCATTCTATGAAATATTTGCAAGATTAATGGCCTTTGTACTTTGTTTCCTTACCTCCCCCCACCCCCACTATCTCTGATCTATAAAAGAACTTGGCATCCAGACCCCTGTAAGATGGTTATTTTGAGATGTTAGTCTACCTTCTTCTTGGTCGGCTGGCTCTCCAAATACAGTCGTATTCTTTGCCTCACCACCTCTTCTCTCAGATTGATTGGCCTCTCAAGCGGCATGCAGAGCAAGCTTGGATTCAGTAATGGTAACAATCTGATCTGCCCGCAACCATCACTGCCTTGGCCATGGCCAGAGTCCAGGGACTCTGCCCTGCAGAGGTCCTTCTGGCACTCCTGCAGCCCCCGTGACTAGAACTCCAGTGCTGGAGAGTGACCCTGAAATCCAGATTTGCCCATTGCTTCTGCCACTACTGGATGCGTCCCAGAAACAGAAAAAATCATTTCCCTTCAAATCTTCTGTACTCAGACCAGGAATTCCATTAGCCGACAGTGGCTGGGGATCTGGGAATCTGGGTGTGTAGTATGCTGCCTTTCAGCCTCCTGTTCATCAGAAAGCATGGAAAGATGGGAATGAATCTGAGATCCAATATGGGCCTGATGATTTATCTCTATAGTTCCTGAGCATTTATTCTTACCTTTGCACCCATATTAATCTCTCATACACAGTATACAGAAGCACTTCATAATTTTAACCTAATAAGCAAGTATTTTTGTACAAATTAAATTGTTCTCACATTAAGGAGAAATACAAGGACATGGAATTTTCCATAACTATTTTTGTGTGATGTTAATTTCCTTTCTAGTTCATTCGCTATCCATCCTTTGTATTCAGCAAACTAAAGCTTATGTGAAATACAACCAACACTACTTACATAAAAGAATAGGTAAGCCTATTATACAGAGTGAAGTAAGTCAGAAAGAAAAACACCAATTCAGTATATTAATGCATATATATGGAATTTAGAAAGATGGTAATGATGACCTTATATGCGAGACAGCAAAAGAGACACAGATACAAAGAGCAGACTTTTGAACTCTGTGGGAAAAGGTGAGGGTGGAATGATTTGAGAGAATAGCATTGATACATGTATACTACCATATGTGAAATAGATCTCCAGTCCAGGTTCAATGCATGAGACAGGGCACTCAGGGCTGGTGCCCTGGGATGACCCTGAAGGATGGAATGGGGAGGGTGGTTGGAGGGGTATTCAGGATGGGGGGACACATGTACACCTATGGCTGATTCATGTCAATGTATGGCAAAAACCACTACAATATAGTAAAATCATTAGCTTCCAATTAAAATAAATTAATTAATTAAAAATAAGTAAAAGGGAGAAAGTGAAAGAAAATTAAATCAGTTAATGAATATGCACGGATGCATACATATAATATATTAAAATGACAAACATGTAAATGACATGCAAGCAAGCAGATGCTACTATTCTCTCTCTCTCTCTTTTTTTTAACAACGATTTCTTTGCCATACTTGACATTAGTAACTATAAATGTACAGAGGGAGACAGACAGACAGAAATGGAGACAGATACAAGATGAAGACCAGAAAGGCACAAACACTTCAACACCAAGAGGTATTTACTAATCAGTGGCTTAAGAGCCATTAAACTTTTTTTTTCCCTCCACAAACCAGCTTAAGACTCTGTAAGAATATGGACCAAACCTATGCACATGAGCAGGTACATGTAGTATTTCTCACACTGTTTCAGAAGATTCACTGACCCTCTGACATCCATCAATTCAAGATACATATTCTACAATGATTAGTTATTATTTTTCTAACAAGAGAAAAATAAGCAAGATGCTCTTAAGAAGGAAACACAGCCTATTTGGTAATAAGGAAATTTTTGATACTTCTAGGAAAAGAAAACAACAAAATCTTTTTTAGGTTAAAATGGCCACATAATCTTCAAGTTATTTAATTTTAAAATCTCAGAATACTTTAAAAATGAGCTGATAGTAACTTGCTTTAAGCAAGTTCAGAGAATCTAGGATCTGTTCCTGAATGCTATATCATCTTCATAATGTTGCAAATTTTGTTTCTTAGGTAACACAAAGCTAAACTCAAATAATTCACTCAAAATAGTGTATAATAACTCAAAAATATTCCATAAAGATACCATATCTTAGTTTATTTTCATATTGGCTCCTTTGGGAAACCACCTCGCATTGATAATTAGCAAGTACTTGGAGACACAGGTGTGGGAAGAATATAAAAAACATATTTTCTTACGTATAATAACATTTTAGTGATTAATATCTGATATACATAGAGGTATAGTTTCAGTTTTCTTTGAAAATGAAGATCCAGTTTTTTGCCAAAGTATTTGATTCAATATTTCACTTTTTTTCAGATTCTGTAGAAGACTTTATCGCTTTGTATCCTAGTATTTCATCAACTATGCTCCTTTAATATCAAATAGGGATTGGATTTGTTCTAACACATAATAAATAATGTATGTCATTCAATTGATTGGTAATGATATTGATGCTACCTAAGAATATTCTATGTCACCAAAGTAAGAGAGAAAAGTAATGACCTAAAAATGAGTATCCATGGAAAAATTAATTGTACATTATTTATTTAATTTAATATGCAGTCTTGAATATGTTAATTGCATTGACTTTTTACTGTTTTCAAAGTTATTTCAGAAGGTAGAAAGGAAGATGGAGTAAAGTAAAACTAAAATTAATGTAGATTTATAATAATTTTAACTTTAGTCAAATACCTAAAATTCAAATAAGAAAAAAAAATCTAATTCAGATAGTGCAATTAATTCCTTACAAACCTAGTTTGATAATTTTGTCATTATTTATGTTCAGACTTTCCCACCTGGAGTCCTATCTTATTTATTTATTTATTTATTTATTTTAGTCTATTACTTGTTTTTCAGGTGAATGCTTTTAACCAGGGACTGCTATTTCCTCAGGTGTCAGGACAGGAGCTGTTTGTGTTTGTAATAACTCAGTCCTCTTCTGGGGATCACTCAGGACATGCATAATTCATGAGCAGAGCTTCACAGAAACAAATTCTGCAATAGTTTCAGGGTCTCTGGCATTTCCAATTTTACTTCCTCCTTTTTATCACTGAGATTTCTGGAAGGTTACTTCCTGTAAGTTGAGAACCAATGTTACTATATTTTGGTATTAGTTATGAAGCCATCGTGATATCCTCCCCAATAGGTGACAACCAAATATTTACCTGTGTAAAAATTTCAGAAATCTCCAGTTAGATCAGTTACCTCAGTGGACTACTCCATACAGAAATAATTTTATCATTTATCTGCACACATATCTGTTACTGTCTGTCCTTTTGAGTTATCTTAGTTGCTATACTGAAGTTCTGAATCCATCACATAGATTAGATTGCACCAGTGAACCAGTGAAGTTGCTCAGTCATGTTGGACTCTTTGCAATCCCGTGGACGTAGCCTCCCAGGCACCTCCATCCATGGAATTTTCCAAGCAATAATGCTGGAGTGGTTTGCCATTTCCTTCTCCAGGGGATCTTCCCAACCCAGGGATCGAATCCAGGTCTCCTGCATTTCAGGCAGACACTTTACCGTCTGAGCCACCAGGGAAGCCAAGTCATAGTTTGTACAGCCTTAGTTTTTTACATAAATTTCTTTATGGTATGCTATCATTTTTTTCTCCAACACAAATGCAGGCAGGAATGTTAGCCATGCTTTTTGGTACTCTCCTATAATACCTAAAACATATTTTTATATTGAATAAAACATAACATGAGAAACTGAATAAATAAGCCCAAGACATAAGTGATCATAGGTAGTCATTCAGTCTATTTTTGTTGACCACCTACTTAATGTGAGACACTATGCTTTTGATGTTGGGATTCAAAGCAGAGTAAAACAGAAACACTGACCTCACAGAGCAGTCTACAGATGTAGACAGGAATTCACACCAGAAGTCTACATTTCAGACAACCAATAACACGAGAAGAAAACCCAAGATGCAACAGAAAGAACGGGGAATTGTGTGAAAGGCAGAGTTAGTAAGAGCTTGATGGAGATAATGAGGCTGGGTCTAGATTTCAGTTCAATGGAGAGTTTACATGATTAACTTTATTTATGCAAAATCATCCCTAGCTCTTGGCAATAAGTCCCATCTATGTGCACTATTTTACCAAAGTCAAAGAATATTTATTTATAAAGCTCTATCTATGCTAAATACAACACAGCTGGGAACAATTAGAGGGCTTTTGCATATTAGTTTTCTCATGAAAAGAAAAGCTCATAATATACCTGGAATAGGACTAGTTTTTTTTTATTTCAAGAGGAATTTTATTTATCAATTTGTTTTTAACCCTGCCCACAAAGCAGCACAATCCCATAGGCTCACACTTTCACCCCAGCAACACCCGTGAGTGACACCCAGATGGACCTCAGTGCAGCTTCATCATTCGTGTTCATCATTTATGCCAAGTGCTGCACTTAGAAGGTGATCCAGTGTTGCCTAATTTTAAAATTACCTAATTTAAAATTACCTGTCATAATTAAGCAAAATTGTACCATTTCGTTTCAATACTTGCTTGACATTAACAACTGCTTTATAGTTTAAAATCCTTATAATAAGCACATAAAATTTCCTTAATATTTAGAATGGATTTTAAAATGTTTCTAAGCTTTCATTTATAGCCCTGTTTGGTTTAGACTTTCGAGTTCTAGAATAGATTCTATTACACCTTCATTGAGATCTGTTGAAGTTTGAGCTCACATTTCCTTTTAGTTGGGCTTCCCTTGTGGCTCAGCTGGTAAAGAATCCGCCTGCAATGCGGGAGACCTGCATTTGATCCCTGGGTTGGGAAGATCCCTTGAAGAAGGGAACGGCTACCCACTCCCGTATTCCGGCCTGGAGAATTCCATGGACTGTATAGTCTATGGGGTCACAAAGAGTTGACACGACTGAGCGACTTTCGCACTCACTTCCTTTTAATGGAAAGTATCAGAACTGTACAGTACCCCATACATCCGAAGTCAACAATCTATAACAAAAAAAATAATAATAATAAAATAAAATAAAACTGTATTAATATTCCCTTCATATAAATAAGCTGTTAGAGCAAGTGCCTTACACTTGCTCAACTGAAGACAGCGACCCAGGATCTGTTCTCCAGCCCTCCACTTCTTTGGCCCCCTGCTTTTCCCCCAACACCCGCTCTTCCCCAAGTTTGCTCTTTGCTGGTGGCCCTTGCGCTGCAGCCCCTGGCTACCTGGCCCTGGGGGGTGGGGGGCGGGGTGGGCAGCAGCTATAGATGTACGCGTGTGTCTGATTATCACGCGCATTCCTGGCGGATGTGGTGAACAACTGCTGCCCTGACTGCCAAAGTGTGCCCACCCTGCGGTTGCCGCAGCGAGGTTCTGGGGTTCCCAGAAGCAGGGTTCTGGCCGCCAGCTTTGGAGTTGATGAGACGTAGGTACCTTCGTGGGATGTCACTTCATCAGTGAGTGCCTGAGCCCGACAGTGAGGGGAAAGCCTCCAGACAGCCCCATCCTTCCCGTGACACTGGTAGCAGCTCTTCTAGAGGGATGTTTAGGGGATTCATTCCTGAACACTGGGCATACAGGTTTTGTGATAACTCCCTGTTGGAAATCCCTTTCTCCTTGAAAAAGCTAGAATTGTTGCTGTTTCCTGCAAATGAATATGAGAGAGATTCATTGTGAGTGCCCAAACCTTGCTGCCTTAGAGATTGCTTCTTTTCATTAGTTTGCAGCTGTTGGCATCATTGATGAACTGTATACTCACTTGGGCTTTCCTGGTGGCTCAGCAATAAAGAATCTGCCTGCAATGCAGGAGACGAAGGAGACCCAGGTTCCATCCCTGGGTCCGGAAGATCCCCTGGAAGAAGGCATGGAAACCCACTCCAGTATTCTTGCTTGGAGAATCCCATGGACAAAGGCGCCTAGTGGCTACAGTCCATGGGTTCCAAAGAGTCTGACACGACTGAAGTGGCTTAGCACACACGCGCACACACTCACTTGGTGAGTGACCTTATTCCCAAACTGCTTTCAGGTGGTGAGGAGCAGCTGAATAGCATCCTTGAAATAGTTCTGGGACACATAAAATCCTATAATCAGGGACCTATTCCAGATTATAGAAAGAAAAGGAAAGCCTGCTTCAGTAATCGTCCTAGAAATAATATCTCCCATAACTCTCATGGCAGCACCAGTTCCCTTCAGTTGAAACCCAACTGCCCATTCACAAGTTTTCCTATGTCCTCAAGACACACATAACAGAAACTGACATGCACAGACTTCCTAGATGAAAAGTATCCACTCTCTTTATTCTCTGCTTCCTTTATAATACTCCTAATCATCATGTCTGACAATCTGGAGTTATGACCTTATACCTGTTGGTTGGCAAAATACTAAGCCCAAAAAATTTAGATCCTACACATTCAGCAAAGTGGTCATTTCTTATACACACTCTTATGCTTCTATGTTTTCCATGATTTAAGAAGCTACCAATTTTCTTTAAAAGAGCTAAACACATTAACTAGTGTTAAAATCATTTTTTTGTTCCTATGAACATTTCACTTTGGTCTTTCACTGAGCTTACTTTAGATAAAATAAAGTTCTCTCTTTGTATGTTGAGTGGGATTATTATTCACCTACATAGCCACTTTCAGGTTTTGACTCCTCAAACCCACAGATCATTTAGTTTTCCCAGAGTAGCATAGTACCTGGTACACTTGAATGTTGACTATTTTAATTTCCCATTGGAATTGTTTTAAGATTTTATTTTTATTTTTTGATATATTAGCTACTCAGACCTTGATGCTGTACTTGGAGTAAACCAAGGATATCCATTTATTTATTGTGATAGATAGGAGCTGGTGACAGACAGACTCTAATCGTCCATCCTTTGAAACCAGGCTGCTTTGTGACTTACTTGTTAATAGAATGCCAAGGAAGTGATGTCCTAGGAATCTGGGGCCACATCACAAACAGCCTCACAGATTCTTTTAGGGACACTTGTATTTTGTGTGCATCTTCTTGGAAGCCAGCTGTCGTGAAATGCAATGACCCTGAACTGCAGTGATGTGAAAACAAGTGGAGATTCTCTGAAGGATGAGATGCCAGTGCAGAGAGGTTGAGAGATAGAGAGCGTGGCTGAGAGACACATGTATACACATACACACACACACACACACACAGACCAGAGAGCTCTGAGACCCTGAGATGCAAGTGAAGCAGCCATCTTGAGAGAGGAACCTGTCGCCTCAGTTGATTGCTTCAGGATCTAAGGTCAACAATGCAACCAATCCCATCACAAGCTTCTGATCCCTGAAACCATAAATGAAATAAAATAGATGTTTCAAGTCACTAAATGCTGGGATGATTTGTTATTCAGCAAGAGAGGAATAATATATTCATTCATTCAATAATGCATTCAAAGAATTACCACATGCTGGGTAGTACAAAATCAACCATGTTAAAATACAGCAAAATTCCTAGACTTAAGTGAAAACACACCATAGTCCTGACAATAATAATAGGTGAACAAATGGTTACACAAATGTTTGTTAAGAGCAGTGTTAAAAATATTTACAGAGTAGGACAGAAGAGAGAAAAACACATCTCATTATAAGTGAGAGGTGGGGAAGAGGTGAAAAATCAGAAAAAGAGACTGTCAAATTAGCTCTCATGTGTTTTTTTCTGGTATGTTTCTGTTTTAATTCCAACTTTATTGTGATATAATTGACATTCAACACCGTATAAGTTTAAGGTTTTCAGCATGATGATCTGACTTGCACACATCATGAAATGATGACCACAGGAAGTTTAGTGAACATACCTCATCTCATATAGATTCAAAAGTAAAGAAATAGAAAAAAATATTTTTCTTGTGATGAGAATTCTTAGGATTTCCTCCCTTAACAGCTTTCACATATAAAGTACAGCAATGGTAATTACGTTCGCCATGTGGTACATTCCATCATTACATTCCTAGTATTTATTTATCTTATCACTAGAAGAGTTTACCTTTCAATGACCTGCATCCAATTCCCCTGCTCCCCACCTCCCCTGTGGTAACCAAAAATCTTGGTCTCTTTTTCTATCTGTATTTTTTAATATAATTGACCTACAAATACTATGTTAGTTTATAGTATACAACATAGTGATTCAATACTTCTATACATTTCAAAATGATCACAATGATAAGTCTGGTTGTAATCTGTCACCACACATAAACGTTATGTAACTATTGATTATATTCCCCACATTGTACTTTTCACATTATGACTCTTTTATCTTGTAATTTAAACTTTGTACCTCTTAACCTCCCTCACATTTTTTTCACCCTCTATCTTCCTCCCCTCTGTCCATCACTTGTTTGTTCTCTGAATCTGTAATTCTCTTTCTGTTTAGTTATGTTAATTTTTTTTTTTCAGATTTCATGTGTTAGTTCATGCAGTGTTTGTCTTTCTCTGTTTGGCTTAATTTCACTTATCAGAATACTCTATAGGTCCATTCATATTGATTTCAAGATTTCATTCCTTTTTTTATGGCTCAAAAGCATTTCATTGTGTATATCTTCTTTATACATTCACCTGTTGATAGGCACTTAGGTTTCTTCCATACCTTGTCTATTGTAAATAAAATTGCAATGAATATAAGGGTACATGTGTCTATATATTCATTGCAACACTAACACTTCTAGTTAACATTTTTGTTTTCTTTGAATAAATGCTTAGGAGTTGAATTGCTGGAGGTAATCTAATTTTTTGAATTTTTATATTTTTTCCATAGTGGTTGTTTCATCAGTTTATATCCCCACCAATAGTGCACAAGGGTGCCAGCATTGTCATCAACATTTGTTATTTGTTGTCTTTTTGATGATGATCATTCTGACAGGTGTGAGGTGGTATCTCATTGTGGTTTTGGTTTGAGTTTGCATTTCCCTGATGATTAGTGATGTTGAGCACATCTTACACACCTGTTGTTCATCCATATGTCTTCTTTGGAAAAACATCTATTCAGACCCTCTGCCAATTTTTTTAATTGGGGCGTGTTTTGTTTTTTGTTTTTTTTGTTTTGATGTTGAGTGGTATGGGTTCTTGTATATTTTGGATATTAACACCTTATCAGGTTTGTTGTTTGCAATTATCTTTTCCCATTCAGCAGGTGGCCTCTTGTTTTGTGACTAGTTTCCATCCTTGTGCAAAAGCATTTTAGCTTGATGTGGTCTTATTTGCTTATAAATAAGCCTTTGTTTCCCTAGCTTAAGGAGACAAATCCAAAAAACATTGCTAAGACAAATGTCAAAGAGCTACTGCTCATGTCTTATTTTAGGAATTTTATGCTTTCCAGTCTTACATTTAAGTCTTTAATCTATTTTGAGTGTGCTTTTGTATATGTTGTGAGAAAGTAGCCCAGTTTTGTTGTTTCACATGTAGCTGTCCAATTTTCCCAACACCACTTATTGAAGAGACTGTCTTTTCTCATGCTGGTTTCCCTTGTTATAGATTAATCATAAGTATGTGTGTTAATTTCTGGGCTCTCTATCTGTTCCATTTATCTTTGTGACTGTTTTTTGAGCCAGTGCCAAACTGTTTTGATCACTGTAGCTTTTCAATATAGTCTAAAATCAGAGGGCATGATACCTCTTGATGTGTTTGTTTACCTTAAGATTGTTTTGGCTATTCAGAGATTTTTGTGTTTTAATACCAATTTAGAATTATTTGTTCTACCTCTGTGAAAAATATGCCACTGGTATTTTGCTAGGGATTTCATTGAATCTGTAGCTTGCCTTGAATAGAATGACCCTGTTAACAATATTAATTCTTCCAATCTACTAACATGGTTTATCTTTCCATTTGTTTCTGTTGTCTTCAATTTCTTTAATCAGTGTCTTGTAGTTTTCTGAGTACAGGTCTTTTACCTCTTCAGGAAATTTTATTTCTAGGTATTTTATTATTTTTGAAGATATTGTACATTGAATTGTTTTCCTAATTTCTTTCTGATATTTGTTTTAGTATATAGAAATGCAATAAATTTATGCATATTAATTTTGTATCCTGCTACTTTACCAAATTCATTGATTAGTTTTAGTACTGTTTTGTTGGCTTCTGGGCTATTGTCTATTAATCAGAATCTTTTGTGTAGATAAAGGAGTAAGGGATATTTTAAGAACAGAGAATAGCCTACAAAAATAAGAATAAATGCTTCATTGTATCAGCAAGATGGTTTAGTATAGATACACAACATGAGGTGCATGGAGGGGATAGGGATGGTTGGAGAAGAGCTTGAAGGAACAGGAAATGTGATAATTATGAAGGACCTTGTGGACCATAAGTAGAATCCTGTAGGCAACATAAGAGTTCCTTATATAGTACAGGGAACTATATTCATTTCCTAAGATAAGTCATAATGGAAAAAATATGAAAATAATGTCTATATGTGACAACTGAATCACTTTGCTACACAGCACAAATTAATACATCGCAAACCAACTATACTTTACTTTTAAAAAAAATCACATGCATCCAACCTGGGCTGGTGGTCTGTTTCACCCTTGATAGTATACTTGTTTCAATGCTATTCTCTCAGAACATCCCACCCTCGCCTTCTCCCACAGAGTCAAAAAAAAAAAAAAAAAATCAGAAATGTTTTAAAAAGCTGGCCTTTGAAAGCTGAGAGAAGAGTCTGAGGAGTCTCTAAAATGGGCAACCTAATGCTATCACTTATTCTGTTTTCTTTAAATATTAATAATTGTCTTCTTGGACTTTCACACCTTTAAGGAATATCGGCCAGTTATTTTTAAGTCTCTTGATTTGGGTTTATTCCATGCTTCCTCATGGTTAAGTTCAGATTATCCATTTTGGGCAAGAACACTACAAAATAATATGATTCCTTGAGAGGAGAGAGGTAACAAACAGGAAGTCCATTTGGTTATTATGTTTTAGGGCTAAGTGATGTCAGCTTTGATTACCTGTTTAGGTGGTGTCTCAATCTAATCCAATTAAGAGACAAAATTTACAATGACCTTATCAGAGAGTTCATTATGAAGAATTATTGTTGCTCTTCAGTCGCTAAGTCATGTCTGACTCTTCCACCCCATGGATTGAAGCATGCCAGGCTTCCCTGTCCTTCACTATCTCCTGGTGGTGGTTTAGTTGCTAAGTTGTGCCCGACTCTTGTGACCCCATGGACTGTAGCCCACCAGGCTCCTCTGTCCATGGAATTTCCCAGGCATAAATATTGCAGTGGCTTGTCATTTCTTTCTCCATGGGATCTTCCCAACCCAGGGATCGAAACTGGGTCTCCTACATTGTACATGGTCTCTTGATTACAAGCAGATTCTTTACCAACTGAACCACCCCTAAATTTTGCTGAAATTCATGCCCATTGAATCAGTGATGTTTTCTAACTATCTTTACCAGCATCAGGGTCTTTTCCAAAGAGTCAGCTGTTCACATCAAGTCGTCAAAATATTGGAGATTCAGCTTCAGCATCAGTACTTCCAATGACTATTCAGATTTGATTTCCTTTAGGATTGACTTATTTGATCTCCTTGCAGTCCAAGGGACTCTCAAGAGTCTTCTCCAGCAGCACAATTCAAAAGCATCAATTCTTTGGCCCTCAGACTTCTTCATGGTCTGACTCTCACATCCATGCATAACTACTATAAAAAAACATAGTTTTGACTATATGGACTTTTGTCAGCGAAGTGATGTCTCTGCTTTTTAATATGCTGTCTAGGTTTGCCATAGCTTTCCTTTCAAGCAGCAAGCATCTTTTAATTTCATGGCTACAGTTCCCACCTGCAGTGATTTTGGAGTCCAAGAAAATAAAATCTGTCACTGCTTTCATTTTTTGCCTATTTTCCACAAAGTAATGGGGCTGGATGCCATGACCTTAGTTTTCTTTTCATGTCAAGTTCCAAACTAACTACAAATTGGAGCAATTGTAAGGTGTTGATGAGAGAATGCTAAAGAATAAAGGAATCAGATATGGGGGCAGCCACCATTGTTGGTACTTACAAAATGCTCAGGGCTTAGTGTGATACAGAGCACCCAAGGGAGGAACGGATCTGATTAGGACCCTCCCCTGGGCTGAGACAGAGGCTGGTTTGAAGATGATGTGGTTGTGCCCCTACTGTCATCTGCTCTGAGGGAGCACGCTGGAATATGCCTTTTGGGGATGCAGAGGAAGCTGTCCATAGGGAGGTGCCACATGGTGGAACCCACTGCAGAACGGCCTGAGAAGGTTTGGAGACCCTGTATGGGAGTGAGGCCAGGCCAGTGACCCTCACTGAGAAACCACGTGAGGGAGTAGAGGTGAGGCAGTAGCCATGCAGGGATCTGCCAGAGGAAGAGCACCACGAGAGCAAAGGCAGGGAGAGCAGGCTTCCCGTCCTGCCAGCCACCAAGAAGAAACTCAACAGCACTCAGCCAGGATCTCAGAGCAGCTGATGAAAGGCAGGCTTAAAGCTCAGGTGTGATATAGGCACTGGAAGAGGTTTCAGCTTACAGTTTCTTCACTATACAGTAACTAGTTTTCTCTTTGCTATTAATAAGTACCTTGTGGAAAGATATGTTGAAGTTATACAAATATGCACCTGGGAATTTTAGCATCTATTGCTGATTCTTGCCTGAATAATTATTACTGGGCTATTTCCCAAATGTTTTTGTATCTAATATTATTTCCATAATCTCTTCTACATTTATTATTTTTTAAATTGTCAGCCTCTTCTGTTTGTTTATTTGTTTGAATACGAAGTCTTAAATAATTCTTTACTATATGTCACAATATATTATTCTCATCACTTATTTAGCTGCTCAGGTTCTCTCAGATTTGACCACTGGGAGCTCCTTCCAAGAGGCTCTTACTCCCATTGATGTTCTTCCTTTTTCCGTTCCGACCCTCTCTTCCCCCAGGTGTTCTGTATCATCTGTGACTTCTGTACCACAACTCTGACAACAGTCCTCTCCTCAAAGAAACCTGGATTATTTTTAGTAGAAAATTTTATTTAATGCCATATGACCCAGCAATCCGACTCCTGGGCATACACACTGAGGAAACCAGATCTGAAAGAGACACGTGCACCCCAATGTTCATCGCTGCACTGTTTATAATAGCCAGGACATGGAAGCAACCTAGATGCCCATCAGCAGACGAATGGATAAGGAAGCTGTGGTACATATACACCATGGAATATTACTCAGCCATTAAAAAGAATTCATTTGAATCAGTTCTAATGAGATGGATGAAACCAGAGCCCATCATACAGAGTGAAGTAAGCCAGGAAGATAAAGACCAATACAGTATACTAACACATATATATGGAATTTAGAAAGATGGTAATGATAACCCTATATGTAAAACAGAAAAAGAGACACAGATGTACAGAACAGAATTTTGGACTCTATGGGAGAAGGCCAGGGTGGGATGTTTCAAGAGAATAGCATCGAAACTTGTATATTATCAAGGGTGAAACAGATCACCAGCCCAGGCTGGATGCATGAGACAAGTGCTCGGGAAGACCCAGGGGAATCGGGTGGAGAGGGAGATGGGAGAGGGGATAGGGATGGGGAATACATGTAAATCCATGGCTGATTCATGTCAATGTATGACAAAAACCACTACAATATTGTAAAGTAATTAGCCTCCAACTAATAAAAATAAATAGAGAAAAAAAACTAAAATCAGGGTGGTGCTATGGAAATGACATTTCCCAGCAATCATACAAGCCTAAAATACTTTTATGTAAATATAAATCTACTTGCCTCAATGTTAATTTATATATGTGTGTGTGTGTATACGGCCTTCCCAGGTGGTATCAGTAGTAAAGTATCTGCCTGACAATGCAGGAGACATAAGAGACGTGGGTTCAATCCCTGGGTTGGGAAGATCCCCAGGAGGAGGGCATGGCAACCCAGTTCAATATTCTTGCCTGGAGAATCCCATGGACAGAGAAGCCTAGTGGACTACAGTCCATAGGGTCACACAGAGTCAGAGACAACTGCAGCGACTTAGCATGCATGCATGCAAGAACATGTGTATATATGCAAATATGTATATAACAAATATGTGTATTTTGTTTGTTTAAATATTGGAAAGATATATGCAATTTTAAAGACAAAGGGGAAGATCATTTTAACGGCTATAAAAGTCACTTATATTGTGGGCATTGATTTTTAACCTTTCATGAGTGTGCCTCTTATTTTTAAAGTATTTCTTGAGAATTAATGCACCAACATCTAAAAAGGCAGCAAAAATCTGAGGATTTGGTTATAGTTTATGGTGAGTTTGTATTCTTCCCATGAATTCTCAATTATTTGGCTATTTCTGGGAGTAAAATCTGTGCCACCTGGTCTAACCTGTTTACAGGTGAAGTCTAATTGTTTGTAATAGGTTGTAAAGCACTCCTGGATATTCCAAAGAGGTCTCCATGACAGAAGCTACTTGCTGTCTTCAAGAATTTCATGCAGGAAAAAAACACAAACTAAACAGCAGCATTAACATAAACCCTAGCTTAGGGATGCCCATGGATAGGAGTGTCACTCGGTTCTCCTCTGCCAGGGCCCCATCACTGACACAACACCACCCTTCTCACCCTGAACAGACCTGTGACAGCAGAATCATTCTTGGTTCTATTAAAAGGGCCACTTGGAAGCCACTTGGCAGCCACTTCTATTGTCTTTGCCCACAGCAACTGAATTAAGTAATTTAAAGGAAAGTAGTTAAGTAATTTAAAGTAAAGTGAAAAGTGAAAGTGAAGTCGCTCAGTCGTGTCTGACTGACTCCATGGACTGTAGCCCACCAGGCTTCTCTGTCCATGGGTATTCTCCAGGAAAGAATACTGGAGTGGGTTGTGGTTTCCTCCCCCAGGGGATCTTCCTGACCCAGGAATCGAACCCGGGTTGCTCACATTGCAGGCAGATTGTTTATCCTCTAAGCCACCAGGGAAACCTTTGGTGCAGCCACTTCTATTGTCTTTGCCCACAACAACTGGATTGAGTAAGTAGTTTAAAGGAAAGTGAATTTGGACCATAAAAAAAGCTGAACACTGAAGAATTGATGCTTTCAAATTGTGGTGCTGGAGAAGACTCTTGAGGGTCCCTTGAACTGCAAGGAGATCAAACCAGTCAATCCTAAAGGAAATCAACCCTGAATATTCATTGGAAAGACTGATGCTGAAGCTGAAGGTGATTTTGGTCTCCTGATGCAAAAAGCTGACTCATTGGAAAAGGCCCTGATGCTGGGAAAGAATGAGGGCAGGAGGAGCAGGGGGCAGCAGAGGATAAGATTGTTGGAAGGTATCACTGACTCAATGAATATGAGTTTGATCACACTCTGAGAAATAGTGAAGGACAGGAAAGCCTCGCTTGCTATAGTTGCAAAGAGCTGGACATGACTTAGTGACTGAACAACAACAAATTTCCCAATCATGCTTGAGATCAGTAGTTCTCAGCCTTGTCTATGTCCTAGAAGTCAACCTTCATTCAGGGAACTTATTCTCACTACTGCCACTTCATCAGCCCCTGCAAAGTATGGACTCCTGCCTCAAGGTTACAGGTTCAAGGTCTTGAATGAAACCCAGAAGCAAGCTCACCTACAGAACTGACTGAGACCCTTTGTAACTGTTGCCAAAGGCCCCTGATCATTGCCAGCAAGCTGCCTGACCCCAAATTAGGCAAAAATGTCCTCACTAGTGCTCACCCTTCAGTGCCCCAATCAATTACCTAATGCCAACCTTCCAGTAGGAATTTTCTTTGTCTTGAGGCTATAAAAATTGGCTGCTGCTGCTAAGTCACTTCAGTTGTGTCCGACTCTGTGTGACCCCATAGATGGCAGCCCACAAGGCTCTCCCGTCCCTGGGATTCTCCAGGCAAGAACACTGGAGTGGGCTGTCATTTCCTTCTCCAATGCATGAAAGTGAAAAGTGAAAGTGAAGTCGCCCAGTCGTGTCTGACTCTTGGCGACCCCATGGACTGCAGCCTACCAGTTTCCTCCATCCATGGGATTTTCCAAGCAAGAATACTGGAGTGGGGTGCCATTGCCTTCTCCAAAAAATTGGCTAGTAACACACAAAAAGCATTGACTCTCCCTACCCTGTCAGGAGGTATCAGCCTGCTGCACTTTCAGTGCACACATTATTTCTGCTCTCTGTTCTTAATAAGCTCACTTCTTTCTGCAATACTCTGTTTCTGGAAATTCTTTCCAACCCACATTTGGATGGCCACAACACAATGAAGTGGCTACTTGTCCTACAGGACATGGTTCCTGTCAGCAATCATGACACTGCACCACTCAGCTATGGAGGTCCTCGTGGATGTGGGTGACCCAGTGAAAACATCCTGACCTTTGCACACCCTGTTCCTAAAATTATCTGTTTTTATGTTAATGCTTCCCCGGTGACTCAGATAGTAAAGAATCTGCCTGCAATGCAGGAGACCTGGGTTTAATCCCTGCGTCAGGAAGATTGCATGGAGAAGGGAATGGCAACCCACTCCAATATTCTTGCCTAGAGAATTCCATGGACAGAGGAGCCTGGTAGGCTACAGTCCATGTGGTCCCAAAGAATTGGATGCAACTGAGCCACTAATATTTTCACTTTTTCAGTGTCCCTTTACATACATGCAAGCCTGACTCATTAACAGAAAGTAGAGATGCCACCTAATCTGTTCCCTTCATTTTACCAAGCAAAATATATTAAATAGCAAAGCAATGGATGATTTGTCAAAGTTAACAAACTTGATAGTGGCAAAGCTTCATTAAGGATTCAGTCCCCTTCTCCTAACTTCCCAGGTATTGGATTTCTGGGTTAAATTTTTTTTTTTTCTTTTCTTTTTATTGATATACTGATAATGTAAAATATTGCATATTAAGTTACTAGGGTACAATATAGTTTTGCACAGTTTTTAAAGGTTATACATCATTTATAGTTAATATAAAATATTGGCTATATTCCCTGTGTTGGGCAATATATCCTTGTAGTTTATTTTATATCTAGTAGTTTGTACCTCTTAATCTTCTATCCTTATATCATTTCTTCTCCCCACTGGTAACCACTGGCTTGTTCTCTGTGTCAGTGAATGTGTTTCTTTTTTGTTATTCTCATTAGTTTGCTGTATTTTTTAGATTCTACATATAAATGATATCATACAGTGTTTGTCTTTCTCTGATATATTTCACTTATCATAATACCCTCCAATTCCATCCATGTTGTAGCAAAATTCAAATAGCCAAAACAATCTTGAGAAAGGAAAACAGAACTGGAGGAAATAGACTCTGTGACTTCAGACTATACTACAAAGCTACAGTCATCAAAACAGTATGGCACTGGCATAGAAAAATAGACACATAGATCAATGCAACAGGATACAAAGCCCAGAAATAAACCCACCCTCTTATAGTCAATTAACCTATGGCAAAGGGGGCAAGAATGTACAGTTGAGAAAAGACAGTATTTTCAATAATTGGTGCTGGAAAAACTGGACTGCTACATGTAAAAGAATGGGATTAGAACATTCTCTAACACCAACATAAAAAGAAAAAAAAAAAATCAAAATGGATTAAAGATCAAAATGTAAGACTAGATAATATGAAACTCCTAAAAGAAAACATAGTCATAACACTCTTTGACATAAATCATAGCAATATTTTGGGGGCTTGTCTCCTAAAGCAAAGGAAATAAAAGCAAAAACAGACAAACAGGACCTAATTAAACTTAAAAGCTTTTGTACAGCAGAAGTTAAATATTTCTTAAAACTGCAGTAGCCATCATTGTTTATTGCAAGTAGTAAAAACAAAAGCATAGATCACTTTTATTATAGTCTGGTACAATATTTCAAAAGAAAAAAATAGTGAAAAAAAAAAATCACTTGTTAATTTAATAAGAAGACTCCTAAGGAAAAAAGTGCTCTAGTTAGAAGGTGTTTTTTTTTTTTTTTCTTTCCCCAAAATACTAATATACTTGCTGTACTAATGAGAATAGAAAGGTGATACCATTACCCTAGCTGTTAATTTAACATCTCTTTAAGACTATTTCTCTTTATTTAATTTTTTTAAATTAATTTATTTTTTATTGAAGGATAATTGCTTTATAGAATTTTGCTGTTTTCTGTCAAACCTTAACATGAATCAGCCATAGGTAAACATACATGTGTGTGTGTGTATATATATATTTTTTTCTTTTGAACTTTGATAAATTACTCTGAATTTCTAAATTTATTCAGATAAGTCTTCACCTCCAGAATACATTGTCACACACTACTAAATAATTTACCCTGGAAAATAATGATACTTTTGCTAATAACTGGCTGCATGAGTTCAGTGAAGACTGGAGTTGTGACAGATCCGAAAACAAAGGGAAATACAACATAAGAATAAACCCAAACTTAAAGAACTAATGGGGATAGTACAATTTAACTTTGTGTTTTACTAGTATTTAAATTAGAAATGTCTTTTCATATAAAACCAAAACCTTTGAAACAAATACCAAAAAATAATTAATTTATTTTTAAAAGATATCATTAGGAGAATTTAGTAAGACTTCCATGATGACATAACTTACTACCATATAGAATCACATCAAGTAAAAATTAAATTCATAGATTGATATCAATATACAATAAAATATTCACATAAGACAGTGCACAAGACACTAATAAATGTGGAACTTCTCTAAGACCATCATATTAAAATTATCATTGTGCTTGTAAATGAGTATTCTGTAATAAGTGTGCTTTCTGTGTAAGGTTAGAATTCTTGTCTAAAACTGTTAAAAATAACTTTACAGCAAAAATATTAATGCTGAAATAAAAATCAATTATTTTTCAGATGTTTTTAACCAGACTTAGGCCGATTCATCCAGCATCATTGATGTGCAGACAAAATATAAAAACATTTACAAAGAATGACAATGATAATAACAATAATGTATGATGTCAAAGCACCTGCCTTGGATATTTATTTTTAATGAAAATCTGTAGATAAATAGATGGAGAGGAAGTAAAATGATTAAAATTAGATATCAAAGAAAATGGTTTCAATAAAATTTCATGTTTAGTGTAGTCTAATCAAAGTAGAGACTCAGCTCTTTCATTACCTATCACTAGAGTCTCAAGCAAATCTTAAGATTTGGGAAATATGTGCACTTCATCAAAGATCCAAAATAAAAGCCTAATGCAAAATGAATTGCAGGATGAATAGAAGGACTTCCTGTCCTTTCAAATAATGAAATATCAAGTTGTTGTAGTGTCTGCTCTTTCAAAATGCTGTTAAACATTTTCTTTTGTGTTAAACTTTGCCTTATTCTTGGCAATTCTTTTTGAAAAAAAAAACAAAACAAAACAAAGGAAAGTTTTCTGCATAAGTCAGAAATTCAGCAGATTCATGCTTCCAGACAGGAAGTGATTCCTGGGTGGAAAATTCCCTCAAGGAGTACAGAATGAGAATACCATGCCTCCAAAGAAGGAAGGAACATTTAAAAATGGAAAAGACATTGAAATGCTGATGGAGAGCATCTAGGACATCTATTGCAAATTTGTCCCAGGACACACTTATTCATCAGAGGGCAATATTGCTTGAGGTGGAGAACGTGTTCTTTACTGTGATTTAGTTTGAGGTTGTTCTAGAGTTGAGTTAAGCAGAAGCCAAATTGTGTTCTGAACATATCAGTTGAATATGTGATATTCAGCTCTATTAATTTCATTAAAATGCGTTGATTTAAAATTAGAACAACTGTTTTTCATGTAAAGATGTATTTTAAGAGGAAATAAAGCATGCAAATAAAGATGGACAGATGAAAAGAGAGTTAACAATAGGAACAAAAGACTTCTACACTTTAAGCGTTTTCTCACTATTTAAAAACTTCTTTTTTGCCATATTTCTGAGATAATAGACCTCCTTAGAATAGGATTTCAAAGAGACAAGAGGTCATTACCCCATTCATTATAACACTGCAAAACTTATTGTAATACATGTCCATATTTTAAATGAACTTGGCCCTATAGTTAGTATAAAGTTCACACCAAATCATATAAAAGCCAGAATGACTTCCACATACATCAGTATGTGAAAACTTCTTTCATCAGCTCAATTACCTGAAGACATTCTAATTTAACACAGTTCTCATCACTGGAAAAAAATAAGGATTTTGACCAGAGTTTTACTGATTAGGAGTTTTGCAATTATTTAAAAGAAGTTACATTACCTATACATCTAGCACATGAAAAGGCAAAGATAAAGATAAAATTAAAGAAAATTTCCCAGGATTTTGTGCAAGCTACAGAATTAAAACATTAAATACTGTTTTGTGTATGGCTTAAATAATCACAAATTTCATAAGACCCACCCTGATGTCCTGGAAAAGAGACAACTAGGATTTTATGATGCCATGTGAAGGAATGGAAATGAAGTAGGCCTTAGTACATCAAAAGTGACCCCAGAGATGAGCAAACCTGGTCGTCACTTGGAAGTGAGTGTCCTGGGTTGGGAAGGTGGGGTGGAGGCTAGACAGCAGAAGATGCAAAATACTGAGTGAAGGGAAGACAGCTCTTAGCTGCTTCCAGATGTGTGTTTTCTTATTCTCAACATTAATCTTTTTTTGTTTGTTTGTTTTTTTAAATCTAACCTAATCATATGCTTCAGGAAAAAAAAAATAGAAAAGCCCCAAAACTCTAACATGAAAAGATGAATTAAAATAACACTGATGTATATGCAAAGAAATTGTATCACTACTAATGTGTTGTAGAATAATATTTTATTATGAAAATATATTCATGATATATTCACTAGTCCAAAAATGCAAGTTTTGTAAAAGTTAATATAGAGTAATGTTTTGGAAAATATTTTTAGGTATACACAAATTATAATTGTATAAAAAGATTTAGGATGTGAGGAAAATAGTAATTTTTTTCATTGTAGGATTATACTTACTTTCTGGTTGCTTATTTGTTTAGCTTTAGATTTGAAGAACTTTTGGTTTAAGGGAATAGACTCTTATACTACTTGTTTTTGTTGTAAGAGGCACATCAATTTTCCTGTGGGAGCTCATGGTATTCTAGGGGTGAGTGTCAAACAACAGGATCGGCATAGACTATAATCAGAGAGCAAAGGAAACAATAGGACCAAGACAGTTTGCCCTACTGAGGGGAGAACTAATCCTGGCTGGGAGAGTCAGAAATGCATTTATCAGAGAAGCGACTTCAAACTGAGACAAAAATAGAGGTGTTTTGCAGAAGATGTTTATACCATTTATAAAAAAAAAGCCTTTCTGGTGGTTCTTTGAACACGACACAAGTAATAGCTGATTGAAAGAACTGACTTTTGTGCAAGGTTAGTGCTACAATTCATTAAAGAAATCCATTTGTCACAACCACACTGATACTATATTTAAGTGCTAGGATGAATTCTTAAACATTAATGATATGCTTGTTGGAACATAAAATGCCTCAGTAAATTCGATGGTGAAATTTATCAGTTTGAGTTTGTAAACAATACATTCATCCAAATGTAAACTGACAGACAAATTGGCTGATGAACATCTTATTAAGAGTTAAAACCAGAGTCAAGAAAAACCTGAAAACCTACAATCAAATTCAGAAGGGACTGTTTCAAGATTGTATTTCTTAGTTCTACATATAATTTTACATATACTAACATATACATAAATATATACATATAAACTTTAAAATTACTATTTTAAAATAATCCTTCTTAAAATAAGGATGCGTATGAAATTTGTGGGTATAAGATGAAAACTCAAAGGCCTCTGATATCTATAAGTCCTAGCCCTGGGAAATACCATCACTGTCAATTTGGGGAGCTATTCTTATAAGTTTTCTATGGATATACATATGCATGAACACACGAAACAAAAACACAGACTCAGTTGCACAAATTCGTGTAAACAAATAGGATTCTGTACTACATGCCATTCTGTCACATTTGTCAATAATTAACAACTTCTTAGGAAGACAGATTACAGGACACATCTGTGGGAAGAGAGCAAATTAGCTAAGATGGTGTGTTCAGGCTCTCTCGCCCCATGTTTTGTAAATAATGACTATGTAACAACTGAGATCATGTGTAGCACTGCACGTGTGCATCACAAGGTCATGGGTTGTGTGTGGTATGCATATATGAGCTCCACCTAAGGAACCGATGAGATTATTGCTGTGTCATGGCTGTGTCCATTGGATCAGCCATGAGCGGAGAGAATACAGCCTATCTACTGCTATGGCTGCTGCATTGGCCAAGAGAGAACAAATGTGTCTGTCGTTCCTATGGCTCCTTGAGTCTGCTTCCAGCCTATTAGCTCATGCCTTGTCTACCCTGTGTTCAGCAAGCAGTGTGAACAGAGAGATAATTGGCATCACAAACAGGATGATTAGCATCCAACATCCTATGAGAATCCATCTAGATCTCTTAAGTGACTTTTTAATAAATAACTCATTTATTTCATATAGTTCTGAAGATAGTTCTCACAGTTTATAACATTCTGCCCTTGACTCAAAACATGTATTTGTCACATGCAAAGTATATTCATCCCTTCCCATCAGCCCTAGAAGTCCTAATTCACTCTAGTTAAGTTCAAAATCTCATCTAAATATCATCTAAATTAGATATGAGTGAAACCCAAGGTGCAGATCATCCTGCGAGAAATCTCTTGTTTGTCTCAAACAAATAGTTTGACAGATATTTTGCCAGCAAAAAGGCATTTATTCAGGATCAACTGAGAATCCCATTTCAAGGTCTACAACAATAGGAGTCACGGACAAGTTCCCGCACAGCAAAGACAAGAGAATGCTTTTATAGAAGTTCTCCCTAATTTTAACGGCAGCTTTGTATGAATGTGCCATACCCTCTTCCCCTTGTCACCACAGGGCGTGTATCCTGCCTCCCCTGTTACATCTCAAATATCTCTTCCTCAGAGTCCTTCCTTGGCCACCCTGTCTAATACAGGCCACCAGTTTCCCCTGTCGTGCTCCTAAATTTTATTTTCCTTATAGCATATATTACAATCTGATATGTACATAAATGTATTTACTTGTTACTCATTTGTTTTCCATGACCCCCGTTAATGTATGTTTTTATCTTGTTCACTTTGGATTGTAATGTTTGGCTGTAATAACTAAACTTGGCTTATTTTTGTTGTTGTCCAGTCACTAAGTCATATCTGACTCTTTGCAACCTCATGGACTGCAGCACACCAGGCTCCCCTGTCCTTCACTATCTCCCAGAATTTGTTCACATTCTTGTCCATTGAGTCAATGATGCTATCTAACCATCTCATCCTCTGCCATCCTCTTCTCCTTTTGCCTTCTTTCCCAGAATAAGGGTCTTTTCCAGTGAGTCAGCTCTTCTCATCAGGTGGCCTGGCATATGAGGCAATAATTGCTTACTGAGTAAATGACCAAATGGGATTACAATTAATACTGGAATTAGCATTTTTATTATTTCAATAATTGAAATATGTAAAAAATCCCCAGGAATTAACTGGCTGGATTAAAGAACATGCACATTTTTAAATGGTGATAAATGTTGTTGTTTGAAATTCATGTCAATATGCATTCTCACCAACAGCATGTGAGAGGGATTATTTCTCAGTACCTTGGATAAAACTCATTATTATCAAACAGCTTAATCTCTGCCTATCTGATAAATAAAAAATGGTATCTCATGGTTATTTATATTTATGTTTCCATTTCCTCTATTATGATACTTACACATTTTTCCACATAGTTATTTATTTTTCTTTGACTTCCAAGTAAACATACTTTGACCATTTATCTTTTGAGTTCTTAGTCTTTTTTTTCTTTCTTTTTTCAGAAATTTGCAAAAGCTGCTCATGCATTGAAGAAATTCTCCCTTAGTTAACCATGTGAATTAATTTTATCAGATTCTTTCTTTTCTTTTAAATGTTCCTATGTGATTCATTTCCCCATGAATCTATTTAAAATTTATGTATGCAAATATATCAATATCTCCTAAACTATTTTCTGTGTTTTGTTTTAAATTATTTTATTAGGGTCAAAGCAGATCCTAAGATTATCAAACAAAAATGATACATGTTTTTATGTATACAAATAAATTCAGTCATATCTAGGAATAAAATAAAATAGAATTCATAAATGTAAAGATGCTAACTGAAAGAAAAATGAGATGTGAATAATAAGCCCTTGAAGGAATAATTCAAAATAACACTTAAAACAGTTTTGGGTTTTTTGAGAGTGATTTAGAATTAAGAGAATGAAATTTCAGTTCAGTTCAATTGGTCAGTCATGTTCGACTCTTTGAGACCCCATGAACCGCAGCACGCCAGATCTCCCTGTCCATCACCAACTCCCAGAGTCCACCCAAATCTACGTCCATCAAGTGTGTGATGACATCCAACTATCTCATCCTCTGTCATCCCCTTCTGCTCCTGCCCCCAATCCCTCCCAGCATCAGGGTCTTTTCAAATGAGTCAGCTCTTCGCATGAGGTGGCCCAAGTATTGGAGTTTCAGCTTCAACATCAGTCCTTCCAATGAACACCCAGGACTGATTTCCTTTAGGATGGACTGGTTGGATCCCCTTGCAGGCCAAGGGACTCTCAAGAGTCTTCTCCAACACCACAGTTCAAAAGCATCAACTCTTCGGCGCTCAGCTTTCTTTATAGTCCAACTCCCACATTCATGCATGATCACTGGAAAAACCATAGCCTTGACTAGACGGATCTTTGTTGGCAAAGTAATGTCTCTGCTTTTTAATACGCTGTCTATGTTGGTCATAACTTTCCTTCCAAGGAGTAAGCGTCTTTTAATTTCATGGCTGCAATCACCATCTGCAGTGATTTTGGAGCCCAGAAAAATAAACTCAGCCACTGTTTCCACTGTTTCCCTATCTATTTGCCATGAAGTGATGGGACCAGATGCCATGATCTTAGTTTTCTGAATGTTGAGCTTTAAGTCAACTTTTTCACTCTCCTCTTTCACTTTCATCAAGAGGCTCTTTAGTTCTTCACTTTCTGCCATAAGGGTGGTGTCATCTGCATATCTGAGGTTATTGATATTTCTCCCAGCAATCTTGATTCCAACTTGTGCTTCCCCCAGCCCAGCATTTCTCATTATGTACTCTGCCTACAAGTTAAATAAGCAGGGTGACAATATACAGCCTTGATGTACTCCTTTTCCTATTTGGAACGAGTCTGTTGTTCCATGTCCAGTTCTAAATGTTACTTCCTGACCTGCATACAGGTTTCTCAAGAGGCAGGTCAGGTGGTCTGGTATTCCCATCCCTTTCAGAATTTTCCACAGTTTATCGCAATCCACACAGTCCAAGGCTTTGGCATAATCAATAAAGCAGAAAGTAAATTTAGTAGTGTTTAAAATTTAAGATTTTTTTTTTTTCACAAGTAAAGTTAGGTAATCAGCAGGTACAAATTTTTTAAGTTTACTATTTCCTGGAGAGAAACTTAGGAAGAAAAATATAACTTAAAAACCTGAGAGAAAAAAAAAATCTGAGAAGTCATGTGGCTTAGAAATGGCATAGATATTGTACTCAGTATAATTTTGAGCAAGAAGCTTATTCATATTCTTAAATAAAATAAAATAAAACAAAATAAAAAAGTCCCTCAGTCATGTCTGACTCTTTGCAAATCCATGGACTGTAGCCCACCAGGCTGGATGGAATTCCTCTGTCCATGGAATTCTCCAGGCAAGAATACTGGAGTAAGTAGCCATTCCTTTCTCCAGGAGATCTTCCCAACCTAGGAATCTAACCTGGGTCTTCTGCCTGGCAGGCAGATTGTTTACCATGTAAGCCACCAGGGAAGCTTAACTATATCCTTAGTTAATCCACAAAGGATTCACATGACTTCTAAAAGCATAACTGACAAAACATTAAAGTGTAAATAAACTATTAGAACCAGGGAAATATAAATTAGAATATGAGAAACAGATCAAGGTGGAAACTAGAACACAGATGAGCAGACATAAAGTCCAAAATGGCCCACAGTTGAAACATAAATTTGTATCCAATATCCCAAAATGTCAAAACAAAAAAGGAAATGTTAGTTTCACAGTTTTCATTATCTACAAAGAGAAAACCTCCAGACCTTTAGAAGTAAAAGTATCCCTAAACTAAATTTTGAAAGGTAAGGTAATAAAACTGTATGCTACTGGCACAGAAATAGACACATGTATCAGTGGAACAGGATTAAAAGCCCAGATATAAGCCCATACACCTTATGGTCAATTAATCTATGACTCAAAAAAGCAAGAATAGACAGTGGAAAAAATCCAGTCTTTTTAATACATGGTATTGGGAAAACTGGACAGCTACATGTAAAAGAATAAAGCAAACATATTCTCATACCATATGCAAAAATAAATCCAAAATGGATTAGAGAATTAAACATAAGATCTGAAACCATAAAACTCAGAAGAAAGCTCAGGCAGTAAGTTCTTTGATATTAGTCTTAGCAATATTTTTTTGGATCTGTCTCTTCAGGCAAGGGAAACAAGTATAAATAAATAAATGGGATGTAATTAAACTTAAAAATATTTTCCACAATGAAGGAAACCAACAACACAATGAAAAGACAACCTAATGAATAGGGGTAGATATCTGTCAATACATGGTTTATATCTGAAATTTATAAACAGTGCACAAAATTCAACATCAAAAAGAAACACACAATCCAATTTTTTAAAAAAAATGGACAAAGGACTTAGATATTAAAAAAAAAAAAGACATACAGATGGCTGGTCGGCACAGGAATGGATACTCAACATCACTAATCATCAAGGAAATTCAAGTCAAAACCTCATTGAGATATCACTTTAAACCCATCAGACTGACTGTAATAAAAAAGACAAGTAATACTAAGTGTTGGTAGGATGTGGATTAAGAAAAACCCTAGTGTGCTGTTGGTAGGAATATAAATTGTTGTAGTCAATATTGGAAACAATATGGAGGGATTGCAAAAATTTAAAATAGAGCTACCAGATGATCTAGTAGTTCCACTGCTGGGCATTTAACTGAAGAAAATGAAAACACTGATTCTAAAAGATATGCAATGTCTGTTGTAGCATTATTCACAATAAAGAAAACACGGAAATAACCTAAGCATCCACCAACAGAAGAATGGATAAAGAAGATGTGGTACATATATACAGTGGAATGCTACTAAGAACAGAGAAGCCTGGCGTGCTGTAGTCCATGGGGTTGAAGAGAGTTGGACATGACTGAGTGACTGAACAACTCAGCCATAAAAAATAGTGATACCTTGCCACTTTAAATAACACAGATGGACCTAGAGGTTATTATGCTAAATGAAATAAGGCAAGGAGAGAGAGACAAATACCATATGGTTTTTCTTACATGGGGAATCTAAAAAGCAAAACAAATGGAAAAACATAACAAAACAGAAACAGACTCATAGATACAGAGAACAAACAGATGGTTGCATTAGGGACAAGGTTGGATGAAAGAAATGAAAAAGATTAAGAAGCACAAAGTGAAACTGAAAGTATTAGTGGCTCAGTCTTGTCTGACTCTTTGTTACACCATGTACTATAGCTCACCAGTCTACTCTGTCCATGGAGTTCTCCAGGCAGGGATACTGGAGTGGATAGCCGTTACCTTCTCCAGTGGATCTTCCTGACCCAAGGATCAAACTCAGGTCTCTGGTATTGCAGGCAGGTTCTTTATCATCTAGCCGCCAGGGAAGACCAAGGGGTACAAACTTCCAGTTGTAAAGTAAATAGGTCTTGAAGATGTAATATGCAGCACAGAGAATATAGTCAATAATGTTGTAATAACTTTGTGTGATGACAGATGCTATCTAGCCTCACAGTGGTGATTATTTTTAATGTATAAAAATATTGAATCAGTATGCTGTACATATGAATTTACATAAGATTGTAAGCCAGTTGTACTTTAATTTTAAACAGTTTTTTAATCAAAATAATTAAAACTTTTCTAGTAAATATGAAATATGCAATTTTTGACTCAAAGCTTAAATTTGTAAGGTGAGTCACACATGAGGTTGCCACCAGCATTAGTTTAAGAATTTAGCTCTAGAACTGTGAGATGGCATGTCACTTCCTACATTGCTCAGCTGATCATTAGTTCATATTTTCCTTTATTCCTGACAGGTGGCTGATCGTGGCTGCCCAATTGGAGTTTAGACAAAACTGGAAGAACAAGAAAGTCTTGCTTGCAAAATGGAAATTAAACTGACTCTGAAAAATGTGTAAAAACTGTCAAAGTTAAAGAATGGGAAAGATGATTATTGCTCTGTAAAATTATAAAATGAAGACAATTTCAATACACATTCAGTTCAGTTCAGTTGTTCAGTTGTGTCTGACCCTTTGTGGCCTCATGGGCTGCAGAATGCCAGGCCTCCTTGTCCATCATCAACTCCTGGAGTCCACCTAAACCCATGTCCATTGAGTCGGTGATGCCATCCAATCATCTCATCCTCTGTCTTCCCCTTATTCTTCTGCCTTCAGTCTTTCCCAGGACCAGGGTCTTATCAAATGAGTCAGCTCTTCGCATCAGGTGGCCAAAGTATTGGAGTTTCAACTTGAGCATCAGTCCTTCCAATGAATATTTCCTTTACAATTTATTGGTTTGACCAATACAGTATTATTAATGCATATATATGGAATTTAGAAAGATGGTAACAATGACCCTATATGTGAGACAGCAAAAGAGACACAGATGTAGACTTTTGGGCTCTGTGGGAGAAAGCAAGGGTGGGGTGATTTGGAGAATAACATTGAAACATGTATGTTATCATACGTGAAATAGGTCATCAGTCCAGGTTCGATTCATGAGACAGGGTGCTCAGGGCTGGTGCACTGGGACGAACCTGAAGGATGGGATGGGGAGGGAAGTAGGAGGAGGGTTCAGGATGGGGAACACATGTACACCCATGGCTGATTCCTGTCAATGTATGGAAAAAACCATTACAATATTGTAAAATAATTAGCCTCTAATTAAAATAAATAAATTACTTTAAAAACAAACAAACAAAAATAGAATTGACTGGTTTGATCTCCTTGCAGTCCAAGGGACTCTCAAAGGTCTTCTCCAACACCACAGTTCAAAAGCATCAGTTCTTCAGCTCTCAACTTTCTTTATAGTCCAACTCTCACATCCATACAGGACTACTGGAAAAGCCATGGCTTTGATTAGATGGACCTTTCTCAGCAAAGTAATGTCTCTGCTTTTTTTATATGCTGTCTAGGTTGGCCATTGCTTTTCTTCCAAGGAACAAGTTTCTTTGCTGCAGTCATCATCTGCAGTGATTTTGGAGCCCAAGAAAGTACATTCAGTACAGATTGAAAGAACGCAAATTCAAGTAGGTTCTTGTTTGGATCCAGTAGGTAAGTTAGGGTTTTCTATAAGTCAATATATCCATAATATTTCCTAGATATCTTGGATAAATTGAATTTATATATCTAAATAGAAACTTGTAACATATACAATTCTACTTATACAGAAGTCTCTATTTTGATTGTTCTTCCTGTGAAGATATTTAGTTGCTGATAGTGAAGATCCTGAATCCAAGACACAGGAGACCTTGTGGAAACTCTTCCAGGTCACTGATTTCATGTCCTTCACTGCAGTTGTGAATTCTTGAAATTATCTTTATTAAGTTGTTGATTGTCTCCCACATAAAGCACAACTATTAAAGGCAGAAATTAACAATGGTATCCAGCATTGCTTAATATATGTATGCTGCCTAGATAGATGGATTCAGAGCATCGTGATACAAATTTAAGAAGAAAAAATGTCAAACATGACTTAGTGTTTTGCCGAAAGTTTTCACATTTGTCTCAGGTTCAAAGGATTCATTAACAAAATAAGCCACTCAGTTCAGTTCAGTCCAGTCACTCTGTTATGTCTGACTCTTTGCGATCCCATGACCCTCACCATGCCAGTCCTCTCTGCCCATCACCAATTCCCAGAGTTTATCCAAATTCATGTCCACTGAGTCGGTGATGCCATCCAACCATCTCATCCTCTGTTGTCCCCTTCTCCCCCTGCCTTCAATCTGAACACCCAGGACTGATTTCCTTTAGGATGGACTGATTGGATCTCCTTGCAGTCCAAGGGACTCTCAAGAGTCTTCTCCAATACCACACTTGAAAAGCATCAATTCTTTGGCACTCAGCTTTCTTTATAGTCCAACTCTCACATCCATACATGATCGTTGGAAAAACCATAGCCTTGACTAGACCAACCATTGTTGACAAAGTAATGTCACTGCTTTCTAATATGCTGTCTAGGTTGGTCATAACTTTCTTTCCAAGGAGTAAACATCTTTTAGTTTCATGGTTTCAATCACCATATGCAGTGATTTTGGAGCCCAGAAAAATAAACTCAGCCACTGTTTCCACTGTTTCCCCATTTATTTCCCATGAAGTGATGGGACCAGATGCCATGGTCTTAGTTTTCTGAATGCTGAGCTTTAAGCCAACTTTTCCACTCTCCTCTTTCACTTTCATCAAGAGGCTCTTCATTTCTTCTTCACTCTCTGCCATAAGGGTTGTATCATCTGCATATCTGAGGTTACTGATAGTTCTCCCGGCAATCTTGATTCCAGCTTGTGCTTCTTCCAGCCCACCGTTTCTCATCATGTACTCTGCATGTAAGTTAAATAAGCAGCCTTGACAATATACAGCCTTGACGTACTCCTTTTCCTCTTTGGAACCAGTCTGTTGTTCCATGTCCAGTTCTAACTGTTGCTTCCTGACCTGCATACAGGTTTCTCAAGAGCCAGGTCAGGTGGTTTGGTATTTCCATCTCTTTCAGAATCTTCCTCAGTTCATTGTGATCCACACAGTCAAAGGCTTTGGCATATTCAATAAAGCAGAAATAGATGTTTTTCTGGAGCTCTCTTGCTTTTTCGATAATCAGAAGGATGTTGGCAATTTGATCTCTGATTCCTCTGCCTTTGCTATAACCACCTTGAACATCTGGAAGTTCATGGTTCACGTATTGCTAAAGCCTGGCTTGGAGAATTTTGAGCATTACTTTATTAGCATGTGAGATGAGTGCAATTGTGCAGTAGTTTGAGCATTCTTTGGCATTGCCTTTCTTAGGGATTGGAATGAAAACTGACCTTTCCCAGTCCCATGGCTACTGCTGACTTTTCCAAATTTGCTGACATATTGAGTGCAGCATTTTCACAGCATCAATTTTTAGGATTTTAAATAGCTCAACTGGAATTCCATAACCTCCACTATTTTTTTTTGTTGTGATATTTCCTACGGCCCACTTGACTTCACATTCCCAGGATGTCTGGCTCTAGGTGAGTGTGAATGATCACACCATTGTGATTATCTGGGTCATGAAGATCTTTTCTGTGTAGTTCTTCAGTGTATTCTTGCCACCTCTTCTTAATATATTCTGCTTCTGTTAGGCCCATACCATTTCTGTCCATTATTGAGCCCATCTTTACATAAAATATTCCCTTGGTATCTCTAATTTTCTTGAAGATATCTCTTGTCTTTCCCTTTCTATTGTTTTCCTTATTTCATTGCATTGATCGCTGAGGAAGGCATTCTTGTCTCTACTTGCTATTCTTTGGAAGTCATTATAAAAAGATAAATAATACCAATATTCATTAAAAAAATTAACCAGCTTGCTTTTATTATACTAGCATTAAAAGAAAGGTGAAGTAGGCAACAGCAGAGGATATGTCACCAAATTGGATTTTGACCAGCATTCATATTCAAACCATTACTGGGAATTCCCTTGAGAGAGCACAACTCAAGTCCCAATTGGGAAAAGATCCCAGGCAGTATGTTTGCTCTGTGGGTGAGACTTCAGAAATTGCAGTTTTGTTTCCCAGGTATCATCCTTGGATGGACTGAAACCCATATCATCATCAATCTGAGGGCACTCACAGTCAGGGGAGTGACCAGGCAGATTAGAAGCAAGGTTAGATGCCTGCTCTGCTTTGTCTCTGAAGACTAAATAAGACTATTTAAATTTCCTAACACTTAGCAACTAAACAAAAACAATAAAATAATTGTAAGGAAAGAAAAGAGTCAGGGTCAGAACTTGGTATAGGAAAGGAAGATGCCATCCCTGCCAGTTGGATAAAAATAACATTTTAGTGAATAAATGCTATTTTTATGGTTGCTTCCCATAGTTGCAATATCATTGACATGCACTTTTTAAAATTGAAATATAGTTAACTTCCAATGTTATGTTTACTTTAGGTATGAAAGAAAGTGGAAGTGAAAGTCCCTCAATCATGTCCGACTCCTTGTGACCCCTTGGACTATACAGGCCATGGAATTCTCTAGGCCAGAATACTGGCGTGGGCAGCCTTTCCCTTCTCCAAGAGGTCCTCCCAACCCAGGGATAAAACCCATGTCTCCTGCATTGCAGGTGGATTCTTTGCCAGCTGAGCTACAAGAGAAGCCCAAGAATACTGGAGGGGGTAGCCTATCCATTCTCCAGGGGAACTTCACGACTCAGGAATTAAACTGGGGTCTCCTGCATTGCAGGCAGATTCTTAACCAACTGAGCTATCAGGGAAGCTGCATTCCCTGTGCTACATATTTCTGTCTATGTACATCATTGTCATTTTACCCCTAGTAGTTTATACTGCTTAATTTCCTTTACTTATTTTTCTCCTTGCCTTCCTACTCTTCCCTCTGATAATCAGTAGTTTGTTCTTTTTGTCTATGGGTCAGTTTCTGTTTTGTTATTATTTGTTTGTATGCTTTATTTTTCAAATTCCACATGTAAGTGAAAACATACCATATTTGTCTTTCTCTGACTTATTTCACAAACATAATACCCTCCAGGTTCATCCATATTTTTCCAAATGGCAAAATTGTATTCTTTATGGCTGAGTAATATTCCATTGTTGTGTGTGTGTGTGTGTGTGTGTGTGTGTGTGCGCACATGTGTGCAACATCATCTTTATTCATTGGTCTGTTGATGGACAGTAAAGTTATTTCCATTTCTTTGCTATTGTAAACAATGTTGCAATGAACACTGGGGTACATATATCTTTTCAAATGAATGTTTTTATTTTTGTAAATACCAGCAGTAGTATTTATTGTTTGTTGTAACTAGGACTTTTAATATTTTGTTAAATATCAGTGGTGTGAATTGGGCATCCTTGTCTTTTTTCACATTAGAGGAGAAGCTTTCAGCTTTTCACCACTGAATATTATGTTAACTATGGGTTTTTCATAAATGACCTTTATTACACTGAATACAGCGAAGGCAATGGCAACCCACTCCAGCACTCTTGCCTGGAAAAGAGCATGGATGGAGGAGACTGGTAGACTGCAGTCCATGGGGTCGTGAAGAGTCGGACACGACTGAGTGACTTCACTTTCACTTTCACTTTTCACTTTTATGCATTGGAGAAGGAAATGGTAACCCACCCCCGTGTTCTTGCCTGGAGAATCCCAGGGACTGCGGAGCCTGATGGGCTACCCTCTATGGGGTCGCACAGAGTCGGATATGACTGAAGCGACAGCAGCAGCAGCAGGTTGAATATGCTAAATATGACCCCTCTACAAAAACAGTGTTTAGAGTATTTGTTATGAATGGATATCAAAAGTTGTCAAATGCTTTTCAACATCTATTGAGATGATCATGTGATTTTTATACTTTGTTTTGTCAATATAGTGTGTGTGTCATGTTGATTGATTTGTAGATATGCCAACATTTTCCATCCTTATAATAAATGTCACTTTATCAAGATGTATGATCTTTCTTTCATATTGTTGACTTTGGTTCTAATATTTTGTTGAGGATTTCTGCATCTTTGTTCATTAGGGATGTTGGTATTTAATTCTCTTTCTTTTTCTTTTTTCTTTTTTTTAAGTCTCTTTACCTCATTTTGGTATCAGTGTAATGCTGAACTCATAGAATGAGCTTAGAAATGTTATCTCTTTTCTGATTCTTTGGAATAATTTGAGAAGGATAAGTATTGACACTTGTTTAAATGTTTGGTAGATTTCCCTTGTGAAGCTATCTGGTCTAGAACATTTGTTGGGATTTTTTTTTTCTTTTTTTCTTTTTTTTATATTTATATATATTTTTTTTTATTAGTTGGAGGCTAATTACTTCACAACATTTCAGTGGGTTTTGTCATACATTGATATGAATCAGCCATGGATTTACATGTATTCCCCATCCTGATCCCCCCCTCCCACCTCCCTCTCCACCCAATTCCTCTGGGTCTTCCCAGTGCACCAGGCCCGAGCACTTGTCTCATGCATCCCACCTGGGCTGGTGATCTGTTTCACCATAGATAGTATACATGCTGTTCTTTTGAAATATCCCACCCTCACATTCTCCCACAGAGTTCAAATGTCTGTTCTGTATTTCTGTGTCTCTTTTTCTGTTTTGCATATAGGGTTATCATTACCATCTTTCTAAATTCCATATATATGTGTTAGTATGCTGTAATGTTCTTTATCTTTCTGGCTTACTTCACTCTGGATAAGGGGCTCCAGTTTCATCCATCTCATTAGAACTGATTCAAATGAATTCTTTTTAATGGCTGAGTAATATTCCATGGTGTATATGTACCACAGCTTCCTTATCCATTCATCTGCTGATGGGCGTCTAGGTTGCTTCCATGTCCTGGCTATTATAAACAGTGCTGCAATGAACATTGGGGTGCACGTGTCTCTTTCAGATCTGGTTTCCTCAGTGTGTATGCCCAGAAGTGGGATTGCTGGGTCATATGGCAGTTCTATTTCCAGTTTTTTAAGAAATACAGATCAATGGAACAGAATAGAAAGCCCAGAGATAAATCCATGAACCTATGGACACCTTATCTTTGACAAAGGAGGCAAGGATATACAATGGAAAAAAGACAACCTCTTTAACAAGTGGTGCTGGGAAAACTGGTCAACCACTTGTAAAAGAATGAAACTAGAACACTTTCTAACGCCATACACAAAAATAAACTCAAAATGGATTAAAGATCTGAATGTAAGACCAGAGACTATAAAACTCCTAGAGGAGAACATAGGCAAAACACTCTCCGACATAAACCACAGCAAGATCCTCTATGACCCACCTCCCAGAATATTGGAAATAAAAGCAAAACTAAACAAATGGGACCTAATGAAACTTAAAAGCTTTTGCACTACAAAGGAAACTATAAGTAAGGTGAAAAGACAGCCCTCAGATTGGGAGAAAATAATAGCAAATGAAGAAACAGACAAAGGATTAATCTCAAAAATATACAAGCAACTCCTGAAGCTCAATTCCAGAAAAATAAATGACCCAATCAAAAAATGGGCCAAAGAACTAAACAGACATTTCTCTAAAGAAGACATACAGATGGCTAACAAACACATGAAAATATGCTCAACATCACTCATTATTAGAGAAATACAAATCAAAACCACAATGAGGTACCATTACATGCCAGTCAGGGTGGCTGCTATCCAAAAGTCTACAGCAATAAATGCTGGAGAGGGTGTGGAGAAAAGAGAACCCTCTTACACTGTTGGTGGGAATGCAAACTAATACAGCCTCTATGGAAAACAGTGTAGAGATTTCTTAAAATGTTGGGAATTTTTTAAATATTGATTCAAGTTCAGTACTAGCAAAAGGTCTGAACTTTTTTTGCATTTGTTTCTGATTTAGTCTTGGAAGATTGCATCTTTCTAGTGATTTATCCATTTCTTCTAAGTGGTCCAGTTTGTTGACATATAACAGCTGGCAAGATTCTCTTATGACTGCATTTTTGAGATATTGGTTGTAATTTCTATTCCATGTCTAATATCATTTGGGCATTTTTTCTTTTTTTCTTAGTGAGTCCAGCTAAAAGTTTATCAATTTTATTTATCCCATAATGAAACCGTCTCTTAGTTTCATTAATCTTTTCTTTATTCCTGTCTCATTTATTTCTGCTCTGATCTTTATTTCTAAGCTTCTGCTGACTTGGGGCTATGTTTGTTCTTCTAAATCCTTTATATGGAAAATTAGATTGTTTATTTAAGATTTATTTAGTGATTGTGTCACTATAAACTTCCCTCTTAGAACTGCTTTTGCTGTGTCCCATAA
Organism: Dama dama; assembly: GCF_033118175.1. Taxonomy (NCBI): domain Eukaryota; kingdom Metazoa; phylum Chordata; class Mammalia; order Artiodactyla; family Cervidae; genus Dama; species Dama dama. Next base: position 4,221,887 of record NC_083687.1, on the reverse strand, counting down.
ATTTTGGAAAGTTGTGTTTCTACTTTCATTTACATTAATGTATTTTCTGATTTCTTCTTTGCTTTCTTCATTGACCCATTGGCTATTTAGTAAAATATTTTTTTAGCTCTTATGTACTTCTGGGTTTTGCAAGGTTTTTTTTTTTTTTTTTTTTCTTAATTGATTTCTAGCTTCAGAAAAAAATGTTTGATATGATATCAATTGTCTTAGTTATTGAAACTTGTCTTGTGGTCTAGTATGTGATCTATCCTGGAGAAAGTTTCATGTACACTTGAAAAGGATGTGTATTCTACTGAATGGAATCTTCTGTAGTTGTCTATTAGGTGCATCCAGTCTAATGTGTCATTAGACAAAGTTACTTTTTGATTTTCTGTCTAGATGACCTAACATTGATATAAGTGGGGTGTTTTCCCCTATTATTTTGGTATTACTTTTAATTTCTCCCTTTATGTCCATTTATATTTGGTTCATGTGCTCTTCATTACACACATATATTCTTACAAATGTTATATCCTCTCTGTGGATTGACCCTGTTATTATTATATAATGTCCTCTTGATTTTTGCTTTATTTTAAGTACTATTTTGTCTGATGAAAGTATTAATATTGAGCTTTCTTTTCATTTCTATTTGCATGGAATATCTTCTTTTATCTCTTCTCTTTCAGTCTGTGTGTGTCCTTATATCTGAGGTGTCTTGTAGACAGCATATGAACAGTCTTGTGATTTTTAAATACATTCAGCCAATATTTTATCTTCTGATTCGAGAATTTAGTCCATTTACATTTTTCTTAGTGTTGATTATCTTATTTGATTACTTTTAGTATATGTATTTTATTGAAGTAAAGTTGACTTAAACATTGTTTCAGGTGCACATCAAGGTGATTCAATTATACATAGGAACATGCGTTATTTTTCAGATTTTTCCAATATACCTTATTATAAGGTACTGACAAGATAAAGTATATAAGATACTGTAAAACTTTGTTGTTTGTAGCACATCTATTTTTTTGTTAGAAATCTAGAATTCTATCATACTAAGTCACACAAGTGGAATAAAAAAATGTTGTAAATGTTTTAGGCAAAAGTTCATAAGTTTTCTAAAATATATATATGTGTGTGTGTGTGTATACATATATATATATATACATATATAAAATACATGCCATATATATATATATATGTATCTAAAAGCTTTTCTACCATGCTTGATAAAGGTTTGTGAGAACATAAGAAAAAGAAGAAGAAAAAGAGATGGGGAAATTGGAAAACATAATCTAAATGAAATGGAAACACTGAATATGAAATAGAAAAAGTGAAACAAACTAGATAAAAATAATGGATCATCATATAGTCCAGCTTTTTTAAAACACAGCTGCTCATTAGAAACATATCTGGAGCTTTGGAGAAAAATAAGTAATAACTGGGCATTTATAGATTTATAGATCTTCAAAAAGTTTCAAGATAACACCGATATGCATCTGGATTTTAAAAAGTGACTATAAGGTTTCCTATTAAATAAAAGTTTTGGTGACATAGAATTCTATTATTTTTCTGTTGACCAATCATTTTACAATGGTATTAAGTAATTAATAGTTATATAATCACAATAGTAAAAGATGTTTATCAATTTTCACAATCAATAACCAGACAAAAAATAAAAGATAATTGAAATTGAAAACCAAAATGCAAACATTATTAACCTAACAATATAAAATAATTAGATACAATTTTCAATGTCAAACAAAGTGATGTGGTAAGTGGAAGTGCATATAAGCACATGTTTTCATCTGCCCAGCTAGTCTATGTCTTTTGGTTGGTGCATTTAATCCATTTACATTTAAGGTAATTATTGCTATGAAAGTGAAGGTGAAGTCACTCAGTTGTGTCCGACTCTTTGTGACCCCATGGACTGTAGCCTACCAGGCTCCTCTGTCCATGATATTTTCCAGGCAAGGGTACTGGAGTGGGTTGCCATTTCCTTCTCCAGAGTATCTTCCCAACCCAGGGATTGAACCCAGGCCTCCTGCATTGTAGGCAGATGCTTTACCATCTGAGCCATTGCTATGTATGATCCTATTACCATTGTTTTAAATTTTGGCGGGGCTTATCTTCTGTAGGCTGGTCTTTTCTTTTGCTTGCCTTTCCTATCTAAAGAAGCTCCTTTAGCATTTGTTGTAAAGCTGGTTTGGTGGTGCTGAATTCTTTTAACTTTTGCTTGTCTGGAAATCTTTTGATTTCTCATCAAATCTGAATGAGAGTCTTCCTGGAGTAAAGCATTTTTGGTTTCAGTTTCTTCTCTTTCATCACTTTAAATATATCATGCCATTCCCTTCTGTCTTGTAGAGTTTCTGTTGAGAAATCAGCTGAGAGCTTATGGGAGTTCCCTTATACATTATTTGTTGTTTTCCCCTTGTTGATTTTAATATTTTATTTTTATCTTTGTCTTTCATTTTTGTCAGTTTGATTGCTATGTGTCTCAGTGTGTTCCTCCATTGGTTTATCCTGTTTGGGACTGTCTGTGCTTCCTGGACTTGGTTGATTATTTCCTTTCCCATGTTAGGGAAGTTTTCAGCTGTTATCTCTTCATATTTTCAGGTCCTTTCTTGATCTTTTCTCATCCTGGGTCCCCTATAAAGAGAATGTTGGAACATATTTAATGTTGTCCCAGAGGTCTCAGTCTATCTTCATTTTTTTTTTAATTGTTTTTTCTATAGTTTGTTGTGTGGACGTGATTTCCACCATTCTGCCCTCCAGTTCATTTATTCATTCTTCTGTCTCAGTTATTAGCCTATTGCTTCCTTCTCATATTATTTATCTCTGTTTGTTTGTACTTTAATTCTTCTCAGGTGACACTAGTGGTAAAGAACCCACCTGCCAATGCAGGTTAGATGTAAGAGATGTGGGTTCAATCCCTGAGTCAGGAAGGTCCCCTGGAGGAGGGAATGGCAATCCACTCCAGTATTCTTGCCTGGAGAATCCCATGCACAGAGGAGCCTGAAGGGCTACCGTTCATATAATTGCGCAGAGTTGGACTTGACTAAAGCAACTCAGCACAGCACAGTGCTTCTAGGTCTTTGGAAAACATTTCTTGCATCTCCTTCATTGTTTTCACAAGATCCTGGACTATCTCCACTATTATTATTCTGAATTCTTTTTCTGGAAAGATGCCTATCTCCATTTCATTTAGTTGTCTTTCTGGGGTTTCATCTTGTCCCTTCATCTAGGATATAACTATCTGCTTTTTCATCATGATTAACTTTCTGCAATGTGGCTTTTCTTTTATTTGCTGTGGGCCTGTGGTTCTTGCTTATTCTGTCTGTCCTCTGATGGATGAGGCTAATAGGCTTGTGTAAACTTCCTGTCGGGAGGGAATAGTGGTGAAAAAACTGGGTCTTGTTCTGGTGGGTAGGGCCTTACTCAATAAAGCATTAATCCAATTATCTGCTGATGGGTGAATACTCCAGTGTCCTTGGGCTTTCCTGGTGGTCAGCTGGTAAAGAAGCTGCCTGCAATGTGAAAGACCTGGGTTTGATCCTTGGGTTGAGAAGATCCCCTGAAGAAGGGAATGGCTACCTACTACAGTATTCTGGCCTGGAGAATTCCATGGACTGTATATAGTACAGGGGGTTGCAAAGAGTCAGACATGACTGAGCAACTTTCACTTTCATTTTCCTGGTAGTTTTTTGGCCTGAGGGGACATAGCCCTGGGTTCTACAAGCTCTGTGGTAGGGTTAATGGCAAACTCCAAGAGGTTTTACAACAAGGGGGACCTTCCAGGACTGCTACTGCCAGTGTTTCCATCCCTGTGGTGTGCTCCTGTGAACCCACAACTCCACAGGAGACCTTCCAACACTAGCAGGTAGCTTTGGTTCAGTCTCCTGTGGGATCACTTATCCTTTTCCCTCAGTCTTGATGCACACAAAATTTTGTTTTTCTCCTCCAAGATTGAAGTCTCTGTTTCGCTCAGTCCTGTGGAAGTCCTATAATCAAATTCCGCTGGTCTTCAAGGTCAAATTCCCTGGGGATTCCCAGTTCTTTTGCTGGATCTCCAGGCTGGGAAGACAGACGTGGTGTTGAGGACCTTAATGACAGTGGGAGAACTTCTTTGGTATTATTGTTCTCCTATCTGTGGATCACCCACCCAGTGGTTTTGGGGTTTGTTTTATCATGACCATGCCTTTTCTACCATCTCACTGTGTCTTCTTCTTTGTCTTTCAAAGTGGAGTATTTTTTCGGTGGGTTCCAGTTTTCTCCTTTCAATGGTTGTTCAACAGCTAGTTGCAATTTTGGTACTATCACAAGAGGAGATGAGTGCCATTCCTTCTATGTTGTCGTCTTGAACCAGAAGTAAGTCCACATACATTTAAAGTGATTATTGATAGGTATCTATCACTTCATGGCAAATAGATGGGGGAGGGGGAGAATGGAAATAGTAACAAATTTTATTTTTCTGGACTCCCAAATCACTGTGGATGGGGACTACAGCCATGAAATGAAAAGACACTTTCTCCTTGGAAGAAAAGCAAAAGCAAACCTATACATAGTATTTAAAGCAAAGGCATCACTTTGCAAACAAAGGTCCATATAGTCAAAGCCATGGTTTTTCCAGTAGTCAGGTACAGATGTGAGAGTTGGACCAGAAAGAAGGTTGAGAACTGAGGAACTGATGTTTTTGAATTGTGGTACTGGAGAAGAATCTTGAGAGCCCCTTGGACTACAAGGACACCAAACCAGTCAATCCTAAAGGAAATCAACCCCATGTGTTAATTGGGAGACTGAGGCTGAAGCTGAAGCTCCAAAATTTTGGGCACCTGATGTGATGAGCTGACTGACTGGAAAAGATCCTGATGCTGGGAAAGATTGAGGGCAAGAGGAGAAGGGAGTGACAGAGGATGAGATGGCTGGAAGACATCACTGATTCAATGGACATGAGTTTGAGCAAATTATGGGAGACAGTGAAGGACAGGAAAACCTGGTGTGCTATAGTCCACGGAGTCAAAGAGTTGGACATGACTTAACAACTGAAAAGGAACAATCGATAAGTATCTGCTTATTGCCTTTTGTTACTAGTTTTCTGCTTTTGCTTTCTGCTTTTCCCAGTTTTCATGCTTACCATGAGTTAAGCACAATAAGTAGATATAATGTAGATATATAATGATAGCTAATGTATATCTAATTATCTAATGTATATAATATAAATATATAATGATATTTACTCATCTTAAACTGCTAATCATTTAAGATAAAACACATTCTCAAAGTTCTACATTTTTTATTCCTCTTTCCCTCTGTTTTATGTCTTCATGTAAATGCTTTACATATTTAAGTCTATCCCTTAGCTACTTTTTGTGGTTATAGTTGATTTTATAATTTTTTGTATATTAATCTTTCACTAGTTTATTTAAGTGCTTGAATAACTACCTCTATGTTAGTTTTCACCAGTGAGATTTTCTTCATCTATTTTATTATTTCTTGTTATAGTCTTTTATTTCTCACTTAAAGAACACCCTTTAACATTCCCAGTAAGACTGGTTTAGTGGTAATGAACTTTCAGTTTTGATATTTAGGAAATTATCTATCTTTCAATTATCTATCTTTCAAATAGCTTTGCCATATAGGGTATTCTTGGTTGTGGATTTTTTTCCCTTCAGTAGTTTTAATATTTCATGCCACTCCCTTCTGGCATTAAGTGTCTCCCAAAAAATCAGTTTTAACCTTAGATGATTCCCTTGTTTGTAACTTTTTTTTTTCCTCTTGCTGTCTTGAAAATCCTCTCTTTAAACTTGCTGCTTTAATTATGATATATATTAGTGTGAATCTCTTTGGGTTCATCTTCTTGGGGGAGGGTCTGTGCTTTTTGAACACGGATATCTGTTTCTTTTTCAAGTTAGGGAAATTTTCAGCCATAGTTTTAAACAAATATGTTTTCTATGCCTTTGTCTCTCTCTCCTTCTTCTGGGACCCTTAAGTGCAAATCTTTGTATGCTTCATGCTGTCCCAGAGGTCCTTAAAGTTATTCTCTCTCGCTCTCTTTTTTTTTTTTTTCCCTTGTGCTACTTTGATTGGGTGATTTACACTACTGTATATTCCTGGTCACTTATGTATTCCTCTTTATTATGTAACCTGCTACTAATTCCTCCTAGTGACGTTTTCATTTCAGTTATTATATTCTTCAGCTTTGATTATTTTTTATATTTTCTAGTTTTTTTTGTTGAAGTTCTCATTTGTTGATCTATACTTTTTCCTTGTCCAGTGACCATTTTTATTACTCTAACTTTCAGTTCAGTTCAGTCACTCAGTCATGTCTGACTCCTTGCAACCCTGTGGCTACAGCATGCCAGGCTTCCCAGTCCATCACCAACTCCCAGAGCTTGCTCAAACTCATGTCCATCGAGTAGGTGATGCCATCCAACCATCTCATCCTCTGTCATCCCCTGTCCTCCTGCCTTCAATTTCTCCCAGCATCAGGATCTTTCCCAATGAGTCATTTCTTCACATCAGGTGGCCAAAGAATTGGAATTTCAGCTTCAGTATCAGTCCTTCTGAGAGGGTAACAGGCAGGAAGGCCAGGGGTCTCCAAATGGAGGAGATAGGCTGCAAGTGCCAGACAATTTTATCTCTCTTAAGTGGCAGGAGGAAACAAACTGGCAATATTTTTTTTTTTCCTTCTCTATACAAATTTAAAAGGAGGTTTCTCTTAAAATGCTGTGTTGCCATGACACCTGGTTTCACATGAAGCTAACTATTCTCAAACCTTGAGTTAGCCAATACATTTTTTCTTATGGAAATGTTTGTCTTAAGCTATGCTAATGTACCCCAGACTCTGTCTTCAAGTTCCACCAAATGGCTCAGAAGCTACTTGACAAACCAGTATGTTATACTCAGATATTGTTCCCCTAATCTATGTAAATGAAACTATTTGTATGGTAATCTGCCCTTCTGCAAGATTCAAGTCAATCGTTTTATGGCCTAGGATGAATTATCTGGTGCCATTCTGAGTTTTAAGACATTCCTTTCTTTTCATTAATGGACTAATAGTGACTACATAAAATCCAGCTGAAGACTAGCAGGGGAGTACTCTTTCTGCCCCCTTCTGATGCCTATGTCAGAAGCTTTCTCTATGTCCTTTATACTTTAATAAAACTTTATTACGCAAAAGCTCTGAGCGATCCAGCCTCGTCTCTGGCCACGGATTGAATTTGTCTCCTCCGGAGGCCAAGAATCCCAGCGTCTTATCGTTCAGTAACAACCTTTCCCTTCCAATGAATATTCAGGGCTGATTTCCTTTAGAATTGACTGGATGGACCTCCTTGCAGTATCAGAGACTCTCAAGAGTCTTCTCCAAAAGTCTGTTCTGTACATCTGTCTCTCTTTTTCTGTTTTGCATATAGCATTACCATATTTTTAAATTCCATATATATGTGTTAGTATACTGTATTGGTCTTTATCTTTCTGGATTACTTCACTCTGTATAATGGGCTCCAGTTCAGACTATGTGGGAGAAGGCAAGGGTGGGATGTTCTGAGAGAGTAGCATTGCAACAAGTATACTATCAACGGTGAAACAGATCACCAGCCCAGGTTGGATGCATGAGACAAGTGCTCAGGGCTGGTGCACTGGGATGACCCAGAGGGATGGGATGGGGAGGGAGGCAGGAGGGGGATTGGGATGGGGAACACAGGTAAATGCATGGCTGATTCATGTCAATGTATGGCAAAAACCACTACAATATTGTAAAGTAATTAGCCTCCAACTAATAAAAATAAATGAAAAAAGAAAAAAAAAAGTCTTCTCCAACACCACAGTTCAAAAGCATTAATTCTTTGGCATTCAGCATTCTTTAGAGTTCAACTCTCACATTCATACATTACTACTGGAAAACTCATGACTTTGACTAGATGGACCTTTGTTGGCAAAGTAATGTCTCTGCTTTTTAATATGCTGTCTAAGTTAGTCATAGCTTTTCTCCCAAGGAGCAAGTGTCTTTTAATTTTATGGCTACAGTCATCACCTGCAGTGATTTTGGAACCCAAGAAAATAAAGTCTCTCATTGTTCCCATTGTTTCCCAATCTATTTGACATAAAGTGATGGAATAGGATGCCATGATCTTAGTTTTCCGAATGTTGAGTTTTAAGCCAGCTTTTTCACTCTCCTCTTTCACTTTCAAGAGGCTTGTCAGTTCCTTATTTTCTGCCATAAGGGTGGTGTCTTCTGTGTATCTGAGGTTATTGATATGTCTCCTGACAATCTTGATACAAGTTTGTGCTTCATCCAGTCCAGCATTTCACATGATGTAATCTGCATATAAATTAAATAAGCAGGGTGACAATATATAGCCTTGATATACTCCTTTCCTGATTTGAAACCAGTCTATTCTATGTCCAGTTCTAACTGTTGCTTCCTGACCTGCATACAGATTTCTCAGGAGGCAGGCCAGGTGGTCTGATATTCTCATCTCTTGAAGAATTTCCCAGTTTGTTGTGGTGTACATACATGTGTTGTGATTGGCATAGTCAATAAAGCAGAAGTAGATGTTTCCCGGAACTCTCTTGCTTTTTTGATGATCCAACAGATGTTGACACTTTGATCTCTGGTTCCTATACCTTTTCTAAATCCAGCTTGAACATCTGGAAGTTCACATTTCAGGTACTGTTGAACCCTGGCTTGGAGAATTTTGAGCATTACTTTGCTAGTATGTGAGATGAGTGCAATTGTGCAGTAGTTTGAATATTCTTTGACATTTCCCTTCTTTGGGGTTGGAATGAAAACTGACTTTTTCCAGTCCTGTGGCCACTGCTGAGTTTTCCAAATTTACTGACATATTGAGTGCAGCACTTTCACAGCAGCATCTTTTAGGATTTGAAATAGCTGAACTGGAATTCCATCACCTGCACTGGTTTTGTTTGTAGCAAAACTTCCTACAGCCCTCTTTACTTTCCATTCCAAGATGTCTGGCTCTAGGTGAGTGATCACACTATCGTGGTTATCTGGGCCATGAAGAGCTTTTTTGTACAGTTCTTCTGTGTATTCTTCCCACCTCTTCTTAATATCTTCTGCTTCTGTTAGGTCCACATCATTTCTGTCCTTTATTGTGCCCATCCTTGCATGAAATGTCCCCTTGGCATCTCTAATTTTCTTGAAGAGATCTCTAGTCTTTCCCATTCTATTGTTATCCTCTATTTCTTTGCACTGATCACTGAGAAAGACTTTCTTATCTCTCCTTTCTATTCTTTGGAACTCTGCATTCAGATGGGTATCTCTTTCCTTTTCTCCTTTACCTTTACCTTCTGTTTTTCTCTCAACTATTTGTAAGGCCTTCTCAGACAACCATTTTGCCTTTTAGCATTTCTTTTTCTTGGGAATGGTCTTGATCACTGCCTTTTATACAATGTCACAAACCTCTGTCCACAGTTCTTCAGGCTCTCTGTCTATCAGATCTAATCCCTTGAATCTATTTCTCACTTTCACTATATAATCATAGGTGATTTGATTTAGGTCATACCTGAATGATCTAGTGGTTTTCCCTACTTTCTTCAATATAAGTCTGAATTTGCAATAAGGTGTTCAGATCTGAGCCAATTCATCTCCCAGTGTTGTTTCGGCTGACTGCATAGAACTCCTCCACCTTTCACTTCAAAGAATATGATCAATCCAGTAATCAACTCTTACTTTATGAGGTAAATTATTTATTTCCATTTTATTATGATTTTTCTGGAATTTTACCTTGTTCTTTCATTTGGAACATATTCCTTTGTCTTCTCATTTTGTTTAACTTTATCTCTTGTCTCTATGAAATTAGGGGAAATATTTATCTATTCCAGTCTTGAAGGTACAGCTTTTGTGGGGGAGTGTCCCAATGCATTCTGCTGTGCCCAGTGGCTTTGGTGGGAAAACTGGATCTGAGGTGAGTGTAAGCCACTTATTCTCCCAGGATGTACTGACAGGCACTGCCTTGGTGGGAGGTATGGCTGGAATTGTGGGACCAGAGCTGGGTGCCAGTGTGAGTGAGGGTTTCTCCCGGGCTTCATGGTAGATGTTGCCCTACAGGGGGAAGCCCCTCAGCCCAGGGCCCCAAGAGGTAGAACAGGAGCCCTGATTGTTTTGGTCTTCTCCCTAGTGAGATGGCTATTTCCACCTTATTTGGGGATGGGACCAGGCCTATGGTACTGTAAATGCAGTTCTGAGACAGTTTTGCTTCTCTCCAATGTGTCCAATGGCAGTGTCCAACTTAGTGGGGAGCAGCACCATTGAAGAAATGGCTCCCTAGTGGGGTGGGGTGGGGGGTGCACATGCTAGGGTGGGGTGTCCTGGCAGGCTAGCCAGAGCACCAGGCAGTTTTCGGCCTACTGCCTCTGTGCTAGACTGGGAACAATTGAGTCTGTGTATGTTTTATTCCAAGGTGGGGTCTCCAATTTTCCCACAGCTGCCTAGCGAGTCTTACTGTTTTCAAACCAGCTAATGAGACTTGTCTTCCCAGGCTGATCCCAGGGTTACTGAATTGTGGGGCTTGGACAACCCTGATGTCTTTGGGAGGATCTCAGAGTCAGTGATTTCCCTCCTCTGCCAGGTGTGAGCATCCCAACTAGGCTGTTTCTTCTCCCTTCCTACTAGACACCATGTGGTTCTTTATAACCTTGGTTGTAGAAGAGCCATCTCCTCTTCTTTAGATTGTCCTCTGAGAAAATTGCTCTGTAGGCAGTTGTTGTTTTGATGTCTTCATGGGGAAAGTGAGCTCAAGATCCTCATGCTCTGCCATCTTGATCCCACCTCAAGGTGCCCTTTTTTATTTTCACCTCTTTTAGATTCTCAAATATTGCCCTGGACTTAATTTTTGAAATTCAGAGCATCCGGTAGCTGTGCTGGAGAAAGCTGTCAACTCTGGAGCACTCTTTTCTCTGACTCCCACATTTCAGGGAGATAATAATCAGAAAGTGAAGTTGTGTGTCCTAGTTTGCTGGGAATAACCATGTAGAAAAGATAGCATATTTATCCAGTGTTTTCCAGTATGGAAAAAAAAAAAAAAAAGAAAGAAAGAAATGAAATAAACTTAGTATCTAGAGATAAGTTGAAAGTTGTAGAATTGGTCACAAACTAAGGGGCAATACCTTCCTCATCATTAGAATTGTTTAACAATGGAAGGGAATCTTCTATAAAGTAGTGATTTAAAAGTTTTCAAGCAGAGATCTGATGTCTAGTGTGGACACAAGGACTTTTATACAGTCTGAGAGGCTGGGCTGCTCCCGAGGTATAATATGACCACTAGTTCAGGTTGAGTGACAAAAATAGATTAGTTTGTTATAGCCATGCTTTCCGGGAAACAAACTCACTCAGAAGGACAATGCAGATAGTGGAGTTCAGTTTATTACATCGGCAGGCCCAAGGCAGCGTCTTCTCTTAGCCAAGGACCCCGACCAGCATTTGTGAACATCTTTTATACCCCATGTGTACGTGTCCAAACCCACCAGCCCAAATCCCTTGAGGCTTACAAAGGAAGGGTAAATACAATCACAATAACCCCAACATTCACATGTTATGTGTTCAAACAGTTAATAATCAATAAGCCCGCGGTTATATTCCAACCAGTTAATAACCGATAAGCCTGTGGTTACATAGATACTGTCCGGAGGCAGGGGTGATTAGTGTCTGTTTTCTCTTAACCTGGATGTGATTTTCAAGATTCCCCTGCCCAGAGGGGGTCTAATCCTTCCATTGTCATTCCCACAGGCGCTAAGCACAGAGTTCAGAGTCCATTGGAGAGGAAGCCTAGCACGATCAGCATGGACATGCCTGAGATGGAGTCCAGGCTCTATGAATTCCTTATTCCTTCTTCAAGTTTACTAATCTATTTGCAAATTGATTGTGGCTTAGGGTCAACAGGGTCTGGTTACTAAGTAGCAGCTCAGAGCCTACATTAATTTGATTAAAAAACATGTGTTCCTTTTTTGCAATTTGTTTTCTTCACATGTTGCTCACTGGTATGTCAAAACATGCCAGTGTCATGATTAAAAATTCATTCACTTAGCACACACTCATGTATTTGATTAAAAAAAAAAAAAAACCTGTCTCCTTTTTAATTTTTTAGATCTGTCATCCCATTAGTCATTCTCTGTAGAGAAACAGTACCACCATGTGCACTCGCAATTTTGCATACGTCTACACAGACTTTGCAGGCAAGGATGAATGACAGTCTAATCCACATCTTTGTGAAACACCCTGGGATTTCTATGGACACACGCAGATGAGGACGTTGGTGAGCCCTTGCCACAGGGGTGTTTCTCACCCACCCCCCTACCCTGGGGAAAGTGTCACAACATTGTCTCTATTCCATGTCCCTAATTTCAGTTGAGCATAGGACTTCATACCATGTCCTCTTTCAAGGTACAACTGCAGGCTTTCATTACCCTGGGATTAGACTTTAGAGTTGATTTTTCAGGGTTGGAGTAATCCCCTGCCCATTTTTTGGCCCCTTCTATTTAGTATCTTCCTGTGGGACTTGGGAGGTGGGGAGATGACCCCATGATGACCCTGCTGTTGCTATAAGTAATAAACGGTCCCAGCAGCTGGAGTAGTGGTCTTTGCTGTCCTGGTAGGTGCCATGTTGCTGCCTAGAAACTGCTTTCTCATTTCATAGTTTATATTCAGGAAAAGACTTATCCTGGGTCCAACCCCTCATCTGTCTGCTTGGGCATGATAACCAGGCTGGAATTGAAATTGCTCTGACATCTGTGCCTCTTTTTCTGTTTTGCATATAGGGTTACTGTTACCATCTTTTGTACAGAACAGAATTTTGGACTCTGTGGGAGAAGGCGAGGGTGGGATGTTTCGAGAGAACAGCATCGAAACATATATATTATCTAGGGTGAAACAGATGACCAGCCCAGGCTGGATGAATGAGACAAGTGCTCAGGCTTGGTGCACTGGGAAGACCCAGAGGAATCGGGTGGAGAGGGAGGTGGGAGGGGGGATCAGAATGGGGAATACTTGTAAATCCATGGCTGATTCATGTCAATGTATGACAAAAACCACTACAATATTGTAAAGTAATTAGTCTCCAACTAATAAAAATAAATGAAAAAATAAAATAAAATAAATTGCTCTGACAAACAGTATCCGCCTCTGACGTGTTCCATTCCCACTTGGATATTACGGTATAGCTTTCTGGCCTTGAGTTACACTTGGAGGAAAGGACAGTGCTTCCCCTGACATCTGAGTTACTGCCTGGTACTCAAGCATATACATGTGGAAATGACCTTTCTTTCCAATCTGAGCTCCATCTTGAGTGAAATGAACTTTGCTATTGAATTTTGTGTACATTGATTTTCTGGTCTCTCTTCCTTCCTGTTATAAGGGCATAATAGTTCTCATATGTCTTTAAAATTGTTGCATCATGAAGAATTTAGAAGTATACCACAGAATTTAAATTATCTAACAGTAGAAAAAGTTGGCTTAAAGCTCAACATTCAGAAAACTAAGATCATGGCATCTGGTCCCATCACGTCATGGGAAATAGATGGGGAAACAGTGGAAGCAGTGTCAGACTTTATTTTTGGGGGCTCCAAAATCACTGCAGATGGTGATTGCAGCCGTGAAATTAAAAGATGCTTACTCCTTGGAAGGAAAGTTATGACCAACCTAGATAGCATATTAAAAAGCAGAGACATTACTTTGCCAACAAAGGTCTGTCTAGTCAAGCCTATGGTTTTTCCAGTGGTCATGTATGGATGTGAGAGCTGGACTGTGAAAAAAGCTGAGTGCTGAAAAATTGATGTTTTTGAACTATGGTGTTGGAGAAGACTCTTGAGAGTCCCTTGGACTGCAAGGAGATCCAACCAGTCCATCCTAAAGGAAATCAGGCCTGGGTGTTCATTGGAAAGACTGACGCTGAAGCTGAAACTCCAGTACTTAGGCCACCCGATGCAAAGAGTTAACTCATTGGAAAAGACCCTGATGCTAGGAGGATTGGGGGCAGGAGGAGAAGGGGACGACAGAGGATGAGATGGCTGGATGGCATCACCAACTCGATGGACATGAGTTTGAGTAAACTCTGGGAGTTGGTGATGGACAGGGAGGCCTGGCGTGCTGCGATTCATGGGGTCGCAAAGAATCAGACACTACTGAGCAACTGAACGGAGTGACTGACTGACTGATATCATATATGCAAATATTAGACAGATTCTATATTTTGATAAGTTTAAAAGACTAACACATCTTCCTTAATAGTTATTTCATTGTTCTTTCTGAATCCATTGAGTGTGTAAAAAGTATTGAAGATGACCATTTTGCTACAACCACGACATTTGTAGTTGACAGCAAAAGAAGAAAATGGACAGCATATCACGGCAGACAAGCTGTTCTGGAAACTCCTTGGCAGGTGTGAAAAAGGACTATAATAATACCCTAAAACTCTGCTTATACCTAACACAAAATCACTGTAGCAACTCTAAGAATACCATCATGCATTTATTAAAAAATATATCTCTTCTGATTAAAAGTTATATATTATGTATCTATTTATGATGTGTGTGTATATATATATATACACACATATATATGCACATAAATACAAAATGTAAACATCATACCTAATCATTGTATCAACTGTATAAAATGGTTAGCTAAATTAAATGATAGATGCTCAACCATTACATGATGCATGATTTGTACATAAAATATTATATTATAAAGAAAAATATTTATAAAATAACAAAGATACTAATTACAATATGATCCAAAAATATATCTATAGATATAGATACACAAATATAGAGCAAAAGCTGTCTAGAAATTTGTCTAGAGGTTTCTAGCTGTTAACTGTGCTATCTTGAGGAAATGGTACTAAAAATTTAGTGCTTTTAAAAAATGTTTTCTAATATTTATCTTTCTAAAGATTACTTTCTAAAACTTCTAAATACTTTCTAAAATTTACAAGCATTAAAATATTTCTCCCCTCCTCTTCCTTCTCTTTTTTGACTTTTCTTCTTCTGATTTACTGCTCTATGAGTTCTAACAAATGTGTAGAAGCTGAAAACTCCATCACCAAAAGAGCACAGAACAATTCCACACCCCAAAGAACCCTTTTTCTACTTCTGATCTTGGTGACCACTAATCTGTCCTTTGTTCCTATAGCTTTGCCTTTTCCAGAATGTCAAGCAAATGGGTAATATCATTTTTGTTGTTGTTCTTGTTTAGTTGCTAAGTTGTGTCTGACTCTTCAAGACCTAATGGACTGTTTCCCACCAGGCTCCTTGGTCCACATGATTTCCCAGGCAAGAATACTGGAGTGTGTTACCATCTCTTTCTCCAGGGGATCTTCCCAACCCAAGGATCGAACCCACATCTCCTGTACTGGCAGGCAAATTCTTTACTGTTGACCCACCAGGGAAGCCCAGCATCATTTTTACTTCTATCTTAATTGTTTTCTTATTATTTCATATTAAGAAATGAGGTTCCAACTGAATTAATTATCTACAAAATGATTAATTTCTAAGAAGTGATTACTAGATTCAGAACTGCTTATTCAATGTGTATGTCATTTGATTGTTTCATACATACTTCAAATTACTTTACAGGAATTTAGCACTAACCTTTGCCTCTACTGTTAGTGCATAAGGGTGCTCATCTAAAAAATAAATGGTTGTTATCATGGATTGGAAATATGACAGGTGAAAATTATATTTTATTCATTTGATACTTTTGAACTGTGGTGCTGGAGAAGACTCTTGAGAGTCCTTTGGACTGCAAGATCAAACCAGTCAATCCTAAAGGAAACCTACCCTGAATATTTATTGGAAGGACTGATGCTGAAGCCCCCAAAATTTGGCCACCTGATGCAAAGAGTTGACTCATTGGAAAAGACCCTGATGCTGGGAAAGACTGAGGGCAAGAGGGCAAGGAAGGAAGCAACAGATGATAAGATGGTTGGATGGCATCACTGATTCAATGGACATGAGTTTGAGCAAACTCTGGGAGATGGTAAAGGACAGGGAAGCCTTGCATGCTGCAGTTCATGGCCTCTCTTTTTCTTGAAATATATATATATATATATATATATTTTTTTTTTTTTCAAACAGGCGCTGTGGCTGGGCCTAAATGATGAATCATAACTAGCTTAAGATAGTCATGACTGTATTAACTAATTTCCCAACTTCTCTTGGAACCGAGTAGTTGTGTGACACAGTTAGAACTGCCAGGTAAAGTATAAGATGTCCAGTTAAATTTGAATCTAAAATAAATAATTACTAATTTTTATATCAGTCCCAAATATTACATTGGGCATACTTATAGGAAACATTAGTCATAATTTATCTGAAATTCCAATTTAACTATGTGCCTTATCATTTTATTTGTAAACTTTTTGCAGACCTACACCTATTTTTAGCCAATTAAACCTAACAGAAAGTCTGTTGTAAGGATTTCTGGGAAAGTTTTGCTTTTGTAAAAAAAGTTCACATAAAACAGGTCTTTCCTTTTGCCCCATTCTTCAATGTAGATCAAACGACATTTCATAGCCATCTCATGAATGATGTCACCACCACAAGATTTAGGAATGAAAGACACAAACTGAGGAGGCATTTTGAAAGCTACCTGAAGCTGGATCTCTGGCATCAGATGTACTGGAGTCTTGTTCCAAATTTTTTTTCTTCACAAGAAAAACAGCTCTACTTAGTGAACCTACTGTAATTTTTCTTTTTTTTTTTTTCCTGAATGCAGTTCCAGTGGTCACATACTCTTTGGGGGCTATTTATTTCTCTCTATACACCAAGACTGATTTGCTTATATGATAATAAATACAACCACTCATTCATTCAATGACCTTATTGTAAGTACCAACTTTATGTTTGGGAAGCATTGATCCATTATAGCACTTTCTCAACCTCTGCCAGTTACTTTCCAGAATGGTGCAAAGTACAGAAAATTGATGAAGTTAAAAGCATGCATCAAATTCTTCAAAGAAACATTATCCACATGCCAGATGCACTAGTTGGGTTAGGGATCAGAGAATAGGGAATTTATAGCATATCTTCTTATTTTTGTTTATTTACAATGGCTCTTTGACATGAACTAAAAAGTCATGTAGTCTCTGGTAATTTTTTCAATCCAATATTCTGATATTTTAATGGGTGAAAATTCTTCCTAAATTCTGGGGATAGGCCCTCAGCCATGGTGTTTGGTGGTGTGACATTTTCTCACTCACCATTTTGAGTGCCATCTCACAGTTTCAATGGAAATTCAAGATAAGCTGTCTCAGGAGAAATTAGGCAATGTTATTTAAAAGTTGACTTTCTTATTCTTAGATAACTTGACACAGTAGTACACTAGTCTTTACTCTGTTGCTGCTGAATTTTGCATCCACAGTTTAAAGTTAACTCTTTCTAGGAAGTTTCTTTTTTTTTTTTTAATTGTGAATGCCATTCACTTTATTTTATTTTTTTTTCATTAAATGCAGACATATTTATTATCTTCTACTCTCCCAAATCTTTAATGGCCAACACATTCCCTACATGATTGTTCAAGTCTTAGCCTCCAACTAATAAATGAAAATAAATAAATAAATGGAATACAAGTAAGGGTCAGGAAAAAAAAAAATAAATAAAGATCCTTAAGATCTAGGAAGTTTCTGAGTGTCATGGGCATTGTGCCCTGCTCTGTGCTGAAGGAAGAGTGCCGGAAATCATGAACCTAGCACAGTCGATTAGCCTCAATCTCACCAGATAATCTTCCAAAAAATAAATCTAGGAACTAATTTAATTAATATTTTAAATACTCTATTCATTATATATATATATATCTTAAAAGTATATAAGAATGCCAACTACTTACAAGACAATCAATAAACTCTCTAGTAACTGAGAGACATTAATGTCAAATTAATGTACTGATATTTACACCATGTTGATTACATGAAGAATTGGTTTCTGAGGAAATCTAATAATTATTTGTCACATATTTTGTGATTGCAAAGCTATACCTTGCATTTCAGTGCCTACTCATTAAAAAAAATACATCTTTTTCAAGTGAGGCTATTCAAGCTTTATTCTGTTAATGGTAGTATACATGGCTTACAAACATAAAGTGTGTGGTAGGCTGACTAGTGGACATTCCCCACATATAATTGTGCTGAGGGAAGAATTTGACAATTCTTGGAATCTGTGAGTGTTCCTTTTCATGGCAGCAGGGACTTAGCAGATATGGTCAAGATGAAGATTTTGAGAGGGAAGATGATACTGGATTATCCAGGGAGATCTGATATAATCACAGGGATTCTTATAAGAAGAAAATGAGGGATCAGAAGGACAAAGGTGGTATGAAAACAGAGCAGAGATTTGAGATGCTACATTTACTTATAGCTTTGAAGACAGAGGAAGGGGTGGCAAGGCAATGCAATGGGTATAGCCATAAAAGCTAGAAAGAAAATAATTTTGCAACAACAGAAAAAGATAAAAATCTGTTCCCATCAGGTTCCAACTATATGAATAATGCTTGTAATTTTTCTTTACATTTTCATCCACTGATGGACATGTAGGCTGTTTCCATGCCTTGGTTATTGTAAACAATGATGCAATGAACATGGAGGTATAGATATCTCTGAGACAGTGACTCATTTTCTTCAGATATTTACCCAGAAGTGGAATTGCTGAATCATATAGTAGTTTTATTTTTATTTTTTTGAGGAAACTCTATACTGTTTTCTAGAGTGGTTGTATCCATTTCCAATCCTACCAAGAGTGCACAGATGTTCCTTTTTCTCCATACCATCTCCATCTAGCAATTTATTCTTCTCTTTCTGGTGACAGTCATTCTGACAGATATGAGGTAATTATGGTTTTTATCTGCATTTCCCTGATGATTAATGACGATTGGTGACTTTTTCTTATACCTGGTGATTTTCTTCAAACTTGGACTTTCAGAATGATTCTGTGTTTTAACGCATCCTGTCCCTCAGAATCCAAATTCTTCTTTTCAGGTAACTGTCAGCCATTTGAGTATTTTCTTTGGAAAAATTATGTTTAGGTCACTCACTCTTTAAAAAAAAAATAGATTGCTTGCTTGTTTTTGAGCTGTATAATTTTCTTTTTAGATGTTAACCCCTTATCAGATATGTGGTTTGCAAATATTTTCTCAGGCTGCCTTTTCATTTTGTAGATTGTGTCTTCTGCTGTGTGAAGCTTTTAAGTTTGATATAGTCCTGAATGTTGATTTTTGCTTTTATTGTTTGTGTTTTTGGTGTCATAGCCATACAAAGTCATAATCAAAACTAATGTCAAGGAATTTTCCCCTATGTTTAAGTATTCAGTTTAGTGGCTTCAGTCTTTGATTCATTTTGAATTAATTTTTGCATGTGATGTAAGATTGGGGTCCAATTTCTTTATTTTTTATGTAAATATTCAGTTTTCCAAACAGCATTTACTGAATAGATTATCTTTGCTTCATTCAGTATTCTTGGCTCACTTGTCAAATATTAGTTGACAATATATGTACAGGTTTATTTCTGGACTCTCAATTCTGTTCCACTCGTCTATGTGTTAGTTTTTATTCCAGTATCATACTGTTTTGATTACTATAGCTTTGTGAATATAGTTTGAAATCAGAAAGTGTCATATTGCTGGCTTTATTCTTCTTTCTCAATATTGCTTTGGCTATTTGACGTCTTTTATGGTTCCTTACACAGTTAAGATTTTTCTTTTTCCTGTAAAAACTGCTATTGAAATCTTAATAGGAAATGCATTGAATCTATACATGGGTTGGGGTAGTGCATTTTAATAACATTAATTCTTTCAACCCACAAAATTGTATATATTTCCATTTATTTGTAATTTATTCAATGCATTTCATCAGCATTTTATAATTTTCAGTATGCAGATCCTTTATCTCTTGGCTAACTTTTTTCCAAATATTTTATTGTTTTTGAATGGTATTATACATGAGATTATTTTCTTTATTTCATTTCAGATAGATCTTTGTTAGTGTATAGAAATGCCACTATTTTCAGTGCTGATTTTGCATTCTGCAACATTTCTGAATTTATTGATTAGTTCTAACAGTTTTTTGACAGAATATTTAAGATTTTCTTTATATAAGATTATGTCATCTGAAAACAGTGTCTCTGTACACTTCACTTTTTTTTTGCCTATTTACTCCTTTCTTTTCAGTTCAGATGCCTTTCACACATTTTTCATGTCTGGTTGCTCTGGCTGGGACTTCCAGTTTCAAGTGAATAGGAAGAGGGAGAGTGGGCACCCCCTGTCTTGTTCCTGATCTTACATGAAAAGCTTTCAACTTTTATTACCAAGTTTTGTTAGTCATGGGCTGTCATATGACCTTCCTGCCTTTTAGATATAAGAAATGATGCATTCTCCTTTAAGACTAATTTTATTTAAATTGAGTTCCTGTCACTTTTATCCAAAGAGTCTGACAAATTAATCCATCCATTTTAATACTGTTTTTAAGCCTGCTCTGGTTAATCACTCATATTTTCAGTATTTCCGTGACTTAAAGAAGCTTTCCCTCAGTCTAAAATTCACTTTCTTCAAATATGCCTCATTGCCTTAAAACATCTAAACATCTTATGATACAATTTTCATTTCAAAATATCTCTTAAACTAATGTCATCAAAATCTCATAGCTGGTGATCCTCTCCAAATCTCGACTTGCAGAAATATATTCCATCCTGCATCTTTATGTCTCATACTCCTCAGAATCTGTATCCTACTTATTTTTATTCAACTCCCTCTCAAAAAAGATTCTTGAAAATTGTATTAAGAGGTAAATAATGATTGTTAGTTATTGTGTTATTGGTAAAGTGGTGTTTTTAGATTTTAAATGATCTCAATAATAAGCATAGACTGTTAAGTACTAAGAGTAGAAGTCTAGGTACTGGGTAAAAATGAGTGTCACAGATCTCTAGGGTAGCATGCCATGCTTGGATTTCTTAAATTACTTCTTGTATGAAATATACAAATTACTGTATTTTTAGGTGTCTACACAAATTACTGTATTTTAGGAGTCTTGTAAGATAAAAGACTAGATAATTTCAGAGATATCTGAAATGTTTGTATATGTTTAAGAATCACAACTGAATCAATGTATGTGGCAATGACTTTATATAATTATGGATATCTTTCTAAAACACTCATGTGTATGACCATTCTCAACCTTATATTTTTAAATGGACTTCTGGCTTTAAGATGAAAAAATAAAGACATCTCTCTTTTTTTTTTTTTTTTTTTTCTGCCTGACTCTAGCATATAACAAGAGGAATGAGAAAGAGAAATGGATATTATCTTGATAACGAGAATATATATATATATATATATATATATATTTGTGGTAAAAACAACACAAGGATGAGGATGCCTACCTAACAAGTATGTGTGCTGGTGCAGACGTGCTAGGGCAGGCTTCTCAAAGGTAAAAGGCTATTCTGAGGGCAAGGTCAATATTCCCTTACTCTGAAAAGCACACTCATTTCAGTGGTGAGAACTGTGGTGGAAACTTCTCTCACATTTATTAATATTTCATGCTAGGAGATTGCAAGGGGGCTGAAGTGATTAAAGGAATCCACCGTTGGTGCACTGCATGCCTGGTTATAAGGAACCTGTGAGTGGGAAGCAGTTTCAGCTACAGGAGAGTGTGTGGGGAAAAGGTGAATTACATACATTTTGAAAGTCAAGTAAGAGGTGTGAGCCTGTCCAAATGCATGAAGGTACCTGTCAAAAAGCCAAGGGTTATGTAATCAGTGGCATACTGTGGGACAATGGGATTTGAGGTGGACGGGAGCAGGTGTGTTTCGAGCACAGGAAAGATGAATTCCACTAAATGAAGCACAATTATGAAGAACCACAATTGCTTTAAAAACCTATAAGCCTTTTAAATATGCATAGTTTATATCTAAAATAAGTGTATATATAATTATACATGCACACATTATTTTATAGTATACATGCTATAAAATAATTGCATTAATTGCACAAAAAAAATTTTGCTGGGAACTAAGACCCCACAAATCATGTGGCCAAAAACAAACAAAAATGAAACAAAAATTCATTTGTATGGGTCATTCTTAGCCTATAATAGATTGAATTAGAAAAAAAAATAAGATCTTAAAATAATCCTATTGTTTATATTGATCTAACTGATTACAGTTCAACTAAGCTTAGAATTTACATTTCCAAGTATCCATAAAATAGTCACAGTATTTGACAAGAAATGACAAAAATGCAAAATGTTAAAAATGCTACAAACATTATGTGTTGATTATAATATAAAAATACAACAAATTAGTCAGAAAATCCTTAAGCAAAAAATGAATAATTCATATGCTTATGTTACTTCTCATTTCTCTCTACCTTTACTTCAAAACCTGAGTTTTAACATTTAATAATTTTTAGAGGAAATTGTGTGAAAAAAACAAGGTGTAGTGTAGTGTTTCATTTTACACATTATAAAATGATACAATATGTTTTAAAAAGGAGCAAAATTATATGGTTGTCCTTCTATAGGCATAGCCACTTCTGAAACTATATATCAGATTTGTAATATGGGGACAATGAACTTGGAGAAATGGGAAAAAGTAAGATGATATATACTTACCTTTCTGTTGAGTTTTTAACAATACTTACCTTTCTGTTGAATTTTTACCAATAAAATCCTTTATACATTTGACAAGTTCTAAAAGATTTGGTAAAACTATTTCATGGTATGTAGATACTTGTCATAAGGGCAAACATACACGGAAGGCATACAGCAAAGGGTTGGCTGTTGTTCTGCCTAGTAGGACTTTAAATATTTAATTCTCATTTATATTTTTGTTATTTTATGTTTTAACTAAAAAGCATACATCACATTTACAATTAGAAATATCAGTTATAAACCTTTTCCATTTTAGGAAAAGTAACAAGACTATCCTGAGATGGCATCCCATAGCCTCTGGGGACATTTTTAGACACCTGAATGTAGCATTTAAGGCCTTTCACAATGCCATCCCATTTTGTCTGCCCAGGCTTAATTACTGTTTTATCTGCTTCAGACACTCTGTATTTAGCAAAGATTTCTGGCTCAAATCCCCATAGTTCACTGGTAACTTCATGCCATTTTTCATGTTGTTCTTCTGTATAGAGTAAATAATAAAGTCTTTTCCTTTACTGATGATCAGCCCCCCTCATCTTAAAGTTTCATTTAAATGTTACTTAAGTGACATTCGGGCTTCCCTGGTGGCTCAGAGGTTAAAGTGTCTGCCTGCAATGCAGGAGACCTGGGTGTTGGGGTCCTTTAATGGACCGGAACCTTGTGGTACGGAGTCGACGATAAAGTGAAAGAGAGAAAGAGAGAGAGAGAGAGACAAAAAAGACCAGGGGACCTAAGCTCTGGTGGAGCAAAGGTGCTTTAATGATTTTTCTATGAGTATATATAGGCTGCAGTACAAGAAACTTCTTTCGGGAATGACAGAGATCAGAAAACCAAATGTACAGCAACCGTTACCAAGGGAACAAGGGGTAACGTTAGTCACAAGGTCAGGAGACAATGTATATCTCAAGTAAGGGGAAGGAGATTAAGCTGTTTTGTCCTAAGGAGAATGTTTACTAAAGGAGACTCATGCTTGCCTCACACAATGACCTCAGTCCCTGGGAGCAGCGTGCTGTTCCGCTTGAAGAGGGACAAAGGACTCATGAGAGACAGCACGTAGGAATCCTCCCGTCAAACATTCCCTGACACCTGGGTTCAATCCCTGGGTCGTGAAGATCCCCTGGAGAAGGAAATGGCAACCCACTCTAGTATCCTTACCTGGAGAATCCCATGGACGGAGGAGCCTGGTGGGCTACAGTCCATGGGGTCGCAAAGAGTCGGACATGACTGAGCAACTTAACTAAGTGACATTTACAAATAAAATGAATTGCTACTCCTTTGGTTTCTTCAATAATCCTAGAATTAAATCCATATATATTATATGATAGTGTGTGCATGTGTACAGGAAAGAGAGAGACAGTAAAAAATGATAAATGATTATTCTATTGAGCCATTGTCTCCAAACTAATAAAAAAAACTGAATTGAGATTGGACATACTCAGATTTAAACTTTCCCAATTTATGGACAGATTTGTTTGCTCAAATAGCTAGATGAAATGGTGACAATCTGACTTTCTGACAGCCTGTTATTGAGTTTGTGACTGCGATGATGATGAGATTAGAAGTTTTTCTGAGATAAGCAGATGTAGAAACCTAGAACCAGGTCCTATATTCGCTGATATAGAGGGATTCAGTCCAAAAACCCAACAAAACTTTTTCTCAAATAAGCCAAAATTACCTCTAAAAATTTTTCATAAAAGTTAGCCTAAAACTGATTCATAATGAGTCAGCTCATTAATTTCTTCATTTTGACACCAATATTATAAGCACTAAAAAAGAGGACAAGTTGTGGACTAAATTTAGAAGAATAAAAACTTTGTCATGAATTTAGATGAATAATTTACTTTTGGTCATTCCAGTTAGTGCCAAAGGATATTTCATATAACGTCCAGGGTGTTTTAATTTAAAAACTATATGGACAATATCATGACTATAGCTAACACTGATGGATTATGTACAGGAAAGTTAAGAGAGTAAATCCTAAGACTTCACAAAGAGAAATTATTTCTGTTTTTTCTTCTTTCTTTCCTTTTCATTGTAACTATACGAGAAGATGGGATTTAACTGAACCTATTGGTGATCATTTTGCAATACATGTAAATCAAACTCTCTTGGGCTGTATGTCTTAAATTTTTACAGTGATACATGTCAATTTCAGTAGGATTACCCTCTGATGGAGAAGGATAAGAGGCTTATGGACGCTTCCTGATGGGAGAGACTGACTAAGGGGGAAATTGGGATTGTTCTCATGGGTGGTGCCATGCTCAGTAAATCTGTAATCTAATTGTCTAGATCAGTCAAACTATGACCCATGCTGTATAGGGCCACCCAAGATGGATGGATCATGGTGGAGAGGTCTGACAGAATGTAGTCCACTGGAGAAGGGAATGGCAAACCACTTCAGCATTCTTGCCTTCAGAACTCCATGAACAGTATGAAAAGGCAAAAAGATAGAACACTGAAAGATGAATTCCCTAGGTCGGTAGGTGTCCAATATGGTACTGGAGTTCAATGGTGAAATAACTCCAGAAAGAATGAAGAGATGGAGCCAAAGCAAAAACAACACACACTTGTGGATGTGACTGGTGATGAAAGCAAGGTCCAATGCTGTAAAGAGCAATATTGCATAGGAACCTGGAATGTTAGGTCCAGGAATCAAGGCAAATTGGAAGTGGTCAAATAGAAGATGGCAAGAGTGAGCATCGACATTTTAAGAATCAGCAAACTAAAATGGACCGGAATGGGTGAATTTAACTCAGTTGAGCATTATATCTACTAATACGGGCAGGGGTTCCTTAGAAAAAATGGAGTAGTCATCATAGTAAACAAAAGAGTCCTAAATGCAGTACTTGGATGCACTCTCAAAAATGATGGAATGATCTCTGTTCGTTTCCAAGGCAAACTATTCAATGTCTCAGTAATTCAAATCTATGCCCCAACCAGTAATGCTGAAGAAGCTGAAGCTGAATGGTTCTATGAAGATCTACAAGACCTTCTAGAACTAACACTCAAAAAAGATGTCCATTTCATTATAGGGGACTGGAATGCAAAAGTAGGAAGTCAAGAAACACCTGGAGTGACAGGAAAATTTGGCCATGGAGTACAGAATGAAGCAGGGCAAAAGCTAATAGAGTTTTGCCAAGAGAACACACTGGTTTGTCATAGCAAAGACCCTCTTCCAACAGCACAAGAGAAGACTCTACACATGAACAGCACCAGATGGTCAAGACGGAAATCAGATTGATGATATTCTTTGCAGCCAAAGATGGAGAAGCTCTATACAGTCAGCAAAAACAAGACTGGGAGCTGACTGTGACTTGGATCATGAACTCCTTACTGCCAAATTCAGACTTAACTGAAGAAAGTAGGGAAAACCACTAGACCATTCAGGTATGACCTAAATCAAATCCCATATGATTATGCAGTTGAAGTGAAAAATAGATTTAAGAGACTAGATCTGATAGACAGAGTGCCTGGACAAAGGTTCGTGATATTGTGCAGGAGACAGGGATAAAGAACATCCCCAAGAAAAAGAAAGGCAAAATGGTTGTCTGAGGAGGTCTTACAAATAGCTATGAAAAGAAGAGAAGTGAAAAGCAAAGGAGAAAAGAAAGATATACCCATTTGAATGCAGAGTTCCAAAGAATAGCAAGGAGAAATAAATAAGCCTTCCTCAGTGATCAGTGCAAAGAAATGGGGGAAAAAAATAG
The DNA here is from genome assembly GCF_033118175.1 of Dama dama. Classification (NCBI taxonomy): domain Eukaryota; kingdom Metazoa; phylum Chordata; class Mammalia; order Artiodactyla; family Cervidae; genus Dama; species Dama dama. The sequence goes on along the minus strand of NC_083687.1, from coordinate 4,195,553 downwards.
AATGGGAAAGACTAGAGATCTCTTCAAGAAAATTACAGATACCAAGGAAACATTTCATGTAAAGATGGGCTCAATAAAGGCCAGGAATGGTGTGGACTAATAGAAACAGAAGATATTAAGAAGAGGTGGCAAGAATATACAGAAGAACTCAACAAAAATGATCTTCATGACCCAGATAATCAGGATGGTGTGATCACTCACCTTCCAGACATCCTGGAATGCAAAGTCAAGTGGGCCTTAGGAAGCATCACCAGGAACAAAGCTAGTGGAGGTGATGGAATTTCAGTTGAGCTCTTTCAAATCCTAAAAGACGATGCTCTGAAAGTGCTGCACCTAATATGCCAGCAAGTTTGGAAAACTCAGCAGTGACCACAGGACTGGTGAAGGTCAGTTTTCATTCTAATCCCAAAGAAAGGCAATGCCAAAGAATGCTCAAAGTACCACACAATTTCACTCATTTCACATGCTAGTAAAGCAATGCTTAAAATTCTCCAAGTAAGGCTTCAACAATACATGAACCATGAACTTCCAGATGTTCCAGCTGGATTTAGAAAAGGCAGAGGAACCAGAGATCAAATTGCCAATATTCATTGGATCATTGAAAAATCAAGAGAGTTCCAGAAAAACATCTATTTCTGTTTCACTGACTATGCCAAAGCTTTTGACTGTGTGGGTCACAACAAACTCTGGAAAATTCTTAAAGAGATCGAAATACCAAACCACCTGACCTGCCTCTTGATAAATCTGTAAGCAGGTCAGGAAGCATCAGTTAGAACTGGACATGGAACCACAGACTGGTTCCAAAGAGGAAAAGGAGTATGTCAAGGCTGTATATTGTCACCCTGCTTATTTAACTTATATGCAGAGTACATCATGAGAAACGCTGTGCTGGATGAAGCACAGGCTGGAATTAAGATTGCTGGGAGAAATATCAATAACCTCAGATATGGAGATGACACCACCCTTATGGCAGAAAGTGAAGAAGAACTAAAGAGCCTCTTGATGAAAGTGAAAGAGGAGAGTGAAAAAGTTGGCTCAAAGCTCAACATTCAGAAAACTAAGATCATGGCATCTGGTCCCATCACTTCATGGCAAATGGGTGGGGAAACAGTGGAAACAGTCGAAGACTTCATTTGGGGGGTCTCCAAAATCACAGCAGATGGTGACTGCAGTCATGA